>NW_027222404.1:0-1294001 GCF_014235925.2 Colletotrichum truncatum | reverse complement strand
TGAGAGTGCTGGGCAATGCATAAGCTCCGGCATCAGTTCAACGAGCGCGCCTGTAAGTTACATGAGATTCTGGTTCGTTCGAGGTTATGATTGCTTATTACGATAAAACAGCTGACTGCAGCCCTGGGTGTCAATTTTGCGCTTTGGGGCATTGCCATGATTCCTGCTTATTTTGTGGTTCGAGAAGTTGGGTTACGCCACGTAGGAGTTCACTCAGTAGAGCCAGAACAGAGGCATCCTGATTTAATTGCAGGAAGTGAGGACATCAAAGGTACCAATTCAAACAAATAGACATGTATTTGACGTAGCAAGACGTTGTCATGCATTCAATATTTAAAAAATCTTTCTCTTTATTCAGAAGTAAAAACTCGGGTTATCATAAAGTCAACTTTACGATTTCCGTTAGGTTAATAAAGAGAAATAGCTCAACTCATCCACTTTTACGCTGGTCAATTTAAGGAGACAGGGAGATGCAGCCGTTGGAGCTGTCCTCCTGGAAGATGCCGCCGTAGATGATACCCTCGTTGATGTTGGAAGGCTGGTCGCCAGACTTGGTGATGTCATCGCCACCGTTGACGGGCTTCTTGAGCATACCGAAGTGGTACTGACCCTGGCCGGAGATGTTGTTCTCAACAGGCTTGCCCTGGGACTTCAAGGCAGAGTTACCTTGGGAGTAGAAAACCTCGGTGGTGCTGGCGTGGAATGTTAGTAAATTGCAACAATAATTATGGTGGTTCTAATCTTACTTCTTGGTGAAGTCGAGCTTGATGGCGAAGTTGTGGAAGACACCCTCGGTGAACTTGGTCTTGAAGAGCTCAGGAATGGGCTTGGAGTTGACGTTTCCGAAGAGCTGGAGCGTGTCGGGATCGGCAGTGTTGGCGCCGATGATGGAGCCGGTCTTGAGGACGATTTGGTTGGTGCTGAAGTCGGCGCTCTCGAGGAAAGCGAGCTGGTACTCGTGGGACAAGTTGAGAGGGCGCTGAGCATCCTTCATGACGCTGAAGTGGAGGGTCTTGATACCCTGAGTAGAGGCATCCTTGCCATCGTTGCTGAGGGGAAGCAACTCGGCACGACGGAAACCAACCTGGACGTTGGTCTCACTGGGGGCGAAGATGGACTTGTCATTGATGGTGACCTCCAGGGGCTTGGTGGCATTGACATCGAACTATGCAGATCTCAGTGTTAGACTTGCACTGTTCGGCTATTCGGCAACGGGTGATCCCGCTTCTTTTTGTATCAGAAGTTGGCTTCTGGTGGACAATGACTTACCAGAGACGAAAGACCCTCAGGAAGCTGGATGAGCTCGCTGAACTTCAAGCCCTTGCCGAAGACATTGGCGGTGTTGAAGGGGCTGGACTTTCCATCGAAATCGGCAGCGGTGAAGGCCTTGGGGATGCGGCCGTCGAACTGGAGCGCGCACTGAGCCTTAGCACCGGGGACCACGCCACCGGAGTTGTTCTTGGAGTTGCAGTCGGCCGCGACGGCGGCAATGAGCGAGAGAATGAGAGTAGAAGTGAACATTGTGGAGTCCTAGGCCGGCTATGAGCGGATTTTGAAAAAAGAGTGTGGTTGGTTTGGAAAATAGACGTCGAATGAGACGAACGAAAAAAGAATGGAATGAACAAGAAAAGATGATCTACAGAGAGGCTTGAGTCCAGGCGAAATCCATCAGATGAGGGCAGATCTTGACGTTTTGTACTAATGTCGTCCGATCTGATCCTCAGCCTGAACCTGAGCCTTGTCTAGACATGCAGGGTACCGCTGCAACTCCATCTCGTTGCAGTCCGCGGTGCGCGCAACCAGCCGCTTAGCCCCCTTACTCTCCAGAAACTTTCTACTGCTGTCTGGGATTGAATAGGGTTCGCTAGCCTTTCGTGTCATGCATCCTTGGCGACTGGAAACTCCCATCTCGTCACCACTGAACCGTGCTGTTGGGTGCCGACAAGCTGGGTGGTTCTCCTGACTGGCAACAGGGTCAACCCTGGTCGATATTCAAAGAAACTTTCCGCTGATTCAGTTTCGGAACCACTGCCCCATTGGGGGGTTGAGTGCACGGGACCGAGAATGGCCGCCACGCTGCTCCAAAGCCAGGTTGAAAATGAGCGTACGAGTCGTGCGCATGCTGCCGAATTCAACAAAGTCCTAGGAAAACCACATTCAATACACCGGAGTGCCCGGTAACAGCTGGAGTCCGATTCCCTGTACCACGTGGAGGGCAGACAAGAGCTGCAATAAAGCTCTGCCCCTGATATTAAGGGGATATGATACCAAGGCGCGTTGTCGAGCCCAAATGGAAGAAAAACAGCATCATCGTTGCCGTTAACGACACAATCTGGCGATGACTTCTCAATGAAGTTCGGCCCCGTGTGGCGAAGGGAACTACTCCGGAGACATAACAAAACTTGGATTTGAAAGATGCGTCTCCGCCGGAAACCCCTGACAAGGCGGTGGTGACGGTATTGTCACATTCGGCTTCGGTCGACAATTCCGAGACAGGTGAACCTCAAACTTGGCTAGATGCTCTGAGACGTAGATCTCTGCACGGTACACTGCTTTTTTGCAGTTTGGGATTCTGTCTTCATTAGGAGGAGTAGAATTAAGTCGGCTTCTCGAAACACTCCGCCGCCTGGTTCTCCTATAGCCAGACCACATGCATTGGAGTTGGTGCATCCTGGTCATCCTGTCAAGTCGGCAGTTTGCGTATGTGTTTCCAATATCTACCTTAAATATTGCTTCCTGAACTCTATTCCGCCAAGGTGTCTTGAGACACCCTAATGCAGGTGACGATATCACCTCTCTGGCGAACCGTCAACCGAAAAGGGTTCTAGAACGGACGCGCCATCCTACAGGGCCAAGCCAAGCTCGGGAATCGAGGGGGTGAATTAATATCAACGGGAAACAGATATAGATGTCGTTAGCCCGTAACTCAGTTTCCCAACATCACGCAATCTAGAAGGTGGCGCCTGAAAGGATGCGTGCACTTAATGTTGAAGAAATGTACGCGATTGCTGCTAATGAGTGGGATTCCCCGTCCCCGCTTAGTCAAATGATCCATGCCGTCCTACTTTGAATTTTAAAAAATGCCCCGTAGATCAGTACGTAGTAAACAACTTAACTACTATGTCAATGTAAAAGAGTTTTTCGGCTCCTACCCGAGCCAACCTGTTGATTGATTTTCATCAAGGCATGCAGATCTGGGACATCTCTAAAAGACAAAAGCTTGGCAAAGACAACCTGCACAATATCCGTAACACCTCTCTTGATCAAGTGGCATCAATGGTTGATGGACAACTTCCAGGGCTTCGAAGTCGTTGTGAATCTGGTCATCCCACTTTCCGTTGCAAATTTGATTTCCAAATCCCCTTTACGGCTGCGCAACCTCGGACGGACAATCTTCTGTTGTCCGTTGGCCCACTTTCTGTTTCTCTTGGGGCCGGTCAGAGAGACTGGGGAGTACATGTCTGTGGAGCAGATTCGGTGGTGAACCCTGCAATCTGCGGCGAAACAAGATCGTCACTGAAATTGGATCAACAGCAATATTATCCTGAACTTATTCATTCTCGATTCAGTTTACACTAGAAGGAGTCAGTGCGCGAGGCTAGGCTCACAGAAAGCAAGCTCCCCCTTTTAGTTGTGAACAGTCGTCAATTGAGTTGTATACTGTGACAAATACTAGATTCTGTACCTTATTTTTATTGATCTGCTTTTACCATTGCAATAAACTCTTCCAAAGATTTGGCTCATCACTTCGCCATACTCCTTAACCCGACCCATTCCCTAAAAGAAAGAAAAAAACAACTTGAGCGCCCTCGTCGATCTAAAGCGGTGAGATATCCAAGCCCTGGCCCTCTCCAGCGCGGCACTTGAACCCAGGAGCAATTGGCTGCGGACCAGTCAACTTGCCGCCAGTGCAAGTCGCAAAGTGAGTCTCATCAGGCAAACAAGTAAGGTAACCCTCAGTACAAGCAACCGGCGCAGATGAGGGAGTGGCGGGAACGTCCGAAGCGACAGGAATGTTGGCGGTAATTGTAGCCGTCACAGTGACAGTAACCTCTACAGTCGGAATCGAAGGGACTGGGCACGTGACAGGGACTTCAGGCGCAACGGTACTGGCCGGCGGCTGTTCAGGCTGACTAGTCGAAGAAGTAACAGGCGGCTCAATGGTGACTGCAGAGCTAGCTGAGCTCTCTGCAGGAACAGACGCAGTAGAGCTCGATGCAGGCGCCTCTTCAACTCTGGAAGTTGAAACCCCGGGCTCAGTAGCACTGCTGGCGGCAGAAGGCTCGGCTCCATTACCGGGAGCCCCGCCGCCGGCGGCACCGCCGGCACCGGCCCGGGGGTTTCCGTCACACGGCTGCTGGAACAAGTTAGCAGTGCCCTCAGGGTGGTCAACAGATGTGCCCGCGTTCGGGTACTTGATCGGGATCTGAGCGTTAAGCGCCTCCGATGTGGTACAACCCCCGGACACATCACCCATGTTAGCCATAAACAACTCAGGAAACACAACACGCTTGGCGAGCGACATGCGGCGATCAACCCACGCCGCGCGCTTCTTCTTAGCCGGAACTACCGTGATCGGAGCGCAGTTCATGTAGTACTCGGGTTGACCGCCCACTCGCGCCTGCCATGTCCACGCAAATGTGTAGTCACCAGGCGCAATGCCTTCAGGTACAATGAAAGAGTACTCATCTTTGTTTGGGCCCTCGAGGTTTCCCTTTTGGTTACGAGCCGGGCAACCGCCCTCGATCGAGTGAATGACCATCCAAGTCGAACTCTTGGTCGGCGCAGTGTCGGCGCTGAGTGCGAACTGGCAGCTGCCGCCGCCATGGACAGCCTGGCCTTTGAAAGTGGCGATTTGCGGATCACCAATGGCATAGACAGTTCGTTCGCCGTCAATGATGTAGGAGGCGCCGGCAGGGACTTTGCAAGGGAAATCATCGCCGGTGGAAGAGACGGGGTTGGTGGGACCGTCGGCGACGAATTTGAAGGGCCTCGGGTTCTCGAGGACGACGTGGGCACTCGCGGCCGATGCCAGCATGGCGGCGATGAGTGACAGCTGTGCGGAAGGCATTGTTGAAGGTAAGGAAATGGAAAGTTAAGTGCAAATAAATAAGAACGGGAAAGGTACTGCTCGGGATATGTACGAGAACGTAGGAAAATGTAGAAATGATGATATGTCTGAATGTCAGAAAAGAGTTGGACCATCAGATATTTGTAGTAATGGAAAGGCAGAAGCCTAGAAGTACGTCCTGCAACACCAATACAACTTGAGCAACGGATCGATGGTTGTTCAACACTAGTTGCAATGTTCATGTGTGGGACTTCATGTGAAAGAAACCTGTAATACCTTAGTTTCCCCTTACATTGCTCACCGACTTTGAGCAACTCCTTGGTCTACAACAAAGCTCATACTACCTTCTTTGGACACTTCGCTAATACGTTGACTGAATACAGAGATCAATAATCTACAAAGCTGGCTCGGTTGAAAACAAACTGCTCATAGTAATTGGCGTAGTACAACTTGCCCTGTCCTGAACAACAGTGAAGTCATTTGATGTTGAATCTTTGTTAGACGGAAAACTCCCTGGCAACTATCTTCCTACACGACTTCATTGTCAGTAACCTGAATAGTCGTTGTCAAAGTGAATGACAAACAAGACTAAACCTGAGAACAATCCGATCTTGGCAACACCACTGAAACCTCCACATACTCGTTTTCAAAAGAAGAGCCTCATGATTCGATGGATCAGTTTGATTACATCTTAAGAATGGAAATTGTGACACCGTCACACCCAATGCTCCCACACTCAATCTTCCCGGTGCTGTACTTTCAATCTAATACTAGGTACATAAACGCAGTGATATCATGGTAACGTCGCACACCCACTTCTCGCACACCCCCACATTTCGCACACCCATAAATTGGGTCATCATGAGGTATTCATCAACTTCATAACTATAAGTCTGATTCGTCTCCTGCAACTGTGATACTATCGCCAGTTTTAATAGGTAATTCAGGCTCGCTAGATTCATCTGAGCTATCCTCAATTTCGCCAGCCTCAATTTGGGCTTTGTGAATTGCCTCAATGTTGGCAAACTTCGAATTTGGGCTCATTTGGACCTTACGCCGCTTCCGTACCATTCCAGCCTCAACTTCTGCTTCCAACATTGCAATCTTCTTCTCTGCTGTAGCCAATTGATAGTCCTTTTCATCAAATCCCTTTTGAACCTTTCGAAACAACAGTCGCTGCGTTTGCTGATCTTTATCCAACTTGCTGAATAAGCTAAGTTGATCATATAGATCAACTGTCTTCTTGGGCGTTGACCAGGCTACTATGGATGTAGCAGATGCCCAGTTTTCGTCTTTTCCACCATCAGAGGCCCTCATAGGCGTAGAATAGCCTGGCTTTGAGGGCTTGGAAGCATTCTCAAGCAGTAGAGGGCTCATGAGCGGTCGAGCTATCGAAATGGGCCATAGTCCTGTTGCTTTCCAGCCGCTTCTGATATTCTTGCTTGAAAATGCCATCTGGCGTGCTTTTCCATAGCAGGTAAGAAAGTTCCGTTTGCCTACAACTGTAGAATCGTTGTGTTGAATGAGGTATCCAAGCTCTTTTCGATAGGTCGCCTTGAGAGGCCCAAAGACTGCTTGGTCTAGAGGTTGGAGAACGTGGGATGTATGTGGCGGTAGGAAAAGGAGATATATCTTGTGTTTATAACAGAGATACATAAATTCTGTTGTTTCATGACTGCCATGACCGTCTAGGATCAATAGTCTCTGCTCAGAGGGATGATCAGGCTTAGTCAGAGGGATAAAGATGTTCTCAAGCCATTCCACAGCTGTAGAGTCTGAAGTCCAGCCATTCTCAGTTGCTGTGAACTTCCAACCACTGTAAATATCACGTTTATGGATATCAAGAGGAAACCATTGTTGTTGAACCGATTTCCCTCGATAAATAACAAGTGGAGGAAGCGCCTGACCAGTTGCAGAGACACACTCAAGCATAGTTGTCCAAGCCCGAGACCCAGGCTGTTTTTTTCGCATTGATGAGCTTTCTGATGATCCCAGTACTAAGCCATTTGATCCTCTGCCTTCTAGGATACCAGTTTCATCCATGTTATAGCGATGATGTGGTTTGATCGCCTTGATCTCTGGAAGGGCGAGTTGTTGAAACCATTGCCTGATTACATTAGTTGAGGCCCCATTGACACGCTTAGAATCGATGGCTCTAGCTCTATGAACCTTGATTGATGGATTTCTCTTAATAAAGAACTGAATCCAGTTTCTCCCAAGTGGCTGGGTAGTGCCTCTGATGTCTAGGATTCGCTGGGCAAATTCCTTGAGTTGTTGATGTGTTGGCGGCAGCCCTAACGCCGCCTGGATACGCACCCATTCAGCTAAGTGACTTTCCTGTGCTGGAGATAGCTTCTGGAAGCTAGAGAAAGCTACATTTCTTGCCTGTGAACCCTTTAATCGAGACTGGAGGGTTGATGGTGGAATTCCAGCATCATGAGCTGCCTTTCGGACACTCTGCCCACTTGCAACTGCATTGAGAGCTTGATTGACTTCTGTTTCCGTATACTGGCCCATTAAGCGTATAAGAGTAACTATTCAAAGAATTATAATAATCGCTGTAAAAGTGGTGAAGATATTAAAGAATGTTGAAGAGGGTAAAATTCTACATGAGCGATTTATGGGTGTGCGAAATGTGGGGGTGTGCGAGAAGTGGGTGTGCGACGTTATTCAGCATCCCAAACTACAACCAAAGCATATCCCTCTCTGTGGTTCTGTAAAAAAGATCTTGCCCACTCCATCTCCAGCATCTCTACTAATTACTTTCTCTACCGCTAGCTCCCGCCAATTTGACGTGCCTCTTCCTCTTCAACCACCGCCGCACGATATACTGATAGGCAGCTTCCTCCGACTCGCCCGGCAACACGCGGGTCGTTCTTCCAGGTCGGCGCATCAGTACAGCCACGGACCTGGGAGGTGTAAGCGGTCGGTATTCGACATTGTCGGCTCTTGTATGACGAGCGCCGACTGCACCTTTGATAAAGTTGTTCTCCTGTTCCCAGTGCGTGGGAATCTGGAGTACTTTGCTGTGAATCATGTTCATTGCGAGAACCGAGTCTTCTGCTCTGACAACGAGACTAATGTACGGGAATGTAATTAGCGAGAAACGATCCTGTAGAGAGAGCCTGTGGAGAGAGGAAGGAACGGCGCGGGTACATACGAGACATTGATTTCGCTTGCGCCCTGGCTGACAAGGAAAATGTTTATTTTGGCGGCGGCCAGGGCGGCCATGATCTCGGCCGAGATACCGACCATGTTCCGCATTTTGTGACCTACGATGGTTACGATGGACATGTTTTCGGTGATGACGACCTGAGGAGAGATTATAAGTAAACAGGTCCGTTTTGGGTAGGAAGTGAAGTCAACTCGAGACTAACCTTGCCGAACTTCTCGAGCTCAACCTGTAACCTCTGATGTTGACATGATCCTTCTTCTGAATGTTGGAAAGCTAGACTGACGTTCCGTTCACTGGTAGTGACGAGATCCGTCTTGATTCCTGCCTCTTCGAGTCGGTCAAATACGCCGGACAGGAACCCTTGGGACTTTGTGTTCCTGTTGCAGACGACGTTGACCAGTAGAATGGAGTCTTTTACAGTAACCGCAGTAGGTCGCCGCCTTTCCTTGTTTTCCCCGTGGTACCCGTTCCCCAACATGAAATCGATTGTCGGAAGCGACATTTTGACGTCGACCTCTTCCTCTTTGGGGGTGGGGGGAGTCAGAGGCGGGGATGGCGTGCGGGAAGGGTAGATGATTGTGCCGGGCCCGGACGGATTGAAGACATTTTTCAGCCTCAATGGTATGTTGGCGCATCGTATTTGGTCCATGGTAAGTGGGTGAATCACCTCGCTCCCGTAGTATGTCAATTCCGTCGCCTCTTCCGCTGTCACAGTCGACAACAGCCGCGCCGAAGGGACCTTTCTCGGATCAGCCGTGAAGATGCCATCCACCTCTTTCCATATCTGTAGCTCCGCCGCCTTAGTACCAACAGCGCACATTGCAGCGCACAAGTCGGAGTATCCCCTACCAACGTTCTTCAGCAAAGAGTCCGGCATGATGCCGAAGAACCCGGTGACGACCGGCACATGGTCTCCGCACTCTCGTATCCTCCTAGTGATTTCGTCGGCGATGAGGTGGTAGAATCGGGGACCGAGGTTGTCGAGAGCTAACTTTTGCTCAAAGATGCTGCCGCCGAAAACCGACTCGACGACATCCTCCAAGATCACCGGCTCGGCCGGAACATCTTTGCTGCTCAGGAAAGCAGCAACAACTCTGCAGGCAAGCTTCTCCCCGAGCGCAATCACGCGGTCTCTCGCCCTGGGAGATAGTTCCCCAATGATCTGTGCAGCGAGCAGGAACCCACGGAGGCTCTCGCACTCTTTGATGATGGTGGCTTTTGTTGTGTCAAATATGTCACTGCACAGGTCACTTCTCGTGCCGTTGGAGTTGACGAGGTGCTTCTCGAGGAGCCGTATGTGGTTGTCACGTACGAGGTCGATGGCCCTGTTCAACTGAGCCTGTGCGGTGAGCCCGGCCTCGGCGTGCGATATGCACTCTAGTAGGACGCTTGTGGTGCCACTCGACTTTGTGGAACCGGAGAGCGCCGAGCATACCACCACCAGGTTGTATTCTTGCAGGAAGGATGGGATGATTTTGCTGCAGATCGATTCGAGGAGCTTCCCAAGACTGGTGCCGCCGTACTTTTGCACCAGCCATGGCCTGTTTTCTCGGCTGGCTTCCATGCTGTGCGGCGGGGGACGCGGAGAGTGTTGATCCTGCTCTGGAGCAGGGCCGAGAGCAAGCAGAAACAGAGTCAGTTAAACGTTGGCAGTGGGCCTCATTTGAACTAGGCGGCCCTCAATGCCTTGCCTGGAACAAACATATAATGTTCGTCTTTGGCCACGGGAGGTTATCGACGGCAAAGCACTCGCCGGATGCCCAGCGACCAAGACGAACCACGAGACTCGATATCTGTTGTCGAGGGCGGACGAGGCGGCTGGCTAAGACATGCCCTCGGTCAAAGTCCATTGCGGCTACAGACCTTGCTCATTCCGATATTGCCATGGCATTTTTGGTCTAAAAGCCACTGCCATTGGTGATGCTTTCTGGGGACTGTGGAGTTCGACGTCGGCGACTGGTGTGTGACCGTGGGCCAAATCCCGGCTCGGGATTTGAAGGCAGTGTCCGTTTCCAACAGTCGGACGGGTTTGTACGCTCGGCTATTGAATAAAACACTCCTCCCTCAACCATTTGGGAATAGGGCCGGCCCATTGTATCTGAAAGGTCTCAAAGCGTAGTGGAGATTACGCCGTATGAAAGCAGGGTTTGGCGTGGGATAGTGCGACCGCAGTGTCCTCGTTGCAAGTGACGCCGACCTGTCCGATTCGCCACCACCAAGATCTCATCTGTCAAAGCCACAAATCGCCGAGTCCTTTACCCAATTCAGACAGGCGCACAATTACTGGGTCCCTCCTCGTTCTCGGTTCGTCCCGATGCATCGCAGGGATATTAGTGACAGGCCCTTCAGGGTTCTCTTGGTTGGGGCCTTTTTCTGCATGCCCCTTGTGGGTAAAAGAGCCCAAACTGCAGACCGACCGGAGGAAAAAGTCGCACTTGCGGCTGGTTCGATGCGGCTGGCAGCATACCCTATGGAAACGAACAGGAATGCGATGCAGGATGGGGCTAGTAGTAATCGATAGTCAGTTTGCCAGCGACAACTTGAATCAACAATGATAGGCCGCAATGAGGATAAACTGAAGCTAAATTCTTCTAAGGAATCATGCATTTGATGATTCGAACAGACTGAACGGACGAATGGATCCGACGACATTGAAGTGTAGATTGATATCCCGTAAGGGACACAGTTACAGCCAGCATGTCTTGTTGAGTAATCTCTTAAGTCTCCGTAATAAAATTTGGTGATATCCTGCCACTTGAACTTGTGTTTGGGCAACAAACTCTAAAGGATGTATGTCTTAAGGTCTGCTATTGATTGGCGGCTGTGTCTGGATCATCAAAACTTCGTAAAAAAAAAAAGAAATTGGTCTGGTGACTTGGATAGTGGCAATGGATCCTTCGGTTCAGAGTTCTTGCAACCGTAAGGGTGGTCCGCTGTCAATTGTACGAACGATTGCCCTTGTCATCCGTACTTTCCCGAGTTGGAGCCCCTTGACCTCCAACCTGGAGTCGGTATTCTCCTACCAACGCTCAACCTCCCCTGTCAAACTTCGTCCTGATGGGTCTGTTATGTCCAGGTCGAAAGTTTCTTCAAACTTATTTGTAGTTGCATAGAGGTGCGGCAAGTCAGATCTCAGCTTGGTTTGGATAAGGGCGTCAAGCTGGTCAAACTCGAGCAAGAACCCATCGTGACCGTCTGAAGATTCAAGCACAGAGAGCGAAGCACCTGGCAGGCATGCAACCAACCGTTCTTGTTGCTCGGGCAAGAATAACGCATCCGTTTCAACTCCAATAACGAGAGCCCCAAAAGGAACTCTTGAGAGCACGTCTGACAGCGCCCTGTCTCCTAGATCTTTCGTTCTGCCGTAGGCCACATCGTGGCTGTCCATCTTGTAGGTGATGTGCAAATAGCAATTGGCATCAAACCGGCTGATGAATTTCTTGCCCTGATAACGTAAGTAACCCTGCGCTGAAAAGGATAGGTCTCTAGTGGGCCGTCGTGACCTGCCATGAGCTGGCTCAATCGCCGGACTTTCCGTCCGTGGTAAATCTAAAGGCGGATCTTTCGGCTTATTCAGCTCCCTTAAAGGCCGTCTTCCAAAGCGATTATCGAAACTCGTGCAAGAGCGATAGGTCAACATGGCAATCATGCGAGCAGCAGCGAGCCCCGCCGATGGCTGGCCTTCAGGGGTTGGCTCATAGCGTCCGTCAAGAAACTTGGGATCAGAGTAGATACATTGTCGTTGAGTCTCAACCCAAGAAATTCCCCAAGCTGAGTGGTCTGCAGCTGTGGCAATGGGAATGATATTCTTGACAAAGTTCGAGGGTGTGCAAAGTGGCCATTCTAGCGTGGCCATACCGCCCATCGATCCGCCAATGACAGTTGCCACAGATTTGACACCCAAAGCATCAAGAACGAGCTTGTGGGCTCGTACATCATCTCTGATGGTCGTTTGCGGGAATTCGCCGGCATATCGTCGACCCGTATTCGGGTTCTTTGTTAACGGCGACGCGCTTCCGTAAGGAGACCCGAAGACATTGCCACAGAAAATGAAGAAGTGTCGGGGATCGAATGCTTTCCCCGGGCCGATGAGAGGACTCCACCAGTCGCTGACGTCGCTACTCCCTGTCAGGGCATGGCATATGACTAACACATTATCGCGATTTTCATTCAAAGACCCCCAAGTCTTGTACGCTATTGGGCATTTAGAAAGCGTCTCGCCTGATTCTAACTGAAAGCTCGGGATTATGGCATATTTTTGGTTTCGAATAAGTCGGGCATACGAGTTGTCCGGGTCCGGATTCGATTCAACCACTGTGCAGTCGAGGTCAGGATGTGTTACACCAATGCCGAGCGAAATTCACTTACGGAAAGCCATGGAAAGTGGCTGAGTATGCCTTGTACAATAGAGCAGTATAGGGAAGTTTCCAGGCCTGATTGCTGCTCTCCCCAACGCGTGACGTACGACACTGATGTGATACCGACTTTCAGCAATGACCGGTTGTTACCGTTTAACATCAGATCAGCCAAAGCACATAAAGACAGTACGTGCAGCAAAACCGCTGAGTTTCGATAAAACAGCAGATGCTTCAACTTTCAAGTCTCCCAAGCGTCTGAGGAAACCACGAGGGTCTCAACCTCGCAAAGTAACGTTATTTACTTAGTTTGTACAAATTAACCCCTTGTTCAACTGCATTGCGTATGTCAATCAATCTATTGATTGAGGGGTTACTAGAGCCTTGTGCACCGAGCATTTGTTTATCACCGGGGTTTGAATGCATTCCGGGATTTGAGCCACAACTCCGACGCCGCAGTCCGTGTGATATCGGGATCGTCCCGGCATATGCCGCATGAGCATGGAGACCTCCGGTCGATCTCGGATGATAGTAAGGCCATCCTATGGGGATTGCAGATGCAGATGGCTTCTTTGGGCGGTTTCGTATGACTCAAAAATAGGACTGGCGTGGGGTTGAGGTTGAAAAACTGCCACAATTTCGTTTTGCCTTCTGACCGTGGTATCCGGTATTTTTCCAAGCTTTGCCTTCCCACATGACAACAATGACACCCACTCGTCCGACTGTCAAGGTCGCGGCTGTCCAGGCAGCGCCGGTCTCTTTTGATTTGGAAAAGAGCCTGGAGAAGCTGAGTAAGCTGACGGCAGAGGCGGCAGCGGCTGGTGCCGACTTGGTGGTATTTCCGTAAGTACACAGTACCAACGCGTCTAGACCTCATTTAGTAACGTTCTCGTGAGCGGGTTAGAGAAGGATTCTTGTCAGCATACCCATGGCGATACGCTTTTGATGCGACGATAGGTGCACGAGAACCTCGAGGTAGCTACAGGATATCCTCATTAGATTCGTAAAGCTGATGTTCACATTTTGCAGGTCGACAATGGTTTGCAAGATACTTTGATTCGGCTGTTGAAGTCCCATCGCCTGCATTTGACGTGTTGTCTGAAACGGCTCGAAAGTACAATGTTCTTCTGCATGTGGGTATTATCGAAAAAGCAGGTGGAACGCTTTACTGCACCGCATTGTTGCTAGACCGGAATGGCAGCATGGTGTACAAACATCGCAAGGTAATACATTTCTCAATCTGCCGCAGGCTCTCTGAACTAATTATTGCAGTTGATCCCGACGGCAGCTGAACGACTTGTCTGGGGTCGAGGGTCCGGAGACGGCCTGCAAGTGAAGCAAACTGACGTTGGGAAAGTGGGAAGTTTGATCTGGTTGGTCACTTGAACTTAGTGATATGCCAAATAAGTCACAGACTGACATGGCCATAGCTGGGAAAATTATATGCCAGCAGCGCGCATGGCATTATACCAACAAGGTATCGAGTGAGTGACTGGTTGAAAGGATCGTAGCAGGCGACTGCGGTTGAAATGATTCGCTAACCGCAATCCAGGATATATATCGCGCCCAACGCTGATGATTTACAAGCGTGGACTGCATCGATGCAGCATATCGCCAAAGAAGGACGCTGTTTTGTGATTTCTGTCAACTCGGTGTGTAAGGTCTCAGATTTTCCATCCGACTATCCGCCGTTCACAACTGAGCATCCCGACCGGAGGCCGGACGGGGCCCAGTGGGAGCCGGATGACATTGTCAATCACGGGGGCTCTTGCGTTGTCGGGCCGTTGGGAACGTTCATTGCCGAGCCAGTATGGGACAAGGAAGACATCATTTATGCCGAACTGAGGATGGCCGACATCATAGAATCTAGGGTAAGGCATCTTAGAATCCCCGCATTGCTCCAAGTCAGTCGCTCGCGGACCGTCTGCTAAGAACGTTTCACAGCTTGATTTTGACCCGGTCGGCAGTTATTCCCGGCCGGACGTCTTGTAAGTTGACTCAACCCTGAATGTGCTAGAAAAGGAAGATGGGATCGACTGGCTCGTCAGTTGGTGGTTCATCTACAGAAACTGACAAACTATTTAGTTCCTTGACCGTCAACACCAAGCCGGGCACCAGTGTGGCATTCACCAGCTGAGACGGCGTCCCGCGGGGTGGTTGCGGGCGCTGGAAGCTGCGTCGAAGGTGGGAAAGGCGGGGTGCCAAATGGGTATACCAGGATTGTGTGCCTTGAGGTTTATGGGACTTGACTCGGAGAGGGTGTTTGACGGTCGCGAGAGCGTCGGCGTGACAAGCAGTTCAGGATCGGGATCTTATGGTCGCATCGAAGTCCGAGAAGCTTTTGCTTGACCTTAATGCGGGCTTAGTTGGATGACGGGTCGCGATGCAACAAGCTGGCAAGTGGGTGTCGCGCACTGGGTGACCCAGTACGGTGATATGCGGTGATACTTTTTTTTTCTTAAATTGCATGTTCTCTCGCTCCAGAAGTTTAAAAAAACAGCATTTGTACAGATGGTCAGACTTGGGTATCACCAACCTTTTTGCTGAGCCAAGAGATGGGATGGCATACAATATTCGATGAAAAAACTTTCGAAGATGAGCCTATGCCTATCTTTAAATGCAGGCTTTTTGATGTTTTTGACGCTGGCGTGTACTGGTGCAGAAATAATTCACTGGATTCTGTATCTGGTGTTGGATTTGCAGATGAATCGTCAAAGTTTGGATTGGGTGGAGAGCTGGTATCCAAGTCTCAAAAGTAGCTCCTTCCGAATTGCCCCAGCATTGACTGCCTTTGATTACTATTACGATTCTGACGACCCTGTCTTGCTCTTACTCAGGACCACTTCGGCGCCTTCCTTCAATTGGTGCGAAGTGGTCTGACGTCGCTGACGGCAGAAAATATTGGGAATAGTTGGGAAGGAGACATCTATCAGCCCCAGGAACAAGCAGACAGGAACAGAGAGGTAGGTAGGTACCAGAGACAAAAAAAAAAAAAAAAGGAAGGTGAGTAGCAACGTGGGAAAGAGCGCGACGCTCCCGCAATGACAAAGGAACACTCACAGTGCCAATATGAGAACCTTGCTGTGCACCATCCCTGTCAAAGACCGATCGAGACATCCATCTACACTGTGCGCAAGTTTTCTTATTGGCAAGTTCTCCTTGAAAGTGGGAAAGTACAGCGTGCCAAAACCACGGCACCTCCGATGCGATTGGATGACTTTCTCTCGGCTGTCCAAGATATCGGTCTCCCCACATAGTCCCCACCTTAATTCTGGGGGGGCCACAGCTTCTGCCATAGTGTACTTCCCAAGTCCCGAAGCGACTAGTGGAGGAAATAGCAAAGAAATAAAAATTAAAAAAAGACAAAAGACTCATAGGGGGGACGAAAAATAAAAATCCCCTCCAAAATTTCTCTCATTTTGCTCAGTCGTCCCCCTGCCGCCATCGAACCATCCGTTCGTTACCCTTCCCCACTTGTCGTTGTCTTATTACTGGCCGCCCTGCGTCGACTGCCCATTACAAATCTGACCGGGCCGCCGCATTTTGCCCCTCCGCCCGCTGAAGCGAGTCAATCTGAAGCACCTGCGACTGCAACTACTACCTACTGCAACTGCCCGTCCACCCAGAGTCACTCCCGCGACCTGCCCACACCCCAACACCCACACCCACACACCCACACCAGCTGACGACACCAGACATTGGAGCTTCCAACAGCTGTCGCTCACACTCACACGCAGTCATCGTCAAATTGATCTCCTGCGCCTTCTCTTGTCTGGAGCCCATGACTCCCCCGGCTTAGCGGCCGCTGTTAATTTTACCATTCCTCCTCTCGAATTTATTACGTCTGCTGTCCCCGCTGTTGGCTGTCACGCGCTACAGTCGACAACCGCACATCCCGACACGCATCTAGCCTGACCTGAAAGCCGCCCGTTACCCGCTCCGTGGACAGACCCCGACCGGTCCGGGAGGATTGTTGGGCTTGTCTGCTCACCTCCGCCGTCCTTTCCGTTCCTCACATACTCGAATTGACCTATCCTTCTCATACTTTGTTGTATTCTATCCCTCGGCCATGACTACAATGACCGAGGCCGTAGCACCCTCCGTTCCGGCTGCCGCAGCCAAGAAGAAGTTTGCGACCCCTCCCGTTAAGATCGCCTGCCTCTCCTGGTATGTCTTCCTTCACTCATGCCAACTACTACCTTCACCATTGTCCTCAAATGCGTACATGGCACATTAGAACACATATTTGCCAATTTTATTTCACACATTGCAAATGGTAAAGTGACTTTGAATTTGTGGCTCACACCTGAGTAGCCGAGCTTCACGAACACGATGTGATGGATCGAGCCCATGTGCTAGTGTAAGCATTCTCCTGGCCTGAGATAGTGCCATCTATTCTCATGAAAAGGACGTGGCTGACGCAATGTAGTGCAAAAGTAGAGGACGCGAATGCGTCTACAAGCCCAGTAGGAGAGGCGGCGCTCGTGTGAGGCGGAAGCCAAGACCCGTCGATGAGCTCGCCCAGCAGAACCCAGCTTTCGCAGGCGAGATCCCACCCGATGAGGCCACGCCGCAAGATCGTGAGTTATTTATCCTCGCAAAGGTGAATGGGTAGGCCCCTAAACGATGTCGCAGCCATTTCTGTCCAGAACTACATCGATCCTGGCGCAGGCTTGAAGCAGCTTCAGGACTTCTTCCAAGATAGCGATTTCATCTTTGATACTCTGTTCATGTCTGGCGTACCCGGAAGCACAAGCGGTGAGAGCGCTTCTGAGGCCTCCTTCACCTTCCCGACTCCCCAGATTCCGGTTGCAAGAACATATAAAAGCGACCAGGCCATGTAAGTGCTGCTCCATTGTAAGAGTTTCTAGAAGCTCACAATACCTAGTCTCGATGCGTATTATATCTTCATCCACCCATTCTTCCCAATTCTGCCTGCGCCAGCCGGCCTGCCCCTAGACCAGGCCGTGCCACACTTCCAAAATGATACGGACGGTTTTCAAGACGAATACCAACCCTCGACAGCAATCAGCTTGGCCATTTCTGCCATTCTAGCACTGATACCATGCTCCAATGATACCAATCATATGAGCAAGGAGTCAGTTGTATTCCGAAGAAGATATGCCCAGTACCTGGCCCAGTGCGCCATCGAGAGCATCGAAATCGAATCAGAGCTTCCCGATTCTTCCATAGAACCGCCAAAGGCTCTCAACGAGTCCCCAGATGACTTCCCCAGACAGCAGTTTCATCCCGAGGTCCCAGTAGAGCTAGAGAGTATCATTGCTTTGGACATCCTCAGCGTTTATGAATATGCGCAAAGGGGCAACCTTAAGAAGATGCAGGCCAGGGCAGGCCAGGCTTTGGTTTCCGCCATGTCGCTGGGGCTTCATACCTACACCGGCGATGACCTGTTTGCTGAAGCTAAAAGAAGAGTCTGGTGGATGACGGTGCGTTTGTGGTGTATTCGCTAACGAAGCTTGTGCTAATATGCGTTTTTGCAGTATATCTGCGTTTGCCAAGGGTCCATCGTCAGCAATTCCGTGGGTACTATCCTGTATATCTCGTGAAGCAAGTACTGACGCTAGGGAGGAGCCGACCTTTTCAGTGTTTACTCCGAGTTACACTACCAAGTATCCGGCGGTGCAATCCGATCCTGACGTAAGTAATCCATGAGAATAAGCTGGTAAAGACACTCACCCTCCCACCCAGGCCTTCGCGGTGTACATTCAAGCTCAGCAAGCCATCCTGTCAGCAACACAATTTGTTATCGAGCTGAACAAGACTGTTAAGAGCGGTGGCGACATGACACGTATCTACTCGAGGATGAAGGACATGGAACAGTACCTGGAGCCCCTCAACGCAGTCGCCGATTCTTGGATATTGCAGTCAACAACGACCACACCCGTCGACTCCACGGAAGAGGTTCTCTCTCGTTCGCTAAGATGCATGGCTCGCATTAAGTTGAACAGGTAAGTGTAACCTTCCATGTTCGGACAATTTCTGACCCAAGCTAGTGCGCGAATCAAGATTCACCGATACTGCGCTTTCTTTGACATGCCTGTGTTCTCGGGAAAGCATTGCGACCTCAGGTCCAAGTCAGACAATGATGGCAGCATGGAGCCGAAGTCTTGGCCATCCTGCTCCTGCAGCTCAATGATGACCTTGCCGTCACCGCCGATGCCTGGATCAAACGGAACATCTTCGCCACCCCACTCGGGAAAGAGATCTCCTCACTCCGATCACTCACCAACCAATGGAAACCCAATCTCTGCGTTTCCGTTCAGCAGCCACCAATCGGCCAAGATCTGTCTGAAGGCAGCTATCAACATAGCACAATCGTTCGATGACCTCCCATACCCCAACCCCTTTGGCCAGCTATGCCCTGCACCTTGTTATCTCTCGCCCACTTCGACGATTGTATGTCCGAGGACCATGCCTTCGTTTGCCTGCTGTGCAATGCAATGCGCTTACGCGTTGTTAATGGTCAATCACAAGACCAAGGCCATGTATCCGGAGAACGCAATAGCAACCCCAATGGTGGAAAGCCTCCTGCTTCGCCTGCAAACGGGCTTGGCTTCTATCTCTGCAACCCTGGAGAATTATGCAATGGCCTTTGAGGCGCTCGGCGGGATGCGCGGTAGGACAACCCCTCACTCGCTATCTGTAACTTGCGCATGCTAATTTCCTGCCGCAGACCAAATTCGGAGTGTCATTGAACCCACTATGATGTTTGATCCTACGATCTAGAGACGCTTGAATCTGCATTCTTCCGAGTTATCTCCAGCTCATCTGTAGTTTGTACGCAAGCCGGGTCTGCGTTTGACGGCATCTGACGGCATTCCAAGGGGATCTGGAGGCGGGCTTTGAGCGGGGTTCGGGAACATCTGTAGAAAAGGGGGGCTGCGCGGGGTTTGCTCACTTATCAGCAAAGACCGGCGGCGGTTGATCATCCCCGGTGCATAACGATGCACTTACGACGCAGTCATGTCTGTATCTGGGCCTCGAGTTGAGGGGTATCGAACGACTGAAACGAAATAACGGAGTTGGCTTCAAGGGCGTTTTGGTGCATTTAAGATATTGGACTTTGCCATGAAGGTTTACTTGCGTTGAAGCAGTAGTTTTAACACAATTCGGAGTCGAACCGGGAGCCAAAGCGACGAAATTTAGACTATTATTACCCCTCTCAATCATTGTAACTTTTTTTTCTCTTTTTTCCTTTTTCAGCCCTTTGAAAATGCCAGTCTCCGGATCTCTTAATGACGTGGACTGGTAAGAATCCCGGTCGGCTTTTGGGCCTCCAAAATAGCTGACACATTGACCGTCTAGGGAGCCCGATTTCGCCACGCTGGCCGTCCACGGTGGTCAGGAGCCCGACCCAGTTAACGGCTCCAGAGCTGTACCTCTTTACCAAACGGCCGCTTACAACTTTTCTGACGCCGCAGGTTAGTCTGAACGTGTTTTGCTGGCACGTGGAGAGACTAACTCCACGCAGATGGCGCCAGTAAGTTTGCGTGGAGCAAAGATGGCTACGTCTATACCCGTATGGGCAACCCTACAAACAGCGTTTTCGAGTCGCGCATGGCAATGCTCGAGGGTGGTGTAGGTGCCGTTGCCGCGGCTTCTGGACACGCGGCGCAGTTCATGGCCCTGACGCAGTGTTGCGAGCCGGGGCAGAACTTTGTCAGTACCAGCTGGCTGTACGGTGGCACCTACAACCAGTTCCGGGTGTACATGAAGAAGTTCAAGATCGACGTCAAGTGGGTTGTCGGAAACGAGCCTGCTGACATTGACGCCGCCATCGACGAGAATACGCGATGCGTTTATATCGAGACGATTAGCAATCCGAAACACAGCGTACCCGATATTAAGGCGATTGCGGACGTGGCACACAAGCATGGGATCCCCCTTATTGTTGACAACACTTTTGGCATGGGAGGATACCTCTGTCAACCCATCAAGCAGGGCGCAGATATCGTCACCCATTCATGCACCAAGTGGATTGGCGGCCATGGTACATCGATGGGAGGAATCGTCATCGATGGCGGACACTTTGATTGGAGTGCGTCCGGTAAGTTCCCAGGCTTCACCGAACCGGCCGACGGGTACCACGGGTTGAAGTTTTGGGATACATATGGATACAAAGCACTTTCAGCCAAGGTCCGTATGGACAGTATGCGCGACCTTGGCCCGTGTTTGAGCCCGTTCAACGCCTGGCTCTTTCTCCAAGGCCTAGAGACGCTCGCCCTGCGGGGACAGAGGCATGCGGAGAACACGCAGAAGCTGGCCGAGTGGCTGGAAGCACACCCGAGCGTCAACTGGGTACTCTATCCCGGTCTCAAGTCACACCCTGACTACGAGTACACGAAGAGAGTCTTCACCAATGGCGCTGGTGGTGTATTGACATTTGGTGTTGTAAGTAGTATTGCCAATCATGCTAGCGCGAACTCGCCTAACTGTTCTTTAGGCAGGAAACATCGATGAAGTTCGAGCAGTTGTCGATAACCTCAAGCTCTGCTCTCACCTAGCAAACGTTGGCGATGCTAAGACGCTCATTATCCACCCCTGGGTGACAACCCATCAGCAGCTGCCTGACGAAGAGAAGATCAAGGGTGGTGTCACGCCGGATCTTATCCGGGTATCGGTTGGTATTGAGGGTTTCGAAGACATCAAGAAGGACTTTGAGCAGGCGTTTGAGGCAGCCGGGTTGCCTGCGGCGGTCAAGACAGGAGGGGACCCATTCGCGGCGGCGTTGAACCTCGTCTCGGGTGGTTTTATGGGTAAAAAGGCAACAGGTGCGCCACGACCAGGTACTGATGGTACTGTTCAGGTTCAGGCGTAGGGGATCTAGAAATGAGAAGAATGAATTAGCGAATGAACATGATGCAACGAAGGGTAGGAATTAGGGACGCAGGCGTCAGAGCTTCGCACAGATATCTTCAAGATAGCTTCAATCAACGAACACGTGAAGTTCACGACAACATCGTATGAGCCAAGGCAAGTGGCCCCCACGGATCTGATCTAAAGTGAGCTCAGGATCTGGAAAAGAAAGCGCGTCTCATTGGAGGTTCCTGGTATTCGGAAACGTACCGACCGGCTTGTCACCTTGATGTTTGTTTCTCCGTGGGGTTATACCTAGAGCTTAAACTAACCTTGTTCCAATGATGGTTGAGCTTATCGTGACCGCTGATGGCAGGTTCCTTGATTAGAGGTTGGAGACCTTGTGGGAGTGGAAGGTGCTTGCCATCGTACAAAGAAGGCGCCGGTCCCCCCTGTGCACCTGCCTACACTGTACCTACCTTCACCACGAGCTGATGACATCAGCTGAACCAATCACGACCCATCGTACCAACACCAATGGCTGCCTCAAACATCAACTCCCCATCGCCTTTGTTGCAAACTCATGTCCCTCTTGTACCGACCATCATCCCGCCTTTATCAAAAAATAGCCCAAGTCAGCAAGCCCTACAAGCAATTGCCATCCCACTTAACATCAGCAAGGAAGAAACCATCATGTCGGGCAAACGACCAGGCGGCTTCATACCCCCACACATCCTCACCAACATCGCCAAGAACGAGAACAACCCCGCATCAGAGCGCGACGCTGCGCAGAGCACTTTGGACAAGGATAAGGCGAGGGCGGAGGACCGCGATAAGGGCAGGGATCAAGATGGTTACAGTGGCCCAGACAGTCGGGATGGAGACACTCAGCAGCAGCAGCACCAGGGCCAAAAATAAGCTGGACACGCTGACAGGCACGTCAAGCAGGCGTCGCACAGAAAACATGGTATTCGTACCATTGTAGGCTCATTTGACGTTTGAAAATGAACACGAAACAATTTCTGTCCCCTCTCTTACATCCCCCGTCGTCCAACGACGTGACCTGTTTGTCTTTTCCAGATGCATAGAAGATGGAATGATGTGCAAGGAACCAGACCCTGGAACAATCGAATGGCATTTCCCCGTCTCCACCTCACCTACCAACACTTGTTGTCGGCAGGTGCCAATTCGACCCATGCATGTCCCCAGAATCAGTCGACAATCGGAAACGCGACCCTACATTCGGGCGATTACGGTCGCGTCACCTAATACTGGACCAACGCAGTCTTTTGGGGCTCAGGCTCCGCCTCCCTCCGATCTGTTCCCTCCACTAAACTTTTCCCGCGGTGGATCCCGCTGCCATGCTACAGCAAGTAGCTGTCGCTCAGCCGGGGCCAGTGGCCTGAGTTGCAAATCAGACCACCATCATTCGTTTTCCCAGCCAGCGACCACAGTGCACCACCATCCTCCAAAAATCGGCTCATCGAGCTGGTCTCGGCACATTATGACGCAGGAATACTCGTCGCGCAAAGCCGCTGGGACCGGCGCGCCCTACGTTCAAATAATGGCGGGGTCCCTTGGTTTTCTTGCTTATGCTGTGAAGTGACCATAAGATTCAAACGAAGAGCCATACACGAATCGCGAATTACCAAACAATCGAAGAAGCAATCAGTTAGCTCGCTGCTCGCCCATTTCGATCACACCGACGACTCGCCCGAATCGAGCCATAAGAGGCCACCAACAATTTGATTTGAAAATAACCCGACTCTGAAAACGAGGAAATATCCGCCAAAATGGGTCTGTTAAGACACATGAACCACATCGACCGTGAGGAGCTGTACACGGACCTCGAGGCGCGTATTCGCTATCTACACAGCTTCCTCGACTTCAGCAGCAGTACGTCATGCTCCGCTACGGCAACTCATTTTCGTCCAACTGTGTGAAGACCGCGTCACTAACGGAGAAACAGAGGATATTGAGGCTCTCATTTCGGGCGCGAAATACGTCAAAGCCCTCATCCCCGCCGTCGTCAACATCGTGTACCACAAGCTGCTGCAATACGACATCACTGCCCGCGCCTTCACCACGCGTTCCACATCGTTCGAGGGTCCCATGGACGAGATCCCCGATGATAACTCGCCGCAGATTCTTCACCGCAAGATGTTTTTGAGAGCTTATCTGGCGAAACTGTGCTCCGACCCGAGCAAAATGGAGTTTTGGGAGTATCTCGATAAGGTCGGGTAAGTCAACTTTTTCCATCAACTAGACGGCAAAAGCGCAAAGACGCTAACAAACCAATAGAATGATGCACGTAGGCCTGGGCCGCGCTCATCCCCTCCACATCGAATACGTCCACCTCGGCGCCTGCCTCTCCTTCATCCAGGACATCATGACCGAGGCCATCCTTTCCCACCCGCGCCTGCACATGCAGCGTAAGATTGCGCTCGTCAAGGCCCTCGGAAAGGTCATCTGGATCCAGAACGACCTCATGGCGAAGTGGCACGTCAAGGACGGCGCCGAGTTCAAGCGCGATGACGAAGAGCCCGTCATCGAGGAGGAAGGATACCTCCACGGAAAGAAGGTGCTCGACAGCGAGTCAGACGAGGATAACGGCCCCAAGTCGCCTTCAAGGATACCCAGGCCCAACAGCGCCGGCGGCGGCGGAGTTTGTCCGTTTACGGGGATCACGACGGGCGTCGAGGGGTTGAAGGTTGCGGATCCGCCGCGCGAGCCCAAGGAGGAGGGGACGCAAAAGGTTGAGACTTCTGCATGAGATGATATTGCGCGCTTGCTTTTTGAATAGTTGAGTTGGCATTTTTGGTGCATTGGTGCGGCGTTTGGGGTTTATTGTCACTTGGACTCGGTTTAGACTTTAACAAGATAAAATGAATGCTTTTCACGGTTCAGTTTCATGGCGATCGTTCCCCGTTGTAAGGCGGTTGATGCCACTCGATAAGTTGCTCGTGCGATGTCCTTTCCTGACAATTATCACACTTTTGCGATCTATCTATGTAATGAAGCAAGGGCTCTTGACACGATTTCTCAGAGACAACCTATCCAAGATACCTCGGCAAGCCAAGCTTAAGATATCCTCATGTCTCATCCAATAATAAGCCACAGCTTTGGAAACCAGATATCGGACTTGGTATGATCCAATACTTTCCCCCCACAGTTCATTGTTCCGAAACAGGTCTTAAAGCTGGAAATCCGGGCCTTCTGTGCGACGTCTCTTTTTCCCCTGGTGAACCGAGACCCGTCCAAGCATGGTCTCCATGTTTCCCCTCAACTCCTCAAGCTGCTTCTCCAGGCTGACGGTGTATGCCTCTTGATCCTTGCATCGTCTCTCCATTACTTCGGCTTTCTGTATTTTCTCTGCACGAAACTTTTCGAGGGAGGCCATCTCGGACGCCTTCTCCTGCATGCCGAATTTCATGGTATCTAGTTTGCTTTCAAGATCGGAAACCTGCTCTTGAGCCTGGGCAGCGAATTCGCGGTGATGCTCAATTTCTTGGGCGGAGGCAGCGGGCTGCTCTTCAGATCTCGAGGCGTCTGGGCGGTTAAGGTCTCTGTGAGGGTTGAGAATCACACTTTGCTGAAGTTGGCGGCCATGGCTGTTCTTGAGGTCCAACTCGTTCTTCAGTTGGGAGATTGTCGAGGGGAGCTGTTTTGTCTGCTCTCTCATGGTTGCCACCTCATTGTCTGAGTTGATTTTCTGATTATCGGCTGCATCGCCGTTGGCCCGCAACTGACCATTAAAGTCCTTTAGGTGATGGACTTCAGCCCGCCATGCCTCCTCATTCTGTTTGTGCTGCTTCTTTATGATTTAAACGTCGCTGCGTAAGACATAGTTCTCTCCTTCCAACCTCCGAGCTTCTTCGATTTCTTTCACGCGTGTCGTTTCTACCAGCTTCTGAAGTGCTTTGACTTCCTTCCTCGCTGAGTTGTGCCATACAGGACTCCTGGTCGCTCGCGCACCTTGCCCGTCCACTCTTCGTCGGCATCTTTTGCCATCTGAGCGGACCTCGTTTGCTTCCATCCTAAAAGGGCAACCTTGTCCTTGAGTCTTTGAACATCTTTGGCGAGGGAAAGTGTCGTAGCCTGAAGATGCTGCTCTGTCCTGAGATTCTGGACAATGGCCGTCTTGACATCATTCTCCTTTTTCAGAGAGACATAACGCACATTCGAAGAGAGTCTCTTTCTCGTTTAATCTTGTCCATCTTGAGCCGCAAAGCCGTATTGTCACTCTCTTGCTGCTGTTTGTCGAGGAGTTCTGCAATCTCTTTCTGCTGCTTGAACATTGTGGTATACTGGTCTTCCTGTCGCTGATTCAGGGTCTCAAACTTCAACTGAAGCTCCCAGCCGGTCTTTTCGACGTTGCTCAATTTCTGGCTCAGTGACCGACATTGACTCTTCGTGTCGGCCAGGGTAAGTTGTAAATTTGCTTTTGCCTTTTTCACTTTAATTAGCTGTTCCTCAAGATCAGGGATCTTCCGATGTATCGCGGTCATCTTCTGCTCGTAGGCCTTCTGTATGATTTGAAGACGAGTTGTGCCCCCAGCCGAGTTTGGATGTTTCATGACGCTCGTCAAATTTAATGCACTTCTCATTGCGGCAGCGATCGTAGGTCTTGCCGTCGTCAGTGACCGTGATCCAGCGAAGCGTAGGGCCGCCGACGCACTGCTCACCGCCCAGATTAGAGTTGGGGTGAACGTGACACGCGTGCATAACAACGACTCCATCAGAGCGTGGCACTGAACTCTCGATAAACATGGTCGCAACGCTGATGATGTCGTCGATGACGCCGCGGTCTCGAATAACATCAATCACGAATTTCCATTCGCCTTTCTTTGTTCGAAAGGTGCTGCTTTGGCCAACATATTTGCGCAAAAGGTTGACAAGCTCACCTTTTGATGAAGCTGGGAAACCGTACTAGTGCGGATGGAGATAGCATCTTATGTAGGACGCATGCATCGAACGTAACGGATTTGTTTTGTTCTCTATTTGTTGGCGAGATATTGAGGAAGTTTCATGAACTACCATGTACAAGGACACACAGGAGCACTCGTGATGTAAAACCCTCAAAGGTGAGCCAACCAGGAATTGATAGTTAAAAGTGATTTCGCTATACTACTGCATCCACAGATTTTGCTAGACTTGTTACAAGTCAATGAATAACATTGGTACTCTACTGCCGCGAAACCTAGCGGTGCAAACTTCCAGCTCTTTGTCTGGGTACCCCGTGTTTGCTCTCGCTCATCCGTCTTTCCAACCCCCATTCCTCCTTACGAGAACCCTCAGGAAGGCCAGGCTTACCACCCAAGCTAGCCAACACCATCTTGTTTGTTGCCGTAAAATCATCCAGAATTTGCAATTCTGTCTGAGTGAACCATCGGGGCACCAATATAACCCTCATGGGGATGAGCAGGATGATTAAAAGCGGGAAGCCTATTGCTGCAAGGGTGTGCGAGATGGCTACGCAAGCGGCAACACCCACGAATTGTAGGATAATGTAAAGCCAAATCTTGCGACGGCGCACTTGTAGCATCGGCTCGTCGCGTTGAATGAAACGTTTCTCCGAGTTGAGAAACACGAATTTCTGCAGGATAGAGTTCGATTCAACTGACCCCCACTGATAACCGTCAGCCTATCCAAGTAACCAGAGCACAAAGATGAACTTACTCCGACTACGAAAAACACACCAGCAAAAACCGCGGCGGGCATTGTATGGAGAACGACAAGAAGAGGACCGGTCATCGTGCCAATCAAAGCAAGTCCCATCAGCAGGTGCGATAGCCGCTGCTCGACGACGTGAGTTGCGGTGACAAGCGGACGGCGGATCTCAGCGCCCTCCCCCTCTGATGTCGGGATGATCTTCAGACTTGTCTTGTAGACTGTTAAGGAGTCTGTGTGAACCGGAGCCTGGGGAACAAGACCATTGGGCATCGGCAGCCCGAGAATGCCTGCAACGAAAGTTGTGCAACCAAGAAGAAAGAAATCCCAATGGAAGCCACCAGGTTTTTGAAGCGGAAATTGACGAGCCTGTGCCGTGATGCTGCTTACGTTCTGTGAAGTGGTTAGTAAAGTTTCTCCAATATCTCGGATGGCAACTGACGTGGTCATAGTAGAAAAGCAGCATGATCAGGAAACCGAAAGGCATGGCAACGAACACCCATTTGACATCGAGATTCCAGAAGTCAATCAGCCAGTTTCGGGGCTGTGTTGGATGAAAAGCTGTCGCGATGGGAACTCTCATGATATGTGCGTCCCTCAAGGGTCCGGGTATGTGGGAGAAGCCGACCCAGAAGACCGTAGCAAACTGTAAGATTGGGTGTTAAAAAAGCATTTGACTGAGTGAAGTGAATTAGAAACAGCTTACGACATAGGCATAATCTGCAAGAATACCTCGAAAGCCCGCTCTCCAGAGAGTGCTGGAACCAAGCTTTTCTAGCGTGTAGACCGTTCCGAAATAGAGTATGGCAAGTAAGCAGGCCAAGTATCCAGCAGCACTGCCCTCCGTGGTAAACTCGTTGACCAGCTCCTCGACTCCCTTGACTATAATGATGTGAACAAACGCCGTTGCATCTAGTAGTGGTCATGGCTTACTGATGTAAATAATTCCCACGTATAGGCCAAAAGATTCGCTAGAAAAGTCTGTCACATAGCGCATATAGTCACACCCGTTGAAGACTGCAACTAGCCAGTGAAAAATGGCTGCCCATATGCCCGTCCAAGCCACGAACTGTGGGTAGATGGAAACGTCGTAAATCTTGATAATATCGTAGATTGTGAAGTTGAAGAGGGAGATAAGGCCCGTGACACCAACTATCGTTAGAGGCTGCGCGCTGAGTGTGCTGAAGACAACGGCGGCGAGTGCTGAAGAGAAGAGCGCTTCGTTAATACCAAAGAACTCGCCGGTCCGTCGGTACATGTCGAGCGTGTACGCAATTGCCGGAAGCAAACTGAACCGGTTAGCTGAACATCGCGTACCTAACAACTGGCGCAAAGTGGGAAAGGGGTATCTTACTTCACAAAGTACATTCGGATAGTACTGGCGACCGTGCGATATGTCCATGCGTCGGTGATATCACTCCAGTAGTATGGCAGCCTTCGCTTGATATCATGGTACATACCTCGTCCCGGACGAAGCACCCTCCAGCGTCGCCAACCCTTCTCGTCATCGTAGGAGTAGGACATCTTGATCCCAACTGGCCGCAGGTTGATATCGTTCGAGATGGTGGATTCTGGTTCTGTAGCTATAATGAACTGTGTGGCTAGACAGAGAGATAGTTGGGAGAGACCGATGGCGCCAAGCGGTAGGGATGTAAGAGAAAATAGAGAATATAGGACGCAGCTGCCTCATTGATCAGTTCAGCCAAGTATAGTCAATACTAAGACAGCCCCCCCTTTTTGTATAGACAGATCACTTGTGTTATGACTCAGGCCCAGAGGCGAAAGGTATACCGCCGCATGGGGTGGGAGCGGTGCTAGAATCAGCGCCCGGCCTGACGTCACATAAACAAAGGTGTCGGCCCCATTTGCAGTATTAGGCA
The DNA here is from genome assembly GCF_014235925.2 of Colletotrichum truncatum. Lineage (NCBI taxonomy): Eukaryota > Fungi > Ascomycota > Sordariomycetes > Glomerellales > Glomerellaceae > Colletotrichum > Colletotrichum truncatum. The sequence continues at coordinate 1,265,033 of NW_027222404.1, read as the reverse complement.
TGGGCTACAATTGCATTTGACTGATATTTCTACCACTTCGACAAGATACCTCACGAAATGTGCGAAAGACAGAGAGACGGTTGTTCATCTTTGAAGACAACCTCCATGCTCTATTTACATGACCACTCGTGAAGCTCCTCTTACTTCCATGATCATCCCGCTCATTGCTAGCCTTCTTTGCTGTCAATGGAACCCGGAAATGCCCGTCTCCTTTCAGATCATGCATCATTTGACACACTAGGTATGCCAAGGGGCGACCGTGCCAAGAATCAACAGGCCTCTTGGCAGGCAAAACTCAGCCAGTTCAGAAGATGAATGTGAATGTGCGATTTCGTCCGTAATTGTGGCACTAGCGCGGAGCTAATCTTCAGAATTCTGCCCGGGCAGCATAGACTTTAACACAACCACAGCGGCAATGTGGCTGGTCCAGTGATCCATCCCCCAGTCCCTCCGTGCCCCCCAAACCCGCTCACGTAACGTTGAGCACATGGCTTCAGGGACCTTTCCGTGACATTCGACACAAAAGAATGAGACGATGAGAGCCATGAGATTTGTCATTCTTCATTTGGCTGCAAGTCGGAACTCGTTTATCGACAGGGAAATATCCCGGCACAATACTTCGATTCCATATCTCCCGTACCGAACGCTTGGCTACTGCAGCCTGGTGTAGGGCTTCATTCTACTTCCGTATCTCGCAACTCTTGTTCAGTGGCGCAGAGATGAGAGTGGACTGCGTTAGGTTTCCGCCCGGCCGAGCTTGGTTCCACCCCGGCGAAGAGATGAAGGGAACGATCGACGTCCATGTGCAAGACTCGGTGGTTATTACCTCTATCATGGTCTCTCTTCAAGGTATCTAGTGATGTGGTTGCTGCGAAGGGTTCCAGCTGCTAACGGTGATGGCTATTGGCAGGCTCGACATCAGATGCGCTGCTCTTCTGACGCCAGATTCTTCCGCCAAGATGCCACAGTCAAACACGACACAAACTCATGCAACGCAGGTACTATGATTCTTTCAGAGCATGGACTCGCCGTCTGCCGATTAGTGGGTGCAGAGTTTTAACAGGCCGTCACAAATCGCCCAAGCCTCTGGAAACCTCCAGGAGGGGAAGCATTGCTTTCCCCTGTCACCATGTTTTCCGCAATCCGCGGCTGACCACCACTGCGAGACTAGCTGCCTCCGACCGTCCACAAGGATCAAACACTGCCGCTCTGAAGGTTATTGTCGCCTACGTCTTGAACGTGAAGGTTCTAACGACAGGGGACTCTTCGTTTCAACAACTTCAAAAAGAAAGAACTAGTCTTCCGGTCCCTACCTCAATTTCGAGCTATTTCGCCGACAGTCGGCGATTGCTCGTGCACTTCTTCCATCGCCGCCGAGGAAAACTTTGCAGCGGCCGTTGCCGAACCGGAGCACCCTGCCGGTGTGCAACCCTTCCCTGCAGCTGAAGATGACCAGTCCGCGCCGCTGGTACTGAAGCTCCATAAACCACTAGCGTTGTCTCTACAAGTCTTGGTCCAACCGACATTGGTGCAGAGGCTGGGGCCAATCTCATTGCGCAAGCTTGTGCTGCGCCCTCGCACTACCACTACAGTATGTGTGGGCCAGGGCTCCCGTGAGGACGTAATTTATGATTCTATTTGTGGCATTATAGGTGACACCCCAAATGTCCCTTTGGAAGGACAAGATGGCTTTTCCCTCGACCCCGGCATTTGGAAAGGTCGCGTCGTCCCACTCGTTTCACCAACCTTTGGATCTTCATTACTTTGAATCAGACATGCATTGGAGGTTATCTGTGGGTTCTCTACAGGTATACACAGGGGGACTCAGGTGTGTCACTACAGTGAAATATACATCTATATCAACTGACTGTGATGATGCAAGTGCTTGCGAACGGGTGTTGAAGTAATCATAGCGTATGCAAAGTTCAGCGACCCTTCACCGGCATACGGCATGATCAACAGTGTTGAGGATGTGGCCTGCTCTTCTAGCAAAGAACTGCGCAATTAACTTTTGAATCAAGTACACTTATATTTATTAGCTGCAACATCACCAAAAGCCATTCTCCACAACCGTCAAAGTCCCAATCTTTGTGGTGAGATTTTTGCAGGTGCCAAATAAAGAATGCTCGGCCGAGGATGATATTGTAGTTTAAATTGAGGAACTCTTAAAACCCTGCTATGCTCAGTTATTGAACCGCCATGAAATATCAAGGGCTTTTGACAGCTCTCTTGCGCCAAAAGCCTGCAACCTCGTAGTCAAGCTTTCTCTGCGTAGGCCCAGCGGCCCAGCCAGTCGTCCTAGACTCGGCGATCCGGAGCCAGGGCAACATAGCCTACTCCCGATTGCCAACCCCAGCGAAATGAACAATAAAATCTCCGGGCCTTGCATGGTATACCTCCAGTTCAACCTCCTCATCCGCCGTGAAGGCTCTCTGCGGACCAGGGTACGCGTTGAACCACCATTGAGGTACCCACGTCACATTGTATCGGAACTTTTCATCCTGCAGCAGAAGCTCCATAGCACTTTGCTCTGTAAACTTCAACTCCACGTCCGGTTTGTAGTGCCGGTAGGACAAGATCGAGTCGAAAAGGTCAACGCTCCATCTATTGACCCTCAACAGGAAAACCCCGTTGTTCAGGCCGTTCCAGTCCGTCGTTGCGAGGAGGTGCACGTTGCCCTTGGGGAACTTGTCTCGCTTGGTAATGTATGCCGCATCGGGTCCGTCCGTGGCCCATCCCGGGGCGGGGGGCAAGAAACTCGCTGGAGACCGGCAGTTGTCCAGGACGATGGTGTCGCGGTCGACCCACATCAACCACTCGAGCCTCTCTTCCTTGGGTTTCGCGAGCTCATCTAGAAGAATCGAAAGGATGAATGCAGGCTTGTTCCACAGATCGTCGACGATGTTCTCGCAAAGGACATGAACATCGGTGCCGTGGATTATGCTGCGAACCAGATGGGTCCGCAGGGCTCGTTGATAGTGGTGCTGGGGCTCACCGAATTGAGCGGTGACTGTTGCCATGCGTGGGTTCTCGCGATCCATCTCCACAGAGTTGTTCTTGCAGTACTGAATGCTTGTCAAAACATCCTCGGATAGAGAATGGTGAATCAAGGGGAAACAGTCGTCGTCCCCGTGACAGTGCAAGTGAGTGGAGTGTGAAGGTTCCGTTCTATGAAGAGGCAGTCGAGTCAAGTAAGGATAGTAGGTGCATAATAATCGTATTATTGCAATCAATTGGAAGATAATGAAGAAAGACCTGATGGACGGAAAACCTGTTGGGAATTTCATGATTTGGATGTTGAAGTTCGGGAGCAGTGAGGTCGGACGTGCTGGTGAAGTAGGTTGGTATAGACTTCAGCAAACTTTTTGGAAAGCAATCCTACTTTATCTGAACGTTCCATGGCTCTTGCTCGAGTTCAATTGCGTAGATCGGGGCAAGGTTTCACGACGTTGCTTGGCAAGTCTGCGTCAACGTCGTTCTGCTACTGCTCTTGGCCCTTGGCATTGCATTGGCACACAGGAATACGACCGGGTGATCCCACCGCGGCGGGACATCAGAGCGGCTCTCTCCGGGGGTCGAGCAGCACACAGAATTCTGCCCGAGCAGTGATTACACTCTTGGCTTTACCCCTAATTCATGGGAATCGTCTTTCAGAAATTGTGTCAAAAGGGGGTAACAGCGGCATAGATCCGTATGGACATGCAGGGAGAGAGATGTTATCAGAATGCGGACTAATGTGATGTGTTTGAATGATCAGTGGCTTGGAACCATTCATCTCCTTAGGTGGTCGTGGGCCATTGCAATGAACTTGTTGTCAAAGTAGGCTGCGTCCTCTTGGGAGCCTGAGACGGTGGACAGCATTGCAGTCGAGACCAGCATCTTAACAAGGCGAGCATGGCGAGTTCTTGTCGCAGCGACGTTTCCTCCGCTTGCATTTCTCACATCTAAGCCGGGGGACCGAGTCCATCTAGCTGCCATAGTATATAGGGGAGTTTCTCCCGGCATTCGTTCTACTTTGTTGTAGGCATAATTATGGCCTCGTGGAGCCTCAATTTTCACTAGTAGGTATGTTTGCTTAGTCACCGTTTCTGTTCAGTCTTGGAGGAAAGGAGAGGGAAGCATACGACATGCAGATGGTAGCTGCGGCTTGTAATTTGGCCGCTTGGTGGTGGTTCATTTAATGCTAAACAATCACAGTATAGTGGGAATACAGTAAGTCTCATGAATTCGAGCCGAATCTCCCTGTAATTATGATGCCAGGCCATCTGCAACAATTGACGTGCGAATTAAACAGGAATGAGACATAAACCGGTTTGTGTTGATCTATGAGATATTCCCGACCACTAGCAAATGTTTTTAAATCCTCTAACTAGGAGCGACCTTTTTCTTCATCGCGTCGAAGTTTCATCACGGTTGACTTTGATATTTAGGATATACTGTTATACTATTGGTTGTTGGTATTATCTCCGATTTCGATGACTTTTAGAGAATGTTGGTTAGAAGTGGACGATTTGGTGACTGGGTCAGAGGAGATATAGCTCAAAGAGTTTGCTAGGGAGCGCGAACGGAGCTTGGTTTAAAAAGAAAAAAAAAAAAAAACCCTTGCAATTAGATAATTGATATTGCGGCTGGCGGGAAACTAGCTAAATCTCCCAGGAACAGGGGTAATAGAAGCCCAAGGTAGGAAACAAGTGGGAGGTCATTGTCACAGTTGATAAGTCGTTCTAGTCATTGTTGTCTATTAACTAGGTTGCCTTTTTAGTAAGTCTAGCGAACAGAAGGTCTAATATACCCGTAGGGCGGTCTAGGGCGATAGTATCGCCCCACGTGTGGCAGCCCTACTGTTGTGTCTAATAGAACTATGACAGGTGCCCGTCCCGAAAAAGACGATCGTCCCGATCGTTCCGGCTGCCTAAACGTGACTTTTAACGGCTTGATAATATGACTTCCTTAGGCCTCTATTAGCGCGAGGGGTAAAGGGGGTTATGCCTAAGGCTGGCTGGCTGTAATTGCCTGGCTAGGTATAATTGTCTGGCTAGTCTTGGGAATTCTTTAGATATTGAATCAAAGCGCTATTATTCTAGTAGGGAAAGTGATTGTAATCGTAGATTTAGCTTTGCTGTTGAAGTAGTGGGAAAAGTGGTTGTGACGGTGCCTGTTGTTGTTGCGGGTGTTGACGTTGTGGCTATAGCGTAGCTGTACGGAGACTGATTTCAGCGTAGATACGGGCGTGCTTCGCGGCGTTGAAGAGGGCCTGTAGGAATGGCGCAGCAGCCCGCTCTGTAACTCCTACGGTCTGGCCGGCAGTCCCGGCAGTAGTCTCGACAGTAGTCCGTCGTGGAATTCTGGCCCTGTAGGCTGGGGGCTGGCAACCCTGTTGTAGGTGTCGGAATAGGGCGTTGCGAGACGTAAAAAATCGCTATGGCAGATGCGGCAGCGAAACTGGCTTCCACAGCTATTGGCATAGACGTGGCGGAAGAGTTTTTGCTGGGAAATCTAGCGCTACACTTCCGGCAGGGCTATGGGCGCTGTTGGCGGCGAGGCTTCTGTCTAGCCTCGAGGTCGTTAATTGAAGGCTATACCGTTGGGTCCCACGCTGGCGAAGGCGTAGAGGGATAGCGACGTTGACGGTGCGGGGGGTGATGGTCTCGCGTAGGGTCTTGAGGGGAAGCAAATAGTATCGCTGGTGCGCGCATATTGGCGGCGTTGGCGGTAGGGTTAGCGGAAGGGTTAGCCTGGTGTGGGCGGATTGGCTACGGTCTGGTGTTTCTTAACGACTTAAGAAAAGTGGCTTATTTGCCTATAATGAAAAATTGTATTTACAAAGTAGGACAAACTAAAGAGGAAAATAGTCTTATCTTATAGCTAATCTATCTATATATCTTCTAGGAATAAGTTCTAGTAGAAGTACTAGAGGAAGTGGCTGTTAGTCTTATAGCCGTTAGTCGGTCTACCCGTCACGTAGGTAGCCCGGGTGCCGGCAGTTCTGCCAGCGACGGAGCCACTTCAACCCGGAGTTCCGGCTGTTCCAACATTTTTTTCTTCACAGGGTTAAGTATATGCTGCGCGCTAATACAGTCAACTGTGATGCATCCCGCAAGTATTCTCCTAATCTTGTGTGCCTGGTTCTAGATTGGGACGAACCCCCGGCGTTGGTGAGCTTTTATTAACCCCCCCTAGGTGTGCGGGCTTGCTGAGATAGGTACGCAAGCCACAATCAACATGTCGCCGAATATGTCTGTAGACCTCTTCTAAATGGCGTATCGGATTGTCTCATACTATTTAGTAGTCGTCTAGAATGTCTTGGGTTGTCAGTAATCTAGAACGGTAGTCACGGCTTTCAAATGTGACTAAAAACTGCACGCATATTGATATCGAAGGTCCCAACTTAAAGGTACAAAATTGAAGGTAGTGAGACAAGCAAGCATAAATAGAAAACTTTACAAGTTGAATTGGAACTAGTAAGGTAGTCTGCAATTTGAAAATCGGATACAGAACTCACAGATTGGCCTTTTCCTGGCCCCCCCTCACCTTCAGCAGCAGGACCTCCATGTTCAGAGTCGTCATAGTTGATGGTAATGTATTTGCCAGGATAGTATTTGGCAGCCCACATTTGTGCCAGCATCTTTTGGTCAACATCCTTCAGGTAGTGATTGATGGTAATCCCCGCATTACCCTCTGTAGCCTTTTTCAGATAGTCTTCAAGAGCCGTCATTATCGAGTTAACATCAAGAATCTTGTTTTTGCTGTCGTCAATGGTAGTTAGGGCGCTCAGAAATACCTCAAGGGTCTTGCCTTGCATCTCCAGAAGCCTGGCCACTGGTTCGTGATGGTTCCGCCATCGATTGGACTGTGGACTGCTCAGATGCGGTCGCATTCTGCATGGCAGCAACTGCTTCCATGTTTGCCTTTGGGTCAAAGGTTGTAAACTTCTCCACTGCGATTGAGACCTCGTGGGCTACCATCGAAGGGATCACACCCATACTCAGTACGGTCATATGAGACTCAACATTCTGCTAGCTGTGAAGATTCTTCACCTCGCTGGCAAATTTGGAGTCAACGCCGACCTTGCCTTCAGCTTCGGCAAGTCAGGCGCCGGCGTCCATCGTGCGCTGTATAGACGCAGCAGCCGCCTCCATGGATTTGGAGGCAGAGTTGTTTGTCGAGTTGAGCACATGAACCATACCAACAAAGCTCGATCCAAAAGTGGCGCCGGATATGATGGAAAACTTCCCCTTGTCTTTTTGGCTTTCGTTCATTGCGTATTCCATCATGCTTGAGCCACTATTTGGGTTAAGGTCTTTTTCCCAGGAAACAGGCAGTTCCAAACTTTGATGGCTTTATCAATGTGCAAAACCAATGGAGCCACGATTGACGCATTCTTGTACGTACAACTCACAAACAGTACCAGAGTGCTTTCAATGCTGTGGGAGCTTGCTTGTCGGCCGACCTACAGTGAAGCTGCCGTTCTAATTTTCATGGACTGGATTGCCCCAAAGACGCTGGTAACCGCTCTAGAGACGTACGAGGTAATTTGGGCGCTATGAGCTGATGGATTCTGGGAGTTTGGTTCTGATGAAAAGTACTGCAGATCCACGCTCATGGAGTCATTCGCAAAAGGTATCGTCTTGGTCTCGCTGCGCAGGTAGTCCACTGGGCTTTCAATTTGCTTGTCAACCGAGTGGATTTTCTTTCGATATTACATGGTCTGAGGCTCAGCGGCCATCTTGGCAATTGTATAATCAGCCGCTGCATTGTCAGCAGCCGGGTTCAGCTTTTCCAGCTCAGAGTCTAGAGCGTCCGTTCCGACCCGAAGGTTTTTAAGCTCCGTTTTGGTCATGGTCAGGCTTCTCTTGGAAGAGATGAGAGAATTGAGACTATCCTGGGCAGCATCGATGGGCGTTTGTAGTTTTGCAATGTCTTGGAAATTCTGAAGCACAGCTTCGTCGACGACGCTCATCAGTGTGAGGCTAGGATCGTAGGGAATGGATGTCGGCATTAATATAGATTGGGTGATAAAGAGATATGGATATTGAAAACGAGTATAGTTGTTGTTTGTCTCGAAATAGGAGTCACAAGACCGGGGACTGAGAGTGGATAAGACTTCGAAAAAATGAGACCTAAGGTGATAATAAAAAGTGCGTTTTATATCCCAAGAAGGAACTCTGTTTTAACACAACAACATGCATAAAACTTGAACCAGCAAGGTTTCCTCAAGGTTGATTCGTGCAGAAGAGGGTGTATGATTTCGAGCCAGCCTCAGAATAGAACTAAGACATGAATTTAGTAAGCCAGTCTCGCAACCGCAATCATCTAGATACTGAGGAAATTTTCAGTCCGGAAGAAGTGATAAACCCAAGTGGAAGCTGCTATAGGGGGTATTACTACTCGGTCTCAAAGTTACTCTATGCCGTCATATTCTTATGTCATGTCCCTGAGTCCAAGACAGTCTCGCCCATACATGCAAACACTTTCCTCGGCTATTAGAGTTTCTTGTAGTACATCCTCAGCAGTTCCTGCAATTAGAAGTCTCCCTAAAGCACCGGAAAGATCTCAACACCCTCGTGTTGACGGATACCGACTAGAATCGTGTGATAATTCTTTTCAGTCTTCAGGTCATCTCGAGCATGATGACATCTCCCGGATGGCGTGCGTGTGCGGGTGGGGTGATTTGTCTTTCGGATCTTTCGTTCCGCATACCTACTTAGAAACTTCTAATCAAGTCCTACGAAAGCCATTACGGCGTCCGTGAACTGAAGTCTTGTACGTTAAATGTGCTTTCTAAAACGCATTATACTAGTTCGCAGTATTGACTCTTAACGAGAGGTTCACGGGCCCTTAGACAGGCTGGAGAGATTAGATGTGCTAAGTTTTGTTTCGAGAGATGGTTCAGCTGGCACACCAAGTTTGAAAGAAAACAAAATCTTTTTGTGGAGCTGTTTATATGTTTACTGTAGATGATGTTGTTATTCAAGGAATCAGAGATTCATGTACTTTCAAAGTTAATGGCGTCGTCTTTAAACACCTTAAATTGGCACTCTAACTATGCTAGACGTGAAAAGCCTGCCATCTAAAAATCTTGAAAACACGTATATTGATTTATTTTGAATCCCTACATCTTTGGCGACTAACAGTGACCAGGTGACGGACCCTAGGTTTCAATTCATGTATATATCACCGCCGTATGTGTAAGTCAACGACTCTAATTACTCTAAGATTATTTGAGGTATTGTTTTTACCTTATAAACAGCAAACTTGTGGTGAACAGCTGGGCGAGGCCCTGCACGATAGAGTGAGCTGCTTCTCAGTACCTGGCTTGCCTGTTTTGCCACATTGCTGGATTCTGTGACATACCTTGAATTGTATAAGGAACAGAAGTATTCTACTATGTGTGTTATCATACAGTTTGACGAAACGAGTGAGCAGAAAGTCTTGGTTGGCTGTACCCCGCCCTTGGCAAAAATGGAGTTTTGCCGTAGTCTATGGGATACGACTTGTTCGTAAGTCTCCCAGACAGCGATTACCGACACGGTCCATCCCTCGATTTCTTACTCACTAGTTCTTTGTTAGTATATGTTACGTTCATCCGTACTAGATCGGGAATAGAACGCTGACGTTTGTGTTTAATACTCTGCGGACAGGGACAGACTGCAAGTGAAGCACCGGAATTGACCAATCATGCATATTATTTCAGTAGAATGGTACTCCGTAACCGTTTCATCAACCCATCCAAATAAAGCACATATTATGTATATATACCTGTAGCTAGGCTCACCCATGTAGGCGGGGCTCAAGAGGCTTGACGAATCCACATGACACTCCACACGAGCCAGGTGTTGGTGCCGCAGATCAGCCAGCTCCCTGCAGCAATCTAATTCGCATGGGAGAAGCCGCTGTTCAATGCAAACGAAAACGATTTTTTCCTCTACTAACTAGTCTTGCTTCAGTACTGGTCCGGACACAGCCTGTTCCCATGTAAACCAGTAGGTGGGGGCTTAATGCCGATATTCCGAGCAAACTGCTGATGACTCGCAATCACGCCTACCGTTTCGAATGCCAGCGATTGTCTGAATTGTGTATTTCCGCGAGATTTTGGGTACCGCCATTTTGATGTACATTGCCAAGAGCTTACGACAACGTTCTAACCAGGCGGGTCAAAGATCAACCAATATTTAGTGGCGATGAGGCTGTATAACTTATTTCTTCTGTCAAGAGCTTATATCTTTAAATGCTTTGATACGGAAATGAGATTATTCCGAGTCCCTCGTATATGTTGGAGCCACGATGTTCCTAGGTACTGCACCCTTCCCCCTTTTTGCGACTCAGTTGATAGACTTGGAAGCACATCTCCGGAGAGTCGTCTAGGTTTTGAAAAAGGTGTGTATAATATCTTTCAAGTAAGAGTCACCATCAGTAAGACGACGGCGAGAGCACCGTTTGCCTCGGCTGGACTCCTAGAGCAATGGGAAGCTAAATGAACATCCTACCAGATGCAAGAGATATGTACTAGTATCGACGTAGGTCTATGGGGCGGTATCGCCGTCCTAACCAACTACTCTTGGGCTGCTTGAAAACCTTTACGCCTTTGATTTGAGAAGACAGGGTCTGGATAAGTGTTCTAGACGTAGATCACACCATTCTTGATGCACCCTCGGCAGTTCGTGCTCTGCCCCTAAGGATTGATGACCGGATCGGGCGAAAGACTTTCTTATTCCCACTCGGACGATGCCAAAATCATCAGAGGCAGGGGTAATAAGGTCATCGTCCGCCTTCTGCTCCGGAAACAAAAACCTTCCGATACTTCCTGATGACCAAGGAGTAGTCCTTGGGCGACTGTGTGCGCGGCCTAGTTAATCAGGGGGGACCGTAAGCCCCACCTTTGCCGGACTACCCCGACAGGCTTATTCGTAGGGAATACTCCCGTTTTGGAGAGAATCCTGGAACTTATGACTCGTAGCATGTGAAGTACATTTATCTCTCACTCAGTAACCCCCAGACAATCCACAGTTTATACTATGTAAGTGCTTAGAGGCTTAGTTCAGATGGAATTAGTGGGCCAAGTGAGAAAAGACCATCTCATGTCTCAGCGGACCTTCCCGCAACTTTCGTCACAAGCGCGCGGTATGTCTTATCAATCACGATACTACGGCCTTGGACTATGCATGGAGGATCGCAGGTTGAGATAGGGGCAGCCAGGGAAATGGATGGAACCCTTCATTGCGGAATTGACAAGGTGCAATGGCATATTCTGCAGGCTTTAGCTGTACATATAAAGGAGGTGCCAGTATCTCCAAGCAACGATTCTATTCTCCAAGCTACCGCTCACCCACAGTTCATTCTTTATCCAGTCATTCACTATGGTTCGCTCTATTCTTGCCCTTGCCCTCTTGGGCAGTCAGACTTTGGTTAATGCCGCCACCGAAGTCGAGACCCGTACTCTGGATGAGATCCACAAGGCTGCTCTCGCTGAGGGTGGTGTTGTTACCCTGTGGCACGGTGGTGATGAAACCACTCAGCAGGTTACTCTCAAGACCAACTTCGAAAAGAGATTCCCCGGCATGACTCTTAACGTCACTGTCGATCTCTCCAAGTACCATGACGGAAAGTTCGATGACCAGATCGCCGCCAACAACGTCTACATTGACAGTATTATCCTGCAGACGCTCCACGACTACCCTCGTTGGGCGGCTGAGGGCGCTCTCCTGGACTACGCGCCTCTGGGCCACGATGCGATCCTCCCCGAGTTCAAGCCCAACGGCACCGCCGCCTACTACGGCATGTTCATCATTGCCTGGCTCAACACTTGGAACAGAGAAAAGCTCCCTGGCGTTGAGGCCCCCGTTGAGTGGGCTGACTGGCTCCGTCCCGAATTCAAGGACAAGCTTGTCCTGACCTACCCTAACGACGACGACGCCGTTCTTTTCGCCTTCGACCTGATGTGAGTCGTGAGCCATTCAACTTCTTCAAAGACACAAATGACTGACACCATCAAACCACAGTGTCCAGCAGTACGGCGCCGAGTGGTTCGACAAGCTTCTTGCACAGAACCCCCGCTGGGTCCGCGGCACCCAAACCCCCCGTACCGTCCTCGGTAAGAACGACACCCAGTGGGCTGCCACCTTCACCTCCTCCGGTAGCCTCAACCCGACCGCCCCTCTCAACACCAGCCATCCCGTCGAGGGCAAGTTCGTTTCCTGGCCCCAGACCGGCGGTATCCCCAAGAACGCCCCCCACCCCGAGGGTGCCAAGCTTCTGCACAGCTACATGCTCAGCGAGGAGTTCCTGTCCATTCGCGGAGGTTGGTCCGTTCGTGGCGACATCAAGCTGCCCAACAACTACTCTCCTATCCTCGAGACCCCTGGCACCGACCCTACCGCCTTTGGCAAGTGGATGTCCGACCGTGCCAACGTCGAGAGACTTCGCTTTTGGTTCGAGGACCGCATTGGCACTGCCCAGGGCCTCAGCCCCCTTATTGACGACCTTTGAACGATGGAAAGCGTTTGAGATTATGTAGAGAGAGAGCCGCAGGAGATTCTATGTACATGTATTTTTTATTTTATCCCAAGCAGAAGGCTTTTACAAGTAGCGCCAGTGTACATACAGGTTTGCAACCAAGGATTTAAAGTTACATAGTTTGGGAGATTGAGTTGCATGATCACGATGTGCCCTTGCATTTTATAGTTCAGCTAGCTCGATAACCTTATACAAACATCAAGCAAGGGCAGAACTTGGCAGCAAAAGATTCCAATGTCACTTTCAAGCCATTATGGTTAAATTGTCTCTTTCGGTTCAGCAAAGACCCGTCCTGTATTACTTGTCTTTTGCATTTGGCGAATGATCGTGAACACACGAACAAGAATTGACAAGGGGTTTCTCCTTCCCTTTTAGAAACTGGAAAACCGGCAGCTGTAGCCCCATACGGATTTCTAAATGGACAAGGGCACTGAGTAAGTTCAAGGATCAGATTTTGCCGCCTGTCAGCCACCTGCAGATGCCACCGGCAATGGCGTAGCAAGGTATCCCATGCTAGGATTTGACGTGCAAATAAGTTGCGATGGAATGAGACCATCACAGACGATGGTACTAGAAGCAAACTAGAATTGAGCAACTGGTTCTATGCTGGTCATTTCCATTCAGCATGCAGAAGATTGCTTGCCTCTTTTTAATCGCATTTCTCAGTCTTTCATTGCTTTCCCGCGTGGCGTCAAGAATACGCAGAGGTCTCGCGATTTCATTTTTGATCGGCCATAATAACTCATTCGTGGCAGGGTTCTCGAATATGCTTCGAGTTTTCAGGGATTGCGCGACTCGCGCACTCACAATGCCCCTGTCCAGGATCGCATTCGCATTTGCGTAGTTCCCATTCTGGCTCTACCCCCGATATTCAAGACGGTTGGTAGTTTCTGTTTCGCAAAGAGGTACTACCATCTAAAAGAGCCAATCCAGCTACAGTTGACTGGAATACCCACTGTGATTTTACAATCATGTATCGCTTGATTAATGACCTGAAGGCATCACAATGATGGAATGCACGCGAGAATATTTAGGTGGAGGTTTGGGACCTCAGGTTGGATTAAAGGCGGCAATTAGCATCTTGTCTCGGCCCTGAAGTTAAGTCTTGGATCTGTCTTGTAAACATCGAAGTCTGTCTTATCCAACAGGCCTATTGTCGCCTATTGTTGTGAACAGTAGTTTGCTATCTGTTATTTTCTGCGCATGTTAGTCAAGTGAGTAAAACCATAACCCTCATAGCGACGCTTGTTTTTGTCAGCGGCAACGCATAACGCAATATCAATAAATGTAAAAGATGCATCACAGGATGTGGAAACATCATCGTCATAACATTTATAAATACCCGTTCACAGTGGCATAGCCTCTGTTAGAATTGAGAAGACGATGTCATTTGCTGCCCAAAAGATTATATGTTGACTGGCTCGATGATTAGCGACGCCCACACAACTTCAAGGCAGAGAGATTCTTAGTATCTTCGGATGATTTGCTAGAAAGGGAAATGATGCCCCGGCAAGTTCACTATGATACAATATTCACGATCAACAGCATTCAAATTTGCTTGTCCACTCCCAGAACCGCTAGAGAAATAGCCGATACGCCGAAACAACCCTTGGCCAACTTCCACCAAAACTAGGCCGCGAAATGCGCAATCCGCATCCTTCCTGTCACCTGTGGCTGTGATAACAAGTAAATGAAGTATTGTCGGGTTATTTAACAAGTGATTCTGCCCTTGTGTGCCTTCATCATGATAGATGAGCCCGATTTCCTGTCCCTTACAATCGATATACACACCAAGCAATTCCGGATCTTCTAACCTCGAGAACTTGGATATTTGCATGTCCCCTTTGCCATCGATCAATATATGTGGCCCCCAGACTGTTATTGTTCCACATAGAACCTTGCTAAACGGATTGGTCAGGGATGCCAGGGAGGTTTCTGCGCTGAGAAGATCAGCCAGAACAGTTGTGTTCGTCTGTTCAACTTCGATCATTCCGCATGAAGGGGCTCTTTCAATTTTCGGCCGTCTACCATCTTGACCCCAAAGCACCCAAATAAGGTCAGACATCAAGTAATGTTCCCACATGCCAGCCAAGTACCTTCCGCATTGGCTCAGTAAGGTTTCGGTAACTGTATTCGTGTATTAACGCCCGCCAAATGCAACGCATATCTTTTTGTGATCGCAGGGTTGGGCTGAATATGAGATTTGTAGGCGATATATATAGCCAAGGGCCCTGGGTATGATTTTGATGGGCTAGTTGACCTTCATTTTGCTTGCTTGAATTGCAGCATTCGAAGCTGATTTGAAAGTGACGGAAGACGAAGCGTCTAGGGGAAAGCTCCCATCCTTGCAAGACCCATGCTCGACTAAACAGTGGCTCTACTCCAAGGCTCATTTCGACGTCCAACGTGATATGTCGTACTATGCTTTCCCCTCCTTTTCCCTTGATCTCAAGCGGTGTCTCGCAAGAAACCAGTAATTTTCTGGATTAAGCAAGGAACCCTTCCGAACTCTCATAAGCATTAGCAACGACAATAGTTGTAAAGGCATTCATATAGATGTTTGCCATGCTAGCCGACTTTCGCAGCCAATCTTCCTTGGAGTCTTATATGATGCACAACGCATCGATCCATAGGTAGCTGATTCCCAAATCGCGCGTCACTTTACAGCGTCTTGAAGCGTCAATGGCAAACAAGACAGAGGAAAACCATCCATTTTATCAGTTATTGTGTCCAATGTTGTCTTGAAACTGTTCGACCTGCCCCAAATATATGACAACGCGGCATACTTGTTCTCCTATATGCCTTCAGCAGACGTTGCAAGTCTGATAAAATCACCGTGATGGTAACTAATATCGAGAAGGCGAGTAGTCATAGGGAGAACTCCTGCCGTAGTACGAGAATGATCGCTACTGCACTGTGAGATTTGATTTTTGACGGCATCCCAGTCTCGAAATCTGGCTGTACGCCATTTGTCTGGCACTGCAGCAGAACGTTGGGCTTGTTGGCTGTAGATGAGATACCCGCAGGGACAGATCTATACTAACCAGGCCATCGGGCCCAATAATAGACATCCGTGGTAATCTCTCCCACTTCAGTCGGGCATGTTGGTGCTGAAGGCAAGGGCTTCTGCCAAAATGAAGCGATATAAAACCTTAACTTGCCACTTTGTGTGAACTTATCCATACACTCTAAATTTACGAGCAGAGAATGTGTGTTGCTGATGTTAACCCATGCAATCGATGCACCTAACTCTTCTAGTTTTCGGATTGAGAGATGCAACGCTGAAAACGCTATTGCGCATAAGCCGCATATATCTTTGGTAGTTATGACATCCTTAAGCCGATCTGATAGCGGCCTTCAAACCCAGAAAGAAAAAATGAAAAATATTTTCCAGATCGTTTTGGCAATGATTACCAGATTGGAAAATAGTGCTACATCGTGAACACAACGTCGACGTAACCGGTGGCAGTGTCGGGCTTTCAGGCTCCACGAAGATGTCCATGGGTTTTCGTGTAAAGATTATTGAATAGGTAGCAAAACAGTGCCTTGACAAGACAAATATACAGGAGCGAACGCCAGCTGGGCAAGTTAGTCGCCGATGGAAGCTGTTCATCACTCTACAACTTCTTTAGTTAGAAATGAGTACCTAAGTAAGATAATGTTTTATAAGGGAGACAGGCCACAAGCCATCAGAACCGGTCTACGCCGTATGTGTTGCCGTGTGTATCGTCTTGACGTCGTGAATGCATTTTCTAGTGACGCACTTGCAGAAGTGAAGATAGAAATTGTAACCGTTTCTAGTAATGATGAAGCGGGGTTGGTGGATGGGGGGGAGAAGTAAGGATTCATGATATTTAGGCTGCCTTAAATTTATGGATCACATAATCAAGCTTACGCACTTTGCCTATCATACCCATTAGTTACTTGACCCGCCTTTTCGGTTTGATTTGGGGGATAACTAGCAACTCTTTCGCTTAATTCTCTCGTGTCTTTCTGCTTACCCATTTAATTTTCAGCTACTGGAGGTAAAAGAAAGAGCAAGGTGTGTGCTCTAGACTTGCGGCCCATAGCCAGTCTGCCACTTCATCACCTTTACTTCTAAGTTCTACCTCTGATAACATATTTGTGATATCTACTATAAAATCCTACAAAATTCACATCGCCTTTGTGTTAGTGTCTCAATGATCCACTTGATCAGTGACCTAGTGAGCTGGCTCTGTAACCTCAAAGGGAAGGGGTCATTTCTGCAGTTTTGCAGTTCGTAAGCCGGACTGCCTAAGCCGTGCTCGAAATTGTCATTAATGTACGTAGCCTCTGAGGTGGATAGGGTTAAAGAATGTCACTCCCAACTTCAACCCTCCTGCAATTGAATTTCCAAACTTTGAGGTATCGATCCTCCCAATCCATATTGTTTGTGGGATCATTAGAGATATTGTGAGCTATAAGTCATGATCTTGAGCCTCGACATCATGCTTTCGAGCCTATGATTTTCAGACATTGAATGACTTGGCGTGGCGTGTTCCGATTTTTCCAACGGCGACCAAGAATTATGTAAACTAGATGATAATACAGCGCAACAAAAGATTCCCAGCTTCTACGGCTGGACCAGCATTGCCATGGGACTAAGAAAGTTCGAATAGTTCGATATCCAGGAGCAGAGGAATGTTCGGTCTTCAATGCTATTTCGAGGTTCATCTATGTTGGTTTGATTCTTCTATAGCCCTTATCGCCGGCGACCTGTTTTACTCTTGTGACCTAGCGTTATTTTCATCCTTCTTTTTGTGTCTGGTGGGACATCACTACACGATAGCCTTCTTTCTTCAAAGTGGAACTGCATATTCGTAGACCGCGACCCTTTTACTATCAAAATTTGATTTGGTGACATTTCCTGAGGCTATGTAGTGAAAAGTGCTGAAATTGATTCAGTAATCATCACTATGTCAAGGACGTATGCAACGATTCATGGACTTCAGGCTACCAGAATGTCCGTCTAATGCATGTCTCCGATCCCTCGGGGCCCGAGCCGCCTTGGCAAGTATCCTGACTAAGCGGTCATCATTTAAACGTCCGGTGGGAGGCCGGCATGACATGCTGCATCTTGTAGATAAATCCATTAGCCGTAAAAGTCAAAAGCCTCAGCCTAAAAATGAATACACGGGGTTTAAGACCGGCGTTAGGTCAACGTTGCGGCCACGGTCGAGAGATAGAGTCCGTGTGCCGGCGGAGCTGCCCTGCGTCAAACTCGAGTCAGCTATGTGACGAGCCGATCCGCCAATTGCTTCGTCATTGAAGGGTGATTCAAGGCACGAACGGAGTAGCCCGGGGAATGTACATTTGTTGCAACAGGGTTCTTCACGCGGACGGAAGACAGACTGAAGCCGCGAAAGCATTTGGGCAGTTGAATTCTAGGTATATATATTACCGAATAATTTCTCTTGCTTTCACATTAGATCAATGAATATTCGAGACTACCTAAGGTAGCTAACTGTTGACAACAACCATCTTCCATATGCACAATGACTTTAGGCTATGCTCTCCTCGTGGGACAGTCCCACCTACCTCTCTTGCGATATTCGCCATCAGTTTATATATACTCTTTTACTTTGCCTATGGCTTATACCAAGCTTATTTTCATTCTTTAAGAAATGTTCCGGGTCCTAAATTGTGGGTGATATTTCCCTTCATACCTAAGGTGAAGATTCTCTTAGGCACTGTTGATCAGGACCTTCGCAAATTCCATCAACAGTACGGCAGCGTGGTACGTCATGCACCAGACGCCGTATCATTTACCACTGCCCAGTCATGGAAAACCATCTATGCTCACTCACCCGGGCAACTCCCCAAACACGTTCCCGCCAAGCTACTTGAGCCTCAGTCAAACATTCTCAGTGCTGATGATGCAAACCACGCTCGCATTCGCCGCGGAGTTGCACATGCTTTTGCTCCGAGGTCATTAGCAGAACAAGAACCTATCATTCATGGCTATGTCGACAAATAAGTACGAAGGCTGTCTGATGTGGCAGAGTCCCGAATGCCAACCGAAATAGGCAGATGGTTTCATATTACCTCTTTTGACATCGTCGGGGACTTGACGTTCGGGGAGTCTTTGGGTGGACTGGACAACAATGAGCTAAGCCATGTGGTGACCACTGTTCTCTTATTCATCGAGAAGACCAGGAAGATTTCCACCCTTGGAAGCTTGCTTGGATGGCTGGCACCATTAGTCATGCCTTTGTTGGCCAAGGACCTGGAGAATGGCTTCACAGACATGATCAACTACTCGGCAAATGCCGTGAACAAGCGGATTGCAAACGACGAACAGGTAGACCGCAACGACTTTATGAAAGGATTGTTACAGGGAAAGGAGGAGAAATCAATCAAGTCTATGGACGAGATCGTTACCAACTCCAATACTATTTTTGTGGCCGGCAGCGACACCACCGCTACACTTATGACGGCTTGCACATATTACCTTTTGGCGAATCCACGGGCACATAAGAGGGCAGTGGAGGAGGTCCGAGGTTATTTCAGCTCAGCAGCTGATATTAACTTCGCCAAAGCCACCGCGCGTCTGCCCTATTTGCTTGCCGTGCTTAATGAAGCATTCAGGCTATACCCTCCTGTACCAACGATCCTCGAGAGAGTCGTTCCTAATCCTGGAGAATATATCGAGGGCATCTTTGTCCCTGGTGGGGTAAGTTCTCAATACACCTTTTCAAAAACCATACCTCTTGGCCCAAGTTTTCCAAAAAGTTATCACTAACACTGAACGTTGGTGTTATCACAGACCCGTGTTGGCGTTCACCAGTCCTCAGCAGGGCTATCGATCTCAAACTTCACACAACCCGAGAAATTTATACCTGAAAGATGGTTGCCCCAGGTTTTCCAAGACGAGTCGTCTCCGTTCTATGCTGATAAGCGAAATGCCATTCAGCCATTCTCATACGGCCCGCGCAATTGTATCGGCAAACACCTCGCCTATAATGAGATGCGCACAATTATGGCACGCCTGCTTTGGGAATTTGACATGGAACTAGACAAGTCGTCCTACGAATGGACAAAGCCATACTCAGATCATAAGGCATGGATTGTTTGTAACAAGCCGCCCTTAAATGTACATATCAAAAGGCGTTACGATTAAGAAAGATAATCGAGCAACAAATCAGGGTAATATGAGCTCCTGAGGTAGTTATTATGTGTCTGGTTATTATCTACCATGTCAACTCTGGGACCGGAATAAGTTGGGTGGGACCAAAGAGAAGCCAGATTGTCGTTGCCTAGCTTAGGCGAATTTTGTCATCACCGTTTATCCACCACCTAACGTTAAAGCCACGCCGCATTTCGATTCTAACAAATCCCTCCTCCGTACATCCACGACTTCATGATTGATCGTTGCCAAGATAAAATAGAAGAAAATGAAACTTTTCAAACTCATTGGTATTATTTTTCTGATCACATCTCCTGGGGTTTTATGCTCGTTCACCGCCGCCGGGTCTGAGAAACATGACGCTGATGATGATTGCTGCGAATGGGATCATGTACCCACCGATCCATCAGATTTGGGAATTTTCGACGATTACAACCCATGGGTTGATTCTATCGACAACTTTAGGCCTGATAACCCAAATTATAACTTCTACAACCCCAGCGGCGTGGGCCCTTTTCATGCAGCGGATTATTTGCAATGGCGCCCGGAAATGGATGTCCACGAGCGAATGCTTCTCTCCATGGAAGCTTTCAAAGCATCTCCAAATATCGGCCATAGGCTGCTCTGGCTCGCAGCCGAGGCAGGTCATACCTCTGTTATGGAAGCGCTTTTGAGAGCTGGAGCTAGCCCTTTCGGAGTCAATGACCGCGGTAAGCCGTCAAGTCGTACACTTGTCGTTGCTAGTCGCCGGGGTGATGTCGAGATTATGCGGCTGTTGGTTGAAGCTGGCGTCGATCCTGATATGAGTCTCGACGGTTGGCAGGATGTACGGTCGGACTGGTGGGAGAATCCCGAGCCGGCAGCAGTGCAGCACACTCCCTGCGAGTTGCACAGCTGCGGCTGGGAAACTACCCCTATATTCCTCGCCGCAGAGCACAATCACACGGCAATGGTTCAATGGCTACTCCAAACAGGGCGTATAGACCTTGCAAGGCGACACAACAACTCCAACAAGACCGTCCTAGAGACTGCAGCACACATTGGTCACTCGCCGACATTCAAGCTGTTGATGGAACATTGTGTTGTCAATGGCGACCACGAGGATCATCAGCCATGCTTCATAGTGTCAAATCTACTAGAAGAGGTAGCTGGAACGGGAGATCTAGATCTCACATATTTCACGCTTCAGCACTTGGGATTCCCAGTCGAGAACACACATGTCGATCGCAGAGGAATGTTCCACGTTCTCGCAAAGAGACATCGTCAGCTGATGATGCATACATTTCGGGGCATCCTTGCCAGCACTAGAGCATCAGCAAGTTTTATCCAGCATTTCCTCGAATATTTCCGAGTACTCGAGAAAGTGGAAATTCCTGGCATGTTGGAAATGAGGGACGAATTGAATCACAGCCTCTTTCTGGCAGTCATGGGCGACCGAGTCGATGTTTTTGCGCTACTCATGGAGCTCAATGCACAGTATTTTAATCAGTTCAGTCAGTCAGGGTCAGGAACCGATCTATTAAAGCAGTCAAAACTTTCTTCCATGAGATTAGCGTTGGAACACGACAGACCAGGCATTGTTAAATATCTGATCGAAGAAGAAGACATGGATCCGAACATAAACAGTCGAGGCTATCTTCCGTTCGACGCTTTACGTGATCGCCAACATAGGTCTGAAACTTTGCTGGAATTGGCGTCATTCAAAGGGTCTTACAGTGTTGCACGTTATCTTCTTGAAAACACGAACCCGTATATCTCTGGTCTTTTAGGGCACGATGCATGGGATACGCCACTTTCTTGCCTCTTGAGGACTGCCCGATTTGACCCTCCGTATCAACACCAGATTGAGAGCAGAGAGCTGGATGAAGTCGTTGGCCTTCTTTTGCGTCGAGGCGGGCCTGTCTCGTTGGTCTCACCTGCAGGAAGCCCCGAATTCGAGAACAACAGCGTGATTGTTGACGTTGTGGGCGACTTTGGGTCAAGCCTGCAACCCAGAGTTTGTCTCTGTTGGGGCTATCGTGAAACGATGCGACCCAAGCCTAATCTTAGAGATAAAGGTGTAGTTCGTCTGGAGTTGAAGCAAGAGGATGAGATGTGGTGGAGGAGCCTACAAAGGATGATTGAGGTATCTTCGAAGTCTGAAGTACAGCGCGAGGAGCTGTGATAAGTTTGGACAACTTGGCAGCAGATCACTAGTACCTGGATAATACTTATCTTAAGTTAGGAAGAATAGAACAAAGTTTACTTTCTGATGTTGATATGGCCACCTCTAAACTTCATGACAACGACATAAGGCATGTCACCATCAGTTTACTAGAGTAGCCATGGAGATTGAGACATAGTTTGCAATTCAGATGGAGACACTCATGCCGGCGGAAAGACCCTGGATTGTGAACAAGTACCGGCTACTGGTCTCGTACGAGGAAGGCCCTAGCAATGAATCATCCTTACACTCGAATACGCTCTGTCACTTCGTGTAAGCACCTGTTTCATGTCGGTGTTACGCCGGCGTCTGTAGTGCCCAGCATTAACGTGGTCCAAAGTCTACCCGGATCGGCCCTTTTATCTGCATTTTTCCGACATGATATACGCTGGCAAGCCGCTGCGAAATCAGGAGAGATGGGTTCAAAAGCAACAACGCATCATGTTTTGCTGAAGCAGCTTGCCCTTTCAAGTAAGCTTAAGCACCCCGCGTTAAGCTGTCAGCTGGAGGTGGGCGGACATGCGGGGAAGCCAAGGTCGTCTCCGCAGAGATGGCTCTCCTTGCATCGAGATTTACGGCATTAGATAGATGATCCTAGTTATTTCCGTATAAGTACGCAATTGATTTTCGTATACGTGTGTGCCAACAGGGCCCCGATACGCGTATTGCAGTATTGGATCGTGCAAAGACTATTTGTTCATCCCGTAACCCAGTACCAGATCGTCACCAAAAGTAAGTATCAACTTATAATGCTACATTACCGACTTTCATGATAACTTTCGAACTGGGGGAAAAAATAAGATTAGGGTATATTCTTGTGAAAATCTTTATCAAATAAGCAATACCGCTGCCACATGGGTCTGAAGCTATCTTTAATATACTCTTACGGTGGTCGCTTAGCACTACCAGCGTTGAGCACAAAATGAAGAGATGACAATCTGAAATTATTGGCCTCTATTTCACAGGCAAGATTGCCATTGAAGGCGAATAGTACTCAGTGCAATATGTCATAAGGTATCCATCCCAAAATGGCTCTCACGACCCGCACGCGATACGCAGCCCCGTATTGGGAAGCTTGCCGGGGCCCTGGTTTTCTCCCCGCATTCTAGCGTGACTATCCAGCTCTAGCTGGTTTGTATCGGTCCGAACTTTCAGTTCTCGCTGTTGGCTCATCTGGACTTCTTGAGGGACTTTCTTGGCATCAACTTGCCCGTCATGAGGTGTGGTTTACCGAGGTAGCACTATCTCTTGTCAACATCATATCATTGACGATAAATATATAATAAACAACTAGGAAAACGGATCCCTAAGAGATGAGAAGATCAGCGACAAAAACCATCTCATCCTCTCTGTTTTGCAGCTTGGTCAAGTTTCGTCATGTTGCGCATCATGAAATTATCACTTTCGGCTCTAGTTCTCTTGCGAGTTCAAGTTGCTTCAGCTACTGCCAGACATGAGAACAACAGTCAGTGATTAACCGACGAGTGTAACCTCTTCGGATGGCTGATATGGCACAGATACACGAGACTGGGTCGCAGCCGCCAAGCTCGCCACGGACTTCGTCGCTGAGCTCACCCTCGACGAAAAAGTATCCATGATCACCGGCAACTCATCGGCTGGAAACTGCATAGGAGTCATTGGGCCGATCCCTCGTCTTGGGATACCTGGCCTATGCTTACTTGATGGGCCAAATTCCATCAACCGCGTCGACCTTGTCAGCGTGTTCCCGTCAGGCATAACGGCTGCAGCGACGTTTGATCGAGACCTGATTTACCGCCGAGGATACGCGCTCGGAGAAGAGTTCAGAGGGAAAGGTGGACATGTCATGCTCGGGTAAGCCTTACCTGCGCCTCAGAAAGTATGTAGCTCACAAAGAGTAGTCCATCGACAGGCCCGATGGGCCGCCATGCTCTGGGTGGTCGAAACTGGGAAGGCTTCGGCCCAGATCCATACCTCGCCGGGATCTCGATCGCCGAGACCGTCCAAGGCGTTCAGGCTACGGGTGTCCAGACGTGCTCGAAACATTACATCGCCAATGAGCAAGAGACTCAGCGATCTAACTCTAACCAGACCGACGGCACAAGAGTAGAAGCCATCTCGGCAAACATTGACGATAGGACCGTCCATGAGCTGTATCTTTGGCCGTTTGCAGACGCGATCAAGGCTGGTACCACATCCGTCATGTGCTCTTACAACCGCGTGAACCAGACATATGCCTGCGAGAACTCCCACATTCTGCAAAAACTCCTTCGTGAAGAACTCGGTTTCAAGGGTTACACAGTCAGCGACTGGTTTGCGACACATTCCACCGCCGAATCAATCAACGCTGGTCTGGACCTAGAGATGCCTGGAATCATTCCCTCCAACTACCCAGGCGCCGTCATGTACTTTGGTGAAAAGGTCCTAGAGGCGGTTACCAATGGCACCGTCTCCGAGACTAGGATCAATGAGATGATCCGCAACGTCATGACTCCATACTACTTCCTCGGCCAGGACGCCCAAGATTATCCAACCCCCGACCCAGCACTGAGATGGGTTACTCTCGTTCAGGAAGTCGGACTTGGCGCGGCAAAGAAGGGGGGATTCCTCCCTGATGGATTCGTCTTTCAGCATGGCCGCGACGTGAGAGGAGACCACGCCAAAGTCATCCGCGAGATGGGTGCCGCTGGCACAGTGCTTTTGAAGAACGTCAACGAAACTCTACCCCTGCGCGACCCAAAGATCATTGGAGTGTTTGGCAACGACGCAGGCGACATGACAGATGGCTTTTACCGGCCTTCCGAAATCCCAGACAGCGTGAACACAGGCACCATGATCATCGGCGGCGGCTCCGGTAGCGGAAGAGCATCGTACATCGTCTCTCCGTTAAGAGCCATCGAGGCCAAGGCGGCGGAAACAGGGGCCGAGGTTCTCTACATCACCAACAACGATGTGCTGGCGAGGAATGATTTCAGGGGCGTATACCCACCACCTGAGATCTGCGTCGTCTTCCAGCAGACCTTTGCCAGTGAGAGTTTCGATCGCACGTCGTTTGAGCTTGATGGAAATTCTACCGCGGTGATTACCAACGTCGCTGACTTCTGCGGTAACACTATTGTGGTTACGCATTCTGGTGGTGTGAACACCATGCCTTGGGCGAACCACACCAAGATCGGTGCCATCCTCGCAGCGCACTACCCCGGACAGGAAAGCGGTAATTCCATTGTCGATCTCCTTTGGGGTGACGTGGCGCCTTCCGGACGTCTTCCGTACACTATCCCGCTCACCAAGAGGACGCCGGTCCGCCAATCATCAATCTCACTCAGCCCGTATCGGACCCGTTGGCCTGGCAAGCAGATTTTACTGAAGGTCAGCTTATCGACTACCGCCACTACGACGCTCTCGACATTGAGCCACTGTACGAGTTTGGGTTCGGTCTAACATACACCACCTTTGCCATTGACAACGCTACCCTCGATGTCAGCATCTTCGGAGACAACACACCACTTGCTCCGAAACCGGACGCTTCTGTGCAGGTTCAGCCCGGCGGAAACCCCCAGCTGTGGGATGAAGTAATCATCGTCAAGACAAAGGTCTCAAACACAGGAAACAGAACCGCTCACGCTGTCCCACAGCTCTATCTCACCTTCCCAGACAGTGCTCCTAAAGGCAGTCCACAAAAGGTGCTTCGAGGCTTTGAGAAGGTATTACTGGAAGCAGGTGCCTCTGCTGACATTGAGTTTCGTCTGTTGCGCAGAGACGTTAGCTACTGGGATACTGTCGAACAGACGTGGATCATTCCCGACGGCGAGTTTGTCTTTAAGGTGGGCTTCAGTTCCAGGGATCTTCCAGCGGAGAGGGGCTTCGTTGTGCTTGGAGCAACTAGCTGATGGAGTTGGGTCTTAAGAATATGGTGTCCCTGTCGTTATGCCTAGTTCTGGCTGTTCTCGAACTTCTATAGTCTTCTGTGCGTTTGTAAGGCCAAGCTTCGCTGGGACCTATCTTTACTTAGGCGACTTTTGTCATTGGCAGTTTTTCCCTCTTCCTTAAATACTGTCGTTATTCAATTAATACCTGTTACGTTACGCGGTAGACGTGTATGCAACTCGGTCCTGCAAGCCTCGGTTGAGCTCATCCATTGGCCTGATAAAGATGATAACACCGGAGAAGCCTAGCACCTCAAAGTTACACGGTATTAACTGCTGGTTCGAGAACTTGCCTCCCAATTCTTGAATGCAGGCAGCTCAGACATTTGTTTACTCAACAAAACATTCAGGAGATACTGTGCCACCACCATCATTCGTTACCTGTGCTCAAACAACACACATTGTGGCATCAGCAAACATTCACAAGTTTGTATAAGCTTGAAACCAGAGCAACAAAAACAAACAAGCCACCTCAATATAATTTTCAACAAAGGCGTGTATTGAAAGAATAAGATTGGATTGTTTTTCTAAACACCCCCCTTGCATTGTTGACGGAAAGGGAAACATCTCGCTAACATGCTTGAACATGATCCACGAAAAGAATGAGAAATCCACAACTTACACATCACTTTTACAAAAGATTATTACCAAAATGGTGTGTCTCTGCAACTAACCCAAAACCTAACCACGAATCCCATTAACGAAATCTCCTCATGAAGAACCAAGCCTCGCAACAAGCCCGTACGGGGCCGGCACTAGTCGACTACTCCGACAGCGACAGCGAAGCCGAAAACCCGCCGCCTCTCGATGTCCCGGTTGCGCCGAGCCCCGAGACACCCGAGACCGAGAACGAGCTCGCGAGAATCGTGATCGAACTGCAGCGCAAGTATATCCGCGAACTGGAGGAGGTCAATTCCCGACAAGAGGAAGTGCGGCGGGAAATGCGGGACCAGAACGAGGCTTTTGAGAAGAGATGGGAGACGGAGCGTGAGCTGCTGCGGGGTGTTGTCGAGGTATGTCTATACATATTACCTGGGCCATGATATTTCTTTCTTACTGATGTTAATGGTTGTAGCATGTTTACGGCATAGACGTCAAGAACTTGGTTACAATGAGAGATTTGCAGCTATTTAGTTCGAGAAGCAAGAGCGTGGGTGTTCCTCCACATCCGTCTCATTCGCCATCTGTATCCGTGCCAGCGCATATCCCGTCACAATCACAGGCCTCGAGACTTCCAACGCTTTCTCGGGTGGAGTTACCACCAATAAAACATGCAATCGGAGGTGCAGAAGAGTCTATATCAATAGTAACCAGTACAACAACCCTGCCACAAAGAATTATCAGTACTGGCAAAAAAGCCCCTCGATCAAAGGGAGCGTCCAATCATCGATCCTACCAGCCTGGGAAGAAGTCAACGGCTGCATACGCTAGCAAACAAACGACACATTCGAGACCGGCCGCCCGGAAAAACACAGTCAGAGAGGAAATCAAAGCATCGCATATAGCGAAACGTCGACTAGAGTTGCCACAAAATATCTCCACAAACAAAGAGCGGCCGACAGTCGAGCCTCAAAATCCCTATGATGACCCAAAGTACTTCAGTCCTTTAACTGTCCTCACCGAGGACGGCACTAAGCAGCCCATTTTCAAGTTCCATCAACACCCGGACACGGTAGAAGAGCAGTGGGCCGAATACAAGTATGGCCTCCACGGGCAACCGCCAGTTGAGCAACTAGAAGCAAAGTACCGGGCAAAGTGGCGAAACAATGACTACGGCCGTTCTTGGTTCACCAGGCGTAAACCGTTTTGGGACAAAATAAAGGAGGCAATGGCAGAAGGGAAGACAGAAGCCGAGGCCTTGAACCTGATGAGGGATCTTGCCAATGGGAGGGTCAAGAGTCTCATCGGACAGCTCTGTGACGAACGAGCGAGCAAGCGCAGGCGACTGGAGAAGATGCAGAAGGGTCGTTCGCGTGCGTCGAGGAAGAAGTGGTCAGAGGCGAGAAAAGAAGAAGTTGTTGATAGTGCAGAAGAAGAGAGTGTCGGCGCAGACAGCAAGACGAACGCTGTTGTGCTACGCAAACGCATCAAACAGTTTAAAGCATGGGCTGGAGTCGACGAGAGTGAGTCAGACACGATTTCAAAGAAAGATGCCGACGAGCTGTGGTCAGAATAAGGAGCTTAGGAAGGTGAGATGACGTTTCTTCTCGCTTTGTGTCTTAGATTTCTGCCAGAAAGTCGAATCGCTTGTACATATCATGAGGTTTGAGCGACATGGCTAAAAGGATAACGGTAGCGGGTGTATATGTCCGGTCGAAATTGACTCGAAATTCGTGTCGAGAAGACAAGCGTCGACATGTGCCATGCCCAGCGTTGTCTTGAAATTCTCATCCTAACTCGCTTGAGCATCACATTGTCATCCGTTCGTATCCGAAGAATTGATGGCGCCAAAGACGTGAAGCAGGCCCTCTTCCCAGAACTCACCACTGCAAAGCGACATTCAGCTGGTTTAAGCTACCTTATAGAGACTTCTCTAAGCCGCGAGTTTTGCAATAGCTCAAACCATAAAACTTCAGCGGTCCATGACATGACAGCACTGACTCGGCATGCAACTGCGCGAGGATAGGTATCTCGGAGGTTCGGTAAATATTCGCACCTGCTGTCCCGCGTCTGCCGTAATAAGTGCAACCGAGGGCACTGCCAGCACGGATTGATACGAAGCCAAGCTAATAACAAGCAGGCTGGAAAGCCTCGAATCATCAAGATAGTGGCAGGGCGTTAAAAGGCCAGTAAAACAGCGTCGCTGATGTAAAAGAAACTGACATCAGCTAATAGTTGCTTGGCTGATACGGCCGAGGCATCTTCACTGGTCCATCTGTCGTTGACAGCGGCGAATTCACTAGGGCTGCTTTTTCCAAGGCGCAGAGAAGTTGGGGCCAAGTCTGCAATTGCTATTGGTCCAATGCAACATAGGAACTGCGAAGTCGGCCTTGGTGATGCTGTTCTGCGGCGGATGTCAGCCGACAAAGGGTTACTGTCCGAGCGCTAGGGACGGCTGGCCGCTAGACGAGGCGACGAAGAAACAAGCTTCTGTCGAGGAATCAGACTGGTCCCAAGTCTCCCGACGACCCATGGGCGTTGTAACATTAGGGAGCCAAAGTTGAGCGGATACACGTCGCAGCTCGATGGTGTCACAGTGAGAGGCAAGGATTGTGGTTGACGGCGAGACGTGAGAGCGAGTCTATGTGAAATTGGTGTCGTGTCGTAGGCGTGTCGTTTTGGCGGATTCCAGCGTGGCGGATTTGGATGGCTCTCGGCGAGGTCTTATCCGCGGGACCCTTGTCGATAGTTGTCCGCAAGAGCCCGGAAAGTGGTGTGATCTTTCGGGTCGGAGGAATCATGCTGTCAACGGGAACTGGGGAGTACCCTGGAGAAAAAGCGAATAGGGCGTCAAGCAGAGGGATGCAAAAGGACGATTTCAGTGGAAGGGAAAGGTGTGGCTGCCTGAGGCTGATGCACACGCGAGCGGTGGGGCCTGTCAGCTTGATGAGTATGTGGTCTGTGCAGGAGGCCTACCATATTACATAAGCCAGCGACACCAACAGCAAGAATGTTCAGTACGGCGGTCTGCTTCCAGAGGGTTGTATCACTGTGGTGTTTTGGCGGATGGTGAAGCACAAGCCACACGAGCAAAATAGCAGGAAAAACCATACATGCATAACCCGGGCAGATTGCAAACAAACACGTCGATCTGGATCTGCCATTGCGTGATAAATTGGATCATTTCCCCTAATCAAGCTTGGCCATGCCGCGTGTTTTTCGCTATGCGTTGTTTCCACATAGCAAGCAGTTCCTGTCGTGAAATTAGATGTGAAAAACAATGACTTGACAAATGCTGCATTTTGTGCAGTGGACATGGCAAGGGAAGCATTTCAGGCACCTGCCTCCCTGCCTGCCTGCCTGCCTGCCTGCATCGGCCTGTACTTGATTGTACCTGAGAAGTTTGGCATTTGGGGTGTCCCAAAGGCTTCTTGTGGCAGGTCAAACCAGCAGGAATGTATTTCGTAACTGTCAAACTGTGACCCAAAACCAATGTAACTGCAACCACCTGCAACTTGAGGACAGAATGAACGGTGGGCCTAATGCTTCGGAATTGGCAGGAAGTTCAAACTCGCCGCCAGTCACGATGCTAGGTTGGACTTTCCCAGCGAGGCAGGGACAGCATCAAGGAGGGTGATGGGTGGTAAGGGGGAAGGAAGGGAAGGGTGGGTGACTGGCGTTCACTAAAATCGAGGTAACCCACCAATGGGTTCGTTTGCAGCCTTGTGAAAGCAGTGGAGCCGCAACGTTTTGATCCACTTAACGTCCCCACCTGTACACCCCCACTTTCTGGCCCTTTTTTTTTTTTCCTTTTCTTTCTTCCCTCGCACCTGTTTTCCCTTATTCTGCCTCCTCTCATTTCTGCCCCTCAGTGTCCTCTTACTGCTGCTGCCGCTGCTGTCTGTGCTATACTGTTTCTAGTCTGTCCCTTCAAACTGCAATTGTGATTCACCCGACTGGCACCCATTACAATCCCCCCTGTCGGATATGTCGGGTGCGGCCTCCCGATCGGCTCGTTCGCAGACGGCCTGCCATGTGTCGTAACCCAAACCATGGCTACAATGCTGCAGTTCAGCTGCAGTACCAATCCCCTAAACCCAGGGTCGTCACAAGACAAGACAGGGAACCTAGCCTGGATAACCGAGGAGCGGGAGTGTCTCCGGCAACGTCATATCTTGGTTCCTACCCGATGCCGCAAGAAAACCCAAATCTGGGAGGGCAATCTTTTCACGCTTGAGATTACTCAATGAGCCATTTCCGCTTGAGGAACCCTCGGGGCCGAGATGTGCCACACTGATTGCATCTGCTGTGTCTCTTGAACGCAGCGTCAATCTCATGCCTGTCGTACAACAGTACAGAGTACATGGCAGTACGTACTGCAGATCTTGCCAGAAAAAAAGAAGAAGAAAAAAAAAAAGGCAACCGCAATCCAGGCTGCCAGGGACACTGCCCGACATGGACAAGGAAGGAAAAACCAACCTGACACTGTCTACATAGTAAATGTAGCAGTAGCTCTTGCCAACAGTACTCCGTACTTTTACCATTACATAGTATCTATGTAAGTACTAAGTACCAATGTATGTAAGATTGATTCCCGCCCGCGCCCACATCTACCCCGAGATGCCTTTTTCTTTCCTCACACTCTCTCCCCTTTTCCGCTTTTTGCATCCTCACAGCCCAGTCTTGACCTCCCTTGCCGCATTCGGATCTTCAAAGGGGGCATCATTGTCGCTGAGCGTGGGTGTCCCCTACATGGTTAAAAAGGTGGAAAGTCAAAGTGGAGTGCAAATGGGGCAAAACCTGGGGGAATCTTGCAACGCCACGCGCCCGTCTCATCTCCTTCTCCCCTTCTTCTCCGTTGTCCACTCATTTTCTCCTTCGTTAAACCTTGCGCTGTGTCCCGGTGTCCCCTTTGCGTCTGCACCTATCGGTCTTGTGGTGCCAAGGTCGACCGCAGCTTTACATAAGGTGTCACCATCCCGCATCTCGACTTGGCTAAGCCTCCTTCACCTAATAGCCCGTTGGCCTAGACTCGCCTGGGCATACGTCGTCTATCCTTTCGTCGGTTTGAGGCTTGACAGGTGACATACATATTCGAAAAACCGTCTCACTTTTGCGTTTGACACCGCCTAATCAAGATCTAATATCTCACATTGTCTTCCTCTGCCCCGACCTGACGATACCCAACTTCTTCAACCCACCGATTACTTCCAACGCCCATCATGACATCCAAATCGTTGTTGCTCTCCCTACCCGATGAGGTGCTTCTACAGATTGTGGGCCATTTGACGCCACCTCTTGACGGCCTGGACATTCCCTTTACGGCTTACACAGACCCTGACGGTATTGTCGTCACGAACCGTGCCGCCCTCTACCGTCTTGCTTTCGTATGTCATCGACTATCTGACTTAGCAATTCCGTTTCTATACCAGACGGTCTATCTATGGGGCCGGTCACGTCTTCAGTCGTTGCTCCAGACTCTGCTCGAGCGCCCGGAACTCGGCGCAAATATGCGCATTCTTTCCTATGTTTCATGCCTCGGCAGCGATCATTATCCTACCGACGTCCTATACCCCTACAAGCGCACCGACTGGCGCCGCCTGGTGGCAGATTCGGATCGATTCCCAGAACGCATCAAGGCTTTTGTGCGCGACGCCAAAAACGACCTCGAAGTCGCCCAAATCGTGTTCGCCCTTATTCTCTACTCAACACCGAGCCTCCGCACTCTGCATATGCGTATGCCGTTCGCGGCCGGAGAGTACCAGAAGCTTAAGGATATTCTTACCCCCGACATTGAAACGGCAGAGGGCCGCCCTCGTGTTCTAAACTCCCTGACCCGCGTCATGTTGGAGCCCATGCCCGACTTCCCCGGAGCCACCTTTTGGCCTCGTCGTGAGCTACCTTGTCTGCTGCGGTTACCGAACCTGCGTGCTGTCGAACTGGGTTCCGCCTATTTCCGGCCTGCCGTTTTGGAGCCTGGTGATGGATGGGGTGATGATGGAAGCTGGAAGAACGTCGAGGAGGTCCGGCTGGTTCGCAGCAGCATGTGGGGTCAAGGCTGGCATGCCATCTGCGCCCTGTGTCCTAATCTCAAGCTTCTCGAGATGGGCCCCTGCGGGGTTTCTGACCAGCCGGCCGACGGCGAGCACAACCTCAACACCGCCTTGTCTCTCGTCGCCGATACGCTCGAAACCTTCTCATTTGAGGGAATCCTAGCCGCCAACTTCTCCCCACATGTCGGTGGAGATGGCACCCTCACCTGCCTCCCAAAGATGAAAACCCTGCGCAACGTAAAGCTTGATATTGGAATCCTGTTTAAGCATCCTCAGAAGATGCAAGAAATTGATATCCGCCGGTGCTTTCCCCCAACGCTGGAGGTTCTCGACTTGGCGGAATTGTGGCACGACGTCGAGATCGACAGGCTATCGTCCAACGACCGTAAGAACTACGAACGGTCCATCCAGGACGCCCTGCGGAAGCTTGTCTTCGCCAGCAAAGAACACCTACCCAATCTGAGAGAGTTGACGTTCCGTCCGAACCCTTTTTACGCACAGCTGCCTTTGCCCGACACTCTTCTTGGCGGGAAGTCTGACGTTGACTTCAAGCTTGTATACTGAGACTACGATCTGGGAGGCTGACGGAGTCATATCTTTGCTATTGGTTAATTAATAAGCATGCTTGGAGTTATGGCGGTGCATAGCGGTCATGGCATATAGATGTTCATAGATTTAGATCCATATAATCAAAACTGATGTTCCTTTACCCGGCGCCAACGTCTTGCTACCGCCCACCACTACTGTTCCCATCTCACGCTTCACAGACTCACACAATCCGCCACCAGCTCCGACGCCGCTCCGCACCTTCAACATCTTGACGACCTCCACGCCGTTCTTCACTACCATTCATTTCCCTCGAGTCTCGTCTTTCCTGCCCAGCGTCCCAACTCTCCCTACGCACATTTCTCCACGGCCTACTTTCCTGGTTCTGACCTACATCCCCACTCCGATGTCTCCGCCGCTCCCGATCCTCGACAATCCCACTAACCCTCCGCTGCCCCAGCCTCTCATACCTTCTCAGCAACCCGACGTATTTCACCCAGCACTCGCCCAACACCTCAGTGCACAACTTCAAATTGTCCACCTCAGCTTTTATCCGCCTGATTCTCCTCCTCCATGCACATTCCCAATCATTCAACACTCTCGCGCACGCGCCATGGGCCCGCTCATGTCTACGCTGTTCCCTTTCAACCCGCAATCTCCCTTTTACCAGTTCTCTTTCAGCATGGAGGATAATCCTTCCGATGTCGAGTAATTCAGACACGGCAAACCGGAATTCCGCGGACTCAACGGTGCGAAAGTCTGGATTGCGATCAAAGACCCGGATTCGGCGCCACGTTGGCGATTGACGGCGGGATTTTGAAGCGTTGATGTACTTGTGATAATGCATCGGCTTACGACACTGTCTCGCGCAGCGGTAGAGTGTACTTGAGAGGCTGCAACAGCCGTGAGATGGGCAGGAATGTGCGATCGGGATGGAGCATGGGCAGATTGGGGGCGTTTCGTAGGGGTTAAGGTAGTCTGTCTGGGTGGAGGATATGGTTGGGCGGATGTCGCATATCATTCTGTGCGTGTGGACCTTGTAGCACATTTTTTGGTGGTGGTTGGCTTGGGGATGTGGTTGAGGAGTTGGTATTGAGATGTTTTGTGTTCAATGGGTTATAGAGGTGGATGATGAGTTTGGAGTTGGTATGGTTGGGGGATTTGAACGCAGATATACGGTTAAGAGGAACTCGTATGTACGTTTGTTTCTTGGAAAGCTTGCCGGATGATTCGAAATAGATGTGTCTGTTGTTCTGATAGTTTGAGGAACTGATTGATTGTGATGAAAGGAGTGCTGGGAGACAAAGACAGTGTATTCGAGTTGCAGATGTGGGAATTCATTGTAGGTCTTGGTTGCTATGTATTCTTTATTAGATGCACAGAGTCGTTGTATTTCTTCAAAGCATGGCCATCACAAGGCCCTGTTCTACCTGGATCTGCATGGCTTGACTTGCACCGACTTTATGAAGCCAAGGAACTTGATTAACTCGCGGAGACATGAGCTTTACAGGTGTCGCTGTTTGAGAATCAGAGCTATCTTTTTTTTTTTAAAGAACCTGCGAGTAAATAAGTTTTCGAACATCATTAGTGAATGAGATGCTATATCAAACAAAAGTTAGCCCTTCCCGATCACGGATGACTACCACCACAGAAGCTACCACGGCTATGACCCCTTTCAATGGTATGGTCAGCAAAAAACTGACGCTTGTTCCTTGATGGTGGCTACCAGGATCATCGGCACCCCGACCGATTCCAGAGCGCAAGCCGCTTGGATGCGGGTGCGAAAACGCCTAAATCTAGGTAGTCAGTCATGGGTGCTGAGGCGATTGGCGGTTGATCTCATCCAATTAAAGTCAAGTTCTCCCTATTGTGGTCGTCGGGGTGATTTGCCTACTTGGCCTCTGTCTGCCATCCTGGGCTATCTTGAGATAATAAAAGAGCTGGCTGTCAGCTTCTCTTATCTGCCGATGAATACTTCGGAGCACAACTCAAAGCAGCTCTGCTTCAAGCTCCAAACTCAGGCTACCATATTACGCACGCCAAACGCTCTATACCGAGTCTTCTGGTGTACCTGGCATTGCATCTCGGTTGCCTCAGAGTTTCTTCTCATCTGACGTCTGCCCATCGAAAACACTAAGTATTGTGAGGTTCAGAGTGGTCGGGAAGGCAGATGGATGGAATCGAAAAATGAAGACAAGGGAGATGTCGTGATGCTTTCTTCGCAACAAATAATCTTGGATAAATGGGAACCCTTATTAGATGGATCCATCTGTGGTTCACATGAGGATGTGAGAATCAAGTCATCCTTGAGTTAGTAGAAGCTAACAAAAAGATCCGACATTTTTTGAAGGGTGTCTCGACGCCAGATTGAATAACCACATGAAAACTCCCCAAGGAAACTAGAAGAAAGTGAAAGTCCGTCTCAAAAGGTCACGTTCGAAAAAAAAAAACTTCGTGATTCTACATGGTTCTTCTTTTATTTACTGTTGGTTCGCGCATATGCTGGCAAATCTCTCGAGTAGCGATTCTTCAATTCCCGTCGTCGCATCGCATCTCCATTTAGCCAACTCATGTTTGCCCTCAGCAAGCATGGCAGCTTGTATGGCGCCTACCGCGCTATTTCTACGTCTCGTCCTGATGCTACGATAGATTCCCTGGGCTGGGTAAGCAAACAAGCCAAGGGCGCCTATCGGTTTTGGCATTGCGAGTTAGTACAAAAAAGTGCCACGCAGAGATATTCCTTCCAAGGGAACGAGAAAGAATTTCATACCTGATCCAATCTTTGTTACAGTTCCAACAAAACCCTTACCGAGGCCCTTCACGGCTCCCAAGCCGCCCTCTTTGCGAGCACCGAGATATGGCTGAACAAAAATGTCGCATACCCCGTACGCCAGCCCGAGAGCAAACTGGTGGCCTGCAACTCGCGTGCCGGACTTCCACCCTGTAATTGGCTCGTGATCTGGGACATCTTCTCCGTATAACTTTGGAACTGCTCGCAGACCTTCTGTGATGGCCAGAGGCACATTGACGTAGGAGCCCCGTATGATGGAAGTCACAAAGACCCCCGTGGCAGTAGTAGCTGATCCCATCACTACACGTGATGAACCCAAGCAGCTCCTGTCTTGCTTCATTACCTGAGGCTCTTTGGTGGAGTTTAACGTTTTGGCCAACACAAGGTCGTCCGTCTTATCGCTCCTATTGCTCGTCGATTCTGTCTTATAAGCCTTCACAGGCTTGCGAACAATGTCGACTGCTGCAGTCAACATTTCGGTACCAACAGTTAGGGAAGAGGATAATGCGGCCGTGACGGGATCCCACCGATCTGTGTCGATGTAGACTGGTTTGGGTCGAAATCTGTGGCCATAATGTCAGTATCACGTCTATTTCAAAAACTTCTCAGAGAGGGCTTTCAAACAGTTGTAGCCGACGGCCATCAATTTTCAAATGGTCGATGAGTATTTCCGCAGCAAGCTTGGATAGTTTGAGTTTTGTCTTGCCGCGTTTGTAGGTCCACGCAGCAGGCTGGTTTGGCAGCAGATTGCAGCTGGCGTGTTCGAACGGAAAATGGCGATGAAACGAGTCGGCCGCGGCCGGCACGCCAGCTTCGTGGCTCATTTTAGCCGCGAGTTGTTTTGCGGCAGATTTTGTGTCTTCTTGTAAGCAAAACGTGATGGCTTCGGCGAGGTTGGTAGCGTCGAGTGATTTGTGACCGATTGGTGGCGGGCCAGCACCTGCTCTGGCGACCATTTCGCCCCAGAAAGGCTGGCTAAAGTTTTCCAGATTAGTCGCGGACAAGACGACATAACGTGGAAAGTATATATGTATAGGGAGGAACATACTCTCCAAAAAAGGGCACAATCAATGTTGGTACTCCGTTGCGCAATCCGCATGCTGTAGTTCCGGCGCCTCCGTGGTGTACAACGGCGGAGACCTTTTGGAAGAGCCACTCGTGAGGACAATCCCCCAAGAACAATATGTTTTCGTCTTCGAGCTGAATCCCGCTGCCTAGGTTGTACCATCCTCTCGAGATTATAGCCCTAGTGCCGGACTTACGCACTGCATTCACTAGAATATTCGTCAGACGTTCTGGGTCGTCGATGACGATGCTGCCGAATCCGATATATACTGGCTCAGAACCACGGGCCAGAAACTCTTCTAAATCTAGGCTCGGTTCGAACGGTGGAGGCTCTCGAAAGAAAAAGCCACAGACGTCTTTTGTACAGCTGGTCAACATGGGATGGATGGATGCATCTGGGAAGGGCTAAAACTCACCGATGTAACTAGGCCAATCATTGGGCTTTGGTACGAGGGCTGGGGACCAGCAGTACGTGAATGGTACCTGTAATGAATCTGCAAGCTTAGGTCCCGAAGAAATTGTAATTGGCTCAAGGTCAAGCATGGATGACCTCCATTCGTTGATAACATCACCTAGACTGAAAAGCACTCTTCAGCCTATAAGTTCTCATTCTTTCTTGGGTGGTGTCTTACCCTTGCCATGTCATCCACTCGAACACGGAATAAGACATATTATTCAGTTGGCCTTGGCTGACACCTAGTCCATCTGCTGTGATGCTCGCGAGCGGGTGGGGGAAAGAGGCAGTACTGGTCCAGGGCATCGTAAACATTAGATGGAGCGGAATCCCCAGCGCCTGTGCGCAATGTACATGTGCGAAGCTTGGAGGATTAGCGATAATGGAACTCGCCACGAACGGCCGGCCAGAGTCAGGATCCGGTTCAATACAGGAAAGCCAGCAACCGTTGAGAAGTTCTGCAATCATCTTCCGCTTCTTCTGGATATCTCCGGCACGAACACTGTCCATACTCGGTATAAGTCCTGGGTTCTTCACCATGTATGCCATTAGGTCCGCCGGATCGCCGCCGATCGGGTAAAATTCGAGGTACGAATCCGTGATAAACTTTTTGAAAACATTGTGAGTTGCTATCCGGACACGGTGGCCGTGCTTCTGGAGTTCGTTCCCCAGAGCAACGAAAGGCTGCACATCGCCGCGGCTACCAACAACTTGAATAACGATATTGAGCGGTATAACCTTTCGTGGACTTGGGGAATAGGGAGGCGGTGAGCCTAGTGTTCCTGAGGGTTTGTAGTCGGGGTTCGTTCCGACGACGCGGGCTAAAGTTTTGGAAGATACGCGACGCAGGTCGATATGAATGCGACCATCGTCGATGGCTAGGACACTCACTCGAATTAGAAACTATGGCGTGATTCAACAAGTTGATTGGCCTTACCTGGAAGCCCGGAAGTAATCGAAGGGAGTTTTGCTGGATTGGGAAAAGAATTTGTAGGTTGAGATAGGCCTTGCTCGAGATCCATCGTCAATGTTGAAACAGTTCAAATCAAATACAGATGCTAAGAAGTGACTGACGCGAGGTACAGGAAGGCCAGTGAGTGATTTAGGTTATAAAAGTTATATTCGTCGAATTCAACAGTTACATAATATTGCCTTTCATCACTGCGGCTGGACTTGTCCATCGTGGGGATCTGGGGCATTTTTACGCTAGCCATGAATAGTTACAATCCGACGCTGAAGATACGGGATGTGGATGTGGTACTAGTAACTACTATGGATGCAAATACGATCGACGTCGCTTTGCTGACCCACCTCGCTTTGCAGACCCGCATGAACGTATTTATAAGGGTTTAATTGGCTAGAGCTAATACAGGGGCACATTTACATTTGACGTTCGTGGTTTTGCATTTTACGATTGTTCCGTCTCCGTTACTGAGTGAGCGAGATCTGCCCGCACAACGTTTTAAGCAAGTAAATAAGAAGATAAAAATTGAATTTAGACCTTTTAGTAGCTGTAAATCTCATGCTTCGCGAAAAGCGTTGTGAACATGCCATAAGTCCTTGACCACCCTCCTTCTGCAGCTCGTCTCTTTAATGAGACTGATGTCTTTTTGGAGACATTTGTAATCACCCGCTATATTCTTCAGGTTGATATGAGAGGAGAAGCGAGGGCTTTTGGATAAGAAACATGATCACGATGATTTAATTGCCCGACTAGGGCTAGCCTTAATGCGAAAAGAAAGAAATAGAAACACCGAAAGGTTTGGTGTTAATGAGTGCACCTTTTTACAAAGTGAGGCAAGAAAAGATTGTGGTCTTGTTTTTATATTTTCTTTTCATATATATTTCATATTCCTCCTGGGCCGATCGAGCGGCGCTCTCCCCCAAGCCCATGGTGAATGTCAGACAAGCTCATTTCCCCCCAATCGTTTTCAGATACGAGACGAAAAAATCGGACAATAGCTCGTAATATCAACTAACTCCAACCCGTATAATATATACCATACCCTACTAGCGCTTTATTGACATGAAATGAAGCTGGATTCCCCCTACTACTATCAACAGAGCCTTTTTATTTTCTCCTTTGGAAATTCGATCATTTCCAAGACCTGAGCAGTACGGAGTCGCTTTTGGGTGTATGACGTCCAAACGTTCCCGGATACCTCAACACAAAAGCTGCCATAACGAGCGCCATTAAGAGGGCATCAAAAACGTATATGGGCCATTCGTTTTGGAGTAGATATCCTTCTTGGCCCTGAACGAACTCGGCAACTCGAAAGACAGATCGTACCATGATGAGTATGCTGACGGCGTACAAGATGGCCAGACGCTGTCTCCACGCCACTTCTGGATCCTGCGACTCTACCGTAGCATGCCTAGACATGCGGAAATGGAAAACCACAGTGGTAACCATGAAAAACCCAAAGATGATAATCTGGATGAACAATCCCGCAACGACGATCTTTTCGCCCAGGGCCGCATTGTCTCCAGTTGCCATAAGGCCGGCTGCTCCACCTTGGACAGTAAAGGAGAGGACATCACCGAGTACGAAGGTCTTGGTGAGCCACCGCATCGGAACAAGCGAGTGTGCTTGGCCGTTGCAGGCAATTATGACACGGCCCAAAATCATATAGATGGAGGCGGCGAAGAGCGCTGGGGCCAACAAGATGAAGGTATTCTGGATGACAAAGGGCATAAGCTGGTCGGTTTTGCTGTGTGCTGAAGCCCGAGCTGCGAATCCTATAACTTCAACTGACCCGTGGAAATGCCGTTAGCAGAGGACAAGAGGAAGAAAAAAAGGGGTCGGCCAATAAGGCCAGACGGGCACATGAGCTCACAAAGTCCACCGATAACGAAGGCAGTAAAGTACCATGTTTTCGTCTTGCACATTTTCCATAACAGGGTAATGGTCAGAAGAGCGAATATCCAGGCAAACAGAATCGCAGCAATGATATTCGGAACGTAGTTCCAGAGATAATAGCCGAATCGGTACGGTTTCAACTCGGCCATGATGTTGTTTGAGATGTGATAGTAGATATGAGGAAGGCAACTGTAATTACGCTCTCCAGATGGCCACTGATCAATCTTACGAGAGAACAAGAAGATGGTCAAAAGCGATAAAAGTAACAACCTTGGACGAGACGGGAGGCGAGAGCAAACAAAAGATGATGAAGGTATGAGATTGTTTTTCATCTAAAGATACAGGAAGACTTGCCATGCAAGTTCATATACATTTCAAAATCTCCAGACTTTACCCAGGGAGTTAGCGCTCACCGTTGAGTTGTCCCAGTTGATTTGCCAAGCAACCAAGGTTAACAGGGTTGGGCCTGGTCGTTTAGGGGCTCCACTGGACGGAGGGTGGCGCTGCCGTGGGGTCGCTAGTTCGTTCCGAAAGGTCGTTCCGGGCGTGATATTATTGGTCAGCATCCCAGAAACCGAGAAAGCGAACGCTTTAAAAAGAAACCGATTGCCATGCAATTTAATAGGGCTAGCACCTTGCGGTTCGTTTTCAACTACCTGCTCTGATTTTTGACTCGGATTAAATCCGAATGCTCCATGGGACTTTAGTCTGCCGATTTTTCTTGCACAGCGACTGGACAGTGGGCATGATCATGTCGTACGAATCTGCATTACCATCGGAAGGCTCCCGTCGTGGTCACCGAAAGTCTCGTTATGGCTGCGGCGAGTGCAAGCGTCGGCGAATCAAGGTATGAGCCACAATC
The DNA here is from genome assembly GCF_014235925.2 of Colletotrichum truncatum. Lineage (NCBI taxonomy): Eukaryota > Fungi > Ascomycota > Sordariomycetes > Glomerellales > Glomerellaceae > Colletotrichum > Colletotrichum truncatum. Next base: position 1,224,034 of record NW_027222404.1, on the reverse strand, counting down.
CGATCAGCCCCTAGCAGCCTTTATGGATACTAAGACAAGCCCAAGTGTGATGAAACCCATCCTATCTGCAGAAAATGTGCCGTCTCCGGCAGGACATGTCCCTTCACCTTGTTGCATCCTAGCCTCCCGGACGAAGAAAACGAATCAGTCGTCTCCTCAACGGGGTCTAGCCAGCATCATGCATTGCCTTGGTCTCCCCCGGCCGACCCTGCACAGTGTCGACTTCTACACCACTTCTCGACATCTGGAGACTTGTTCCTACCACAGGCCAAGTTACAAGCTGGAGGCCTCTTCAAAGCTAGTGCCATCATCGAAGAAGGTCTCTCATGTAGCTTCTTACTCAACGAGATCCTGGCGTTCTCTGCTCGCCACCTCGCAACCTGCCTGCCTAATCAGAAGGCCGATTATCTCAGTCAAGCCAAAGCGTACCAGTCACATGCTATCACAATCTTTACAAATAGATCCATCAACATCGATGGAACCAACTGTGTGCAAGTGCTACTTTTCAGTTGGCTTCTCGGAGTTCACCAGTTGTGTGATGTCAGTCTGAATGAGGATCCCTCAGATCTGCTCAAAGACTTTATTAAGTACCTGGTGATCTATCGTGGAGTGAGAACAGTGGCCACGCAGGCGTGGCAGCTTATGTTGCAGACGAATTTGAAGGAACTCCTCGACGACAGCCAAGCTCGAGCCACTGTTCTCGGAACAGGCAACAAAACTTTATCCACAAAGACGCTCATTAAAGAGAGTCTGGGATTAGACGAGGAACAGAAATTAGACTGTGAGGAAGCGATTTCCAGGCTCGAGGCCGCCTTTGATTTGGAAGGGACAGTCGCATCCGAGGATGCCGAACAACAGTGGCTCTTTTACGTTCTATCTTGGCCCCTGACGGTAAGACGTGGGTTTCTCTCCGCCACCGAATCAAGGCGACCAGAGGCTCTTATTGTCATCGCACACTACTGCGTCCTGTTGCACTGGTGTCGAGAACATTGGATCGTTGGTCCGACTGGCCGCGTTCTCTTTGGGTGTGTTGAAGCCACCTTGGGTCCTGGTTGGGAAAGATGGATGCAATGGCCCAAGTCAGTTATAGATAAGGCAGACTCATAAGTGGTGATATTGAATTAAAAAAAAATATGTTCGCAATAAGTAAAACTCATAGTTAATGTCCAAGGAGCTCGTGATATACGGTATTTGATTCTGGTTGTATACGAAGTCTCCTATCCATACCTCCTATTTTCTTGCCTAACTTTCATCTAAATCGAGACCCATCTTTTGAACTAAGGATTTCAATTATGGGTACATTCGTTGGTTGTGCTTAGTGGGAATGGAAAGATCCAACTACATCTGGTAAGGTTGCCGCCTCTTATAAAAGGACTACGAAACCACGACATGACCTTTGTCTCAGACGACCAAGCCTTACATTCATTCTTCTATTCACCGACGGGAATCTTTAATATGTCATATCCTGTCATTTCACTCTCCGCCTGCGCGGACGCGAACATCTCTGTGCCTATCCTCCCTGGCGCCGAAATACTGTCTCTTAGCGCAATTCCTGTACTCAACTACACCCAAACCGCGTCGCAAGATTACAACTACAACCATCCTACCATCAAGGCAGAGAACCTTGATTTCTGCAATGTTACAATCACCTACACTCACCCCGGACAGGAAGATACTCTGGGTGTCGAAACCTGGTTGCCTTTCAACAACTGGAATGGTCGGATCCAATCCGTGGGTGGCGGAGGTTGGATTGCTGGCCGATTTTTCCTCTCCTACCAGGCAATGACTGGTGCGGTTGCAGAGGGATACGTGACATCCAGCATCGACGCCGGACTTCAGGATCGTGCTGGCCAGACAGCCTTCGTCCCGGATGAATGGGCCATGGTTTCGGAGGGCAATGTTGACCTCTACAAGCTACAAAATTTCGGCTCAGTCGCTTTACACGACCAGGTAAGTTTCCTGAGCACTGACACCTCAATACTCACCTCCATCTTTTTGGGTTGACCAGAGTCTATCCCGATGGATGGTGCTAACAATGCGATAGTCTATCATTGTGAAGGCTCTCACGGAGAGCTTCTACGGGCAGAAGCATGAGTACGCCTACTGGAGCGGTTGCTCCCAGGGTGGACGGCAAGGCCTCATGCTCGCTCAGAGATTCCCCGACGCGTATGATGGCATTGCGGCCGCGGCTCCTGCCATCTACTGGAACGAGTTCTTCTCAGCTTCCATCTGGGCTCAGATTCTCATGAACGACCGTGAAGAGTTTCCGCCCGGTTGCGAATTCGATTTCATCACGGCCGCCGCTATTGCCGAATGTGATCCGTTGGACGGTCTTGTGGATGGACTCATCTCTGACGAATCGTTGTGCAAATTTGATCCTACGGCTCTCGTTGGAAAGCAGTTCAACTGCTCTGATACCGGCAAAGTGACCGTGCTCAGCGAAACGGCTGCCGTGGTAGCTAAAGCGGCTTGGGAAGGCCCTCGCACGCAAGAGGGAAACTTACTCTGGTACGGACCCAACATGGATGCTCGAATTTCTGGAGATGCATCCGGCGGAGCGCAGACGTCGGACCTAGGTTACGCCCAAACTCTGTGCCAGAACGGCTCCTGCCAGGGGTCTCCCGTAGGATTTGGTGATAAATGGATCCCGCTCTTCGTCCAGAAGAATTCTTCCGCATCCTGGACAGACATAACCCCCGGAAACTTTTCGAAGCTGTTCAAAAGGGCACAGCAGGAATTCAACTCGATAATCGGAACCACCGATGCAGACTTGACCGAATTCCGCGCCGCTGGCGGAAAGCTCATCACGTATCACGGCGCAGTACGTATTCCCCCCTTCTCCCTTAGTTTCAGAACTCAGTAACTAACAATCCCCTTTGGAGGCTGATGGTCTGATTCCATTCAAGCAAACGGTTCACTACTACAAGGAAGTCTTGCAGATCGATCCCGACGCCCAGGACTTTTATCGGTTCTTCGAAGTGCCTGGTTTAGGTCACTGTGCTGGCGGTGTAGGTGCACAGCCGACAGCTACATGGGATGCCCTAGTTGCCTGGGTAGAGAAGGGTCAAGCTCCTGATTCATTGCCGGTTGACTACACCAACCCCCAAGGACAAAATGAGGAGCGCCTTCTTTGCCCCTATCCTCTGCAGCCGCGTTTGTCCGGAGCTGCGGGACGTAATGGCACCGAGGATCGCCAGTGGCAGTGCCTGAAAGCCTAAGATCGGTTCGGTGGTATGGTTGTTCTTACCAGCGGCAGCACGATGCAATGGCACATGTCTGGTATCTTAGCACGCTGGCTCAAACGCATCATTTAGCGTGAAGGACATTCCCCGAGGAAACCGTGGCAGCCAGTATCCATGCTAGAGAATCAAGAATCAAGAATGTTTTAGCCTCAACTGGGGCTTTTAAACTATTGATGCAAGGTGCGTGTTGTAATGGTGTGAAATTATAAAAACTAGGTGGTGCCATGCACGGTGCAAATGATTGGTGTTTTTACCAAACCAGAAGTGGCATGGTTGCCGCATCATTGTAAGTTTGAATACCACAGATGATACAGAAAGAACAGAAAGAGGCCTTTTGAAAGTCAGGTATAGCAGAGAATCACGATACGCATAGATGGACGGGATTGATGATGAGTTTGTTAGTGGCTGAAGCCACTAGGCCTTTTGCAGCGATAAAAGCCTCCCTACGGACACCTGTCAGGTCCATTATTGATTAGGTATACAACCATGTCTCCATCCGTTCCATAGAGACGCACCATACACGCGTTAACTTCAAATCATATTTGTGAAAGCCCGACTGACCTATGTGGCCCGCCCCAACATGATGCAACGGTGCGGGTCTGCTCAGTATCCGTCAGTTTGCGAGCAGATGCGAGCGAGCGGGTTTGAATGCGAGAAGGTGGGTCCGAATGCGGGAAGTGGATCTAAATGCGAGCGGGTGGGCACAGAACGCGAGCGTTCCTTATTTCCCCACACTTTATGCCCCGTTGGCTAGCTAATGACTTTTCAATGATCGGAATGCTCCTAAATTACCTTCTCCTTTGGTGATTACGTTCAAGTTAGTTGTCTTGTTAGTTGTTCTCACGGACACGTGATATTCGACCATAAATCATAAGAAAATACCACAAGATAAGGTAACAATGCCTCATCATGTCTTGACCCTAGGTTTCTTCACGGTTTAAGCATTACTATCAAGCGTGCTGGAGGATCACGGGGTCCCGGCGGATTCAATCGAAATCGCCTCCGGCCTCCTTTTGAATGAGAGATTTCACATGTATTGCGTCCTTGAACAACCTGTACTCTCAAGTGTGAACAGCAGCCCTTGTTCCCAAGACGAGTTCACCTGCAAGAGCGGACCAGGTCGTTCAATATTTGTAAGATTGGGGGTTTCAGATATTAAGCATCGAGTTGGGCAAGCGTTGCATCAAGTTATTCTGGCTAGCTAAAATTTTGGTTCCCCTCTTATAACATTGGTGGATCTAGTGCTTCGATCTTAGCCATGTCGCCACACTTCCGAATCCCCACATTTTACGCAGTGAGTTTTCGGTTCTTCTTTTCTTGATATCCTCCACCGCTGGGCTGAAAGATGCTGCTAAGCAAGGTCGCTAAACACTTTTCCTCCGTGGCTGTTGCGCAGATATCGTGCTGTGGCCCACGATTTTAAAAGTAGGCAAGCGGGTTGGTTGCGTTGGGGAGCATCGTCTGCTGAACATCCCAGTGCTCCGTTATGCAGGTGCCATTAAGTCCGAAGATGTCCACAATAGCCTTGTCGAGAGTACCCGGTTGAATGCGGTGGACGTGGAGGGCCACGTAATTCAAGTCTGAGATGACCCGCGTGACATTGTAGATGAGGCCCGGGGTGGCAAAGACTTGACGCATGCCTGCTTCCGCAATGGCCTTTCCAGACGGAGCAAGGGGGTTGTGCTGAATGTAGGGGTCAACAACGTAGGACACGAGCGTGTCCAAATCCTTTTCCGCGTATGCCTTGGCCCAGATGGCGGTGGCCTCGCGTTGAGCGGCAAGGAGTTTTTCAGGCGAACCCGATATCGACTCGGGCAGATCGGGGAGGACTTTGCAGGCAACACAGGCTTCACATGCTCGTGAAAGCAGGCCTACAAAAGCAATTGAAGAGAGTCTCATTTTGAAAGTGAGCTTTTGAAGCGTTATAAGGATGTTATTTCTTTGTGTAATGATAAATTATCAGATGAGCAGACCTCTGGATGTGAGAAGCGATGCCATTATATACGGTATGTTAGCAAGCACTCAATCTTACTTTGCCCTCAAGTTATGCCGTGATGTAGGACGAAACCCGACGGAATTTGGCCTTGCTATGTCAGCTTTTGTTTCCGCACTTAGCGGAAGCATTTCACCCAGGCTTAATTAGTGCGCTAATACCGTGATCCCTTCAGTCCCACGCGCCGTTGTCCTTCTCCTGAGATCTGCTGGGCGGGGGCCCTCGATGAGCTTGCGTCAACAGGATCTCGGGTTTCCGGTAACATAGCTAACCCGCCCAGATGCAGCTCAAAGAAATATGGAAGTATTAGTGGACCTTGCGCTTGTTTATCGCCATAATCCACGACTCATCTTTCGACCCAGTCATACAACGACAGTGAGACGAAGCTGTGCCAAGGAAGTCCATTCAGTCCTAATAAGTCAAATTTAACTAGAGAACTCCACCATTTGAGTATCATTTGACGGGTTTATGATTTAAGCCCTATGTGTGTTGCTTTGGTATGTGGCTGGGGGTGTGGGGTGATGGGTGGGGGTTCAACAACAACAGTCGAGACCCTACTACCTTTACCATATGTTGATGGGTCTGGGTAGAATGGACTGATTCAAATGATCATTCTCAGCGGGAAGTATCCTTCAAAGACCTGGTGAAGGATGGCGATGCTTAGCTCCCTGTGCGACCGCTCCTGAGCTGCGATCCCTCCAGCTTGCTTTGGAATAGTCTTTACTCTTACGGTTTCAATGAAAACTTCCAAATTGGCGATTATTCAGGTGCTACACCGCTCATCAAATGAGCTTGCCTTCCCGAAACTAGCGATAACCTAACGTATAACAGTATGCCAGGGGCAATGGATTCGTTTGAATCAGTGAGCCTTGGCATTTGGGACCTAACGAGACTGGAAATTCTTAGCGGCATACCTACTCAAATGTCGGCGAACCCGCTGCAGAAACTACATCCCTTGGATATCAAAGAAAAGCTCTTTGCCCTGACTCATGAAGGGCATTCAGCAGTGGAGTTAAGGGTCATTCATCGAGCTTGGATACGTGCAGTTATGGTGCTACTACGGCATTTGGCTAATCATTTTCACCAAATCTATGGCCGTACCTTTGTGGTGAATCGTCTGGAGATTTAACGTTCGGTCAGCCTACAAACACATCAGTTGAAACAGTAGGGCTGGTTTTCAGCTCAATCTTGATAGCTCCATCACTAAAAACCTGCCGCACCCACTACTCAAATAAGATTAGGTAGACAGCCAACCATGGCTAGCAGTAACTTGTCAAGAAGTGTAAGATGTCAGTGGCTTTTTTTTTTTTTTTTTCATTCACTTTGGGGCGTAGAGCTGAGACGAGACTTAATCATGATATAGACACTGCCGAACAGGAAAGCTGTCGGAAGACGTCCCAGCGGAAAACATTTCCTAATTGCTAGCTTGGGCGGCGCAAAAATTCTTCCTCTTTAGGATAATGCAGTCCTTGTAAGACGCCAAACAAGGCAAAGCACGCAATGGTACTTGGTATGGGTGGCCCGTCCGGCCGGTTGGTTGGGGCGGCTGTGGAGCTGCGGACTTGCGGAGCTCACTTCCGGATTACAGCACATCGGGGGTTCCGAAATCTATCCAGGGTTAAAGGGGCCAAAGTCGAGTAGGGGGTTGCGCTGAAACCTCGGGAAATAATTATACAAAAAATACACAGTGTAAATACAGTTTCCCATCCGAAAATCAAGCATATGCTCTGATTTAAAGTACTTGAGTTGTGCATATACAGAGCTTATATACCCTATAAAATACGCTTAGAAGGGTCTATTAGGGTTCATTAGGGTTCGTAAGTGCTTGATAGTTTCTAGGATTATGGTCACTTTGGAGTTAGTGAGGCATGCTTCTTACTGTGCTAGATGGATAAATTGTCTCTATGTAAAGGCGATGTTGCTGGTGTGATGCGTAAATATTGCCACACACCCCTGGCTGGAATCCAGACCCCTGCCGTGCTGTAAACCCATTTGCTTCTATAGACCAAGTACATAAGCAGTAGTGATGGCATGTCTCTAGCATTGAGCAGATTATATTTTCAAGCATCCTGGCGGAAGTCATGAGAGCGTGGCAGTATTCCAATATTGAAGGAACCCTCGAAGAATCCATTGCACTTAAGCTCGATATTCCTGCCCCCAAGAAATCAGCTCTTGGAAAAGATGAAATCATTGTCGAAGTCATCTGCGCCTCCCTCAACCCTGTCGACTATAAACTACCTGAATCTGGACTTATTGGCCACATCATGATCACTCGACCTGCCATACCTGGCCTGGACTTCTGTGGTCGTGTTGTCTCAAAACACCCTTCCGTCACTGCTCTCGAGCTAGGGCAGATTGTTTTCGGCGGATAATCCAATCCAAGCTCGAGAGGAACACTGGCTGAATACATTGTCGTGTCGCAAAATAACTGTGCACCTCTGCCTAGTGGAATCGACGTCGGTCAAGCGGCAGCTGTAGGGACAGCAGCAGCGACAACAGCGTACCAGTCGCTCATCCCAGAGTCGTTGAAGCCCGGTGCTAGGGTATTTATCAAAGGCGGAAGTGGCGGCGTTGGAACTTCTTGGACTGTCCAGCTTGCAAAGGCTATGGGATTTCAAGTGGTGGCAACATGTTCAACCGGTAATGTTGAATTATGTAAAGGCTTGGAGCCGACGAAGTAATCGACTATGAAAAGGACGATGTAATCTCTTACCTTAAAAGCAAAGGTGCGGTGTTCGATATCCTTACCGACAATGCCGGAAGCAGCATAGAATTATATTATCTAAGTTACCAACTCCTCAAGTTGGAAGGGACATTTGTTCAAGTAGGGGTAGGTGAAGTCATAACAACAGTTTGTAGCTTTGTCTAGTGGCCAAGTAACTTCGGCCACTGATATGTAGTGGACTGCAATACTAGGTACTTTGTTAATATGCAGAACGGTTCGCATTTCTTCAGCCGGATTAGTAGCTAGATGTCCGAACAAAAAGCAAAGGCTATCATTAACTCTTGCTCCCCCTTGGAGGGAAAGGAAGGGGCCGTCCGGCTCCTTGTATTACGCCTCCTATAACCGTAAGGGGGGTCCGGCAGGTAGGTCCAGTCGCGCAGGCGGGCACCCAAGACTATAAATAGAAAACAACAAGTACTACGCTTAGATAATTAATCTAACCCTTCCTAAGCCTAAGCACTTGAAAGATTAAAGACTAGGTAGGGTAGGTAACTAAATCGCAACAACTAGAAACTAAAAAAGTCCGATATCGCATTGCCCGCATTATCAAAAGCGTCCCCAACATCGTTGGCTACATTTACGACCGCATTGCCTGCATCATTGAAGACACTTCCGACATCGCTCATGGCATCGCCAACCGCCGAAGCAACATCGTCAGCTGCGTGGCCGACGGCACTGCCGGCATCGTTCAGCACGGAGCCAACGTCGCTAAAGGCGTCGTCGATGGCTTCGACGGCGTCATCAGCAGCATGACCTACCGCACTTCCGGCGTTATTCAACGCCGAGCCAACTTCGCTAACGACGTCATCGACCACTTCAGCGGCCTCCTCGGCGCCCTCCTTGATGTATTCTGCGACTTCCTCAACAGTCTCAGCGATATCCTCAGCGATCTCGACAATCTTGGCGCCAATCTCCTCGAGGAACTTGCTGGCTGCGTCCTTGATCATCTCCCACAAATTGCTGAAGATGGCCTTGATGAACTCGGCCAGCTTGAAGTGAGACTGCCACTCAATGTGAATGTCAATATCCTGGCCAAGCAGATTCCCTTGCACATTGACAATCAGGGGAGGGCCGTCCGCAACGAAGCTCGAGATAGACCCCGAGAACTCGATCTTGTTGATGTTGATGAGCTCCGCTGCCGCGCTGGCGATCCACTTGCCAATGTTAAACCCGACGCTCAGGACATCGTCGGCGAAGCTGGACGAGTCCTGCTCGGCGAGCTCGCAGGCCTGCCGGGCCAGCTTTATCTCGACCGTGTTCTTAAGGGCGTTTTCGAGGTCCTTCTCGGTTTTGACCACGGCGAGATACTCAGCGCACTTGTATCTCTCGGCGAAAGCCTTTTCTGCGGGAGAGACCATGGATTCTACCACCCTTTGACTCTCTCTGAGCACGGCTTTGGCTTGCGTCGAGGCGTCTAGCTCAGGAGAGCGCTTTTCGGCATCATCCAAAGCCTGGGCTGCGCACTGCACTATCTTTTCCTGTTGCAACTTGATCTCTTCAAAAGCGGCCATGGCGGTTTCCATCGCAGCGGTCTTGGACTTGATCAGGTTGTCCAATGAAACTTCATCAGTAGCAATCGCAACCTCCGCGGCGATGAATTCCGACCCCTCAATGACCAGCTCTGCGGCTTCAAGAACAGCTCGAACGGTTTCCAGAGCTGCGGTCATGGCCACTTGCTCGGCAACCTTGGCGGCTTTCTCTGCTAGCAAGACAGGCATACCCATGAGAGATGCTTCGTTGAGACGGCAGTCAATGTCTTTCAGATCTTTGGAGATCTTATCAGCCGCAATGACAGCTCCGTTCAATCTCTTCCTCGTCTGTTCCATATCAGAGCGAGCGCTGCCGAAGCTGAACTTGAAGGCATTTCGCTTTTCGTTAAGGCCACTCTGCGCTTGGCGGACCACCTCCTCGCTCTGATTCTGCGCCTGCTGAAGGCTTGTCTCGGCTAGGTGAGTAGCGACAGCCGCGTCGTGACGGGCTTGATCCAGCTTCGCTACGGCGGCAACAACGGCGCTGGCATACGACTTTTCTGCCGCCGCGGCGTTATTTTCGAGCCGCTGCTTGTAGCTCTGCGCCTCGGACTTGGCATGATCCAGTGCCGAGATGATGTCCCGCTCCTTGGCCCCCCAGATCTGTCTAGCTGCGTCGAGGCGGGTGCGAGCTGACTCGACGGACGCATTGAACTCGTTCTCCTTGTCCGACAAGATCCTCTTGGCCTCGTCAAAGTCTGCGTGATCGCGCATCGAGTTGATTTGCTTATCGAGCATGTCAATGATGTAATCGAGGATATGCTGCTCCATCAGGCCATAGATTGAAAAGTCGGCATTTGCGAGTGACGAAAGATTCTTAAAGTCGATATCGCCGATCAGTTCCGCCTCGAGCTTGAACTTGATCCAGTCCGATAGCGAGATATCTATCCAGAAGTTGAATTTTTGATTGGGGTAGACCTCAGCCTCGAGGTGCATGGCGGCCGAGAGTGCCCAGAGGTCTACAGAACCATCGATGAGGACTTTTTGCGTCGATGAAGACAGCTCAATATCCACAATGGGGTCCTCGCAGGTAGCTCCTCTGACCTTGAGAGGCCCCAGCTCGAAATGTTCGATTGTGGCCATGATCTTGGCCATTTTGCCAATCGTGCAGTCGAACTTGGCCGTTTTGCCGAAAATGGTCATAACGCCCTTCAGCGACACACCTGGTGGGTAATACGTCTCCGCGATTAAGGCGCCGGTAGATAGGTATAGCTGAATGTCATTGAAGTACAGGAAATTATCTGGCTCCGGGAACTGGTGCTCACAAATCTGAGACACGAACTTGACAAAGTCAACAACGCCCAGGTCCTTCACGGCTGCGACGAGGATTTGTTCCTTGGGGTTCTGGCTGAGCTTCATGGCGAGTTTGGCCTCCTTCTTGCCGATCATGATCTGACCAGCAAGACCAATAGAACCGGGCATTCCCGTGGTGAAGAAGGTAGCATAGACGATTCCGAAATCAAGGGCGCATCCCTGAACAGTAACTTGCTTGCCAACATCACAAGGGTTTGTCCAGTCTGTCAACATCTGCGCATATGCAGCCGCGCCGGAGTGGCTTGCTTTGAGGCCCAGGGAAAACTGGAGGGGCTTGGGCTGCGTCTCGACCTTGACGTTGAGGAGAGCCTTGAGGATCATTTGGAACTCGAGATCTGTCTTTACAATCTCGATCATTAGCGGACCGGTGTATACGTGCTCGCCGAATGTCATGGTGCGGTCTGCAGGGAAGATAATGCTCAGCGCAAATTGTCCATCGACCAGAGCAGCGCGAAAAATCATTCCCTTGACGCTACCGCGCATAAGCTTCTCGAGCTCGGGGATGCTGTCAATGCTGGCGCAGAACTGGAAGCCTTTGGCGACTGGATAGTTGATGCCCTTATAAGAGCCCAGGGGAGCCTCGTGGTTGGACGCAACCAAAGCCAGCCGGTTCAACGAGATATCCAGGAAAGTCTCTTTCAGGTCCGGAACAATCCTGCTCGTCGTGACATCGCCGTCGACCTCACCGTAGATGGTCCAGCGGAAGTCGCCCTCTGGAGTCTTCTCGGTATGCAGCGCGGCCTTGAGCTCTACACCGTGGATGTTGACGTGGCCGAATATGTCGACTTTGGACGCTCTTGCGCACTGAGTGTCGAGCTTGCTGGCGATAAAGACGTCCAACGATGCGGCCTTGATGACAACATGCTCGAACTCGATGTCTCCAACGCTACCTTGGACGACGATGCCATCTCGCGAGAACTCCAAACAGCCACTTGTCGATGTATGGCCGTTGACAGTTACCTCACCTCGGAGTGCAAATCCTTTCGATGAGATGCATAGACTCATGGACCGCAACGAAACGTCGTGGGAGAACCCGTCGATCTCTAATCCAATAAGCTCGTGGAAGATTTCGCCCACGTCGTGCAATGTCAAATCGCCAATGTACGCTGTGACAGAATAGAACTCTATGCATGGTAGAAGGACTATTAGATACACCATTGAGGAATGATATGATTGGGGATACTATACCCTTCGAATAGTAACCACGCATACCGAATTTGGTCTTCCTCAGTTCCAAATTTGCTTCAATTCCTACGGAAAATGTCTTTTGCTTCGCAAAATTGTGGATCTCCGCTTCCAAAGAGACGTCAGATAACTAGAGGGGAACGAAATACTGTCAGAAATCCTTCAAGTGCGATAATGGCGAGTCTATTGAGAGAAGCTTACCTTGAGATCCTTGATACCAAAAATATTGTTCCACTCATCGTCCTCGAGGCGAATTTGCAGTAGCCAAGAGTCGAACGTTTTCCGGAGATAGTATTCGACGTGCAGGGGAACAATGCTGCCAGGGACGCTAAGATCCAGCTTGCCAAAGAAACCATAACCGAATTGCCAGGTGCTGCTTCCTCTCTTGGCAAGACTATACGTCTGGTATCCGTTCAGCTCTATGCCAATTTCTTGAAACGTCAGGATGTCGAGCACGTTGACCGAGACATGCTCTAGAGAACCGCGTAGCACGAAGGAAGGGGGCCTCGGAGGGATTGCATAATCGCGGCTCCCACCCAGCCAGGCGCTGAAGCGGAGGGAAGGTTTCTCCTGGTGGAAGAAGTCACGGAGGAAGTCCGACACAGGCTGCAGGGCTCCTCGAAAGACAAGGTCGGTCTCGAAGTAGAGCCCTTTAGTCCGACTAGAACCCCCATCCAGGGTGACCTCCTCTTGAAAACCGAGGATAGGATTCTCGAGCGAGATCGTATCCCACTTGCTGCCTTTCAGAGATGGCATGAAAGTGCCCAGCGAGATGGATCCATCTGGTGCGATTCTGATCTCTTCATTGTATGGGTGTAGAAGGCTGCCAGCATGCTCGTACACATAGATCTTGGATGGAATGAGGCCGAAGAGATTCAGATCGCCCATGTAGGCCGAGTTTGATAGACTTTCCAGGCCAGTTGGAGGTCCTGTGAAGGAAGAGGTCGAGGTCGTCCTTTTCAGAAGGAACGGATCAGTGTCCTTGGGCAAAGGCGAAGGATCCGGGGTGGGCAGTCCGTATTGCGAGAAGCCGGCCGGACCCTGGCCCGGAGGCGTGCCTGGTAGTAACTGAAAGAAAATCTCCTTGCCACTGGCGTCAAAGGCGACGGGTTGGATATTGGTAACCCAGGCTCCGCCAATGTCAAACCCGGGCGACGAGCGATCCTGTCCGGCGGTGCTCTGGAGTAATTGTTGGCCGGCTTCGCCTACGAGCAAAGATATGGAGCCTTTCACGAAGCTTTTAAGTCCCTGAGTATCTCCACTGAGAGCTTGTTGTTTCAATTTCTTCGATGGTGGATTGTCATCATGCTCGTCGTTGGAGAAGGAGCGATTGCGCTTCAAGATGCTGTCGAGATCCATAGCTGAATTCATGGCTGGCTTAGATGTTACATCTGATGAAGAGCTAAAGATTGTCTAAAGGGGAGGGAAATATGTCCCCTTTGGAAATTAGGAAAGTCTGAGAGACAGTTGATTTGTGGTCCACGAGGGGCCCTGGAAGAAGCGACGGGTGAACGGGATGATATTCATGATAGCACGAGCTTCGGACCACCAAAGTCGAATACACAAAGTCACCTACTACTGCCACGAACAATAAGCGCTTGGCTTCTTTGGCTTCAGCTGCCATGTGGCAGCCTTCATGCTCAGCTGGTGAGACAACTGCCAAAATGAGAATGCTTTGCCCGAAGAAAGCAAAACGTCGGGGTGCCGAAAATGAATCCAGACTACAGTATCAAAAGGCTCCGGTTCCTGTTGACTCGGGACTCTCACACCTCGAGCTTTCATATTGCTTTTCTCTGCGGGAGAAGTTGGGAGGGTGAGGGCTGCATGTGATGTCGTGGGAACCGCATTAGCCCCCGCATGTTCTCGATAGTTCAGGTCAGCTAGAGCTGCACGAGGGTTTGTGTCGAGGGGCGATGGGGTCTGGATCCATTTCTGGTATCTAAAACTCCGCTCTCGGTAGTCAATTGGAGGCAATTATAGGTTCAAAGACGGATGCTTTCGATCAGACAGTTTTCCTCTTGCCTGCACGTGGCAATATCGTGGCGTTTGCTGTGCAGTTCACATTCGGAAACAAGTTGGGCCACGACGTTTTCGTTTAATATTTTGCACCAACTCATGTCCATCTGCCGTTTGGTTTCGCAACCTTCTTAGACTCGGATTAGTTCGCAGCTCATCTGAGACTTGCCATGCTCAGCCGTCCAATCTAGAGCCCCTGTCTTCAGCCAACCACTTGCATACCTAGAAGCACGAAACAGCTTCCCGCACTTCCGTTTCAGTTTAACCACGCCCAGCCGCAGCCACTAGTGGGGCAATAGTTCGTCAATCGTCGTCGCCACCCATGGTTCGAGAGGGTTGTGGCCAGCGCCTCCCGCCAGCCTCCCGCAATACTTGGCTGCAGCGGCTGTGCATGCCAAGCTTCTTAGGTTCAAGAGAGGATCCAGATGACAGATTACTCCATAGTATGAGGTGAGAATGCAAGTATGCAGCATAACTGCGACATTCTAGCGATTTCTCCTCATTCTCGCCGTTCTCGCATGTTACATAACTAGTATATTTAAGCAGTTGCCCCTTTTCACTGGAGCGGCGCCTGTCTCTGCTTGGCTCTTCAGTGCAGAACTCAGTGTCTGTAACCAGAAGCCTTCTTGACGCAAGTTCCATGATCTGAGAATTCTCGCATATTCATCATCGCCGCGCAACATGGTGAACACACGGGGCAAACAGAACGTGGAAAATTCATGGAACCGACACATGCGAGGCACAGAAAGCCTGTGGTACTACGGAACAGAAAAGTTCCGCGCCATTGCATTTGACGCCCAGAGATATTTTGACGTGAGTCCGAGTGACCAACGAGGCACCCCCATCTTCGTGTCCGTCGAAACTGTGCTCGGCTTGGGATTCTCCCTGATAGGTAACGAGAGCAAGGACGACTATCACAATGAAGGAAATGGGAATGAGAACAAGTCAGATATCCATTGTGAACTCGCAAATATCCTTGACTGATCAGTATTTCTAGAGTCTCTGAGTGGACTGATGAGGAGCTCATTGAAGGAACTCCCACGGACTGGAAAATGTCCGAAAATAACAAAACAACAGGGGTCGTGATTAATATCAGGTTAAAAAATGGCACCTCAAGCACTTGTCGCATAAAGGTGCATGTCTACCCGAAAGCGCCGGACTCCTGGACCGCGTATGTTCGCAAAGTCCTATCCTTGGGTGGCGGAAAGACCTTCAAGCCGACGCGTCAATGCGATATGCCTCTGAAGTGGCCGTTGCTCGTGAAACCATTAGAAAAGCGCCAAAATCTGATACAGTCAAGATTTGGCCTTACGGTCAACGAGTTTTTCCGGCATTTGATAGCAGAGGCAAATACAGCCAACGCCGAGAGCAAAAAGACTGCCGGCATGCAAAATACCACCTATGGACAGTGGACGTTGCAGCTCTATGACGACTCGTCAACGCAAAACTACAAGATGGTAAGCCAGAGGATCCATTTACCTCCGTCCAAATCATCTGACCCCGCTATTGCACAGATGTCGGTAGACCCTTTCCAGCTCTACTCGACTTGGATACACGAAGATGACTGGCACTCGTACATGACGATGCTGTCGGAAACTGAAAAAAATCCCATCCGAAAGTTCATATCCCTCAAGAACATAAACGCCTGCAACACCTTGAATGATCTCATGCTCAAGGTGGGTGAGCGAGACCTCAAGATCCAGGGCGACTTGTCTCCTAAAGAACGAGAGGCTTGTGGCCTCAAGCCGGAGCAAGAGGCATACGATAAGGCCGCTCTGAACGGGTTCAACAGACGGAAGATATCCGAGGCCCTCAAGCAAAAGCGACTCCAGGGGATTAACTCCCAGATCAAGAGATACAACTTTTACAACGGCCAGACCACTATTGAAGTCGTGTTAGAGGCCTCCAAGATGGAATCTGCTTCTGGCAAGCGCCCCTCCCAGCTCACTCAGGCCGTAGTCATGGGAGGTGTTTCGGCAAGCGATGTAAGAGTTGTGCCCATGAGCGAGATTCTTTCAGTCACTGATCATTGCAATAGATAGCGACAGGCTTAGACTGGGAAAAGGGACGCCTGGCATCTGGTTTCTATTCCAGCGAGGTCGGTGCAAGTGACATTGGACAACATTATGCAAGCTATGATGCTGACAATGAAAATCAAACGCATTACAGTGGCTACATCTGTCTGCATTCTCCTGGGGCGGTTTCCTGCCAGCAGGCGCAAAGTCTGGGTTCTCGACAAGCCAGAACTTGGAGAATCTGATATTTGGTACATCCGAAACCAACTCCCTCATGACAAGGTAAAGAGTCCCATAACCACCTATGTATGGAGCCGGCTATGGCGAATAGTACTGCTTACATTTTCACCACTAACAGATATGAAATGGCATGGCAAGACTTCTACCGCAAAGAGCAGAAAATACATGATAGGGTAGCCACCGCAGAGAAAAAGAAACTGTATTCTCTGCAAGGGCGGTTGAGAATTCACTGCAACGATTTCTCTAAGCCTATCCGGTGCGATCTCTATGATACGGACAAAATATACAAGTTTGACGATTTCACCATCCCGAGAACGTTGGTCGAGGAAGCCGAACAGGCAGCCGACGAGCTTCTCGGAAACAAAAGTCCAATGTTGATGTGCCAGGCATACGATTCAAGCCATGACACGACAAGGAAACGTATTCAAGATGCCCGAACGCCCGGAGAAGGCACATCCGACGGCGAGATGCTGGCGCTTGCGCACGACTTTCCAGTCGTCGTCTATTCTATGGAATACAAAATCCAGAATGATTTCTATTCTCACATCCTGGACGAGGAGGGAACCGAAGCAAGTTTCTACTTCTTCCCCTTTCAAAGATCGCTCTATCACCAAGCCGAGGCAGTCCTCGACGCCCTCGCCTGGAAGACAATCAAAGAGAAAGCGGACTCGTTGCTGAACGAAGCGCTTGGCGAGGAGGATGCGGAGAAAGCATCTATAGTAAGTCCAACATCCCTCAGGAGCTGCAGTAGTGCGAACTCTAAAGATTATATTAGCCTGAATGGAGAGCAAAATCTGTCAGAAACGGCAGCGCTATGAAAAGGCTGGATCTAAGTATATTTGATGCCAAAAACCGGTTGAAAGGTTTGAAGATTGATCCAGACGAGGAAAGCGATAAAAAGTTGCTGTCACAGCAGCAGGAAAAGAAAACGTATTTTAAGATCCTCAGAAATAGCGGTTTATTCAAAAGATAATCCTGTGTCTAGGGTAAAAATGGTATGTTCCCCGGGTTCAACACTCTTGACTCCTTGCGGGTGCTCAATGAGGATGAATTCAAAGAACGGCCTGATCAGATCTAAACCACTGGGCTAAATTAGCCAAGGTGAACCTATTCTATAGAGGAAGATTAACGAAACAATGGGACCAGTGATCGACTCTCACAAAAACCAATCCCGCTGCCATTCCTGCTCCTCTGCAAGATTCTTTTACCTAATAGCTATGCAATGCGATCATGGTGAAAATGCATGCCAAGTGATTGTGCACTGGAGTGAAGAGAAAGGAAAGGCTTGCGAGGTACTAGTCGCAATTTGTATTCCAGATAGTGAAGATCCTAATAACTTGATCTCTTGCCCTCTCCCTTAGGGGAGGCCGCTACTTGCTTTATATGCCTAATCCCCATTTCCGCCGCTATGATATAGCAAGTGTGGCGCAGTGCTAGTATTAACCCCGATGAGAATAGAAGCAAGAAGCGAAGCTGGCGTTAGGTGCTTCTACACCCACCCTTACATATGACAACTGCTTGGTATTAGATAACATCTTCAGCAACCAGTGCGGGGGTCTACATTATCATCGAGGTCGCTTAAGTGAAGAGACGGGTCCTCCTCCTGGCTGGAGAAATGGTGGTCTCGGAGAAGATCATCAAAGTGGTACTAAGAGAAATTAGAGTCATTATGCGAAAAGCCCGGTCCGTATCGATCGTCCTCATCGCATTCCAGAGAGTTAACATGGCCTCCGACTCCTCAATCGCCCCCGGAACCGACCAGTCAAAAGAGGGGGACGTATGTTCAGTGTTATCAAAATTGGAATCGGTACGGAAGGTGCCGGCGATGTTGATGACTGCGCTACCGGGGAGAATACAGAGCGAGTCGTGATGGCCGACATCTTCCCAGGTTGGAGTCGAAGCTGTTATTGCGTGGCCAATTGCGGAGAAGGAAGTGAGGCGACCAACAAAAACGGACGGGGCGTCGTAACCATGGCGTTGTCAGAGGCAGAGAGGAGGACTTTTCGAATCAGTGGAACAAACTTTCTGGTTAAACTGGCGTACTCGGCCTTCCTTGACTCTCGATCTGCCATAGTCTCGTCGTCGGCAGTCTTCTGATCAAACTGCTTGAAGTGTTGCTCTACGGCAAGCCCTTATGCTTCCCGATACTTGGCAAACATTAAATTTGGTATTATGGTTGTGTTAGTCATCCAACGAGTGTCTCAGCACTGCTGCCTTTCTCTTTGATGTGATCTCTTCTGACAGCGATCGATTCTTTAACGACCTCTTCTTCTGGAGGTGGATGAGAGCTTGCAAAGCTAGCCGGAAGTACTGCGATAACATAGCCTTGACATCAACCAGATCGATTTCTTGGTTGTTGGCGAGCTCCTTGGTATCACCATTATTCTTAGTTGATCCAGATAAGTTATATAGGACGATGGAGCAGCAGAAGGGTTCCACCAAGGCCCTACATCGCACAATTACATTGTACTCTGGTAATTTCAAAACCGATGACGGTGGCTGTGAGCTATTGCATCAACTGATGACTCTCGACAGGTACAAACCACCCTATTTGAAGGGCCTATATTTATCCAACCACTGAAAAGCACGATGCTAGCTATTAGACTGGAAGTTCCAGCACTTGTGTCCAATTGGATAGTACCCCGCAGGCCCAAGTACCTGATGTCAGGGCGCAGTCAATGGAATAGCTACTGTCTAATAGGTTCAATTGTGACCCCCGTTAGAATGACTAGGTGCATCTCTCTCTACTACTTCAAGGCTTCCTGATGCGTTTACCGAAATCCTCGTTAGGGAAGCTAAACAGGTACAAAAATAGCATCAAAAATCTTAACTTTTGCCATGAATATTAATAAGTCATCCGAGTGTCTTTCCCACTGCACAGCGTTGACATAATGGTGTGCAGAAGGCATTTGGATGGTATTGGTGGCAGCCGAGATAGCACAACATGATATCCGTAAAGTAACATCCTCTTATTATTTTCCTCTGACTCAAATGTTAGGAGAATGTCCCGTTGAGCCAGATGAATGATGATTAGTGAATAGAATGCATCGGTAATAAATTTCCAGGAAAAGAAATGATAAACAGCTAACGTCGCACACCCACTTCTCGCACACCCCCACATTTCGCACACCCATAAATTGGGTCATCATGAGGTATTCATCAACTTCATAACTATAAGTCTGATTCGTCTCCTGCAACTGTGATACTATCGCCAGTTTTAATAGGTAATTCAGGCTCGCTAGATTCATCTGAGCTATCCTCAATTTCGCCAGCCTCAATTTGGGCTTTGTGAATTGCCTCAATGTTGGCAAACTTCGAATTTGGGCTCATTTGGACCTTACGCCGCTTCCGTACCATTCCAGCCTCAACTTCTGCTTCCAACATTGCAATCTTCTTCTCTGCTGTAGCCAATTGATAGTCCTTTTCATCAAATCCCTTTTGAACCTTCCGAAACAACAGTCGCTGCGTTTGCTGATCTTTATCCAACTTGCTGAATAAGCTAAGTTGATCATACAGATCAACTGTCTTCTTGGGCGTTGACCAGGCTACTATGGATGTAGCAGATGCCCAGTTTTCGTCTTTTCCACCATCAGAGGCCCTCATAGGCGTAGAATAGCCTGGCTTTGAGGGCTTGGAAGCATTCTCAAGCAGTAGAGGGCTCATGAGCGGTCGAGCTATCGAAATGGGCCATAGTCCTGTTGCTTTCCAGCCGCTTCTGATATTCTTGCTTGAAAATGCCATCTGGCGTGCATTTCCATAGCAGGTAAGAAAGTTCCGTTTGCCTACAACTGTAGAATCGTTGTGTTGAATGAGGTATCCAAGCTCTTTTCGATAGGTCGCCTTGAGAGGCCCAAAGACTGCTTGGTCTAGAGGTTGGAGAACGTGGGATGTATGTGGCGGTAGGAAAAGGAGATATATCTTGTGTTTATAACAGAGATACATAAATTCTGTTGTTTCATGACTGCCATGACCGTCTAGGATCAATAGTCTCTGCTCAGAGGGATGATCAGGCTTAGTCAGAGGGATAAAGATGTTCTCAAGCCATTCCACAGCTGTAGAGTCTGAAGTCCAGCCAATCTCAGTTGCTGTGAACTTCCAACCACTGTAAATATCACGTTTATGGATATCAAGAGGAAACCATTGTTGTTGAACCGATTTCCCTCGATAAATAACAAGTGGAGGAAGCGCCTGACCAGTTGCAGAGACACACTCAAGCATAGTTGTCCAAGCCCGAGACCCAGGCTGTTTTTTTCGCATTGATGAGCTTTCTGATGATCCCAGTACTAAGCCATTTGATCCTCTGCCTTCTAGGATACCAGTTTCATCCATGTTATAGCGATGATGTGGTTTGATCGCCTTGATCTCTGGAAGGGCGAGTTGTTGAAACCATTGCCTGATTACATTAGTTGAGGCCCCATTGACACGCTTAGAATCGATGGCTCTAGCTCTATGAACCTTGATTGATGGATTTCTCTTAATAAAGAACTGAATCCAGTTTCTCCCAAGTGGCTGGGTAGTGCCTCTGATGTCTAGGATTCGCTGGGCAAATTCCTTGAGTTGTTGATGTGTTGGCGGCAGCCCTAACGCCGCCTGGATACGCACCCATTCAGCTAAGTGACTTTCCTGTGCTGGAGATAGCTTCTGGAAGCTAGAGAAAGCTACATTTCTTGCCTGTGAACCCTTTAATCGAGACTGGAGGGTTGATGGTGGAATTCCAGCATCATGAGCTGCCTTTCGGACACTCTGCCCACTTGCAACTGCATTGAGAGCTTGATTGACTTCTGTTTCCGTATACTGGCCCATTAAGCGTATAAGAGTAACTATTCAAAGAATTATAATAATCGCTGTAAAAGTGGTGAAGATATTAAAGAATGTTGAAGAGGGTAAAATTCTACATGAGCGATTTATGGGTGTGCGAAATGTGGGGGTGTGCGAGAAGTGGGTGTGCGACGTTACAGCACTTAGGTACAAATGGCTGGTGGATACACGTTTCCAGCCTCGAACCCCAATATTGAATCTAAGACACAACAATGACAGTGTGAGAAGTGCGCAACTGAACGCACCATGACATTGAAGCTTACACTTATTTCTCCTCTGAATGGCTCCCGTGTTCAACTCCAGGATCGAATATCGCATAGCAATCGTGCAGCGGATCAAAATGTCCGGTTGTATCCCATGTCTTCTCCATCTTGGCAACAAGATAACTCTCCGACAATGGCTTTGAACATCGCGGCACTAGCTTCCTATCCGCATCCCAAGGAGCTTTCTCCGCGCTTCCCCGCTTCTGGAAATGAGTACTTGAAGCCCACAAAGTACGGCAAAAAAGAACTATCGATTCTTCTCCTCCCGCCTTTGATCTCTTCTGCCTAAGGTAATATACCTCGCGAGAACCCGTCGGACCAACTCAGCCAGCTTTTAGCTGCCCAAGATTCCACCACCATGAGCGCCAACACGAACCAAGTAGACCCCCTCCAGCATCCGCTGAGAGCCGGAGCCATGGCAATTGGGGCAGGGGTGCAAGGTGAACGTCGAGCTCCTCGCATGAGCCATATGCAAAGCGCCAATGAGGGCCCGGCCGACATCATTGGCAAGGTGTCTGGGGCCGTTCCTGGTGGTAAGCGGGAAGACGATGGCGCGTACTTTACCAACAATGAAGGCATACCTTTTCCCGACCCGTGGGTTTACCTAGTATGATAATCGCTGTGATGAAACTAACATTGTAATTAGTGCGCACAGCAAGACCATCGGTGGTCTTCCGCTTGCAAGCGATGTGTTTCTATTCCAGTAGGTAACTCGGTCAAAGTGGTAGAGTTAGTCTGACTATTGGTGCAGGAAGCAGCAACACTTCAACCGATCCAAGCCCCTTGAACGTATGTTCCAAGACAACTTTTAGGAAGGCCATGATCTGACGATTCCACAGGCATGGTGCACCCCTGCGGCTCCGGGGCTTTTGGCTATTTCGAATGCACCAAGGATGTCGCCGGACTGACGGTAAGGCCATACATTGTCCTCATGTGTTGTCTCGGTTCGAGAACTTGTGCTGACTGTGAGATCAATATTAGAAAGCCGACTTTCTTTCCACAGTCGGCGAGAAGACGCCAGTATTTGTTCGCTTTTCGACTGTCACCTTGGGACGTGAGTTTCCCGATGAGGCTCGTAACCCCCGCGGGTTTGCCATCAAGTTCTACACCATGGAGGGCAACTATGACATTGTTGGACTAAACTTTGTAAGTCAATACAGTAATTGTCATGAAGGATACGGTGTAAAAGTATGCTGACGCACCCAGCCCGTCTTCTTCTGCCGAGACCCTATCCAGGGCCCGGATGTCATCCGCTCGCAGTACCGCAACCCGAAGAACTTCTTCTTCGACTGGGATGCCCTCTTCGACCTGCTTGCCAACACCCCCGAGAGTAACCATGCTGGCCTCATGTTCTTCAGTGATCACGGCACGCCTGTCGGCTGGCGTTTCAACCACGGCTACGGCTGCCACACCTTCAAGTGGGTGAACAAAGAGGGGAAATTCGTGTACATCAAGTACCACTTCCTGGCCAAGCACGGACAGAAGCAGTTTACCGACCCGGAGGCGGTAAAAATGTGCGGTGAGGACCCAGACTATTCCAAGCGGGACCTCTGGGATGCCATCGAAAACGGCGAGGAGATTGAATGGACTGCACACGTGCAGGTCATGCAGCCCCAGGACGCGGACCCCAATTCGCTCGGATTCGACCCCTTTGACGTGACCAAGATCTGGCCGAGAGATCGTTTCCCCATGCAAGAGTTCGGTCGCCTTGTGCTCAACAAGAACCCCGAGAACTTCCACCGCGACGTGGAGCAGGCCGCCTTCTCTCCCGGCAGCATGGTCCCAGGCATCGAGGACTCTCCCGACCCGCTGCTGCAGTTCCGCATGTTCTTCTACCGCGACGCCCAGTACCACCGCATCGGCGTGAATCTGCACCAGATCCCGGTCAACTGTCCCTTCATGGCCAAGTCGTATGCTTCCCTGAACTTTGACGGGCCGATGCGGACGGACGCCAACCACGCCGGTAATAAGCAATACGCGCCCAACAGCTTCACGCACAAGTTCCGACCCGACACGGCCGAGGCGCCGTACGCCGTGAACGACAACATCGTCAGCCGCAAGAGCCATTACTGGCACGAGGGCCAGAAGAACGACTACGACCAGGCGACGCAGCTCTGGAGCAAGGTCATGAATGACAAACAGAGAAAGAACACGGCTTACAATACAGCCAAGTATTTGAAGTTTGTCAAGTACCCCGAGATTCAGGTATGACTTCCTCCGTGATGGCGCTGAAAAATGCACTTACATGATGCAGACAAAGTACCTTGCGCAGCTGTATAATATTGCCGCAGACTACGCTCAGAGTGTCTACGATCTCTTGCCCGACCCGAAGTTTAGTTTCGAGGAAGTCAAGGAGCGCTCTGTGGATGCGCACCTTTGGTACAAGGAAGCGAAATTCAGGCCGAGCGCTGGTTCAAAGTTGGCCGGGTTCCCGCCGTCTTTCCCCGTATACGGCTAATAAGTACTGAAATAAATTGCTTCAGGTAGTCTGAAAACTTAATTTCTATGATAAAAATAATAACTTCATAATATTATCGCGTCGCACCTATCGTGCATAGAATCTCATTGCTTCGAGGGCATTTCCAAGCTCCGACAGGCCACATGGAACACAGCCAGCTTGGTAATATCCTTCATTCCCCTCAACAAACCAATGTTCTCCTTGAAAGCCTCCGTCTCACGGAACTTCATATGCGCCTCGACACTCGGCCAACCAATGAAGGCCACTAGCAGATTACCAGTCTTTCCGGGCTCGCCGGTGACAGGCACGTCGTTCTCCACGCTCCAGCCATAAGCGATGCCCTTGAAATCCGGCGAGGTGTCCAGCGCTTTTGTCTTAAACTCCTCGAGCTGCTTGTTAAGAGGCTCTTTTGCCGCCTCGTCGAGGTCGGCAGGGAAAAAGAGCGTAAGGACCTCGGTTACGGGCGCCTCGGCGAGGATGGTTGGCGGCCAGGGCTTCGTGACGACGTGCTTGATGTAGCCGTCTTGGAAGTCGAGGTATTTGTCCATGTTCTTGGAAACGACTTCATGTTCACTGTGCATGATGAGAATAGGACGACATCCGAGAAAACAGGGAGGTGACTTACGGGACCGTGCGATAGGCGAGGTGAGCCTCTACACTATCCCAGTCGAGGAAAAGCCAGTTCTGGTTCGGGTTCTCAATGGAATGACTCCAGTAAATACGACCAGCACCAGGTTGGCTCGAGGCAGTCTCGAGCATGTGCTTGATATCGGCGCCCTCCGGGGTGTCGGGGTCTGGCCAGGCCACGCCGGGTTTGGAGGCGAAGTAGGCGAACTCTGTGAAGCCCATTTTGACAGGATTTATTCTGGTCTGAAATCAGGAATTACCGCGATCCGCCATTCAAAAGGTTTGCGTTTAGGAATTAGTATTTCTGAGCCGAGGGAAGCAGGTATCGTGATTTTATGTCTTGGTGGCCACTCAAGTGGCCTTATTGTACAACGTTGAGGAGCATGTCGACGTCCAACTTGGTCGGAGATTTTGGACCAATCAGATCAGCTAAATGTGATGACATCATCCCGGCTTGTTCACTCATGTCGACTCATCTACAGTCATGTTAAGTTATGGGGACAGATCTAACTAGAAATGGAAGGTTCCTCTGCATAGTGGAGTTGTCAACCCAAAAATCAATCATGAAAGTAGGTATGCAGCTAGTTTTGAAGACCCTGAATTTAGAGTATTGTTGGCTTAGTCAACTGAGTCAGTCGAAAGCAATTTGGAGTTGAACAAGAAATAAGAACAAGAGACAGATGTGGTATTGCACACTAATGATCTGTCAAAGATGGCTTGGCGATCTTCATTTGATGCGCAGGTAACAATCTGCCAAGCATATCATCTTCTTGCTCCTGGAGGGTGACTCGTGACGAGCAGATCTCTCGGAGGTTTTTCAAGACGATGTGGATTGTCTAGAGTCGAGAGCTTGATGCTAAGCCCAAGACCTAATAACACCTCAGCTTCTGGAAAAGCGCGCATTACTGCTCACAACGGTCTCGACGGGTACGCTTGGCGTCGCAGACATTCGCAATCGAAATATAGGGTCACGTTAACATTTTCCCACGGCAATGCGAAAAGCGAGATTGGATGGAATCTAGACGGACCAATATGTCGGTCATGTATCAATATCATCGCCCATCTCGGCCGACTTGCCGGGCCAAGCACCCCTAACCCTTCCGCTCTTCCGCCTCCCAAGACTCCTGAAGGGGGAAAACAAGAGAAATGGCCTCCTTGAAAATAGCCCCCAAACTACCCCAAGAAGAAGCTTTACTCCAACGATGTCGCACCCTACCGATGATTTTCGACTCTGCAACACACAACATCCCCGACGGCTCTTTCTCATTGGTTCATCAGGTCCCTGAAACCAGACAGAGTGGATACTAAGGGGAACAGGGGGGGGGGGGGGGGACTTGTCGGATCTGAAGCGAAAAAAGAGACAGACAGGTCGGTAGGCAAGAAAAAAAAAAAAGAAGAGTTGAACCCCACCAAGTCGCAGCTCTTTTTTTCGGACGATTATGTCCCAAAGTTGACAGGCTTGTGACCCCGATGTGTCCAGTCACGAGAGAGAGTTGAGTTACTAGTTGTAGGGGTAGGCGGAGGAGTAGGAGGAGGAGGAGGAGGGGATGAGTTAGCGACACGCTAGGGCCAAACAACATCGCGGCTCAAAAACAGGCCGCCAGGGACAACCTTTCCTCATCCAGCACCCCGCTGACAAGCTTTCGAGACCATTCTTGTTGCAAAAGAGGTCTATCGATTGCTAGTTTGTTCACGGTGTGCTCCGTTGCCCTTGCATCGTGCGCATCGCGCGGACTCCTTACTACTAAAGCTGTACAGACCTGGGCCAAAATAGGGCTATTCATCTGTTCCCCCCGGCATCCATCATCCGACCCTGGGAGAGTTTAACTCGTTGCTGACAGGGCGCAGCATCCCATCCATGGTCTCTAGAGAATCAGGAGTAGTCCTTTCCCCTCAACCCTGGGATGGCCGAACAGGGGTACAAGGAGAGGGCGAGACTTAGAAACCGTCTTGCTTGCTTGCTGCCTTTTGGAGTTGACGTGCGCCTGGAGCAAGTTTTGGCGATGTTTAGACTTGGACTGGGGTGCGTATCCCCTGAGGGATCCGCATGCAACACAAAGTTGGACTACGCCCTATGCTTATTTGCCAAGGCACCCGGGTGATGTGATGTTTAAAATGCCATCATGTCTCTCCCTCCGTCTGGTATCGTGGACTCTTGTAGCTTCATCATCTTCCAGTTAATTCATTCGTTCACAAGTCCTTCCGGAAAGGCTCGTTTCGTTCTTCTTTTCTCCCTTTGGGTTCAATTTCGCATTCCAGCTTCTCGCTACTCGACTCTACTTTTTCCACACTTATACTCACTTCCAAAGAGTTTTAATCGTAAAGATGCAGCTCTCTTTCATCGTCCTTGCCGCCAGCGCTGGTGTCGCTATCGCAGGTAAGTAAACCACCCTGAAAGAATGATGGAACCCTCACGACGAAATATCACGGATCGATACTGACACTTCAAAAAGCTCCCCAGCTCGCTCCTCGCCAGAACGCCTGCTTCGTCGTCGGCAACACCGTCCTTCCCCAGGAAGTCTCCGACGCCGTGACCGGCCTTCAGGCCAAGGTCACCTGCGACAACACCAAGAAGACCCTCTCCGGCGTGCCCGACGTCTCGGCCGGCAACGTCAAGTTCTCCTCCATCAACTTCGCCGACGCCAAGGGCCAGACCCCTCTGGCCTTTGCCCTCGACAAGTTCGCGACCACCGAGCCCCTGGCTTCCAACGACCTGACCAAGTTCCAGAACGAGCTTGACGCCTACGTCGCGACCGAGGCCGGCATCCGCTCCGTCGGCGGCAACCTCGCCATCAAGGTGCCCAAGTTCTTCCTGTCCATGCAGGTCCAGCGCATCGCCACGGCCCAGGGCAACCCGCCCAAGGCCGCCGGCCAGCAGGTCGACCACCTGCGCGACAAGGTCCTCAAGAACGCCCCCAAGGAGGACAAGGCTCTGCTCGACCAGGTTACCGCCCTGGCCGCCAAGCTTACTTGAGTGGGAAAAGATATATAATTCAAGGGGGAAGGGGGAAATAGTGTAGTCAAGTAGTGGAAGTAATGTGAAATTGAATCATTATTCAACCGTTCATCTCAACGTTGAAGAGCGGGGGGGGGGAAAAGACGTCAAATGTGCCACCTTTTTCCCCGGGTCGATATTATACAAGACCAGATGAGTGTAATTAAAAAAAAAAAAAAAAAAAAACACCGGCAGGAGAGAGGAGAAGAAGAGCCGTTTCTTTTTTTCTTAAAATCCCGAGCACCGCAACCGTCGCATCGTTTCAAAACGCCGCCATCAAAAGCAGACCCGCAATCGCAAAAGTCGGGCCTCTAACAAAGTGTACAGGGAGTCATGCTGAGCCTCCGGTGTTTTCCTTCCTTTCGTTCGTTCGTTCGGTTTCACGTGTGCAACTGTTACTGCTACTGCTTCTGCAGCTGGTTCGCCAGCGCTTCCTTCTCGCGCACCTCGGCGCCGGAAGCCCTCCACCACACGTCGCCACCCCATCTGATCAGTCGCTCTGCGGCGCCGAGAGGAGTGACGGCGGGGCGGACGTCGAGGTAGAAGACGGGTTCGCCGGTGGGCTCGGGCTCGCCGGAGTAGTAATCGATGACGTATCGGATCTCCTTGGTTGTGCCGCCGACCTTGCGGGAGACGAACCAGTCGTGTCTGTCGAAGGGAGGCTCGGTTCTGTGTTGAATGTCAGCAAGTGAAGTTCTAACAGAAAGACATATAAACTTACTCAAACTTGGAAGGGTAGATCCAGCCCATGACCTGGTGCATGACGGCCTTGGGAGTCATATCCTTCGGCCGTCCCTGGAAGCGGATCAGGGTAGGGGGCTCCTCGGTACCGTCCTTCAACCTCTCCAGAACATCATCAGCGTTGGCCTCGCCACGCTTGCACGCTTGCCAGCCCTTGTACAGTCCCTGGCCGAAGCGCTCCTCCCAGCCAACAATCTCAGCCCAGGCACCCTCGTTCAGGAAGTTGTGGACTGAAACCATGGACTCGACAGCCGTGATGTCGGTGTCTGTGTAGCCCTTACGCAGCAGCGCGTTGTACATTTGCTGAGGCGAGGGGTACTCCCAGTTGCCGTCGCCAGAGCCCTTGGGTATCGTCGAGGGCTCACGCTCTGTAGGCAGAGCCATAGCTTGGTCCTTGGCGGGTGCTTGAGAGATTTCCTTGAACATGTAGTTCAAGGGGTTGAGCTGGGAGAGGAATGATTTGGGCTCGGACTGCTGCTGGTCGTGA
This sequence comes from Colletotrichum truncatum, assembly GCF_014235925.2. NCBI lineage: Eukaryota > Fungi > Ascomycota > Sordariomycetes > Glomerellales > Glomerellaceae > Colletotrichum > Colletotrichum truncatum. Next base: position 1,195,386 of record NW_027222404.1, on the reverse strand, counting down.
GGTACAGGACACGCCGAAGCAGGAGCAGCGGCGGCATGACGTTGATCATGAGGAACAGGGCATGCTGAAGGAGGGGGAGCTGCTGCGGACTGGCGTTGATCGTGAGGAACGGGGCAGGCGGAGGGAGGAGCGGCAGCGGCGGGCTTCGGGTTCGGGTTCAAGCCATCGAGAGTCTTGTTGTGCATCGGACAGCTGGGCTACTCTGGTGTCAGCATCTGTTTATGAGCTCCAAGATGAGGTTAACATACAGGAGGAGATCCAGCTGGGATCGCGCCGCCATGAGGATGCGACGCAGAGGTGGCGCCGAAGTTCGTCGCAGGTGCATCAGCCCAAAACCAACCCATGTTGTACAGTTGGAAAATGAATTAGGTAGAGTAAATAAAGTCAATTATTGTACAAGAAGGGAGTCGACGCGGCGTCAAGGTTCAAGTCGCTGAAGAGGAGAGGTGGGAAAATAAAATAAAAAAAATCCGTCGCGAGGATCGTCGATAAGGAAATCAGGATAAAGAAGCTTCAGTGGGTGGGTTCTCTGTAGTGGTAATCGACGGAACCACAGTGGTCCGCCAAAATTTCCAGCAGTCTCCAATTGCCTGTTTACGCCATCGGATGGACCCGCGACTCACTCTGCGACTCTCCGGGCGTGCACGGAACCAAAAGGAACCACAGAAGGAAAAAAAAAAAAAAAAAAAAAAAAAAAAAAGAGCAAATGTCATTGATTGGCAGGCACATGTTCTCCCGAGAATTCCCCGATCAATTTCCATCAGCGAATCGCTACGTCACCATCCAACGCCAAAGCTCCTTGTCCCGCGATCCTGCGCGACAACTGCACTGCATTACCCGACAAGCGCCAGTGGTTGACCTAACCACCACACATCCCTACTTGATCGCTGATATCATGACACCAACCTCTTCTTCCTCCATCCCTAACTCTCCCTCGAGATGAGACTGGCCTTCGTCTTGGGCCGGTTTTGTCCACGTCCGGGCTTCCGCGGCAGCGCGCATTTTTATTCCACCTTCCGAGCCACCTTTCGTAATACCCAAACTCGACAGATTCCATGGCGGAACCCTCGGTACACGAAATATACGCTACGGGCGGGCGGTGCTGGTGCCGGAGCATTGGGTACGGCTGCATTCTTTGAGCTGTCGCAGCAGGATAATGGGGGAACGGATCAGACGGGCGAGAAGCGTATGCTGGAGGTCAGCAGATCCGAGATAAAGAAGAAAGTCGCCGAGGACGATCGCGGGATATCAAGAGCCTGGCATACGCTGAAACTGGTATTGGACATCTACATATGGGAGCCCATCAACACTGGCCTACGTTTCCTGCATCTGGCTGTCATTTTTGTTCCTGTTCTGCTTGCTGTGCCCATAATCTGGGTCGGCAAACGACAGCCTGATCGCGATAATGAGAGGTCCGGGACGTTAATGTGGTACGGTTTCTTGGTTCAGTCAATGGAATGGGCTGGACCAGCCTTCATCAAGGTAAACCTCGCCAGCCTGTGGAAGTCGATTGCCTGTTCGCTAATGATGAATGAAAGCTTGGCCAATGGGCTGCATCGCGCTCCGACATCTTCCCCAACGAAATGTGCGAAATCATGTCCAAACTCCATTCCAATGCACCGGCGCATTCCATGTTCGACACCAAGCGCATCGTCTCGGCAGCTTTTGATGGTCGCGACTTTGATGAAATCTTTGAGGAGTTCGATGAGAAGCCACTTGGCGTTGGTGCCATTGCTCAGGTGTATAAAGCCAAGCTAAAGGCTGACCTCGCCGCCCCGAGCGACGCCGACATATTCGAAGAGCCCAAGCCCCTACATCGCAAGGTGGCTAAGAATGTTGAAGCAGCACTCAAGAGCACTCCCAAGAGAGTTCCCTCGACGTACGTTGCAGTCAAGGTGCTCCACCCCCGTGTCGAGAGAACCGTCCGAAGAGACTTGCGCATCATGCACTTCTTCGCCTCCGTCCTCAACGCTATCCCCACCATTGAGTGGCTTTCGCTTCCCGATGAAGTTGAGCAATTCGGCGAAATGATGAAATTGCAATTGGATCTGCGAATCGAAGCTGCGAATCTCGCCAAATTCCGCAAAAACTTCAAAGATCGTAGCACTGCCTGGTTCCCGTACCCCTATACCGAGTTTACCACCCGCAATGTTCTTGTCGAGGAGTTCGCTCAGGGTATCCCCCTTGCCGATTTCATGGAAAACGGCGGTGGAGTTTATCAGCACGACATTGCCTCTGAAGGCCTTGACGCCTTCCTACGCATGCTGCTCATTGACAACTTCGTCCACGCTGATCTCCATCCCGGCAACATTATGGTGCGCTTTTACCAATCCGACGAACCCGATCTGAAGTTCCGTAAAAGCCACGATAAGCACCCACAAGAGCAAAATGATGTGACAGAGCAGGTCCTCGCTAGGCTGCGACCGTTCCGCCATAGGAAAGACCCTGCTGCCTGGGACGCGGAGCTTAAGAAGATTGAGCACGAGGGTTTCCGTCCGCAGCTGATTTTCATCGATACAGGCCTGGTGACGGAGCTGAATGAGACGAATCGTAGGAATTTCCTCGATCTCTTCCGCGCTGTTGCCGAGTTTGACGGATACAAGGCGGGCAATCTGATGTGCGAGCGCTGCCGACAACCGGATGACGTGCTCGATAAAGAAATTTTTGCGCTGAAAATGCAACACCTCGTCCTCAACGTCAAGAGTCGGACTCTAGCGCTCGGAAACATCAAGATTGGAGATATTCTGCAAGAGGTTCTGGGTATGGTCCGCGGACACCATGTCAGGCTGGAGGGCGACTTTGTCAACGTCGTCATTAGCATCCTGCTTCTCGAGGGAATCGGAAGAAGTCTGAACCCTGACATGGACCTGCTCAGCAGTTCTCTGCCCATTCTCAGGCAGCTGAGCGCGCAGAGCGGAACGGAGATGGCGAAGCATGGTGACTTTAGCATGCTAGTAGTGTGGATGGGCCTGGAGACGAGACGTTTCTTGCAGGCCAGCATCGAAGATGTGAGTGGACCCCCCTGTCGAAAGAATATCAACGTAACTGACAAATTTCAGGTTGAACGATGCGTCAAATATGATCTCCTTTCACCGAATGTGTAATGTAAACTGTACAATATGGATAGACGAATGCATACAGCGGCGCTCCGGATGTGGCGGTAGAGATAGAACTCGTCTAACAGAGCCTCAATACACGCTGTTTTAATTGTAAAATGCGCGCTACTGGGTCAGCCGAAGGACTTTTATTTTAGCATTTTCAGTATTCCATCGCTGTGTCATGTTGGGAGCACGATCATTGAGGTGGCGTGAACATCAAGACTTATAACAACCCCCGGTGACCTGTATTGCTGGCTGTTCGACGCTTAGTGATGTGATACGTGAACCTCGGTGTGCAAGGCCGGCCCTCCGCAAATATAATCCTCGAACCAAGAGGACCCAACAAATTCCACCCAACGATTTCATCACGTTCATTCCTATCGAAACCACATGTAACCCATCTTCAGCCATCAGCAGAAATCTTCATGTTAGGCCGGGCGTCGCGCAGTTTCTTGACGGTCGCGGGCTGCACAGCCGTATTCTTCAACGCAATCTTATTCAAGAACAACGCGACTCGTCGCTCCGTGAGGTCGTGCAAAGCCAGATTGTAAACAGTGTTAGGCTCGAAGTCGGCGCCGCAGAGAGCAATATGTCGGATCCAGACGCAGCTGTCAACGACAGCCTGGAAGCTCGTCTCTGAAAGACGCGTTGCGCCGTGGATGCTCAAGTATTCGAGGCGCGGACAGGCGGCCACGAGGCGCACGAGACCGGCGTCGGAGATGGGGAGGCGCAGTTCGGGGCTGCCGGCGGTTATCTGGATGACTTGTCTGGTGAACATGGGTCCTTTACGGAGGATCTTGTTGATGTGGGTGCTGCGAGGACATGTCAGATCCATATTGCCAGGGCTTCGGGACGGTAGAAGAAGGGAATACGGGGATGTTGACTTACTCGTCGAATTTGAATAGAGGTCCGAAATCGAAGTATCCCACAGGGGAAATGTAGTCGTCGGCCATGCGGTCTATGAATTCACCGTCAGAGTTCGCGGAGATGACTCTCAGAGCTGGAGGCTCTGTTGAACCGCGCGCAGCTAATGCATCGGGGGAGATTGTGTCCCCAGAAGGATTGGAGACACGGGAGCCTTCCGTGTGGACTTGCTGTTCGGAAGGAGATAGTCGGGCTTGGTTATTAGCTTGTACATGACAGTCTGCTGGCTTATTTGAAGAATGAGCTTGGCCTTTGGTTGACAGAGCCGTCGGGGTGGTCGATGTCTGGGTCTTGCGACGAGCTCGCTTTTTCTTGCTTGAGGAAGATTTGGTGGGGTTCTCAATGTTAGTTTTGGCATCTTCATCGCTTGATTCCTCCTTCAGCTTGGTTCGCTTCGTTTTGGCAGGGGCACTGGTCTTTTCGTTCTGGGACTCTTCCTCAAGTCTCCTGCGCTTGTTCTTGATGGTAGTGCATCTGTTTGTGTCACTGGGCTCTTCCTGTGATCTTGCTTGCTTCGTTGCAAGCTTTAATGGATCAACTTTCTGTGGCATGGCTTCAGCCTTCGGCACTTGGTGCGTCTCTTCTCGGTGCCTCTGCCTCTTTCGTTCTCTTCTGCGTCGTCTTTTAGCCTTTTGCTGAGATTTGTGATCGTCGTTTTGATCTAGCTGAATGTTTTGATTGTGATTCAGACCTGACTTAGCAATCTGCGACACCATGGTGCTTTCAACATTGTTGTGTTTGGGCATTTGCTTATGGCTACCCTCGAGGAAGGCCTTTCTCAAGTGGTACTTTTTGAGATGTGTTTTTGCCATTGATTTCGTAGCCTTGACCTCGTAGATACCGCTGCTGGAAGGATCCTGTGGGCGTCGAGAAAAGCTTGATCAGCCAGTCGTCTAGCTTTTTGCAGATGTTGAGCCCGAGACAACAAACCGTAGTACTCTATCAGTTGCAACTTTTCCACTAGTGGAAAGCATAGCCTGAAGTTTTAGAGATGCTTGTTCTAGGGCTTGCTGTTGCTTTCTCTCCCACGAAATCAGCTGACAAACAAATTAGGCAACTATTTCCTTTCTGACGTGGTCGTGGTCGATTTTCAACTATGGGCGCTGTGCCTTCCTCATATAAAAAATGAGCAACCTTTTGTGGTGGGTCAATGAAGTCGTTGTGACAGGCAAATCTATCTCGAGAGGTTCACATCTTCTCTTGTCAGTATTATATTTGTATGAACTCACACAAAGAAAGCCCCGCCATGAGGGCACAGCATGAAAGGGAAGACAGCGATGGAAAATGCATGATGCCTGGCGACAACAGAAGTAAAGACCACGAAGAGCACCTATCCAGTGATTGATGCTTAAGAGGAAAGGATAGGCTCGTGATTATTTATTCTACCGTTTAACTTCAATGTCAACACCAGGCAGCGGATTTTACTATTGGAGTAACGAATGTTCTTCTCTTATCAAAACGAAAGTTGTGCCACCGATTTCAAGGTAGCTAAATCATTCTTGAAACACATTTATCTATACAATTCAAATGATTCAAGCCTGACGGGAAAATATCAGAGTCTTTTATATTATGTACATTGCGTAAAACCGCATTCTCAATCAACATGGACTAGGCTTAGGTGTGATGTTGTAGAGTGTGCCCCAATCTTCTGGTCTATGACCTGCAACGTCTATACCCTCACAGGCATCTGGTAGGGTAGTGATGGAGTCAGACTTTCCGAGTCAGAGTTTCTTAGACCAACGGCCGCTAAAATGTTCTTCAAGTTACCGCTGGCAAGCCAAAAATACTTCTTGACTAGGAACCATCCCGTGAGCTCTAGTTGGATCAATAATGTGAGACCTTGAAATAGCCATATTGCGGTCTCACAAACATTACAAACTGCCTCAATGTGACCTTAAAACAGGTCAACACCCTATGAAAATCGAAGATCAGCGATCATTTACAAGATCCAGTCCATACTTTATCAGATAGCAACAAAGATTCGAATATTCCTCAAGCCATATACAACTCAACTAACGGGTCTTTCCTCCATGTTCCTCGGTAAAACAGAGTGCCTAACGGACATGTACGCCGTTTTTGAGGCTGTTGGGTGATCGAATTCAAAACATAGTTCCGTTTAGCTGCCCTGCCATGGCCTCTCATCTGACTACTCTGATTTCCGCGACAGCCGTGACCTTCTGACACCTTTCAGCTCGCATGCCAGCCCAACATCTGCACCTTCACCCCTTAGCCGGGTAAGGTTTGACGAATACCAGGCCTTTGGTGTTGTTTCAGACGCGATGGCAGCGCTTAGATTTCCTTTTTCTTCCTTTTCGTGTAATTTCCCCACGGTAGGGGCTGTCATTCGATGATTCCCACGAAACCAGCACTGCGATACCCTCTAGAGGCTTCTAGTCATAGCGTACACTGAGTCTTGTCAATATGGCCAAGCGTCCGTGCGACTTATGCCTGTCAGGTTCTTTGGCATCTTTGACACCGCTCTGACGCTGAGAATAGTGTGAATGCAGGATTTTGCATTAAAAAGAAGTGGCCACCAGCAGCCGTTCAATCAGTACCCTATGCTTCTGACGGGTAGCGCCATGCCAGCGGGTGGGCAGATCGAACGAATTGAAAATCTGATGAGTTGATGGACGCATTGGCCTTGAGATCTAAGCTTTTGTGAAACATTCAAGAACGTCGGCTAAGCCACTAGATGGTTGCAAATTCAAAAGCTCGAGTCGACAGTCTAAGGCACTCACGGTTGCAATGACTAGCAGACACAACTCTCTTCGAAACTTTCCGTGGCCATTGAATCTTGAGTCTACTCAAAGACATCAGGGCCTCGGTATATCATGCTGACATCAACTGTCTGGTTCACCTACGGTGGCGCGGAGAAAAAGATAACATCTTCGACCACCTAAGCCACTAAACGTGACCTAGATACGTGTGAAATAGATAGTTTCTATTCTGGCGGGTTGAGTGTCATTGAGCAAACGGCGACTTCTCTCCTTTGCAACACCCATTTCAAACCGGGCAATTCACATTGCCAAGACATCACATGTGGCGCAGTGACGCAGAGGGTCAGGCTATGAACCGTGCCATTAAATTTGTTATGGGCAACAGTAGCGCCCAGACTGAGCCCGCTATAGGAACTTTCCAAAGAAACATGCGATACAGTTCCAAAACTGGAAGGGGTACCACTTGACATTCGGTCAAAGGCTGTTCGCTGCCGCAAAAGGTAAAGGATTGCCGATGTAAGCCAACCCTGTCAGGGATGTTCCTGGTGGTTTCGTAACGGCCCGAGCCCTGGATCATTGTACACTCCTGTTGGCCAGAGTCTCAGCTGCGTTGCAATGGAGCTTACACTTTCTGCTGTTTAAGCAACTTTGGGTGGCAAGCTTTCCACTGGGCTCACAATTGGCGCTGATGGGCACCGGGTGGGAAAGTATGCGAAGTGGTTTCCATTAAAAGCGTGGCTGCTTACGGATATTTCCGAGATGCTCAGGCTTAGAATGGCTCATGAAGTCTTCACTGATGGGTGAATGATAGAAGATTAAATGAAAGTTGATTGTATCTTGAAGGAAGAGCAGCTTTGCTAATATAATCATGAGAAATGTGAACGCTCTGTATGCCTTGGATTCGTTTCACATGTGTGAACACAATTTTGCAAGGGAACTTTGAGCTTCATGGGGGAGAGATTTCATACATTTCCATGTCAAGAACAACAAACAAGTGACAATACAGTGCGTAGAAAAGTCCTCGAAAGTAGAGCTTGAAAGATCTGTCATAGTTAAAATTGGCCATGTAATACCCAATCAAAACTCCATTCACTCGGGCGGCATTTATACGACTCCACAGAGCAAAGTCGACGGTCACGGTGGAAATTATGGGAAGTTTCAGTAGCATGTAGTACTCAACAACGCTTGCTTCATAATGATTTCTAGTTCACGAGGAATTAAGAGCGAATGCGAATTAGTTCGATTCGATTACATGACCTCCACGAAGTACTCATTCTTCATCATCATCACCGGTATCAGTTTCCAATTCCTTTCCGTGCCCCTTGCCATCTGCCTTCCTCCCTGGTTTTCCAATCTGTAATCCCGCCGCGAAACCCAGCGCGGCCGTTGTACCATCCTAAACCATTCAAGCAGCAGCAGGAGGGGCAGCAGCAGGAGGAGCAGCAGCAGGTGGTTTAGCAGCACCACCAGCAGCAGGGGGAGCGGCAGCGGGGGGCTTGGGAGCCGCAGGAGGCTTAGCAGCAGGCTTGGAGAAGGCGGCAATGGCACCATCCAGAGCCTCAGTAAGCTGACCGGTGCTCTGCTGGGCGATAGGGCGGGCAATAGCGGGAACCTTGCTGAGAAGTGCTTCACTGAGCTGTCCACTGCCAGCCTTTTGCTGCTGAAGGGCATCTGAGACGACTGAGGTGACGCCGAGTTGGTCAAAAACTGGCTTCTTCGCAGTAAGATCGCCGAGAGTAGTCTGAACCTGTCCAACAACACCGTCGGCGGTCTGCTGAAGGCCGAGAGCTCCAATAAGTCCCAGGTTGTTGGCACCCTCGATCATGGATGTGGCTTTTTCAAGGGCGGATTGCGCTCCTTGAGCGCCGTTGAGAACGGCAACAGCTGAGTTGGGGTCGCTTGCGGAAAGGCCCTTTACCGCAGTATCGAGTTTTTCGAGAGAGGTTTGAACCATGCCGAGAGCAGTAGTAATGGTCTTGGCCTGGCGAGAAGCGAGAATCGGCGCCGCGGTAATCGCCCACGCCTGGAGAGCGATCAGAAGGATCTGGAAGATATGCATGTTGGTAGATGGTGAGGTTTTGATTAATTTACTATAGGGCGAAGAACAGACAGATGAGAAGGGGCGTTGGAGGAGGGAAGTGAAAGTGAGATTGAACACTGGAGAAATCGACAACAACTACAAAACTGAATTGGGAAATGGTGTGTGGCTTTTGCACGATTTTATCAATAATCTGAGGTCACTTAGCCAAGGTGGTCCAGCGGCTATTTTCTCCCCCTACTTTCCTCTTTGGGACACACTGGGGCGACAAAGGTTGATTGTAGGATGTGTTTAACGTGCAGCTTCTTTTCTCCTTCGACTTTCCTGTTTTGGGTGGTCAGACGCAATGGGGCTTCTTGACGTTCGGCCTTAGCCGCATGGCAGTCCTTAATGAGGTAGCTTGAAGAGACAGCTGGTCCCGGCTGCGTTCAAAGAGAACGGCATCCACATCCGGCTCCTGACACTTGCCGGTCTTGTTCTACTTTGGGACTTAGGACAGAGGGCAATTAACCATCTGAGTTGTGGATTGCCAACGTTGTGTGGGATGACATGTCAAGTTTGAAGGGTCAACCTTGGCATTGAAGCTGGAAAGGTCACTAGGCCAGACGGATCCCACTCAAAACTACAAAATAACAGCAGCACGAAGAGGATGCCGACAGTTCTACTGGCAACCAATGACCTTGATCCCTTCGGACAAATTTGAGCAACAATGTTGGCTTATGAGTGAGCACGGGCTTTTACCCAACTCAGAAGCCGTTAGCCTTGTGTAGTAACGGTATCAAAGCTGAAACGAGTTTGTCGCGCGGACCAGCCGTGGTTCAGTCGAAGCACAAACAGAGTTGAGATCATGATGAACCAATCGCAAGTCGGATTTTGGCGCTTCGCCCGCTTATTTCAGGAAAAAGCTGGACACGAAATGCCACAAGCTACAGGTGCCAAAAGGACGTGACAGTGATAGCTCGTCGGCAAGAGTATGACGCATGGGAATTCTGTCTTTCTGTCAAACTGGCAGTGATTGCCAAGGTGCCGGGCTCCGGCTCAGGCCTTTCACCCCCTTTTTCTGGTCATTTCGCTATCGCTTTCATGAACCGGCAGTTGCTAAGGGTGTTGGACCTGGTCAACTCATCCCACCTACATGGAACGGTTTATCGGCTTCTGCGGCCGGCCTTCAACAACTAGAACGGCATCCCACCTCTTGCCTGACAAGGTACTTACAAGATGGTTGAACAGAATTATATCTCATCCCATCTTAAGTTGATGTTATTAAATCTCTAACGGTTCTCTAAAGATGCCATTCGTAGAAGGAATTAACATCAAGCGGGGGAGTGGGGAGAAACTTTATTGACCGCGAACGGTTTGTAGATCAGGAGAAGCCTAGCCTATTATAGTATGTGTGGTAGCGGCACAAGCCTTGTTAGATGTCGTAGCCTGAGCCTTCCGTAGATATCGGTTATGCGCTTAATCGTGAATATAAATTGTGCCGAGAAAACGGCGTTTTTGTTTCCCGAAAGGTTCATTTTCATTGGCCCAATCCCCTAAGGCTGTACGAAACATAGCATCAGCAGACTATGTGAGCTACTCCGTCTTACATCTACCTCTGGTAAGAATTCATTCCGGGTTTGAGTCTGACTGTTGAAACTGTCAATTTCATCTTGTTTCTGAACCTAAATTATGACAACGGTGGGATTTATCTGATTTTGAAAGAGAAAAGTTGCGTGGTATCGGCAAGTCCTTACTTACACACTGCAGTTGAGGCGGGTTCATTGACCTTCTCAAGCAACGTTTCGCACCATCACGAGTTTCTTCGGCTGCATCATAAGCGTTAATGATTTCCAGAAAACATTCACAAAAATCTCAAGCTATTTTGCAACCAATTCCAGGAATCATTCCCGAAGTTCAAGTCTGCTGCATGCACTCAGTGAGCTCGATAAATTGATCTCGAATAACCGCACCAAAGGATTTTGGTATTCGTCCAACTTCCGTAATAATGCTGCTCTCTTATACTTTTGTTATAAAAAACCCCGTAACAACGAGTTGTCCAAAGTTATGGCTCCAATTGTTCAGGTGCTCAAGACTACCTGCATTTTAGTTCCCTCCAAAGCGTAGGTTCGTTCATTACCATGGTTTGATTCATAGCATTACTCGCCGTTGACGGTTGCATGGTCGTAAAGATTGCGTTATATCAGCGGTTAGCATTCCTAAAGAACAGACCCATCCACTTAATGGGAGCCGCTGGTCAGACCCTGCAGGCTGTACCAAAATCTACCAATTTGTGGCCTAGGACAGAAACAGGAGTGGGCACCGAGCTCAACGTCAACAATGTGAGAAATGTGTGAAAATCTCCATGGAAATTTCGTTTTGACCAGTTCCAAGATATCTGGTGAAGCGAATCTGAATCATGAAGATCATTTACATGGCACCTACTTCATGGTCCGCTTTGATTTCGAGGCGTCCCACAAGTAATATTGACTCATACAGACACATTCGTCTGATTTCACTGGAATCTCACGCACCAATCGCAACCTGATGGCCTCGCTTATTCCCGCCGGCGCTATCCTGAGTCATCGGCGTCATGGATACGGCAAAACTGAGGATGACTCTGAGTGGCTGAGTTGCCGCGTCTGATTCTTGAATCTAACACATTCTCCTTTCTCATGATGGTGTGATCTTGTATTGCTCAAGGTGCAGGCTTTCACTTGGTATACTCTTACAACAAGTGAATCTGCTTTCTGGTTTGTCCATCTACCTCGGTACCCGCGTTTTCTCATCATGCGTTTTCCGAATCCTATTGCTATGTCTTGAAGAATTCAAGCCTCTCAGCATAAAACTTCGCAGACATTGAAGCTTGATTCAACTTGTGACCCGCGTACGTGGCTTTGCTACACATGGCCAGGTCCCAAAAAATAAGTCAAACACCCCACATCGACCTGTCCACCGGCCCCTTTATTACCTGTACCTGCAACATTATCAGCCATTACAGCACTTCATTCAAAATCTCCAGCCTGGGCTTACATTTCTTGTAATTGTTGAAGAGTGCCGTTATGCATGGGTTTTCCCATATACTTGTGCTGTCGGTTACAGACTTACAGTATCCATCGGGTTACCCACCTTTTGACTACTGACCGTCGTAACGCAGCCCTCTTTCCATTTGACCCAAGCATGCATATCGGACCGCCTCCAGACACCATCAATGTTGTCGGCTTTCTTGTCGGAAGGGTATTGCCCACCTGGGCGAAGCTCAGTGTTGAGCTCACTGCCACATAGTCCAATAGCTGCCCACAGCACATCATTTTCATGGACATCCTTGTGGCCGCCGAATTGTTTTTCATCGTTGCAAGTTATCTCTCCCGTTTCAAGTCTTGCTGGTGGCGTAATAGTCCAAGAGTAAGTTCCACAACCTATATTCCAAGATCCGGACCTGGCGAATGTGAGGCCTTGACGACCATTGTGGCCACCTATGAGAGAATTGCTTAGCGAGAGAACACCAACACTCCGTTTCAAGCAAGCGATACAAAAACGTGTCCTTAAACTCACATTGTCCACTGGCAATGGCTTTGTATGCCTCTGTACAGCTTCTTGGGCACGAACTCTGCTCAAAATCACCGCTTGGTTTCCACTCAAGCCCAATCTTGTAGTCCTTGTACGTTTCTGGAGTCACTGGGGGGGCGCGTTTCCTCAATTTCGAGGGGATCTCGTTCCCCTTGGTGTCTACAACCCAGGTCCGCGCAGCACCTTGTTCTTTGGATACCGCTTGGCAAAACTTCTCGACGATGTTGTGCTTACTGCCATAGAAAATGTCCCATTGGAGGCCTGAATCTCTGCTGTCGTCGCACTTCGCGACAGCCTCCCCAGTGGCTGTAGGTTGAGACTCCCCTGGGACTGTCGGCCACGCGAACGTGCTGGTTGTCTCAGTGATAATTGCTATATTTCCTGTAGTAGAGGTTACGCATCCCGAAGTGGCTGTTGAACATTCAGTGACGCATTGTTCAATTGCCCCTACCTCGCCACAGAAAGCTGTGCATGACTTGGCCCTTGTGCAGGTTGGAGTGGGTGTCGCGGTTGGCCCTTGGGTCTTGCTCACAAGCGATGCAGCACGAATCGTGTTTGAAGGTCCGATATCAATGTTCTCCACGAGAGCATTTATAGCCATGGCAAATATTATGACACCATATTGGTCAATGAGCTCGGCTGGGATGTTCAACAGAGGGGCATAGTCTCTCGCTGCCTCGATGACGATTTGAGCAGCACGACCTGCAGCCTGAGTGAGGTCAAACTGGATGGGAGGCTGGGGTGGTGCCATTGCTCGGAGGTCGCCCAATGGCCCGTTGTCGAGAACTTGTGGCATGACTCCAAGACCTGCGCATATAGCAACATCCCAGCCTCCAGATCGGGCATTTGTTTGTCGGTCAGGGCTCTGACCAGCATTGAAATCTCGACCTTCCTTGCAGCCCCCATCACCAGAGAATATGTGAAGAAGGTCCTGAAATTTCTTTGCGAAATCACCATCAAAAGTGACGATGCGATCTCCTTCCTTGAGGTCTGCAGTTGCGGTGGCAACAAAGGTGACTGCTGGGGTCACGGACCTGGTTAGGTTTCATTAGCCGACGAACTATCAAGTTGATCGAATTCTCATCGGTACGCATTATGAGGCTCTTCAAATATGTGTCAGAAACATACTTACCCGGTAGCACTGGCTACATCTGGAGGCGGTGTTATTGTCATAATAGGCGCCCCGCCCCCAGACATAACAACAGTCCCAGAGCCGGCAATGTTAGAGGCCGAGCCGGCTTCGTCTTGGGGAATGAGCCAGACAGGAGACGGAGCTGTATGCTTCTGCTCCCATGACCACAACAGGATACTCGAAAACACCGTAATCATCACTCCGACCTTTTTGAACGTTTTAGATAGCAGATGGCCAAAGTAACGTTTCTCCAGAGCATTGTCAATATGGGTGGTAGAAGAGCTCAAAGTTTGGTGAACCCTTTGGAAGCATTCATCTTTGACATCTCCGCACTCGTCAAGACTTTTTTGGACCTTATTCTGGAGGCCAGTAGAGAGGACCAGACGAAATCCATTACCCTCAGCCCCCGTCATCCAAAGGCTGTCGCCCTCCAAAGAAGGGATGTTTTTCTGAGACACAAGTCAATGCCCATTGCTCACATGATTTAACTTCCCAATTAGAACTATACACACATCGTTACTCTGATATCGGTCAAGATTACCCAGATCAAAGTTGAAGGATTGCGCCGCTGTCTGGGTGACGATGGCCGGCCAGCTGAAAGCAGCAAGAAGCACGGCGGTGTCCAGAACATTAGTAGGACGCATGCTGAAATGAAATCTGATCTTAGGAATGAAAGAATATTTGTGTCGAAATTGTTGCAGTGAACAGGACTATTGTCAGGAAATGGGCTTGAGGATGAGGAAGTCTGCCCGGAAAGATCTTGGGTCGATGGCTGAATTTGAACAGGAGGGTGATCTATATAAAATTTGACAAGTTCCAGGGTGGTCTTTAATCTTTCCGTGATTGCGACAAGAGGCCGCAGCCCCCAAAGTGATTCAAGACTTGGCTTGGTATAATCCGCTGTGATCTCGACATCGACTCCGAGTCATTGTGGCACTTTTCGTTCGTATGCATCGTATGACTCTGTCTCCCCCAAGTTGCGGCTGTATGTACGCCGTGTGTAATGACAATTCTAACAGTTCGAGGGGGCGAGGTCGATCCCCGTCCTTCCAGAAAGAGGAGCCCGGCTGCTTTGTTTTGGGGACTTGTTGGCGGATTCAAATGGAGCAATTTTCCATTTCACGTACTGACATGTTCATATTCTACCTTAGGGACTGACCGCTATGGGCGAGATTGATTTCCATCGACAAAACCATAAAGTTTGGATTCTTACTTTGACGTCGGTACTTGAACGAATCCCTAAAGCGTGTTACTGCTAAGCCAATCCTTACTTCGAGGCCATGTACCAATCCGATTAGTATGTTTAGCCAGATCTCAAAATGGCTGTGAGATCAACAGTTTCAAGTTCCAATGAAAATTACGAGATCCGGGTAGTCCGGAAGAGAAGACGTCGCGGACACTATTATTTTCAAGGGGTAAAACATCATCTAGGCTAGCATTGGGGGTGGATGATCAGGGACGATTCCGTTGGTTGTGCCGCAAGCAACATTGGGGCCGGCGGCTATAATTGTCAAAAAGCGATATGAAGTACTTTTTGTTCGTTTCTGTGTCTCGTATTTCACCGACTGCTGTCTGTAGTACAATGTCTTGATGGTCACCACGTACAAAAGTCTTGGATTTGGAGGCGGGCCCTCTTTTTGCCCTCGCTTTGAGGCCCCCATTTAGACTCCACTCTGAAGCCAACAGCTGAAGCTCAGAATGCCCTAGGGATGAAATTGGACTTAACAACTGCAAGGACGGTTTGTTGGTCCCCTAATAGTCTTCATTTATCGTATGACCGGTATTTAGACGCCCTGAAATTCCATCACATGTTCGTCCAAGGGATGGTGTGGTTGGGGGCGCCTTACTTCACGTCAAGGGGCCAACATTGATGCCTTTCTAAAAAGTAGTCGTCTTTCTACGATGCAGTCTTCAGCAGATTTTGAAGGCTGTTATGAGTGGTTAGAGAAAAACTGAACTCCCGTTATAAAATGCAACAATTGCGCTGCTTGAAGTTTGTGATGAAGAGAGCAACACTAAGACTTTCCGTTTCTTTACTACATTTACAAGATACTCAGCTCCCAACGACAATAAAATTATCTCAGCGGACTCACGCTGCTTCAAATTCTCAATATAACAGCCATGAAGCTGCCTTCGAGCTTGTTGAAGGTTACGGCGCTGCTGCTTTGTGCATCGGCCTCTGTCAGTGAGTCTAGCCCAGTTGCAAGAAAAACGCAGTCTTTCGTGATTGAGTGCAGATTTCTCATGCCAGTTTATCATTAGTAGTCGTGGCCGATAAACCCTCCGGTTCTTCGAACTTCATCGCCCAACGAGCAAGTGGAATCAAAGGCCCCCCAGGCCGACATACGTGCGGCAGCATCTTCGCTGAATGCGGGCCTTTAACCAAACGAAGTTTGCCTTCTGTAGATGATCAAAGTGTCACACATCAATACTACAATCGCAATGCTCTCATCCGGCGCACCATGGTTTTGCCCGAGGGGGACACCCCTGCCGCAATGGACAAGTTCATGGTCTCTGAGTGTAAGAAATATGTGGCGCGTGGTTGTCCGCAAAAGGAGCTGCAAAGAGGCGAGAACACTGCTAGCCTTGTTACTTGGGACAATAAGAAAGATGGCAAAAGTATCAATGTCGCAGAGCTTATGGGATGTACTGCTCTGGTACTTGTGAGCCGGAAGGGCGCTTTCACAGGACACTATTTCGAGAGCATATCTTTCGACCCTGATGCCGACTCACTTAGCACTTATGGCGATAAGGACACTGCCTTCGACAAATCTGTCATTGAATTAATTAGGAACGGCAACAGCAACAGGAATGCACACCCATCTTTAGCTATGGTGAAGGAAAAGATCGATGACCCGTCTCTGCGGGCGTGGCTCGTCATTCCCTCAGATGGCGCTACGGACGAGCACGGCAATGTAGCACCGGACCCGTACAGAGACGCATGGGAAAAGTTGAAGACCTTTGTGACGAGCGAATTCCCGGGGCTTAAAGAGCCTGGGCGTTGGTTGGAAGTGAAGTATGCTCCACGCCAAGACGAGGAAAAGCTGTACAGGCCTAAGATTTTCGACATTGCTACGGAAGTCACCAAGAGGCCACGAGAGGAGCTTGAAAAAGATGGTCAAATCAATTGGTCGTTGCTGAACCAGAAAGAAATTTCGGATATCACGTCAAAGGCAGAGAAACTGGTCACGTACGACCCGATTAAGAATGGAGCCCGGGGAAAGGTGGTTGTCAAACACCACCCGAACACGGATGGGAAAAACAGGGTGATGGTTTGGGTGGAGTATAGCACGTTATATGCAGACGCCTGGTAATTGGGGGCATGAATCTGCAACATCCCGCCCATGGACCCCAGCCGAGCAAGGAAGATTCTAATAATGGAAAGCCTGCGTTGGTTGGCACATTGGCCCCCGAACACTGTACGACTTCTTAGTCAATCAACATACACTATGCCAACATAAATACCCACCACTGTTCCTAGCTAATAGGGGATAAACTGTGCTCATCTTCCCTCGCTTATCTCTGTTCACTTGCTCATCTCGCACTCTGCAACATTCAATTCCATCGACAACCATCATGCCTTATTCCAACAATAATACGCTATGTAATGAAGCGCAACCAGAGAGAGAAACATTCCATGCTTTCCCACGTCTTCCTACCGAAGTACAGGATTTAATATGGCACTTCGCGCTCGAGGAGCAACCCTCTGCTCACTTCGTCACCCTCGAAAAGGTTGTTCTTGGCAAATTCGGCCCGACTTCTAGTGTCCCAAAACGCTACCAGCGGCTTGTTCCCATACTTGAAATCCTCACTAGAGCGCCTCCGCCCGCAGAGTTAGCGACAGGTGAACATGAGACCTCGACGATGTCATGCGCTCTAAAGCAGACAAGCTTGGCTGCTCGAAAAGCGGCATTCCGACTACAGGAGTCTTGGGTGGCTGGTCAAACCCTCCAGCTCTACGGTGCAAACCGAACCGCACGGAGTGATGCTCTTAATCAGCTAATAGCGGATGAGGACATACTAGGTGGATTGTGGGAGAAGTGGCGAAATGGAAATTCAATCGACCCAAATTCACATGGCGAGTACCCAGCATCATTTATCGTTAACGTCCCTTCCTTGTTGGTAGACAGCACGCAGGACCTGATCATCGTGCGGTATGGTTGGGCAGATGTTGCTGGTGAATTGCGCATGGGTTCTGACTTTCGTCACTGGAGCCCAAATCTGCCTATACAAAAAGCCCCATACATTGCTCTGGAATGGCCCGGTGGCTTTCAAGAGAGCAACTTCAACCTTGGCCCGTTCTTGTTCATGCGCTTCCGGTACGAGGTACTATATGTTCTTGTCAACCCAGATGACCTCAAAGCAAGTGTGTCACTCGAACCAACGACGCCGGAAACAGCAAGGGAACAACGCGAGATTTTGGAAAAGCCGTTCGTGAGGCCTATTGAAAACCAAATCAGCACTATTCCGGAGAAGTTTTGGTACGGGAAGCGGGAATTCTTCGTGATCAGCTGGGAAGACGTTGAGAAGAGGATGATTTCTCGCCCCTCTCGGGCTCTGCACGTAATCATCAAAGAATTGCTTGAGCTTAGGAATGAGGAGGACATATGCCCTGGTTGCGGGGACCCAGGGTGCGAACATAGGCACGAGAACTTCCCTGTGGCATGGAGAATCATGTCATGGCGAGACGCAGAATGATTAATTGAGAAACATGGTTGTAGTCGAACGGAGCTAAAAAAGAAAAGGACTCTCTCTTTTACACGTCTATTAGGGCTTGTGAGAACGTCTCGTA
Source organism: Colletotrichum truncatum (assembly GCF_014235925.2). Taxonomy (NCBI): domain Eukaryota; kingdom Fungi; phylum Ascomycota; class Sordariomycetes; order Glomerellales; family Glomerellaceae; genus Colletotrichum; species Colletotrichum truncatum. The sequence continues at coordinate 1,177,136 of NW_027222404.1, read as the reverse complement.
TTGAGCATGCTTGGCTCGCTCTAGAACCTGTATCAAGCCTTATTAATTTACTCGCCAGGCCCCATAGTCAACGTCGTATGCTTAAGCACGATATTTTCATCCATGACCCCTGCCATTGCCAGCGCCGGTGGTGATCAATGCGCTCAACTAAAAAGCTCGGCTTATCCTCTCTCAGCAGGATACCTCAGGTACTGAAGTACTACGTAGTGTGTGTATTAGGGCCTTCAGAGCCAATGGTATGTCGCCCGTGTGGCATTCAGCCAATTTCTCGAACACGTCTAATTAACCCGTCTCGTGTCGGCCTGCCTTCGTGATCGATTGAAAAAGATTTCACTTCTCTAATAGGCTGTGGCATCAATGTTGCTAAGAAGAGGCTTGAAAATCGGGACAGGCACTCAACATCCGATTTACATTTGCATCCAGGCTATCGAAGTCATGGTTGCTGATACAGCAGAATCAGAGACAAAAGTTGTGACATCTCATGTGGCAAGGAATTTTGAAAATCCATCGTCATACTGCAATACTCATTATAAAATCCTCCAGGATCTCCCTGTCTATCCTCGATGTCATCAAGCTCGCAGGAACGGACTCAGTTGCAATTGCGAATGTGTTGGTGCTGGGTATGCTTGTAGGACCTTCAAGTTTAGAGTTTACTCATTGGACCTAATTAGGCACTGGGCGATCTCTACTTCCCTTTTAATGAAACCTTGACGTCGCTAAAGGAGCCGATATCCGGGTGACTTCGCTCTTGCATCTTCTGCCAGTATAGCCCTAGCCGAAGAAAACCGCTATTAAGATGGTCGCTGAGGGCCACCCGCGCCTGAATTCGAAGGAAAGCAGTTACGATAGAGCCTAATGGGCTTTTCACTCGGTGAAATTTTAAGTGATGAGCGCATTGTGACAAAAGGTCTCCTTGCCGCCGGAACCAGACTACGAAAGCTTTTCGTAAGCCACTCCTTGTTCCTCAAAACAATCATCCCATTCATTTTCATTAAACCGTTCTTCTGGTATCCGGACAAATTCACTGAAGCACTACGCATTCTATGAGGATTTGTGCCGACCTGTCCTAGCGGAATCTTCAGTGCTCCCTCGCCCCAATGTAAGGTGTCGGTACTTGAGACAACAAAGCCTTCCAGGCTACTAGCTAGCTTGGCTAGGGGCCGCGACTGTCGGAGGAATCAACACTGTAAACGCTGTAAGCTTAAAAGACGAGGCCGACGACCTCCATCTGGCAAGATTGTACGTACTTCTTTACTCAGGCCCGTCGGTCCTGTGCTTCTCGGCACCTCCACATTTCCCAACACAAGAAATCCCTCAATAACCACTTCGGGATTTGCGTTAATCCTTTCAACCTACTGTGTCTTCATTGCTTCGTCACTAAATATCGCGGTATTCAAAATACGTTATTCTGGGCTTGAAGTAATAGTAAACGAAGACCATGTTAGTCTTGCTTTGGGGGTTCTCGTCAATGGACAATGTAGGCAAAAGACTGCATTAATGGGGATGCTCAACACTCTCGCGCCGTACTTGAGGCTACTAGGCTAGTGTTGCAGTCTTTTCGGATCTAATATCATGGAAGAGCTTTTCTCGAGGCTCAGGGGCGGCCAAGTCCAGCACAGGTGTGTGCCTGATTTTCGCATGTGCTGCAACATTCTTGGAGAAATTAATCTGTGACTACGCATAGCCGGATATTCGGCATGATCAAGACGGTAAAGGAAACATAAACCCTCTACGAGCGGGTAATGAGCATTCCACTGGGGCTATGAAAATAGACTAGCTCAATAGTCATCACTGCGTTCTTGTCCCATCTTAGTCTTTTTTTCGTCTAGAGCTGATCACAGCATGGGGAATCTTTACCACTTGGTACTTGTAGACCGGTCGTTTAGACTCCTGGCAGTTTCAGAAAAATGAATATAGCAATCAAGGGATGCCTAAGCTTACCTCTTTGAGAGACTGGAGTTAGGAATTTTCTCTAGTGGTCTTGGGTGCTTGTATTCAGCCACTCAGCGCCCAGACATCTTCGCGCGTATTCGGTTACTATTGCCGTGCCCAGAACTCTGGGCCACTCTTCTAGTAACCCAAGACAAAGTTGCTGCCATGATATGCATAAGATTGGTTCTTAGCGATAGCTTACTGAGAAGAGATCGTGACTGCGTATCTAAGTACTTAAAACACTTAGCATCCTGCTCACAACAAACAGCTCTTCTGTATTCCTTATTCATTCTTTGGTAACCTTCCGCATAGTCTTTCTTTCGTCAATCTTTTACATTTTACATTCGTTTTCATCTGGCACACAGGATGTCCACCTCCGTTCTTTTCATCGCCTCTTTGCTTGGCGCGGCCCAGGCTTACACTGTCATCAGTGCCCCCGGCCCCTTTATGCTTAAAAACATTGACCCTATTGTTTACCCTGGGCAACACAACAAGTCGCATCTCCACTCGTTCTTCGGCTCTGACGCTGTTACTGTCGACACCAAGACCAGTGCTGAGCTCCAGAAAGGCTGCACCAACCTCGAGAACCCCAACGACTTATCGGTCTACTGGATCCCCACGCCGCTTTTTACCACGAACGGCGGAAAAACCTATGAGCCCATCCCCGTTGCGCGCTTCAGCGCTTACTACAACCTTGGCGAGTCTCCTGCTGAGGTCGCCATTCCGCAAGATTTGAAGATGGTCTCCGGCAATGCAGACGCCGTTACGCAGGCTCAGGTTCCCAAGGATTCGAAGGCTGAATGGTTCTGCGAGGGCGGCGGTGGCGGCGCCCTGGACGCCAACGGGTTCCCCAGCCAGACATGCGGTACGCACCTTCAGCAGCTCCTCTACTTCCCCAGCTGTGTCAACACCGAGACGCTGGAGACCGCTTACAAGTCACGGACTTACGGCACTCAAAACTGGTGTCCCAAGGGCATGAAGTCAATGCCCCAGCTCCGCTTCAGCATCCGCTACAACCTCCGCAAGGTCCTCCCCAACGGTTGGAGTGGCTCTGCGCCTTTCAAGTTATCTTGCGGCCCTGCTTGGTGCTCTCATGGCGACTTCATCAATGGCTGGACCAAGGAGTCGGCCCAGAACATGGTTCCCACCACGTCGGACAAGCGTGCATTTTTCGGTGTGAACGGCGCTCTCGGAAACTACAAGGACTACGCCAAGTGCAAGGCCGTGGATGCTGATCCCGCCCACGGTACCAGCAACTACGCTGAGAGTGTGGCCGTCATGAGCAAGCGTGAAGTCGATTCTTTCGGATGGCAATCCAAGTCTCGATTTGCTCGATCGACCTAAAATATATGCAGAGAAGGTCAAAATGCAAATCCTGGAAACAGATGTACTTTCTTTGTATCATTTTAAGACAGCTTTGTTCCAGGACCCTGGATACAATAGCGATAGCTGCCTAGGTAACCTAAGGTATCTCATGGGGGCCTGGGTGGCTACAGGTACATAGTCCCCAATTTTACATACACTTTTCCCCCTTGGGATACGTAACTATACCATCAACTCCTATGCTTCACTGCAGCGCTCTTGTACTCTGATGATTGCTTGTCCCTCTATTATGGTCAGAATCTTCATATATGATAAGTATCTTTTGATTACATCTCTTTGGTATTTTAAGGTCTTCGCTAGCCCCTGCGCGAGTGCCTTAGTTCCTCTCAAAATGATGTACCTGTAGCCACCTCAGTCAGGCCTCAATGGGATAAAGCTCTGATTTCTTCTCTGAACGATCTACATATCGATCGAGAGGTCTGGTGTGTCTTTATAGCTGTGAGTGATACCGAAAGCAATTTGAGTTTTTTTCATATCTCTAGTATAACTCAGCATCAGATTCAATGCTTGGGATGTACTTCTAGACGTCTAGAAATGAGACATTTCATGACCGTTGCTTAAGGAGAGTAAGACTAAGTGAAAACAGCGGAGACAGCGGAGGCGCTATCCCATCCAGTGCTAATTAGAAACTGGTACAAACTGACCCATGTTAAAGCCCCTATTTCCCCACATACTAAACTGTGTAATACTAATCATCCGAGGCGAAGTCACATTAGCAGTTTCTGGTTGGGTAATGCCCCGGATGCGATGTACCTGTTGCCAATTGGCACTTGATGGGATACTGCTCACCTCATTTGCATTTAACATTTATCACACCCACACATGCTTACCACCTAAACAAAAAGCTCAATTTACCAAGTTCTCGCCCAAACTCCTACCAAACACTAACAGACCATAGCCAGAGTGCAACAGAGAGAATAAAGCAACCACTTAGAAGATGGATCACAAAAAGATCATGCTAAATTTGAGGAAGTAGATCGTTTTAGAGAAGAACAAGTTCACAATAATTACCCCAAGGTTCTAGATGTCCTAATTAGGATGACCTTTGCAATGGGTGAGCCAAATGCGAAATCCGGATAGAGTGGAGCGGGCATGAGTGGTTTACCAGGGGTGCTCAATCTACAAATAGCCTGCCGAACACGCTTCCCGAACCAGCCTGTGCTTAAAGCTCAATAGACCCGGGCGATAATGACGACTAGGGGCTTGAAGCCGTTATCACATTGTTCAATGTTGACCATACTCATGATCGCTCACTAAGATAAATATCGGACGAGGCTTCAGACCGTCGCGATTTGTCATTTGTTGTTCGAACCTTTGCATCTCGAATCCATTTACCGACACCGGAGTGCAAGAGACACAACCCAATCCTTGTATAGTGATAGCAACGACTCATGTTTGCGCTATCCGAAGGCCATGGCTGCAAGGGGAGCCTTGTATGCGAGCAATTACGGGATTCCTAGTTATTTAAGCAACCGTTACTCCGTAGTTTTCTCGATTCTTGATAAAACTGAGGATTTCAGAACTGGCTGTAATTGTTCAACTCTCCATTAGAGGAATTGGTGATTGTGGCTCACTCGTGTCTTGGCGAAGATTTAGGTGGGTTTGGTCTACGATAGAACGAAGCAAAGTAGGTCCATTGTCTTCCGTCCCATCACCAGTGTTACCCCGGATGGTGGGGGACACTGAGTTCCCGCGACCATGCTTGGGCTCGAAGTTGTTCCAATTACACGCACAGGTTATATTGAAGCGCCATCAAATATTGGTGCTCTCGGTTATTTGACCCGAGAAGCGAGGGGGATCCAGTGCCGATGATACCAAATCCTAGTTTAGGTCATAGGTTCGAAGTGGTGTTGAGTTTTTGCGATATGAATCTGCCAATTACCAATCCCACTTCACGCGTGTTTATCCGCGTTAGTCCCACAAAGGGTATGAAGCGCTCTCCAAGTTCCCCATCCAAGGTAAACTTTACACTCTAAAATTCCCGTACGGGTACTTCGCCATTGATAGCAAGAATGGCGACATTAGTTATATTGCCGCATGTTCCACAATCGCGCTGCCGTCAACCCCGCTACTTGGAAAACAAACCAGGTCAGCACCGACGAGCGGGAAATATAATGGGATCGCCCTCGGCACTCACAAGCGAGCAGCTTGGCTCAACACCGTTGCATTAGCGGTACTTGGCATTTCTGTTTCACGGTGTGGCTTTCCGACTACATACCATGCGAAATGTCGAACAAAGATGGAGTCTCCTTGGCTGCCGAAGGTGCCAATGATGCCGACAAGTCAGGCATTGTCACGGATGTTGCACCCGCGCGATCGGAAACATCCGCCTCAGCCAGCAAGGTAGACGACCTCAAGTTGACCGACGCGCAGCCCGTCGTCGATGATGTTGAATACGTAAATGGACATCCAATCATTCGCAATGGTAACTCGAACGAACCTTTGCATTACCAATATGACAACTAATGAATTTCTCCAGGAATGGACGTTTCCAAGTTCGTGGTGTCAGACCGCGATGACGGCGATCCCTCATTCACGTTCCGATCTGTCGTCTTGGGTACGGTCTTTACTGCTCTCTCCAGCGTCATCACCATGCTATACACTTTCAAGCCAACTCAGATGCAAGTTTCGGCAGTCTTTCTGCAACGTAAGTCCTCGGTTTATTCCCACAAAACTCGTCCCTATTAATGTCTGTTCAGTGCTTGTCTTTGTTTTTGGCGAAGCATGGGCATTGGCAACCCCGCGTCCAGACCGATTCAAATGGAAATGGCTACAAACCACACTCCGCTTCCTCAACTCTGGGCAGCCTTTCGGCATCAAGGAACATGTTGTAGCATCTCTTATTGCGTCCTCCGGTAACAACGGTCTCTCTGGAGTTGAAATCTATGCTGTCGAGCGACTCTTCTACAACCGAGAAGTCACAGCCACAACTGCAATCCTCGCCACGTTCTCCATTTCGCTCTGTGGCTTCGTTCTAGCAGGCGTTCTCCGCCCCCTCATCGTCTATCCTGCGGAGATGGTTTACTGGTCCACGCTGCCGCAGGTGGTACTCTTCCAGAACCTGCATTTCGACCGCATCGCCAACCGAGGCCGTCTCATGAAGTTCGGCATCGCCCTCGGTATTGCTGCGGTGTGGGAGATCTTCCCAGCTTACATGGTTACCTGGTTCGGTGGCATATCAGTCGTCTGCCTTGCGTCCATGGGAGCACCGGAAAAGACGCGCACCGTCATATCTACAATCTTTGGTGGTGCATCATCCAACGAGGGCATGGGCCTGCTCAACTTCTCCCTGGACTGGCAGTACATCCAAAGTACATATCTCTCGCTTCCCTTCAAGCAACAGTTGAACTCGTGGATTGGCTACGGCATCTGGTATGTCGTCATGCCGGCTCTCTTCTACAGCAACACGTGGGGTGCCAAGACCTTCCCCTTCATGTCGACGTCCCTCTTCGCCAGCAACGGCACTAGATGGTCGACGACAGCGGTCCTTAGCGGCCGCGGGGTTATCGATTACGACAAGCTCGACCAGGTTGGCCTCCCCCACCTAACCTCGAGCACTGTCTGGGGTTATCTCACCGCTAGCATGGCCATTGGCGCTTTGATCACCCACGTTGTCATCTTCTACGGTAAAGACATGGTTGACTCGTGGAAACAAGCAAGGAGCCGGACCCAACCGGACATTCACTACCAGGCAATGCTGAAGTATAAGGAGGTGCCGATGTGGTGGTACTTGGCGCTTTTCGTACTGACCTTCATCGCTGGCTTGGTAGTAAATATCAAGGGCGAGACAACACTCCCAGTCTGGGGTTACATCATCTCCCTGCTCTTAGGAGGATTCATCGCTCCTTTCTCGTGTATTCTGTATGGATTATACGGAACCGGAGTTAGCACCAACCAAATCTCCAAAATGGTCGCAGGCGTCGTCCACCCCGGTCGACCGTTGGCGAACCTGTACTTCGCAAGTTGGTCTCACCAAGTTATTCTCCTCGCCGTCAACCTTGCCAACTGGCTCAAGGTCGGCCAATACACCAAGGTCCCGCATCGTGTCATGTTCGCCACGCAAATTTACGGAACGCTGCTGGGTGCGGGACTCAACTACGCCGTCATGACGACCATCGTAACCAACCAGCGTGAGATTCTTCTCGACCCCAAGGGGACGAACGTCTGGAGCGGTTCAGCTATGCAGAGTCTCAACTCTTCGGCCATCACCTGGGCGTTGGCGAAGGAGATGTACGGTATGGCCGGCCGCTATGTCATTGTGCCCCTTGGCCTCCTTATCGGTGCAGCACTTCCCGTGTTGCACTGGGGTCTCATTAAACTAGTCCCACGTGTAAAAGACTGGCCGATCAACACCACGATTATCATCGCATTCGCCGGAAACACGTACTTCGGAAACACGTCGTGGATCTGGTCTTCCATTGCAGTGGGCGTCTTCTCGCAGTTCTGGCTTAGACGCCGTCTACCGCGCATCTACAACAAGTATAATTACCTTATTGGCGCGGCTCTGGACGGAGGATCTCAGGTGGTCATCTTCATTCTGTCGTTTGCTGTATTTGGAGCAAGTGGAAAGGAGCACCCGTTCCCGACATGGTGGGGAAATCCATCCGACACCAACCCTGACCATTGCTTGTAAGATGGGAATAAGTAAATAATTTTAATAATAGCCTCAATAGAGACTGAAAATATCCACTCAATTAGTAACCTTTTTATTAGCTAACTACCTTAGTGTATCAAGTTGTTAGCTATATGTTTGATCTGACCTATTGGCTATCTACAAGACCTTGCTGAGTAGGTATGACTGCTAACAAAAGTAGCTTCTTGAAGCATGTAATAATAAACCACCGAATTATTTGGCTTGATTCCTTTCTAGTGAAATCTTACTGCATAGCAAACTAAGATATACCTGACTCATAACACGAAGTTGTAGCCACAAGAGTCTTTGTCCTGGCTCGTCAAAACGATTTTGTCATGGGTAGATTGCTGCTCTGAATATCTGTACAATGCTGTTGTATTTATCTCGGCTAATTCAAGTTCCCCAAGTGATTTGACTCGGTCAGATCACTGATGGTCTCTGCCTTACCTAGATGCAGCAAGAGCCTTCGACCAGTCCTGTTTCTTCCAATAGTTCTCCACGGTATCAAGCGACGGAGGCGACTTTAGCTGCAATCAAGCATTAGGAGACGCTCAATGCATATATAATCTTAATTCACTTACATCTCGCGGGTGGATAACAGTAGGATCGTTCCTAGCCTCATACCCGATCTCATTGAAGGCTGCGAAGTTATCGCCAAGCTCTAGTTTCAACTCTTCCGGAAGGGTTGGAGGAAAATCACCCTTAGGCAAGGTGACGGACTCTGCTTTTATACCGGTCGCTTTTGAAAATGATTGCGCCAGCTCTGGCATAGTAAGCCAGCCTCTATATCCGATGATGTTCTTTCCGGCAGGCTCGTTGACAAGCGTTTTGACGATGGGACCAGAGTCCTCTTCGGGTGCGATGAATGGGATTTTGACGTCTGGCTCTATGTGTCCAATGAATTGGACTACTCCTTCCTCGTTCTACATCTTTCAGCAAACCTTTTACATTTTTCAGTCAGAACTCTTACCTTGGATACTTTAGTCATGGGGTTACTGACATAGTTGCTCAAGAAAAAGCCTGCTTGGAAGATGCTTGTCTTTTTCCACAGGTCAGGATACCTCTCCTGGCCATACTCTGCTGCATTCGCTTTCGAGTCGAAGTGATAGACATGGGTATACTTTCCCCCGGACCATTTCGTTACATTTGCGAGCGAGGAGAGGACGAAGCGTTCCAATGTTGGTACTCTGGCTGCGGCGTCAATCACACCTTTTAGCTGCAGAGTTTCATGTTCACCTGCCCAAGCATTCAATGGCTGTCCGGGCTTAGCCTTCTCTTTACTGGAAGAGTCACCGTAGAGGCCCCAAAAGTCGCTGACGGCAAATATGGCATTAGCATCCTCGAAGGCGGCTGCCAACGATTCAGGTTTGTCCAGATCAGCGTAGGCGACTTGAGCTCCGCGCGCTGCCAGGGCTTGAGCCTTGGGGCCCGAGGTGTTACGAGTTAGGGCGCGAACCTGCCAGCCAGGTTCTTCAAGGAACGTGCTGGTGACAGAGCCACCCTGGTTCCCCGTGGCCCCAAGTATAACAACGAGTTTGGAATAAGTCATTTTATAAGGTATGATGGGTAATGAGTCGTATTGATGATTCAAGAAGTACTGTGAACTGTATTCATGATGACTGAGTTCCTTTTAAACTTTCCCCCGTCATAGTGACGGTACCAGACGATTTGTAAGTGTTTTTAAACATTGTGCCGATCTTTAACGTTATGCCAGGTTTCAAAGCATAGCTAGCTATCGTTAATTCCCACTTCGGTGTGTCGGATGGTAAAACTCTCCGCGTTGTGGGTTATTCTCCTCATCAAATACAACCATGTCGATTAGTAAAACTAAGCTCTTTTGATCCCTAAATCCCGGTTGATCAGTATTCAATAAATTAATTCAACGTTATCTGTCTTTTACTGCATCGCTAGCCACTAAATATAACTCCTGTCTCTGGCACTCACTTAAGTCCTGCGCAACTGAAAACTAACATATTTTCCATTCGACAATTTCATCTACTGTAGCGCTTTGAGTCACTCATCCGAAGAACTTGTAATTTGCGTCTTTTCATCTGGGCCTACTCCTCAATCGACAATTGCTCGACAAAATCAGCTTCACGATGGCTTTCCCTAACCGCCTTCTTACTCCTTCAACTTGGCGTGTCCTTGGTCTTGGCCTCACAACCACCATCTTTGGCCTCGGAGCCTTGGCTGTACTCGCACCACCTACTGCAGCAGACTCTCTTGGTGTCACAGCTACTACACAAGAAGGCCGCTCCTTAACGGCAAAAGCAATGGCATTCCTCGGCATGCGGGACATGGCCGTTGCAGCCACGCTGTTTTGCTTCTACTGCGAAAAGAAGCATAAAGAGATGGGGGTCTTGACGACGGCGTGGGTTCTGGTGTGTGTGACGGATACATTGATTGCGACACAGGGGCCACGAGGGTGGGACAAGGGAATCTGGACGCTCTGGGGAGGAGCAGCAGTAACGGCGTTTGTAGGACTGGGTTTGCTTCAGTTGTAAATGCCAGGGGCTGAATTGGTGTCGCAAAAGTGTGATTTTAGTGGTCAGGGGAGGAAGTGAATCGATTATTGTGTTTGCTGAGCACGAATGCAAGTTTGTTTCATTGGCAGCAAATACGGTGTTGTACTTTCCTAAGAGGTTATTGAGCTCTGATCCGTTTTCCGCCCTCTCTTATCTCTGTCACCTAAAAACAAGAGCAGAGAATTGGAATTGCTTAGCAGAAACTGTTCGTGAGATGTTCATGAAAAGTACTTGACACCATACAAACCTGCCGATCTACTACCTCGTATAACTCACCGCCTCGGGTACGTGTAAGTGGCTTACTATCTGCAACAAAATTCTGAATGTCATGAGTAATAAATTTAGAGCCCGCCGTAGGCGCTATCAGGCCTACAAAGGCTAGACCGTCACATTTAAGTACTTGAAATCGGTTCGATCTGATTTGTTAATCCGTAGTTAAGCAACCTTTGCGAAGGACTTGGTTAGACACGCTGCGAGGTCACCCATTAATAAGATACACATTTGCTGAAGCTTCTAAAGACTTTTGTAACTGTCTTTGAAATGTAGGAGGCTGCTCCAGTTGCACAACACTCTGGCGGATACTGCATGTTGTTTTCTCCTCTACCCCAGACAATGGGTTATGGATTCCAAATGTCTCAAAATTTGCAGTAATCAAGGGCGCTTGGTCTAGGGGTATGATTTTCGCTTCGCATCTTCGCCACAGCGCGATGCGCACTGTGAAAGGTCGTGGGTTCAATTCCCACAGTGTCCATTACTTTTGCTCATTCAAATGAATGAATTCTTCTTTTAGGTGACCTTTTGATCTTTTGCGTGTCGAATAGTCGAGCTTTGGGTTCTTGAAGGTAAGAGATGGCGAGAGCGGGGAAAGGTTTCGAGCTTAATCTTTAGTTTGGAGCTCTAGCGCCTTTGTGTAGGTAGCTGCGGTAGCTGCCTTTACCGTCAGTGTCCGAGTACACATGAACAGAGTTCCCTCTGCCAAATTGGTAAATAAGACCGAGTATTCTTTTAGCTATCCTGTCCCATATCTACAGTCTACCATTCATCAATAACATCGTTTCACATCATCAATCACATCCTGCTAATAAACCACTTTGCCTAGCCCTTGCTTACCATCTCACGGACAAGCATTAAGTACATGTCATGTTAGAATGGCGAGCAATCTCATGCCGTAGAGATCGGATGAACGTAGCCGCTTCGGTTCTCTGCCAATTCTCAGAGCGGGAACTGCGCTTTACCAGCATTTTTACTAGACGCGAGCGCCCCAGCCACAGAAAACTGCGTCTTGTGCAAATCGGAACGATGCACTCCGTTGAGATTTTTCACAAGAGTAATTTGGTGACACGACGTCGTACCTTGTCTGGAGGCGATGGTCGACGCAGCGAGAAAGTATTCCCAGATCTGGAAAATGTCAGCCATCGTAGTTTGCATGTGGCATGCATCGCCTTCGTAGTCAAGGGGAGGGGGGGAGGCTCTCACTCTGTACCACCGCTTGCCGTACTTTGCAGTGACCTTATCGGCATTGCTAACCCAGTTCTTATACCAACGCCATAGAGTCGCCGAGTAGTGATATCCCACGGTGTCAATGCTAAGCAGAACGTCAGCCATACTCACAAATCGCAAAGGATTAGCTTACTTTTGAACTTCAAACCCAGCAGCCTCAAGAGCCGTCACATACCTCCCCAACGGCCACAGCGCACCCGCCTCGGGGATATGCTTCTTCAAGAACAAACCCCACACAAGGTCCTCATACTGCCACGCCCTTCTAAGCCCAGTAACCTCGACGTAGAATATCCCGTCATCCTCGAGCATATCATAGCATTGCTGGAAGAACTTGCTCATTTTCATCTTGCCAACCTGCTCCGACACTTGCAGGCAAGTGATCTTGTCATATTTGGAGGGCATGACCTCTTGCGTTTTCAGAAATTGGATCCGACTCTGATACTCCGAAAGACCGGCGCATTGGAGCCGCCAGTTACCCAAATCAGCTTGGTTCTGGTTTGGCGCGACACCAGTCACCTTTGCCTTGTAATTCACACTCGCAAACGTCGCCAAGGAAGCCCAGCCACATCCGATGTCGAGGAGTTTGTCCCCTGCCTTGAGGTTGATCTTTTCGCACACGACAGCCAGCTTGTTGTCTTGGACCTCTTCAAGCGATTCCTCGGCCTGCATATCGGATACGATACCCGAGCTGTAGGTCATGCGTGGACCGAGAAACCAGGCGTAAAAGTCACTACCGCGGTCTTCATGTTTACGATTACGTTGTTCTAGATGGCTTCTGTTAGCGACTGCTTTAGCTGGGTACACAGCATCTGGAGAATTACTGGATGGGACGTGGCTCATAATGACCTCCGGCACCAAGGTTAACAAGACAAAGCGAAATAACCCCCACGTAAACTTGAAGCTCGCCCAATCATGGCGATACTCGAGCGCAGCGAGCGCATCGCCGTTGAAGTCGACCTCGCCAGCAAAGTACATGCGGGTAAACGTCTCCATCGAGATCTTGTGTCGACCCCAATACTTGGCGCGATCATGCTCCGTCTTGAAGCTCAGGTACTGCTCGACAGGACGGCCGGGGCCCCGCACATTGTCCTTGATAGGCGGCGAGATCCTCGATGCGACAAACCAAAAGGCAACGGATATCGGGACTCCCAGTGTAAAAAGGAAAATGGCAAAAGTGAAGCTCCCGCCTCCGACCTTCCATGTTGCGGCCGCAGGTACGAGGAGTAATAGGGAAGTTAAGAAACCGGCGGAGAATGAGTCGTATCCAGCGCCGTCGGCTGGGAGCGTCGCATTCTTTATCGCCGGATACTGCAGGTACACGTCGTCAGCATGCAATGCGGGAAAAGACGCATCTCAAGCGAATACCCACAGAAGTGGTCCTCAAGCCGAAATCCTCAAACCCTTTCGGACTGGCCGTAGCTGACGCCGGCGGCGTCGGGATGGAGCCGTTAGCAGTCATGGTATGCAAACTTAATTCGCATTCACAGCTTTTACAGAGTTCTTTTACAGTGGGGGATTTTCACCCTTTAAAGTGGTGAATTTAGGTCTGTCGGGTGGCTTGAGCTCCGATCACGCCTCTGAAGAAATGGGCAGATGGGGGCGGTCAGATAGTTGGTTAGTAGACCCGAAGTGGCCTGGCTTCTGTTAGATCCGGTTAGTCGCAACGGTCGTCAACGAGAATCATTCCGTGAGCTTGGCTGCAGAATCCAACTGGCGAATACAGAGCGTGTTCGCAACGTCGCTCGTAGCAGGATCAGTTGTACGTGGTCTGACGTGTGCGTATGTTGGGAGGTGATTGAGAACCCGCTTTTCCCGTCAACACTGCCGGATTCAAACACATCAATCTCGGTTAATTACCAGCATGACCGGGAGGTTGAGCTTACCAATGTTAACTACAGCGGTACGGATAAGGATAACAGAAATAAGAAACCATATGTTGGAGGATCCGAGAGGATTTTACACCCTTTGTGAAACTTTTACCTACCGAGAGATTATTCGAGACTGCCACAGTAAACAAGCAAGACTGAAGCATTGAGAGAAAAAATATTGTGCTAGGGAGCTATTTTCGTCAATAGGGCTAACAGTCATATCCATGCAGCTTCCGTGCAACCTCACTTAAGCTAAGCTCGCACATGTCCATCTGGTAGTATTCGTGGCTGCTCTAAGACACAGCCAACACCAAGAGACACAACTCCACCTGCTCACTAGCTGCTTACCGGTGCTCACTTGAGGCATCTTCTAACTGCACTGAATCCAGCTGCAGCCAGTTGGTTAGGTGGGCGATGCATTTTCATTCGAATAATAAAGTGAATCGCCACTGTGGCTGTTTTCCTCCACGCCAGCGTTGGCTGAAGTCGGTGAAGTTATCCTTTGATTCCCAGCGGACAGTCCAGCCCCCGGTGCAGCTACAGCTGCTGTTCCCGTATCCAAGTCTGCCAGCCGTGTCGCAATGAGAGCCTCGGAAACCTGTTTTGAGATTTCCTTGCTTGACAATGACGGTGCCGGTATGGATGACTGCAAAACAGAGCTAAGTCTGCGAGTTAGCTTTTTTATGAACCCATGTCCAGCTTCGGCCGGTCTGATCATATCACCAAATTGATCAGAACGAGACCTGGCATGGATTTTGCTTGCTGTGTGGCGGTTTTGCCAGTCAACTGGACGATCATTGTTGGAGTGATGAGAAAGTTCGGCGGTCGTCTCAGATGCTCTACGAGTCAGCTTCGGGACATTTCTGACTAGACTTGAACAAAACATGTCTTCTGCGGGCACTTTGCTAAAGCAGCTTGTTGAACTGACTAAAGAATTGAGACCACAGGACTTCGCGCCTTCAGATTTTGCATCGATTCCAAGATAATGCAGACAAGATTTGTCTGGATCTTCGAATATGACCTGTGTGGGGGGGATCTGCCATTCATTCGTGCAATGGCGTTTGCCAAGAGGTGGAAATGAGATCATCTGTTCCTGGTCATCGTCATTCTCAACTTTAGCTGTGCTTTTGCTCTGTTGTTGCTTCTTGACTTTGACATCGCTCTCTTGGCCACTATAAGCTGCAGGCAGATCAGGCATGCCCGAGTCTTTATCGGAGTTAGAGGCTCGCATTGGTCCGTTGCTGGCACTGAAACCACCGACAGGAGTGGAACAACACTCAGGACTTTCGTTAGCTTGGCGTTCAGACAATCCTCTATTGTCTCTAATTTCGGTAATTGTTGAATGTTTGTCCGCAAGCCATTGGATATTAGTAATACTGTCTCGGGAAAGAATGGTAGTTATGGACGCCTGAGGGGACCTGACCCTGACATGAGTCTGGCCGTCAGCCTTGCTTCGGGTGAAAAAGGAGATTTGCGGTTCGCTGATAGTTGTCGCAGGATCTGCGGGAGCTGATATTTGTGGCTCGATAGCGTTGATGATACAACTAGGCCTTTTGATGGCCCATGTCTGATTTGTGTCTGTTTTGTCGCGGTCCCGATCAAAAGCCCCCAAGGAGTCGACAAAACCATCATTGTGGTTGCATATTTCTCGGAAAACTATCTCCACCACATCTTCAATTTGCCTTTCGCCCAAAAGGTACTGGCAAGACTGCCGATGGCATGTCAAGGTTTTGTTGAGAGTGTCCTGGATAGGTTTCTTCTGAAATAGGGTGTGGCTGGATAGGTGATTTCGTAGTTTCCTTGCGACAACCTGCATTAAGGAATGATATCTCTCCCGAATACGAGAATCAATAGATCTCGACTCGAATGCTATGACATCGCCTTCGGATTGATTACTAGCAAGCCCTGCGGTAGGGCTATGCATTCCGAAGCTATCCGATTGGCGTTGTAACGATTTCTGCGTAGGTGGAGGCACGTCGGCTAGAATCGCGTCCACCTCGTGGTCGTCGGCGGCCTGCTGTGACATATCGACTGCTGCCCTATTTTCTGTTTGCTTGGTACCGGAACCAATACACTGGCTTCCTGTTAAGTGAGAATCAGCAAGGCACTGGGGAGTGAATGGACCATGCGATGTTACCTTGCCAATTAGTTCTTGAATCAGTTTGTTGATCAAAGCCTTTCTCGATATGATCAAGGACTGGATTATTGGTAACTTCATTGCCATTGTGCCCCATGCTTGTGCATTTGGAAGAACGGCGGAGAATGGGGCTTGCAGGAGGTACCCAGGAGATTTTGTCGATGTTTCCATTGCTAACTAAACTGCAATTTATAGTCGTAGGCGGCCGAAGCGGTAGAACAGAAGCTTGCTGGTTAGATACGGATGGTTTTCGCGTGGTTGTAGGATAGATGGTTGTGCCGTTCTGGCATGTAGGAATGAATACGGCAGATATCCTATGCTCCGGAGTCGATAGACCAGTTCGGCAGTCGCCAACATCTCCATGGTAGTTATTTTGATCCATCTTTGCTACAGAACCTGCCGTGTAAAATACGGGCAGAAGGCATTGAAACTAACAATAGGAAGAAAGAAATATAGTATCAGGATTCATACAATTCTGCCAGAGACAGGAAGACAATGCTTGGGACCGTGGACGAACGAACGCAAAATAGGGTAGATATCAGCAGAAGAAACGGGGAAGAATTAACATAATAAAATGATTATGTCAATATCATCTTTACGTAATATTCATCGTAGCATTCCTTCGGGGCAAGCTAAAGCGCCTTGCGACTCCCCTCTTTGGAGGTAATAAACCTGCTTGAAGGAAGCTACAACCACGCTGAAAGTCTCTAAATCGGGCTGGCATATCTTGAAGGAGGTTGTGGTTTCCTTGGTAATACTGCGAAAGCAAAGACATCTCAGTCATTCTGTCCAAGACATTTGGGACCAGCGCATGAGATCTTTAAGATAAAAAAACAAGATTTGAACATCACATGATACTCTCGTTGCGGTTTCATTCTGCAATGAGTGAGAGAAAGTGTGGTTGAATAAGTAAGTGAATGAAAGACTGAGAGATGAGATGTGGTGGAGACAGTTCCTAACGTGGTATATGCTGACATAATCATCATCTTTACGCTTGCGGGTGGGGCCCTGCGACAGTGCTGTGGCACAGTGTTGTCAGTTGTGCACGGCCCAAAGCGAAAACAGCATTTGACCAATAAAAATCCCTGCGCAACAAAGGGTTTTCGAGTTTGGATCGGCAAAATCCTTTGGCAGCTGAGCTTGCTTACCTTCGGCTCGATTGCCTCTCTTTGACACTTGACGGCCGACGACGCTCAATCAGCGTCTGGAGTCTGTTCCATTCTTTCACCTCGTATCACTAATATTCTAATGATGCCCCCGAGTAGCGCACCTGCTCCTTCTGATCCTGCTGGGCCTTCCGATTCCAGCAGCGCCTACACGAGGTTGCACATTACTCCATTCGACCAAGAGCTCGTCAAGGTCATCCTCCCCTCTGCAGTCCTGCCAAAGGCCCGTAACATCTCCTACCACACGATCGAGACCTTCCACGAGAAGCGTTACGGTTTTGTCGATCTTCCCGAGACCGAGGCTGAAAAGATCAAGAAGAAATTGAACGGTGCCGTGCTGAAAGGAGCCAAGATGAGGATAGAGAAGGCGCGCCCTGAGGAGGACTATATGCCCGTTCTTGGTGACGAGGAGGACAAGGGAAAGAAGAGGAAGAAGAAGTCCAAGGAGCAGGAGGAGGGCACCAAAAAGAAGCGGAAGCGCGATCATAACGTCGTCGAGGGTGTCGAACTGCGTGATCGCAAGGTCAAGCGAGGATGGACTGTTCCCGAAGAGGCCAAGATCCGGGAGAAGAAGAGCAAGAAGGACAAGGAAAAGAAGGATAAGAAAGACAAGCACAAGAAGCGGGAGGAGCGCTCCAAGTACACCGACAGGGAGGAGTGTCTAATCAAGACCAAGTTGCCCGCGAAGCTCCCAGCAACCACGCCGACTGATGGAGATGATGAATCCGAGCGGAAGAAGCGCAAGAAGAAGTCGCGCGAAGTCGTCATTCACGAGTTCGAGAAGACGACCAAGTTCCCTACATTCCTGAAGGCTAGCAAGCCTGCTCCCTCTGAGTCTCTTACCACTGAGTTTGTCGAGGGCAAAGGATGGGTTGATGCCGAAGGCAACGTAATTGAATCGGAAAAGACGAGAAGAACTGCAAGTGCGCCTGTTCCAGAAAGCGAGGCCCCGAAGAAGAAGAAGAAGGCTCCCAAGGCCCCCACGCCGCCCCCGCAAGACGATGACACGACCAGCAGCAGCGGTACTTCATCTGACGAGGATAGCTCCTCAGACGACAGCTCGGACGAGGAAACGGAAGTCAAGGCGAAACCGGCGACACCTGCAAAGAAGCAAGTCGAGACGTCAAAACCTCCGTCGAAGCCTGTTGAGGATGACACTACGAGCAGTAGCGGTAGTTCGTCTGATGAAAGCTCGGACGCAGACTCTGACGATGAGATGGAAGACGCAGACAAGGTTGCTGCGCCGCCGGTTCTTGACAGCCCACTGGCCGCCCTCCGAGCATCTGACTCCTCTCGCCCCAGATCATCCGGCTCCAACGTGAGCTTGACAATCAAGATACCCCCGCCTGCCACACCGGCCAAGATTCATCCTTTGGAAGCCCTTTACAAGCGGCCCAAAGCCGACGACAACTCAACTCCCCAGCCCGTCGAGGAGGCAGAGCCATTCAGCTTCTTCGGCGCTGGTGGCGACGATGACTTGGAAGAAGAAGAAGACGCCGCGCCCACAAGCCAACTTCCCATGACACCCTTCACTAAGCAGGAATTTGAGTGGCGCAACGTCAGGAGTGCGGCGCCCACGCCTGATACAGCACACCCCAACCACACGAAGCCTTTCTGGGCTATTGGCCACGAGGAAGACGACGAGGAGGATGACGAGGCGACGCAGCAGGAGATCGAAGCCACCCTGAACGCCGAGCAGAACGCCGCTGATGCGGAGGGCAGCGTCCCTGCCGGCGAGTTCCAGAAGTGGTTCTGGGAGAACCGTAGGAATCTGAACCAGTCGTGGATGAAGCGCCGGAAAACGGCCGCGAAGGAGAAGAGACACAAGGATAACAAGACCCGCGCGTCCAAGGCTGTATAGTAGTCGTAGAAAGAGGTGCTACGCAGCGTATATAAAAGTTATTCCAATTTCGTTACTTTATCGCAACCTCTGTGCATCTGCGTAAACTGCGACAAAAGGTCTAAGATAACCAACCAACATGCAAAACCCACTTCAAGATGTTGTCTTGGTACAAATCTACAGCGGGTCTCGAAACGTTCGCGTCAACGCGTCCACCAATTCCCGTCTTTTCCCTCCTACACCTGATCCATCCACCACAATGGAGCCAAGAAGCTCCAAGCATCATTATGCCCCCGAGAAGAGGGCTAGAATTGCATTAGCATACGAATCTGGCATGTCAAAAAAGGAAATCAGTGTCAAAGAGGACGTCCCAGTACGTTCAATCAACGGAATCGTCGCGCGATACCGTGTTCAAAAACACGGTCAGAGCCTCCCACGATGCGGACGCCCGCCAGCCCTTGCTGAGAGGGACAAAAGACGCATCGCCCGAGTTCTTACCATTGGCCCTTTCGTAACTGTTGCGGAATTAAAGAGAGAGGCCGGTCTAGCCTGTTGCTTGACGACACTTGCTTCTTTCCTCGAGAAAGGACGTATCCAGCGCCTTGAAGCTATCCAAAAATCTGAACAACAGCAGCTTGTTGAAGGCAATGCGCCGCCAATTGCACCCTCTGTCTGAACTACGCATCATTTCTAGCTATGTTCTCGGTATAGGTGGTTGTACATCGATTACAATAATTCTAATTTGAAGCCTTAACTGTTCTTTGCAATGTGCTTTGCCCGCTTTTTTCTCGTAAAACCACACGTTGACTGCAGGATACTTGGGAGACTCAACTTTCGTCTCGATTAATTTCTCTTTTTTTTTTTTTTTTTCTACTTTCTTTTTAAGATATTAGAGCGAGGATTGAATGCAGCTTAAGGGCATATCGCCGGAGTTATGATGAGTTGAAGGGATGATTATATATTAAGCGGCTCTGACTCTGCTAAAGCCAAGTCAGTTGCCAAGGGTAGCTCACAAGGCTGGTGTACGGTTTGTCGCACATGGTATCTACATTTTCGCATCTCTTCCAATGCCGGTTTGGCCAACGGCAAAGTCTCTCTTCTCCTCTGCAGATAGCCTCGTCTCTGCGGGCTCTCCCTGAGACCCCTCCTCAATAGTCGCAACCTTATCCGTCTCAACAGGGACATGATCTCTGACGACCAGCCATGTGGGGTAGACAGCAAGACCTGCGTCAAATTAGCATGTAATCTTTCTTCATTGTTAGTTGATTCACGACTTACCAAGAAGAATCGTGTTGACGGCCAGAGGCACACGTCCTCCTTTCCATTTCCGTGTGTTCAATCCGAAGGAGACTGCCTGAGCGAAACTCTCCTGTCCACGCAGAACACCAGAAAAGCGAGCAAGCTCGGAGATGTTGTCGGTCTTCGTGGCGAGGAGGTAGTACAGCCAGTTCTGCAAAGACTGTCTCGCAAAATCCCACAGAAGCAACACAAAGAAACCCTCAGTAAAACCCTTATCCTCCCAGTCGTAAGAGGGAGGGTTACGGGTGTACTTCTCCTGAATAACCCATCCGTATACCCAGGCGATGATGTGCCATACGACAACGTAGTAGAAGCCAATGTTGATGCGCTTCTTGACGCTGAAACCCTTGTAATCAAGCAACATGCTGATGAGCTGGGAAGAAAGAAGGGTACCGAAGTTGCTAACAAATCCAATAAGTGCACGTGCACGGACGCCAAAGTAGTATGCTTGGAAGTTTCCGCTGTACTGGTTGAAGTATGCTGCCCAAAAGATGGGGAGAAGCAGGAGGATATCCTTTCTCATGGAGATGCGGAACAGCTCTCTGAATTCCGCAGAGAAGGACTTTTCGGCCTTGATAATGACCTTGCTGCCATCGGATCTTTGAACTTTCTCGGGTGGGGAAAGAAGGAGCGCAATAGGCACACTGAGACACTGCAGCGCAATGAAGACCAAGTATGTCTCATACCCAACCTTGCCCTTTTTCTTTGCGTTGGCATCGTTATTCAAAGCCAGGACGATTGCACCACCCATCAACGGCCCCCCTGTCCTCATAAATAACCAGATATTCATGTATTTTCCTCTCTTGGACGGCTCGGGGTATCCCAAAGCAACGGCACCCTCTGAAGCCCAGAACAGACCGGCCGAGATACCGCAAGCGGCAGCACCAACAAGAACGAACCAGACATTGCCGTAACGGTTATTGCAATAAAGTCCGGCAGAGTAAAGGGGATAGCCAGCAGCGCCGAGGAGAAGGGTCCAGGCTAGACCGATGCGGTTGGCAATGGGACCTCCGAACAGACAGAGGAATCCCATAAGACCGAACACAAGGGCGTTGGCGGCATTGACAAGGAACGGCTCCTGAGCACCACCTGCCCCAAGTGCGTTCATGGCATTCCAGAGGCCAGGGGCCATAAAACCTGTATTTTGTTAACATTCAAGCTTCGCCAAGTTTGACGTATCAGAAGCACTTACCAACTCCTCCAATCACAAACGCATTGAAGAGAGTAGAGTGATACCACTGCTTCTTCACCGGCCCATCGACCGGGGCATGGTCTTGGACCTCCGAAGCCGGAGTCTTTGATGTTTCTTCAGCCATTGAGTTTGAATTGACGCTTGTGCCGTGATAACCAACACAGATAGAGTTGAGCCGCAAGCGGGCTTATTCGTCTTTATACTCCATAAACATACGTCTCGGTTTTGCATCGTTTATTATGCCCGTCATTAAGCCGTTCATCACCGACATCTTTCTCTAAATTTTTCATCAATGGATCGACTGCTCATTCTGCACCCGAATGACGAATATGCTAGCGCGCCGTGAGGTTACCATCAAACCCACTTGTAAGAGTCACTCTTGGCGTCTATTGGATTGGTCAAGTGGGGATTCACCGATCTGCGGTCGGAAAATTAACCGTATTAGGGAGGTCTACTAACGAGAACCACATTCGTGGGAATCTCGCGTGGAACCATCTACTTGGCGGATGGCTGGAAGTTGACCGGCTCAGATTTTCTTTGGCTTCCCAGACATCGCGAAGCATCTTAGTGGCAACACCATTACAAACTGAACTGATGAGGGCGAATCTCGTGATTGACGAACTTTTGCGTCTTGGCAATCCTCACCGAAGAACGGCCCGCGGCCCGCGAATTCTTCTCTATTTTGATTTTCTTTTTCCCTTTTCTTTTGGGCTCTTTGTAAACTTCGCTTCAGAGCTTTGCTTGGATCTGCTTCTTATTCGCTTCTCTTTCCTTCAACTCTTTCCACCACTTTTGCTTCAACGACAACACGCCGAAACCCAGAACCGCCCATTCGTCTTCCCACGCAGGCAACTCATAAGCATCAGTTCCTGGAGCAGGAGGACCAGCAACCTCTTTGAGGAAATTGAAGTACTCTTTGAAGTCAGGCTTGATCTCGTGGAACTGCGACGTGGGACCCTTGTACTGCAGCCGCTTCACCTCCCACTCATCCTGCTCCCGTGGGGAGGGCAGACCCCCACCTCGGTTGGCAAAATACCGCGCTACCGCAACGGCTTGGTACTCGTAAGCCCGGAACGAAATCGCCGCCTTGACTTGTCCGACGACCGTGAGCGATGGGTCTGAGATGTTGAAAACGTGCTGGAAGAAACCCGACAGTCTACCGCTGGGGGTGACGGGGTCTGGAACTAAGAATGGGTAAGACAGCCGGTAACCGGTGCCGAAGTGGACCGTTTCGATTCCGTCGACTTCGGTGCCGTCTTTGAAGGTAAGCCTGACGAGGTTGTTTGCGTCAACGGCCACTCGGGTGATTTCAGGTTTTAGAACCACATTGGGAAGCTCCCATGCGTCTTTCAGAATTTCATTGTACCCCCGTTGTGCAACGTAGAGGGGGCCAGAGACGATGCTGTGAATCTCGGAAACCGTGTCCGAGGCGGAGACGTTACCGCCGACGACGACGACTTTCTGAAAACCAGGTGTCAATTGCTGCCATACCAGCGTGATTGAGAGACTTACCTTGTTGAAATAGTCGTCGGCAGATCTATACGCTTTGGAATGCTCAAATCTATTTGGCAGCGCAGCAAACGTCTCCTTGAGCCCTGCGATATTCGGGACAAACGGCACGCCGTAGTGACCAGTGGCTACAACCACAGCGTCGAATTCATCCTGCCACCAGTAGTCCCTCTTTTCATGCTTCAGGTAGTACTGCGTCCTCCTGAGGGTCAGTCGCCATTTCTTCCCTACTTTTTCTACCCGCTCCACGTGAGTGTTCAGTGTGATTAAATGTGAAAACGGCTCCGCGATTTCCTCAAGGTAGCCAGTAACCTTCTCCCATGGATGCGTCGGGTTTGCCTTTCCGAAACGGTTGATCGAGACTGCGGAATGGACAGACGGAAACGGCTTGTAGGTGAAAGCCATTACTTGAGAGCCCACATTGCTGTCAAGCGACGGGTATATGCCCGTTCTAGCAGTGACGTTCTCAGATGCAGCTGGCAAGGATTGCGGGAACTTTTTGGGTATGTCCCGGACAGGTTGGGCGGAATGCGGTAAAAAGGGTTCTGGCTCTGCATCATAGATCCTAAGCAGTCTCATCAGCTTTTGGCTCATACATATACTCGAAACAACTTACCATGTCCCACCGACCTTTTCTCTCCTGTCAAATAGTTGTATCCTATCAAAGACCTTTTCATCGCTAAGCGCCTTGACGGCCGAAATCCCTGAGGGACCCGCGCCAATGATGGCAACACTTGAGTAGCGAGGTGCCATGCTAAATCGAAGCAACTTGTATCCAAAAACACTCTTTGCTCTTCACGATGCAAGCTTTGAGACACTTCATCGATTCTTAACGCGGAGCTCGGCATATCTTATATCGGCTGCTGTCTGACGAAAAGGCTGCGCATATGACGTGCTTCGCGGAATCTGAGATGCGGTGTGCCGAAGTCCCACCGGAAAGCTTGGTGTCAGCAATGCAGCAGATGGCGAAATAATAATTGAGGGAGTTGCGGTCTAACTTTGGAAATCGTGTTCATGGATTTAAGTTGCGTGAATCCTGCCGCAAATGGTGGATCTATTCATTGCGTAGGAAAGTGTTCGCGGTGCACTGAGCAGGTCTAGCAGCATAGTTGGTGGTCGGTTGAACGTAAAACACGAGCAACTAAAATGCCAAGCATTTCACCTAATCTTCAGCTGTCATGTTTACTACTACTAAACTCAAAGGTAAATTCGTCCGATGGGCCTCTGGCTGTGCGATAAGTGCCTTTCACAACATAACAAGGTATCTAGCAACGTCTCATCCGGAAGGACTTACCCAGGTAGCTCGACTACTTTATCGAATATTTCCAATCAAACTCCAAGTCATGTGTAATCTCCTTATAATTGGGATCAATTTTGGAAAAAATTAAAGCTCATTGGTTGGAATGCTGAGACTTTCAGCTGAACAAGTATGTATGTTTGTCGTGGATCTAGTCGGGACTGAGAAACATGGCTTGATGACCATTACTGAACATAACTTAACAATAGGCTCAATTTAAAAGTTCCAAGGTGTTTCAATTCTTCATAAATACGAATCATGTGGATACTGTTTTATACCCAAAGTTGCGATGGTAGATGCGTGGCATGGCAAAATCGAGCTGATAAACTATGCAAGGTCTCTCTTTACAGACTCTACCAACAAAGCCTTTCCAAATGGCAATCATTCGAAAAGACTTCTTGATTAAAATGGCTATAATTTGTTTCAGCACTTTTTAACTAAAGATAGACTGGTCTGCGCCGTATTTTTCGTCGCATAAAATAGTTTATTACAGGACTGGAGATTCCATTGAGATTGGAGCTTCTAATTGCAGATGATCAGGCAAGTAATATCAATCTGTATATTGACCTAACTTAACACATCCATAGCTATGCTGCAGCGGCTTTAACGACTCGGGATTCCTAAGGTTGGTATCCTAAAATCAACGCTCGTGCCGTGACAGCCTCAGGAAGGTTATATTTCGACCTAAGGCCTCTGGCAAAGCATTCACACTTTCGCGATACCAGTCTTATCAAAATTGAGGCGCTATGGATCTTTTTACATTCTACTCGCCCATGAAGACTCTCGCTCCCCACACGGGTTGGTTGTAGTACCTCGGCCAGAACCCCGCCTCACCCGCTTATCCTCCGCTTATCACCCCGGATCACGTCCTATCAACCAACCTGTCAGCCAAGACATATGCAACTTCACGGCGCATTTCAATGGAACGTGACAATCTGATCCCTGCATAGCATCATCCCCCTCAGTGTCTCATTATCTTTTCCGGCGCGGATATCTTCGTCCAGAATCCTACTGATGTTGTTCCGACCAGTCTCAAGCTTTCAGATCTTATCGATCGGTTGAAGATTGCCACCCAAGGCTCTTGAAGATAAGTTATATGGGGCTCGCGTTAGCATCTTTCGATGAAGATGCGAGATAGCTCAGTTAGCAGTCGTGTTTGGCGTCTTGGTTTGCTGCAGGTCCCGCTAGAGTTATGAATATCCTTGTTTCTTGATCGGACATTTGGATGCCGTCGTCAACAGTTGGAGATCTCCGCGGGAATCCTTATCTCGAAGACTGAACTCAGCAAGGGTAACTGTCGCCATCGGCGGTAATCAGGTTGGCCCAACACATATAAACCGGCTAGAGCAGCTGCACCTCCATGACCAGATGACCTTTGAGTAGTCCGTGGCTCGCCTTCTGGTACCCCGCGTCTGCTTTGACCTTTCTTTTCCATACTTACTAAAAGTTCCTCCGTGAAAATTAAACATCATGGCTTCTCCTGAGAACCATGTTACTGAAAAGAATACAGTAAAAACTGATGATAATGTGTATTCGGACACCAAGAGCGAACAAAATGGAGAGACAGATTTGGGTAGGCTCCTTGAAACCTTCTACCATGAGACATTATTGATATGCTACAGTCGAGGTTGAAGCGCGCTACACAAAGGAAGAGTTTCACAAATTGAAGAGAAAAGTTGACCGATACCTGCTACCTTTAATGTGGTTGTGTTATGGCATACAGCAGGTCGACAAGACTGCACTCGGTGTCCAAGCTATATTCGGTTTGCGTGAGGATACCGGTCTGAAAGGCCAAGAGTATTCGTGGCTTACAACCATCTTCTGTATGTCTCCACCCCACATCCCGAGCTCAACACGATGTCACGCTAACCTCACAACCTGACAGACATAACGTACATGTGTTTCGAGTTCCCTAGCAACGTGGTCCTCCAGCGGTACAAAATGGGAAGAATGTTGTCAATTTATATGATCTGCTGGGGAATCATCGTGCTATGTATCGGCTTCGCAAAGAACTTCACACATCTGATTGTTCTTCGTGGGCTGCAAGGTGCCTTTGAGTGTTGCATTTCACCTGGTTTCATTCTTTTGGTTGGAACTTGGTACAAAACTCGCGAACATGCTTCACGCTCGCTCGTATTTCAGAGTGCAAACGCTGGATTTGGCGTCATTGCTAAGCTCATCATGTACGGCATTGGTGTTGCGACGCAAAATCGAGAAGGAGCACAGCCATGGCGATATATCTCATACGTAAGCTTTTTGACAAAACCTACTTCTAACGTAAAGAGATTCTAATTTGAGTATAGTTTCTTGGAGGACTTACTACATTTGTTGGTTGCCTCTGTCTGTTGCTGCTCGGTACCCCTTCCGAGGTATTATGGCTGTCGAAAGAAGAAAAGGAGATGGTATGTCAATGAACAATGAGTGCTTATTTCTCTGCTAATATTATACAGGCAAGCGCACGTATTATGTCTAACAACACCGGCCATGACCGCACTGCCATCAAGGGTTGGAAGTGGAAGCAGGTCCGCGAGTGCCTCGTTGACCCATGCTTCTGGTTCGCCGGAATCAATGCCTTCCTCAGTTCAGTACCTAACGGAGGCTTGACGACGTTTGGTAGTATTGTTATTACGTCTTTCGGTTTCAGTAAGTTAAACCCGCCCTCCTATCTTCTATCCAAACCAGAACTGACCATGTTTCCCAAGCCAACCTCCAGGCCATTTTGATTGACATTCCTCGTTCCGTGTTCTCCGTCATCATTTTTATTGGCGTTGGCTTAACCTGCAGCAAGTATTCTAATCTGCGTCTCTGGTTCATGGCTTTCTCTGTCCTTCCACCTTTTGCTGGCTTCATGGGCATGTCTCTCCTCGACAATGACCCAGCGATCAAGTGGACGAAGTGGGGCTGCTATTTCATGACCGTCCCCTTTGTTCTGGGTCTGTTCCTTGCATGGACCTTGATACCCAGTAATACTGCTGGTCGCACGAAAAGGACCATCACTAGCAGTTTTACCTTTGTTGGATATTGTGTTGGCAACATGGTCGGCAGCCAGATCTTTGAAGCCAAGGATGCCCCGAAGTACACACCAGGCACCATCGGTTGTGCAGTTTGCTTTGGCCTCGAGTTTGCGCTTATTTTGACTTGGCGGTGGGTTTTGGTCAGACGAAACAAGAGAAGAGATGCTCAGATGGCATCCGACGGTTTGACTGTTGAAGATCGAGCGAAGAAAGGTAAAGAATATGGTGAAGCAGACTGCACTGACTTTGAGAATCCTTATGTAAGTTGCTCTCATGCTTCTCGCCAGTCAAGATTTGACCTAACAAAGCCAAAGTTCCGGTATACCCTATAGTCGCAGCTGGGAATATGGTAATGATCCATAAAGACAGCAAGAGAAGCGCTCGACGACAGGTTCCGAGGAGAGAACAATTGCTTTGCTTAAACAGATTGTTTCCAGGCATCATCTCAATTCAATCTCTTCGGGGGAGAAGGTTGGTAAGATGAGCAGTGATGGTGCACTGGGTCTCAGAGAAGGGTTAACTGCCACATGAATTTTATTTTAGTTTGAAAATGGATTATCAATAACGTACATGATAAGCGAGTGAGACAGACAAGCGAGTGAGACAGTAAACCAGACCTTCGCGACAATAATATCGAAATCTATAACAAGAAATCTTAGATTGATTAATACTACTCGGATTCCTGTTCTTCGGATGTTTCCTCAATAAATTGACATGTTCTCGCGTTGTGGCCTGTATTCCCGCATACGCCACACCGACGATGAGTCGTCTCAGACCTCACTTTGCGACCACTACTCCGTCGCGTTTCCTCTTGTAGTTGCGTGTCTGCCTCTCTTTGCGACTGTATATCCTCTCCAGTAGATATAGTAAGACTTCCTCCTTTCTGTAGACGTGTTTTCTTAGCCCTTCGACGCCGACTTAATATTGCATTCTCCTCTCGAAGGATTTGAACCTCTGACTCTAGTAATGCTACCCGATGCCCTAGTCCTTCTGTCCCTCTGGCTAGCTTACTCACAGCACTATAAATTGATGCTGGAGAGCTGCTTCGGTGGCGTGAGATTCGACTCTTAATAAAAGTAGACTGTGATCTTGCTTCGCTTGGGTTGCTCGGCGTCCTAGAGATCCAAGGGTCTGGTGTCTGAGGGACCCCCTCCTCAGGCGTTGGCGTTCGGAACTTTACATCCAGCTTTGAGAGAACACTTTCTGCATTCAAAGGGACAAGTCCAGCTCCTCGGAAACCTCCCTGGATATTTTTCCTCGTAAAAGACTGCTTAAAAGCTTCGTGAAATGCTGCAAAGAAATCTTCCTTCGAGATATGGGTTGTGCCTCGCCGCATCTTATTCTCAATTTGCCGACCGTAGGCATTCTTTAACGGCTGAAAACAACCAACATCTAAGGGTTGAAGTAGATGAGACGAGTGAGCCGGCATGCACAGTGTAATAATGTTGTTTTCTTGACAAAAGAGCTCGAAGGCTGCGGAGTGGTGACTTTCATGACCATCAACAACGAGGAGGCGATATTTCCTAGACGTACGTAGTTTTGTATAAATGTCGAAGTGTCTGATCTAGTCAATACCTCTCTCGTTTGTTGTCCATCTATTTTCAGACGTTGCAATAGCCCAATCGCCCGGAAGAGAGGTTTCTGTATACCAGCTTGAGAGGTGATACTGGCCTGCAACGATGATGTATGGCGGGATGCTCTCCCCTTGGGAATTAATAGCCTGGATAACTGTAACCCATTCCCTATTGCCAGGCTGTGTCATCTTCGTATTTGAACGCCTTTCAGCACTTGTAACAACCATTCCAGAAGCAATAACGCCCATCATAAAGCCGGTCTCATCAAAGTTGTAGATATCAGCATCAGCAATACCATACTTCGCAATTGTATTCTTCACAAGCGAAAACCAGCCACGAATCACCTCTGGATCTTCGCATTAAGCTCTCTTATAGTCATACTTGCGAAAGAAACGCGTCCTAAGCTATGGTTGTCGCTTGACGAAATTAGAAGCCCAGCGCTTCCCAACTGGAGGCGCGTCGCGCTCTGCGAGAAGTCGATTGGCCATTTCTTCCACACCACTCAGCCGGGGAGGAAATGATCGCGCATCTAGGTCGAGAATATACTCAACTATTGTCTTCTCTTCTAAATCTGATAAATTCCGTGAATTAGGCATGCTGTCGCGTCGTGAGACTATTCCCTTTAGTCGCCGGCTTAATGTTGCGTGACTGACTGTATAGAGTGCACCTGCGGCCCGAGCACTAAGTTTTGGGTCATTTCTCATTGCTTGAAGGGCAATTTGTAACCTTCTTTCAATACTAGCTGATTCCATGATTTATTGTAGAGGAAAAGGTGCCGGTCGCGTCAAGGTGCGACGGTCGCGGTTTACTGTCTCACTCGCTTGTCTGTCTCACTCGCTTATCATGTACGTTACAGATAGACATTTAAAATGCAATTAGGTCCATCTGTATTTATCACTTCGCACCTCTTTGGAGCGGTTCAAGTGTATTCAAAAGTACTGATCTTAGTCAGATTTGATTAGGGAGAAAGAAAAGACGCATAAGCACACATAGGCCTTGCGTCCAACGAGCCACACGAGCAACCCATGAATCCCGTTTTATGGGCCATCGCAGGTTGCTGACGAGTTGAGCACCCGAACCTCCTAAGGCCAGCATCATGATACAGTTCAAAGTAAAATACTGCTCTTGGACTTCGATTGGGTGTCAGGAAGGTCTGTTTTGGATGTGACATGCTCGTCTGGAATCTGCTCCATCAAGCTAGCACGGGTGCATCGAACACCTTTACGCAAATAGAGGGCAATAATCAGTCATGTCTGATAAGATTAGTTTGAATTAACGGCCTGCCTAAGGCGTCGCCAATCATTTAATCAAAATTGGGACGTAAGGTTTGCAAAATTCGCAATCGCAATATACGTGAGGTCGTGACGTTGAAAGTTATGTTGTTAGTGGCTATGGCTTGGTCTGAACATTCCTGAAATCAAGCAGTTGCCGAATCTGTCAAGAAGTATGCAACCCATTGGCGCCAAGAGTAGCACAAGTTGATTTCCACCAATGTTCAACACTCGCAAGTCTAAGGAGGGATGCGCAATTTAATTGCTTAGCTGAGCGAGGTTGCATGGGTTTGGTCTTGTAAAGTCGGGTACGGCAAAGAGGTCGAAAAATCATGATGTGATGCGGGCCGTGACGGAACTTCGAACAGCATTCGCCTTGAAGACATCCGTATAAGGCTCATTACGGTTTTCGAACAGGATGTTTTGGAGAAAGGCGGTAAGGAAAGGTTTGTTCCCATGTAGTTTGCGTATCGGAAGAGGGATTAACCCTATGCTACGCCAGAATGGATCTAACAGTTTCTTTACATGACTGTATTTCCCAATGTCTGCACAAAATAAGACATGATTTACAAAGCCATCTGTAAATATATGCATGTGGAGATTTACACTTAATTAATCACAATATTGCTTTAGACCAGGGTGGCGGTGTCTAATCTAAGTCCGCTTGTTCATGGCTTCCAGCGTCTAACCAAGATATGCATAACCACGTAGACAACGGTTCCAAAACCCAACATGCCAGAAATAACACCGAATCCCATAAGGTACTTTGGCGCATCGTCGGTTGGGAATAAATACGCCCCGTAGATCTGTGCCAGGTTTCCAAGAGCGTTCATTAGTGCCAGCGCAATGGCACGCACCTCTGTGTCCATGCTTCCAAAGGTCGAGCTGGCAAAGGACAGTGACATGGCGTTAGAGGCCCATAGTCCAGCTGCCATAAGAACAAGTAGAACGTAGCGTGCGGTAAAGTTATACACCACACAGACAATGATTGACGTGACCATACTAAATGCGAGCCACGCGGCAATGACTAACCCACGATGGTCTGGGATTTTGTCACCAAAGTAGCCGGTGATAGCAGTGCAGACAAAGGCAAACGCATAAATGGGAACCTAAAATTCAATGTCAGAGCTCTATATCTTTTTAGACTCTCCAAAATGATGTGAAGACATACTGTCATGTATTGCGCTTGAACGGTTGATGTGAAGCCGAGGCCATGGACAAGAGTAGGGTAAAAGTACGACAAGGTGGAAGAACCAACGATGACCTGATGCGTAGTTAGTTATTAATTCTAAAATTTTCAATGGAGGCTTAGCGACTTACCATATAGCCAAAGATGAATCCCCATGTTCTCCAGTCTCGAAGTGCCAAGAGGAATGACTTTCCCTTGCCCAACTTTTCGGCTTCATCACGGACGGTGACGTTGTCCTCCTGTAACCGAGCAACAGCGATTTGCCGCTCCCGTTCCGACAATCTCTTAGAGGTTGAAGGAAAGTCAAGCAAGATGAGGGATGAAATTCCGGCCCATCCGATGGTGGCAATACCCTCCACGATGAAGAGCCATCTCCACCCACGGATGCCATGTGCTCCCTCCAGACCGCTTGTTATAGCACCGGCAAGTAATCCGCCAAAAGCGCCGGACAAGATAGCCGCGGACATGAATACAGCGAATCTTCTCGATTGTTCCGCACGTCTATACCATGACGAGATGATGAGTAGGATGCCTGGCGCAAATCCTGACTCCATTATACCGACGAAAACTCGGAGAACGATAAGATGATGGTAGTGTTTGACAACAGCCATGATGCATGTGAGGACACCCCAAAGAGCCATGATGAATGGTAGGTAGAGCGACGGACGGGTTCGGACGAGTATCATGTTGGAAGGCGGCTCGAACAGGACGTAACCAACT
The DNA here is from genome assembly GCF_014235925.2 of Colletotrichum truncatum. Classification (NCBI taxonomy): domain Eukaryota; kingdom Fungi; phylum Ascomycota; class Sordariomycetes; order Glomerellales; family Glomerellaceae; genus Colletotrichum; species Colletotrichum truncatum. The sequence goes on along the minus strand of NW_027222404.1, from coordinate 1,145,087 downwards.
ACACAAGGTTAGATACACGTTATCACAAAGTAGGGCTAGCAAAAGACTAACTGAAGAACACAACCAAGACAACACTGTATTGGGAAGATGAAAGGCTGAGATCATCAGCCATGCCGGCAATCTTAGCATTTCCAATGCTGTGCAATAATTAGTTTGAGGCGTTTCCCAAAGTCTAACGAGTTTGACGTACTTGGTTCTATCCATGTAGGATAGCAGATACATAAGCCTGAAAGGATAATGATTAGTATCACGGCTCGAAGAGTAAAAAGACTTTGATCTCTATCGCACCATATAGTCGGCATCAAGAAAAGGTCAATTTTTCTGACGAGCGCCTTCTCTTCCTCTTCCGTCCATGTAATCGTCTGGCTGGATGATTCGATATGCTCAGGCTGGTTGCCCAAGTCTTTCTGGTCGTTAACTTCCATGCTGGGCGAAGGCGACGACCTGTGAGCAGTCATGACTTCTGCTTTGTTTACGCTTCGCAACTCTCTAAGTATGGTTCCGAGTGACAGTGTGGAAGGTAATGACAAGCAGTGACTAGTTGCCAGGACAGAATGTGGCGACAGTTTCAACACCCGTAAGCGACAGACTGTTCTTTATAGAAGATCTGCGTGATGTTGTTGAGACTGGGGTGTAAAGGCAACATTAGAAGCCGGTAATTCTCTAGAGCCCTTTGTCCTCGCTCTAGCTCATCTGAGACTTTGCCCCCGCAAAGTAGCCACTCACCCCGTGGAGGAGGCCTGGGCAGCGTCCCCAGGAAATGGCACCCCAGATTTCGGGGAAACCAAGGGTGACCCTAGACTGAATCTAGCAAGAGAGGCGTGGTTTCCGGATGAGGGGAATCCAATTGGACTTGCGAACGAGAGATTTTACTAGTGCCGGCCTCGATGCGAAGTCTGCGATGGTGTGCCTCGAAGCGAAACAACCTTCGCATTCATTCCGATTGGCTGAAATAATGGGATCTTCCACAATGCTTCCCTGCGTGCATGACTCGGCAGATCCAAACTTCACTCAACAGGGAGACGATTCGACCGTAACCCCCGTGTCGATGTTCGTCCCACCACTCATATGCTGGCTTAAGCTGGCTTCAATACACTGCAGATCAAGTAGCCGACGGGCAACATCCGATACAAGTCCAATGCGGAGTAGAATATGACGGCAAGATTATCCGCTAAATAGTATATCTTCGGGCCTGATTCTCTTAGGAATCCCAACCGCTGACTTCCTATACTCTTATATCAGCCCACCTGGTCCACACACATATCTGCGCAGTCTCTACACGGCCGTATCCTGCAGGCACTCCAGTTATCATCATGTCTCCTAGCGCAACCGCAGACGTAACTTCTACCCAAACCGGCAACGGTAACGGGAACGTCGCCGCACCCCCTGCAACTTCTGACACCCCAGAGTTCCTCAACACCCAACCGGGCCCTGACCATGACTGGAAAATCTCGCTGAAGAACAAGGTCATTGCCATCACTGGCGCAAACAGGGGAATTGGCCTCGGCATCGCGGAAGTTTGCCTTGCCAACGAAGCCGCAACTGTGTACTCTCTTGACCTCTTCGAGCCGGGTGAGGAGTTCCAGGCCGTTCAGAAGGCAAACCCCAAGCGAATTCAATACATTCACTGCGATGTCACTTCTGAGGACAGCATTACCTCTGCCATTGACACCATCATTGCCAAAGAAGGCGCCATCCACGGCCTTGTCGCCAACGCAGGCATGACAAAGCACCAACCGGCACTCAACTTCGATCGTGCTCAGCTGGAGCAGCTCTTCAACCTCAACGTTTTCGGCGCCTACTTCTGCGCTACCACAGTAGCCAAGCGGTTCATTGAGCTTGGTATCAAGGGTTCCATCGTCTTCACCGCCTCCATGACCTCTTACCGGCCCAACCGCGCCGCCCCGTCAGCCCCGTACGGTGCTACCAAGGGCGCGGTCAGGAACATGACGCACACCCTCGCAATGGAGTGGGCGAAGCACGGTATCCGAGTCAACTCCATCTCGCCAGGTTTCGTAAAGACGGCCATGACCTACTTTGTTGACCAGGCTCCCGACTGGAACCTCAAGATGCAGTACTATGGGGGTATGCCCCGGTTGGCTGACCCCAAGGAGCTTGGTGGAGCCTACGTGTACTTGCTTTCCGATGGAGCTTCATATACCACTGGTATTGATATTCCTGTTGCGGGTATTGTTGGCGCTTGGTAATGATTGGGTGGTGGGAATCAGGAACATGTAATGATATACACGAAAACATACCATAGAAGTTAGAACTTTCAAAGACTTGAATCCAATTGCACATTTCGTTCCAGTGAATCTTGGAAATAGTGGTAAACATAACACATTATCTACGTAGTCATCGTCAAAACCCTTCCTTCCATATCCGCCCCAATTCTTCTGTTAACCCTTTTGACGGGAAGCTGCTGATTTCTACTGATTTTCGCAAAATCCCAAGCAGCTCTGTTTGTTTCTCTTCATTCTGAGCACACTGGCCGACTGTCATGGGGTTGTTACTCTGGGGACATGCAAAATCTACAGCACCTGGCAACTTACCTGCAAAGACAACTTGCACATTCAAGAATGACATGGCAAAATCTGTTTCCCGGCAAGACTTTGCTATACCACAGACATTGTGGAGACTCTCGTTCAGGAGCTTTTGTCGCCGCCGGTAAGCATTGAGACCACCAGTTGATGGTTGTGCCAGGAGAACTACGGATCGGGCGAAATGATACATCTGCATAGCACCAGCGTTTCTAGGGGGGTGGACCCAGATTGAATCGAACATTTCCTTGGAAGAATGCTCTTCGACTGGAGCGAAAGCCGGACCTTGACCGAGATGATGTACAGACGGGGAAGAGGAACTAGGGCGATTCGCCCCTGGTGTTGCCTCGGAGGTTGAGCCTGCAGCGATAGGAGAAAAGGAGCCTGGTAGCGCCTCACGCCATTCCTCTAACGACCTGAGCAGCCGGTTCCCTAGGTTCATGCGCTGTTGCAGATCCTGGATGGAGGATGCCGCGTCAGGTGCAGCATAAGCCACACACTTTGCGGCGAGAAATATTATTCTGTTGGCCAGGTCGTCAGGGTTAAGATCTTGGAGGGTCTTCTGGGGTTGGAATATTGTCAATGTGCGGCGACCGGATCTGAAAGCCGCCCATATGTCTTGGCGAATCCATGCCCACCATACGGCCCTCCTGAAGCTATCGGCAGATTCAGCGTTGTTGTCTTGAGAACGCTGTATCCAAAACGCTCCTCTGAGATGTCGTTCCCAGTCCCCACTGGTTGATGGGCCATTTGAGTCGAACATCTCGTAAGTACTGATCATTATGGCAGTAGCCAGGATCTCATGGGAGTTGGCATAAGACGGATACAGCAGCGTGTGGGACAGATACTGTAGCGTCTCATAATAGTACTGAGTTGCCATGCGAGCTGGATCCTGCTCTGCGAGGCTAGCCTGGAAGTTCGTATCCGGTGATGGGGGGTTGCTTGGGATTGGGCCAGGATTATTGTGATTGAACCCCAGAGATTTGTGCCTCGCAGCCACGGCAAGAATGGATTTGAGAAGACCGACATTGTGGACAGCGAGGTGGGGAACGACGTTAGTGAAGTGTCGTTCGGGGTCAAAGAGATCGAGAATAGGGCCGACTACGTCGACATAGTAGTGAAAGTAGATCAGATCGGTCCCTGACAACTCGATGTTGGTAATCGTGTTCCAAGGCGGGGTGATTGGGGCGTCATGTTGATCAAATGGTGCCCGGTGTCCTTCGCCATCGTCCGGTGATTCAGGGATGGGAGTTTGTCTCCTCGATAGGGTACTCTCATCGAAGACCCACCGCACTTCACCGTTGGGTAAGCTGTTGAGTCTCTGGATATTGTTGATAGCATCCTGAGCGAGCAAGTCGTACCACTCAAAGGGGGAGATGTTGAGCAGGGATGTGTGGCTAAGTGCCAGGGGTGAAAATCCGAGATCCGCCTCAGAGACACCAGCCTGCAAAGTATCATCAACGCCAAGGGAGCCACACGGGTCAGGAGGGTTGAAGGAAGACACAAAAGGCGTTGCGAAGTCGGCCGGGCGAACGGTTATTGACGCTTCCTCGGCAACTGGTGAAGCCACTAGGTTGCTCTCCGCCTCTTCCGTTGTGGAGGTAACAGTAATCAGATCATCACCTTGGGCGTCCTGGTCCGCATTCGAGATAATGGATCTTGAACGATTTCGGCCTTCTGACAACTCTTCACTGGTGGATGCCAGAGCATACTGACAATCGCGGTCTGACTTGCAGCACTGGGCACATTTTGGCTTGCCTTCGTCGCACTTAATACGTCTCCTCCGACATGTCAGACTAAACTCAGCAGTCATAAGTTAGTCTATTCAGAACAACACAGTGACTTGATCAGATGAATAACTTATGACGTAGGGCCAAAACATTATGCACTTACCAGCCAGTAGATGTCCGCAGGCCGCGTGCTCTCGAAGGTCGGACGCGTCGGGGACGGCTTTCTGGTCCCGGCGGTGCGACAGAGGATGCGGTTGACCTGCGTCTACCTTTCTCCACAGCACTCATCAGCTTATCTCGCGTCGAGGGATATTGTCCCTCCTGCTGGGAAAAAGGGGCATGCGAAGAACTCGACAGGGTTGGTTGGGCGATGTGCACATTGAGAGAGTTCATCCATAGAACGTGCGGCTTCGTCTCGAGGCATTGCGGCCCTTAAGTACTGGCCACCGGAGCGTTTTCAGCGCTTTGAGACCCCACTAGTCGGACATTACCCCGCAGTCAGCCCCCGCAAAGTTGTCCGACGAAGGATGGCTCGAGGCTTGACAAGCCAGCATATCCCTTGAGGGGAAACCTGGAGAACTATGGTATATCGAAGACATGTTGATGCCGAGGAGATGCGGGTGATTATTGAGATCATATGGTAGGTGGAATGTGAAGTTGTTTGAGGTTGAATGTAGAGTTGTAGGTGTTAAACATGTTAGGTAGACCTGATATGAGCATTTCGAATCGACGCTGATGAAGTCACTATATCGTCAATCCTCTCATGCCATGAAAAGAGGCTACAAGAGCGACTAATCAAAGGTCTGTATGACCTGACACGACTGAAAGAGACAAAGAAGCATGTAGTTACTATGCACACGTCATGAAGATAGGAGACTCTGGGGCTTCTTTGGTTTGTGCTTCAATTGTTTTTTCTTGTCTTTACATAATTAAGCTTTACCACTACTTCCACAGAAATCCATCCAGCGTTCTGTTTCAGCTTGCAGAATGTCCATACCATCATCCATTAACTGCGTCAACGGCTTATGGGCATTGTGCTTCAAGTGCTCGTTCCAGGATTCCAATAACAACTTATTGACGTTAAGCTTGAGTGCACCATTACTAATGCATTTACTCATGACCTCTTGGCTGAAATCATTTGTACCATGAAGAGCCATGAGAACTCGCCCTTCGATCTGCTTGTTTACAGCCGAGAGCCGTTCATAGTCAAGTTGTGGCCCCGCAGGACCATAGTCGCCGTGAATGTTTCCAACACTAGGGGCGAGGAGGTCAATTTCTGCAGCGATGAAGTCCTCTACCTCGCTAGGAGTTGTGAATAGGGCTAAAAAGATCAGCAATCGCGCTTAGTTTTGGTTTACAGTCCATGGAAAGAACTGCAAATGAGAATCTGCCTACCTTCCAGGTCACCAGTATCAGCGATTCCTTCTTCACCACCATTGATGCGACCACTTTCAGCCTCAACTGCAATCCCACGCTCATGGCAAACCCTTGTCAGTACCTTTGTCTTGGCAAGATTTTCCTCATGGTCGTAATGGCTCATGTCAACCATGATGGAATCAAAAGGAAGCTTGGCGGCGACATCTCTGATCTGAGCCTCATTCTGTGCATGGTCCAGATGAAGAGATAGTGGTACCGTTGCTGATTTGACTGCCGCAGCAGCTGCCCACGCTAATGTCGGCAGCTGCTCAACTGTTGAAGGAAATAGTAGCAAGATCAATGGTGATCGCTTCGCTTCAGCAGCACGTACAAGAGCTGTAAGATGCTCAATGTTGTAACTGGAATAGCGACTTAGAAACCGGTGCAAGTTGAAAAGAAACTGAAAGGTTGCACTTACGAAATGGCAGCAAGCACACCGTAATTTCCAGCCTTTGCCGCCTGGAGAATCTGAATTGTGCGGTTCTTGCTGGGTTCAAAGGCCGCCATGTTTGCTACTTGACAGGGTTGAGAAGTAAATCGATTCGGTTTGAAAGCATGGTAGACCAACGTATTATGAAACTGCATATCGACTTCCATTGACTGGAGACCTATTCTACTCAGTTCCAATTTCACTAGTACCCCGTCGCGAGCCCTTCGGGTTGTGCGACATCACCTATTCCTAATGAGGGTTCACTAGCCTCGAGACGAGACCATCCCTGTCCTTCCAGAGTGGCACGGACTGCCACCTCGCTTCGAGGTTTGTCGCCTCTACTCCGCCTAAGCTAGGTCGAGGGCGAAAGGGAGAAACGGACTTGCCTCCGTCTCAAGATGACTGGATCATGGATCTCCAGACATCTCCACGCTGGGCATTGTTCCCCATGGGCGGCGTTTTGGCGTCGCATCGGACGTCAACCCGCACGACGACAAACGCGGGGCATGTCGTCTCGCTTTGCCATCTCCACGCGACAGTGCACCGGTCTTGTATCACCGATTGAGTCGCGATGGGGTATAAGGGGAGGCCGCGCTGCCGCAGGGCTGGCTCTAGGTGTTCTCAAGGGTGTATCGAAGCCTCTAATACTGTACAACACAAGATTCCTTTCATCAGACAACATGGCGCCGTCATTGGAACTTTACGAGAAGGCTACTGAGGGCTTGCCTGTCAAGCCCAATGTCACGAATGTTCACGGCGTGCCTGCGGTTAATGATCTCGAGTTTGAGAGCTCCGACAAACATGACAGAGTGTTGAAGGTGTTCCGAGCCTTCATTGCCGACCTTTGCCAGCAATTCAATGGCGGTCATCCAGGGTAAGCAAGATACCAACATATTGCTCTGACGTTCAATTTTAACATGTATCAAATAGCTCTGCCATGGGCATGGCAGCCATCGGTATTGCCCTTTACAAATACGTTATGAAGTACTCCCCCAGCAATTGCGAGTACTTCAACCGGGATCGGTTCGTTCTCTCTAACGGTATGTTTCCATGGAAGAATGCAGGCTGCTCTAGGAGGCCGACGAGCTGACAACGGGAAGGCCATGCTTGCCTGTGGCAATATCTCTTCATGCACCTTGTTGGCGTCAAGAGCATGACAATAGACCAACTGAAGTCTTACCACTCCGACAAGACTGATTCGCTGTGCCCTGGTCACCCGGAGATTGAAAACGAAGGCGTCGAAGTCACAACAGGACCCCTCGGTCAGGGTGTGGCCAACGCCGTTGGCCTTGCGATGGCCACAAAGAACCTTGCAGCTACTTATAACCAGCCTGGGTTTGAGGTTGTCAACAACATGACATGGTGCATGATTGGCGACGCGTGTTTGCAGGAAGGTGTTGGTCTTGAGGCTGTGTCCTTGGCCGGGCACTGGAAGCTGAACAACCTCTGCATCATCTACGACAACAACTCAATCACATGCGACGGAACGGCCGATGTTGCGAACACAGAAGATATTAACGCCAAGATGAGGGCAACGGGATGGAACGTTCTCGAGGTGCTCGACGGAAACTCCAACGTCGCTGGTAGGTTGCCAATCCCCAGTTATGCTTGAAGGCAGTCTTGCTAACAACGCTATTCACAGCTATTGCCAACGCCCTTATTGCTGCGCGAAGCAGCGATCGCCCTACCTTTATCAACATCCGCACCACGATCGGCTTCGGCTCAGTGAAGGCTGGCGACGCAAAGACCCACGGTGCAGCCCTCGGTGTCGATGATGTTGCAAACATTAAAAAGAGTTTCGGCCTGAACCCCGATGACCATTTCACCATCCCCAAGGATGTTTACGAGTTCTTTGCCGATTCTATTGAGCGCGGAAAGACCTACGAAAATGAATGGTCTGCAACTATTCAAAAGTACACAGAAAAGCACCCTGAACTCGCTGCTGAGTTCAAACTCCGCGTGGATGGTAAGATGCCGGACGACTGGACCAAGTACATTCCCAGCAAGGACGAACTGCCAACGGCCCCTACCGCCTCTCGCAAGTCTGCGGGTATCGTAGGCAACCCCCTGGGCGAGAAGATGAAGAATTTCCTCATCGGCACAGCGGACCTGACGCCGTCGTGCAACGTCGCCTACAACCAGAAGGTTGACTTTCAATCTGTAAGTTGTCCTAGTTGGGCTTATTGTCGTCGAGTACTGACATCGTGTCATAGCCTGAACTGCGAACTGCATGCAACTTGAACGGTAACTACAGTGGCCGCTATATCCACTATGGTATTCGAGAGCACGCCATGTGTGCCATCTCTAACGGCCTCGCTGCCTTTAGGAAAGGCACTTTCCTTCCTATTACCAGTTCATTCTTCATGTTCTATCTTTACGCGGCGCCAGCCGTCCGTATGGCCGCCCTCCAAGGCCTCCAGCAGATCCATATCGCCACCCACGACAGCATCGGCACAGGAGAGGATGGACCTACGCATCAGCCCATCGCCCTGCCTGCGCTCTACCGCGCCATGCCCAACACTCTCTACATTCGTCCGTGCGACTCGGAAGAGGTTGCCGGCGCTTTCATCACCGCCATCAATGCGACAGAAACACCTACCATTATTTCCCTATCCCGTCAGAACCTGACGCAGTACCCCCAATACTCATCGCGTGAGGGTGTTGCCAAGGGCGCGTACGTCTTTGTTGAGAACGACGACTTCGATGTCACTCTTATCGGTGTCGGCTCAGAAATGGGATTCACAATGGAGACCAAAGATCTGCTCGAGAAGGATGGCGTCAAGGCCCGGGTTGTCTCCTTCCCTTGCCCGCGCCTCTTCGAACAGCAGTCCCGGGAATACAAGCAGTCTGTGCTTAAGCCGCGGGCGGGCAAGCCGACTGTAGTCATTGAGGCTTATGCCGCGAATGGATGGGAGCGTTACGCAGATGCGTCCTTCTCGATGCGCCGGTTCGGTAAGAGTTTGCCCTCCAAGGCGGCGTACGACTACTTCGGATTCAAGCCAACGAGAATGGCACCCAAGATTAAGGAGCTCGTTGAGGAAGTTAAGAGAGATGGCATTGAGGTTTTGCGGGGTGATTTCAGAGACTTGAATGGTCCTTTGGGCGTTGGGTTTGAACACTAGATTGGCATTTTACTGGCATATTAAACGAACCCTATGATAATTCGGTATGAATATAAAGAAACATGACATTTCAATCTCCATTATTTCACGTTATTCCATCATTGTATGTACCTCGACTACAAAATGATAAACACGTACAACACCCAGTCAACATGACCCAGAGATCTTTGTAGGCCGCAGAAATCGAACGATACGAGGTAAGCCAAGGTTCCCCGCGCGTAGCCTAAATGCAAGAAGCTTCAGGGGCGGAGTTCCATGGTCGGGGGTACCTTGTCCTCCTCCGCATTCTCCCCGCCGCAGATCTCTCTTCTTTCACCAGTGGCAGAGGTCGCACTTCACATCAACTTCCTAATTTCTCATGATCCTTCTGAAGGCCTCGGGCTAATTATAGCCGCATCCGACGTCACGAACCATAATGCTGGGAAACGAGAGGGGTTACGGTCTATGTATGGCCCCGTTTCCCCCGGGTTGTCCTCCGTGTGGAGGAATTCGTACCGGTAATTATTCCGGGTAAATTGCTACAAAACCGCAAGGAAATCACCTTCCCTGTGAAGGACGCTGTAGCATCAGCTGTGGGACAGAGGCTGCTGCGTCCGAAATCTGAAGCTGTCATCATGGCTCTCAAGGCATTGGTCTACGTCGCTTTGCTGCCGGCGCTGGCCTTCGGGAAGATTGACAGGTAGGCTGTTGATTTTCAGCTTTCAATTGACTACAATACTGATCAATTGGACGTAGACAAAGAATTGTTTCGCAATTCAATGTCGTTCGCACCAACCTGATCAACAATGAGACGACGCCGTTGCAAGTAGGCAATGGAAACTTTGCGTTCAATGTCGACAGCACGGGTATGCAGGTGAGATACATAATCATCTCCGGGTGATATGGCTGCAGCTAACAGGTCTTGTAGACTTTTTTGCCATTCAACACCTTATCAAGCTGGGCCTGGCACAATGACTCGTTGCCAACAAACGGGTAATTCAACCTCATACCTCTTGTAACAGTCGTGCTGACCAAACCTGCAGCGAAAAACTCAGCGACTACACTGGCGTGCCCAGATTGACTCACGGCCGGAACGTCTCCTACGATATCCCCGACTCCAAGCTTCCCGAAGTCTCCCAATGGCTGATCGGGAACCCGAACCGCATCAACCTGGGACGCATCGGTCTTAAGTACAAGGGGGCTACCCTTTCGGCAGACAAAATCACAGATCCTAAGCAAGAGCTGGAGCTATGGAGTGGAATCGTCACTTCGACCTTCAAAGTCGCTGGGGAGACCGTGAAAGTGGTCACTCAGGGTGATTTTGACACGGACGCCGTCACCTTCCAGATCGACTCCAGTCTCCTCTCTTCCGGCGACCTCCAGGTTGAGCTTGACTTCCCATACCCGCCCATCCACACGACCAAGTACAAGTATGAGGTATTTGCGGGTGTCTACGACTTCCCCTTGAACCACACCACTCGCATTGTCAAGAGCTGTGGGCGACCGGATCTGGCGCACATCTACCACGAGCTACAAGAGACGAAGTACTACGTCAACTTGCGATGGCCCATCGACGCCCCGCTCGAACTCACCAGAGACGAACCTGAAGGCTCCAACAAAGTTACTGCTCATCGTTACACGCTGTCCACTCCGGATAGCTCTGCTTCTTCGTTCGTTTTCACGGCGCATTTCTCGCCTGACCGCCGGGAGCCTGAAGTTCCGTCGGAGATTCAGAAGCGCAATGTCGTTGGATGGCACGATTACTGGACTGAAGGTGGCTTTGTCGACCTTACCCTCTCGTCCAACCCCAACGCTACGGAGTTGCAGCGACGTATTATTTTGTCACAGTATCATGTCCGTGTCAACAGTGCTGCGTCTGGTCAGTCACCTCAGGAGAGCGGCCTGATGAACAATGGCTGGTATGGTAAGTTATTTTGAGCGATTCAAGTCCAAAGCTTGAAAGTGGCCGCTAACAGATGTTAGGCAAATTCCATATGGAAATGGTTGTCTGGCATAATGCCCACTGGGTTACTTGGGGTCGTAAGAAGTACTTTGACAATATCTTCCCTCAGCTTTACCAAACTCTTTTGCCGTCTTCCTTTGCCAGGGCTAAGGCAATGGGCTGGGAGGGAGCTAGGTGGGTGTCCTTGTTACATCAGCGCCAATATGTCCCCGGCTAACACAACGTCCTAGGTGGCCCAAGATGACCGAACTCATCACTGGTGTTAGCTCCCCAGGAGGTATTAACGGTCTTCTCCTATGGCAACAGGTGGGTGACCATTTCCGTGCGCGGTACTCCTTTCAAGAGAGGCTTTACTAATATTTACAGCCACACACAATGTACTTGGCGGAGTTGGCATATCAGTCCTCGCCAACTGAAGACACTCTGAAGCAGTGGGACGAGGTGATTACGGCGGCCGCCGACTACATGGCATCATACGCCTGGTTTAACCAAAGCTCGGGTCATTATGACTTGGGTCCACCGTAAGCTTCATTTTTGGTTGGCATGAAGACAAAGCTGACGATTGATTATCCAGTTCATATGGTGTCACCGAAAACACACCTCCTCTGCAGACTCTCAACTTGGCTTATGAGGTAAGATAACCAACCCCAAATATGATGTTCATGGCTTATATCCGTACAGATCGCATACTGGAGATACGGACTTGACAAAGCCCGCGAATGGAAGAAGAGACTGGGCCAGTCGGTCCCAGAGAGTTGGACCACTGTAGCGGAGAATCTTGCCCCTCCTCCCCAAGTGGACGGACGCTACGCTGTTTACGAAGGAGTCAACAGCACCTGGTGGAACGACCCAGAGCTCAACGGCGACCCGCGCAGTCTCATCATGATGCAGGGAATGCTCCCAGACACGCCCGCTGTCGATCCCGAGGTGGCCTTGAAAACGGCTGACAAGGTCTGGGAGGTCTGGACGGACCAGAAGATCCGCGGATGGGGACGGCCTGTGCTTGCAATCAACTCCGCCCGGATCGGCAACCCTAAGCGAGCCATCTACCACTTGACGGCGTACAGTTACTGGAAGTTTGACGATGCCGGTTTTGCCATAAGAGGGGGTGACGGTAAGTTTTCAAGTTTCCTCTGTTTTTGGTGTGACTTAGTGGCTGACTTTTGCAGGTGGCACGCCTCCACCTTTCATGCCTGGCAACGCCGGATTTCTCTACGCAGGTAAGCTTTGGTTTGCTCAACTTGGTTCAAAACCACATGGATTGCTAACAATGGCTTAGTCGCGTACATGGCAGCTGGGTGGCAAGGTTCGGAAGGCGACGCTCCAGGATTCCCAACCGATGCCGGCTGGGTTGTAAAGCACGAGGGCCTGCAAAAAGCTCCTTGAGGCATCTGAACTCTTCACAGTGTGCAGAAGCATTGCCACATTAGACAGTGTCATACAGAATGCGTTTTAATGTATAAATGTGTTTTGCTGGGAATAATATATGCTTGCGCGTTTATGGTACATGATATAATCTACCACTCTCTAATCTCACCTCCAGGTCCAATGAATCCAGGGCTCACCCACGCCTTGGCGTCCTTGGATAACTCACGGACCTGGTCCTCGTCAATCTCAATGCCCAATCCGGGTCCGGTGAGAAGATCAATGTATCCATCTGTGACCTTCCAGACCTCGGGGTTCTTGGTGTAACTCGTCAAGTCCTGGCCGGTGCTGTTGTAGTGGATACCCAAGCTCATCTCCTGGATGACAAAGTTGGGAGAGGCAAGATCAACTTGCACGTTGGCAGCAAGGGCAATAGGGCCAAGAGGGCAGTGGGGTGCCAGGGCAACATCGTACGCCTCGGCCATGGCGGCGATACGGCGCATCTCAGAGATACCACCGACGTGAGAGATATCAGGCTGCAGAATATCAACGCATCCAGCCTCCAAGAACGGCTTTACATCCCAACGGCTGTGGAGACGCTCTCCGAGAGCAATGGGGATAGAAGTAAGGCCGCTGATCTCTTTAATGCCGCCCAGGTGCTCCGAGAGAAGGGGCTCTTCGATGAAAAGGGGGCGATGGGGCTCAAGAGCCTTGGCGAGTTGCTTTGCCATAGGCTTGTGCACACGGCCGTGGAAATCAACACCGGCATCCATGCCAAGGGCCTTGACGGCCTTGACTCGCTCAACGGCAGCATCCAGAGCGTCCGGTGAGTCGAGCCAGCCGAGATCCTCGGTGCCGTTCATCTTGACAGCCTTGAAACCTTGCTCTTTTCTTGCGAGCCTATCTTCCTAGTTAGCATCTTCATGGGCATCAATTGTTGTGGTTGAGTTCACTAACGCTTGCTTCTCGACGTCATTTGGCCGGTCACCGCCAATCCAGGCATACACCTTGAGCTTGTCCCTCACCTTTCCGCCAAGCAGCTGCCAGATGGGAAGACCCAGCTTCCGTGCTATAAAGAAGGTTAGTTTGTAAAATTCGTGACTTCAGGGTACTTTACTGACCCTTCAAGTCCCACAAGGCAATGTCAATGCCTGCCAGAGCGCTCATGAACACCGGGCCACCTCTGTAGAAAGTCGTCCGCCAGGACATTTGCCAGATGTGCTCAATATCACTGCCAACGGTTAGCACCAAGAGTACATCAATCCATTCTTGCCAGGACAACGTACTCCGCCTCCATGCCACTGTATCTCTCAAACCAAGCATCAAGACATCCCTCGACAGCTTGGGTGTGTCCCTCCAATGACGCCTCACCCCAACCAACATTGCCGGCCTCGTCCGTGATTTTTACGAACAGCCACCTGGGTGGCACCCGGAAGTACTCCATCTTTGCGATTTTACCCATGATGAGCTTGTGTGGGGTAATGCGACGTTAGGTGAGGGGTTATTAAGAAGGGGAAGAAAGAATCAGAACTCAAGCGATGGATCGCGTTGAGATGGAGTGAATACAGATAGGACTGAGTTTGTGAGTACTTCCTTATTGCCCTTCTCTTGAGGCAATCGTGAACTATTATTACTGTGAGGAAGCGGGTCTTTGACGGAGTTGACGGAGTTGGATGCGACTATCGGAACATAGTCCGGAAGCACGCCGAGCCGTCTCCTCAATCCTGTCCGACTCCGCAGCCATCTCCATCGGAAGGAAGTACCTTAGCCGGCCCTAAGCGGCAAGTGGGGCAATAGCAGGGTCAATGCGGGGTTCGGTTTACCCTCACCCGAATCGTTACAGAGGGGCAACGGCTGGATGCGGGGGTCTCGGTGTGACCTTTTCCGCTCGGTGAGGAAAAGGTGACACGGAAAAGCTTCACCGAGAATTGGAGACTTGTGATTGGTGGTTCATTGTATTTCCATGTCTTTCATATCCATTGCCCTCCATTGCCCTCCATTGCCCCCCGATTCTATCTGTAAAGGGGCTTTCTAACTCTCTAATACACACATTTTTTTACTATGGGACTTTCTTTCATGCGGTACCTGCTCTAATCTTCTTCTGCTGTGCCACCCATGTCTCCACTGCCTTCTTCAGCGTCTCCGGGTCAGACTCACCGAAGATGTCTTGACCGAGACGGGCAGGGAAGTTGTAGCGGTGGTTTCTGTCAAGGGAGTTGATCTTCTCAAAAACGTCCTTGGGGAGCTCAAACACTGTGATTAAGTTAGCAACTGTGATAGTTACTCTTCTTGTGTGAATTGTTCTCACCTTCAAAGTTCTGCTCAATTCTTGAAGGAGTAACAGACTTGGGGAGAACGACAGTTCCTCTCTGGACAGCCCAGCTGATAAGGACCTGTGCGGGCTCCTTGCCCAAAGACTTTGCGAGCTCGTGAATGGTGGGGTCGTCAACGGCACTGCTCTTGTTGTTAGCTGCCCAGTTCTCTTGGCGCTGTACAGATATGCCACTTACCGAGGCAAGTTGTAGATGTTGTTGGCAAGGGGGCTGTAAGCCGTGACCACAATACCCTGCATTTACCCCAGATTAGCGAACCCGGCACTATGCAACCCCCCCAGATCTCTCTCTCTCTCTCTCACTCCGGGTGGCTTGTTAACTCACGTTCTCCTTGGACCAGGCCAGAAGGTCAGGCTGCTGCAGGTACGGGTGTGCCTCGATCTGGTTTACGGCCGGCTTGATCTCGGCCGTCTTCCACAGCTCCTCAATCTTCTCACGGGTGAAGTTGGAGACACCAATGGACCTGATCTTGCCCTTCTTGACAAGGTCTTCCATGGCCTTCCAGGTCTCGGCGATGGGCACATCAATGACATCAACCGCCTCGGTCACGGGGTGCAGGGGGAAGCGGTTGGTGTCGTTCTCCTTTCTGAAGGACACGGGCCAGTGAATCTAATGCACGACATTCTTGCGTTAGGCGGGGTCACCGTCAAAGCTTGTGGGGGAAAGGGGGGGGGGGGTCTCCTGGGGCCCGGAAGAGTGAGGGTCTTCTTCTTACCAAGTACAGGTCAACGTAGTCGGTCTGCAGGTCGGCGAGGGTGATGTCTAGCGCGGTCTCGACATCCTCGGCCTTGTGGTGGGTGTTCCAGAGCTTGCTGGTGATCTGAGACAAGGGGGTTAGCCGCTCGATACATTTTTAGAAAAGTCTGTTAAATGAACTTACGAAAATGTCTTTCCTGTCAACGCCAGAGGCCTTGAGACCGGCACCGACCTCCTTCTCGTTGTCGTAAACAGCAGCAGCATCAATGTGGCGGTAGCCGTTCTTCAAAGCGTGCTCAACGGCGTTCTTGACCTCATTGGGCTTGGATTGCTACACACATCACGTCTGTCAGCTTCGGATCTGATAATGGGCTGGCTGACAGCTTCCTACCCAAGTACCCAGGCCAACCGCCGGGATCTCGTGTCCCGAAAGGAGCTTGAAAGAGGTAGGAAGAGGCATGTTTGCAGAGTAGCTTTTCAGGGGAGTTACGTTTGCCGTTTTACGGATGTGTGTGCTTGTACAAGTGAGAAGAACTAATTTAGAAAAAGGCTGTTATCCGCGTTTAATGTTGTCATATGTCACACTCTGAAAAATCATGAATAAAATTGTCACAGGCCTCTTATATCCCCAACTTGAGGCTGTCGTCAGTCGCCAACGTCCTGCAATGTTTCCGTACTCACGGGACGCACTGAGGGGTCGCAGTGGCATCCGTGTACGGAGAAGGCATTAGTCAACCTCTTTTCCGGCGCTGGGCTGGAGGTGCCGCGCATGTAGCCGATCATGTCCGAAACGCCGGTGGGCCAGAAACATCGACAACGGGACGTTCCCCGCGCAAGCCCCCTTTTTGTGCAACGAGTCCCCACCCCCGCGTCATCACACCCCGAGAAACGCCATCCATGTGGATCGGAGCGCAACTTGCCTCGCGCCTTTGCCGAGGAGACCGAGACCGGTGGCTGAGAGAGGTGTCCCATCGCGCAATGTAAAATTGAGGGGTGGTGTCCAACAAAAATTCCGTCTGACAGAGAAAGGAGGTCTGGTCTGATCTTTGTTTGCAGCAAAAAAAAAAGTGATACCCAGCATTCTCGTGGCCAGTTCGAGAGCACAATCTTTCTTGTTTCTTTTCTCATCATCATCATCATACCCCCCATTAACACATTCACAATGTCCGGTGCCAGAGTTCCCCCCACGGGCGTCTTCGTCCCTGTCCCAACCTTTTTCCACCCCGCATCTGCCTCCGCGGGGTCCCTCCAGCCCAAGGTCGACGTCGAGACGCAGATCAAGCACAGCGTCTACCTGGCCAAGAATGGCATCCGCGGTCTGGTTCTCCTCGGCTCGACCGGTGAGGCCATTCACCTGAACAAGGCCGAGCGCATTGAGCTCGTTGCGGGTGTCAAGAAGGGCCTTGAGGAGGCCGGTTTCCCCGACTACCCCATCATGGCCGGTGTTCTCACCAACGGTGTTGACGAGACCCTCGAGTGGCTCGAGGACTACGCCAAGGCCGGCGCCCAATGGGGTCTCGTTCTTGTTCCTGGCTACTTCGGCACTGCCGCGAACCAGGAGAACATTAAGGAGTGGTACAACCTCATCGCCGACAAGAGCCCTCTGCCCATTCTCATGTGAGTGCATCTTATTCTTTAGGCGAGAAGAGATGAGCTGACTTAAAACTCCAGTTACAACTACCCCGGCGTCACCAACAACGTCCTCGTCGAGCCCGACACCTACAAGGACCTTGCCCAGCACCCCAACATTGTCGGTTGCAAGATGTAAGATTTTATCTAGCCATCTTTTCCTGAAGTTGTTTGATTCTAACTGGACCAGGTCCCACGGCAACGTCTCCCTCCACATCCAAGTCTCCTCCGACCCGCGCATCGACCACTCCAAGTTCCGCGTCTACAGCGGTTTCGGCCAGCAGCTCGCCCCCATCGTCCTCTTCGGCGCCGCCGGCGTCATCGACGGCCTCGCCGCGTTCTACCCCAAGACCGTCTCCCGCCTGTTCGCCCTCGCCGAGAAGCGCCCCGTCGAGCAGGGCACCCTCGAGGAGGTCCAGCGCCTGCAGTACGCCGTCTCCCGCGCCGAGGACTTCATCGGCAAGACCGGCATCATCGGCATCCGCGAGGGGATCATCCAGAAGGCCGGCTTCGGCGCTCTCGAGGGCGGCCGTCTGCCCCTCAAGGGCCGTCTGCCCGAGGCCACGTGGAAGTCTCTCGAGGCTCTCCTGCTGTCGGACATTGACAAGATTGAGAGCTCCCTGTAAATTCCTTGCCACTGCATAGCTAGCGGGTTGATTATGAATACATGATGATTTGGCCATGAATGTGCACAACTTCAATTGAGATGAAATGACGGATGCAATGTGTTGAGGGGATTGACAATTAAAAACCAGCCAGAGTTTTCCTAATCAAATGGAGATCCCGAAAGATGATAAAGACGGTTTCCTATGTTAGAGTACTCTCTGTTCGGCCGCTGTAAGGACACCATAAAATTCAGCAGCTCAGCGTCTTCTACTGTGTTTGGAGGGGTAACGGGAAGAAAGGCGGGGAGCTGGGTTAGTTACCCCGCCATCGGTGGGGCACAATATCAGTCCCAATTAGGCAGCCTCTGGTATAACAAGATCCGGAATGGTGTAATGGTCAACATTTGACGCTCTCATGCGAGGGCTCCGTCAGGCTCGGGGTTCAATTCCCCGTTCCGGAATTTCTTTTGCCAATCTCATGAAATTTTGCTGTCTTTGTTTTTCAGAATCGATTTTATCTGCTTTTCGTCTTGAATATTATTTCTTATGGTGCGTGCCTTTCGTACTCTTCCAATAATGGCTGTGGCTGGTACGTTCGGTGTGGCGCTCACGTCTGTGTGGATCTCGGGACTATCAACAGCAAGATTAGAAAAGTCGAATGGTAGCTGTATCCGCTCAAGTTTGCCGCTTAATTATGATTGTCGTTAGAACCCGTCTGAAGAATACTGTACCAAAAGATCATTTGCAGCCTTTTAAATGTCTTTGTACTTGTACCTACGTTTAGGACGTCATCTTGTGTGGTGCGAATATCGCATCTTTTTCTTAACCATGTGGCCGAAATCACTCGGTACTCTTACGACTTTTTAGTCGAGAACAATCAACTAAAGTCGGGCAATTACGTGATGGAAATAATAACCTCAGCTTCGCTTTAGCAACAGGAAGTACACTTTTTGTCTTAATACTTTAGCACTATTGTGCTCGCCGTCCTTGCTCCACAGGCAATACCAATTGAGGGGGCAAAATGTTGAAGAAATGGAAATGACAACAGATACATGCCACTGCGTAAATATACATCTTGAGGGTTTTTAAGCTGAAATAATATTGTGAATTGCCTCTCTTATGATTGCCGAGAAGAATATGTCTTTCATCGGATCGTATTGACTCTGGTTCCCGACATGCCGCTTACTACAGGATGAGGGAAAAAATGGTAAACCTTAAAAGTAATCTGATGATCTGATAAGCAGACAAAATGGAGACCAACTATCTACTATATCATCTAGTTGCACCGGACCCTCTTCTCGCCGAGTTTATTTTCTAGCCCACTTACTCAGGTAGTCTTAGAAGTAAGTGATCGTCAGGTTACATGCCAAGGCCTTACATAAAAGTTTGCCAGCCTCTACGCGTAACTGAATAAATATTTTCGGGCTTCATAACTCGAATTAACAAAAAGAAGCAATTCCCTCAGCTGAGAGTTATGGCACTGGGAGAACGTGATGGCTACACCGGAAGTCCAGCGTACGGGTGAGAAAAGTATAAGATGGGCATCAACTAGCCATGAATGCAAACAACATCCAATAGCAAAGGCCGGCAACAAGTTTTACACGCCACGGTAATCCTTCTAAACGCTCGTACTTTGATGCGAACAAAGTCACCATGAAGTCCTTCTTTGTGCTACTACTCGCCACAGCTACCGCAATGGCAGCTTCTCTCCCAAACAGCGACAACACCCTGACCCTCCTCAACCGCCAGTTCAGCGGTTGCGATAACTGCCACAACAACCCCGAATATCGTTGCGAGATTATCGACCGTTGCGTTCACAGCAAATGTTGCTAGACACCTGGTGGTTTGACGTGTATACCATCTGCTGCCAAAAAGTACAGTTCGGCCTTTTTGTTATGCAGTGATCACATATTGACGTCAGCAGGCTCCTTAACGAATCATGGTCGAGTACGATATCGATGGAATATACTTGTGGAATCGGCGACAAGCTCTATCAGGAGGGTACTTGTGACGTTTTGGTTCCCTGGGAACACAAACTAGAAGAAGCCTTGCAAGGTGGACCTTGCTTACAACAACTCCCTCTAGCCGTGCTGAATATGCGGCTACTGGCTTTGCAGCTCTATTTTAATTGAAGCTACGTCTTTATTTCTTACGCTGTGCCTTTAGAGTGTGCTTAATTAGTGCATGTTATTGTTCCCAAACTACAATTCCCACCGACGACTATAACCTGCATCTGAGCATTACCATAGTCCACTCGGTTGAAATTGCTAAACCATCAATTGCACACCCTTCAAGAATGAAGAAACGTCACACAGCACAGGCTGCAGGTCAACATTGCAGCTGTTTTGAGAACTGCATTATAGATTTCATCATCTGCAAGAACACAAGTTTCGGGGCACATTTACCGCGAAAGAGGACCATCTTGATCCGAAGTGCTCGTTTCTAAGAGGAAGAATGGAAAAGTATACGGATAACCACATGCGAGTTGCAGTTTGGAGTAGTTGGGAATGAGAAAGCCAACAGCGCAGTCACATCATGTTGCAACATCGGGATCTTAAATTCCACCACGTACATTTCGGGGCTTTTAGCGGCAGTACACAAATCCGCCTCACTGCGGCTTTGAAACCGGGTGGCAGAAGTGGATGCCGACGCCGGTGCATCTCATCCCGACAGCGCCTCTCAGCAGCCTGTGCACCTCATTGTCATCTCACCCCAAGTTGGTCATCTCACTAAATGGAAAAGACCTATCGTCAAACCCACCGTACAATAGCATCTTTTTCACAATGTCTGCATCCAATCTCACTTCACGCCCGCCTTTCTCATCCCTTCCTTTGGACCCAAACGGACCTCCCGGGAATGCATGGGGTCTCTATGGTAAAGACGACAAGCTGGGAGCGCTAAACCTCCTCACCCCTGCTGTCGTCGCCGCCGCCGCAGCTTCAGAAATTCGAACCGGTGACCGGGTGTCACTAGACTGGTCGCTGAACAACCCGTCCCAACCAAGCTTCGATCGAGCGCCGTTCGAGTCGAAGCTTGTCAATCGCACAAAGATTGACGGTGAGGGGAGAACCGTCAATGACGACATCCTACACTTTAACACGCAGTGTAGTAGCCAGTGGGATGGGTTCAGACACTATGGTAAAATGGAATTCTGGTCTCAGATGGAAATCCACGTGGCTAATGTGAGACACGAAGGATACCAAAAAGCGAAAAGATACTACAACAACACCACGCAGGAAGATTTGGACAACCCTGAAAACATAGGCATTGACGGTGAGTAATGCCTGTTGACACGGTGCGCGCACCCCCAGCTGAATCGAACGCCTTTTACAGCCTGGGTTGAGAAAGGTGGCATCGTCGGACGCGGAGTCCTTCTCGACTACGCCAGCTTCTGCGCTCGGCACTCTATTCCCCTCGATGCTTTCACCAGTAGTGAAATCTCCCTCGCTCATCTGAAGCAGATTGCAAAGGAGCAAAATGTCACTTTCCGCCCTGGAGACATATTATTCGTCCGCTCAGGTTTCACAGCAGGCTACAACGCAAAGGACAAGGCTGCGCAAAATGCCATTGCCGCACGAGAGAGCCCAGACTTCCTCGGCGTAGAGCCTACCAAGGACGTTTTGCAATGGCTTTGGGAGTCTGAATTTGCAGCAGTAGCCGGCGATGCACCGAGCTTTGAGAGAGCACCCATCGCGGGTCCTCACACTGCGGTGGGAGGCAAGTGGAAGGGTGAGGAGTGGGAAGAGGAAATGCAGACGGGTGGATTGCTGCATCAGTGGCTCTTGGGCGGATGGGGGCTTCCCATAGGTGAAATGTTTGATCTGGAGGCATTGAGCGCAAAGTGCCAGGAGCTTGGGCGATGGTCATTCTTTGTCAGCAGTGTTCCACTGAAAGTAAGTCTTTTTGTGTTTGTGACTGTGATGATGACTCGGGGCCATGTTGCTGACATTTGAATCAGGTCCCTGGAGGTGTCGCTAGTCCGCCAAATGCGGTTGCGATCTTCTGAGAAAGAAAAATGGCTAGAGACTGCTACGTAGTAAACCTTCAACTATAGATAGTACTTGAGGCCTTAATAGAACGTTTCCAAACAATGAAACATTCCCTATTTGGCAAATTCCTCGTTTCCATCATGTTCTTCACGTTCTATTGCGTGACATAGTTTGAGCTCGGGCACAAGTTGAGAGGAAATACATAAAGCCGTGTCTCACCCCCAAACTCAGTTGGCCTTTGTTGGTCGGTATCGCAGAGCCCCTGGTTGTTTTGAAATTACTCTGGCCCATCAATTGGACTTTACTAGCCACAAGTAGCTCTACGACGTTGTGCTGTCCTTGAGGCTGGGCGAGGTGGTCGCATTCATCCCATGCAATCTAGTCCCAAAATTCAAGCTCATTTCCGTGACCTCGTGTTCTGTTGCCCCAACACAAACCCTAGACCCTTGGTCCTGATCCCTTGAACTCTCCAACTGTCCCCTCCTAGCCTGCCCTGTTCCTGTGCCAAGCATGCAGATTCTTTAGTAGTTCTGGATCAGTCGACTCGGGCGCCTTCGGGGCCACCTCCCCGCAAGGACATGGCACAAGGATGTCTCCTTACCGGGGGGGAGACTTGAATGGGGGGCAACCGGGTACCCCGCATTGTCTTTCCCCATTCCCAAAAGGATTAAGAATGAGGTGACATTTCCGTCCTCCACGTCCCGCCCTGGGTCCCTCTCTTCTTCCCCCCTTCCACTCACTTCGAGGGCCATGTTTCCGTGTGTCCAGCTCCAGCAGCAGGATCAGGGGAGTCTGCCGCGCCAAATTGCTCGCTGTTTGTTGCTGCAACTGGGGACCGGCGCCGCGCCACCGTCGCCTCCAGTCTCTGGACTGACGGAGAACCGACGGCAATGGACCTGGACTCTGACGAGGTCGACTCCGGTGTCGGCATCGGCATCGGGAGCAACGGCACCAGCCTTAATGCCAATGCCAATGTTGCCGCCAACACCATGAATGGGGCGGCCCATCACGGGAATCGCCGCCATTCCCACTCACACCACAGTACCCATAGCCTGGATAACCATGGCCACATCCATAGGCACAACAGCACTAGTTCTATCAACGGCAATGGAAACATCAACAACAGCGGAGCCAACGGTAACGGCAATGCCACTCTTAACCATAACAACAGTAACATCAACAACGGCAACGGCAACGGCAATCAGCAGCTTGCTTCTCCGCCCCTTACACTTCCGCCTAACCCAACCCCTTTGTCCGAGAGCAGCAGCAGCAGGCGTCGTCGTCACCGCGACAAGGAACGCGTTCGAGTCACCAGAGCCTGTGACAGGTGCAAGAAGCGCAAGATCCGCTGCACGGGCATCCAGCCGTGCGAATTGTGCATCCGCACCGAGTCCCACTGCACTTACAACGCGTCTTATGCACGCGGTCGCCAGCCGCCCGTGGCCACTCGGGAAGATGTCGCCCGAATGGACCTCGACGGCCTCGACGTCTCCGTGCCGGCGGGAAACCCCAACAATTCCGCTGGTGGAGGGGGAGGAGGAAGAGGAGGAGGAACAGGAGGAGGTCATGGTGCCGTCTCTGCGTCGTCTGCTGCCGGCGACGATGCCCTGATGGCACCCATCGTCGTCGACGCCTCGGAACATGTTATTGATTCTGACAACCACTCGGATGAGAACATGATGAACGGCTCCAACTTGGTCATGGGCAGCGTTGGTCCCGGCACCGCTGAACCTCCCTCGCGGGCTTCTCCAGAGCCCACCCAGACTGATCTCCAGGGCCACTACGTCGGGCCTTCGTCCGGCGTGTCATTCCTCTTGCGGGTTCAGAAGAGGCTGCACCAGGCCGTTTCCTTCTCCCAGGCCTCTTCCATCTTCACTTTTGGCGATGCACCCCTGCCCGACTTTGACCCCAGCGGCGCGTTCTGCGTGCTGCTGTCCAAGGAGGAGGCCACAACTCTGCTCAAAAGATACTTTGACTTTGCCGTCCCGACACACCGCTTCCTCCATCGCCCCACCGTCGAAGGTTGGCTCGAGGAGTTTTATGCTACGAACGGTGCCATGAAGAGCCAGGAGGACGCACCCGCGCGTAGGGCTCTCTTATTTATGGTGTTTGCTCAGGCGCAGGAGTACATGGTCACCACCCAAACTCGTGAAAACTCTGAAGTCAGGTAGGTTAACGCTCCCTAGGGCTGACCTCCCCTCCCTCTCTCCCGCACCCCCCCGGAGAATATCCATGACATCTATATACACAAACCCTTGACGACTAACACGGCAATACAGCGCTCGTTACTTCTTGGCTGCAGATCATCAGCTTTCCAAAGAGAGAGGCGCCGTGCGCCTGACTAGCGTACAGGCTCGCTTATGCCAGTGCTTCTGGCTGTTATCACAGTCTCGCATCAACCATTGCTGGAGTTTGTTCGGCACGGCAGGCCACCTGGCCCTCGCCATTGGCCTGAACCGCAACCGTCACGCAGACCCGGCAGGGGGATATAACTACATTGAGCTCGAGTGCCGCAGACGCACGTTCTGGTGTGCATACAGCCTCGACAACTACCTTAGCGCCGCGCTGGGCCGCCCCAGGACCTTTCACGATGAGGACATTGACCAGGAGCTCCCCTCCTGTTCGGAGGACGGGGATCTGCACGCGGACCACATCACACCCCGCATGGGTCGCGGGCAGTCCCTTATGCTGGCCCCCGTAGCTCACGTCAAGTAAGTGGACCACCCCCCTTTTTGTTCGTCTTGTTGTTGCATTAGATACTGACTTGCCGATGCAAGACTTTCGCGGATAGTAAGCATGATTCTGCGGGATCTTTACTCCATACGGCCATCGTCGTTCTCCAACAGGTGTGCGCTAGCAGCCAAGTATTCGCAGAACTTGAAGCAGTGGAGGGCTGAGCTGTCGCAATTTCTTGATGATGGTATCAATATGGCTCTCCTTATTCCCATTTTCCAGCGGCAAAGGAATGTCTTGAATCTGGCGTATTGGCACGCCATGATACTCACTCACCGTCCATTTCTTCTCAGCAATTTTGCTAGACTGCAGCGGAACGGAAAGAGTCGCCGCCACAGCGTGGCTCACAAAGACCAAGCCGAAGATAGTGTCCAAGCATGCTTGGATGCGGCCATGCACGTAGTGGATACAGTGAACGACTTGATTCAGGCAGGCCAGCTGTTCCGCGCGTTTTGGGTAAGATACATCACGGCTTCATGCGCGTCTTATACAAGCTGACGGTAATTTCAGTTCACCTCATACTTTGCCTTTTCTGCAGTCGTCGTGCTCTACGTTTATACGATACAGCAGAGGACCGCGCCGGCCGAGACCTGGCAATCCTACTTCAACGCTGCGACTCGCTGTCAAACGCAGCTGGCTACGCTGGCCGATAACGAGTCTCAGCTAGCCGCCCGTTACTGCCTTGTCCTCGAGGAGTTGCGTACTGAGGCGTTGAGGCAGACGGAGCGTCTTCACAACGCGGCCGTGGCGAACCAGAACGGCGCGTCGCTGGCTCGTGCCGTCGTCTCCAACACTGAAGAGTTGCAGAATCAGCACGAGCAACATGCCCTTGTGGGACTCAACTTCCCGGACGTTGCTCACGCGGAGGACTTTGTGGGATTCGATGCGAGCCCGAGCAGTTCTTTGGCCGATATGACGAGCTGGGGCCAATTCGATTCAATGGTGAGTTACCAAATGCCGGTTTTGACTTGTAAAAAGATGCTGATTAAGTTTTGCTAGGTCACCTCGGGCTTTGGCGGACTTGAAGCCTTGCTGAATGACGACTCACTACGATTCTAATGATTATTCAATGTCAGACGACGGGTTTTGGAGATCCTCTTTGCGTTGCACTTTCTTGTGAGATTTCTACGGGTGGTTCTTCTCTCCTCGGGGAGACAGTTATGTCTAGGCGCATGGCGGTGTCTTGTGGTTTATTTGCTCGAGGCTACAAATTTACGCAACTTGTAAAGGATCAAATATTATCAACCCATGTCAAAATTACAGTCATCAGATGCATTATTTATACCTAAGATATTTACAGACTCTACACGCTCAACGTCGCGCAGACATGTGTCGTTAATCCGTGAGTCTCATCATGACGTCGCCGCCTCGAGGCCTTCCAGAATCGCCAATACGCCCTCGGCGCCTGGGTCTGGCACCTTGCCCCAGGCAGACTCCTCCACGTACACTGCTCTGCCCAACGATGCCGCCATACCCTTGGTGGCCTCGACTCCCTTTCTCGCCTCCGCAACAGCATCCTTGACGCTGCCGGTGCTCTCCAGGGTCTTCACGAAAGGCTCCAGGGCATCCAGGAGGGTTCTGTCGCCCTGTCTCGCAGGAGTAGCCTGCTGTAGGATCTCCAAAGCTCCAACGGCCACCTTGGTCCATGCCTTGAGGTCAAGAACACCGGCCTCGGCCTTGCGCAGCTCCGAAGAGAGCGCCGCGAAGAAGATGCTGTAGATGGCGCCCGAGGTGCCGTCCATGTTGTCCTCAATGACGTTTGTAAGATCGATAGCCGTGCGGACGGCGTCATCGCTTACGGATGACGATTCGGTGTATTTTGAAACAGCCTTGGCTCCTCTCACCAAGGTGACACCGCAGTCACCGTCACCGACCTGGCTGTCGTGGGCGGTGATCTGGGGCTCGGCGTCAATCAGTCTCTTTGACGCCTCGGCGACGACCTTCTTGAAAACGTCCACGTTCACTACAGGTATTCATCGTCAGTAACGGGGATGCCAGGCTAGCTATGTGAAGTGACTTACGCTGGACGCCGCTCTTTGCGCCGTCAGACCCATGGCTTGCCTCTGCGCTCTCAACGAGGCGCTGCTTGGGGTCGCTGCCGGTTTCGTTGCGGGGCGAGTAAGCCCAGCCGACGGCGTCGGTGCTGGCGTCGATGTACTTGAGGATTTCAGGGGTGGCCTTGAGCAGAGTGATACTGAAACCAGGGCCGTTCAGACTCGTCATGTACGTTCCGGAAATGACGCGAGCGAGCTTGAGACCTCGGGCACCTGCGCAGGGTTAGATGGTATTACTCTCATTTCGCAGAGCCGGGGGCAGATTCTTACCGAGAGCATTGACGACCTTGGCAGTGATGCCGCCGAACTCCAGGGGCGAGACGCCACCCAAGTTGTTCACCAGGGCAACGACGTCCTTTGCATCGGAAAAGTCGACGTACGCTCTGTCCGAGTCGTTGGTGTCGAGGAGCTGGTTCAACATGGCATCAATGAGCTTGGTCAGCTCGGGCCGGGGCTTCAGAACCTGGCAACCGGGCTCATTGTGAATACCCATTCCCAGCTCAACCTGGTCGCCGGATGAAGGCGCCGCGGCCTCACGGCCGGGGATGTGCACATGGTCCAAGGACGCGCCAACCGTGACGAGGTTATCGGTGACCGTCTTGCCCAACTTGAGCACGTCCGCCAGCGACGCGCCGGTTTCCTTGTATGCACCAAGGATCTTGTGGACGAGCACAGTGCCTGCGAGGCCGCGGCGTCCGACCTTGCCACTCTTCTTGCGGCCGACGGAGACATCGTCGCCGACGATGAGCACCTCAACGGGAACTCCCAAGCTGGCCTTTGCCTTCTCAGCGGCCAGGTGGAAGTGGAAGATGTCACCAGTGTAGTTCTTGATAATAAGAAGCACACCCGCGGGGGAAGCTACGCGGCCAATGCCGGACAGGATCTGCGCGACACTGGGGGAGGCGAAGATGGAACCAGAGACAGCAGCTGTGAGCATGCCGTCTCCGACGAAGCCGGCGTGAGCGGGCTCATGACCGGCACCGCCTCCTGAGAGGAGGGAGACCTTTTGTGAGTCGTTGTTTGTAAGCCAGATTGCTGTTCAATATGAAGTCAGTTGGTGTTTCTTCTCGTAGTGCCACAGAGATCCGGGATAAGGCCACATACCCTTCTTTGACTTGTCGAGCGTCAAGCCCGAGTGCGTCAAGACCAAGCTCTCGAGGGCATCGAGAACGAGGTTCTCAGCTTCGTCGTAAAAGTGCTGGGACATTGTGTTCACGGGAAATTCAACAAGACAAACTGCACGAAACAAAACACATTCAACTTCCTACGTTGATAGCTTCTTACGCGTTATCGTGGAATCCTCTCATATTAAGAAAAATCCCCCCCTCAACTGATAACCCCGCAGTATACCCCTCCAGCCACCACATCGTTCGACTCCCCGCCTGGCCCCGCGAGTTACTCGAACCCCTCGGCTCCCCCGCAATCTCTTCAGTCGGAAATACTCCTAGGTTCCGATCCGATCGATACGGAGGAGGAGAAACTGAGCTTCCTCCTACCGGCATGTGGCACACCGGGGGAAGTGGTCTGTGCGTCCAGACGGAGGGGCTTATCCGTCTACGACGCCCGGTGTGCTTTTCCGTCGGTTGTCTCGGCATCGACCCGTGACCTCAGCTACTGGGGGGTTGGAAAGCGGCTACTCGTCATTGCCACTGATGAGTGTGGGTCAGTCTTGTTGGCTGGTTGGCTAGCTCTTTTGGCTGTAAAGCATGGCGAACAGGAGGGACGGAAGTGTGCGAACCAGACGAACATGGACATGGGGGGGCCATTAGATGGGAAAAAAAGATGTTTAAAGATATTAGGTTTTGGATCTTTCTCCAAATTGTCTCCAAGTCACTTCTCACTGTGAATGAATTGGCCAAGTACTTAGGTCGTCCAATGTAAATACACCGCAGACAAATCTGTCTTAAGTTCTTCCCATCAACTCGTCTCTTTGAAGTCTTCTTCTCTTCACCTTCTTCTCATTCCTTTCTCACACGCACGCCTTTCTAACCATGGCGATTCACACGGAAGGCGTGGCGCCGAGGTCTCTACTCACCTCTGAGAAGCCGACCGTTGAGATCGTCGAGAATGTTAAGCCCATTGAGCTGAGAACCGTCACAGACCTCTTGTTGAGACGGGTCGAAGAGGCGCCAGATGTCGACGTCCTGGCTTACCCGGCAACAGCCAAAGGAAGAGATGACTATGTAAGCTACACAGCCAAGGACCTCGACCGGTTCGCCGACGAGGCTGCGCGCAAGTATGCGCAGGCTGGGCTTCTCCCTGAGGTATGCGACTTCACTCATTCACTCACTCTATCTCAGTCAGAAAATCAGTTGCTCACCATAAACAGAACCCTGCCTCCAGCCAAGCGGAAGTCGTCGCTCTGCTGGCAAACTCCGATCTCAACTATGTAGTCTCCATGTTCGCCTTGTCAAGGATGGGCTTTGCGGTGCTCTACCTCTCAACGCGTCTCTCGCCCGAGGCCTACGTCAACCTTTTGAAGAAGACCAACTGCAATCGCATCGTCATCTCAGACCGCTACAGCAGCACCGCATCTCAGATCAACGACCTGTACCCCATTTCCACCTTCAACATCCTCGACAAGTCCGAGTACGACCTGCCCGTTCCCTCGGGCGAGCGCTTCCCCGTCTTCACACACCCCAACGCCTCGCAGCGCATGTCCTTCATTGTGCACTCATCCGGTTCCACAGGCTTGCCGAAGCCCATCTTCCAGACGCATGCGGCTTGCATCTCCAACTACTCAAGCGGCATCCCCTACCGCGCGTTCTTGACTCTGCCGCTGTTCCACAACCACGGCATCTCAACACTGTTCCGTGCGATTTATGCAGGAAACAGGATCGCTATTTACAACGCCAACCTGCCCCTTTCTGGAACCACGCTAGTGAAGGCTATGGCCTCGACGGAGCCGGGAAGTTTGCACTGCGTTCCGTATGCGCTGAAGCTGCTCGCGGAGACTGAGGGAGGTATTGAGGCGTTGCAGAGGCTTAAGCTTGTGCTTTACGGCGGTAGCAGTTGCCCAGATGATTTGGGCGACCGTCTCGTTGAGGCGGGTGTTTATCTTGTCGGACATTACGGAGCGTAAGTTGATCATATTTTTCACTAAGCGAGTGACTCTGTTAACACGTTTGTCAGGACTGAAATGGGCCAGCTCATGACCTCCTTCCGTGAGCCCACAGACAAGTACTGGAACTACATGCGTCCCCTTCCCTCAGCCAAGCCCTGGCTGCGCATGATTCCCATCGCTGATGGCGTCTACGAGTGTGTTGTTCTGGACGGCCTCCCGTCCAAGGTCATGTCCAACTCGGACGACCCTGAGCCCAACTCTTACCGTACCCGTGATACCTTCGTCCCTCACCCAACTATTCCCGACGCCTGGCGCTACCTTGGCCGTCTCGATGACCGCGTTACGCTTGTGAACGGCGAGAAGGTCCTCCCTATTCCCTATGAGAACCACATCCGTGAGCACGAACTCGTCCAGGAAGTCGTCGTCTTCGGTGTCGGCAAGTCCATCCCCGGTCTAATTATCATCCCGAGCGAGAACGCAAAGGACCTCTCCAAGGAGGAAATTCTCAAGACTCTCAGCCCCGTTATCGCGGAAGCCAACGCACGCGCAGAGGCCTTCGGTCGCGTTTCTCCGGAGATGATCGAGGTCGTCGATATCGGCACCGAGTACCCTCGCACCGACAAGGGCACCGTCATCCGCGCTGCCTTCTACAAGCAGTTCGCCGACCTCATCGAAGAGGTATACCGCCGCTTCGAGGCGCCCAAGGATGACGTCGCTGGCGGCGAGCTTGTGACTCTGGACCTGCCCCAGCTGGAGGACTACCTCCTGGATCTTTTCCACACCAAGCTTGGCTTCCAGTCTCTGGAGAAGGGAACCGACTTCTTCGAGGCTGGTGTCGACAGTCTTCAGGCTAGCACGGCACGCGGATACATCCAGAGAGGCGTCAACCTGGGTGGCAAGACTCTGGGACAGAACGTTGTCTTTGAGTACCCCAATGTCATCTCGTTGGCCAAGCACGTTCACTCTCTCCGCACCGGCGAGGCCGCAGAAGCTGAGGACGAGATCGAGGTCATGAAGAAGCTGATCGCCAAGTACTCCGACTTCAGCGAAAGACAACCGGGCACCATCAACCCTGACGGCGAGACTGTTATCCTGACTGGCACCACTGGTTCCCTTGGAGCCCACCTTTTGGCCCAAGTAGTCCGCCAGCCCTATGTCAAGGCCGTCTACTGCCTTGCCCGCGCCTCATCCCCCGAAGAGGCCGAGTCTCGTGTCATCGCCTCGGTGACCTCCAAGGGCCTCAGTCTCTCTGACAGCGACAAGGCCAAGGTCAAGTACCTCCCCACTAACCTGGGCCAGGCTGACCTCGGCCTGACGCCGGAAGCCGCTGCCGAGCTCCGCAAGTCCCTGACGACAGTCATCCACTCCGCCTGGGCCGTCAACTTCAACCTGGGCGTCGCGAGCTTCGAGGCGCAGCACATCCGCGGAGTCCACAACCTCCTCAACTTCTGTCTCAGCACAGAGACGGTCAAGCCCGCGCGCTTCTACTTCTGCTCCTCCATCTCGGCTGCCGCGGGCACGCCGATCCCGGCCAGTATCAAGGAGACTTACGTCGAGAACCTCGAGCACGCGCAGAACATGGGCTACGCGCGCTCCAAGGTTGTCACTGAGCACGTCGTCAAGGCGGCGGCGACCAAGACTGGCATCACGGCCCGCGTGCTGCGTCTGGGACAGATTGTGGGCGATTCGGAGGGAGGCGTTTGGAACCAGACGGAGGCGATTCCGTTGATGATCCGCAGCGCAAAGGTCATCAAGGCGCTGCCTGCTCTGGACGAGGTAAGTCTACACCACCAAAAACAAATCCCCCGGAAATCACAAATAGAAACCCTTCTTGCTAACAGTTGCCATAGACCCCCTCATGGATGCCTGCGGACAAGATGGCTCTTGCAGTTCTCGAACTCGCTAGCCTTACCGGTTCCCGCTGCTCCTCCTGCGGCGCTCCCCCGGCGTCCCCTGACGACGCCGACTTGGATCTTGTTTACCAGGTCCAGAACCCGACTCTCTTCCACTGGACCTTCGACTTCCTCCGCGCGCTGCGTGCCGCGGGCTTGGAGTTCCAGATCGTTTCGCAGCGCGAGTGGGTGCGCCGCCTGCGTGAATCCGACCCTGACCCGGAGAAGAACCCTACATACAAGCTTCTTCGTTTCTTCGAGGAGAAGTACGACAATGACAAGCCCGGTCGTGAGGGCCTTGTGTTTGAGACGCAGAGGACGGGCGAGAAGAGCCCTGCTGTCGGACAAGGCTGGGATGTCGTTGGAAGCGGACTGGTTGAGAAGATGGTGAGGTGGATGGAGACGCAATGGTAGATTCATGAACTGCCTAGGACTTGTGTGACTCATTAGTGGCGTTTGGCATTGTTTAGTATGGGATTTGAGTTATATTTGCGGGATGGATATCATGAACATGGACAAATTGAGCCTTCATTTTTACAGATATTGACGAGACTGTGAACTTGAGATGTGTGAATCTTTTGTCAATCTTGATGTATTTGACCTGAACAGATAATCACATTTTGTCTTTTGATTTTATCATCGTAGATAGGTATATGCATGAACATAATGTCGAGCTTTCACCCCGACTGAGGAATCGGCCATCGAGTGCCGCTTGGTATAACGGAAACCAGCACATGCTTCCAAGCGCCGAGTTGTACATAAACTTTCAATCCACCCATCTGAGATTGTAAAGCTCATAAATCATTGGCCTGGAAACCCCCTCAGCATGCATCCGGAGGCGCCCGGAGGTCCGACCCCAGCTCCCCAGCCGCTGTTCCTGAGACATCAGATACAAACCCGGCTTCTTATAATACATCGCCAATCACCAAGTCATCGCGAGTCGTACAATCGAAATTAATATTTCGAAAAAAATCCAGACATGCGTTTCCTCACCTTCGGCCTGCTAGGCGTCGCCTTGCAAGCGGCGGCGTATACGCCCCTCAACGTCACGGCCATCACAACTCGCGACGGTTACTCGGTGCTCGAATGCTGGCAAATTGAATCTGTCCCCGTCGAGGCGCGTGCAGCCATCAACTACGAATTCGGCGGTGACCTGACCCGCGCAGAATGGTCCATCATCAAACCTCGGACGACGGTTGGCGAGGCGTGGGCACCGGCTGTGCAGTGAGTTATGCTTATGCTAGCTAGATGGGATGACCCTGTTCCCGTTTCCCATTTTTTTTTCGTCCGCCACGCCAACTTAGATGGCATGACAAGATTGTTTGAATCATTTCCTTCTTGTTCATGCTGATGTTGTTGATGACATCAATTTTTGCCGGGGCGGGCGGGCGAGCTGACTTTGGCACGTAGGTTGACAGTCATCATGAACGGTCTAATCCGCATCACATCCCCCGCTCCCCAAAATAGCTCGCGAGCGATGCCGCTCCCCGATTCTGACGCTCCGCAACGGCCAGAGACAACGGTTGCGTACATTCAGCCAGGCACGGTATCCTCGTCGCTCGTCATCGCGGCCGACTTGAAGAACACCAGTATACACGCCGGACATTTTACAGAGTTCCCTGGCGATGAGCCAACGGTGCTGTTACAGGTGCCCTGGGCTGGAAACATTGCACCGAAGTACCGCGTCCTGGGGGATGGGCCTTGTGAGAAGGGAGCGTGGACATTCTGACGACATTTTGCGGGGTATTAATTACCACGGGGGGTATGAAAAGAGGACAAATACAAAGATTATGACAATGGCACTGTTCAGCCACCACTACGGACGGCGTCTTCCAAGGCCTCGGCCCAAAGTGGCGAGGGGGTCTGGCTTGCGAGGGATGGGGTCTTAGTCTGAAGCACAACAATGTTCTAACCCAGGAGAGCTCAAAGAATCGCGTTAGCCGACAAGACAAGTTGTTGCAAGAACCCCTGGAACGTGGATGGCGAAGGCCAAGAAAAAACGAACGCCATAACCCCAAAGTCTAATTGATGCGCCAGAGGGACGGGAAAGGCTTGGTTGAAGGCAGGGAGGATACGACTTTGGGGCTCGCGCGGGTCTGCTTCTGTTCTCACGGTAAAAATGATCATAATTGGCAAAGTAAGCGTTAATAAATGCACCGTCGGAGGGAAACCATCTGGTAATCTTCGTCCGAATGACGGCTGCGAAGGGCACAGCCATCGCATGCCATGCGTTGCTTGTGAGGGGATCGGCGCTCGTAACGCAACGCAGTTGACCGGTGCTTCTTAGTGTTCTCTTTAAGCATTTCTTTGCCGGGACATCCGCTGCTACTTCGTGTGTTCTGACAATGACTAAATTACGCAGACCATGATGATGATGATGATGATGATGCTAACACAAAAAACCTGCCGGTTTTATGGGTAACAGCCCCCCTTCGCAGGGAGAACATTTGGTGATGGTGACGTTGCTGGATGAGCTCTAAAGACAGGGAGAAAGACCAGATGAGAGACTAGACGCGCCAGCGGTCGGGTAATTTGACGAAGCAATGTTTAGTTTTCGTCTTCCCGTGTGTTCTCCTTTCCCTTCGGTGATGAGAAAAGTGGCTAATGATAGTTGGCTGTGAGACAACGCATTTGCCGAAGCTTCTGATCGTCACACTGCTTCTATGGCATTACGGCACCGACGGGCTTCATCCGGGGCATTTTCAATTCATGTTGGAGACACCTTCACTTCATTTTTTTATTTATTTCTTTTTAATCGGTTGGTACTAATACTTTGCGCATTCTAACGGCAGATGAGGATCAAATGCAAGGCCCAGAACCTCGGGATGTGACACACATCTGCGTCCCGTGGTCTCGTGGTTTATAGAGATGCATGGTAGCAATCCCGCCGGTGGCAGGGTGGTCAGCGTAGAGGAGGGGGGGGGGAGGGGGCCATAACTGTGGAGGGCGATCTCGGCAGTAGCCCTAAAACCAGGAAAAATCCCACGATTTGTGATTTGCTTCCCAGCCTCGACCGGCCGCCTGTGCGCTGTTTGCTGGCCTTTCTCCCCCTTCTACGGGTACTCTCCACACCGGGGAATAGGGTTCTGACAGCGATCATCCCAGAAGAGGTGTGCGGCATGCCCAAAGAGGCATGCGGACGCGGGGGTTAGGTACCAAGAAAAGGTGTGTGGGAAAGGCGTGTGTGGGAGGGATCATTATTTTGGTGGCGGGCCGAATGGGGGTCAAATGTTCGAGACCCCAGGGCTCGGGGTGTTCAAGGAGAATAAACAAAACGTCAGTCAGCTGCTTTGCCTCGAAAATGTAGAAAAAAGAAAAGAGTGTATGCCGATACCCGTGATTGGGGTCTAGATCATAGGCAGGAAGGGGTTCTGAACATCTTGGGGGGTGTAGAGGTGTCACCAAGCCTTGGCAGCTAGCATTGCAGTTCACAGCCGTGGGTAACAGGCACACAAGCAACCGGGAGTGTGTCGCCATGTCTTGAGACGGCAGGGCCAGGCGACAGGAGCTGTTTGTTTGGGCGATGTTGTTCACCACTCAACGTGACCTCGTGGGCTCGTGGATCATTGCCGGTTCAAGGATGCGCTGCGCTGCTTGAAGGATGCTAAGGGAGGGTGTGGAAGCTTCGTAGGTGGCTGAGTTGGTTTGTGATGGGTAGCTCAGTGTTCGCGAACTTCCAGGGATGGAGTGTGCATAAGGCTAAATGTTAGATTCAGTTGCCGAACCTGGTGCGGGAAACTGGCCATTAAGCACCAATGGTCCGAATTAAATTAGCATTTGGTATATCCGTATGGGTGTTCTTATAGGTTCACAGTTGAGAGTTAGATGAACAAGTTGGTGTGTCATAGGTAAAGCTTCATCATTGGATGCCATGGCAAACACGCTAGGCTGCGCTTGAATTCATAGTTGTTCTTTGCATGGTGGTTGATCCGTTCTCTCTCTCTCTCTCTCTCTCTCTCTCTCTCTCTCTCTCTCTCTCTCTCTCTCTTGCATCTGTGACCAACGAATGTGGCCCTGGCTTGAATACATGTACATCCTTGAAAACGAGATCTGCCACGACTGACCTGGTGATTGGCATTTTGCTTTCCCGAGAGACATCGGACAGCCATCCGTGTCATCCATCATATGTCATCAAACCATCGTCGCGGGTGCGAATCGTAGAGCGGATATGTACGATGACCCTGTCCAGGTCCTGGTCTGCAGCTGGCTGACGCGGTAGCCGATGATTGGGCTGGACAGGGTGAATCAGGGGTGAGTCCAATCCGTGATCAATTTGACTCTGTAGGTGGTGGGAAACGTGGTGTGGTATAGAGCCACGAAGCTAATCGAAATGTGTGTGTGTGTGTGTGTGTATGAGTGTGTGAGGGTGTGAGTGAGCAAGTGAGGCCTTGACATGTGAAAAGCTGAAGGTCACTCACTGAACTGTCAGCGAGTGAGAAGAGTCTTGTGAATCCTGCAACGGAAATAGCACTACCAAGGCCAAAAGCCGTCGCCACCATCCAATGAGGCTTCACATGGCGTAAGCGATTTGATGTAGTGCCCGTTCAACCGTCCAAATCCCTTCGGCCGTGGACGAAGAGGACTGATCAGGCAGAACGCCTAAGACACTTGTGCCGCTGCCTGCGCTGCATTTTCCTCATATGACTACCTGACGTCTCCAGTCGCCGCTGCGGCTGTTCGGTATGGTTCAGCAGCATCTGAGAGTATTTTGGCTTGTGATACGTGACTCTTTGCAGTTCTGTTTGACCGTGGCTTGAATGATCAAGGCTGCAACGTTCTTTTCGCGTTACTGTTTGAAAGGAGGGTCGCATATAACATATGGTCTAGTGACTGAGGATCAACGGCCAATCCACTTCCTACTTGTGTGCACTCGCTGCTTCTCTCGCTCACGTTGTGTTGGAATCTCTATATTCCCACACCAAATCAGGGCATTCTCTCAACCTTACCCGCCCGGTAGATGCTCGACAAGGAATCCGCCGAGAAATTCCTCAATGGTTGACTCGAGTTTACACCCACTGCAGCCAGTCTCCATTCTCGCCCAGCCCTCTAGCGACATCGGCGGTTACGCGGGACAATCCAGTGAGGGGCCGCAACAGATTTACAGGGGACAGCCTGGAGGGCGTCTCGCCTTGACTATCTGACATTCTTCTTGGCTTTTGATGCTATCCATTCACACGAGACGAGACGTCAAGGAAGCAACAAAAAAAGTGACTTGCGAAAACCCACAATCAAAATAGTTGACCCCCGATAGCTGAAGACCGTGTCAAAGCCAGTTGAGACGAAACGACATCAAGAAGAAGGCTCCGAGACACCGGCTATAAACAAAACATTTAACACCAAACAGTTCCAGACTGTGAGCCCAAGGCGCCGATCGCATCGGTCTTCGGATTACAGCTCTAGAGACAAGCCGAACACACGCCGACCAAGGGTCTGAACTGAGACTCTCAAGAGGTTACGAGTATATCCCGTTCCCGCCCGTCACTCCCTGGAACCTTTTCATACCACCAACCTCAAAAGGTTTTGACCTGCACTCGTCTCCAATAGTACAGACTTAGTTCTCATCCATCTCCACGAGAGTCGAACAGCGCATCGAAAGGTGGGGATATCGACACACGCCAGGCCATCCTCGTCCACAAGCTTGCTGCTGTTCAGTCTCACTTTTTTGTCGCATTTGCCTCTCACACGAAATCATCTCATCTCATCTCATCCTCGCCCGCCTCACCAAAGTTTTCGCAATCTCCAACTGTATCCATCTCATCAATTCCCTCCTTCGGTGTCACCGCCACTCCAAATTACTCTTCCTCAGCCTTTGTGTCTCTCCCCTTACCCTTGGGTC
Organism: Colletotrichum truncatum; assembly: GCF_014235925.2. Lineage (NCBI taxonomy): Eukaryota > Fungi > Ascomycota > Sordariomycetes > Glomerellales > Glomerellaceae > Colletotrichum > Colletotrichum truncatum. The sequence continues at coordinate 1,107,711 of NW_027222404.1, read as the reverse complement.
AACAATCTCGGCTGTCGAGCCTATCCTGCAGCCACCGGAACTTACGCAAACAGGCGAACTTTAGCCAGGATTCTCCCACGATCCACCGCTTTGCATGCACTACACGCTCACTCACCTAACAGCGTGCATTCAAGACGCATAACCCAACCCTGTAGGGATATAGTGTCTACCCTAGCACGGACACAGCCCGAGTACGTACACAATTGCTCACTTCTCTCAGTTAGCTGCATGAAAGGGCCGCATTGCAGCTTCGCAACACAACTTGAGACGACAAGAGGGATAAATCGAACCAACTGCAGCGTAAGAAGGGGAAAAAGGGCCCCTCTCAAAACACCTGCATCCTGAGTGGATAACCGCCACCAAGGCCCATTATCCGTGTGCTTCCTGTGTGTTTATCCTCTCCACCGTGACGCATCAAACAACAACTCGCTGGGGTCTAGAACTCTCAGAAACCACGACGGCTTTAGAGAGAGGCGCTCTACTGGAGCACCGGTCCGTTAGCGTGTAGCAACCCGACATCATCCATCATCATCCCAACTTTCGAAACTCTGCGACACGAAAGGCCCTTTTTTGCCTTTGCTCTCTCGTCCTGTCAAGCACAAGTCACTGGGGGACCTAACAAGCTTACACCCTCGAGCCTTCCGGTTGTCTGTGACGTTCGCGCGGAGCTCTGAACTTGATCGGACTTGGACCGGTGCAGAGTCCAACTGTCTTGGCCCATTAACTGATCTTCTCCCTACGATACAGAGTTGTGTATATCACCGCCACTTCCAGGCTCTCCTCATCAGCGCCTTACCCAGAGTTTCCCCCCAACCTGATTTCTCTTCCTACGTGGTTGAGACATACATATCCGGCAGTGCCCCTTGACTCTGGAGTGAGACGTCTTTTCACGTCGGCGGCTTGTCGCCTCATCAACGACGCACTCTTCTTACCTGGTCACTCGACTTCCTCCTGCATCTGCAGCCTGCCCAGGTCCAGTCCAGTGCTCCCACGCCTCCATCGTCCTGCAGGAGCCATATAGCCGCATTATACTCGAGCCCTCCTCTCGTCTGATCTCCTAGACCGTTCTTGTTGTTGGCGTCGCCGCTCTACACGCTACTCCTTTCACAACAAATTCGAATCCTTTCCCGATTCTTTCCATTGACTGCTTTCTTTCTCGTCAACTAACCCTGGCTTCCAAGAACCTGGGTACCTCGCCCTAAGCCTAGTCCAGCCGTCATCCCTCGCACTACAACGCCGCACCGCCGCCATTCACCCATCGACTTAAACTTTGGCATCTCTCCCCTTTATCCGCTGCGAATACACTGATTGGCATTTTGTCATTGTCACAGAGTCTTCTGGCATAAACCAACCTCACCCCCAACCCACCGCACCACAAAAAACCATATCAAACCGGGGAATAAACTCGCGACCTATCCTGGCATCGCATAGAGGGGCAGCCACATCATCAGCCCACGCATAATTATACTCTGCGATCAACCATTTACACACACCTCAGACTCACACACAGGCAGAGTCTGCATCTGTACCTACATATCCCTCCCCTCCCCTCTCTCTCTCTTTCTTCCCTTACCCGCGCCTCTCCCATCGTCCCCCATCCAAGTGAGACAGCGAGACCCTATCACCCCACGCTCGACGTCAAAGGCGCACAAAGAAGAAGAAAAAATACCATACAACAACAGGGTTTTTGTGCGTGCAGCCTTTCCCTCTGCACACCCCGCCTCTCCTCCGACATTCCCCCCCATTCCTCAGCAAGACATCCCAGGTCCCAGCTCCAGAACCACGAGACCCCCATCGGGCGCCTCACCGCAACATTCTGATCCAATCACGGCGGTCCAGCCCGCCCACGACGACAACCTCCCCTGCCACCTTTCGAACGGGGGTATCAAGCTCGAGCAAACACGCTAAGACAGACCCTTGTCAAAGAGTGGAGGCCCGATTTCTCGATTTCATCGTCCCCTTTCATTCTTAAGTTGATTGCTCGCCTGGCCCTGCCAAAAGGCCCTGTACATTTCCCGCTGTTGCAGCTTGCTTCTAGAACCAGAGGTCCAATCCCATTTACTCTGTTCAACTCTTCCTCCACTCTTTAAGAGAAAGAGAACAGGGGGTTGGAAAATCAACGAAGAACTACACATCCACTTGCACACATTTGTCGTCAGATCAACGCGACTCGGAACCCGGGTCCCTCAACCGGAGAGGGGTCTACTCTTTTTTTTTCAGACCGCAACTTCTGATACTGACTCCGTCCCTCATCTCCGCCTTTTTAACAAGAAAATCTCGTCTACGACAATAATACATTTATACCCCCCGGGGGAGGCCTACCGCACGCACGCAACGGGCCCCTTTTTTCCAGACGTCTTGTTTCTCTCAACCTTCGCAGCTCGCAGCTTGGTTACTAAAAGCTCGCTCGTCGGCCATCGTCCACCTCGCCCTCTCATCGATCGTACGCTTTTTTCTTTCCAGTGTGTGCGTCGAGTCGAAAAGGGAAACCTTGCTCCCAATGAGTCCATAGCGAGGCTTACATCTTCCATCTTTCCACGTTCTACAATACTCGCTCACGTCTTTTGATTTACACCATTTTTTATGACCTCTTATTCGTCCGTGCCTCCGATATAGTGAGAGCGATACCACATATACACCCATCCATACCCATCAAACGCATCCACATACTTATTCAACTATACACGCACAAAAATCACACAAACCGCGGCAATGTCTCGTCTTTCCCCGTTCCCATCCAACATGACATTCCGCACCGAATCTCGTGCTAGTGTCGCCGCCTCCGACACGACGTACTACACATGCGCCTATCAGTCTTTCCACGACGTAGAGCTTTACGCTCCAAGCTCTCCGCCTTCCAAGACCCCCGTATTCGCGCCGGTCCGGGCTCCGGCACCACCCTCCGCGCCAAAGAGCCAATGCATTTCCACTTCCAAGGACCAGGAGCCGGAACCATCTGAAATGCGCCGTCAAGATTCTGGATATGAGTCGCTACCTCCCCGCAACTCATCCTCATACCAGCGCCGCACATCAACCGCTTCCTCGTCTCAGTCTTCTTCACAGCCGCACTCCCGTCCGCGGGGCCGCCCAACAATCCGCCGCACCCCGAAGCCAAACACGTATCCCAATGCGGCGCGGACAAGTGGTAGCAGCCTATACCACCCGTCCTCCAGAGGCCACCACTCTTCACACTCGCATGCGCAGCCGGCAACGTTTTTCCATTTCCCGGCCCACCCCACCGATGTCGAACTCGCTTCCCGTCGACCACGAGAGGACCTCGAGCTCGATGAGAGAGGGCTGCTCTCGCCCACGCAGCAACCCGGCAGCGAGTCCGCGGAGATGGCTCCCCTTCCCCCTCAAGCAACGCATTACTGGACCAGTGACCGGACGAGACGGCTCGAATATGCCGCCATCGATGCCGCCAGCCGGGGCGTCAAGGGCTGGGTGAAGCGGCATCTCGTCCCGGACTGTTTCGTCCCGAAGGAGAAGCACGTTGCTTTCGACGACGACACGGGTAGCGTGCGACGATACAGACTCGAGCTCGATGAGGAGCCCACGGAAAAGTGCAACTACGGCGGCCGGAAAAGGAGTTGGTTCGGATGGCGCCGCTCCAAAACGGCGTGAGCACACGCAAGTCGGAAAAACGCCATGGCTGTCGATTTCTCTTTTTTTTTTTTTTTTAACAGCATGCCCTGGTTTTGATCGAGATGCATTTTTATCTGCTTTAATACCGGTGTTGGGCTATTTTTTATTTTTTTGAATTATGGTTGGGGGATGGCATCACGCGTCGACATTTGCACACGCGGCTCATCAGGCTGCATTGGCGTTTTATACCCAGCATTTGGTATTGTTGGCTTCTGGTTGCCTTCTTATTTGCTTTTTATGCCTTTATTTGTTAATGTTTTCTGTTGAGACTTCCCGAAACGAGGAATGAGGCATGAGCTGCTTGATTGAGCTTCAGACTGGCATAGCGTATCATAGATCATAGAGCGCCGCGACGAGATTTGCGGAGAGCCGGAAGAGGAGGATGAGAATGAGGAAGAGGATGTCTTTGAGGACTATGAGACTCGTACACAGGGTGAGAGTTGTTGATAGTTTCCAATCAGACTGCATCACGTTCAAAACTTGAATCTTAGTTTCTGTGAGGCTCTTTGTGTCTTGGTCCGATGTCATTTAAAATCGGCGCCATTCTTCAAAGCTACTGCAACTTGAAAAGGTGTGCTTCAGAAACACCACTAGACCCGGGGACCATACACAGTGAGACGAGATGAAAGGTGGTGTCTAAGTCGAAGTTGAGCACTCTTCCAGCACCCGGATCCGGCAGCCGGTGACGGTCCGGCCCGCACCGGCTGGCCTTCCGGCGAAAGAAGCGGTGAAAAGGTTGAAAGGTCAGACGATCGAAATCGTTTTCAATCCAAGTACGCGCAACGAGTCATTGCCCGTCTATAAGCTGGTCAAGTTGTGCTTTACATTCATTGTATACAGTATATATTCCGTACAACCTCTAGAGTCTTGAGTAATGGAGTATGCCGATCACGACAACAAATCGGGCCCCCACGACCACCTCCGCTTGCAAAATGGCAGCTGTCCTTGGCCAGGCAGTGGATCAGTCGTGAAGATGGAACTGCCTCCTGACGATCCGTTTTTTAGTCCCACCCCGTTTGCTCCGCTCAACCAACGCGGGCTTGGCTGTCGAAAAATTTCCCACGACGCCTTCACCGCTCGTTGACATCAGCACCACAGCAACGGCAGTACATCATGCAGGTCGAAACGCCCAACCGATTCCCGCGGTCCAGCTCGGTCACTGCAATCTTCTAGGGGGGGGTAGGGCCAGCTGAATCACTTCTGCCCGACCTTGACGCACTCAATCACAGCCAAGTGCCGCCACGGACCCTGACCCCGCGATACGCTCCGAATCTCCAGCTTGGCGCGGCCCAGGATATCGGTCCAGCACTCGAGCGAGCGCTGTTTACCACCAAAAGTAAGCATCATGAAGTCGAGCATCGCCGATGTGTAATGCGGAGGGTTGCCCATGACGTCTTCCTGGATCAGCAGACGGCTGTCGTCGGCCATGGCGTCGGCGATGATGCTGAGCATGTTTGTGGCGATGATGTCGCCGTAGTTATGCAGACACCGCCGAATCCAATAAATCAGAGCACCTGCAAGTAGTAAGATTAGCAACCCTGCTTGTCTCACACTTTGGATCGTAAGTGCGAAGGGCAATCGCCATCACCTTTCTCGGGTTGTTCCTTATGGAAGTCGATAGCCTGCTTCCTCACGAGCCTCATCTCCTCGTCGTCGGTTTGCTTCACAGCCTCAACCACCTCCGGGCGGTCCTGTAACACGCACCGATCCAACGGCAAGTCGGGGTTCTCCCGGTGGATAGCCTTGATAGATTGGCCCCGCCCGGCGCCGACATCCACAAAAACTGCCCGGTCCGTCCGATTCGCCTTTGCCCATTCGACCACCCATCCAAAGTCGTAGACGCCGGCTATAGGCATTTTCTCTTCGATCGGTCCCATGGCGCGAAAGAATCGCTGCATACGCGGCGGGTCGTTTTGCAACATTTCGTACCACCCGAATTCGGGTGTGCCGTACGCGTAGGTCCCCGGGACGTGGTTCAGAGTCTGCGGCTCTTTGCGACCGTACTTTTCGAAGTAGGCTGGCATATGTACATATGGCACCATCCCGTTCTCCCATCTACGAACGTTAGTTAGAATAATCATATAAAGTAAGGTGAAAATGGTCAAAATAGCAAAGTGACGTACGTCATCCCGACAACTTGGCCAGCTGGCTGGCCCTCTAAGTAGATGCGAGACCGCTTAGTATGGCCGACAGAGTCATCGCCAACTTGTGCCAAAATGCCCAGAGACGTGAGAACACCTCCGATTCGTCCTATCGCACGTTAGCGCGAGCTATTGATCACAGTCGTCCGGCGGTTCGCAACTTACTTATCAACGACTCTTCAGCCTCAACCTTTGTCGCCAAATCGCCATACGAAATACTCCCCTCTGTCGGGATATGATCGTATACCTTCCATTCCCAGAACAGCCTGTTTGCACCCAACTGCGCAACCTGTGCTGTTGCATCAAGCCATTCGTCGGCAGGGTCCTTGACGGCGGCGATGAGCTTGTTCGCGGCGTCGACGATGCGTCGCCGTTGACTCTTATCCAGGTCACTCCCAGGCGCTCCGGACGCGCTCAAAAAGGATTGCACGGCCGCGTTGACATCATCCGCCGCCGCGGTGGCCTCCGACCGGACCTGATCACCGGCGTCTCCCGACATTAGACGGTAGGTACGAAAGACTCCCTAAAGCAGACTTAACAAAATACAGGCAAGTCCCGGTCGCTAATTGATTGTCTGATGTGGTGTTATTAAAAAGACGCCAGTGTATGTCGGACACGTTGTAGCTGTCACAAGTTTGTAGACCAAATACTCAGCATGCGTTCGTAGACGTCATCCCCCACGTCAACCAAAAAAACACGGGGTAGCACGCGTCGAAGCAGATAGAGAATACGCAAATATGTGTTGGCAGTATGTACTAGCGCTCTTCTTTACTCTGAATGAAATCACAGGAGTCAGAGTGAGAACGGAGATTGCCTATGTAAGAATACTAGATCGAACTTTTGGCTCCTGCTACCAGCGTTCAAAGATATCCTGATGCAGTTATGCGACATTCAGATAAAACTTCGCGGCTGGATGCGGCACCCTAATGTTCACACTCATCCGTCTGTCGACGGCACAGTGCCGCGCACGTCCATGTCTCTCCTATGATTGATGGCATGCGATGAAAAGGCTTGGCGGAGATTTCGTCCGCCGGCCAATGGCAGAATAAGAGCTATTGTCGAGCTAAACTGAAATTTGTTAAGTAGAGAAAGCCATACGACTAGCGTGAGCATTGTTGGCAGATCAGAGACATTGCGCAAAGCCGTCGCGTGTGAATGGTCTTCGAGCGGAGCATTTCACCACTGGCGGCGTCCAGCTATTCTCCTCTTGGCCACGCCACCTCCCCGACTCCTCAACCGGAGACGAGTCCGCCGGAGCTACTGTGCTGGTAACAGCGCCGGTCTCCTGCCAAAGCCGGCAGAATGTCGATGATGAGGCGTAATAGGCTGTTTCCTTCGAGCGCATGGCGCAGGGATGAATGGTGGTGGCACTTGGTTGAGCATAGTCAGTCGCTGTTCGCACACACATTCTGCCCATTTTCTCCCCTCCATGGCCGTATTTGCTGATTTATTGCTGACAAAAAATCATAGTGCAATCCTCGGTCTGTCCGTCCAACGGTCTTTTTCCTTGTCGGCTGTTGTTTTGTCGTGTTAGCTATCTCGATAGATTACCCCAACTACAAACCAACTGACCCGGCCGAAATTTCCAGCTGAATTACGCGTCTGCTTGAATCTTTAAAAAGAAAGCTGGGGAGCTTACAACCCCAGAGTAACCCTCTTAGTGTTTTGGACCTGCTTTTGACTTTAGCTCAAGGGAATTTGACGATTCTGGACGGCATATTCCTGGCGGAACCCTAACCACCGGATCATCCGACGATTGCGACGACCAAAACCATATTTTTTTTTCCCCCTTCAAAGACAGCATTGAGTCTGCGAGAAACACTGCGGACATAGACGAACTACACATTCTGGGCTTGGTCAGCCCGAAGTAATCATGGCGGATACAGCAAACAGAGATATCCCAGCCAAAGAAACACCATCACTTCCGCAGCTACCAGAATCGCATCCTGTATCTCAATCAACCCAACCAATTACTGCCGAAAACATGGTAGAGGCCGATTCAGACCACGGCGATCCATCACGAGAGGATGAGTATGACGAAGGGTTCGATTCGAGCAGTTCTCACTCCGCCTCGACGTCGCTCTCGAGCAGCGTGCGCGATTACGTCTTCGAGAATACACGGCGCTATCACAAGTACATGGAGGGGCGGTATCTGCTACCCAACGATGAGCCCGAGCAAGAGCGGGAGGATATGAAGCATGCCATGTGCGTCAACGTGATGGACGGCAAGCTGCATAGCGCGCCATTGAAGAAACCTCAAAAGATTGTTGATATTGGAACGGGAACGGGCATCTGGGCAATCGACAGTGAGTTTCAGGCTTTCTTCGACTTCATTTTCTTCATCCCCTCATCAGTGATATCTTGTCGCTGCACGTATTTATGCACCCGTTGGTATTGGAATGTTGTCGTATGGCCAGTCGATGATTTCCCCGCACTTAAGCCCCTTTTTCGGCATTCATCAACCAGCAAGAGAATCGAACCTTCAGACGGGGGAGACTAACAAGGTTCGCAGTGGGCGATGAGTATCCCGAATCAGAAGTCGTCGGCATCGACCTCTCCCCTATCCAACCAGACTGGGTTCCCCCGAACGTCCGCTTCATTGTCGATGACGCCGAGGCAGACTGGGTCTGGCCTGCAGGCAGCATCGACTTTGTGCACGCGCGGCACGTGTGCATGGCCATCAAAAACTGGCCCAGGCTCCTGTCTCAGGCCCACGACGCCTTGCGGCCCGGTGGCTGGATCGAGCTGCAGGAGCTCAGGTTCCATCTCCAGTGCGACGACGGGACTATGCCGGGGCCCGAGCAGTACGGCTACGGCAAGTTTGTTGACCTTTGCATAGCCGGCTTCCGTAGCTTCGGCATCAACCCGCTTAATATGGAGCGAAACCGGGAATTGCTGCAGAGCAGCGGGTTTGAGAACGTTGTAGAGAAGGTGTGGAAGGTGCCGATTGGAGTGTGGCCGAAGGACCCCAAGCTTAAGACAATTGGACTGTACAACCGCAGCATGCTCATCGACGCATTGCAGGCGGTCAGCATGGCGCCTTTGACAAGAGGGTTGAAGTGGAGTGCTTCCGAGGTTGAGCTGTTCTTGATTGATGTGCGGAAGAGTTTGATGAACACTTCGATACATTCGTATCTAACCTTTCATGTGGTTTACGGGCAAAAGCCCGGTGGAGAATAGGCTTAATCTAGGCGGAATAGTCTCATATACCAAATGAAGACATGAATGAGCAATCATATTATCATTGACCCCAATTGACTAATCTGATGGGTTAGCGGGTGTTATCGGGCACTCACAAAGGCCTGATGATGCGCATTTGGAACTGGCATGGCTAGGCAGGTTTGATGAAGCCACTGGCAATCTGTTGATAGCGTGGCGTGAAAGAATATCCATTCATTAATCCGTGGTGTCGTTATTAGGTACTTTGGAAGTATAAAACTCTTCTTATTGTTGCCACTACTAACATTTGACCCTTGTCTCTGGATTTGCATGTGACATCATCTCGGCGTGCGCTTCGGACCCTATCTGCACTTTAAATCTGATTTTCTACCATACTGAGATGACTTTGATCGAACCCAAGTCAAACTCGAATTCAGGAATTAACTGTTGCCTTGAAGAGGCCTGCGAGGTCACCCTTTATGAACCAAGCATGATCCCTCTTCCAGGCGTGTACTATGACATCTCTCCCAATACAAGCCACCTTTTCAACCTGTTCAGGTGGTCCCCACCCTGGGAACGTAGTTGTAATGCAAAGGAGATGCGTGCCTACCTGTATGGCAGTACGGAAGGCAAAGTCCTCGCTGATGTCACCGTACGCTTCGATGAACCCCTTCATCATCCACAGGCCAGCAGTTATGGACTTGTACAGCCATAGAGCGTACATCTCAGCGATCATCTGTCCAAAATCGACACTTGGCAAGCCAAGTTGAGCCAATTCCCAGTCGACGACGAAAATTGGCACTTCAGTGCCTTCTTCGATCGATGCATTAGGCAGAACAATACTGCCAGAAGTCAGCTTCCGTAACAACATTCAAACCCTAAGCTTACTTTCCGGTCCAAAAGTCGCCATGAATGATCTGATACTTGCTCTGCTCCTTTCGTTCGGTGGCTGCCATGTCCTCCACTTCCTGGAGAATATCTTTCACGTCGCCAAGGATACCCGGAAAGCCCGTTATACGGTCATTTAGCCACGCAAAATTGATCATGTGTTTAACCTCCTGGCCGAACCCGTTCAAAGCTACTAGCTCCCGGTGCTTGACCTGCTGTGCACTCCATTCGACAAAAGCTCGGAGCCATGTGCCCAATGCCTTGCCGAGTTGGCGACATTTCGGCTCGAGAGGCTGTGGAGTTGGAGCACTAAAATGCTGAAGAACATAACTCTTCAAGTCGATCCCATTTGGCAGATATTCTTGGATCTGAGTCGTGCTCTTGTCATCAAAGTAGAATAAGTTTGGTGTTCGGACGACAAAGGTATGAGCATCTGTCGACTTGTCGAACAATGAACTGCCAGATAGACTTCTGAGGGTCTCCACCTCGATATGCTAGAGCTAATTAGTTTAATTGTGAATTGGACAGTGGCGGCTCATAAAATTCATACGCATCGAATCAGCGTCAGTGCAAAATCTGGCTTGGTGGCCATATACGTCTCTCCGTGCTTGACCAGAACCTTTGTTGTTCCATCGTCGAGGGCCTTCGACAGAGTTGCGAGATAGATCCAGTTCACAGAGCCTCCTGGGAGCTTTTTAAGCGTCAATGCTTTGAACCTGGTGCTCTCGAGTGCTTGCTGAACTTTCAAGTCCACGTCGATGGACGGTGTCGATGCCATGTGAAGACCAGAGCGTTGATCTCACCTGCTCTCCCAGAAGAAAATGCCAGAGAAAGTATAGTTTGGTCGTAAAAATGAAGAGAGGAAAAGGGTAATGGCGAGAAAATGCAACGCTTTATCCGGAGGCTGTGACATGTTGGATCAATGCGACTGCATCTTATAAGAAGCGACTGCATCTGGTATGTGGACAGCAACACGTCATCTGACTGATTATCGTCAGCAATACGCCAAGTGCTCCTTTTGACGTCATCCGGCCATTTTGATTGAAGTACTAAAAGCGTGCGGCCTGTTAAGAAATGTCAGATTAGAGGGTCAAGGAGACCAGGACGAAACGGGCACCAAAAGGTCACATGCATTACAGTGACTTTGTTTCTTTGATGCTATGGAGTTTGTATTAGGATCAGACGTAAATTGGAAAATTAGAAGATAAAGGTACCGATGCTCAGGACAAATATGTCCAAAGGGCGTACTGTGGCGGTCTAACGCTGGTGTATGTTCAACTAGCCATCGTATCGAGTGTCATAAAATGCCATGATTGCCAAGTATAGATACCCCATTTTAATGACTATTTTCCCCGCATTCAGTCGGCACAAAAGTAGTACCTTATTCGCCTCGAAGTGTTCTAGCTACTATAATGTACCATTCTGTATCAATAGAGATTGCTAGTACCTCTGTTACGCCCAGAATCTACAGAGACTAAATGCATTACAAATCCTAGCACATGAACTGATGAGACGAATAGGCATAGAAGCCTTGAGTGGCTTTGCTCTGACCTTGGCGAAAATGGCGTTTTATGGCACTACATGGGATAGGTTACTAACCATTCTCAAGCTGAGGAAAGAAAAGGACAATCAGGAATTTCGTTGTTACTGTTGATCTGATTAGTAAGATAATTAGTATTGACAATTGAGTACGAAGAACAAAAATAGCATCTATCATCAACCTCGGTCCATCATTATTCTTTTCCACTTGCTGTCACAATGGCGGTACTAATTTGGCTTCTAGATGATCACTATCAAAGCCGGAGTCGTGGGATTCGCTGTGAATAACTATCAAGTCCGTCAGAGCCAGTAGATGGCGATAGTTTTGTCGCTGGTATTTCATTTTAGGGCGGGAAATTTCGAGTGCGGAGGACGTCTGCTTCATTATCTGGCTATTAGGATTTTAGCGTTACATTATATATGGCACTATACAAGGAGCTCGATTTTGATGTCCATATATCTTTGGTGTCGCTCTATTAATGTTCCCGGAGTGCAGATTCAATGCCAGGAATCTCACACCTTCTCCATTTATTAAGAATGCGATGCATTATAAGTTTTCATTTATGTTTCTAACTCTAAAATATTATGTACCTGTTGTAAAAAGGAGGTATGATCTATCAAAAATTGAGTGTCGTAAAGTCCCGGAAAACGCCATATCTAACGTTGTCGATGAGAACCGGGGCGTTCTTGGTCAAAGCACTGGGATAAGTAAAAACAATTTTAAGATCAGCGATGCCCTTCTGAGTACCAGTGATAGCGGCCCCAGGAGGGATGGTGAACTTGTATCGGTTGTACTCCGCGTGACCAGCAGGCACGTTGGAGCACGAGTTCCCCTTCTCGCCGCACGCAACAAAGGCTGGAAACTTCCAGTTCGCGATTGAGATTTCAACTTTCGGGCTGACAGCAGACTCTGGCGTGTCTTTAGGACGGCCAATAAGGAGTTCTAGGCTGAGGATTGAGTTGCCGGGAACGGCAGACATCGGCTGTGAGATGGACACAAACGGATTGGTGTCTGTTTTGGAGTTTGCGGCGAAGCTTATTTTCCTGTAGTCAAGGCGTTAGTCAGATTCGCTGAGAACTTGGATGAGCTCAAGGGTTGTTGACTCACGCAGCTTTGCAGCCTGATGCTTGTAAGCTGTCAGAAACGACGACTACCGAGCCGCCAGACGACGATTTCTTAACTGTCCACTTATCGAGGCCAGCCTCGAATCCTGAGTTTTGTACTTTGTTGTCATCGTCTAGAAAATTTCGAACGAGTCAGCTTTGCTGTTGTTCGATTTCTCTTCTTTCTTCATAGTTGATGATGGGTTTGATTGACATGTTGGGGCCAAGAAAACAAGGTTGGGAAGTGTGTGACAACGAAAGAAGAACATATCGAGCTTTTTGGAATCACATACCGGCCACTAATACATTTGCTATGGTTTTGTTAGAATAGTTATTGATAAGGTAACGAGTGTAGACTACTCACGGGTTGGACTGGGAGAAGCGCAGGCGGGCCCTTCACGCTTCAAGACAGCCGCGGTGCTTCCTAGCACGTTGATGGCCAGAATAAGGCCTGAAAGCGAACGGAATTGCATTTTGAGCAAAAGGTAATTTACGAAGGCGGAAAGTGAAAGAGTGTGGATGTTGGGTGAAGCTGCAATAGTAGGACAGCTCCATGAAATCTCTTTATATTCTCCAATCGGCGGCCCAGTTAGCAACCTACGACTTTGTGCATAGGGCCAATTGCAACAAAAACTCTTTGTGGCATAAGATAGCCACCCAGGATGTGGGGTCAGATTTTGATGGACACTATACGAACCTAAGAAAGAATATTGCAGCTCTCAAGTGAGACATTGTCGGCTTGGGTCTATGGGACAAAGTGAGATGTCCAAAGAATCCGGTATGCTAAAAGCTCCGCCCCGACAATGCGGGTCGTGGTTCTGAAAGAATTCTTTAGCGTTCTGTAACCGTTCAAAATATTCCACCAAGGTGCCTCTCCCACTTCCTTGGGCCTGGAGCTGGCCGTTTTTGGTTAGTTCCGGGCTCATCTAGCCTGCGGCTTTTCCTGGGGTTCCATCAATTGGTAGTGACGCTAAAGATCATGGGTGGCGATTGTTCCGTTTGTCTTTGTGAAACCAAGCCTAGGCCATACTTTGTAGTTTGGCTTTCGGTAACCCCTCCATGCTAAAGCTGAGGCGTTGCTTGATTTAGATTATCGAAATAGATCAGTATACTATGTCGCAGACATACAAGCTTTAAGGGCAGGTTACTTAAGCCGTCAAGAGCAATGTGTCCGCATTTCTTCAAAACGCAACGATTCATCATATTCAATGTTTTCGTCACCGAAGCCATGATTTTTATTGACAAGGACTGCGCAAATTATCGTAATAATTATAATTTTGGTTCATGCCCTCATGATCACCAAACTATGATTTGGTCTTCTTACTCACATAGGCTTTCACACGAAGCGAGGAGTAATATAACGCATAAACGTTTGATTATCAATTTCCATGTGATTGGGTGATACATGCAAAATACCAATAAACGGCTTGTATAGATGGCATTCGCAGTGTCGACAGACACTTGTACATGAAAGTCGACTTAGTGCGTATCTTCGGGGCGGCTTGCGTGCTCAAGGTCGAAAGGAGCTTTAGTCTCTTGTGAACAGTTTCCAAAAGGCGAGTTCCTGAATCGACCTTGGAGAAATGCGAGCCATTCGGGAGCAGAGGCCGTTAGTACCGCACTGTGATCCAGGCCAGGATAGATGCTCATGTGAACTGGGTTGCCAAACCGGCACGAGTCGGCATAGGAAGCCTCGCCCGACTCTTGAGAAACAATGGTATCCTCGGCACCGAGAATAAGCAGGAGAGGCTTTGAAGCACGATCGCCCTGGGCCGGAGCATTGAGTTTCTGGAAGTCTTGCAGACGCTTATCAGACTGTATCGTTACATTGGAAAAAGCATCGAGACGTAGATCCCACGCAAGCCCGGAAATGGCGTTGTCGCACAACTGGCCAATTTGCGCGAGTTCGATTCTTTGCTTCATCTTGTCTGAGAGGATGGGTGCGGAATAGTCCGGGAAGGTTGCCTTAATCCCGAGCGCCGCAGAAGGCAAGACGCCTAAGGCAAGAAAAGCGTGGTTATCTAGATCGGAGGGTAGATATGCCGCAAAATCACGAAGCTGATTGATTCCTAATAAAGCGTCGTAGAGCTTGCTTACCGGTGCAACAGAGACGCCACCTAGGTACCCGCTGGCCGAATCTTGAACGAGACCATGTTCGGATAGCTTCCAGACGGCACCACCGCCTTGGGAATGGCCGATAGAGGCCCATTCGTGGGATAGAACATCCGGGAAGGCTTGACGCGCGGCTACAACGGACCAGTAGGTGTCATTGGCGTTCGCCGCGCTGGCAATATATTTATGCGCAGTATAGTTGTTTCCGAGTCCCGCATAATCTGTTGCAATGACTGCATAGCCGGCGAGAAGAAGCGTTGTCCAGCTCTGGTAGTCGTAAAGATTTGGGGAAGTTGAGGGAGCGCAGCCCCGGAAGACACCGCTTGTACCATGGGCATATGCGACCAGATTGAAAGTCGTTTTAGTACGAGCGAAGGGGAAGGCAATGAAGCCAGTAGAAGGAACAATAGAGTCGTCAATATCAACGCTAGTGTATTGGATCTTGTATGTTGCTACGCCAGCAGGAAAGCTGATTTCGGAAGAGTTGATGGGCTTGATCTTGAGAACGTCTCCCGGCTTGGAGCAACTAAAGTTAGCGGCTGTTGCGTAAAAGTTGAAGTCGAAGTTTGTGCCAAAAGTTTTAATGTCGGCAGGGTTGGTTTCTCTGAGTGTCTGCTGGCAAATATCACCACATCCGTATTTTTGGGCCATTTCCGATGAGATTTCGAAGTTCGAGGCCTGGCTGCCGTTGGCTGCAACGGCCTGAAGGCCATGTAGCATAAATAAGGAAAAGGTATCGGACCGCATTGTTGTCAGTGTACTACAGCAGATTTAAAGCAGGGAATGTTGAAATTTGATACTTCCTGTCCATTACCAGCGATTGTTGATACTACTTATACTTAGACTGCGCTTCTGTGCTCCTTAATAATTCAAGTTTGCTTGACTCTATCATAAACCAGTTGAACTCGAGATGATCATCCTCTCTCACCCCCTGCTTGAGCATTCAGTGACTTTGAGCATGCCTCTCGTATTGATTACGCTCGTGCTGGGGGGAGAAAGGGTTCCTTCGTGAGGTGCTGTCGATAGAAGTCGTAAGCATCTGCCCCTCTAACCGGTGGTGCATATGTCCAACGACAAAGTGATGCAACCTACCATGATTCCCCCACAAAGGAAGGTCGCAGTGTCTGTTGGCCGTCTCATGGCTAGAACCCACTTAGCAGTGCCTCTCTCCCCACCCACTACTACAAATGAGGAGAAAACCCTGCGAGATTGGCTTGGCTTCCCCACGGTATTCCCGTCGCTCATTCTTGTACTGCCCTTCATGCGGTTGATCCCAAACATTGTAATCCACCCCGGAGCACTCGGGCACCGATCTAGCTATGCCTTGTATGTTGCCAACAAGCACTTCAAACTTTGAGGGTGGAACGACATTGCAATCACAGAACGCGGAAAAGCATTATGAAGACTGTTTAATAGCTATACGTTTGCAACCGACAACGAGGCCTTCGATTTCCCTGCTCTGTGATCGCCCTGCACCATCTCACTGTGTACACGTATCGCTTGTCATATTCCAAAGTCACAATGTACGTTATAGCCATCAAGTTTAGCCGCACAACTATCCTACAACTATCGTCATCTCAGTTGCAGTTCCTTTGGTAAAAGTAAATGTCCACTTCTAATAGACGGCCCTGTCAATAACGCTGCCTCGCATGCGTCGGCGACTTTACAGCTGTCCCATAAGCCCTCCCTTCTTCGCAGTGAACGAAGAAACGCAATGGTTCTTGATCGGATGTCTTGATCCACACACGACGCACATATTAATGCCAGCACAGGAACAAGTATTCCTCCCAAGCCAAACACTGGGCCTTGTTGTGGTTCCCAAACAATGGCTAATCTTTCAGCCCGTAACAGAACTTCCTTGTGATCTTCGATGTGAATATGGTCGCTGAAGGTGTCCATCTTTACCAATGCTGCCCAGATAGCCTGATGCAGAGACAAGAGAGCGGCGCGATGAGTATTACGCCGTCGCAGTTGGGTCTCGCTCATGGACTTCTGGAAACACTCGAATCTCTGATTCCATACTTTGAAAGCTTCTCGCGTAACACTCAACGCTGCGTGCTCTTTGGACGGAAATAAACCATTACGCAGCCGCTCTCTTTCGGGGCTATCCAAGGTAGAAGCCGTGGCTGCATGACATGACGAGATGAGAGTAGTGTCATAGATGATATCAAGTCCAACTAACAAACTCAGAGCTTCCTCATCATCGGCAAAGGGCTCAAATCGATCCCCCATGTCTGGTATTGGGAAATGATGGACCATTCCAGCAATCAAATTTTGGCCGCTATACATTGCTGCGTCCTGCCCCAGTCGATAAAACCACTCTCAAAAGTGCAGACTCCACGCTGGACTTGTCTCTTAGACGTAGCGAATTTGCATGAATAGCCAGAAGGCGAGTTCCGGCTTGCAAATGCTGTGCGGATTGTTCATGCCGGCCCAAGAGATTCTCGACGCAGATAAATATCAAGCAGCATATGGTGATGACGTTAGCGTCTATCTCATTTCCGCCGCTCGAAGAATAGGCCTGGATGTTTGCGATAGCATTGTTGTACTTTTCGATTGCAGCGACCTCTGACTTGAGGAGCTTTCCGTTAGATAATTGGGGAACTCCAGGACCGCTAACTAGGAAGTATCGATGAGCAGCGCCGAGGGCGCACATGGCGTGCTGTAGAGGCGATGCGACATGTGCCATGGGCATGGCATGCCGGTACCAAAAGTCTAAAGGATCGGATGGGTCGGCCAGCCATTTGATAATGAAGATGTGCGCGTGTGAAAACAAAGCACGATCTGTGTTGTTCGTGAAGAGCTGTTCGTTCAGTGACGTTGGCACATGTGTGAGCCGAGGAAGTACGTCACGCAACCGTACAAGTGTTGGTTCAGAGCTTTTTGTGGCCGGCATTATTGTACTGCAGAGTTCATTGGAAAGAGTCCCAGTCTTGCGGTGAGCGTGGAGCTGCTTAACGATGAGTGTCAAGGATTTGTCGTGCCTTGGCTTGGGCCCAGGCTTTTGCCTCGGAGTCAGCTTGTACCCATCACAAGCGTGGCGGTCCCTCTGGCATCTCTGGCAAGTAGGTTTCCCCTCATCGCACTTGACATGGCGGATTCTGGCGAATTCAATTAGAATATATAACTTTTACTTTACGGTGTCTTGAATCGTGTGACTCTACTTGCTAGATAGTGACCAATCAGCATTGATGACTGGGATTGCAAATATCATTACGAAGCCCAAGATTCTACTTGCAAATGAAAAACAAAAACAAAATAAAACCATTGTCACTGCAGTCAGGGGTATCGGGATAGTAAGATAACGTACCAAGTGTTGCACCCGGTCCTTACCCGGGGAGCCTTGGCCCTAGTCCGTTTCTCTTTTTTTGAAGGCTTGACCTCCATCCTGGGTTGACCGATTGGCTGGCTCGTATTAATTCGGTATGCAGGTGTTGAGGAGTATAGGAAGGAAGAGTGATAAGATATAGGTGACCCAGAGAGATGTCGTCGTCTATTCCGGTCCCAGTCAACGACAAGCGAAGTGGGCATCGTACCGTGGTGCGGCTCTGTTCTTATGTGCCTCTCTGCTTAGACAGAAGCGAGGTGGCTCGGTCCACCTCACATTCCCTGATTGGCTCTCTCGTAATAATTCTTTTGCTAGCCGAAACATTTCAGAATGCTTATTATGTAGAGACGAACACTTAAAATTGCATGCCCATGCGGATGTACGGATAGGAACCTCTAACGCTAAGCGGTTACTATGCCATTTATGTGCCCAACTGACTCGTGTAATAAAGTAGTTCTGATATAGTCCTTCTGCCAGGCTGCCGTACACGTGCTAGGAGCTACGTAGTATGCCTGGCGAATCTGCCCAGAGCTTTCACTGCAAATCTTCCTACTCATTTCCGATTCGTCGTCATTTCCTGCTCCTGAGTAATACTGTCGTTTGTTTACACACCAATGCTTGCCTGCATTTCCGCCCACGGGTCCGCACATGATTATGTCTCTGACCTGGTCAATTGGCCACGGACTTGCTTGACTTGTGGAGATGATTCACAAGAATTCAAGAGCAATGAATATCGGTTCGCCCTTGAAAGTTTCGCTGAAAGAGCCAGTCTGAAGTCGACGACCCGGCATATGCAGCTCAACAAGACAAATAAACACGGCGGGGGAGATAAACCGTCGGAGTGAGGAACATGAAGCCGCCAAGCGAAACATCGACGCCAACTTGAATTCGTCCTAGCTATCACCGATACAGGATGACCCAGCTCCTGCTGCTTGCCAACACAGCGAGACAATATCAAGAGGGACGAAAAATACAGTAAAAGACACGTGGGGTAAATCGCGGTTTCGATCGGTCAACGAAGTTGATGCCAAAGCCGTGAGATTTTTAGGATCGAGCTGACGATGTAAAAGTGAAAGAAAAAAAAAAAAGAAACTTATATAGAATGAAATACAGGAGCAATCATGATACAGATTGTGCTCGCAAAAGTTGGTATGTGTCATGAGGTGGGTTGTGAGAGGTAGCAACCCATACCGACTTGCATGACAAACCCGGCAAAATGAAATAGGGTACCGTGCAGCTGGATGCGCCCAACATAGCCCAGAATTTCCAAGATACAGTCGCACACCACGCTAGCAATAAACACCCATGAACAAGTCATGAAGCCTTGAAAGACATGAATGTCCATCGACAACGCAAGAAGGAAGACATACATGAGACTGGGAGAAACGTTAGTTTCACGGCTCAGAATTGCACGTAGAAAAAGAGACAGTAGAGCCCGACATCTTAAAAACTATTCAAGACATATGACCAACAACGCTAGAAGCAAGGCAGTCAAGCCAATGATAGATGAGTGAAGATATGCGCCGATTCAATTCAAAAGGTCATTTAGTATCGTGTGGAATTTAGCTCGAAGTTTGATCTACCTTGCCTTGATGTAGGCAAGCTGATGCATCTCTGATTTGGATTTTTGACTCTCGTGTATGAGACTTCTGGAGCCAAACAATTTGTTGAATAAATGACGGTTACAAAATGCTTCGGGTTGTGTCTTTTCGCCCTCTATAGTAAATCAACAAGTTCACAGAGCCATACATTTTTGTGACAGGTGCCTGCTTTTACTCATTTCACCTGTGGCCCCCAAAACCCACTCATGTTGTAGCTAGAATGTCGCTGCGCATGCAAAGCAAACTTTCTACCTCTCGTAAAGCTTTAAGATCTATTTTTGTGAGATACCATATCATCCATTGAAGTGGCGTGTATACGGAGATGTCTGGATTGGGGTGACTGCTGGCACATGAATACGTCCCAATTCTTGAAATTATTTTAAAGCCTCTACTTTACTTCCAGGCTGGAACCAGGAAATCCGAAGAACATATTCAATAGGACTCCAAGAAAAGCGTTGCTGTATCGTCGACGAAGGTATTCACAATTATGTATGAATGCGGTATGAATGATTTGAATAGTAAATTTAGACAAGCGTGACCAATTACACAGTCTTTCAACCGTGCTTAGCTGAGTTTGAATTTTACATCGGACACAACAGGGCGATGATCAGAGATGAACAGTCCGTCATCAAACTGATTTGGCAATACCGCATGCGTTAAAAACTCCATTCCGTTGACCGTCGGATCCCGCACGAACAAGTGGTCGATAAGCGTATCGTCCCAATTTATGTTTGTAAAAGCCGTGTAAGTCTTCGAGTGCCCAATCCTTCGCGCCTCAGGTGTCGTATTGCGGGTGTCATACATATTGCCAGCGGCAATCAAAGTCTGGTACGCAGGGTTGTCGGGCTGGATGTTCAGATCTCCACCTAAGAACACAGGCGTTTTCTCTGCTTCTACCGATTCCCACTCCTTTGCAAGCTTCACCAAAAGCTCTGCACTTCGCTCACGTGCAGTCTGGCCTTGGTGATCGAAGTGGGTGCACATATAGACCAAGGGCAAGCCAGACTGGACATGAGTAAAGGAGGCAACTGTGACAATGCGCGGGAGAGCAGCATCCCACCCTTTGGATCCAGGGACGTCGGGAGTCTCGCTCAGCCAGTAAGTCCTGTTCTCCACAAGATTCCAAGCTCCTGGCTGGTAGAGGATGGGTGAAAATTCTCCGGCTGCAGCCCCGTCGTCGCGACCGACGCCAATGTGGGCCCAGGTAGGACCGAGATCTTGGACGATGTCGACAAGTTGCTTCTCGATGACCTCCTGCATGCACACCAGGGTCTCTGGACGGCCTGTTGCTTCGTAGTTGAGCTGTGCTGAAAGCCGGGGCCGACGGACATTCCATTGCGCTTCGTTGATGCCAGTGACAGGCGTGGCCCAGCGAATATTGTAGGTCATCAAACGAACGGTAGGATCAGCTGATTGGCAGCGGGCACCAACGGCTCCAATGAGCACAGCGGCGATAGCAACGGACTTCATTGCAGATGTGGACATGTAACTAATTTGCAGCAATGCAGATAGTAAAAATGTCCTCCTAAATTGGCGAAATTCTCCTCCATATTTGAATCATCTTCATGTCCTGTCCAACGGTGACATCAATTCACAAGTGAGGGGAAACTAGGTTGCAATTCAATGGCATCGGCTCATTCACACAGAAAATGTGATATCTACTCCCTGTCCTGCATATCTCTCTACCGACACGGTTAAGGTTGTCGATCCTTTGATTCTTCATCTACCATTAGCTCAGCAACATTCACACACGTTCTCGAAAACGTCGGCTCAACCCGGCTTCACGTGGGACCCGAAGACCCAGCCATTCGCCGGTGTGAGTGGGACGTCTTCGGCAACCAAGGCGTGGCTCCCGGGACAGAAGTCCTTGGCAGATTAAAAGTAGTCGGAAACTCTCTCGGGGTTTTATCTGGTTCTCGGTAGCTTAATAGACCGACCGATAGGGAAGGTTCTATAGCCATATAGTAGGATCCTATATCCTCGCCAAATTTATTCACCCTGCCTCTTACATACTGCGCAGTAGTATCCTTAGTAAACGGCATATCCGGCGGCGGGCGCACCTTGTCCGTTTTCGGGTAGGCGAGATGCACAACACCGTCATACACCCCGCTTGCTAATGGTTTTGCTAGGGTTGACAGGAGATGAAGGACCCAAATCCTCGCCAAGATGTCAAGTGTCTATTTCAGCCCCTTTAGCGAATTTCAGATTTCCTAGGAAAAATGTCAAGCTGTCTATCCCAATCCTATCGCTAGGTTTGACTTTGGGGGCTATGCAGATAGGATTTCAAATATCCGACCATACTAGCACCGGCAGCAGTGAAAGATCACATGTCCATACCAAGGTAGGTAGATAGATATATGCTCATACTACTCAGCTTTCAGAATCATGAACAAGGGTTTATCAATCTGTTCAAACTACTGGGTCGGCTATCGGATCTGCACTGTATCGCACTGACACAAGGCGAAGATGCCCGAGTGTGCGATTGACTCGCTCCTCTACCTAAGGAATGTTGAACTCTTTGTGGACTTCCATTGAGCACGAGTCACGATCAAGATGATCCACCTTCACGGTGATTTTTGTGGACTGCCGTTGAATATTGCTCAAAAGGTCAAAGCGGCGGTGGCAAGGACAGGGTTCTACACGTGTGAGCAAAAATTCATCGACCGCGGAGGACGGATTTCCTGTCACTCGCCCCCCCCTGGGTGGAGATATTCCGAACAGCCCCCAACACACACTGGTACGTAATGTTGCCGTGTCATTATTGGGCCGTCAAAAGACCTCCTGTTCTTGATGTCGTGTGGCCACTGCCTTGTTTTGATTAATCTCGATGGGAAAACACGCAAGTCCAAATGGAGAACTGTTGCATCACTCGTGGGTATTGTACAGGATTTCATACACATTTACGATTTATATTGATGGCGAACAGACGTCTGCTTGACATCGGTTCCCTACCGAGCAGACTCCTGCGTTCCAGACCGGCCTGTCTTCATGCTGGAAGACATCTCAATGTCGACTTGGTACGTGTACTGCTTGTGGATACCGCCGCTCCTGGTTTTGTCTGGTAGTAGGTCTCCCTTGTCCGAGTCGCCATCTTGTAGCCGTTCCCAGCTCTCATCCCCTCTTCCATGCACCGTGGCCAAGCTGAAGCCCACATCTGTTGGGTTGCGGTACCGGTCGCGACTCCTGGCGTCCAGTGGTTTGCTACCAAACGTGAAAAGCCCCGTCTTTGTCCCATTACTTTTAGAAGGGGCCGAGATTTCTGCTGACGAACCCTTGGTTCGGGCGATGAAACGGCGAAGGGAGGGTACTGAGGAGGCGATGCAGCCGATTCCCGTCTCAACGTTGGAGCACAGAACAGTATGGGCGACCCAGACTACCTCAAAATTAGCCTCAAGATGCACCGCTTGTAGAAGGTTCGATAAAACTTACATTGAAGGTTTGCCTGGGCTTTGAAGTGGTTGACGTATGGAATACGGACCATGGTAATAATCGATGCACTATATCAACGTTAGCCATATACATCGCCGATCATGAGAGGTGTCTAGCAGCTTACACAGATGCAAATGACAGCAGACCAAAAACTTGTAGTTTTGTTTGAGTCTTCATCTGTGTACCCCAAAGAATCACGGCAGGGACCACAACGAGCGCCAAGTCCGTGACAATAGCTGAGCTTGTGGCGACATGACCGAGGGCGATTAGAACGTCAACATCTGCGCATTTTCCTTTGCCGGCGAGAATCATCTGTGGCGTCCACAGGGCTTCAACAGGCTCGCAGTAGAGCAGTGTTCCGATAAATGTGATGAAAAACGATGCCCACGTGAGTCCTAGAAGAACCCATATGGTGATGCGCAGAGCTTTGTTCGTGGTGACGATGCGTTGAATGGTGATGCAGACGGACGACTTGACCAACGCAAGGGCTACGACGTATAGCAAGATCCAGACGATGTAGATCTTGAGGGCTTCCGACCACATCCACTGATTCAATTTGGCTTCGAGCGTGCCCAGTCCGATGAAGCATCCGTATACCGCCAGACCAACGACCGCCGTATAAACAACCTATCGAGCTTGTGTGAGCGAACCTTTTCTTTTCTTGGCGACCGCTTTGGGCCCATCGTACCGTTCCTGCTGCCATAAGTCCATCGTCGAGACCGAACGTGCGCTCGACTATGCGGATACGAGTGCGGAGACCGACGCAAATGATCGAGAAGACGAGGAAGATGCAAGAGATGATGATAATGGCGAGCGGGAGGTGTACCGGCGGGAGCATTCGCAAGTCGGGATCCACGGTTGTTGACCACATATTGGCGGTTTCGTCGTGTCCAGTTCTTTCGTGCTGGAATGCCTCTCCTCTCTGCGAGCACTGTGAAGAGGCTTCCCTTCGAGTTTTAAGCCGCGAGTATCGACTTTGACGGCTGTACCTGCGGCAGATCTATCTCATCTGCAGGGGAAGAGGAGCCGTAGGAAGCGGCGTGGCTTGGAGCCAGAAGAGATCAGAACCAGGATACACGTTCCATGGATGTAACCCCAGACATTTGCTGCTGGGTCCTGTCAGACGTTACATAGTCGATGGAAAATTACCAACAGGACCCGTATTCCCTCAAAGACTCGATTCCAGTCCGAGTTTCCGTATCCAACCAAGAGAACTAGACTTGTCTAGATGCGTTAGGATCCGGACCCAGTAACCCACTTTCCCGGAATCCAATGAGCATGCTGTGTTCCTGAGAAGGGGGCCAAATAGGCCATGGCTGTCAGTCGGCCGCGGTCGTCGGGTACGCTAGTATTGCCCGGGGTCCGTTGCAGGTCGGCGACCCAACTCCACAACACTAGGCAAAGAACACGACAACGGCCGAAGCTGGTTCACTCTTGCAAGGTTGGCTTCTTGTCAGCCACCCAATCACGACAGAAAAACTAACGGCGGCCGAAGTTGGCCCAACCTGGCAAGGAACATGTTTGCTTGTCATCCCACAACGGCACTTTGGTAGCTACAGGGACAAATCTCACTAATAAGAGCCATCCCATCCCATACTTGTCAGTTTTGGGGTCGAAACATGCAGATCAGGGCGACCCTTGTAAGAACCACAATTGGGATCATCGCGATCAATTCTACGAAGGGAATCTGACAACCAGACTCCGCATCCTCGTCTCGTTCGAGAATCAGGCGAGCCTTGTTGGTTCTAAATGGAGATTTTATGAAGTGCAGCAGACTGTGCATTATCATAAACCAATCAAAGGACGGGAAAGGCTGAGATGGCTCGCAAAAACTATCAACTCTTAACTTTTATGATGGAAAGAAGACACATAGGCACAACAATTAAATCTGCATGGTATTTGACATGGTTGATATTAGGTCACTGGGCTAACAATAGTGAAAGCCCGCGAATGCTACGCTGTCTGACAATAGGGGTAAACCACAAAAGACATCGTAAGACTTTTAGACGATCTTGACCCGGACTCCAGTTGTGCCCTCGGCCGGCTCAGGCACAAACATGTCATGGTCATATGCAACATCCTCGTCTTCGGTATCGAAGAGCTGCATGTTAGGGAAGACGCGCAAGACAAGAGCTGTGAGGCACAGGTTCATCTCGCACAAAGCCAAACTTTAGAGTTTTGCAAGTCAGTCATATGATCACATTAAGATTTTCTGGGGGTGGTCGTCGACTTACTTCATACCAAGGCAAGATCTGCTGCCCTTGGAGAAGGCAAGCATGCCCTTTTCAACATCCTTTCTACGCTGGTTGTTCTCGTCCAGCCAGCGCTCAGGAATGAACTGGTAAGAGTCGGGGAATACACCCTCCTCGTGATGCGTGATGGCGGCGGACATGCCGATCGCATAGCCGCGAGGGATAACAAATTCAACAGGCTTCTTGTTGAACTCGCCACGGTAAACCAGGTTCTCTTGAGTGGGAATGCGAGCAGTACGCGCAGACACACCGTATGAAAGACGCAGACCCTCCTGGAGAACAGCGCCAAGATAGGGGAGGTTCTCAAGGCTAGTCCAAGATGGGAGGTGCTGCGGGTCATCGACGACCTCGCTGAGCTCCATGCGGAGCTTTTCCAGAAGCTCAGGCTTGGTCAAGAGATGATAAGTGATGACGGACAGAGCCCAGCTGGTGGTCTCGGTCCCAGCTCCGACAACAGCAGTGGCTTCGTCAGCCAATCGTTGCGGCTGCTTCTCCAATAAGTCCAGGTCCGACTCCAGAAGAGATCCAAAAACCGTGGGGCGCTCATGGCGGATGCCGGCATCAAGCTCGGCCTTGGTCTTCTTGACCTGGTTGGGAATGTCGATCTTTAGCGTCTGAATAAGCAGAGCAATATCTTTGGGTAGGTAGTTAATAAGCCTTGGCAACCGTTAGTTCATGTTTCTCTTCTACACTAATTATTGAGGTCCACAAGAAAACAACATACCACTCGCCAAGCACCGCAAGAGACTTAGTCCAAGGGAAGAAGCGGAAAATAAAGACCGGTCGGAGAATAGAAGCCGTCGGGGCACGGAAGTTGGGATACCACCCCTCCTGCTGCAAAAAGCCAAAGCTCTCGCCAAAGCAGTAGCCTGAAATGGCATCGGAAGTGAAGCAGCTGTAAGCCATGGTCACATCGAATTCGTCCTTGCCAGACTCATTCAGCAGCTTGTCGCAGAGCTTCTGGACCAACGCATGCACATCGCCCTCAAGTCGGGCGATCATACCCCTGGAGAAGAACTTGGCAAGGGGGATACGTCGCACACGGTGGAGGTCATGGTCAACAGTTCCGAAGCCAGCTTCGCCCAGACTGGGATGTAACAGAGCGATTAGAACACTGTATTTTTTGGCCTGTGAAAGAGGGGGATTCTTACGCTGAGCCGTTGATCTGGTGAACAGGCTTGTCGCGTTTGCGGCCACTCACGGCGTAAATTTCATCGGAGAAGTTGGCATCATTGCAGTGAACTTCGTTGGGGTTGATGCGCACAATAGGTCCTGATAACGCTCAGAATCCGTCGTTTGAAAAATTGTCGGAAACGCGATGGGTTAGCTTACCGTATTGTTCGTGCATGCGGTGAATTTCTCTGGTGTATCGGCCGAATCTGATCACATCGTGGTAAAACTCCGGTATGTACGTGGCAGCTGATAGCTTTGGGCCGGGAATATGGCTCAAAGGGTGCAGAGGAGAGATGTTGTAGAGAGCCTTGAAAACCTGGTACACCAGCCAGAGACCGATGAGCGCGAACACATTGCGAGCGCTCAAGTAGGGAGCCGCAACTGTCGCAGACAGTGGCTCAGTCTGAATCGTCGACATCCTGGGTGGTTGACAAGAGAAAGACTAAAGGATGTTGATCGTAAATCTGCGAGCAGCGAAGAGAGGGCATTATCATTTCCTGAATCACCGCCCTATGCCAGGCTCATGTGGAGAGTTTGGATTGACAAGACAGGTCCACAAATCCTGCATAGGGTCTACACCCGATGAAGCCACAGCACCGAGGTTTGCAACGTCGAGACCAGGGCTGACAGCAGAAGGGATCAACAAGAAACGCAGGCCACCCGGCCGAGAAGGATTAACAATTGCTCATTTGCCGCCAACTGCTGCCCATAACGGCCGAGGTCTTGGTGCCACTGACGATCTTAGTAGTAGGACCCTGGCTGTCCAGAAAAGGAGAGCCGACCTTATCGGAGTGACAAACTGAATCAAACATGGATTTCCGTGGCCCCCAAATGGGAAATTCTAGTTTCTTCAGATTAGTTCCAACGGTCCTGGTGGCCTCAGCCTGGGCAACGGAGATGCCAAACGGCCCGTGAATGGGGTTCATGGGGAGTTCTTTGAGGTTCGCGGCCATGACTGGCTGAAGAATGAGGGTCCCTGTAGATTGCATCAAAATGCATCCACCTGGACAGGGAAGACCCCCGGACGATCACACCGTAGTGGCCAAACAGGAACCCCGAATTACGTTCCACGCAACCTTCATTCGTACACGTGGAACGAATCGTGGAGGCGGGCATAACCTAAGTACAGAAAATTCTTCAGCACAAGATTGGCGTGGCATATGATAATGATGGGTGGACAGCGAAAAGCACAAACCAAGCGCCTAGGCTATTTTACTCCTTTATCCACTATCGAGCTTTCGGGCCGCGGTTCAAACTGGGACCTACGACGAGCTCAGCTGATTAATTCGAACCAATCTTCTGTTGCATCTGGCTTTTGTCAGAACCACCGCAATGCCGGGGGTGTCTGGAGCTACACACCGGAGTGGGGCCGTATGAATGCCGGTCATTTTGAGTAATGTCCCGGTATCAACCGAGACCTACCTAGCGACGCCGTGATCATTCGGGATTTGTTCAGACCTGTTATATGTGCTCCATTCAGTAGTTTCTTCCGCATATTCCGGTATATTTGGTGGTCATAGGTATATGTTGCCTGGAGTTAGAGTGGTCTAGCCATGGTTTAGGATCTAATTGCCTAGCCTTCAGTATGCCGCGTCGCTTCGGTTGCTAGCAAAATTACCGTACAGACCGACTAACAGAGAAAAAAGTGTACCAATTAGTCGAAGTGCTTTAGCATGAGTTGTCTTCACAAAAAGCATCATGTGTCTTATGACAGCTGAAGAGACGGGTATTTGTGCCTGGACCTCCGCATTTTGTCAAGTATCTTTGGGCATGTCAGCTGGCTTTTGTTACAGTTAAAGAAATGAAGACGGGCAACCATTTCATGGGGCAGTCAGCTGGTATTTCCTCACTGTGATGCGAAAAGATATTCCATTCTACTCTTCTCATACCTCTCACTCTACATGCATATCGCTAATATAGTTTCCTGCAGAATAAACGGTAGATATTTCGATACGGTTTCCCTTTAACGTAAGTCTTGAGTAACTTGTCATTGCCTTGTTCACACTTCCCAAGTTCGATTCAGCATTCTCTGAATCTTTACTAGGCATCAAGCATGTCTGTGTGCTGTATTAGCTATATTCTTATTAATTTACAGCTGCAGCATAGCCGTAGCTAACGCACGACATGAGCTGACTACGATCTCAGCGATGATTTCTGCTATTAGAATCACGATGCGCTTCTAATTACTCTTCACTATCGTGACTTCTTCATGCATCGGTAAATGCCCATTAGTCAAAGTTCTAGTTTGAAGTCATTGACTGGGATATCCTTTTCGACTTACAGTGCCTTAAATTGCATCTTCTAAGCCTTCTTCTTCAAATCAGAGTCAATAGATTGTGCTCCATGTTCAAACAGTAACTGGGCGGCTGTTCTGCGGGAAAAGATGACCGCTAGACGATAGGGTGTTTGACCAGCGCTCTCCACACTGCTTACCTCTGCCCTATATTTAATGAGCAGTTTAATCACATTATCATGCCCCCCTTAAGCTACCAGATGAATTGGCGTCTGCCGACAATGATCTACTCTATCAACAAACCCCCCATGGTCGAGAAGTAGTCGAATTATAGCTCCAGAACCATATTTAGCTGCCAGATGAAGTGTTGTTTGTCGATACTTATCTGGGCTATCTGTTTCTGTCCCAGATTCAATAAATAATCCTACAACCTCTTCATGGCCGTAGCGAGCTGCTAGATGAATTGACGTTCTTCCAGCCTGATTGATGCTGTCAAGCTTTGCTCCGTGGTTGATCAGCAACTTGACAACAGCCTTGTGGCCATGGTAAGCTGCTAGATGAATGGGCGTTTGCTCTATGTATTTTTTGCCACCACAAGGTCGCATTCAAACATAGGCGATCAGATCCGATGTTTTTGAATAAGCACATTACACCTGTCTGTCTTTTTTCTTCAAATAGTGTGACGAACACGCTAGGCACGAAGAAACTAGCCCGCAAAGTGCGTTGATTCTTACAGAATCTACAGCCCTAGAGGCACACTATATATATCCAGCCAGCTGGCAGGGATCTCTCTAGTATAGGCTGTATCAGTCTGTCTCATCGTGACTCGTGCCCATCTAGCCCACAGACGTCCCATCGTCACAAATAGTCTTTGCTCTTATTCATTATGCCAGCGCTTTGAAATTATTTTGATCTTGCGCTGACCATACAGCAGGAAAATCACTCGATCCAATGGTGTTGATGATGATGGCGACTTCCTTGTGTATGTTTTCTGTCCTCCCTTGCGGGCTATGATAGCACACTATGCCAGTGAATGTCACTTTTGTGGACAGTTAGAAGATAGTTTATCTCCATTCTTTTCAAGTCATTTCTAAGAGAATAAAACATACCAAGCTATCGATTCAGACATTCATAAGGAGGGTTTGCCCGTTAGAGCCTATTGAATCCTGGACAGGTCCTTCGCTGATAGTGCCGATACTGCTGCTGATGCGGCGACGTTTAGTGTCTGGTTGAGATGTCATATTAGAGCTGGTAGAAATCTCGATACCGTAGGCGATAGCTGGAGGTAGAAAGTCCTTAGAGGGGGGTGTTTTCTCAATGAGTCGAATAGCCTCTTTCGCAGCCTTCTTCTCAGCATTCTCTCTTCCCTTTTCAGTTTCTTCAGTAGCGTCGGCTCGAAGCTTTACATACTCCTTAACTTGGTGATGATCCATACCAACGAGGTGTTCGGCGAAAATAACATGCTCAAAGGTTACCCAGCTTCCGCCGGGTCCAGGAGGGAGAGGGTATTCGACATTTGATATAGGCTTACCAAGTCGAGTGGATTGCTGGATACGAGTGCGAAGACGACCACGGACGTCAATAAAACCAATAACAGCATGCTTGTTCCTTAGATTGGGGACGGGAGAATCTCGCCAGTAACCCAGAAACACACACTCAATACCTCCAATACCTCCTCGTAAACGCTTAGGGAGCTCTGTATCTACACGAGGCGTTTCTTCCTTGTCCGAGACGGGAATATTTTCCACCTTGTCTTCAACTAGGTCGTCCGAGGCCGATGCTCGCTTGCGCTTATCGTCGATAGTACTGATGTTTCTACCCTCGCCGCCCAGATTTATGTTAAGATCGCTCTGCAACCGCTTGGCCAAGTGGGCAAGCAAGTCGGCCCGGCGAGACTTTTCGCCGCCTGTATAGTCTTTTGAGATGGTAGAGTGAACCCAAATATTGGTGGAAATTGCAGGTTTGATGTCGCAATTCTTACTAAAGCTAAGTGGCCGAGTTGCTGATGTTTCCGAACGGGCAAGGTTAACATAATCCTCGCCGTCTGTCCTCGCCGCTTTGCTGTCAATAGGCTTGGCCGGGGTACTTTCAGTCTTATCTATGCCTTCAGTCGAGGAAGAACAGTTTTTACATTTCCTTTCATGAGCGCTGCTTCAATTCAGTAACAGAATATGTGACCCTTGAAGATGATCTCACGCTAGCTCTTGAAATGTCATGAACACATTGCGTTTGCCCGGGCAGCATCGGCACCGCAATAGCTTGGTTCTGACTTTTGTGTGTGGCCGGTGAACGGAAGCACTCTTGTGGTTCCTGGTGGCACTATGGCGACGTGCAGGAGATGTTGAACTGGCATATGGATCGTTGCCTTGGTGTCTAGGGAGGGACTTTTTGGCCTTCGTGGGAGGCATTGGCGTTGACCGGTTCGCTATTAGATTTATATACGGTATCTGTAGTGTTGAAAAGGAGGCTCGTGGTGAAACTACCTGAACAAGTGTTTCCGTTTAGTTGATAACGCCGGCTCGCTATAACCAACTTGGTCGGCTGATGTTTGTCTGGACGTAGGCAATGTGCTGCTTCACGCTGATGGATGATGTTGTGGAGAGAGATGCAGAACAGTTGATCAGGCTGTGGTCGGGAGGTTTCCGAGGCTGTGAAGAGCACGTGCGGCTGATGTGCAGATGGATAGCGAATCAGTATACAGCAAGCAAGCATCATCGTTCGGCTGTCTGTCCAATACGCTTCGAAGCTGCGATTAGCAAATAGCCTGTTCATACGCCAAAAGCAGTTTACTAGCGGTAAATCTCTCCGGTCCCTGCTCCCTAGTTTCTTATCGGCGTAGGGCAGCCGCCCACGCACCTCTCCGGGACATAGCCCGTTATAATAAGGCTTACTATCTGTAATTATAGCAATAATTATTTTTGTTTTCTGTTGGTTTTGTAACATGTGCGGAAACCGATTTTGGGAATCAGTTTGCGGTTGGCGCTTATACTTCGCGCACCCTGCTCACCCAGCTGACCTAGGGCATTACGCAAACACACTAAAAGCAGCCGCATCTGGGAACAGGAGGGTGAAAAAAAACACTTCAGTAAACTCGTGTCCTTTCATTCGTCGGTTTTGGATTGTGTCTATTTAATGGTTTCATTTCGGGAATGGATTTGTTCAAATCGCAGTAGTCCAGCATTTCCTTCCGATCAGCTTGTAGCCTTTCGAAAGCTGAAGTCATATTAGCAATCGTCTGAAGAGTGAAAAGAATGATGCATACCACTTTCGACGGAGGCCATTGGGTTTATTGCAGCAGAAGCTTCATCAGATGCACTCGAATTAAGAACAGAAATTGGATCTTTCGCGCAGACAGCTGCAGTAGCTGCAGCATAATTCTGCCACTCCTCATTCTTGTGCGAATCAACATAGTCACAGATCCCTCGAACTGGTATGCAGGGAAAGTTGTCCATCAATCTAGCTGCCTCCATTTCGAAACAAATTATGTCGACTTCCTTAGCCGATGCATCTCAGGTCCTGCCGTCCTTGATAACTAGGTTGCCAGAAGCAACACCACCATAGTGAATTTTCGGGCAAGAAGTCTTTCAAGGAGGCCAATGGTCTGCTTCAGATATACTGCATTGCCTGCAAGCTACTTGAAGAGAACCGAAATGGGCGTATGAGCCATGGAACAGACGGTCTTCGCATGAACTCGGATGGCCGTAACTAGCTATACTGTGATAACGCT
Source organism: Colletotrichum truncatum (assembly GCF_014235925.2). Classification (NCBI taxonomy): domain Eukaryota; kingdom Fungi; phylum Ascomycota; class Sordariomycetes; order Glomerellales; family Glomerellaceae; genus Colletotrichum; species Colletotrichum truncatum. Next base: position 1,075,380 of record NW_027222404.1, on the reverse strand, counting down.
CATGCATTTCTTGGAGGATTGAGGGAATAATGTTCCCTGTAGTTTCGTGAAGCGCCCACAGCTTGGAAGCTGCGTTAAGAAAAATGTGTAGAGGTAACCTCGAAGTTCCCGTTTGCTGGGCTCGATTGCCCGGAATGATCTTTCCTAAATCATATTTTTAGGAAACTTCGAAGAATGTTACTGGCGACGATTGAGTTGTTGGAATTAAGAGGCACGCCATTGAGATTCTTGGTAACGATGTTATGGTGTTCATTACTGTTCGTGCGGATCGTAGTTAAAGTACCCAGGCCGTGTAGAGCCTATAGGATGCTACAACGCACAACCTCCAAAACTGATTCAAATTGTACTATTAAGTATTGTCAAGCAATACAATATATTGATCATTCTGAGACCGAAAGCAATTTCAAGTGCACTTACTTTGTGCTGTTTCATCTCCGCCGGTTACCTGTGTGCGAAAGGTGATACTTCAAAGCAACTACCTCAAAACACATAAAGTGGCTCTTGAGTCCGTCAATTGATATTGTGACAGATTTGATGGTGCTACTATGGACGATTTTGCGGCATTTTGGATCTAGATTCCATGTGTGACAGGGTTTCCAGCCAGCAGTCTTAGAGCCTTGCATATTATACCTACGCAGTAGCATCGGGTGCAACTCGATCTGTAAGCAAGCCAGGATGCTTTCTTCTTTTGAAGGCACCGCTTTCACATATTTAAGTCAAAGAAATAATTACTTCACACCATGGCCATACTCAGCTGACGAGAAAGAAGAGTAGCCTGGGCTATAAGCATGGTTGTCATTCCACTGTGATGCATCGCATCTTTGTGATTCGCGTTGACCAACTGTAACCATGGACTTTTGTCCTCCGCACCTTCCCTCTTGAGCATTGGTTGGTTCGTCTAATTTGCTAAGACTCCATTGAAGGAAGATAGCGGTTACAACGGCATCTGAAAGCGGTCTAAACTAGCATGTCTATCGGCGACAGCCTTCCACGGGAGTAGAAAGCTTCCGAATGATACAAAACCCACCTTCCGAAATATAGTCTATTAAAGAAGCTGTTACCGAGGGAGCCCTGGATCAGATTTCCATTCACAATTGTTCCCTTTATATAGAGAACAATTTCTTCGCATCACATACATCTTGTCGATATGATATCACTCAGACTTCTTATCACGTTTGCAGTTGCAACATTTGCCTCTGACTTTGGCAAAACCTGCAGAGACGAGCATATAGACCCTAACACAGAAGTTCTTTCAGCATCATGTGACACCGGAGATGGGAGGGGAACCCTGAAATCAACGTCTATTAATCTTAATGACTGCTTTGGGTGGTCAGACAACAAGATCCAACAAGTACGTGATTCCTGAGACCAAGATTGAATGTATCTGCGGTGTACTGTGAGGCGCATGATCACGGAACCGACGCAACCCACTTCCCGGTTCTTGGCTTTGCTGACTGATGTCTTAGGGAGTTGGCCAGGGCCACTTTGGCGATACCTGCGATGACTGCTTTTCCTACCGTGTACCTGACCCTTTATACGGAGTGTTTGGGGTCACTAGAGTCTGGATGAACTGCATTTGCAATGGCGGTCTGACTGACAGTTCCATCAACCTTGGTAAGGGACAATACGACTTAGCCAGTCTAGGATAGTTCCATCCAAAGAGGGGCACCGCCAACCTATTGTGACAAAAAAGAATTTGTTAACTAACAGAAATTCATAGATTCAACCCTTCTGACAAACAAATTCGGCACTCTGGTATGCACTCGCTAGGGGCTACGTTTGTGGATATCGCCTCGGGACTGTGAAGTCTTACGTTGCAAGTTGTATTTGTGCCGGGATGATGCTCCAATGGAGAAGTCGGGAAAGAGGGATATTGCTTTACAATTGATACCAAAAGGCTTAGCCGTGTTCAAGTTATCTTACCAAGGAAGCAATCGGAAGTGGCTACCAATTTATTGTTTGCGGCAGTGTACTTTCGCGGATATTGATGTGGGCCTTTGTGACACTAAATTTAAGCTTATCCCAGCAAGTAAAAAGCCTTTACAACGGTCCCAGTCCAGTGAAAATATACGATGGATCATGATGTATCACAGCCGAGCATAGGGGATCACTGAAAGACACGCTATCCGTCCGACCTAAGTTTCCTTGAAGAACACATGAAGTAGTTGTAGAGGCAAGTAAACTATAATTGTTGATATAAGAATGGCCGCCCTTGTCATTCTAGAATCTCTTGTTTTGACTAGTCTTGCAGTTGAAGTGACGTGGATACGCCATTCCAATCTGATTGCCTGAGTTTCAGTAACCTTCTAATGCCGTCAATATGTATGAATTTTGTTACTATGCCACCGAAGATCTTGCAGGAGCGCCGGGTACCGCAGCCGTCCTCGTTAGACTGTAATTAGATTTCTGGTTACAGTAGTTAACACTTACCCTTCTAACATCTCTTCGGGTTACCACAGGAACTTCACTGGTGTGGAGTCTCTTGTAGGTGGCTGACAGACACGCTGTCACTGATATCCGTGCACCGGGTGCATTCAATCGACCTTGCCATTATCCACTGTGAACTTGATCTCAAGGAAAATGGCAGCGGCGGTTAGTCTCAGGTCTTCCAGGCCACGTCCTACCACATACTGCCCATTGAAGAGACCTTCTGTCTCAGAATTTAAGAAGCCTATGTCAGACTAAAAATTCTGTCTGGGCCGCAGTTGGGATATTAGCACTCAGCAGTCCTGAGGACCTGAGTAGGACTGTGATTGCCGCCTACGACCCTGAGAGGGCCAAGGAGACAGCGGCTGTGAAGGGAAAATACCATCCCTTTGCAATGTTACCACATTGAATGGGATTCGATTGATTGTCCAGTCCCTGTTCGTTGTGATCAGAATTGATAAGCGAGAGGAATAGTGTCAAGTCTAGCAAATGCCTTTTGTCTCGGATTCCTAAATTCAACGAGTACCGTTTCCAAAGCCAGAAATTGGACAGCGCTGCGGAGTGAAAATACGCCTGGTGCCGATGTGACATGTCATGGAAATAATGCGTTTGAAACATCTACGGAGTCAGCAAAAGACCCAAATAGGAATGTGCTTACTAGCAACAAAGATTGGTTGACTCTATTACTAGTACAAATGCTCAAGGTACCGCTGAGCTCTGGATTCCCACCAAACTCCTCGCTACAAAATTGTTGCATCATGACTCCCGAGTCCTCAAAGCAGGGCCATCGGTGAAAGGACCGGCATCCGTTCGTTTCCAGATACAGACAGACTGTTCATCCTTCTTACTAGATTCGGAAGACTCTCCCAGTTGTACTCGTCTTTCCAGGTGTTGTCCCGCTTAGCTTGCAAGATTTGTTCGTACAGTTTGGCCATTTCCTGGCTATCCCACATACCTTCCCTTCGCTTCATTCTCCAAAGAATATCAATGATTCTCGTTTCTAGTTCCTCGTCTTCGCAAAAGGCACAAATGTACGATAGCGAAGGCACAGCGTCAGCAGCCAACGAAAATGTCGGTCTGGACACTGCTGTCTTGGAAAGCAGAAGCTCTTCCGCCATATCCACCAAGCCACATAAATCTCCCTTGGCTGCATTTTTCATTTCGCAAGGTGAATCATAGGCGTTGAAAACTTCCCAAGTCTTTTTTGAAAATCGGAGCGACTTTAATTCTTCTTCGTCTTCCGGGTTGAGACGTTCCGAGAGGCCTTCCTGGAACGCGTCGAAGCGGGCGCCCCAAATGTTGAATTGCGTCTCAGCCTCTTCCCACTCGGCTTTCCTTGAACTGATGGACTCGGGCGAGCCCTTGCTGCTAGCTTCGGAGGGACAGACTTTACATGTGGAAGCATCGCTACAGGGCCATGGCTCCTCAAACGCCTCGGCGAACCTCACTTCCACAAGATGGAGCTGGTAACGTGCTTCCGAGACGTTGATGAATGGTTTTGTTTGGTCCTTGTCTTCTTCCTGTACGAAGAAGGACAAATCGGGCACAACATGATCTTCGATGAGCATCGAGGCGTCCACTCCCATGCATGAAAACATGCCAGCGATGTCGCATAGTTGATTAAAGTGTTTATCAACCGTCTCGGCAAGGCATTTGTCGTAACCAGAAACCGAATCTGGGTCTCGCCGATGTGCAACCGCCGCTTGATGAATCGATTCGAGCACCTTCGCACCGGACCTCAGATGTTGAACGGCTTTATCAAACTGGCCTCTGACGATCTCATAACATACAAAGATTAGGCAGCAGATGAGAGTGATTCGAATATTGACAGGTGACGGATCAGCCATGATCTGTATGGCTTCTGCAACGGCTTTTCGGTAATGTCTCGATGCCAAATCGCTCAGCGCTAAGGCATTGTCGGCACCCTGCATACCGTAGAACGGGTCTTCCAGAAACGCCCTGTGAGCGACACCGAGAGCGACGACGGCGTGCTTGACCGAGTCTGAGTAGTAACCGAGAGGGAGAATATAGTTGCTCCAAAGTTTAGCCAGCGGCGTGGAGGCGCCGAAATCTGGCACTGTACAATTGTGTACATGATGGAACATTGTTCTCTCCATTTCCGTGCCCGAAATGTCCCAGTTGATAGGTGGTGTGAGATGCATCACCGATGTCTTGTGTCGTTGCGTCAGCATCCATACGGCGGCGGGAGAGGCGCTGGTCGATCTCTTGGGCTGAGGAGTGTTCGGATTCGCGTATCCATCGCACTTGTGCTTATCCTTCCTGCACCTTTTGCAGGTGGGCTTTTCCTCATCGCATTTTACATGTCGAACTCTGGCGAGGGGTCAGCTTACTTTTGATAACGGGAGCCACATGATCTCAGGAAGAGCCAAAAGTGAAGTATGAGAAGAGGCGAAATGGCCTTACTTGCTATATCAATAGGAAATTCCGGTGTCAGTGGAATCAATTCTCAGCAAACTAAAGTGGCATCAGTGTTGTCACCAACCATGTCAGACATCCAGTCCTAACCTTTGACGCGCTCGCCCTAGTCCGCTTGGGCTTCTTTGGCGCAGGACCCACAGAGAAGACACCTGTCCCCGGAATATGAGTATCCAATGGCATTGTTAATGAGTGAGCCCTATATGTACGGAGATTTATCAGACAAATCAAGCTCAGAGTATGGACGGAGCTGGTGGCAGCTGTCTGACCCGAAGCATCGGTGAAAGGAGCTTTCGGCCAACGGGTTCGCGGGGACCAAGACAGGGTATACGCCAAGCGTATCCCTTTGGGCAGCGTCCACTATATAAAGCCAAGTGTTGAATGGCGCCTCCGCGCGCCCCTCGGCCGCCGAAAACCGAACCCGGCACCCTGGTTTGTTCTGCGACGTCAGCCTCTTCGTCAGGAACGACAGTTAATTTGGCGCTAGAGTTTAGTCTTTTACGATACAGCCAATCAGATGGCTCCGTAAAAAACTATTACCCGAAATTTATGGGTTCTCGAGGATGAGACGGTTCGAGGTTCCAGCAAATTGTCTGAGCTCAACGGAAGAAGAATGCCTAGTTGCTGATTCACACGGCGACGCCGAAGAAAAATGAAGTGCTTCTTTCAGCCCTACCCGGGTCTCTTGCGTTTTAAAGGTCGCGGAATTTGTAGTTGTTTTAACCCTATTGGTCTGTACGACTTCTTGAAGCAGTCCATTACATCTACCGCTAGCTGAAAGAGGCTGGCCCCCTTGTTCTAGACGTTTTGCACAACACTTCCATCACAATGTCCCCGCTTAGGACACTCCAGGGCGTCAAACCCTGGTCATTGTACGGAGTACTAGGTACGCATAGACACAACATGGGTTGTGTATAGAGGGAGAATCGGTACACAATGTGGAATTTAATGCTTGGGCAATTCGACTGCCTTTTAATGACCTTTCGTATTCTAGCGCCGCATTGTTTAGCAAGCCACAATGTTGCCGAGTTTAATTCCCGCTCTAGCGAAGCTTTTTGAATCTGGAGTGTTAAATAGCCAACACGAGAACTGTGACTCCACCGCTATTCTTAGGTGGTAGGGGGAAATGTCAGGTCTAGCTTGTAGCATAACCCTAGATGCCTGACTAGTGGCTCGGAGGTAGGTACCCACCTTGAGCGGCTGCCAGGATAATTAGTAGTCAAGCATCGCTGCGATCCGATCGTAGTCACCAAGTGATGAGCATTGATGCTCTGTGGTTTTCTCCTCCTCGAGGGAAAACACTCAAAGCATGCCTTTCCCTTCAGTAGCTCATTCTCGAGATCTACAATCATCGTATGACTCAACTGTCCAGCGCTGGTGATTAACATATATCCACCTCAATTCCGATCGACATACGTTAAGATGTGCGTTGAATTATATGGTGAGGTACAAAAGCATGAGTCATGCAGTTTCGGCTCCTGGAACAGCAAAAGATTTTCCGTCGATATAGTTTAGGCCGATCTGGTCGTAAAGGATACGGCGCGTACACCTTATTGGATAAGGTAAAGATTTCATCGTTAACTGATGGAGTATTAAGACACCCCGCACACCCCACGCCAGGAAACATTAATGAGACTCTGAGCAGCACAGTAGTGACCCCAATTTACTGGTAGAAACACTGTCAGAAACACCTACCGAACAGCCTCTGGACTGCAAGGAGCTGGAATGGAAAATGTCCTGTCCGCTTGACTATGACTCCTTCGGTAGCTTCGCCGCCTCCCGCGAAACCAATGTCTCGATGTAACGTTAACCCACGAAGAAATAGGCCATGTTGCAGATTATAGAAATGGGCACCGAAGGGAAGTATTGAGTACACCGGCCACGTCATGTTGAAGTGAAATTTGAATCACATGCTATGGGCACACAGCGAGCCTTGCGGTTCAACCCAGCAATCATAGAAACGTCATCCAGAAACTGCTGCGGTGTCACCAAGGGCCACTCCCGGCTAATCCACACGTCAGACTCGATACCACGCGCCCTATCTGTGAGATGGTTGCGTGTTTCTGTTCCAGCTGTCAACTTGGACATGGTACAGACAAAAGTTCCCCTGAACAGGGTCAGGGTATCAATGCCTAGTCAAATATGTGATTGTGAGTCTAGAAAGGCATCTTTATACTATGGGGTTACTGGCTTTTGGACAAGTTACAATGATTTTTGAGTTTTCGAACATCATTACGAGGTTGTCAGTTAAGACAGAATGAACTATTATTACTAGAGTTCTATTTTTTTCCCTCTTCTTTTTATTGAATTCCGCTCCTTTGCAGCAACATTCAATCAAAGTGATGTTGCGATGGGCCGGCAGCGTCAGTGGAAAAGCTGCCGGGGTGTCCTGTCGGCGAAATAGAAATGGTTCGTAAAGCCGATTTCTGTTGCCAGATGAAATCCCGGCACTACCAACATAGTTTAGACGTAAACGTTTGCTTCGACTTTCTATTCTAGGGGGTCACAGGGGTATTTTGTTCGATGAAACACGTATTCACAGTAGTCCCTGGATGGCACTAACTGCTATTGGAGCAAGTCATTCCTGGAGACAGAGTTACTTGTGGTGGTTTCGCTGCTGCCTAATTTTTGACAAGATTTAGGGTTGCTTACCAGGGATGTGCCTCTTTAAAACATCAAATCACAATTCGGGCGTAATGCGTAAAGATCATGAACGCGTACTTGAAACACTATTATGTTGCAACGCATCTTCTCAATCCTACTGGCCCTGACTCGATTTAGCTCGCCGATAGAGACTATACAATGGATATCATACACTGCCTCCTGTTTATTACCAATGGTTCCCGGTCGAGCTAGCCAGCGGCAATCGAGCGCTTGCCGGATATGCTACCGAATAGGAGTCTACGAAGTCGGGGTTCCAATGGAGTCTAGATCGAGCCCGTCCGGTGATAGCCTCTTGTAGCGGTTAGTAGATGGTCTGACCAAGGATGTAATCGGCACTTCGATGCCGTATTGAGGAGATTATGATGCTTTGGAGATCGTTCTAATTAGTGACTTCTCGATGATTAACGAGGCCTCCTACTGTGGCACCCCACTACACTAAAGAGACGTCGCCAAAGCTCCAATCAAGCCAGTCTTGCACAGCCCCTCCCATACATACGATGTGGGCATTGTGCAAGGCTTTTTTTGCGCTGTAGCCAATCGGCAATGATCAAACAATTGCCCAGATTCTTTCCGCACCTGTTCCGTTTACATTTTGGGAGCCTCAGGTCATCGCAATCTCAAGTCTATGCTGCTGGTTATGCTCAATCATATTGCGGGCTCTTCATACGAGGTTTTGCAGCCGTGGCAGAGTGTCCCTGAGTGACAGAATGATCAACCGTGATAAGACAGACCATATCATTGACAGAGCCACAATCATACAGCTGAGATGGCGTCTCCTAGGAAACATGAGAATTGTGTGCTTCAACTACTTCGGAACATTCGGAGCGTTTTGTCATGTCTGGCCAAATCCATATGCGTTTCCGACGTGTATGTAAAAAATGTCACCATGTATTCGAACCTAACGGCCGCTCCGAAGCACCAAATGGGGCACACACGTGTACAAGTCCTCGCCCGCCCCGATCGCCGCCGCCGGCAACCACAACCCCGAGGTAAGAATTCTTTGCGGCCTACACATTTGGCTGGAGGAGAAACGGTGATAGAGAAGAAAAGAACGCGATGCTGATAGTTCCAAGTCTTTCTCGTGATTCACCTCAGTCAGGTTCTGCCAACCAGGTTCACGCTGGATCTTAACAGATGTTCTCGGAATCTGAAATCCAACATTATCCTCGCTGCAAACAATGCCGAAGAGACAATGCCGAAGAGACAATCAAAAGGTTCCTGGTGTGCCTAGCACAACTTTGAAGCGGGCTAACATGTTTCAACAGCAGTGCATACCAATCCCCATTGTTTGGGCCAAGACGAGATGCCATCATTGCATTATGCACGACTATTCCTGTTCCCAGAATTCTGTCGATCGCGATGGATCCATTCACTTTCAGCAAGTCTCTTTGACGGATGAAAAAGAAGCTACGGCGCCCCAACCATCGGCTAAGTGGAAGTTCAGCATGTTTCCAGGCCGTCTCTCCAGCGACTGGCTGCCCAAGTATCAGACAGTAGAGCCTCGTTCGACACAGTTTGGACTCGCAGTAGAATGTTCTTCAAACTTGCATCGTAGAGAACAGCCACAGATGGCCACACCTTGGCTTGAACCCTCAAGGGATCTCGAAACAACGACCTGGGTGCTCTCTGAATCTCCAGAGACGTACGAGTCGGTCTTGATCGGTGGAACACCAGACGGGAAAAACCTGTCAAAGATTCCAAACATTGACAAAGTAGCCGGATCCAAGGGTCTCTCCGGTTTTGGACCACTGGAAAAGTCTCCAAAAACTGTCCTTTTTAGGTCCTTGATTGAGCAAGGGTGGTGCTCACAATATCCGACTTCTCAACCTAACTGGTATAGCCATCTAGGAGTTGATGATACCATAGAGTCCTTTCCCCAACTGTCCGATTGCCTTGACGCGCTTTCTAAAACTATGGGTGTTGTTTCGTACAGATTATTGCGGCAACGTCTCGAGGCTGTACGTATAACCCGAACGATGGAAGCTTCCACGGAAGCGCGAGCCAACATCATAGGGCGAATGCTCAACGAACAACCAGAGCACAAGCGCAACGAGCTAGAGCAACATATAAGGATCGGAAGAAGATGGCTTGATCTCGTCAATGAATTTGGAAGCCAAGAAATACTGCTGCTTGGATGGTGTTCCATTCAAGCGCGGAGGTCAGTTCTGACTCCAGATGAATTCGAAGATCTAGGCTGGATCGACTTGGACCACATCGACATCTCGTTAATAGTGGAAGAAGGGAATGACGAAGCTTTCGAGATTTTCAAGAGAATTCTGCTGCATCCCTGGTTCCAGGTCAGGGATACTTGCAGCCGGCTTGATGGTCTCTGTGACTTGATTCATCAGTTCATGCAGCGCACTAGTCAGTCAGAACGCAGCCTGTCCGAGATACAAGAGGAATCTCTCAAGACAATCTGTGGGAACAGACTTTCCACCACAATAGGATTCGACAAGGATGGTCTATCCATTGCTGCGGACATTGTTCACCGTATACGCAGCACGTTTTCGGCGACCAGGTGTTGGTGCGATGTGTGTCCATCATCGGTGGGAAGTTAGACAGGCTTACTCAATTATCAAACTTTAGGGATCTGAACCCAAGATAGACAACCATTCATCCAGGCCACACAAAGATCCCTACGGATAAAGGCGTAATCCTGTTCGACCCTCTTTAAGACAAGTAGAGGCAATCACGATTCAAGGTATAGCGTAGCCTCCTTTGCTGGCTCCACATCTTCAGTCTCGTGCTTGCCTCTTTTCTTGCAGTGACCCGTTGTTTTAAACATCATTAGTAGGCTGTCCATACCAAATCCCAGAGGCTTGAGTCAAACCAAATACCAGCGGCCCCCGATACCTACAACACTGCAAAGTGCGAACTTGAAATGCTTACACTCTTAGGTTCACGATATTTGTATCCCTAATTAGGTAGGCCCTTTAGAGAACGCACATTCATACATCAGCATTACCGTTAACAACGTAGCCGCAGTTCAATATACAACATCTGACTCCCAACCTCCTCAAAGCTGGCACACCGGGCGACTCGCCCCTCCGATTATCTCGCTTTACTGATCCATGTAAAACTATTAGTAATACCCAAAACAAGCGCACTTATCAGCTTAGACTCTTAGGCGAAAATCAACCTGTTAGGAAGATTGTTTATCCTCACGTGCCTTCTGGCTCTTTGGATTCAGACCGCCTTTTTTGTTTTTTTGTTTTTTTTTTTTTCCCCTTGGCCTGCTTAGCACAAAGCCAATCCAGCGACCTCAACAGACATGAGCCACGAACCAAGCACACCAGTAAACGGCAGCCCAAATTTGTAGAATTATTACCAACAATTTTGCTTCAAATATGCATGGCATCTCATAACTGGAGACTGACTATTAGTCAAAGGCTTGATTGAGATATTCATGACCCGTATTCCTCATGTCGCACAATAACCAGAAGAGGTGTGTTATAGAGGTTAATCTTTACGATCACTACAGAACATACCACGGTTGAGAGCCGAGCATCTATTAGGAGCATGCATCAGACTCTTTTGTTCTGCTGATTGTCCAGTTAGACTAATATTAAAAGATCTCAATAGGCGTCCAATTACTTATCAGCCTCAGAAGAACGCATACTCAGTTTAACAAGGTCGGAGACAAGCAAGGTAGGCCACATATAATTCTACATGTAACCAAAGACTGCGAGAAGTATGTGCCAGTATATTTCTTTCTTTCATGTGTAAATGATCTTCTACATTGGTGTAATATTTCTGACTTCTTCGGGGTTCATCTTGGAGACTTTCTACCATCCATCACCATATCTCTCTAAAGCCGCGTATAGTAGGTTGAGCCTGATTGATCTTCAACAAGGTTGGAAATTGTGGTAACCGTCGGATTTTCCAGGTTGAAATGGCTCTGTGGCCGCTCGACTGCTGGCTGCCGATTGCAAGGCCTCATGTGGCCAGGGAACCTCAACTACCCATGTGACGAGCCTCTGGTAGGAATAGGTCTCTTCCGCCCACTCCAATCCTCCTCTTTACCTTTTCCTCTTACACAGACAACATGACTTCGACCAGACTTTGAGATAACGTCCCACACCCACTTCTGGGCACCCCCCACATTTGGGCACCCCATTTACACCAAAAACGCCGTTTTTCGAAATTCTATATTAAACTAACTACTATACTTACTAAGAAAAGAAAATATATATAAACTATGTTAAGTATAATTATAGCCATCTAATTTTTTATAAAGGTTTAAATATAATAATAGTTATAATATAGAAGTTTAAAACTAAAAGCTTTAAAATGTTAGTAGATACTAGTAACTGTTACGGCCAGCTAACTGACAGTGGGTTTGTGTTAACAGTAAGCCAGGGATTGAGAGTAGTAACAGTCGTTCCGTGGTCCTGGTCGAATAGATCGTAGATCTTCAAAGGGCTTGGTGATCAGTCAAGGCCTCAACAAGAGTCGTAGAGTAGTCGTCACTTAGGTATAGCTGAAAGTACCGGTTAGGGTAATCACGAAGTTGATTGCTGAAGAACTAGGAAAGGTAGGACTCGAGAGGACTCGAGTCCCAACTATATACAAGTCTGGTTCCATGCTGAACACTTCCTGATCCTGGGGGACCGACACCCAGGACGTCGGTCCATCGCCATGGACCGCCCTTGGCACCGTCGGTCCTGTCCCAGGACCGCTTATCGTCCGTCGGTCCTGCTTATCGTCACGTGACCTGTATCCTAGTTCTTCCGTTCCGTGGGGGTTGTTACGACGTAACGGCTGACGGCCGTCCCTATAACCGCTGAGCCCCTGCGGGGTCGTCGTCAGTGGTCTGTTAACTGTCGGGTCGTAACAGTAACTTACTAGTATTCCTTAACATTAGAAAAATATATTTTCGCTCATATATACTTATTTAAAAAATCTAGGAAATTAATATTTATACTTATTAAAAGTATATAATTATATCTAAAAGAGATTTAAAAGTACTACTTTAGTAAATATAGTATAATTAAGGGTTAAAATTCTATAATAGAAACTTTTCTTAAGGGAAATTTTAAAATATTATTCTAAGCTTAAAGAATTTTTTACTAAGTATAAGAATATATAAATCTACTATATCTTACTTAAAAATTCTAATCATATTAGTTAAATATCTCTACCTATTTTATATATTAAGATATAGGCTAGGTAAATTAGTATTATAAATGTTAAACCTTGAATTTATAATACTTATTATCAATAATACTAGTATATAGCTACTTAAGTATTATAATTAAGTCTTAATCTATTTAACATATATTTATTCTCTTTAATAAGTAAAGTATTTAGTTTAATATAGAATTTCGAAAAACGGCGTTTTTGGTGTAAATGGGGTGCCCAAATGTGGGGGGTGCCCAGAAGTGGGTGTGGGACGTTAGGTCATTGTATGGGTGTCCCTGTGATCCCAGCCAAATTGTCACATCACCAGTTACTTAGCGGTACGCCCGTCAAGTGACTTTCGCTCGTGGACCAGGGCGAAAGAGCTTCTTAAACGAAATGGGCAGTGTCATGGCCATTCTCGCAGATGCAGAGGCCCATAGGGGAGCCAGTATTGTCAGCGCCACACCAGCCGCCGCCCTTGCCTGCCTTAGAGCAATTGGATGGGCAGCTGCTTGAGCGTGGACAGCTGACGACACAAAAGTATTGCTGGTTCGGCTGACGAATACCGAGACAGCGGGGTGTGCCAAAGGGACACGCTCCTTGCCAGCTTTTCGGGCAATTTGCGTTGGAGTTTGTTTGGCCCGTTACCAACATGGGCATGAGTGAAGTGAAGGCAAACAAGACTGTGGAAAGTTGCATTTTGACTGTCGTTGTCGCCGAAGCTTGCTTGATGGAATATTGGTATAAACGAGTGAAGAGCTGTTGGCAGATCCTCACTCATGCTTCTCAAGATACGTCAGGCCTTGACTACTTAAAGACCGCAGCTTTTGCTCGACTACCGGTATCACAAGCCTCATGTAAGTGCTTTATGACCCGTTGAGGAGAGATGAGATCACCCAGTGGTCCAAGCTGGGCATGCACGAGTCGTAGTAGCGTGTACAATATAGTTAAAACCCACCTCCTGAGCATATTGGAACTTTATTTTCTCGACTCGACGTTTCTGGAAATTTACGGGATATAATTTTCCTATTTCAGAGTCGCATGGTAATTTTTGCCGGCCTAACACTAGTACACACATCGCAGAAAACGCTAGATGTGTTCCAAGACTGGTTACTTGAGTGCGCCCACAATTACTACCTGAAAATTTGATTATGCATGTTACCCGAACAATCCATTAATTAGTCGGCAACAATTCAGGGGCGAAAATAAAAGGTTCCTGGAATGTGCCATGCACAACTTCTGAGAGCTTGGCACACTATCATAGGTCTAGTGCACCGTCGCAGACGGATATCTTGTGATTGACAAAAGTGCATAACTTCAAGAGTCTCGGTTAGCACCACAACCCTTGGTGCTCCTGACCGACATAGTATATCTGGAGGAAGGCATCCAGTATTAGGAGTCGAGTGTGATATGAATTCCGTTACATTTGTGACTAACCTGAACCTTATTGAAGCCCAGGTGAGCTTTCGAGATTTGGTAGAGGAAGTATAAGCAATGCCAGAAATCCAGCAAATATGCATTTAGTTAGGGCTAAGTGAAGACGTCAACGCTTTTTCTGAAGGTAGACATACAATGTTTTGAAGAGAATGCGACATTTCGAGTGGGATGGAAAGAAACATATCAACTATAATTGATGTAGTTTGAATTCGTTTACGGACAAACTTATTGCAATAGCCGACTATGGAGTGAAGTGACTATCTTGCCACCTGGCTAGCCGGCCGTCACAAATAGAAGCGGAGCAGCAGTCTCACTCCCACAAGAGACGGGCAGCCTGGAGATGCATCTTTCTCTTCTGACCAATCACTTCCACTGAAACCAAGCCCAAAACTAGAACTATTGTCAGAAACTTACCAGTCTTGAAATCCTTCCATTTCATACGGCTACACTGTGATACCATCGGATACACACATAAATGACAGATAATAACCTTTCCGAATGGTAGTCCACTACTCAATCCTGTATGGACCCTTAGCCATCTTAGCACTCTGCTTTCATCACCGGTGATACGCTCCTTACAACCATAGGTCCATTATACTGAGATGTAGCTCTTTATTCATCATTCAAGACTTTACCATTGATCCCAGATTCACGTGCATCCTCAGTAGAAGCTCTAAGATGGCGTGAGATCTAGTTAGTGAACCTGGAGAAAACTTGAGGCTTTGATACACGCTCATGAAGCGCGGGTATTTCTCAATGCCAGGAATCCTTACAAATAAGCTCTGGCACATTAGGACTTTATCTACCCTTTTCATGTACACGTCCACATTCTCTAAGTTTCACATCTACATTTTTGTTCCCTGTGCGATTTGTAGTGATAACTCTACCTATTACTTCGTTGTACGTGGACGACTCTCTCGCCTACTTTTCCATTGTACCTCTCATCCTTTGTTCTCTGCCGCTTTAGTAGTTTATGGCAGTAGGTGCTTTTTATGCAAACGGCATATAGGTGACATGTAACGACAAGAAGTCAGATGCCAGCTGTACGTCATCAGCATTTATATGCATAAACTGTAAGCTTCGTAGACAGGCAAAGTTTTAGTCATCAGAGAGAGCCAAACGCTATCTGACAAGCTTCCCAAACGAGATTTAGACTGGTTGGTTATGTGAATCTAGATGCTGACTGTATCATTGCAAAGAAAGTCAGTTAGTATAGGCCGATATGAAAATAATCATCTTTACTGTGCTCGGAATGTTAATGCTCAGTACTGTGCCGGCATCGATCTGAGTTAGTGCAGGTACAGGCAGAGCCCTTCTCTGATAGGATGGTTCAGACGATCCTCAGTCCATAATTCCCGAAACAGGATTGAAAGATTGCCAAAAATCCCTCAGCACTCTATGAAGTTGGAACCCGAGGCTACCTAGGTACCTGGCAGGGAAATCCTGAACGACGTCCGGCATATGAAGGGTTCTAATACCTGAAGTATTTGCAGGCGAAAAGCCAATCCTGCGAATTTATGTATCGAAGTTCATCAAGCCAAAGCATGCTATGGGGGCCCAATGCGATATTTTGTGAAGGATCGTTGCCACTGATGGCATGATATCACTGATTGGCCTATTCATCAATATTTTTGAAAGCTAGCACTAGCATCCGTCAATTCTTAAGCTACCGACTGTGAACCAGCTTGAGGGTTGTAAACCATGTCGAGGTGGAACAGCTTCCAGACAGCAATTGGCCTGCAGCCCACGTTGGACGATATCCGCTGTGTAGTCACTGCATTTATCTCCCTGCCACACCGAATATCAAATACGAGCTGGAATCCCAACTTGAACATGATCAAATGTCTGTCGCGTGCTTTTGCCCAGCCTCGGTCCAACCAGGGCGGACTCAGTGGTACCATCACCTGCACGACGTATCGCACGGCCAGGGGTGTGTCCCCTCTTTTCCGGAATGAACCCCGGCCGCAATAGCTCGATAAAGTCTCTGGGCCGATATCTGTGGCGTACGAGAGCTCTTTGGTCCAACGGCTATATCGGACAAACAGTGTGTTCCCACACAGAAAGCTTAATGGGGGAACACCTGCGGTAGCGTCAGGCCCCAGAGATCAGCACCAACCGTATTACCTCCAGCATCCCTGTCAGTTCCCCCGCGTCTTGCCCCATATCGGAAGGCAACGCCGACCACGGGCAACCCGGGGGAACTGCGGGGAGATTGGGCACAGGTGAAGATGGCTGCAGGTGATGGAGGAACGACAGTCAATATCTGGTTGTGGTGTGGGTGACATCCCTCCACCTGCGTGGTATTACTGATGATATTCCCAATATTAGCATGACCTCATGCCGAAAACCACATGTGATAGTAGCTCTGTGAGGGGATGAGCAAGTACACCTTTTTCTTAGAAGCTAGCTGTTTAGGTACTACCAAGAGTAGTTGAGAGCGCCAATGAGCTGCAGTTTACAGCTTCAATCACACGGGCAACATGATTCGAACCAACAAGAAAACGTAGCTGTCCTGCATCCCCCATCCCGACTCCTACCCTCTTTACCGTGGGGCCTCTACCCTCTCGCAGAAAGCTTGTGGTCGTTCTCCTTCTGCATGCACCTAGCTGTCCCCATATTCTTCTCATAACGAATTGGACGCTGCATCTTCGTGTTTACAACAACCCCTTGAAGCGTCTCTCGTTTCACCATCTCCCAATCCAGTTCATATCACAATCGCTTAGCCAGTTCTTCTTGGTATAGAAAGAGCAACAAACACCAAGATGAAGAATCTTTTTGGTCTTGTCGCCGGCTTGGTAGTGCTCGCGCGTGGTGCGGTAGCGGCGCAGAACTGTGCTGGCGTGGCCGTCACCGCGATCCCCTCGTGCGCGCAGGGCTGTTTTCTCGAGGGCGCGTCCTTTGTCGGTTGTGATGGCCTCGACTTTGGCTGTCAATGCGGGAAGGAAGCGGCCCTTTACGCTGCCATTGAGCCCTGTGTTGCTACAGGATGTCCTGCCGCTTCGTTCCAAGCCGTTATCAACGGTGCTTCAGCAGGTGAGTTAGGTGTTCACTTGTCTCTATGAGCCCACCTTCACCTCTCAACTATTCGTCCATTCTCCTCTTACATTAATATTGTGATCTCTATCTCAAGGTTCACTCTTTAAATAATGATATCCGAACTAATATGTGGTAAAGTGTGCGGATGTGCTGGTGCAGGCGTGGGCGGCGGCTCGACGATTTCTGGATCCTTCGTGTCGGCCATCTCTGGTTCGGTCTCTGGAATTGGATCGTCCCCAGCGACGGTGATTGCGACTCCCTCAGTAGGCGCTTGGGGGTCATCTGCGTCACCGACACAAGGTGGCGGTGATGGCGGATGGAACCCGCCTCCGACGAGGACCCCGTTCTCAACATCGACCCCGGTCAATGCTGCCGGCCGCCAGTCAAGCTCCGGTCTCAGCTGGCTTACAGTGACGATTGCCGTAACAATCTTCGCAGCAGTGATGCCTTGAGAAAGACAACGTGGAATCAAATGATCCCAAAAGGCTGTTCGTTTGGAAAATCGAACGCTCTGAACGAGAGAGGAAATCTCTTTATCGATTCTTAACTTCTAAATACGACATTACTTGCACCACGATTTATGGACGGATATACCCAGAGGCCGGCGACCTACATACTCAGCCCGACTCTTCTTCTACCGGCGGACCTCAGCAATTGACCGACGAGACTATTATCTTTCAAGCAAGACGTACACCCGAACCTGGCAACTTAGGGATGGAACTTTCCACAGTGGCTCACACCAGAGGGTCAATTGACCATCAACTGTTTGCGAGAGGTTGGTCTGCCGGGATACTTGGGGTCCATCGCGGATTGGGTTCATGGCTTAATCCTAATTATAGAACTTTCACATTGCGGGCCATCGAACATGTTTCGTTCAGGCTTTTATGCGTGAGCAAAGCTTCTTATGTGGCTTTGCTTACACGCTCCCACTCATTTAATGATTAGATCAAGACTTTAATGCAAAAACATCAGACATACACACTTGTCACGAAGAAACAGATCATCCACGCCCTGTCAAAGTAAGTCTATCGATGAAGTAAGAGCCTTAATCAAGGTGCTTAAGAGAACCCTGAAGATGAATCAGTGAAGACGTGCCATATACGATGGTGTGCCTTGATAGCCAGCCTTAGTTCCTTGGTCGGTGAATTTGGCCACAGCTGCCCTGGTGATGGTCAGCAGCGGAGACAATCACATTGAAGAAGGTGATGATGATGATGTGGATAGTACTCTTAATGCTTCTGATCACTGTCATAGGTGTCTAGTATGAAGTAATTCTTAAGAGCTTGTCCTGAATCTTGCAACTCTATCCAAGACTTGCAGTCTACCGGGCCAGTCCTTTTGCACCTATCTATCCCGACCAAATGCAGTCAGCCAAGAGGGCGACAATCTTCCTAGAGTGGTGCCAAGTATACCATACAAGTGATTTCACGCTGATTATATTAGGGTCCTTGAATGAACCTACTTTTTTAGTTGACGGAAAGAAAACGTCTTTGTCACTCCCTAGCCATTAAAACACGCCTAGTGCCAAGTAAGAAGCGGATAAGTCCTAATGTCAGGGAACTCTCTACTATTTTGACCTAAGTGACGTTTCGGAAGCTCTAGAATACGACTTTGTGGCATTATCCAACAAGGTCAGTGGGTAAGAGCCATCTATTAACCTATGACACACAGCACTCCGTGCAATTGTCATCGTTTAAAAGAAGAATCGGATGAAATATGGGACCGAAAATACCCTACAAACTTTCCCTTTGTACAGAAATGTCTAGCACACTTCCTTGCCGCTTCGAGGCGGAAAGAAATCAGGTAACTCCACAGTCACCCGCTCCATTTGGAAGCATTCACAAGCCGGCGTCGCCCACAACATCCGGCCGACGACACGCGTGCCTTTCTTGAAGAATGCCATGCCGTTCGCTATTGACATGCGGTATTTCAGTCCCGGAATGCGAAAGGCCACGGCGTGTCTCAACTCTGCTAAGGGCACGAAGGCTGCCGTGCGGAAGAGAGACGTCACACTACAGAACGTACAAGTAATTGCGGTGATGCAATCATACGGAAAACAGTGCATGGTACCATAGCGAGCACCATAGAGGGCGAGGCGACTCTCCGAAAACCCCGGTGCTATGCTCGACAGCGTCATGACGTCCGCAAGCCACCGGGCCCCGGTTTCCCCTTCTATATCCCAGTGTTTGGTGTACAGATCGTCATATCGCTGCTTCAAAACATTCTTCAACTTTTCGAATTGCTCGCTCTCTTTTAATTGCGATACAATAAAGCTGGCGTCTTCGCCATATAACCTGGTTCCCAGAGTGGCAATAAAAGCTGGCAGATCTGGGCCGGTGAAACGCAGAGTCAACATGGCGCACCTCGCAAAGTCAAGTAAGGCATCAGTATGCCACGCTTCGTCTTTTACGACGTGAATGGTGGCCACGAAGCCGATGCGCTGAAAGTGAGCTGTTACCCTGTTCTTCAGTTCGTCCACGACTATTTCTTGGGTAAACGACGGCTCATGTTCCTCTTCGCCAAGCTCCCACGTCCAATAATCATGGTATGTTGTGTTTATCAGTCCCCGTGGATCCTTGCTCAGACGAAGGTCTTCCATCTTCACGACGGGCGTAATTAACAGAGGGCTGTAATCTTTGGCAAGTAGACACTCTCGAGCCGTCCGCCGGAACTCTTGCCAAAACTCCATCTCAAGGGGTCTCTCTCTGGCGCCCACGACAATGCCCCTCAATCCATGCATGAAGTCCATCCGATCTCGACAGCCGCGATGTGACAGTGTCACAAAGGCATGTGCGAAATTGGTTCGCTTGAGATCTTTGACCTTCAGCAATGGGCCTAGGCCGATAGGCCAATCTACGCTGTTACCACGCATGAGGTGCCAGTAATGTTCTGCGTAGTGGTGAACTGTAGGAAACTTGCTCAGTTCCGCGTCGGAAACTTCCCGCAATTTTCTCAAGAATACTGCATCGTCCGTGTCGCTGGACAGTGTGTAATCGGAAATCATTGTTCTCGTACGTTCGCTCCTGGTAAGCTCCATCGCTGTCCACATGCGTGAGTACCATTTGGCTCTGCAGATGCCGATCACAGCCGTAACCCGATCTTCAGCAGTCGCGCCATAATACAAATTTGATACCATGCCAGGAGTTATATCGTCCAAGTGGAAAATAACATGATCTGCTTTACTGAACACGTTGTGGATAGAAATTAAGATTCTGGTTTTAAGACTGTTGTTCCACTGGGGGACGCTGAAGTAGTCGTGCCAGAACTCCCATTCCCCGGTTTGAACGCTCTTTTGAAACCCTTCAAAGATCTTGATTGGAACGTCTGAGACAACGTCTATGGCCTCGCGACATTGTGGAGAGTGCATGCCTTGCTGTTGGGCCTTTGAAACGTGGGTGTTCCAGACGTGAGAAACTGCTGCGAAGGCTATTCCGTCTTGGCTAATACATTTCAAGTGTCGGTCAAATAGTGAGACTCTGCGACCCGATGGCAAATCGACGGCTTTGCTACATGTCAAATCACCAGAAGAAGGTCCATTTTGAACGGTGAAAGTACGGATAAGAGCGTCGTCATCGAAGGACTTGCCGCAGGACAAGCAGTAGAGGCTGGATGGGTCGCGTTCAACCCAGAATGTTGTGAGATCCACTGTTATTGGGTCTATTGAAGCCATGATACTGGGCTTGATCTTGTATTGCTTCGGAAACACTTCTAGTTGACGTGGCGTGGTGAGGGATTTTGTCTAAAGAGAGCGCCAAGAGAATGATGTTGA
Organism: Colletotrichum truncatum; assembly: GCF_014235925.2. NCBI lineage: Eukaryota > Fungi > Ascomycota > Sordariomycetes > Glomerellales > Glomerellaceae > Colletotrichum > Colletotrichum truncatum. The sequence goes on along the minus strand of NW_027222404.1, from coordinate 1,054,490 downwards.
AGGGAAAATGCGACGAAAGAAGGGAACACAGCATTGGTCACGCCGCTGAGGTAAATAGAGGCTGCATGCGTCCCACTTTCACTTCTCGTACAACACTCCGTTTTGGCTATAATAGGAAAGGAAGCTGACGCCCGGGTCCGAACCACTTCGCTAGAGGTATTGCGCACAAGCGATGTTAAAGAGTGTGGCTATTACTACGGTTGACTTCATCAATGATACTGGAGCATCATGTGTAGGTTGCTTCGGGCCTCAGAAAATGTCACCTACCAGTTAGTTAGTGTAACCGCCAGCAACTATGACAAGAGAGGTGCAAGAATTTATATAGAAGAAAACACCTTGATCCCTTAAGCTTTAATTTCAAGCCTAAATACTCACTTCTCTCGCATCGCCCGAGATTGAGGAGTAGAACCTGTCCCGAGAATCTAGTTGTAGAGATTTGCAGATGAACCCCCATTGTCAAAGCCGATTAAAAGGTAACGAAATTTTACCCCACTTGAAGAGCTTTTGACTGAAAGGAAGCAAGTTGTATTCCTAATTGCAGATTGAACAAGACAGTAACAATCCTAGGATCACATCTTTAGGCCTTCCTTTTCCGCCGCGGGCTTCTGCTCTTCTACCGAAAGTATATTGCCAGTTGTTTCGATTTCACCACCAAGATCCTCAAATGACTTAACAAATAGCTCTCTAGGCATCGGCGCAGGCCTCTTACGCCGTTCTATATCCTCAAGTTTCGAGTACAAGGGGCCGGGCGGCAACTTCTCTCTCGCCTCATCCGTTACGCTAATATACGTAGCCCAAGACGCTATTTGCCGCTGCACGTGTTCGCTGAAGAACCCTTCATCTTCAACATCTTCCTCAAAGCCATACAAAATGCCGGGTTTTCTTTTAGCTGTATATTCGAGACTTTCAGGCATTCTCGCATCGCCAGAAGGCTCTTTTTCTCGTCGAATACACGCGGCGTTGTAGGTTGTCTCTTCGGGAAACCCGTCTGTAAATCGCATCCCCTGCACCATAATGTCGATGCTAGCCGCAGCCGCGCGCTGTTCTATGTTACTGCGGAAGTAAGAGTTTGGGCTCTGGCAGGCTGCTTCCCACTGTGAACGAGATGGCCGGACATCAAGTTCATCGAAGAGATCTCGGTAATTGGCGACGATGCATGCGATAGCACACTGGTTCCGGAGATCGGTACGCCTCCATGCAAGCTCTCTCAAAGTTTCTCGATGTGGCCATTGCGGATACCAGAAGATTTCCGGTAATAGATGACCGGGAGTAAATGTGGTAATGCGACTCAAGTCGTTGTTCATAATGAAGCGCGCATTAACAGCTTGTCGGAGGTATTCGATTTCATCTTCATCGAAATCCTCATCCATGCACATATCCAGCCACCTTGCAAAAGCCGTATGATGCAGGGCTCCACGCATGAGGGCTGAAATCTCCCCAGAAACTCTTTTAGGACGACGCAGCCGTGAATATCGATCAATGTTACCGTCCCAGGCAGCCATGAGGATCAAGATATCCTTATTTATGGGGGCCAAGTCTCTTGGGAGTGGGCTGCATAGTAAGTCGGCAAACTTACTATCAATTCGGCTAGAGCCAAGTAGACGCTCCGGGCACCATTCTAAATCCAAATTACCATCTTCTAGGATATCGAAGTAGTGGTGATAATCCTCATCTCTGTATTCATCATTGACAGATGTACGAAACTCAAGTGATGATCGCACGGCAGTATCACAATTAAGGAATGCTCCGGCACTCGGGTGTTCAAGATGAACTGTCCGTGTGTAGTCATCCATGACCCTGTATTTAATATCTTGCGCCATGATAGATTCGAAGATGGAAGTTGATTTGCTATTATCCCTAGCTTCCTCTGCAATTGAAACGTCTGGCAAGATGTCGAGTTCATTATAGAGCGTGGTGTAGCCGGCAACAGCGCAAGCGCGTCCGACATGATACCGCATGTCGGGGTACCGAAGAGCAAGCTCCCGGTATACGTCTTCCGTGGCGAGATCTGGGTACCAGATACAATACGGTTTGACGCTATCCGAAATCATTTCTGGTATGAAGTTACTCATTATAAGCCGGGCGTTGCGCGCTCTGGCAAACACAGCGTTTTCCGGCTTGGAACAAAGTTGGGTTACCTCGGGGGACCTGGCAAAATTCTCGTGGTGTCGGATGCCTCGAATAGAGCAGCGCAACTTGTCGTCAGATGCAGGGAGATGGCCACCTACACCTCGAGGCAGTTTTTCACCCCAGAATGCTTTGGCAAGCAACGTCCCCACGGGGTCACTAAGCCATTCCGGGACGTAACTATCGGGACGTACTGCCGCTGACGATGAGGTGGTAAACCAGAGGGGGTTGTATAGGCTTCTTGTGGTTACACACTTTCGCTGTCGTCGAGTGTTTTTAATCCTATGATTAAAAACACTACGGGAGAAACGGTGTAACATCACTGAAGTCGCGAATGATGCGACATAGAAATGTGGTGGAGCGCGACAGTATAAAGAAAGTGACATTGTGGAAAGGACTTAACACATGACAAAAAATCAAACTTCAAGCAAACTTGCGAAAAAAGCAGAAGTTTATCTGTCGGCTGGTATGAGTGTTGATGAGCAGCACACAAGTTAGATAATAAGGCAAAGAACAAAACGCTTCCTCCAATGAAAATTAGCCGAACGGCACGGGGCCGAATTTTTCAAGGGCCCCCTGTTCTTGGTAGAATTAAGCTTCCCGTTTTATCTTGGGTATGGAGGTGCTTTGCTTTGCCGACGTGCCGGACCCTCGACATAGGTAATTAAGTAGTATGCCGAATCAGCTAAGGGGCTAAACCTTTTCCTGAAATTTTGTCCAAAGTTCAATTTTTGCCCATTTGTGGAGACGACCCAAGTGAAAATGAAACTCGTTGCGATGAGAAGGACAATAACGAGGAAGAGTGTGATAAACGAGGACGAAATTTGTAGTCACGGGCAACTACAGAAAATTAGAGCAGATGTCAGAGTAGCGAGCGAAATTCGTTGCGAAGAGTGTTGGACTTTTACGGCCCTATTAAAGGTGTTCGAAATAATGAAAACAGGTAGCTGCAGGAGAAGTTCTAGGGAGGACGTTTCCATATGAAAATGAAATATCCCGAAATCTCTCAAAATTGACTTCAATAGCGGTTTCCCAACTGTCACATCATTTTATGCAGACTACTTTGGGGCAGGTTCCCCTAGTACAGACAAAGCTGCAGAGATGTTTGTAGTTGTCGTCCGTAACGCCCGCAATTGGACATCCCTTTCGCGTTCTTGGTGTATTCGAGCACTCAAGACACTGACAAGCCGTTGCGGGCAGTATCCATACACACAGCTGAAGTCGTAAAGACTCTGTAAGTCACCATTGAGACGGTAGGGAGACGCTGTACCTGAAACGAAAACAGGGCCTGTGGCAATGGTGGGAGAGATCTTAGTAGTTCGTAGATGTCGTCGCAGACACAGAAGCATCACTAGTGACCGCACCGCCGTCGGCTGCGGTTGGATAGACAGCGGGTGTAACAGTCGTTGACGTTATAACACTACCAGTTGCCTTTGGCGGCGGTACCCACTCAGGGTGGAGGCAGGCGCGAGATAACTTAGGATTCTGTCTTTGTGACTCGGCAACTTCAGCACTGTATCCTAACACGGTACCAACAATATAGGTGCGTTTAGATGCCTCGTAGTAAGCACTTATGTTCCCGGCGTTCACATTACCGGTGCCAACCACCCAGGAGATCTCATTGGCTCTGTTAACAGCAAGGTATCTTGCTGTAAAGTCATCCTGTAGAGCAACTGAACCCCAGGCTTCAATGCAGATAAGTTAGAATGATTCACGGAAAAGAGTGAGAATGAATACTTTCTTACCTAGGACATCGGCCCTGGTCAGACCGAGGGTATCTTAGCTGTTCTCCGGAACAGTATTGAGGGCGAACGCAGAACAGGCGATGTCGGGGCCCTCTTGCAACCAATTTCCAGTGAGACTTGTTTCCAGATCGTTACTACACTCGGCAGGTAAGAACCCGCAAGTTTGATCGATGGATTGAATACGGTCCGGGCGAGCGCTGACAAAATTGTGTTGGCAGATCTACCAAGACGGATCCATAATCTTCCGTGTCCATCATGGCCTTTGGGATGCCGAATGTGAGAACAGAGACCTGAGTCGACTGGTTATTTACAAAGGTGTCAGTCAGGCCATGGCACATCATCAGCAACGCGAACGTGAGCATTGAAGTCGTCGATTACGGAGCCTGGGAATGGTTCCACCCAGTTGAGCCTGGCGTACCTAGCGCTGTCTATGTGAGCCGGGTGCCCAAAGGATGCCTCGACTTCTTTCCATGAGATCTGGACCACATTGAAGAATTGGCAAGAAATTCTTGATTGTCGTAGTAGATGTTAGAAAAAACATCGCCGGGCAATACAGATGTACCAAGCATTAGAGGGGTGCAAAAGAGCCACAAAATAGGCTGAAGCTTGACGAGGCATGATAGTGTCGGCTTTCAAGGGTTGATAGATCTTACTTGGAAAACAGCGTACAGATCTGACCTGAGGGAGCGATGCGAAAAATAAGAAGAGCGATAGCTTTGATACTGCAAAGAACAAATGACATACCTTATTCATAACAAGACTTTCATTCAATTTTTCGGTGATGTCGATGCACAAGAGATTACTACTCAAATATAAAGTCGCCTTATCATCTCTTAAACCATGATCATATTCCGGATTAACCTAACTGGGAGCTCCGTAGCGCTCAATAATCTAACCGCCAAATCAGTTCAGAGACGCAAGCACAGGGACACAAAAGAATGCTACCTATTATCATTGTGTGTCCTGCGGGTCAGTGTATCGAGGCTGTATTTAACTTCCAAGGTCAGGCTGACTAAGATCAAAAATGCGACACCATGTAACATTTTTGCTACAGAACACTCGAGGCATGATAAATCAGCCCGTAAAATCACTAAACAAACATAAAGCTACAGCCAAGTGAACCAGTCGCCACAGGCGTCTCCCAAAAGTCTCGCCGGATTTAGCTGCGTTCAAGGAACCTCAAATAGGAGGGAGAAACAATGGCAAAAAGTGTCGAAAGATATTCCAAAAGATATTGTCTCAGGTATCTAAAGTATCAACGCGTGCACAACATCATTCAAAGGGTGATTACCTGTGGAAATCCGCCCCTCAATAATGGAAGATATTGTTAAGTTTGACGTCAAGGGAAGAAGATTCTCATTAGCAGCAATCAACAGAAGAGAAGATTAAGATTTATAATATTTTCATCTTTCAAGCTCTAATCTTAGGCTGAAATATTCTACTTCTGTCGCATCGTCCGAGATTGACGAGAAGAGTCTGTCTGGATAATCTGACATCATGGATATTTTTAATTTGACCTCCATGACGAAGGCCGATTAGGGAAGAACGACTGTGTATGCCAAATGCATGGAGACGCCAGGATACGGAATCAAGGGACCATGGATAAATTACGCGACTAGTGATCGCCGCGCGAACTCAAAGCATTGACCAACACGAGCTGTCAGCAGAGTAAGCAAGCTCAGGACTTTAGGACCGGATTTAAGCCCAGGACCCATAGGATCTACTATCAGAACAGCTGCTCCTGGATAAACTTCGTGACTATGTAGTAGTTCACAGGTGAACCAAATCCCTGTCTTCTTAGTCTACAACTCACCTTGTTACCCGCACTATATGATTAGATACTTCCCATGATCTACCGGCATAGCCACCTTACACTATCTACCCGCGCAGCACCTTTGCCAACTTACACGTTACAGGTGCTCCTATTATCATCAAGTCTGAGTGTTAATCAATAGGCAACGGCGACCAGCTGTAGCACAGGGCAACAATCTCGGAATAGCAATTCCTATCCCATAGTTCACTGGTCTTCATTGGACTGCTACGCTAAGAATGACGAGTCATGCCGGTCATAAGTCAAAAATTTGAAGGAAGGATGGCCCATCGACTTCTGAGACTTCCTCGAAACAGAAAACTCCGAGCGCAGGGCCATTTAGTTCATTACGCACGGGAAGATAGTAACTAAAGTCCTATAGTCTTACGACATTAGATTTCTGAGATGTGAAGAAGGTATAAACCTTTCTAGTGAGATTGCTGCCGGAAATGAATAGTGTCATTGGAATGATACTTGAATTTACAGAACAGCCACGTACCACAAATATTACTGAAGCGAAAACGAAGAAGTAATATAGCTTTCTTTTAATTCTACCTTGATAGTATGTTATGTTGTAAGTCAAACAAAGAAACCTGTATGACAACGAACCGTATTCCAGAGGCTTGACACATAGATTATCGCAATCATCTGGCAGATTATATTCAATCTAGGCTTTGAAAAGACTTTCTTACTGTCGCATTATCAACCCCAAGGCTGCATATGTTGCTGCAGACACTGTGTTTGACGTATGACTCGTTTATCGCCATCAGCCAAGACAGGCTAACAAGTCTGCTGACACATTTCAGGTGCTACGACTAGTAACATTAGTCACTGTGCAGTGTGGCAGAATATTGCAGGACGGAGGATAATGAGAAAGGCGTCCTTCCTTTTACCCGCCCGAAAACTCTACTCCAAGTTTCAGATCTGCCTATCAACTCAATTAGAATCAAACCTGAGAGCTATCGAATCCGGATGTCGATCATGTGCCCCTGTAAAGCAGGAGATTAGAGCACAAATAACTAACTTTACCTGCCCAGAGACTAAATGCCTTGATGCCATTACAAACTGGCCAAAATGAGATGGACTAATAATTATTTTAGTCAATCTAAGTGTGTCTTTTAGACCTCTTAAGATGGCCTGATACAAGGTTATGTCTGCCTTTGAGAAACACGGGGTCCTGACTTCATCGCCTGAAGTCGCCTTCGTGCACCATCCACCCATTCGTGTGTGGTCGACAGGTCGTAGTTATGTCTGCCTAATAGCTTTCGAAGCTCTTGACATCAGAGCACAAGTATAAAACAAATTTTTAATCTCTGTATAGATATCCGTGTCCCACATCTAAATATGAGACACTCCAGATTAATTAAAATCGATGTGCTTGGTTACGACACCAAGAGATACTTCTCATCATCAAAGTCTTGGCTTCTAGGGGTAGTCGGCTTTTCTGACTCGCTCATAACACGATGAAGATTCTAGGGGTTAACTTGTAGGTTTGTATAGGTTTTAGAGACGGTGGCGCGAGCCCTTCACTAGATACTCAGCAGGTGGGTTTCCCACCATAGGTAGTAGGCAGGCTATAATGACTTTCTGCTAGTCGAGTTTAAAATATGGGCAGGTCATCAGCTTGTAGCACCATTCTATAGTTTCCCCACTGGCCCATGAGTCAAGGGACTGGGAATAAACCTCTTCTGTCACTACAGTGGTTAGTCCAGGGCGTGAGATTATGCGTATATCATCGCCTCTCCTGAGAGATCACGTTAACAGTGGGCCCTAGCCGAACTAACTTGTTGTATTCCCGAGGAGGTGTGCAGGTACAGCCGCATGTGCCTAGTTGGATCAAGATATAAGACTTGACGAAGGGCCGTAAAATCATTGGACTGTCCCCTTGGTTATTTGTTAGACCATTATCAATCAAGCCATACAGCACCAACCACTGGAAAGTCGCCATGCAGCTCTCGATTCTCACATGCCTTTTTGTAAATGGTCTCGCTGTTTGGGCGGCGGCTATCGAGTCTGTAAGTGGCTTCTCATAATTTACTAAAACTCCATTGAAATTTGTTGTTCTTCCCGTATTGCTTTGTTCTTTGCTAAACATAGAGCAGTCCCCAGACCAACTCAGGAAGGGAGGACCGAACAACCCTAATTGCAGCTCGTTCGGAGGTACGCCACTATTTTTCTATCCTGTACAGTGTTATAGTGATCCTAACTGATCTCACTAGTTGCTTGCACTGTTGGAGGCCACCCATGCTGCATTGGCATGAGCTGTGATCGGGGCACTTGCCAATACTGAGATGTCGAACCGATCCCTACTTCGACAGATTTATACTGAAGGAGATCATTGCTGTTCTTTTCGTTTGTTTCTTTCTGAGTCACTCACCAATACCTGTAAAATGGAAATGCTTTACTGTTTTGAACACGGGACAAAGGAGCAGTCATGTTCTCATAAGGAGTATGCGACAATAGGGCTTTAGGCGATTCATGTGATTATTGCAAAATACATATTTGTTGACCACGTCAACCTCCCTAGACATGGGCCAAGTTTGTGTAAAGCTCTACGGTGCTAGCAGGAGTGCCCAGAAAACTGGCTCCTCGACAAAGTGATTCCTCATGTGTCATTCTTTGACGTAACTTCAAGAAATAAGGCAGCGTCTGATACTTTCAAAAATATATGCTCTCTAAGCAAGCGCGTACTTCTACCTTCCTTCATACGGCCTTTTTCAGACTGACCTATCTTCTGTCTTGAAAACGAACATGTTGCCCGATAGTCGCTTCTTCCAGCATCACCTCACTCAAATGCTCTAGTTGCAACGTCTCCCAACAAAACTCATCAATGTCATAGCTACTCCGCGAATCAAGTTGACCCACAAACGCCACCTATCCGAGAACTCGCGCATGCGAAAGTAAGACGTTCGCTTTCCCGAAAGTGTTTTCAGCCCCGGTCTGCTAGATAGCACTGGTGGAGCTGCTCTTTTCCGGGTATAAATTGCTCCAAGAACTATTGTAACTTGCCTTCGCCGAGTGAGATAGCCGGCACTTGAGATAGCACCCGCTGCCCAGGGGACTTCCCAAGCGAAGTGCGCGGACAAACCATTGGCAAACTCAAAATCAAGTACGGCAGCTATGTGAAGCTTTTCCGGATTGCGTAGTCGACGCATGCCGTCACGAGACAATCGAAAAGGGCCAGCATCATTGACGCTATAAGTAAGAACCAGGTTTCTGAAGCAGTAGCAGGCTACGATACAAGGGTCTCCTTGCCGCCATCAAAGTTGCGCTATATCTCTAGAGTCTAATTTATAAAAGCCTAATAGTGGCTATTACTCAGGTTGCCCATCAGCCCATACAACTATATTCTTCGGCGGATCATCCAGCCCGTTAAAGAAGTTCACCACATCCTTATTGCTATACCGCATGCTGAAGTGAATAATGATGAAGGTAGTCTTGGGCCACTTTCGAACCACCTTTTCCAGATCCTTCCACTTGGTATGCTTTGTCTTCTCGGCTTGTGCGTCATGCTCGTCGTACAGGAAACTGCACTCGGTAATAACCACAGGAATGCCTTGCTTCAGCCACTCTGGTTCCGCAGCCAGCGTCGACGCCGTGGTATCTCCAAGGAACGCAAAAACGGGCGTTGTAACAGGTGCCGTGAGCTCGACGCCTGATTGCCGCAGGTTCTTGAGCTCCGGGCCCGGGAGCGAGGTATACTCCGGCTTCAGCTTGTGGGTCGTGGTCGAGAAGAGGTAGCCGACGCTGGGTACGTTGTGGTCGCACTGGAACACGGTGGCACTCATCCCCTTCACCTTCCTGAGAGGAACAACGTCCCCGTCTTTGACGGCTATGGTGTTGTGAGTACCGAGAAATGCCCTCTCGCCCTCCGATCTGCCTTCCTGGTCCACTCCCTGGCCATCCAGTTTCAGGCCCAGAGATTCGGCGTCCTCGGTTGTGTACATGCCGCCGCGGTTCAGCAGTGTCTTGGCCAGCATAAAGTCATCGAAAGCCTTCTTCATCTCAACGGGACATACGACATCCGGCGGGTCCTCGCGCTTTGTGAACGCAGGGGCGAGTAAACAGTGATCAGCATGTCCATGGGTGATGAAGATGTGCTTTGGGCGCAGGTTGTTGACGACAAGGCCTGCGTCGAGGAGAAGGTTCAGCTGCGGGATGACGAAGGAGGTGTGCCACGCCGCCCGGGACTTGCCGGTCAGGACGTACTGGTGGTAGGGCTTGGGGAACTGCCATTCCAGCACTTCTGAGCGGGAGGACTGTGGCAGGGGGGTTGCGAATGTTGGAGAAGACTTTGCCATATTCGGTTTGGGCGAGGGTTACCTCGTGGGTTCCCGCTGTATATGCAATGTGGTATCCTGAGAACGCGTGGGGTGTTCGGGAGTTACCCGGGCTTGCAGTTGTCTTCTTAGTCGGATATGTAAAGACTTTGGTCTTTGAGACGTTGTCAACTCTCTAGGTAGACCAGGGTCTTGAGTCCTATGTTGCTAGATACACCTGCAACTTGATCCTGGGCTTCGGTTCACTGGATCTGCTCGAAGGAAATCAAGATATTGAAATGACAGATTGACTTCACTTGAGAACAAAGGTGTACTGAGGCTGAAGACGAACAGGGATTCAAACATCCAATGGTGGTCACACTCAAGGTCGGACGGTGTGGCTGGTGGTGTTCTGTACGTAGAGATTCAGTCACTGGCTCTGGCAGAAATTTTGCTGACATCATCCACTGTCAACGAGGGAGACTCATATTCCTTATCGCCGATGTTCGGCCATTGCTCCTGATCAGCGAAAGCGACCATCATTGGCTGGTTAAAAGGTGGGAATCTAGCCAATAAATCCGTGCAAGATTTGTCTTGCAAATTATTCAGAGCCTAAAAAAGGATTTATGCCCAGTCATTGAATCAACTCATGTTTGCTTCTTACAAGCTGCTATCTCTGTGCATTTTAGGGCGGATTACAGGTCATTCGCTTTATCCAGCCCCCTTACCAAAACATGAAATGTTCGGTGTTAGGTAAGGGATTCAGTCTGCCAGCTGTACACTGTGCACCAAAGAACCGGTCTAAGGCCCAAATAGGCAATTTTACACGGTGACCTGTGAGAGACACCCGGTTCCGATGTTTGACCCCGCCCCAGAACCACCCGAAAGCCGTAGCAGACCGAGATCTCCGGTGCCGGCAGTGGACCCCTCATCCCACCCGTGATAAGATATTCGGGAGCTTATCGTGTATGTTTTCCCCATCCAGACTCTCGTCTCGTTCTTCCCCACTCCTCCTCGTGTCTCTGCATTTCCCTCTGCCCTTCTCCCCCGCATTGCGTCTGAGCTAACCTTTCAGCTTCCCTGGTCTGTTGTTCTGGTCTAGAAGTCCAGACTAAACAGCTATCCAATGGCCCGGGAGGCTGGCTAATGCACGATGTGTATGAGACGATCCCTATCTAGACAAGCGAATGAGCTCTTCGTTGGTTGAGTAGGGGTTCCAAGCTCTTTGTCAAGCTCTTATCGGAAGCATGGCCTTCTCCAGTCCCCACTCCCCTTCTACCCGTGAGCTTATCGGTTTACAATCACCTCTGGTCATTGGTAGGCTATGACACACGATGGCTGTCCCGTAGAATTACTGGATTAGGCTGTCCGCGGCGGGAGAGACGCATTTCCAAGGGTAGGCCGCGCCTATCTGAGGGGACCTGAGCCTGGGCAGGCTGTGATCGGTTTGAGGATATAAGCTTTAGCTCGACCTCCCCAACCATCAATTGAAGCTTCTCTCTCTTCTCAAAGTCAGCAGTGTTGATCCTTCAAGTAAGCCATACCTCAAGTAGCCAATTGGCAACAAGACTGGCACATATCCACGGTAACACATACAACACAATACACAATGGCACCCCCACACCCTCTAGATCCCCTCTCCTCCGCCGAGATTGAGAAGGCGATCGCGCTCGTCACCAGGACTCACGGCGACGTCTTTTTCAATGTTGTCTCCCTCCACGAACCGCGCAAGGCCGAGATGACGGCATGGCTTGCCTCTCCCTCAACACCCCGCCCGCGTCGCATTGCCGACGTCGTGGTGATCGCAAAGGGCGGCCACGTCTACGACGGTCTTGTTGACCTTGCCTCTGGCGTCATCACAAAGTGGGAGCTCATGCAGGGCGTTCAGCCCATTGTAAGTCTCCCACCACTTCATGTTCTCCTACATGTATGGATGGATGTTAACACCACGACAGATCACAATGGAAGAGCTCCAAATCGTCGAACACATCGTCCGCACCGACCCCAAGGTCATTGAGCAGTGCGAGATCTCCGGCGTCCCCCGTTCCGAAATGCACAAAGTCTACTGCGATCCCTGGACAATTGGTTACGATGAGCGCCACGGCAACACCATCCGCCTGCAGCAAGCCCTCATGTACTACCGCCCCGACCCCGATACCTGCCAGTACCAATACCCGCTCGACTTCTGCCCCATCTACGACGCCGACAAGCAGGCAATCATCGCCATCGACATCCCCAAGGTGCGCCGCCCTCTCAGCAAGGCCGCGCCGATCGACTACCACCCGGCCGCGATCCAGAAGCAGGGCGGCTACCGCCGCGACCTGAAGCCCATCAACATTACCCAGCCCGAGGGCGTCTCCTTCAAGATGGCGGGGCGCGAGATCGAGTGGCAGAACTGGAAATTCCACATCGGCTTCAACTACCGCGAGGGCATCGTGCTCAGCAACATCACCTACAACGACAAGGGCAACGTGCGCCCCATCTTCTACCGCCTGTCGCTGGCCGAGATGGTCGTCCCCTACGGCAACCCCGAGCACCCCCACCAGCGCAAGCACGCCTTCGACCTCGGCGAGTACGGCGCGGGATACATGACCAACAGCCTGTCGCTCGGCTGCGACTGCAAGGGCGAGATCCACTACCTCGACGCCGAGTTCCCCACGCGAAACGGCAGCGTGAGGACCATCAAGAACGCCATCTGCATCCACGAGGAGGACAGCGGCATTCTCTTCAAGCACACCGACTTCCGCGACGACTCCGTCATCGTCACCCGCGGACGCAAGCTCATCATTCAGCAAATCTTTACCGCCGCCAACTACGAATATGCCATCCAGTGGATTTTCCACGTAAGTCGTCCCTCTAGAAAAAAATCACAAACTTAACAGGCTATGAAAAACTGACACCCATCCAGCAAGACGGCACGATCCAGCCCGAGATCAAGCTCACCGGCATCCTCAACACCTACGCCATGAACCCGGGCGAGGACACCAAGGGCTGGGGAACCCAGGTGTACCCCGGCGTCAACGCCCACAACCACCAGCACCTCTTCTGCCTGCGCATCGACGCCAACGTCGACGGGCCCCGCAACACGGTCTTCATGGTCGACGCCGTGCCCTCCGACGCGCCCGTCGGGTCCCCCGAGAACTTTTACGGCAACGGCTTCACGGCCAAGCGCACCAAGCTCGACACCACCGGCAAGTCCAGGACAGACTACAACGGCGCGACCGGCAGGACGTGGGAGATTAGCAACACGGAGAAGCTGCACCCTTACAGCGGAAAGCCGGCGTCGTACAAGCTCGTCAGCAGGGAAGTCCCGGGACTGCTTCCCAAGGAGGGCTCACTGGTGTGGAAGCGCGCCGGGTTTGCTCGCAACGCGGTCATGGTCACAAAGTGTAAGTTCCGATTGCCCCCTCACCAACACGGTCAAATTCTCGAGGACGAAAAAAAAAAAAAAAACTGACAGGGAATAGACCGCGACGACGAGCTCTGGCCCGCGGGCCGCCACGTGCCCCAGACCTCGGGCGAACCCTCCCGCGGCATCCCCGAGTGGATCGGCGACGGCACCGAGGCCATCGAGCAGGACGACGTCGTCTTCTGGCACACCTTCGGCGTCACGCACATCCCCGCGCCCGAGGACTTCCCCATCATGCCCGTCGAGCCCATCACGCTGCTGCTGCGCCCCCGCAACTTCTTCACCAACAACCCCGTCATGGATGTGCCGCCCAGCTACGCCAGCACGCCGAGCCAGGTCGCTGCCGGCAAGGGCGTGTTGGATGCCACGGACAAGGTCAGCAAGCTTGCTTTCGAGGGCGGATCGTGCTGTGCGGGGAAGAGCAAGTTGTGAGTGAGCAGAGCAGTTGGATACCATTTCTTGTAATTAGTCATATATTGTTGAGTTATTAAAAAACCAGATTTACTTTTCACTTTCTTACTGTGGGGATATGTGCAAGTGGTGTTTGTGAGATGAGCAAAGTCTCTTTTCTTAATGAACTATCTTGTGTAGTTCCAGTGTGATGATCTGTCACTACCCTCTACAAGTGCCATTCCTCCTGCCAAGTGGAGTTGATGATCCATTACCGCCTGATTTCCAATATCTCCACCCAGCCCATATGGTGTATGCCCGTCTGTAGTCAAAGACATGCAATGACAGGATCCAAACCTTCTCGTTGTCCGAGGAGGAAATCCAAATGTAGCGAAATAAAGTGTAGAACTATCGAGGTCGGTAGATGCAAATGACTGTGATTAGTCAAGATGAATGCGCTGAATGTCGACAGCAATGGTCTCTTCGCCCTGTTCAAGAACATCTTTAACAGCGTTCTTGGTGGAAGGGTGAATGCTACCAGCCTCGGGTTCCTCTTTGTCAGAAAGGTCTTTGGCGGACTGCTCTTGGTCAACCAGCTCCTGCACCTGGGCACCGTGAGTGTCGGCGGTAGTATTGCCGGTATCGCTGTGTCAATTAGTCAAATGTTCAAAGAAAATATCAAAAAGAAGAATGCTTACAGTTCCTTGTCAGTCTTCTTTTCGGCAGCAGCCTCATCAGCACGTGCCTTCTCCAAGTCTCGCTTGGAAGCTTCCTTCGACTCTTTGAGGTTGCTAAGCATCTTGGCTCTCTCCGTGAGGATGAAAGCGGGCGTAAAAGGGTTCACGGCGATGGCTTCAAGGTTTCTGATGGCTTGATCGAGGATCCGGACAACCTCTTCAGTGTGCTTCACGCAGTTCTCCGGATATTTAGACAACATTATGTGAAGGCCGACCTGTTCGAGAAGTCCAAGACGCGGCTCTTTCAGAAGCTCTTTGGCAGCTGCCTTTGCTTCTTCGTCTAGGCCTTGCTGTCGGAGTCTCCAGACGTCAAAGACCTTTTGACTAAAGACATCTACAAGGTGTTAGCGTATGGAGAAAATCTAGTAAGAATAACATACCGTTGGACATGGCGCGCTGGGGGGTTTCCATGATGATTGACCTTTTTCTCGTGAAGACTTGGGGCAAGTGAAGATGGAAAGAAGTTGTGTGTGACCGAAGAAGAAGGGTTGGGTAATACGAGAGGATAAGAGAGGAAGGTAGGTAAAAAGGTAGGTAGAAATTGGTAGAACGGAAGGAGCCTCAAAGTGGTGTGGTTCATGGTAACCGCTCCCAAAGAAGGAGGAAGGCGCAGACAAACAAGCCGTACCTACCCTCCTTGAATGAGAAATTCTTCACTAGCAGCTCACAACCTGAAGGCAACCTGGACGGTGGGTAGTCAACAGAAAAAGGGAAAGATGGGTGTCTCTGCTTGCACCTTCCAACATACACTTGCTTCTTGCTACACAGCTAGAAGTCACTAAAAGAAAGAATAAATAAATAAATAACAAAATCTTCTGTTTGTTGCAATTGCTGTAGGAGGATATCACTTTGAGTTAAGATTCAGTTGTTGAATCATCAAGTACAATTGTCCCACCATTTAATGAACAAGGCGCTATGCTGCATTAAGTTACGTTTATTGGCTAAAATGGGTTGCTCTAGAGAATATGCTTGTATCAGATGGACTTCTTCCAAATCCATTCTTCAACGTACACTAACATTCATCTACGGCCTCCATCGGAACGACGGATGCTTCCAGTCCAAATTACTCTCTTCTTCATGGGACATGCCACTTATCTCCTCTTCCACAACCCTACTCTCCCGTCTGCGATTGTCCCGCTTCATCCAGAATAATGTCACCGTCGAGAGCACGAGAATCAAGCTACATGTCGCCAAGTTCAGCCCGTTGCCGATCCGATAATCGGGTCCGTCCCAGGGCAAGAAGGCCCAACTATTGACTGTCAGCGTCTGTTACCACATTGCCATCCCAAAAGACTTACGTTGACACTAGCCCGCCTATGTTTCCGAACATGACGTTCATAGCGATAGCCGAGCTGCGCGCTGTGTCTGAGACGACATTTGCAGATACTTGTGCGTTCGTCAAGGCGCCCAGCGCAAAAACCGACGAGGTGACAAGGAAGGTTGCGCCGTAGCGCACCTGCAGATTCTTACTCGCCAGGAACATGATGTAACCAACCATCGCTAGCGGAGCAGACATGATGAAAAAGATTTGTCGTCGATCGAAACGCCAACTGAGCAATGGCAGGAGAACCGTGAAGAAGGCGCCAACGACGTATGGCGGCACAGTGAAAAGTTGCTGGCGTTCGACAGTGGATGTCGGGTAGATGTTGCGTACAATCGACGGGAGGAAGAAGGCCAGTCCCTGGACAGTGACGTTGTTCAAAAGGAAGACAAATGACGTGCTGAGGGTCACAGGGCAGAAGATTCCACGACGAAGTTTTTGGGTATCCATTTTGTCGAGGACCTCAGACTGGCCCACGCGCTCAGAGCGGACGCGGGCCTCCGCAAGGTCCTTTTCGGCCTGTGTCAGCCAACGAGCCGTAGCCGGTCGGTCTGTGAGCGTCACAAATCCAATGAGGGCAAGGCCGATGGTGATGATCCCTTCAATAGCGAAGATCATGCGCCAAGAGTGAATGCTACCGAAGTGAGGGAGTCGGAGAATAGCAGATGCAAGCAGACCGCCGAAAGCGCCGGCCAAAGGAGCCATCACAATGTACAAGCTCAAGCGAAAGGCGAGCTCGGCGCGACGGTACCAGCGGGAAAGATAATAAGCGATTCCCGGCAGCATTCCAGCTTCGAAGATTCCCAAAAGAAATCGAACGCCCATTGCTTGGGGGACGGTATTCACAAAGGCGGTGCCTACTGAGCAGATTCCGAAGAGGAGCGTGATCAAAGGTAGGAACCAGCCTGGTCCCACAAGTTTGCAAAGGATGTTGGACGGGATTTCGAAGATGATGTATGAAATGTAGAAGACGCTTAGGGTCCCATTGTAATCGTAGCCCTTCATACCGAGGTCTTTCTCCAGACCGGCGATGCGGGCATTGCCTAGGTTTGTTAGCTGGGCGCGGTGGCCAGGACCTTGATACATACCGATATTGGCCCTGTCAATGAAGCAGAAAAGGTAAAGCAAGGCGACAGTGGGCACGATCATAAGGTCAATCTTGAGTCTCAAGCGACGCTCAGCTACCGGATCGTAGGCGAAAGACTCCGGCATGCTCCTACCACCGTGTTAGCGAACCATCCGTGACCCCAAGACAAATTCATCCTTACTTCTCCGGATCCCTCCTGACCTCCGAGGATGGTCTTTGTGCCATATTGGGATTGATGTTGTCGATATTTTCGACAACGGGTTTGTCGGTACTCATGTTGAGAGACTAACTGAGGCAGCACCGGAGACTTTTTTCAGGCGAAATTTTCGTTTTCGGTCTAGGCGGGATACCACGGCGGTGACCAGGGTTGTGGAGCTTGGAAATATGGTTGGGCACGGCTTGACTCGTCGACTCCAACAAAGGTCCCTGAGCATCGTCTGAGAGAAGAATGAGAAAGAGAAAAGATCGCTCAGGTCCAGGTGATGATCTTGCAGGTCGTCGATATTTCTACTTCTTCACAGCCTACAGTCTACCCCAGGTTTTAGTGGTGGAGGTGTCATGGCGCACCCCTGACTACCTCACCCACACGCAACGCGGGGTAGACATCCACCAGGCTGGGACGGCTTGTCTATCAATGTGCATCGGATGCCAGCTCGGAAGGCGGCACCATGACCAGTCCAATTGTAACGCACCTAATCCACCTAGGCCCTAGTAATCGGATATCCCGTTTCTCTCCCACATCGGGTCCATGTAGCCAGTGAGAACAGGACCATTCACGATAACGTGGTTGGTGTGGTAAAGAATACGCCTAATGTCACCGGCTTCAGGGAAATGAAGAGGTTCAAGTTGTTGAGAATTGGCAACATCTCATTCTCGTTGGCGCTGGAAATTAACGGCTTTTCCGTTGAACGCAGGGGATACGGTCATTTTGCTCAACGCTCCGTCAAAACACATGGCGACGTTGTGCATTCATCGCCGCGTTGATTATTTCAGACTATTCTCTTTGGCTTGTTCTGCAAACGGCTTAACGCATGCCTGTCTTGGGGGTTAGCTTGACCCGACGTAACAGGGGACGGACGCCGATCCTACTCCAGTCCCGTCTCGTCTCGGGAAGTGATATCGGCAATAGATATCGGTAATTAGTGTGGTTGTTAGAGCTCCAAGAAATAGACCTTTATTCCATGGGATGGCCCAGGCCTAGAATCTAAACTTGACAGGTTTGTCATTCAATGCATGGGGATCCAGGCATACGTCAACTGGCCATGTCATTGTTCATCCAATAAAGACTTGAGAAGCGTTCAACCCCAATGTTGTCTTGTACGTACGGTAGAGCGGCGGATAACAACGCTTCAAGTTTTCAACTCGAAGCTACAATGCCTGCCTTGAAGTATTGAGAGGACCCTCACATGCGCTCACAGCTAGCAAGGTAAGCATACGTGGTTGTGATGGACCTGTTGAAGATGCATGTGCCCCAGCACTATCCCGGCTTTTCCGCCCCCAGCGTGGCGGCAGCTTGACACAGACGCGGGTGCAGAGTAGTCACTATCAGCAGGCGTTGTTGTTGATTTATGGACTGTGATGATATGTGTTTCCATAAGTCGGCTGTTCCGCAGTCAACCCTCGTCTTGCGTCCGTTTGCGGCGCCCCGTCTTGAGAGAGCGGCTGGGTCTTCTGTCAGCTCCGGAATATCCGGTTAACCAAGCCGCGGTTGGAAGGCGTCATAGTATTGGGCCAACGGAATTGGTTCCCCTAGATTGGACCCCAAATATTTGAAAGTTACGACGTCAATGTTGCAGATGATCCCTCGCAATTGCCCCATATCGATGCACAAGGCTCGATGCCGATATGTAGGGCGCTACAGCTTCATGAGGGGAAGGCAGCCATAGGTGGACTCCACACTGCAGGGACTCGGAACTCATAGAGCAGATCCCCGGCCATTTTCCATTGGCAGCTTTCATCTTCATCACAAAACCAAGCCAAGGATAGTCTCGTCCATTCTTAGGTAGCCTGGCGTAGCAATCGACTGCTAGTTATTGATGCTCGTGGTCGTCGAAACTTGACGAATGTATCTAGTGTCTCCGAGGTAATGCCCAGCAACGAGCAACAGAAAGCTGAAAACAAACGCCCAACGCCATACTGCTGTTGGCAGCCGGAACGAGCTAAGATTAAGAGTAGCAGCACGTGGAGGCGGCCCGTCCGGTTGGGTTGGGGAGGTAAGACGGTTCCACGTCGGGCCGTGTTTCTCGGATGCGCGTGCGGGTATCCTCGACTGATCACAAGCCTAGACATTCAACACCCCTTTGTGGCCTCAAAATGCGAACTGCGGAACTGAAAAGTGTTTGTGTTTGTTTTGTTACCGCTAACCGTTGGGTCCGGGGCTGATGTTGGTGCCAGTGCTAATAGAACTGGTCTAAGGCGAGATGCTTCTCGGGGATTCTTTAGCCTCCAATGCGTGACTCGAGTGGCCCAGTTGGGAGGGGATGACCTGGTTAGATGAATTACATTAATAAAAAAGGAAAAAGTTATTATTTCAAAGGCTTGGTGTTCGACACGGAGATCAGACTATGTTTGCTTCGGCGGGCTAGTCGGTTTGGAAGCCGGTTGACCTTGGGGAGACCCAGCCAAAGAAGATGGCGGTGATGAAAGGCAGTCTTGATCCGCTTGGACTGGGCGGGAAGCAGGACCCACTCTTTGCCTCGTCACCACGTGCGGGGGAACTTTCTTATCTGCTTTATCTGTATTATCTAAGCACACAAAGAGTCAAGATAACACACCTCAAATTCTCAATGCCACCTTTCATCGCCTAAGGCAAATCTCTGGAAGAAGGAAAGGGTTGGAGCACCTTTCCGAGTCCACAAACTTCTATTTACATCTCCAACAAGGGCGCCGATGGCGCACAATTCCAGCCCCCCAACGCCTTGCATCATGTTTGGAATTGACAAACCAACATTGTCGTAGTGCCCACGGCCGCACAAAAGGAGACAAAGCCAAAACCACAAGCATAATGCCGCAAGTTCAATGTTCCCCAGAATAGGGACACCCCGGCACAAAACGTCTCCAGCCGTCCAATAGGGCACCCATCGGGCACCCAAGCCGCTTCGTCAGTGGAGAATTGCAATCAACATACAGCGTAGGGCTCCAAGGGCTCTCACACATCTACCAGATTTTAGGGGCTCATGCCGGCTCTTATCGCTGCCGCTGTTAAGGCCCTGCCCACCGTCTGGTTGGGCAATGGCAGTACATAGTGAGACTGGCTGGGCCAGATTTGGTGCCCGACGTCATCGAGCATGGTGGCGGTCAGGTCCATCCCCGCCGACTCGAGCTCACAACGCATGCTTGCGCAATGAGGCGGCAGTACTGTGACGCTAGAGAGAATTTGAGGCGTATGCTGCGGGAGAGGTGCAAGGGAAGAAGAACGTAAGGGAGAGGGGGAGGGGACGAGTCTCGGTGCCAGAAGCAGAAGACCGAACCACAATGAGACGTGCCAAAGACCAGACGATACACTGACAAAATACCTACTCTTACGCCGATGGTCGAGAGAATTAACCTTTCCCAGCCCATCCATCCATCGCCCAGCATCCCCGTTCCCCGTCGATCTGTTCAGGCCCAACGACGATGCTATCATTCTTGGAGGGAAACCAGGCCCCGGGGACGATGGACACTTGTTTCGGTCGATTCCCCAGCGATGGCTGCCCAAGCGGCGACTGTCAGGTTGGAAATCGAGCAAAAGCGGGCTGAAAGAATGAAGCTAAAGGGCGCAGTGGACCGGGTCTGGAAGGGTTGAAGGCTGAAATGGAAGGGAAAAGCAACAACACGGGCCTCGGGAGAGGCTCTCTGCAAGGAATAGCCTTGTTGCAATAACCTTCGACTTCCGACCAGGTTTGGACGACGGTCGCAACCCACGATACCGAGCTGATGGTTGCTGTTAAGGGCCACCGAATGCTTCCCCCCTTCACAGCCGTAGACCACTGGGCGACCAGAGCTTGTCTGACCATGAAACAGGCTTTGGGTCTGGAGTTCGGACGCACTCTTGCATCCTTATTGGTGTATTTTTACCTGCGCGTGGGAGAAAGGGAACCCTTCGTCGTTAGTAGGACTAACAGTCGACATCTCTGCCCTACCACGCCATGGGACAAGGCCAGGTGAACTGGGATCATCGTTCAAGCAGAATCACCAACACCACACCACCCTCTTCGCGCCGTCGACAAGCAAAGCAGCCCCTGTCCTGGCTTCCGTCATCAAAAAGCCTGCTTTTACTCTCCACCACCACTTTTCACCGTCCCCAGCGACTTACTTGAACTACAAAACCTCTTCCTCTCGCCCAACCTTCTTCTTTTTCTCCCTCCCGAGTGACCTTTTTTCTGCAAGGACCCTTGAAAGCGACAGTCTTCGCAATTCAGTGCGACCGGCCTTGTGCCATTCTCCAGGAACAGCAGCAGCAGACAGTCATCGACCGGTGCTAGTAAGGGAGCCTCGACGAGACCAAACACCATCATCGGATCCATAGGTCACAGGTTCCATTTGGTGAGGTCAGCTGGCAGACCCATAGGTTGTTCTACGACTTTGCATCGCCTTCTCATAGGTCAAGCCGCCACTCACGCTACCACCACCCGACTC
This sequence comes from Colletotrichum truncatum, assembly GCF_014235925.2. Taxonomy (NCBI): domain Eukaryota; kingdom Fungi; phylum Ascomycota; class Sordariomycetes; order Glomerellales; family Glomerellaceae; genus Colletotrichum; species Colletotrichum truncatum. Next base: position 1,032,988 of record NW_027222404.1, on the reverse strand, counting down.
GACAGTGGAACATCCAAGTCATCCAGCCAGTTCCGTCCGGCTTGCATCACATCACCCTATCACTCTCAATCACTCATCAACCTCCGTCAGCGAAAGGGTCTCACTACCCTCTCACGCTGCGCCTCTCGCTCATCGCCGTAGATTTCGACACACTGTTACTGTTACGGCGTTACATCTGCCCCTAGGCTCTCAAGCGGCCACTCTCAGCCACGTAACGCGGGGCGCCACTGGTATTCTATTATCCAATCCAAACCCCACTGGACCCAGGCGGGTCAACGGCCTTCACCGACACTGCCAGCGCTATTGGCCTGGTTCACCCGCATTAGAGGGAACATTCCACCGCTGCGCAACGCACGACTTCCCGCCGTTCCCTTTCCCCTCTTCCCTCATTCTCTCCCTTGGGGGTGTCGTCATCGCTCTAAAATCCAGGATCCTGCAACACCGAACACTTCTTCCTGGTTCACTTCTGCGAAACATCTACCACCACCCGACTTTTCAACCATTCGCTAAGATCAAGCCGGCGAATTCTAGGCTTTAATCCAGCGGTAACTACTTTTTCTGCAAATTTTGTGATACCCAAGATCGACTTTACTTCTTCAACCCACACATATATACGTTACTATAGCCACCAAAATGGCCGGCCGCGCTGAACGCTGGGACCGCGACCGCTTCGCCTACGAGCGAGACCGCAACCACGGCTACGGAGACGACCGCCGCTTCTTTGATGAGCGAAGCCGTTATGAGGAGCGAGATGATTACTACCCACCACCACCATCACAACACCGCCGTGGCAGAGACCACTCGGATGAGCGTTATGACCGCGGCGACCGTGGATACCGTGGTCCCCCCGATGAGGGCTTTGTGCGGGACCGCCGCCATTATGAGGACGATCGTTATGGTCCTCGTCGTGGTGAACCTTTTGATCGAGAGTTTGACCGCCGCCTGAACTTGGAAAGGGAGCGCCGCAGCCCTTCGCCCGTCCGTCGCCCGACTATGGTTCGTCGTCAATCATCTCTCGACACCTTTGACCGCCGACCTCTGCGCTTCTACGAGCGTGAGGAGTATCCCCCGCCAGCCCGCAGAGAAGACGTCCGCCGAGAAGACTTCCGTGCACCACCCTATGTTCCTATCCCCCTACCCCGCACTCGCCAGCTCGGCCCTGCCCCGTCTCAGCGTTACGATGAGATTCAGATTGCGGAGCCGGGCTACTATGGTGACGAGGAATACCGCGCCATGCCCGAGAGAGTTAAGGAGCGCGAGTTTGTGCGGTCACGTAGACGCAGGGACCGTAGCAGGGAATCCAGAGTCTCGAGATCCACCAGAACCCGATCGCACAGAAGCAGCTCAAGGTCTAGCAGCACTTCTAGCAGGTCAACTAGCACCAGCGGTGCCACAACTATTCGCAGCGAGTATCCCAAGAAGGGCAAGACTCGCATTCCTGGGCGCCTAGTTTCTAAGAGGGCTCTTATTGATTTGGGATACCCTTACATCGAGGAGGTGAGTTGTCTGTTAACCCTCAAAAATCCGGACAAGTCCACTAACAGACCCAGGGTAACACTGTCATTGTTCTGAAGGCTCTTGGCCAGGACAACATTGACGAATTGCTCAAGCTCAGCGATGAGTACAAGCAAAGTGAGTTTAAACAAGAACAATCAAACCCCTGTGTTGAGCAATCGTCTAATATGCTGTAGGTGAACTGGAAATTGCTGCTGCTCGCTCTTCTGCTGGTAGAATTGAGGAACGCCATGAGGAGATCTACACTATTCCTCCGCCTGTCGCTGTCCTCCCCCCACCACCAGCGCCCGTCGTCGCTGCGCCTCCCGCGCCGCCCACGGTAGTGGCTGCACCCCCGCCAGCACCGGCACCAGCACCAGCACCAGCACCTATTATTGTTGATGCACCCGCTCCACCACCCCCTGCCCCCGTTGAAGAAATTGTGGAGAAGAAGACCGTCATTCGCGAAGTTTCCCCTGCCCGCTCATACACGACCACGACAACGTCCACGTCCGCAACGCCTGTCTTGTACGAGCGCCGTGAGATCAGCGACGAGGTACCTATCGGGCCTCTCGCTGTTGCCGATCGTCGTCGCAGCCGATCCCGCTCTCGCAAGGACATCAGATCCGAGATTCGTGCGCTTGAGGCCGAGCTTCACGGACGCCGCCGCGGCCAAAGCCGTGATGTTGTGCGTGCGGAGCAACTGCCCGACGGGGCGATGGTCCTATTCGAGGAGAAGGTTGAGAGGGTTGAGGAGCCGCGCCGGGGAGTGCGGATTGAGAAGGACAAGAAAGGTAGGATGGCCATCAGCGTACCGAAGTACTACTAAGGTGCGCTCTGTTGTCACCGGGTCTTGTCGCAACATAGACTGACACGGATTGCAACAGGTCCTCCCCCAAAACTCATGCGGGCTATGTTGGCAACCCTCACCTAAGGGCGCCACTTGTGAAAACCTTTGCTCAGCAACCGACGCAAACTGTATGAAAGAACACCAGACGAGCTACAGATCTCATGGAAGAGACGGAATATGTTGCATTTACCTTGGTTTTGGGATTGGGTCCGGCGATATATCACTTATTATTACCCCATAGAAAAAAAAGGATGCTGGAACTTTTGGAAAGGATATATACTCAAGAGGTCTGGATTTCTATTTCAAACGGATGAAGTCCAGCCGGCCTGGTCTAATGGACGTTGTTTTCGGCTCCAGGACGGCCCATGTATTCTCTGCCACGAGACGGCTATCAACGAATTTATGACTTAATATGCTCTTACTGCATGCGTTGTGTTCATTAAAACTTGCAAAGACACAAAGGTCTCATCTCTTTGATTTCTCGGGATGTACTAGTTAGTATTTAAGGCGTGATGATTGTTTACGCTGGCATTCAACTTTCTCACTGGCAGTTGTGATGAGCAAGGATGCCCTCGATTGTGAAATCTAGTGTGCTCACCAAAGTGTCATAAAGATCAAAATCTCATGGATCGCTCTCTCGTCTCCAGTCTATCTCAGTAAAACGGAGGCGCCTCCTCCGAACACGTGACGTCCAATCTCCGAATCTCCATTTCGTCCCGTCTCATCCCAGCCCACTTTCACTCTATTTTGCTTCACCCCACGAGTCGTTCTCCACATACGCACTCAAGCCGCGGCAAAGCGGCATCTCCTTGGGTGAGAGCAGAGATGTGACGAACGGCTCCTGAAGAATTCGGATAGTATCTTTTTGAAAATCTAGTTCTGATTTGTGAGAAACCATTCAATGATTTTGAGATATCGACCGCCCGATTGGAGAATTCCCTAAGCACGGCCGATGCTAGATCATGCAAAGAACAGATGAGGATCCGACTGAAATGCCGGCACTGACCCGAAAGGAGCCTTCCGGGAAGCCGGGATCCGTAGCTAGCACCCATGCTCGCGTCCCAAGCTTCTTTCTTTCTTCGCTCCCTCCCGCTTATTGAGGGGTTCTGGAGCAGGTAAGGTGTATATTAAAACATGCTTAGCATCCGTAATTGGCGAGCCCCCCCCTCTTCACAAAGGTGAAGCTCGGTTTATATAGTCAGGGGTTCTAGTCGATCGCGCCGGTCAATCGTTGACTTTTTCCTTTTTTTCCCCTGGTCAATCGCTCTTTCACACCAGTCATTCGTTTCTTGGAACACTATTCACTCGTTTTCTTTTCACAGTTTATGCGTAAGTGCAGGTCACGATGAGATCCCAAATCTTAGCTACCGGTCTCCTTGCCGCGGGCGCATCTGCGTTGGAAAAGCGCGCTTGTACTGCGACGGCGGAGTGGCCCGGCTTCGCTGGCGTCAAGCATGCTTTCGTCTTGTAAGTTCTCCTTATGCGTAGGAGCAGAAACAGCGTGGCTGACGGATCACAGCGGCGACTCTTACTCCCAGACTGGCTTCAACACCTCGCTCGAAGCTCCCAACCCGTCTAACCCCCTCGGCAACCCTTCGTACCCGGGCTGGACCTCCGCCAACGGGCCCAACTGGGTCGACTATCTTACCGTCAAGCACAACGCCTCGCTCTTGTACACATACAACCTTGCCTACGGCGGCGCAACGGTGGATGCTTCGCTCGTGAAGCCCTACGCCGACACGGTGTTGACTCTCAAGGACCAAGTCCAGACCGTCTTCAAGGGAGCTTACTCGTCGCACGCGGCGCCCGCCTGGACCGGCAAGGACTCGCTCTTCGCTTTCTGGATCGGCGTGAATGACATCGGTAACTCGTACTGGAACGGCGCGGCGGCAACCTCTGCCCTCAACGCGAAGATTCTGGACGTCTACCAGGGGCTGGCGAAGGAGTTGTACGATGCCGGCGCGAGGAACTTTGTGTGGCTGACCGTGCCGCCCGTCGACCGCACCCCGATGCTGCTCGCCGAGAACGCCGATGCGCAGAAGCTGGCCAAGGACGACATTACCGATTTCAACGCCAGGATCGGCGACATGGCGAAGAACGTGACGGGATGGGAGGGCGTGAATGCGTGGGTTGTCGACGCCAACGCCGTATTCAACCAGGTCTTGGACCAGCCCACCAAGTTCGAGAGCACCGCCGGATTGAAGAACACCACGGCCTACTGCAAGGAGTACGAGAAGTAAGTTTCATTTTCGTGTCTCATGCTTGATGCGTTGAGACAAGTGACGGGGGTGAAGGTAGATTGATGATGGGCTGACTTTTTTTGATGTAGCGGAACCAACAACCAGGACACGCTCATCGCGAGCTGCGGCGTCAAGCCGAGCGAGTACTTCTGGCTCAACACCCTGCACCCGACTTCTGCCATTCACGACGCCGTCGCCGAGACTGTTGCGTCGGCTTTGGGTTCTCAGCCCAACGGTTGCTGAACGATGGCGCAAGTTTGTTGTTGAGCGGGATGCTCTCGAATTCTCGTATTTACTTATCAGGACCTGCCGTGTATATATAAAATGGAATTCTTGATTGGATGCAAAGTTGCCAAGCGTTTCCGAGTTACAAAAGATCTTTTCTGTTCCCCACATCAGCCAATTCTAAGTTGGCCCCCAAATTCCCCAATTGGCTTCATCATGCATAGTCTAGATGCGCTCAAGGATGTTGTCAACTCAGGGTAAAAGGTTCCATACCGTCAGACGTCAATCGGCAGATCGAAGACTTTCGCTATTATACGGGCAATATTTCAAGTCATGCGGCTCTTGGAAACCCTTGTAAGGCCGTCAACACACGTTTAGTACTTCGCCTTGCGGCTTGCAGGGTGCAAAACGGCAACTAAGCCCGGCAACTAACAACACATTGGGAATAGGGTCGCATATCCAGCCCTTGCAAGTTGTATCTTGGCAGTATGCAACCTAATTGCTGACCGCCGTGCAGCGGGTAGAAGGCGGGATTTCAAGAGGACTATTGAACAACGGTTTTGCAAGAGGTCCAGGAATCCAATCCAACACCGGGGGGGAGCCAAGCGTATGACAGACAGCTCATACAACAGCCTCAGCCTGATTCCGCAGAATCATATTCGGCCGCCCCCCCTGAGTGATCCTGGAAACCATGCCAGTATTATTAGTGGCGTTCTTATCCCCGTTTTAAAATCACGAATGATCTGCCGCGGCCTGCTCATATTCCCCGTGGCGCCCTCTGTCTTGCCGCCGGACATGTTTTCTACATAACCCGTCGAGTTCCGTGCCACGGGCACCCCCCTCCCCGTGCCTGAACTTCTTCCTCTCCTTTCCGACTCTAGCCAAGACTCAACGTCGGCTGGCACTCCGCTCCGGCGTTCGAGGCTCATGCAAGCGGAGGAGCGCATTGCGCCTTGTTCACAATGAAATTGATCGCGCTCATTCTCGCGTGGGCGGTTTGCCTCGCGGGCGCCCAGACGAAAGACGACATACCGGAATGTTCGCGACAATGCTTCTCGACGGATAGACAGTGTACTCTCGAAAAGGATCCTGCATGCGTTTGCGGCGCGTACCAGATCAAGAATCTGGAGCTGACAAGCTGCATCTCGTCGTACTGTAGCGAGCAGGAGACGACGGTTAACAGTACGTCGCCATACTTTCTTAGCCTTCTATTTCTCCTCCATCACATTCTTCGTCCGCTGTAAGTTCATGAAAACTGTGGTTAACTCTTCAAAACAGATGCCATCTATACTTTTGAGTCGTATTGCGCCAGGAACAACTACTTGAGTAGTACCGTGATGTGGTTGGCAACTAGAATGACAACCACAGGCTCGCCCACGTCGACAAATGGTGTGACGGCTTCATCCACATCCACAACGACAAGTACCAGCAGTAGCAGTAGCAGTTCCGATCCCCCAACAGACAGCGGCCTCTCCACAGGTGCGAAAGCTGGCATCGCTATCGGAGTTGCAGTCCTGGCAATCATCGGTGCCGTCTTTCTGTTCCTCTGGCGACGGAAGAAGAAGAGAAGGGCGATTTCAGGGAATCGCGAGGGCATCGAGGATACGGGAATACCAGAGCTCAGCAGCGGGGACCGCGCCAACCGGCATGAGCTGGAGTCCAAAGGTGGATGGGGCTTTTTCGGGAGGAAGGATCACAAGCCAGTGGAACTATCGAGCACACGCGAGGTTCAAGAATTGGACGGTACTACCTACGCATTTAACGGCAAACAAGGACTCGGAAACGTTGTTGGCAACACTACTTCCAAAGTCGAAGACAGCGATGATACCCCGGCAGTCGAATTGGACGCCACCCCCGCCAGGCCTAAATCTCCTGCCAAGCCCAGGTCTCCCGTCAGGCCGAGATCCCCGGTTGATTCTCAGCTTGTGTCGACGCCGAAACCTGCCGCAGAAGCTGAACGGCCGAGAAGCTCGCGAGAGCACGTCGATTTCAACTCCTCCCAGCCTCTGCTGCCGAGTGCCGACGAGCTAGAGCAGCTGTTGCGCGAGGAAGAGGAGTTGAGGCAGAGGAAACAAACCTTGGAGCAGTTGATGCGGGTTCAGGAAGAAGAGTACGCTCTCAAGGAACGTATCAAAGCATTACGACAGCAAAACGTAGGTCAGTCGTCGGAAGGCGCATAGGGTGGTTGCCAATGGCCATGCCTTATGGTTAAAGTACCATCGGACAGGGCCGTTGCTCGTTTTTCATTACAACTTTTTCCCATGCTGTATGGATGTCCTTGGCGCCGTTGCGCATGGCCAATACGTCGGCTGGCTTTGGTGGCTGACGCAGGAAAGCTGCATGATTGGATACTAGCGTCTAGAGTTCATATTCCATACTCGTAATACATATTTGTGTGATACCCACGAGTGTCCTCTTCACAGTTCATCATGGGTTATTGTCCAAGTCATTATCTTGGGTCAGATTTCTTCACTTATTTACCAGGGTAGCAATTAAGTTAACAATATAAAAAGCCCTTGAGGTGCTGCACATACAAGATTTCACATAATTTTATGTTCTACCATGCCTTCTGTTATTCCTGACCATATGGTGCGGTTGGACGAGCCACTAGAGACCTTCCTCTATAATATTTAAGCCGTCTCCAACTCTGATGCTTTAGGCTTTCTTCCATAGATCGAGTATCTGATGAACGATTAGTTTTATGTCCCGGGAGGTGCCAATGAAGGGCTTACACTGTGTGGTACGCGTGAATACTTCTGTCCCTGAGTTCCTTGCGCAACTCGGCCATGGCCACAATAACCTCTTCCCTCGTCCAATCGTGGGCTCTCGTCAGCATTGCGGGACAGAGTCCCTCCCAAGCGGACATGATGTTCTCATGACCCCAAGTACCAAGCTCCTTAAACCTTTGTTCCTTGGGCCAAGTGTTCGTGGGCCACTTAAACTGCAGTAATTTTACGTCAACAAAGCCAGCTTTGATCAAGACAGCTTTGAGATCTTTGGCGTCCCTGGCGGGCCTTCCAAACTGTTCGGATGCTTGCTGAACCAGTGTCGAAATCTTGACCATCATGGAGTCTGGTTTCAGGGTGTCATCGTCACACATAGGGGCAATGTTGGCCTCGTTGAATTCCACATATCCTCCCGGGTTGAGGTTACTATAAGGGTTTTAGTGGCGAATCGGTCTTTGAGGATGTAAGGGAGCCATTGAATATCGCTTACTCGAAACACCTCTGAGCATAGAGCTCCCAATCGCCAACAGATCCGTTCATCATCCGGCTGTGGATATAATCGAACGGGCGAGAGTAAGTCCAGGGCTCTTCAAGGTCATCAATCTCGAACTTCACATTGGGTGGCGTGCTAGGCTTCTGGTTAGAAAAGATTCAACCACTGGATATTTCGTCGGATTGACGGTGAGGTCATACAAATCGGGAAATGCTGCTGAAAGGTCAATCCCAAGAACCTCGGCTTCCGGGTGTTCGTCGCCAAAGTCGATGGCCCAGATACCACTACCCGTGCCAATGTCCAAGACACGGCCGACTTTAGCACCTTTTTCGTTCGGCGGGGCATTTCCGAGCTTGTCGTCGAATGTCATGAGCAGAAGGTTGTGTTGAAGATCTTTGACATTCATCAGACAACCGCAGGGTCCATACATTGCCAACTAAATAACCTACCAAGTCGATCATTCTCTGTCTCATCGTTGGGCATTTTGTATTCTGTTGGCATGATATGTCAATAAGCAGCCTTCGGCACTGACCATATATGTCTAACTCACTGCCATCTTTGTATGCGTGATATGTCCTGCCATTTTCGATTCGATAATCGAGAATCGATGTGGTCACACTGGCACTTGATGATGCCGAGGACTAAGAAAGAAGCACGTCAAGTCTGCCACTCCAGGAACAAAAAACTGATGAGGTGGAGCTGTTTACTTACAGATGCTCTATCAGAGCCCCCATAATCGCTTCCGGGCTGTGACAGACAATGGTAAGCAGGCGCCGATGATGATGTCAGGGAGATCGCATACCGCATCATCCACATCAACCACGACCACATGGTCGGGCCCGTTGTTGGGCTCCTCGGTGTTCTCGCGCTCAGACATTCCAAAGGGTTGTATTTGAGAGGCGGCTTCGATTTCTGTTTTTGACGAATCAGTAATTGCCTGCAGTTTGTCGCTGAGTATGAAGCATACAGCTCAACACCTGACAAACACGTTTATTTATTCTCGCTGGCTCATTCTCACTTCCCCTCTTCTTGGCTGCATAAATGTGTGTTTCTTGGAACACGAGGGTCCTGCATAACGGAGATGTTTCCTAGAAAAAAACGCTTTCCGCAGAACAATTGGGCCACCACACGAGAACAGGGGGTTGTGGCCAGTACAAACTGGCTACCATTTGACCAGGAACAGTTATGCTAACCCTCAACCAGAAGGCCAGCCTCCCTGGCTCTGCAGGCGAAGCAACCCTACCCAACCATTGCTCATGGGTCCAGGCCGGATCCAAGCCGTTGCATTAATACGTTTGGTCCGGGTTCCCCGTCAGAATCACATGAACCCACATTCCTTCACCATTTCCCCTTTACTCCACCCCACTGTCATTCAGAGGTTGGAATGATTTTACCTGCGCTTCCATCTTGCATCCGACCAGCCCGACGATGGATATTGCCATGTGATATATCGATTAAAGAAAAATGGAAGAATTGATGTGATGGCTGTGGACTTGAGGAAGTCCAGCTGGTCCATCTCACAGTTGGTTTAAGCTCTTTCTTCGTTCATTTCGAACGTGAAAAGGTTTCCTAGGTTCGCGAAGCCAAGCAGGTTGCCTTGTCCACGACACTCAATATCTAACTTTCAGCTTCGACGGTCTCTATAAAGATAAAAGTCGCAATTCAGTGTCACTTTCCGGGATACTATTTGGACTCTAGTGATGTTTTCTCTCGGGGAGATGCGATAAAAATCGCTGGAGCTTCTGCAACATCATTAGTTTGATGCAACATCGACTCCCTAAGAGACCCATTTACAGTCCCGCTCGGCAGGGAATGGCCCGTTGTGGGTACGGATATTAGCAGCCTGAACCCTACTGCTGTACTCTAGTAGGAGTAGCTAAAGATCATCCTGCTTCGCTATGCCCCTGTTGGCCTAGTCACACCCAGCTCGAATGCAAAATTGCTCCAAAAAAAAGCCGATACTTGCGTGCCGCGGGCAAAGGTTTGCCAGATGAGAGTATTCATATCGGAACCATATTGCCAGTCCTGCAGTTAATCACAGCATTAGCTTGCTAGATGGTTTCTGGCGCGTGGATAGTGTAGTTGTCAACCCTTTCAATGCAGCACCCACCATCGTTGATAGCCCGAGGTAGGACGGGGCGATTGAAGTTTCCTGTATTTCGACATAAACTGCATTGAGCTAGGAAACACTTGATAATATCTAAAATTTCTGTAACTATTCCAGGTATTTACGGCTTTAACGGGTTGACTGACTCGTTTCTCAGCAGGGAAAAAATAAAGGAAAAGAAAAAGCTTAGCCCGCCATCATAGCTGATAATAGGTTCCACCTACTACATTACATGCATGACTAGATACTGCATCATTGTACTGTTTCTGAATCGGTGATCCTTAGGCAATTTGCCGTGGCTCCAAAACTTTTGCTTTGACAATAGCTGTCCATCTGTTCGTGAGTAGCCTTCTGCTCAGTATGTGTAGCGAAGAATTTTGTCCTGTTCACAAACAAGATTCGAATTTCCACATCACAGGTCGCAAAACTGAGGTTTAATTTCTCTGGTGCAAGCATTGCGTCTCTTGTTGAAGGAGATTTGATCAAGAGATAGGAGAGAATCGCGATGAGAGAATTCCAGGTCACGACGGAGATAATGCAGACATGGTATAACAGACCGCCGGGCATATTTCAAGATTGGACGCAGAATGAGTAAAAGGCAAGCTAGCTTGCTATGATAAAGCCACTGAAGATGAAGATCGCAAGCCAACTTACAATGCTTGCCCAGGCTCCACCTCATGCAGACATAAGTAAAGCTACCATAACCCACGAGGTGCCATTTCACCCTTCAGCTGTACCAAAATCATATGTGGGGGGGAGACATCGGCTGTGACCACCCTCTGGACCGGCGATTCGACATAACACTAAGTTTCGTCAGGGACGATATTCTTCAAGAAACTCTACTTTGATTAACGACCTCGTTATCTATATAACGCAGTTTCCTCAACATGCCTTTTTCCCAGGAAACCAGGCACCGATGACTTGAGTTTCTTAGAGTGTGCGGTGAACTAGTTACGTAACAGCCAACAACAGTTCAGGTGCGAGCATATTCTCACCCTATTTGGATGTTATGTTTGCGACCTCTAGGGTTGATTTGAACGACAGTCTCGCCTATTCCCCACTGCACCTCATCACCCCGGGCCGCAAGTCAAGGATGTTAATCGAGACAGGTAGTATCGGTTGGTTCCAATGAGTTTTGCTGCATTGTCACATCTTGGCCTGCACCAACAACTTACGACGCATTATATCCTGGCATACTGTGTTGGTTGTTGCAGGCAGGGTGTAGAATAGTTCTTTAAAAAATCTCGCCTCCGCATCCCCATTTCCAGGAAAATCCCAGTTTCTTTTAAACACTTGTTTCTATTTCAGCGCATCGAACTTCACGAAAATTACCACCCGTGGAACCCCACATTGATACCGTTTCTTGTGCTTTGAGTATGGCAGACCCATTGACTCGAGAAGCGCCGTCTACGACTGGCAGCCCGCCAACTGTTCCTCTGGGAAGTCCACATGCAACATCGACGAACCAGTCAGAACCAGTCGCCATAGCTGTGGACACTGAACCGGACCAACTTGAAGCAGACGATGCATCTGTTAGTGGAAGTCGCTTACCGCGTGAGACAAGTTTCTAAATGACTATTCAGACTACGGATGACGCCTCATCAATTCAAGACGGCAGGTAGGGCAAATTTGGGTGTTGGCCTTGACCCCGAAAGTAGCTAATGATTCAGTTCATCCTATACTGCGTCTTTGTCATCAAGTATTGTTGACTACCCAATGCATTATGGCCGAAGATACCATGCCTACCGCTCAGGCTGTATGTCATCAAACACCTGATTACTAGCTAATTTTGTTACGTCCTTAAAGCTAACGTATGACGCATAGCGTACCCTATCCCAAATGACGAGGTAGGTTGATCCTTGTGGATTAGACAAGACTACAATTCGGATTGCTTATTTTGTGTATGTGGCTTAGCACGAGATGGAACGCCTTGAAGTTGTGCATGCAATGACGGTAAAGGTGATTGGAGACAAGCTGTTCTTAGCCCCTATTCAAAAGGACCGTGTCAACAAAATTCTTGACATCGGCACGGGCACAGGAATCTGTATGACTTGTGTATCCATTCCATTGTTGGTTCATGAACTGAAACGATTTAGGGGCTATGGAGATGGGCGACCTACTTCCCAACGCCGAGGTAAGCTCGTATTGCCTGGACTTGATTTTTGGTCAGATCTTTTCTGATGTAGAACACAGATCATTGGGAATGACCTGAGTGCTATTCAGCCAGACTGGTGCGTTAACTCCTGGTTTGATTACCAATTAAAAAGAATCCAACAGTTGCTAACCGCGAAAAACAGGGTACCTTCCAACGTCAAGTTCGAAATCGACGATGTTGAAAGCCCTTGGCTCGGCAACAGAAAGTACGACTACATCTTCTGTCGCTACATGCTCTGTGGTATCGGTGACTGGCCGAAACTAGTTCAAAACATCTTTGAGTCAGTCAAACATTCATATCAGAAAGCAGTGACTTCGCTGAAGCTGACAGGCTGATTGTAGTCATCTGAATCCCGGTGGTTGGGCTGAGTTCCAAGACATGGATTCTCTGTATTACTCGGACGACGGTACTCTAACCGAGAAGCATGCGACAAGGAAGTGGAACAAGCAAATCGTTGAAACCATGAACTCGATCAATCGTGATGCTCAACCTGCGCCGAAACTCCAGGGATGGGTTCAAGACGCTGGCTTTCAAAATATTCAGCATCAGCGCTTTAAGGTGCCACTTGGTCCATGGGCTAAAGATGCTCATTTTAAAGAGATAGGAATGTACAGTCTTGCAGTCATCATGGATGGGCTGGAAGCGTTCTCGATGCAAATTTACTGCGACGTTCTCGGGTACACGAAGGAAGAGGTGATGGTAATGTTGTCCGAGGTTCGCAACGAGATGAAGACTCTTCATACATTCCATGCGCTGTGGGACTTGTAAGTGACTTCCTCCAGCCCATGAGAGAAACTCTGCTGACTGTTACAGACATGTGGTTTATGGTCAGAAGCCTCTTGAAGCGGAAACTCAAGAAGCCTGATAGCATCATAGGTTTGACCTAGAAGTTGGGCTTAGTTCTTAAGAAAACTGGTGCGACGGAATAACAGAAAACATGGATAAGCATTCCTGTGTATAGCGAAGAATGCCTTGACGAATCAAGTTACACCGGACTGTCTGACACTGGCGGTAGGAACATGATGTTCAAGCCGACCAACTTGGTTGCATGTTCATAGTCTCACAATCATTCTCAAAAGACATCATTTACTACGTGTTCTGGTTTTGAGAAGAAAGTAGTCTCAATATTAACGCAAATTGTTTATGCACTGGCATAATGTTTTGCAAAAGCTCTTGAAGAAATCCTTAAAATAATCTTTCCGGAAGGTACTGGGCAAAAAGGGACCATGATGCTATCAAGATGGTCTTTTGAAATTGGATAAAGAAATATCTACAAGCACCAACTCTCAATGGCATGACTTGATGAGAGACATATTTGACTTGAGGATTGAGGAGGGAGAAGGCATGTGCCTAGCATTTCAGTGGACTTCTTCGTTGAGCAAGGCAAATGAATCCATTATAACATGATAGTTTAGATCGAATGAAAAAGAATCGCCGTGAGATTTGGAGGTGCCTCATTCCGCTTCCCTGGCTGCTAAATCTGGAGCTTTTCGCCAACATCACAAGTATCATGTAGCGTCTTTCAGCCCTCTCCGGAGAAGCTCAGCAACTTGAGCATGAATACTTGGTACTCGATATAAGTTTCGTCTGCTTTGTCACAGTTCAATAATTACCAAGCCTACGGTAATTAGTCTATCTACCTAAGACAGGAAACCACCTGGGTGAGATTTAATGAGCCAGGCAGCTACTACCTTAGGTAGGCATCGGTGCCTCAGCCACTGTGCATGGCAATAAGCTCAATAAGCAATTTTTCACAGTTTGCAGGTGTCCCCAATATTTGTGGATCAGTACACTTATGAGCCTCCATAACAGGAAGACAAGCTTTGCATTTTTTGCTTCCATTGTTAAACATTACAGGATTCGGTCTTGATTCTCGATTATATGAGCCCACAAGTGCTGGTTGCACGATTCAATCCTGCGGAAGTAGTAGCGAGTGACGACCAAGTTCAAGTCACAATGCAGTTGTCAATAAGCCCTCAATGGTCTTACGAGGTCGAAGTTCCCAAGTCTGCAGGGTTCGTGGGACCCGTAATCGAACAAAATGCTTGGTACGCCAAGAGCCTAGAACATTTACAGGGACCTCTGTGCGACGGGGAGCGCGATGCTTCCAGGAGTCCCCTGTGCTTAGCATCGCCCGACGTGGATCCGCGCTGGTCACTGGGCATCCGCCTTACACATAGAAATGTTCGGCGATCAATCGGAGAGTATGGCACTAGATTGAACGGCCAAGGCGCGGTATGTTGAACTAGTTGAACGCTCATGTCCATCCCTTTGCAACTTCGCGAAATGACGTATTAGCATCATGAATATATCGCTGATAAAATGGCCATGATGCGTTTGAGAGCGCCACGATTGATATACGAGACTGGAAAGGATACCATATTGAAAGAAACATTTACTCTAGTCTAGTTACATACTAAAAATTATGTGCGCTGAAAATCACGACGTGATATCCTTCACGTCGCCCTAGCTAGATATTGATCCTGCGTAGCGTGGCTGGAGGAGCATTTTGAGCACTGCCTCTCCGCCAAGTGAAAGTACAAATTGATCACCACCCACAGACGTGGTTGACAGAGGGCAAACCCAATCAGAGTAAGAGGCGGTGCAGCAATGTCTCGCATCCAGCCACACTCTCAAACAGTCTTCCTCTCATTGTCAAGGCAGATTATAGCAGTGGCTGATAGTCTGTCCTAGCGACATTCTTTGCCTACGTCACGTCCCTTGAAAGCCCATTCTTGGTACTCTGGGAACATCTAATCGATCGGCAACAACACATTCTCTAAACGCAACCGTATGCCCGACAAGAACCCCTCCGACGTCAGTAGATGTCAGTCAAGAACCGAAAGAATCTTGGTAGCTCTCGTCGTAAAATAAGCTTGAAATCAATGGCTGCTGTAGTCGTGCAGCCGCCCGGCCGCCACCGACAAGCCAGCGGGTACGGCGTCGCAACTTGGTCGTGTGATATCAACGTTGCAGGGCTCAAATTCACTCATTGCTTATTTCGCTGCACAATAAGCAAAAACCTCGGCTTGAGACAGTTTTAAGACCTGCGTGATACGGAGTACTGACAGCATTGAACTCCTTGAGTAGCTGGGATACACAATAACAGGGACTCTCTAATTTGTACGTTAGGCAGAAGCACTCATTCAATATCTGCAGGTGGTTCAAGGGATACGAAACGATATTATGGGGAGCTATAGCGCTCAGGGACCCGGTTTAGGCCCCCTCTGTTTGCCCATCAGCCCCCCAGCCGGGCACCCAAGAACGGGGGCGGAGTGCAAGCTGCCCTGCGCATCAGCCGAGTGACGGTTTCCCCCTACATCGACTGACTACCTTTGCTTGGCTGGAGATTGTCGGGCGTTAGTAGGTACACAGGGCTGGAAACAAGGTGAGGCATTTCGCTTGGCTTTTTCCTATTGTATGCTCAGTCTTGTAAGCCTTACCTAAACCAGCGACCCCATTGGGGGGGGGCAGCAGCTGGGCCCTAGTGGTAGTGGGGGTAAAAGCCGGCAGGGACTAGTCTAGTGGCGTCCAGGGCTCGTGCAGCATAGCCGTCGCCCGGCCGGGGTGGGCAAACTGGTTGGTCTCAGTGGATGATGGCACACGATCCGAACCAGGCGCCATCGCCAAGTGTTGATGTAGATTGTTAAGAATTCCAATCGGCAGTGTATTTAAGGCTTCTCTGCGCCCTCGCATCTTGTGGCGCTATTATCCCTTGGTTCATCAGGAACACTTATAGAAACTTCGACCATTAGAAATACCAACTTTCTAGTTGGAGTCAAACTCAACAACATCACCAACACCAATATAACTACCAGCCAGGGAAGGAGAAGCAAGTTTCCAAGATGGCAATCTACGAGTCTGGCATCGCGGCCATCGTACGCATGGTGATTGTACTTCTGGTCACCATTCCGGTACTCATTCTCTTCGGTCTCTCCCTCAGAAAACCCGGCTACAGCCAAGACAACACCCGTCGATGGGTAAACTTCACAAAGCCTGCACTTGGGTTTTGGGGACTGTAAGTCTGCCCTACCGTCTTATACTCCTTGGCAGGCTGCAATTCATATGCCTTGATTGCCGGACACTAAGCGAGTAAACTCTGGATTCTCATATCCTAACCTGCCATGTTACAAAATAGATCCCAAGCACTCCAGATTATCTCCGTCATCATCATACTTGCCGCTGGTCTTGGGAGCACATATGAGTACGATCATGACGCAGCCGTCACCGTGCTAGTGTACCTGGCAGCTCTGTTCGAGTACTGGGCCCATGCATGCATTTTCCTCGCCCAGTTCTACCTCGCCCACGCCCTCACCCAGCTGCGGGGAGAGGACTATCTTCGCGCCAGCGCCTATCGCAAGGGCCGCATCGTCGCTCTCATCACTGCGAGCCTCATCGCCATTCTGGCCTTCGTCTTCTTCTGTCTCGCACTGAGCGTCTCATTTGACTCCAGCTACCGTAGCTCCAGCGGCCGCCGTCTTAGGCGCCTGGTGGCCCAGTCCTTGGATGTCGCCTGCCTGGGATTGCTGGTGCTCAGCGCCATCGGCGCCGTCGTATACTCCGCCAAGTCTCGCAAGAAGGCCCTGGGTAGTTCCGTGCACAAGGTATGTTGGAGGTGCTTATGAAAACTCGTGGTATCGGATCGCTAACAGTTGTTTGTCTCACTAGGCTGCGAATATCCTCGTCACCATCTCTTCCCTCTGGCTCGTGCGAGTTGTCTGGCTGATTCTGTCCTGGTTCTTCGGTGGACGCGGTTACTACTACGGTTTCATCATCATTGTCATCTTGGACATCTTCGCCGGCATCATCTTGACCTTTTCCATCCTGACGATGCTGTACCTGCTGGCTACTAGACCGGTCTACGGCATGTCCAGGGCAGAAGACCGCAGGAAACTGAGCCAGGGCCAACAGTCCGTATAAGAAGCTTTCGATTGGGGGAAGTAATGAGCTACAGATACGGTGTAACAATGAAAGGTGCTAGGAGGGTGAGGTTTTCTTGTCTGATAGGGTTCGAGTTGTTGAATGGATCCAGGCGTTCGGCTGGGCTCTGGGGAGAACGCAGAGGGTATGAAGCATGCCTGGACGGTGGGGAAACACTTTTGATAGATGAGAGCATGATACCACTTTTTTGACGTAGAAATAGACATCTTTAATGAGCTCTAGTGCCTTATCGTCTAAAATCTAGAGTTCTACTATTTACTAAGTAAGCAAGAAAGTTGCAAGGAGCAGGCATCTGAACAGCTTCTAGACATACAATCTCCAAATTTGACAAAATTTTCAACTCACGTGCCCTGTCACTGCTCTTCTTCGGCAATGTACTCTTCAGGGGCTACAAAGTCTTCTGATGCCCAAGTTTTCGCAATGTACCTGAACACACATTAGCGCTCTGCTGTTGAATTTGCGAGGGTTATTAGTGGCAAAGCCCACTTGGTATGGCTTCCTCTCGCAGCCAGCTCTCCTTTCTTGTTGAAGAATGAAACTGTGGTGTAGGCAAGAGTTCTGCCCACTGCGATGTGTCAGTGAAGCCTCCAAACAATGGGACGGCGCGACGCATACTCTTGTCACAGACAGCAGTGCCCGTCATGAGATCACCAGGCGTGCCTCCAGGGTTCAGGTAAGTGACTAATGTTATTAGCATAGGATTATTATATGAAAGCACAGCGCCATACCATTGATATCGGTTGATACTCCCGTCATGAAGCGACCCTTGGATGCGACAGCAAGGGAGCCGCCTAGGTCAACAAGACTAGCAAGAGTCCCTCCATGGATGGTTTGCAGGCGGTTCTGTTATAACATATTAGTTACCAATTGGTTCAGAAGCTTGTGCTGATATCTCATACTGTGTGTTCCTTCTGGATGGCAAGCTCAAAGTTTACTTTGCCAACCGATGCACTAGTGACGCGAAACTACAGCCAGATAAGCTGAAAGCTATCAACATGAAAAAGATCATCATACGTTGTTCCCAAGCAGTCTGGAACGTATTAGCTAAGAGGTCCAAAAGACTGCATCTCAAGTTGCTAAGAAAGGAATGCGACGCATCGAACTTACCTCGGCTCAAGGCCAGACTCTTTGGCAAAAGAGTTCAGTACCTGTAACGCCAATTAGTCTGATTAACCAGCCAATTGACCAGAACAGCACTCACAGACCGCACAAAGCGAAGGGGAGGTAGCTTGGGAGGCATTTTAGCAGTTCAAGAGTCGATCAAATGCTGCTTTGTTGCGAGGAGTTGCTAAGGTTCTAGTTGCGCTCGGTGAGCTTCGGCAATTGGAAGCAATCGCAAACCGACGATGACGTGAAATATACGTACCGTTCGTCCCTTCACCCACAAGCACTAGACGCCGATAAGATAACAATCGATAAGATAAGCCCAGACACGCACGAACCTCAGGCGGAAACTTCCGTTGCCTAATCCCTGTTCAACAATTGAATGACGGCTCGTCCGTCGCAAATAATCATCGACCTTCTACTCCAGTACACACGACCATCCCACCAAAGACCCCGGCGCGACCTCTACATCCCTCCCACCGCGCAGCAGCCCGCCGAAAAGCTTGCGCCCCCCCTCCGAACATGAGATAACAAACAATACCCTCGATTTCCCCCTCCGAACCGCGCAAAAACCCGCCCATCATGTCGGTCAGCTCGGGTCAATCGCTCCAGCTGGCCGACTACCTGGAGAAGCTGCCAGGCACCACGTTTAGGAAGCTGTATCTGCAGCCCTCGACGGCCTTTGCCATATTTCGAAGGATGATACCGCCGTTGGGTGAGATGCTGCCGCTGACTCTCTCGCAAAGTTTCTTTGGGAAGAAGCAGCTAACCGAAGAACTCCCTAGCAAAAACCATCGTCATGGCCATCCTCTACATGCCGAAGCCAATGCTCCTTGAGGACCTCGATCTCTGGGTAAAACCTGAATCGCGACGGTAATCACGCACTTTTACTTGGTTTCTATACTTGGATACTTCGACTCTAACCCTTTGCTGCTGGAACAGACAAAAAGACCAGGCAATCTCGACCCTCCGCAGCCTGCACATCCTCCAGATAACCGTCCCGTCGAAAGAACGCCCGCAGGAGATGCAACTCACCACGAATTTCAAGAACTCCCTTCGGTTAGCCCTCGAGGGCGGCGGTGACCACAACTCCTTCGGTGTCCCCTCTTCTCTCCCAGTCCCTCCCGAAATCAACGTCCCCTTCCTCGACCGCTACGCCAGACGCAAGTGGGAGGACATCCTGCACTACATCGTGAACACTGTCAACCCTGGCTCCGCGGACCTGGGCGGGCCTAAGTCGTCCGTTAAGAACCTGCTCGTGGCAGGCCAGCTCGTCCGCCGCCAGGGGTCTGCGGTCGGCATCACGCAGGCCGGTTTCACCTTTCTGCTACAGGAAGCGAACGCCCAGGTCTGGACGCTGCTGCTGCTGTGGCTAGAAGCGACGGATCACGCCGTGGACGCGGCGGGCATGGAGAGTACAGACATGTTGAGCTTCCTCTTCCTCCTCGCGAGTCTGGAGCTGGGAAGAGCCTACGACACGAATGCGCTGACGGAGGAACGTCGAAACATGCTTCCGAGCTTGATGGACTTTGGCCTCATCTACATCCCTTCACACAAACCTCAGCAGTACTTCCCGACCCGTCTCGCAACAACACTCACGAGCAGTTCTAGTGCGTTACGCAGCGCAGGCGCAGGATTCTCCGCCGCCCTCGCGGCCGCCACCGGTCCTCGTCCGACTAACGGCCTCACACCGGGAGGAAGCGAAGACAACAAGGGCGGAAGCATCATTGTCGAGACAAACTACCGCGTCTACGCCTACGGCCAGACACCGCTGCAAATTGCCGTCCTTTCCCTCTTTTGTAAACTCAAGCTCCGCTTCACGGACATGGTGTCAGGTCGCCTAACACGCAACTCCATCCGCAACGCCGTCGAGCGCGGCATCACCGCCGACCAAATCATCTCGTACCTCGCGGCCCACGCTCACGAGCAGATGCACCGCCTAGCCGCGATCCGCAGCAGACCTGTTCTGCCCCCGACGGTGGTCGACCAGATCCGTCTGTGGCAGCTCGAGACGGAGCGCATGACGACGACGAGCGGCTTCTTGTTCCGCGACTTTGATAGCCCCAAGGAGTACGAGGACATTGCCGGCTACGCGGCCGAGATTGGCGTGCTGGTGTGGCGGAACGACAAGCTGGGCATGTTCTTCGCCAGCAAGCATGAGCAAATCCGGGATTACCTCAAGCTGAGGAAGAAGGCGGAGGACTAAGGCAGGCAGTCCTTTTCTGCTTCTCTACAACGGTGGCTGGGTGGCGGTACAAGTCGCCGAATATACAGGGTAACTGAATGCATTAGCAGGCGTTGGGGTTGGAGAGGGTTCACGGGTCGGGTGTAGAAGTAATTGGGTACTGGTCCTAACAGCTGAGTTTTCATCTCTCATAGCCCTCATATATACAGATGTAAGGGACTGCTCGTCCTTTTGTACACGTCTTCCGATTACCCTTCCTCCAAAAGTCAAAACAGCGTTAAGGATACTTTCCCGTATCTCTGCCATCCTTCCACTCGATATTACGAAACGCTCATATGCATGATTCGGTCGTCGCACTTGACCTCTCATGTAAAACAGACAACCGCCCAAGAATCTCTCAAAGAATGCTTACACGCTTCCCAATGCGATACTTCCCTTCGATAACCTGCTTCTCTGGTCGGTTAACGCCGATGCTTCGTCGTCCGCCAAAGAGTCGATTGACAAATCCCTTTTCCATAGTCACACCGCGTGGCAGGAGTGCGTCTCGGTTGTGTGTGCGTGCATACACTTCCTGCCATGACTGTAAACTCTTCTGAGCTTCAGGGGTGGTACAAAGTGAGTCAAGATGCAAGAAGACGCGCATGCACCGGTTGTTATCATCGGTCAGGCGGTCAGCTTCCCGGTTGATAGCATCACTATCGTAGCCGTCGAGTGCGGTGGTTGTGCTGAGAGGGAGGTTGTCGCGGTTTTGATAGGCCGTTCGCAAATCAGGAAGGTGAGATGACCTAGAGACGTAGGCAGATACAAGTATTGGAAGAGCTTGTGGTTGCAGGTCTTCGCCGCGGATGCGGTCGTGCAAGGCCAGGAAACGACCCGACCAGTACTCAGAAGGCTGAGCGGTAGTTATGATGAGAGGATTCTTATCATGAGCGTTCAGTGTAGAAGCTGTGGATGCGCTGGTAGTGAATGTGCCTGTTGAAAGAGTCGAAGTGTTGCTGACTTTGCGGGATGCGTTTGATTGGTGAGAGAGCTTACGTTCGCTCCCGGCGAAACCCGTGAGCGTTGATTTGGATAAAGATGCTGTGAGGTTGGATAGAGCAGTCATAGTACGTGATTTGGGAAGCTGCCTCTTTTCTATGCTGCGTCTGCCTGGCAGCCGGGATTCGAAGTTGGAGCCGGGGATTGAGGCAGCAACAAACGACGAGCTGTGTTCTGATGGAGAGAGAGCTGTGCCTTCTCGAGGCTTTGACGACGGTAATGAGTTTTCATCATTTCCACCCGCCGCTGCGCCTCCGACTGCGTGGACGTCAAAACTGGCGACTGTTGGGTGGCTGGAAAGTGGTCCACCTCCAGAGAAGCTTGCTGAGAGTCTGCGGGCACCATGGGAAGACTTGGATGAACCTGTTGATCTTCTTTTGGCCGTTGGGTTGGGAGGGCGCTTGCCTTCACGGAGGTATGCATTAGAGGCACCATTTCGCGATGAAACTCTTGGAGACCCACGGTTGGCGTTGGAAATCTCTCCCAGGACATAACGATGCTTGAGACTAGAGCTTCTTGGAGGCGGGATAGGAACGTGGAGGGTTTGCGAACGAGGTATGACCGGGTTGTGAGCTTTGGGTTGCCGGATTTCTGCCTCTTGCCTTCCCATGCCGCTAGCTGGGTCCGGGACATTTGCTCTTTCTCGGGGTTTTTGAGGTGTTGCGGTGCCGCTGGTGCTTCTCGGTAGACCAGATGCGGGCCTTTTCTGCCGATGATGTTGAGAGACTGAAGAAGGCTGTTCCAAGCTGCCCGGCTGCGGCTTGGTAACCTCATTGATACTTGAGACGATTGTGATGTATTCCGCCCGCTCGATGTCAGGCCCGTTGCTGTGATGAACCGGACCAACAGGGCCCGAGATGGAAGGTCGTTGGGCGGTGGAGGCACGGGAGCCTCTGTTCCGCAGAGGCAGGAGCGAAGAATAAGATAGACGATCTCGCATTGCTCTAGCAGAAAGACGAATGCGGCGACAATTAGGACGGAGAATAGAAATATGGCGTAGGGGACGACCCAAACAAAGACGGAAAAGGAAACGGTCAGGGTGGTGAGTGCTCCCTGCAACGAGTTGCAGAAAATACGACCAGCCTCGCAAAAGGAAGACGAAAGAAGGGAAAAAACAAGCAATAATGATCTGCCAAAGATTGTGGCAAGGTGTAGGTTGGCTTGAGCGAGGTAGAGACAGTGGGTAAAAAGGGAGCAAAGGCAATGGGTGGTGTGAAAGGTGAGGGCTAGGCCGAGAGAACCGGATTCGGCGGAGGGCATTGTCGAGGTGGAATCGAGATTCATCGATTCGAATCAGACGAGCCAGCAATCAGTTGAGGACGCGCATGTGGAAATGCTTGGATTGGTCGTGGGATTTGGGTATGAACAGCTTCAGATGAAAAAAAAGAAGAAGAAGAAGGAAAAAGGTGCTCTGATGATTTGACGTTGGGCGGTTTGAGAGGAGGGGGAGGTTACGTGTAAATCAAGTGCACGTCCAACGAGGATGATGATATAAGGTACTCTCTGTCTCTTTGGAGGTCCTGCCGGTAAGGATAATGAGCGTTTTGGGAAGGACAAAATTCATGGAGGTGGCTGCCTTTTCTTTGTCATTCGTCACGGAACTCTTTTTTGCCATAATCTTGCATCGATTTAACTCCGGATGCAGGTACGACTTGTCCGACCGCAACAATGTTTCCCTCACTATTATTTTGACTATGTTGTATATAGTCACCCCCCACTTTCCAAAAGCGGCTACTATTCAGACATGATTTGTCTTATTGTCTACCTCAGTGCACAGCAGAAAGGGCCCAAGAGCGCCGACAACATGCAACTTCTATCTCTAGATGGCCTCCAATTTTGAATTGAGATAAAAAAAAAAAATGACAGTGACACATGTCACCTCTTAGTTCTCCCATCCCTCAATCTTGAACCGGAACACCTCGTCACCCTTCCCCCTCTCAATCGCGTTACCGTTTCCATCCCACAACGCCCTTTCTCGGTATGAAACGTTGCCGTCCCAATCTACCATGATGATAGTCTGTCGTTGCGTGCCGTATAAGCCTACTTCGAATCCCAAGTTGGCTTGAGCCGGCGGATCAGGTCGCTCTCCCAACTGGAGGCTCTCGGCAGCCTTCTGATCGTCGGTAGCAAAGTTACCCCGCCCCTTAGCAACTGCGTCCTGCATCGCTTTTCGGTGGACTTCGTCACCGATGGCTGGGATGAAGATGGATTGTTTTAATTCCTTGATATAGTCCGCCAGGCTCATGTCGGGGTGCTTGGGTAGTGTGTCCGTGTCGAGAACGGCAAAGAGCTGGTCGACGAGGGCATCTTCGTCCAGGTTCTTGGATACAGCATCTTCAATTGCCTCTTTGATGAGCCGCTTTCCGTTTTCGACCTTAGGCCACTGCTTAGGGTCGTTATAAACGGTGTTGCTGAGGCCGTACACTTGATCTCTCTCTTCGGCAATCCACGGCACATCCTGGAGGTTGTCACAACGGTTAGAGACGATGGCGATGCCCTCGAGTGCGTTCACCGGCTTCTCGTCGTTGCCGCGTTTACGTCTTAACTTGCCAGCCACCATGGAGAAGCCGCCCACACCCTTGACGCCGCCGTCCTTGACCAGATGGTTGACTGTCTCAGAGGCAGACTCTGTGGGGTCGGAGCCGAGCCAAGCGGTAACCATACCGCCACGGCTGCGGGCCGCGTGAATAGGGTGGCTTGCATCACCTGGGTCTGTCTCTCGGTAATTGGTAAGAACGGCGAGTTGGCCTGTCTTGGTGATGCCGAGCCAGGTGCCCTTCTCTTCCCTCTGGAGATCTCGGGCGGAGAGAACGGAAGCGCCGGACGGGTGAGACCACCAGTGCGGTCGGGAGGTAGGGCGGAGAATGAACTCATCGCGGTTGTCGACGACGATGACCGCGTAGTCCGGGTGGGCGGTGGTGAGAAGAACGATGCACATGGCAGGCGTGCTCGTTCTATATTTAAGAATGTATGGAGTTCTCAAAAAGTTCTCAGAGTCTTGCGTTCAATCAGTTGTTTTTAGCACTGGTGTGGTATCGAGGGTGCTACTGATCTTCTCTTTCAGTGCTTCTTTTGTCTTGTTGATGTGTTTCTTGGCGATATTCTCGGGTTGATCTGTGTAACGAAGCGGGGGTAATGTGTTGCTTCTATTTTAGCACTTGGGATAAAGCAGCGGCCCTGTCGTTTGAATAAAGGCCGATCGAATTGCTCGTGGTCTTCTAGTTTGATGCGTCTCTGCAGACCGTTGAAGGTTTCTTGATGTCTTTGTTCTGCTCTATTTAAGCCTCGGGTCAATAATCAGTCCACCTCGAAAACGGAACGTGAACGTCGGTTGGGCTCAGCTCAGCTTGGCTCATGATGCATCTGCCTCGGTCTTGGGGTAATGCATCGTCTGACGGTGAAGCTTGGCGGCTGCTGGCAGCGTGTCCGTTCCTCCACTCCGACAGCGGTGCCAGCCGGAAGATGACAACATAGGCGACTGGCCTTCCAAGGTCAGGTCCCTAGGTCCAGCGTTCTGGCTGTTGTTAGGCCGGAATCCGCAGGGCAAAGTAGCTCAGTGGACCAGCTGATTGCAGCTGACAGCACTGTGACGTGCGGGGGTGACTTGGCTTGAACTCCCCATTTTGGTGATGTTACTGGAGCGCCCTGTTGAAGTACAGCACCTGTGGAGGGACCCAGGTCCATGTGGCTGTGGCTGTGGAGATCATGAGGCTGGTGGTGAATGTGGCGCTCATGACAGTGGGCCGATGTTTTTGAGTTCCGGTTATGTAATCCGCTTCCATCGGGTGGTGCGATTTTGGCCGACCGACTCATTTCCGTCAGTAACATAGAACGCTTCCGCCCGCAATCCAAATCCATCGTCCATCTCAAGGAGCAGTGCTTTCTTCGAAGAAACGATCCAACAGTTCCAATAATTGAAGCGACCAGAACAGATCGGAAAATGAAGAAATCAATCGAAACATAAAGAAATGGAACTGGCTTTTCACGCGATGGTCCTCCCGACTATCTCTCGTTTGTGGTCTTTCTGATGATCTTCGACTCCAATGTTGCTCGCCTCGTCATCCTTTTCGTGGGCAGCGAGCATCAAATGCAGTCAGCAGACGCGTCCACCTTCACCGCCTAGCCAATATAGCTATCTGTGAATTTCTTTACTATTCCGAAATTCGGTTTCGTCAGCAATTGCATAGACACTCATTACGACTCGTCAACCGCCTCAGGTGCTGTTCCTTACCGGGGAAGTGGGGATCCTAGACTCTCACTACGGCCGTCCCGTTGCGGCGATAATAACCCTTGGCAGAAGATCCGTAGGAGGAAGTCCCGGGCGAAAGTGGGAATGAGGCACAGGAAATTCAAGCTCTGAGTCACAGGAGCGGAGGACTTGCGAGCTCCCTGATTGTTTGCCAACCAAACATTCTTCGCGATGTGGATCGTGCTTGATGAAGACTGATTTGGTCAAAACAAAACCAGGCTCATTTACAGCTTTTGACGGTTATCTTGGCCGTGTCACGGAATATTGCGTGCTGCATCCTGGTCTAGGACACTGGTGATGCTTGTACACTGGCGCATTCGATTTCCTGAAAAGAAGAACCGCACCGACAGAATTCCGCCTGACAGGCAACCATCCCTGGTCCACCTCGTGTCTCCAAGGGTCCAGCCCAGTAACAATGACCTTCCTCTTTGGTCTTGGCCTAATTGTTGGTTGGCTTGCTTAGCCTATACCACAATCAGCGACCATCCCCAGCCGTTGAACCAGGCAGTCCTTTGCACCAGATGCATGTGTGCTCCGTATGGAGTACGGCATCGATCAACGCACCCCTGTTAGTCACCCACTGAAGCAGTTTTGCTGCGTGCGTCGTTGCGCGTCTCCGCGAATTTACGAAGAGGCCGCGACGCCACTGACAACCAGGCCAAGAAATGCGGCTAGTTGCATCGCCCAGGGACTTTGGTAATGGTTTGCCAGGCTTCGTCAACCTTGTCCAGATCACGCGTGAGCCTCGTCTTACTGCACTCGAACCAATAACATGCATCTGATGAGTACCCAACAGGCACCATCATGTCGGAAGGCATCCACGTCCATGGCGACGTTAACCTTATTTGACATGCACACCCAGAACATAGCGTTCCCTGGATCTTGAGGCACGTCAAGATATATCTTGCATCTAATCCACCTTCTTTCTGACCCTATTGACCCCCGTACTCAACATTAAGTTCAATCTGACATTGGGTTCTGCGGGCCCCTTACCCTTGAGGTAGTGTTACATTTCGTGGCTTTTGCGCTTACGGACAATCCGCCATGAGCTCACGGTGTCTTAACGATGATTCACTCGGGCCTGGAGTCCAAGGATGCCGCGGCAACTTTGACTTCACGCTCCGGTTCGAGAGGATCTTCCTCGCCATAATTCCTGCAGCTGTTTTTGCTGCTTTATCATTACCCCGTATCGCGTATCTCGCCAGGAAACCGAGAATTGTCGATGCCAAATCTATTCAGGCAATCAAGCTGGTGTGTAAAACGCGGCTTTCTCTCTGAACGTCCCTTTTAATAAGGCTAACACCATATGCAGGCCATAATAGCAGTGTTCGCGACACTCCAATTCGTAATCCTCATTCTTCAGACAACAACAAATGCCTCGGGAGTTGATGGGTTCGCCCTTTCGGCGTCAGCACTTTCCTTCATCGCCGCCTTGTTCATGCTTGGCTTGTCATATGCGGAGCATTCAAGGGCACCCAGACCATCTCTCCTGTTGACGGCCTACGTCTTTCTCCAGATCTTGTTTGATGTTGCGCAGACCAGAACATCTTGGCTGATGGCCAGGACATTCTCCACCCAACTCTTTGCCAGGCTATTCACATCGTCCTTAGTTGTAAAGTTTGTCATCCTTCTCGTCGAAGCACAGAAAAAGACTCGATGGATTCGCTGGACCGCTGAGGAGCACAGCCCCGAAGAGACAAGCGGTCTTTTCAGCCTGGGCGTCTACTGGTGGCTCAATCGTCTGTTTCTTCACGGATACCGGAATGTTCTTACCGTCGACGACCTGTATTCTCTGGACCAAGGCATGATCGCCGAGACAATGCAGATCACCCTGGCTCAAGAGCTCGACAAAGGTACTTATCGTGGAAAGAAGCACGGGTTGGCAAAGTCTTTGGCAAAGGCTCTTGCTGTACCACTGCTCTTGCCAGTAGCGCCAAGGATTGCCTTAATTGGGTTCAGCTTTAGTCAACCTTTCTTCATCCAAACACTGCTCGAGCATCTTCAGGATCCCGAGGCATCAAAGAATACTGGTTACGGTCTCATTGGTGCTGCAGCCTTAATCTACTCCGGTATTGCCGTCTCTACCGCACTCTACAACTATTTTCAGCAGAGGGCCCTTTACATGTCCCGCGGTTGCTTGTCAGCAGCCATCTATAAAAAGACAACTGAGGCCGATATTACTGCAGCGGGCGATGCTGCCGCCGTCACTCTCATGAGTACCGACATCGAGCGTATCATTCGTGGTTTTTACGGCTTGCATGAGTTCTGGGCCAACCTCATTGAAGTAGCTCTTGGCTGTTGGTTACTGGAGCGCCTACTGGGTGTTTCGTTCATTGCGCCTGTCGTTGTCATTCTCATCTGCACTGGAGTAACGGTCGTGGTCGCGAACCTCACCGGTGAGCGTCAATCTCGGTGGATGAACCAAATTCAGAAACGTGTTGGCCTTACTGCCAACGTTATATCCAACATGAAGTATTTAAGAATTTCTGGAATCACCGCGCCCGTCGCCGAGTTTGTGCAGAATATGCGGGTTGAAGAGATGCGCATTGGAAACCAATTCCGGTGGATGATCATTGTCACCGCCATTGCTGCGTTGGCCCCTGGTATGATATCTCCAGCCGTTACGTTTGCCTTCGCCGCCTCTCGTCTCGATACTACGACCATCTTTACGTCGTTTTCATTCTTAGTTCTTTTGAATGCACCCTTAGGCCAGCTCTTTCAGATGGTACCCGCCGTGATTGCTGGTTTTACCTGCCTTGGTCGCATTCAGACGTTTCTTGAGGCGGACTCTCGTGTCGACTTCCGCCAAGCTTCTCGTCCCTCAGTGTCGTATGACAGGACATCCGACGACACAGTTTTCAGAGACAACTTGGAGGGAATCCCATTGAGACCCTTGGATAAAAGTCAGCGCCAGAGCTCGGAGAGCAAGGGCCCGGCTCCCTCCATCTCAATCGTCGATGGTAGCTTTGGTTGGACTTCCGACAAAATGGTTCTTCAAGGCATTACTGCCACTATTCCGGCGTCTCAGCTGACGATCGTTGTTGGCCCTGTAGCATCTGGCAAGTCCACCCTTTGCAAGGTTCTCCTTGGCGAAGTGCCTTTCAGCAGTGGTCTGGTATCAGTGCCTTCACGAAATGCTGCTATCGGATACTGTGAGCAAACACCATTCCTTTCCAACGGTTCAATCAAAGACAACATTGTCGGTTATTCTACTTTTAACCAAGCAAGGTATGATGAGATCATCGAGGCATGCATGCTACAGACTGATCTTTTGCTGCTGCCTTATGGTGACGACACCAAGATTGGAAGCAACGGCATCATGCTTAGTGGTGGACAGAAACAGCGTGTCTCCTTGGCACGTGCTCTCTACCTTAACTGTGACCTCATGATCTTTGACGATATTTTGAGTGGCCTCGATAACGACACTGCTGGAGAAGTCTTCCGACGGGTCTTTGGATTGGATGGTATCATCAGGCGCCGCAAGGCTACGGCCGTTCTATGCACGCATGCTATTAAATACCTTCCATTAGCTGACCACATCATTGCTCTTGGGTCGGATGGCATACTTGTGGAGGAGGGTACTTTTGCCGACTTGATGCGGGACAAGAAATACGTTGCCAGCCTCGGTGTGACAGCAACAGACTCCGATAACGAATCCGATTCTGGTGAAAGCCCCGCCAACAAAGACAAGCCAGCACTAGGTTCAAAACCGAAACGTCCACCGGCCATTGCAGCAGAGCTAATGGAGAAGTCGAGGCAGACTGGAGACTTCAGAGTTTATGTCCATTACTTCCGCAGTCTCAATCTTGCCTCTGTCGCCACTTTCGTCATTGGCTGCGCCATGTACTCGACGTGGAATAGCTTTCCAACGATCTGGATGAAATACTGGACTGAAGACACCCTTCACAAGAGCAGCGCGTATTATGCCGGACTGTTTGGTCTTTTCAAGGTTCTCCAGCTCGTCTCCCTCTTGGTGGGCGGCACTGCTTTGATTATTTGGATGACTACGTCTTCGGGAACGATCCTCCATCAGCAGGCCTTGAAAACAGTCATCAGCGCACCTCTGACGTTCTTTACGACGACCGACTCGGGAGTTGTTACAAATCTCTTTTCTCAGGATATGACATTGATTGACAGCGAGCTGCCCAATGCACTGCTTAACGCTGTGATCTCTGGCTTTGACGCGTTAGCCATGGGTGCTGTTATTGCCGTGGCTTCTCCATACATGGCTATCAGTTATCCCTTCATGATTGCACTTTGTTGGATCATCCAGAAGTTCTATCTGAGAACCTCACGCCAGCTACGTCTGCTAGATCTGGAGTGGAAGAGTCCCCTCTAGTAAGTGACTCTCAAATCTTTTGATGAACTGAATCGCTGACTTTTACCAGCACTCACTTCCTTGACACCATTAAGGGCGTCGCAACGATTCGCGCATTCGGCTGGACAAACAAGGATATCGCGCACAACCAGCACCTCCTCGATACTTCTCAGCGACCCGCCTACCTTCTCGCCATGATCCAGCAGTGGCTAGTCGTAACCATGCAGCTCATGGTCGCCTGCATAGCTGTCATTCTCGTCGCACTTGCTACGCAGCTCAGGACGAACTCTGGTTTCACCGGTGCTTCCCTGGTCACGCTCATGTCGTGGGGTGAAACCATTGCTATGCTCATCCGCTTCTACACACAGCTCGAGACCTCAATTGGAGCTGTCGCACGTATCAAGACCTTTGCTGAGAAGGTCAAGCCGGAAAGCCTCGAGGGTGAGGACATCGAGCCGCCTGAGGAATGGCCAGAGAACGGCAGCATTAGCCTCAAAGGAGTCTCTGCCTCCTACGGGTAAGCTTTACGCAACTAGCCTTACATGTGCCCGCAGCGAAGCTGACAAGATATTGTAGAAACCAGCAAGAGCAACCACTTGATGGTGAAAGCACCCCGCCCAGCCTGGTGCTAAAGGACCTTGCTTTTTCTGTCCAACAAAGGCAAAAAGTTGCTCTTTGCGGCCGAACCGGAAGGTAAGTTCACCGTGACTTAGTGCCATGCTCAAGCTAACAAACCACAGTGGCAAATCATCACTTATCCTACTCCTGCTTCGCCTTCTCGATCCCGTTTCCACTTCTTCGCAGAATATCGAAATGGATGGCATCCCATTCCACCGCATCGACCGGTCAACTCTGCGCCGCCGCATTATTGCAGTTCCTCAAGACGCAGTCTTCTTACCTGATGGGTCCACCATCAAGTCCAACCTCGATCCCTTCAACGCCGCCTCAGATGCCGAATGTTTCTCCGTGCTTCGAAAAGTGCAACTATCCACTTTCGTCGAA
Source organism: Colletotrichum truncatum (assembly GCF_014235925.2). Classification (NCBI taxonomy): domain Eukaryota; kingdom Fungi; phylum Ascomycota; class Sordariomycetes; order Glomerellales; family Glomerellaceae; genus Colletotrichum; species Colletotrichum truncatum. Next base: position 1,001,861 of record NW_027222404.1, on the reverse strand, counting down.
GAACGCGGCGGTTTGCGCGAGGGCATGACCGCCGACAGTCTCAGCGCAGGCCAAAAACAGCTTTTCAGTCTCGGAAGAGCGATTCTTCGACGACGAGTCAAGGATGCAAAGTACAAGAAGCGGTGCGGCGGCATCTTACTTTTGGACGAGGTCAGCTCAAGTGTCGATCACGCGACGGACCGCTTGATGCAGGAGATCATCAAGGAGGAGTTTGCGCATTATACTATCGTCATGGTGTCCCATCGTCTAGACATGGTCATGGACTTTTTCGATGCGGTCATTGTCATGGATAAGGGACGGGTAGTTGAAACCGGAAGCCCGAAGAAGCTTGTGGAGACGGAGGGAAGCCGATTCGGTGAGCTCTGGGCTATTGAAAACCAAGGGAGGTCTCGGGAATGATAGACTTCCACTTGTTGCGGGGATAGATTTCACCGTTGTATTATAGTAGACTTACTTGAAAAAACGAATTGACGACCTTATAGACTCATTTACAGCACATGGCAGTTTCATGTCTTTTAGACAATTGGGTACAATTAGGGGCTTCACATGCAAAACTCTGGATAACCAAATCAGAACATTTGTCACAAGAGAAAGGCGTTTGGTGACTTTAAAACCCCAAAACCCAGTGAGATTTGACTCCAAAAGTGACGGAAATACGATACATTGCTTAAAAAGGATACACTACATTTCCGCTTTCCCATCTATCTGGCAGCGCAAACGCCAGTGGGTGAGCAGTACTTGGAGCAGCACTCGCCGTTTTGTCTGCAGTCTATATTTTTTCCCCAAGTTAGTAATGACACTTCAAATGAAGAATGCAGTTTTTTTTTCCTAAAGTTAAAAGGACGGACTACTTACTCTCGAAGTTCTTCTTCTTGCCAACACAAGAAACGACGATGCCGCGGTCGTGAAGCTCGGCACGAGCCTCAAGGCTGTCAGGGGACACGTCTTGGCCAACGGCGGGAGCGGCGACGGCGAGGCCGGCGAAGAGAAGGGCGATGGCGGCGAACTTCATATTGAATTTTAGTTTGAAGGTGAAATCTGAGGAGTAGATATTGCAGAGTCTGAATGATGCGATGCTGAGTGGTGATGGTGTTATCGTGGTTGTGAAAACGGGCTGGCTTTATAAAATAGCCATAGACATTGAGCAGTGTACCTAGCGACCAATTGCATTCTTTTCCGAGGTGCTGTAAGTATAGGGGCGTAGGGATCTACTGTACGACTCGCGTTCCAAACTCTACGAAATCAGTAAAGGTTATTAGATGAACGCCGGTTCTCTGGATGTTTCCGGGTGTTGTACAGGCGCCTGCTAGGACAGCTCCGTTCTCACTGGCGGTTACATGCCTCATGGATACACCTTCGACCGTTGTGAGTTTAAGTCGTACCGAACCTAGAAGGTATCGCTGGTGACAGTGATGATTCTGAGTAGTGGTATTTGGATTTCATTACAAGCTGGAACATCAATTTTTATCTTGGCTACCGTTTTGGCACCACTGAATACTTGAATGGTTGTTTTGGCTTTTAAGCTTCTTGACGAGTATTTCTTAGTGGCGGTTAGTGAAGTAATGAATGTGCTTATGTCTCTCTGGCTGATCCGCGGTTCTCACTATTTCTGTATTCGCAATCAATCAGCCACGTTCCAAATTGAAAGGAAGAGAATATCTGCACATAGTTCCGCAAGCGACAGGAGTCTGCAGGCGCAGATGACGGGGCAATCCCGACCATGTGACGCCCCGGCGCCGTAACAAGCTTTGAGACCCTGGCATGAATACTACACTATGCAATTAATTGCTGCTAATGGGTTGCATAAAAGCTGAAGACTCTCTACCGAATACGAAAACACATTGTGGACAGCTTTTTCCGTCACACATGGCAATTAACTTGGGTCATTTTCCTATTTCCGGGTTTTACAAATTTCGGTTATTGCTTCATCCCCACTAGATAGCCTTTGATGACGAAAGGCATTGAATGCATCACAATTGCTGGCTTCCGGTCTTCTGTCATTGACTGTAGATTCCCTTGTCACTTTCTGGGTTCCGGTTCTGTCACTTTGGGCTTTTTTTAAAAGTCAGAACTAAATCGTTGGAAAGTTGTGATGATTCCTCCTGCATTTCTAGAAAGCGCAGAGTAAACGTGGTGACAATTGTTTCATTGAATTTAAGATTGTCGCAGGTCCGTGGAATTAATGTATTTCTCACTCTGTTAGAGTATCTCTACTAAACCTTAGCAGAAAGCTCCCCCAGGTTTTTTTAAGAATAATAGCCGTTATTAATTACCCCGGACCTTGAACTTAAGAGTTTAAAGCTGAGATAGCTCACCCTTAGGACCAACGAGGAACTTCGATGGCTGTAAAGAATAAGGTTTAATTTAAATGCGCAGGAGTAACATTCAGCATAGCCACTCTTGGCATTTGTATTAAATTTCCGTTTGATAGAACAGCATCCGTATGGCTCAGCCGGTATCCCTGCTACAGTCAAAGCAATGGGACCAAGATACGGTGCTTTTTCACTGGAAGTGGAGTTTAAGGCGGCTGAAAAATCCAAGATGATGAGGTGTTTTCTTGTCGTGTGTCTACTAAAACCGGAGGCACAGCTTGAAAGTACGCTGACAGCACCGGTGATATCCTAAAGATACTCGTCCTTGCGGACTACCAGCATCTCCCTTTTGAGGATAAGTCCTTGTTTTCTCGTCTATTTGAGGAGCTTCGGGAAAATGTTAAGATAGTCAACTAAGAAGACTCTACAGTAACAAGGAGATTCAGATTTTGAAATGAAGTGGTTCACTGCTATGTTTCACGCTAGCAATCATGCTATCAATAAACTGTTTGCATAGCCGACGGAGGTTGCACAAGGGGTTTCCCTTAGCTGACAGCTACTTACACGGATGCCAGGTGCATGGAGATGGTAGCTTTTGCGACCAGGGTGACTGAGATACCTGCTACGATCACCCTGATCGCGGCGAAGACTCCGGTGTAGCCCTGTGGTTCGGAAGGTAGTATTTCTGTTAAAGTAGAAAGCATGTTTAAGCTTTCAGCATGACTTCGTAGTTATGCCGAACTAGCGTGTGCAAGTTGAGAAGAACCAAGACTGAGCCGATTATACCAGCTCTGGGCATTAAAAAATATCAAGGTGAATTCTTGACATTCATAGCTAAGGGAGACCGAGGAGTAAGAGTGTCCAGGGTACGAATATAAGTAAGCAAAGACATACTATAGCAAGGAAAGCATCTTGGTATAAATCCATCTCGATACTTTTAGTAAAGTTTAGAACGTATACACAACTTTCACTTTTGCCTCTGATCGCTTCCTGATAAGAACTTAGATCTGCAAACATATGTTATGCTAAGTTCAACCTAAGTTACACGTCGAGACAATCAGTTAACTTAGTGATAAAGTTACAGAACAGTACTAATCATCAATATCATGAAACTAATAGTATTCAATCTAAAGTTTGTGATCCGGTGTTTTTACTTACATAAAACTCATGAACAAGAAGACGTCAAATCTTGCTTAGTTTTTGGGGCCCAGCACAAGTCGAGTCCTGTCCGTGAACGTCGATCTTTTTCAAACGGTCGGCCAGTATACTCGACCTGCGGTATTATAGTACCTCTCGTTGCCAGGGGGGAATTGTCTGACCACAATGACGGATACGGCTCTGGCTTCATCTTCAGGCGTGTGATTTGACATCACCGCTCAACTCAATCCCTAAATCTTCGGCGTGTTCGGTGACGTTTCTGCAGAAATCAAGGCCCTTCGCCTGGATTTGGTCTCAGGCTGCTGTTCCGTCGTCGCCGTGCGACCCGTCGGCACGATGCAGAGCGAATGTGATTTGCAAGCAAGTTACACCAGATGAGCGAGGTCAGACCAGCGCTAATCGAGCTCGCGGAGTCTGCTGCGGTGCGTCAGATTGAATGAATGCGACTTCCAATCACTGCTAACCGATCATCTAAGACTGAAAATGACATTGCCAAGTAACCACGTGATAGACAAACATTGCAGTTCGTAAACGGACTTTGACACAATTGCTATTAATCGGCGTTTCCCATCTTGGTGTCGGAGTTGGCACTAGAGCAATCGCCTACGCCATTTCAATCCGCCTGCTGGACAACTGCTGCCAGGTGCATGAGTCATTCGGTCATTCCAGAAAGAGTAATGCCGAGATGGCGTGGTGGAGATGCTTGTGTAAAAGGAACTTTGCAAATGGAAACTAAGCCGAGTCCATGCCTTTTCAAGGACGTGGTCAGACTTCACTCATGATGAGGGTAAATTTTTCATACATGACGTGCAGACACCTGGATGTCAAGTCACGGACAAGTCGGATTTCCTGAATGAGGAAAGTTTGTCTAGCCACATACGGACGGAGTATGGAAGCAGATGAGAGTCTATAATCGAGTTGGTCTTAGATAGTTCGATACGACAGCCTGTCATGTTAAAAATACACAAATACGTATTAATTCCTGTTGTCCATTCGTCATTCGGTCAGACGAAGTCTCACTGCAGCATAACAGCATAACCAAGCAACTGAACACCGGAATCCTGAATTTCAATATCGGGTTTAGATGACATACACTGGGAAGATGCCGCCGCTCTATGTTAGAGCATCCATAGCTACTGGAGCTGTTATGACGTTATGGGGGTAAGTTTTATCACGGATTGCCAGTGCCTCGGCGAGACATGCCACTGATTCTGTCCCAAGGCTCGACACTGGTAGCATAGGTCCGATTACGGCCATGACAACCTTCACACAGTCTTTTGGGCACTTTTCGGCGACGGTTCACGGCGCTATCGTTTCAACACTTCTGATAACCGGGACCATTAGTGCTCTGCTTGCCGGTATGTTGGCAGATCAACTCGGACGCGTCGCCATGATATCGAGCGGAGCCGCAGTGTTCGGAATTGGAGCTGGTATCGAGTGTGGTTCAGTACATCTCGCCATGTTCGTAGCCGGTCGCGCTATCAAAGGTCTCGGTACAGGTCTTTTTGTCAGCACTGTTGCTGTCCAAATCTGCGAGATAACGCCGTCAAAATCACGTGGATTTTGGGTTGCCTTCTCTCAGTTCATGCTCACCGTCGGGCTTTCGCTGGGATACTTTGTGTGTTATGGCACAGGACGAATCACTGAGTCATCTGCTTCGTGGCGTCTTCCGCTTGCGATACAGTCAATTCTTGGCTTCGGATTTGCTGCGACAACGTTGCTCGTCCCGCCCTCACCTCGTTGGCTTGTTGCAAAGAACCGGCTTGAAAAGGCTCGTCAGGTTGTCTCCCAATTAGGGATCAGCGAGGAAGAACAGCAGGAGATGTTGGAACAGACGAGCCAGACTCAGCTTCACTCTTCAGATTTGAGCTTGCGACAAAACATGGCAGCAACCTTTAAAGACTTCCGAAAAGCATTTTCGCCACCGTTCCGTTCCAGAACTGCGTTTGGCTGCTCTCTAATGATCTTCCAACAGCTTAGTGGCATTGACGGAGTCTTATACTACTCCCCGCTGCTCTTCAAACAAGCGGGCATGGCCTCAGAAGAAGCAACCTTTCTGGCGTCCGGAGTCACAGCACTGCTCATAATGGTAGTGACGATTCCAGCCACCATATTTGCGGACAGATGGGGCCGTCGAACATCTACCCTCATTGGAGGTATCGGCATCACCGTGATTATGTTTTTGATTGGATCTATTTACGCCGCTGACCAGGTCCGCGCCGATGGAGGAGCAGGAAGATGGGTCGTTATTGTGTCCATATATCTCTTCGCCGTTGTTTTCAACATGACCTGGGCCATCTGTATAAAGGCTTTTCTGGTAGAGAGCCTCCCAAGAGAGACGAGATCAAGCGGCGCAGCATTGGGGCAGAGTGCCAACTGGCTTGCCAGTTTTGTCATCGCCCTGGCTACGCCTCCATTCCTCGCTGGTTCTGCATCCGGCCCGTACTTCTTCTTTGGAAGTTGTACACTGCTGAGCGTCATAGTGTGCGGGATTTGGATGACTGAGACGAAGAACCAGAGTCTTGAGGCCATCGAGGCAGCTTACCTTCAGCGGAAGTTGGCGAGTAGTGGTAGCAATGGCAGTGTAGCGAAGGACATTCCCTCGCATCCATCGGAAGTCCCAAGTGTTCTCACTTGCAGTAGAGGGAAACAGGAAGAAGACCAATGATTTATATTACTAATAATGCAGAAGCATGTGTCATTTCATTTGGTGGACTTTTTTAAGCTGTCAGCTGTAGTTATACTGACGTCAGTATCAAAAGTGATGTAAACATTGACTTCATTTGGATTATTGTTTAAAACAATTGGTTTTCCCTCCTTAAGCGACTTGGATCTGGTTGGCCTGTGTCCTATTCATCGCTTGCTTAGTACTGATTGACGACAGCTACCGGCTGTCCTTGCCTGTGGTGTATGACACGAAGTTAGGTAACCTAAAACATTCTGCAGAGGAGTCTGCAAACATGCCGAAGTTGTAGTTAGATGGTAACCGAAGAAGTTAGTTGTTCACTCATGTCTTTCATGCTCAGCTTAACTCCCGAAACAAGACATTCAGGCTGTCAGCCTAGTCATATGCTTAATTCTACGCTGTTTGGGCGACTCCATGGATATTTACTGGTTAGACATTGCAGGCCCAGAGGAATCGTCAATTGCGTTGGCTCACGATCTAGGCTGTCATCAAGGGACCAATTCAAGTTTTACGTGGTGCAATTCATTAACAGCTGCAATCGGGGCAATTCGATTACCAAGCTGGAGGTAGTATAACGCGCTCAGCTGCGAGCGCAGGCTGGAGTAATTGAGTGGGAGTGAGTAGGATGTATTTGGGGACGCGTTCGGTTGTAGCGACGATGACCTTGAAATTCGCATTAGTTACAACTGACCTAAGACGTGACAACGCGATTCGATTGTGTCGCCAGCATACTTCAAGTTTCCCAACTTCCGACCTCGGACTAGACCATGCATGACAAGGTACGTTCGGTGCTGCCCCTCTCAGGTTCCTGAATGCGTACACATTAGAGGCAGCTTTCTGCCAGGGCGAAGAGGGGCACAGGGGTTAAGGTCGAGCCCCGACATGCAGATCTACCTCCCCAATTCGGATACTGGCCACATGGCCGGGCAATCAATAGTGGCATTTCTCTTCATCTTGTTTGCCTCTTGACTTGCATTCGCACCTTCCTCAGAGGAAGAAGTGCATATGTTAATGTGTGTTGAGAAGCAGGTTAAAGCTGCGCGTCCCTATATTTTTTTGACTCTGCCTATGCTAGCACCTGCAAGTTAAATTGAGTCTTGTTCTGCTTGGCCAATGTCTACTGAGCCGGGCATGGCATGCCGTCAACAAGTTATTAAATGAGGCAATCGTGCTTCCGCCTGGGCTCAGATCGACCCACAAGCCCCCTCTTTGAAGTCTTCACAGTTGGAGAAAGGATCAGGATCTTCGTATTATGTGGTCTAGGCGAGGGTGAAGCCGTAGGTAGGATGATTATTCCATGGTTTGCGGGTATTGATACTAAGTTTAAGGCGTACCCGGCAGAGCCGGTCGGCTCAGCTGAGGTGGGGGAGCCGATGTAAGGGACGCGATGTGACACCACCGCTGCCAGTCATGACGGATTTGTTTCTGCCTGTGGATCATTTGTCGGGACTTGGCTCATTTCAATGTGCCGTGCAAAGGATTGCTTTTGCCTCGAGACAGGTTCCTGGCCGGAGCTTGTATCGGGCGATGGAGAGGAGAATGCTGGAACTTTGTATCGGCTTCCAAGTCAAACATGGACGGCTTCCTGCAGTGTGACGCGTGTCTCTTTTTATCTCCCGTGTGCTTGTTCCTGCATATTTCGGTACCGACAGCTTGACCGCTATATGGCGGCATAAATCTATGCAGAGTTTGCTTCTTCAACTATGCACTAGCTGTTGGCTGAACCGGGTAATGCAAACAGAAACCCCTCTGGCTGACTGAGTCGGTAAGGCCATTCAGATTCAGCGATGACAATACAGGCACTCAGGTACAGCGATAGCGTCTGCTGCACCTAGACGGAGACCAACTCCGAAAGCCCTAGTCTCAATGTGCCTGTAAGCATGGTGACCCCCCAGTAGCTCGTTCATCTTAAATATTAACAAGTGGAGATTCGACTTGAAACTGCCAAATAGGGCTAGCCACTGAAGCATTGGACAAAACGTAGGCCATTAGCATGTTAGCATTTTACAGTTACGAGTGACGCTAATCAGCAGCTCCCCCAATTCTATCCCTTCGTCTCCCGCCGTCTCCTCTCACACCCGTCTGACGCCGCCCGCCTTTTGTGCCTTTCCCACCTATGATATTCTTGCGGTACCTGATCCGCCGTGGGTCTTCTGGTGGCGCTTTTCTATGTGCGGATAAAGGCATCTGAGATGCTTGTCTTGCGGCATATTCAAGCCACATCAGGGCGCGATCTGTGTCCCCCAAGTCTTCAACGGCAATGGCATTGTGGTGGTTCGATGCTGTCACTTCTGCCAATATTGATCACTTATCCAGACGTTGATAATGTGCATCTTTCGCCTTTTCGACACGTACGGCTCGGTACTTGAATGGCGTGCTGGACTGTCACCCATCGCTACATGCCTAGGCCCAGCAGGCGAGAAATATGCAACCTCTTGGCAACTTTACTCATGTTGCCGCACCCGATAACCAACGTACGCGACACGAGCTAAAGAAAAGAAACGAACATGGATGTCTCTTTTCATAGGCCGATACCACTCAATCATTGCTGAATCCCCCACACAAATCTCAACATGGTAGGTCGAATGGCCACACGCCACTTCAACTAATGACCCCCCGCTCAAGCTGCACCGTTCCATCCACTTCTTCCCAAGGAGGAAGCTGTGAAGGCCTTGGCAGGTTATCGTTGGCTAGAAGGTCTATTGACTTTCATCCTCTGGGATGTTCAGGACAGCCAAGTCCGTGGCAAGAGAAATTACATGCTGCGCCCTGGATAAGAGCGTCCATCCGACCAGACGAGACAGTCTTTTTACGGTACGGCCAGATGAAGAAGTGATTTTCTTTTGGTTCGGCCGCCTGGGCTTTCTTCGTCTTGGCCTGCATTGTGCTGCCTAGCGACTCTACAGTCACTGTTGCTATACGACTGCACGTATATGTATGCACAAGTAAGACAGTGGTAGCGATTGACACCTGTAGCCAATGGTAATGATGTTGGATCCAAACATCACGTCTTTGACAGGGGAGATGAGCTAGGTTCCTTCCTCCTTCCATCCTCGTCCCCCCATCCTCCACAGGTTGGGCGTCTACCCCCTGTCACGATCCATAATGTATTTACCCTAGCAGATCTCCAGCTACCTTGAGCTTCCTGCATGTCGCGTAACTTACAGACAATGTAGTATTGTTATCATGTGAGGCTGGAGAAGGGTTCGAATGTGCGATTCCGGGCATGTTTCCGTGGGAACATAGGAGGCAGCTATATAAGCTGCTTCGTCCCCCGCGGCAACAATTAGATTGAGACTCCTTCGGTAGCTTTGCGCTCTGCAAGTCTTGTCTCTTCCCAGGCCAGAACTAGCAAAACGACAAGATGCGTATCTCGGCCACCATCTCCGCCTTCGCCCTCGCCCTCCACCTCGGGGGTGCTGCGGCCCTTGGCGTCCGTCAAGAAGCTGGCACCGAAAAGGAGGCTGGCGTCTTCGTCGCCAAAAGCTTCATTATTGAATATGCTCCTGTGAGTGCCCGCTGCGCTGGCTGCCGCCCACGGTTGTAGTCTCCAGCTGACACTCACCGTCTTAATATAGGGATCTAGTGCTCGTCGCCGTCGCCAGAACGTCGCATCCACCGATGGTATCAAGATCGTCAAGGAATTCTCCAGTGAGATCTTCTCCGGCGCCAGTATTGAGACGGAAACCTTCAACTTGGACACACTTTTGAAGCTCCCCGATGTCGTCAACGTCTGGCCTAACGAGGAAATCAAGCTTGCGCCATTGGAGCCCAAGGCTGCTGGGCCTAGTGATGGGCCCGAGTACACCACCCACAATGCCACTGGTGTCACTAAGCTTCACGCTCAGGGTATCTTTGGCAAGGGCGTCAAGGTCGGTGTCGTTGACACCGGTATTTGGTACAAGCACCCTGCCCTCGGCGGTGGTTTCGGACCTGGTTTCAAGGTTGCTGCCGGCTATGACTTCGTCGGTGACGAACTGTACCCTCAAGAGGGTCCCAAGGCTCCGGATGACGACCCGCTCGACACCCGCGGTCACGGCACCCACGTTGCTGGTATCGTTGCCGGAAAGAACGATCTGTACGTCTTGAACCGCATACAATCAGATTGATTGGGCTAACTGTTCTTCAAGCTGGACTGGTGTTGCGCCCGAAGCTACACTTTATGCGTACAAGGTCTTCTCCAATGCCGCGTCTACCGACACAGCTACGCTGATCGAGTCTTTCCTTGCTGCGTTCAAGGACGGCGTTGACATTATCACTGCCAGTATTGGTGGTGCCAATGGTTGGTCCAACAATGCTTGGGCTGAGGTTGCTTCTCGTCTCGTCGATGAGGGTGTCGTTGTCACCATCTCCGCCGGAAACAGCGGAGCCATTGGCCCATTCTACGGCAGCTCTGGCTCCTCCGGTAAGAATGTTGTTGCCGTCGCCTCCATCGATACCGAAGTCTTCCCTTCGATTCCTTTCGAGGCCACATTTGGCGACTCCGATACCGTACGCGTCGGCTACCTCCCGGCCGAAAGCTACTTCCCTAACACTGTTGTCGACTGGCCCATTGTTGCGCCTACAACCGACACTGAAGCCACTGCTGATGGCTGCCAGCCCTACCCTGCGGGCACCGACTTGACCGGAAAGATTCCTCTTGTCCGTAGAGGTGGTTGCAACTTCCAGGTTAAGCAAGAGAACCTCGCTGCTCTTGGTGCTCAGTACATTCTGATCTACAACAACGAGTCTCCTATGACAACACCTAGCACCGGCAACACCGACACTCAGATTGCTCTGATCACTGCTGAGTCCGGCAAGCGCTTCATTGAAGCCATCAAGGCTGGAACCAAGGTCACTGCTGACTTCTCGGTCAACCCCGAGGCTCCCGTCGCTCTTGATTACCCTGCCGGTAACCGCCCCAACACCTTCACCAGCTGGGGTCTCCTGTATGACAACCAGCTCAAGCCTGATATTGCTGCCCCCGGTGGTAACATCTTCTCAACCTACCTGAATGGCGAATACGCCATTCTTAGCGGTACTTCTATGGCCTGCCCCTACGTTGCCGGTGTCGCCGCTCTTTACATCAGTCAGCACGGTGGCCGCTCCGTTCAAGGCAAGGGCTTTGCCCGCGCTCTGTCCCGCCGCATCATCTCCAGTGGCTACGCTCTGCCCTGGTCTGACGGCACCGCCACCGACTACGGCTACACTGCCCCTCCTGCTCAGGTGGGCAACGGTATGATTGATGCCTGGAAGGTCCTCCACTATGACACTCAACTCGAGTTCGAGAAGATCCAGCTCAACGACACCCGCTACCACAGCCGTTACCATGACATCACTGTTACCAACAAGGGCAAGTCGGACATCACCTACAAGTTCTCCGCCCAGCCCAATGCTGGTGTTGACGCCCTCACCGTCGTCCCCGCCACTGGAAGCCTCCCGAGCACCAAGCGCGTCAAGACTTTCGCCCAGCTTTCCCCCAAGACCTATAACCCGGAGATCAGCTTCCCTCGTGACTTTACCCTCAAGGCCGGCGAGAGCAAGACCGTTTCCGTCAACTTCAACAACCCTGACAGCCTTGGCTGGAACGCTGCCGGCCTGCCTCTCTACGGTGGCAAGGTCGTCATTCAGGGCAGCAACGGCGAGCAGGTTTCCGTTCCCTACGCTGGTGTCGGTGCTGACCTTCGCAACACTCTGGGCGGCGTCCACGAGGCAGGCTGGCCCCAGTCTGTCTCGACTCTCAAGCAGGTTCCTATTGCCCAAAAGGCCTCTTACACCTTCGATCTGAGCGTTGAAGCCCAAGACTTCCCCAAGATCTTCCAGAAGCTGCTCTGGGGAACACGCCAGACCCGTTGGGACATCTACGAGGCCGGTTGGACCGAGCGCAAGTGGACTTACCCCCCTGTTGTCGGAGAGAACGGTTACATTGGTTCTGCGGCTTCGTGGGTCGGCTCTGGAGACGTCGCCGTCTTCGACCCTGCGACTTACGACCCCAATGAGACTTTCACCTACCCCATCACCGATGTTTCCCGCAACACCGCTACATCTTACCACGAGCACTGGTGGTTCGGCAAGCTGGGCAACGGCACTCAGATTGCCCCTGGCAACTACACCATCCGCTTTGCGGCTCTCCGGCCGTTCGGCAACCCTGAGCACGCAGACAACTGGGACGTTTACAAGACGCCTCAGATCCAGGTTCTGGGAAAGTACTAAGCGACTAAAGCGAGGAATATAGTTAAGCGTAATCATGGATAAATAGCACGTTATCTAGTAATGACATAATATAACCTACGTTTTCGTAGGATGTGATCAATATTTTACCTGGCCATTCGTTCAGACTTCATTTGCTTATAATTGAGTGGACAGCTGTGAAAAGAAGACTTCGTAGATAGTCGCTCCATGTATGCATGGCAAAAACATTCCTCTCGCTAGGCCAAGGAAATACGCTGCAGTTCAAAACAGCTGCTTGGTTGCATCATATGTCATTAAGTATAACTTGGACATCAGAACATCTTTTTTGCATCTCTGAAGGCCGTTTAATGTTTCTGGCACCTCTTAAATCTATGGGTAGATCTTCGGGGAATGTGGGGTCACTTTTAACTTTCACGCCTAATCGGACCTCAGTTATGGTTCTTGGATATGCTTATATGGTTTGGTTTAGTGACAAGGTCATACGACATAAGCGTCTTGTTCTTATTACCAATCTCACCAAAGAGTTGCTTTTCATGGCTGCGTAAACGTGTTTATATACAGGCCTGAATGTGAAGTGGCTGCGTGCTATGTTCTGGTCTAAAGTATATACTTAACATCGGGTAATATGTACTACTTGAATGAATGAAAGAATGAGCAACGAGGGAGGACTCTATCTTTGTGCTTGCTCTTAAGCCTCGACGAAGAAGTCGATGCAGCTCTCATACGTCTGCTTGTTCGTCTTGGCATACCAGAACCACTGAATGGCGCACTTGCCACCGACGTCGCAAGCCTCAGACAAAGTGTCGGGAATGGTGACGTTGAAGTCAGCTGTGTGGATTTGTTAGTCACAAGTCGCCGAGCAAAGACGTAAGATTCCAACATACTGTCAGCAAGGGGGTCAGGGTTCGTGGTCGGCCAGTCATCCCATGAGATAAGAGGCTCGCCAATGACAGTGTTCGTGGCAAGGTCAACCACCGAGATATTCTAGCGCGAGCAACATGTAAGTAATCTAGTTAGATGTTCGGTTGCGATATAAGCATGACTCACGGCATAGCCTGGTCTATGACCAGCAATGAGGTCGATGTGGAACGGAATGACTTCGCCGGCCTTCACAGCGCGAACATTGTCCTCGTTGTCTTCGTATTGGTAGCCACGGCAAAGGAAGGCATTGCACTTGTAGTCCGCGTCGGCAACCTTCATGGCGTTTTCGATGGGTCCGGCATTGTCTGCAAGCGTGTCAGCAGGGAAAAAATTCTGTGACATTAACAACAATAGCATACCGCTTTCAAGCTGATTGGTGACGGCAGTACCGCAGAGTTCTTCTTGCTTCGGGCCGGTCTATCGATCAAAGTTAGCTCAGAGCCTCCATGCAAGGTCCACTTCCCGGATCTACTCACTGTACGAGGCTCCGGGTCCTGAACAACACCATGGCCCCAGACGCCGGTGACCAGAGCTGCAAGAAGAGCGTGTGTGAATAGCATTATGGGAGCTTTGAGTTTCGGAAGTCGTGCCGGTTAGAGAAGACGGGTATGAGAAGTTTCGATGCCGATTTCCGGCAATGGGTCGGAGAGAGAGGTGGTTTTAAAGACGGCTGGGCAGAATTTCAAACGTTGGTTCGGGATGAATTCTACGGATGGAAATTAAAGGCATCTTTAGATCGACAGAAACCAGCCCTCCGTTGTTGTTCGATCCGTCGCCCATGCGTGGCATCTCTGTTTTCCCTGAATTCTCCACAAATGGTATACGCTTAGCCACCAATTACGACCCTAACATGATCTACCTGCGGCACCGCGGTAAACCACCCTGCAACCCACTGGCACCCCCTAGTGGAACCGCCAAATGAAAAAGAAACATGCAACTATTGGTGGATATTCTGTATTTTGTCGGACTTTGAGCGAGAGAAAAGGAGGCTATGAGTTCACATAGGGGGATGAAACTAGTGTTACATGCCAAGATTCCATTTCGGACGAACCGGCAATATCGCTGCTTGGGGGCTTCAAGCAAACCTGACATATATTGTATTGAATAGGGACGCCATTCTTTTTGCAACATCTGTTCAAATATCTGCTGCCGCAGCTTCAACCACGGAATAATACATAAAGAACACTCGCAAATGAGCAAAGCCCTATCTTAGGAGACAAAAGATGGTATCAGATTGAAGAGCACCAATCCACAGCAACTACTACGACACGCGAAACGGCTAAACAGGCGAAAGGGGGCCAATTTTCTGGGTCTATCTAGACAACTGCTTTATCAGCCATTGCAGAGGATGGGTGTCTCATGAGACTAATTGTCCATAAGTTAATCGCGTTGAAAGCTGGGCAAGTTACAGTCTTTCATAGAAGCTCAGAATTTATCATTAAAGTAACTGGGTCACAATGCAAGGCAAAACGTGGCAGACAAGGTAGGGAATACGGGAACACGATTAAGTTCTTGTGGGACGGATGTCTAGCGGGCACTGTGTACTTGTGTGCAGCATTGCTGCTGATTCACAATGATCGGTTGAGCTCCGTTGAAACTTAAAATGGACAAGTATGGTATTCAGGTTCATCCATATCTGATGGGAATTTTACCACTAAAATGGATGAGAGTGAAGACGAGCACCAAAATCTCGACATACATGACAAAAGTCGTTGTTATTGCATCATGATGAATAATCCATCTGGCATCTCCTCAAAAGCTCACATACATCATCAAGCCATAAGAGCTTGTCTCATTCCCCGCACCTGACTTACCCGTGTTTGACAGAGAACTTAAAGACCCATGGCCAGGAGAATAGTCCGAGCACAGAATTTGTCGACAATAGTCGCCCATAAATATGTTTTCAAGTATTCATCGCACCTAAAATGCAACAAACCACTTCGAAACAGCCGCGCTTTATCCTAAATATTGACGATAGAGCTGGCCATCCAGCCGTTTCCGAGAATGTAGATGTTCTCATTCAAGAAGCCCTCGAGCACATTATCTCAGAAACCCCTCCGCAGGATGAGTACTCGCATAGACAATGCCGAGGCCTTTTCCAGGGACCGACAGCTGTCGCCTATCTATTTCTCAAGATTGGCGTGAAACACCCGGCAATAAGAGTGCGAGACCATTCTCTGCGCCAATGGGCACGCCTGTACATGAAAGCCAAACGTAAAGGAGGCGATTATGTGCCATGTGGGTTGTCATGTGAAAGCGCTGGGTTTTGGGCTGTCCAAACCATGTTTGACGACGCCAATGCATCGAAATTCTGCAATGTCCTCAATAGATTGGTGGAAGAGGAAGGTCACCCATGTGAGCTTCTTTTTGGTTACTCTGGGTTGTTGTACATGATTCGCGCTGTGGAGTCTTGGGTAAGAAGTCCCTGTACATGTTGTGTTCCACTAGTGTGACTAACCTTGTAGTAGATCGGGCAGAATGCGGAAATAGCTTCCTCGATGGCCACAATAAAAGCTCGAATTATGGAGAAAATTCTCAGCGCCGGACCTGGATGGACCTGGCACGAAAAACGCTATATCGGCGCCGTACATGGAGACGTCGGCATCTTGACGCAACTCCTACTAACAGACCCAAAACTAGCCGCTAATTCTATGGTGAGCAAGGCGGTAAATCGACTGCTCAGCTTACAACGAGCAGATGGTAATTGGAACACCAAAGATGATGACAGTGTCCGTTACAACGGACTCGTTCAGTTTTGTCATGGAGCCCCCGGCTTCGTCTTATCATTGTTGCACTTGAGGCGTTTATTTCCAAATGTGCAAGATGCTATAAACGAAGCCATTGAGTTAGGAAGAGATTTGATCTGGCAACAGGGTTTACTGCGCAAAGAACCCTGCCTCTGTCACGGTATACTGGGAAATGCACTGTGAGTACTTCTTTGGAAATTCAATCTCGAACGTTTTCTCACGACACTAGGGCGTTACCAGCGGGACAAAAGAGGGACCTGTTCTTATCATGGTCATTGCCGGGACGGATTGCAGAGGAACGACGGAAAGACGACACCATCTTTCCACCCGAGGATCCTGAGAAAATGTCAACGTGGTTCAACTATTGGCCAAGTGTAGCCTGGACCTGGTCACAGTCTGTGGCGGAGATTCCTGATATCATTCTTTACACAGATGTTTAAACATGATGCCTTTTATTAAAACTCAATGACTCTATATTACTCTATGATGGTGGTTGGCCTTTGCTAAAGGGCCAAGTCCGTGCCTTCGTTCTGCTTTTACTTCCATAAATGCAGCGCCAAAGATCAGTGACTTCTTGTTTTCTACGGGTCTGACCGTCCACTCCTGTTAAGTTCTGCCATCTGTTCTTCTGATGGAAGATTAAGAATGATAAGGTATAACACGTCCTATCTCTTGTATTAGCAAGGAATCATGGTAAATTCTGCGTTGTATTCTTACCTTTTGAAACAAACTCTTGATCATATCGTCAGGTTTCTCATCCTTCTTTGACTTCTTTTCTTTCTCTAGTTCCAGCTTCTTCTTTTTCTCGTCCTTTTCTTTCTCCTTTTTCTCTTCCTTCGCCTTCTTCTTCTGTTCTTCTTCCTCTTTCTCCCGTTTTTTCCTCTCCTCCTTCTCCTTCTTTTTCCTCTCCTTTTTATCCTTTTTTTCCCTCTCTTTTTCGTCTTCATCTTCATTTTCCTTTACACCTCTCTCGTTCTTAACATCATCTTGCTCCGACTCCTTGTGGTCAAGTTTGCCCTTCGACTTTTCGTGACCAATGTTGCTCGATGAGTTTAAATCTTCAATTTTCTTCGAAACTTCCTCATTCTTTTCCTTTTCAACTTCCTTCTTATTGTCATCCGAGTTAGGAGAAGACGTATCACTAGGGCTTTCCTTAGTGCTCTTTTCTTTCTTCTTGAATTGCCAACGACCACCAGTCACCAAGGCCGCAATGTCGCCACTGGAAGCAGGATGTGTTGGGTCAGCGTATCGCGATTTGAATTGTGGCCTTGGCAAGGCATTGGCAGCAGGGAGACTGGGGTTCTCATCCACCCATTGTACCATGGCCCGCTTGTCAATGAAGCCATCTAGCCATGCCTCTGCGCGGTCCATGCCCTTCACTTTCTTTTCGCCGTCACTTTTGCTTGCGGCCGGCATCTCTTCTAGTGTTGGGAAAATAAGCGGCGCCGGTTCAGACCACAGAAAACCGCCCTTGTGTGGTCGTAACTTCTCCTCCATCTGCCCTCGAATCTTTTGGATCCCCTGTTCATCCGTGTTATTGTTGCTTAAATCCTGTCTCATGTCTTTCGGAAGATCTGCCTCGGAAGCAGATTTGTCTGTGTCCCCCTCGAGGTTCACGGAAACATTTTTATCGCTTGTGTCTGGCCTCCAAGTCGCAACAAGGCAAATCAGCCCTCGTGGAGCAAAGAAGTCTGCGTTGATACGATCAAGAAATGTGTTGGAACGGAACCGACTTTGCGCTTCCATAACGCCTTCAACAGCGAAACCAAGCATGATACCGAAAGCCGTCAATATAGGATCAGGGTACGCAATATCCGCAAATCCGGCCAGGTTAATGGCGTTAAGCCAGGGATTAGGTACCAAAGATTGGTTTAGGGTGTCAACAAAATCAAGGAACGTTTCTTGATCGATGCCGGCTCCGCCGAGTACTGGTGCGTAGGCCCTCACAAAGCCTCGAACCCGCGTCTTGGGTCGTCTTTGCGGCAACACCACCGGCAGCGCAATCTTGACATTGGGGGATCCATCGATTCCAGATTCTACAGGGTGTCTGTTTATGAATGCAGTGGCTGGGTCTTTGGACTCCTTGTTTGCATTTGAACTCGTCTGTTGTTTCGGTATCTTTTGCTTCGCTGCATCCTGTTCGAGATCGTCGAGGTCCCAGATAGCCTCATGAGCACGTTGTTTGCGGTCCTCATCATCTTTTTGAAGCTCGGATTGGCTGTCTTTTCCACTGTCAAAAGACTTCTTATCTCGTCGATGGTGCGAAATCTCGGAGAAAAAGCCAAAACTTGCGGCTGATGCTCTAACAAGATCGTCGACAATGTCGTCTTTTTTAGTAATATTGCCGTTGGTTCTGACAAACGTTTTGTCCCGCTCACGAACAAGTTCCTTAACTACACCAGAAGTCGCCTTATCCCATAGCCCCTTCCCCTCTTTTCCAAGACCGGAGGGCATGATGGGATTTAAGGGAGATTGATTGATGAGACTGAGGATAAAGTAAATTATTGATTGGAGTCTTCGGATGAGAACGATATGATAAGCACTCTTGTTTGTATGTTGATTGATAGAAACCATCAATATTCGTCGGACGCAATAGATGGATAGGCTCGGGCATTTATATTGACCAGTACATAATCAGTCGCTTTGTTGACAAATATTACTAAGCTCGCACTCGCTCCCTATTGTCTTGTTTAATCACATCGCACTGCTTGGCTGCTTATGCCAAGGAAGGCACAGCCAAGTTGAGTATTTGCTCAGTGGCTTAACTTCGATGCAAATCTTTCCTATTAGAAATGCCATTCTAAAACGAAAATAGATTTCGCCACAAATCAAAAGAAACATCATTTCACACTCATTAACTACCCGAAGAAATAATCTGGCTAGATTGCGTCCTGAGCGTTTCAATGAATCGTTTACTGAATTACATGAGAAACTGGAGGTCATGATATCTTTCAAAAGGGTGCTGGGTACGCGTTCCACTTCCTTCGGGCGAGCAAGCAGAGGGACGCATTTTAGGTATGACCGAAGTGTCGCCGAAGCATGCTGGCAATTCTTGGCCGCATACTCGTAGAAAGCCTTGTTATTTGCTTGATGTACGCAATTCTAACCATGCTAGTGCGGCGTTTTAAAACCCATCTTCATTTGTTTACAGAACACCAATTGTACGCCGATTTTCCCACTATCATCTCGTAACTTTCTTTCGACTTTGAGAAACAACAAGCGTCTAGGAAACGTCGAATAGCCACTCGAACAACTCTAAGGTTCCGTTGGTGAATAAGGCAAGACTTATGCAGCTCAAAGTCCACGATACAGAAGACTCTTGAGGCTACAGTAGGATGCTGTTGCCGCGATGGAAATCAAGTTTGCTGAGTCCAGCTGTCTCTCATCAGAAAGAGAGAGTCCTGGCCAAGCAAACCATCAAGGTAGACTCTAGGACCAATACCCATATTACCAGCGGTTGGGTTCTTATAGTCAAAGGCATGCCTTGACGACGGAGCTGTGTATGAAGTTGGCAATGTATGTGTCCAAACTCAGAGATTTACTCGCTCAAAAGCCGCGTGGACGACCCAGTACAAGCATGGATGTCTGGAAGCTTGCCATTCCCGACCGCGGCAATCTCGTATACGCTCTCAAACTTCATGAATTTGTACAGAACTTGTCATCGACCTCATTTTTGTCGGCTTGGAAATACAAAGTGTCGTCAATCAAGGCAGCATTAAAACGCATGAAGGTGTCACTATGGCCTTCTCGTTGTCCAGAGAGGACAATGATGTCTATCTCCTGCTTCTACCCCTTCACATATTTCTATCTAACTTCGAGATTAGAGACTGCTTTCACTTTGAGCATTCGATTGAGCAATGGCATGAGCTAAGCCATGACTCGCACTTCGCAAGATCCAAACCTGAGGTTTTGCGTAACTTCAACCATGAGCTGCATCACTTGTTCGCCTCATTGCTGCCAGCGTCTCATTATCTAACATTCAGGCACTCGACTACGTCTTGTCCCAAAAATTCGTGCTATCGAACTAGCATGAAGTAGTCATCTGGGATACCCATGAAACATTATGGCACGATTCCTTGTAGGGTTATCGGGTCCATTGTGGACTAAGACGGAGTTGCGGGGCTGAAGAAATTTCTCTCCTAGACCTAACCCACACAACCCACAACTTGCTCACAACGGCTTCGTTCTAAATCCTCTCCAAGCCCGACCGATTCCAACAGTCCAGCTGGGTTGATTTCAATCGCCCGGCTAGCTCAATCGGTAGAGCGTGAGACTCTTAATCTCAAGGTTGTGGGTTCGACCCCCACGTCGGGCTCAATTCCCGTCAGCGATTGGCAGCACCCAGCATTTTTTTTGTTTTTTGAGACTGGAACATGTTGGTCCAAGGCTACAATTGCCGGCCGTGATGTTTTTTCTTCTATGAATCGAGTCATTAGGTTTTGATATGTCTAGGAGTGTCAACATGGCAGGCAGTCTTGATCAGCTATATGAACTTTGTCGTCAACGTATCGAACAACGGTTGACAGGAAGGTCTGTCTGTCTTATGCTACTCTATGTGTTGAAAACAGCAATCGAAAATTGTGACAAGAGGTGACCGTTTCTCATCAAGATTGACTGAAAGTCCTGATTTGTGTTGTAAAAACTTAGTGCTTCGCTAAATGCGGCGTTGGCATTTGTCTAGACGCAGACATATGGCTGCTGCGATGCAACGGCCCGAGTTCTCTGTAGACATCAACATAGATTTGGACATGTGCACAAGACGCTTGAATTCTTTTCACGCACTTGATCAAAAAGAACTTCAATTATATATATTTCGTTCAGCAATAAAATTTCCATCATCATATCGTAGGCTTCAAGGTAGCCTTGTTAAGCAATCGCCATCAGTAAGTACCCTTGATTAACGTGTCCTTAGTGCGCGGAGCACAAATCAGCATATCTCAACCCGTGACCATATCTGAATACCGGATCCTTCGTATCAAAAGGCACATCTTCAAAGGACGCCTCCACGGCCTCCATCGACCGCGGCAGGTCGAAGGGAAGCTTTCCTTCAGGCGAGCTGAGGCCAAAGACGACATCCAAAAACGCATCCGTTCCGCTTCCATAACTACCAAATACGGCAGCCGCTGAGTCTACCACCTCAGGAATGGCGGCAGGGCGGTCAAGGATCACGTCCACGATGGTCGGTACAGTGGAGTAAATGGCGGCCTGGCGCTTCTTCTCCTCGTCAGAGTATTCCAAAGATCCGGCGTGGTAGTTGGCCTCGAAACCGCCGGGGCGGGGCTCATACGGTGCCTCAAGACGGAGCAGAGCGTAGTCGGCCTCCTCGGGGGTTTCAACAACGGTGTAGTTGCGAGCCTCGAGGAACGTGGCGTTGAAGCCCTCAATGTAGAACTTCGTGCTGCCTGGGATGTGCTTCAGAGGCAGGAGGTTGTCATTGTTAGTGAGGAGGGTGTAAGCGCGGCGCTGGGCGTCGTTGCCAAGACGGGCGAAATAGTCATTTCCGACAACTCTGGCAGCGGCTTCGGGATCAACGAAGGGATTGTCGAAAAGGCCAAGGAGGAACTTCTCGCGAAGAAGGCGGCGGACGGAGACATTGATGCGCTCCTCGGAAACAGTACCCTCTTTGACCAGCTGCACAATCAGCTCAGGGCGTTGCTCGCCACCGAATTGGTCACAACCAGCGTCGAGGACACGAGCGGCGCGCTCAAGTTCAGTAGTATGTTCGAGACCCCAGGCCCGAGCCGGCATATCCTGGCCACGAATGACCGTGTCGGTGATCAGACCCCAGTCTGTGACGACGATGCCTTCGAAGCCAAGCTCTTCTCTCAGAAGGTCGGTAACGATCTGTTTGTTGAAGGAGAAGCCCACGGGTTCAAACTCAGTACCAATAGGTCGGGAGTAGTACGGCATCATCTGCCTCGCGCCAGCGGCAATAGCAGCCTTGAAGGGGATCAAGTGATAGTCGAAGTTGTTACCGGGGTAGGTCTGGTTTTTGCCGTAGGTGAAATGGGAGTCCTCGCCGTTTTCCATGGGGCCACCACCGGGGAAATGCTTGGTGACGGTTGTGACGGAGTGAGGGCCGAGTTTCTCCCCTTGAAAGCCCTTGATGTACGCTACCAGAAGCTCACTAGTAAGGGTGGCGTTCTCTCCCCAGGTGTTTCCAAGACGAGCCCATCTTGGTTCTGTGGAGAGGTCAACCTGCGGATGCAAGGCAGACCGGATACCCACGGCAATGTACTCTTCGCGAGCAACCTCGGCAAACTTCTTGACCAAGTCCGCATCACGCAGAGCTGCGAGGCCCAGAGTCTCAGGCCACTGAGAGAACACACCGGCCTGGAATCCAGTACCGATGTTCTCCGTAAAGTGGTGACGAGGATCTGTTGATAGGGTGATGGGAATACCCAGACGGGTGTCAAGTGCCCGTTGCTGGGCGAGGTTGACGAACTCGGCTACTTGTTTGGCGTCGTTGATGTCGCCAACAAGGTTGAAGTGAGTCATAAACTTCTCTCCGATCATATTGTCGGTGCTGTTGCGGCGGGCAGCTGCGTCACCTTCGTCAAGGGTGCCATTGGGTCCTTGGTAGAGCTGGGTCTGGAAGAGCTGACCTGCTTTCTCTTCGAGTGTCATCCGCTGAACGAGATCTTCTACACGAGCGTTGACGCAGTAAGATGCGTTCTTGTAGATTGGGAGGGTCTCGTCCCGTTGGGACAGCCATGGTTGACCAATGGTAGGATTGCTTCTTGCGCCCAATGGCAGGGCAGCCAGGGCTAGTGTTGTGAGGGTAGTCCTCATGGTTTCTGGTCGTTTTCTAAGATGGCTACCAGAATATTTCTGAGTTTAGAAGAGAATGCTCGGTTGAAATCTAGATATGATTCTGCAATACCATCGAGAGAAGACAGGTATTTATGCTACGTATTATGGACAACACCGTAGTGTATCCTGCCTTGATCTGATGATGGATACGACATCGGGCTTTCTAGGCACGCGAGAATGGGCAATAAATGGAACTTTTTTTCTTGGCAAAGTATTCTGCGGCCTTGTGTCGGTCGAAATATGTCTCCAGAAAATATTGGTGTGGTAAAAGAGGGGTTGACGACGAAGGCATTGTGGTGAACACCCCATAGCGAGGAGGGGCTCCTCGGATGCCGGGACCTGAACAGATGAAGAACGGACGTATGCCGAGCGGATAACGGAAGCGAAAGTTTTGTGAAGAATCCGATGACGATGATGAGCGCGCTTAAACTTATAGAACTACTTACACTCAGAGGTATCGCCTTGTTGACTCCATTACTCATTTATATGGGATTCTCACAAAGATCGAGAAACTTCCTCGTTGCTGAAAACTTGTATTCTCCTCAGCTACCTTGGATCCGTGTAGGAGATGATATGCCGAAGAAAAAAACTCGATTTTCAAGCACAACAGGGACAAGGATATCGTCTGCCGGAAGAGTACACGGTCGGTTGATCTTCGGGTCACCAGCTGATCGGAACTTCGCGGGGACCCCGGACCATCCAATGACTCCATATCGATATTTACGTGCAGGTGCAACCAACCACCTGTACTTCTAGTGGTGTTACGCCGAGGCTCGAATGCCTGTATTTGCTGTATTGGGGCTCTTAATCGGCCCTACCTCGAGTCCGGCGGGACCAAACAAGTTCGTGAGGGCCGGACTAAACCCCGGGGGACTACCTGCCCCATAAAAGCCATTTGGGCCCGGGGTGGTGGAATGCTGTTTGTCACCTTACGGTGGTTTGCTCCTGGGGCAAACAGAGCACACGAGATGTATGTGGTGTTGTGATGGTGGATGCTGCGGGGAAGCGGAGATCAGTTACCATTTCGCTCAACCAGGTTGGTGGTCACCTGTCAATCCTACTTTAACGGCTCCACGTTCGGCATCTATTCTCAGGCTTGGCGTCTTCCACTTTTCTCGTCACCGCTAGGTGCTGTGTTAAGAAACCGGAGTCATGATATTGTAATGACGCTGAGGTATTGGCTCCCTTTGTCGGTTGGGTGGGGGATCGGATCCACGCTCGGAAGTCGGGCCAAAACCAAGTTTCCTAACAACAGTCGGCTACTTACCCAGTGGACGTCTTCAGAATGATGATTTGCGGAGGCGTGTCGGCTTTGTCATTGATTGGTGATAACGTGGTGAGGAAAAAAAAAAACCAAGCATTATGAGCAGAACCACAAGCTTGAGGCCGTGTTAATCTCTCACCATCATATGAACAGTTCAAGGGGTAAGAATGCCAGCTTTGGCATGAAGCAGCGAAATTGAAATTAGCAGGTTGCAAGAAGCCAAAATCAGAAAATCGATCAAGCAGGCTCGTGAGCAGGGAAAGAGTCCATCTTTAAGATTTGTCACATGAGGCCGCGATTTTCCTTGGTTAAAAGTACCTACCTTGACAAAGATGATGATACCATAGTGATTGAAATGAATGGTGGAGCTCTGCCATTTTGACTCGACACAGCTCTGATTCAAAGACGTTGGCGGCTCATTGCAAAGTGGCTCCGCGCTCCGAGTGCGGCCTAGCCATGTGATCTATTCGTGCAGGTACCAGGTGATTGTTATCGGCCAAAGCTGTAAGTTGCCGCCATAATAATGATCAGCCGGAGTATGAGGCTGCGATCTCATCTGCAAACCCGGGCGGTAAAAGGCACTGCATACGAAAGACAGGAGTGAGCTCCGTAAACGCCCATTGCACAGCTATCAAGCACAGCCATCATTTCATCCGTCCGATTTGCGATCAGCATAAACGATAAATGAAAAAGCTTTTCCATGTCATTCCCATGACAATCGTTCAATCAGACACGACGAGCAAGCCATTTGAGCTAGGTAGCCAATTTCAGAGCTTGTTACGCTATTGAGTGACTCTTTTACACAAATGCACCATTAGGTGCCTGGCGGTAACGCTAAAATCAAAATCGCCAAACATCTCACAAAATACTTCATCCCAAAGTTTAAATCAAAGCTCTATCTAAACAGACACGTTCATCCTTTCTCTTCCATGACATGGATAGAAGCAGCTTTACCAAATCATATTAGTTGATTCAACATGTTTTCCGCCACACTAGACTACTCGAGCAGCAATCTCAACCGCGACTCTTCGCGGTCAATGGCTGCTTATGAACGGCTGAGCCTGGCACGCATCACCTGGACATTGAGATGGGAAAACGTATCCTTCACTCATTGGTGGAAGGCATTGGGTTACGACGTTACCATACTGCCAGCCACCTGTGCATCTCAAAAAAGCCTGCCACCGAAAATTGTTAGTGAACGAGCGGGATTGATCTGCCCCCGTCTGTTACGAGACAGCCATAAGCTGACAGGGTTGCTTGTAACCAGGGGGCTCTTTAGCTTGAGGCTGTGACGAAGAACGACTCCTGCAAGTCGGTGATCTGAGTCTCGGGAAGAAGAGGACGAGCACCTGGGACCAGGTTTCCCTCACCATGTCATGGAGTAGAAGAGGCACTTGAAGGAAAGAAACTCTAAGGAAGGTATTGACACTTATGATAGACGAATTTCAATCAAAATGCTATCTGATATGCATTCATTCTATATGTGTGTTGTTTTGCGTCTTTTACGTGCCTGGATTTGATACGGTCTCGAGAACAGGTGTCTGTGGCTTCCAACACCAGTATTTTGACTTTTAGACTCTTTCATCAAGCTTCCATTCGGAATTTATCACCGGGAAGCTGTCTACTTTCAAATTTCTCCCCAACAGAGGTCAAAAGGCAACAGACAAAAGCTTGGTGTACCTAACCAATGATGAGTCTCCCGAGCACGTGCATCTTTTACAGCTGCCGGTCTATAGGGTGTAGGTTGTAGTAGCCGGTATACAGGTTGAATCCAGCTCGGACACGTATACGTCCCCGGGTTGGATTGGATATTGTCAAGGGTCAGACTTCCCGTAGGATTGCAGTGGCAGCTGCACACCGACCTTCAGTACGTGTGAAATGCAGAGGTGCTATCCAATTTAGCCACATGCGAAATAATACGAAACAACAGGCTGCACACTTATTGCCCGGCTGCACTTAAGTAGGAAGGATAGAATAGTAATTCAAGCGGTAAACATTTCGTGCCACCCCCTTACATAGATGTATCTTTTCCAGGACAGCCTGTAAATGCAGATATAGCTGTTGGCCCCACCTTCTCAACCATGCAGTATTACTACCCCTGGTAAGACTTCGATGATTCTTACTTCCTGTTGGTACTATGCTCTTCTGTCTCGCTTTGTTCATAAACATGGTGATCTACCCCGCAAGAACCGTTGGATAAGAATATAGCCTTATTTCGCACCTCCCCTTCTCATCACTTGGTCCTTTTTTCTTCCTTCTAAAACATCTTCCAATATCCTACCCTTTATTGTTTTCGCCATTAACCGCCGCTCGACGCCTTACAATGTCGACATTAGACACATATGCGGTTGGGCAGCAGCAGGCCGAAGCTCCCCCTTCCGTCGGCCTGCTCTCCC
The DNA here is from genome assembly GCF_014235925.2 of Colletotrichum truncatum. Lineage (NCBI taxonomy): Eukaryota > Fungi > Ascomycota > Sordariomycetes > Glomerellales > Glomerellaceae > Colletotrichum > Colletotrichum truncatum. Next base: position 975,393 of record NW_027222404.1, on the reverse strand, counting down.
GCCAGGCTAAGCGCCTCTTCTGGACCCTTCAAGGCCCCCTAGATTCCTCAGTCTTCGTCATGCCCGAGAGCCTAGACCCGGACGCGCCCCGGGAGGCTTATTTCCAACAGACAGACACCGGCACGAGCTGTCACCCAGTCTCAAAGGAAGCTCTCACAGACAGCAAGCCCGCTTCCATTACTGTTCAGTCGTCAGAGCTCGGTGACTGGGCGAGCAGCTGGTGGGAGTTGCACTATGAACATGACGACCAGGCGGACGATGACGATGACGACGACCAATCAGCCTCAGGCCCCCAACGGTGCTCGGGTTGCGGTGAGATAGGCCCCCGAGACTATGAACCGCTGGTGGTGAGAGCTTCGGAGAAGTCCTATGTTACCGTGCATGACTTTGTAAAGGCCGTACACCCCTGGCTGATGGCACAGCGGGACGAGATCTTGCAGGCCCGGAGCGTGGGTAAAGAGACGACTCCCGCCACGGACACAAAGCTGGTGGTGATGGCTACCCAACCCGAGTATGTGAGCACCATGGAAGAAGAAAGCTGGCACTCAGACAGGAGATGGGCACTTGACGAAGCATACCGTTACGAGGGCCCTCTAGGCCAATACGGACTTGGGACGAAACCTGGCGCGGTCGGTGTGCAAGATGAAGGGCCCAGGGGCACGAAGCGAGCTCGCCGAGACTGATGATTTGGCGTAGAATTCGACCGAGAGCAGGTTTCCCCATCAAGATTGCCCGCATGCACAGATTTGCGCATGAACCAAGTAGATAGATGAAGTTCTTAGGATTAAGTCATTAATGGGCATGTAAGTAAATTACCTTATACGTAGGAAACTACCCAATGGGTAATTAATAATCATTGCAAATGAGGCCAAAAGGAAAGAAGAAAAAATATTGAAGTCAACCAACACTCAAGTCGTTTGCAACATGATTCCATGAAGTTATCAGCAACGCAAGTTCGTCAAAGCCTAGATTCAGCGTATCCTACCAGCCCAGGATGTCTGACAGTTCCGGTGTGGGACTACAGAATTGCCTTAGTGAACACATTGAAAGCGTTTGATGCCAATAAAGTGGGGGCAGGGTAACCTTAGCGTACTTAGTGCAAGCCATGTCCTTCCTGTTCGGGGTATCTATGCGGAAGGATTCCAGTCGAGGACACGCCCGGACGATGAGGTGAACCGGTCCAATATCTTTCTACCTGGTTGGTGAAGACTCCGTTTAGAAAATAGAGAGAGAGGAAAAAAATCGTCTGGTGTTTCAAAGGTTCTGCATTAAGACTTGGAGCAAAATCAGAGTCTCAATCGTTACCGGCTACGTGAGATATTTTTTCAGGAGCGGGAAAAAAGACGCATTCAAATTAGATTAAAAAGAAAAAGGAAAAAAATTGGTAGCTTCTCTTTGATTGAGCGTGTCATCCTTAGTGCAGGGGCCATGCTACTGTGAGGAAGTTAGTGACTGAACGATGACTCGAACTCATGACCTCTAAGGGTAAACTTACATCTTCTCTGTATCGTTTCAAATTGACCAAATGCCCGAAGGCGAAATTCTTGGTCATTAGGTCGCTTATAACCCCTTGAGCTGGCTTGGAGGCCCCACAGCTGTGGACCAATCAGTGGGTCACCTTCCTATCCACTTATTCGTTCCGATTTTGGGCCGTGCTATCCGGAATAATCAACGCCGGTTTCCCCGCCACAATAATTTGTACACACTAGCAAATTCGTCTCATTGCTCGTGCACAAGAGTATTTGACCATGCCCCACAGAAACCTGATCTCATGTTCGACTGGCCAGGTGCAGCTTGTACACTGAAGCATAAATTCATCACTCTGTGTAATTTACCATCGACCATTTTTCTCTTTCAAGGGGACCAAGTAGAACGGACAAGATGTAACTTTCTCTGCGACAGATCCACCGTAGCACAAACAACAATACTCTAACGTGAGTACTCTAAGAGGTACTGTATTCTCTGAGAGTTCTGCATTTCGGAAACACGTCTCTCATTTATAGAATCCAAAAGAGCTTGGGTTGAAAAAATTGTTATATCACTGGGCAGAAGTTGGGTTCAAATATCTGTTGGTTCAAGCATCTGGCTTAGGTAAGAGGGTTATGGCGAAAGCCTCAGTTATCGTGAGGCTCTCCCACAGTACCAGAGAATTCCTCATGTTACATGTTCTTCCCAGGCTATTTCGGTAAGAACCGTCCCACACACATACACACATGGCAGGTCACTGCTACCTTACAATTTGTGCTGGCCATCGTAGAACCGAAGTACGTATCAGAACATGCCCGTTCTTTAGCAGCCGATCATTGTGGAGCTAGCACAATCCCGTGTTGAAATTAGCAACCTGGCAGCTTCTGGTATCCATCCCCACTGGCTATCACCAACAGGGATCATCTGGCGTTGTGGCAGAGTGGTCTAATGCGCAAGACTAGAAATCTTGTTCCTTCGGGAGCGTCTGTTCGAATCAGGCCAATGTCGATCTTTTTTGCTTAGTCCTAGCAGATTAAGCACAAGGGATATAGACCGGGAATACATAAAGGCAAGTCATTCATACCTGCAATTCAAGCTGGCTATGCTACTTTCTAATCCTTCATACTACTTAATAGTTTAGATTATAAAATAAAAACTGGCTTGCATCCTTGCAGCATCGGTAGTAAGGCTGCCTAGATGAATAGCCCTTGGGGCATAGAGAAACATCCCTACTCATCTGTCAAGGTGCCAGAGTGGTTAATGGGCTGCCCTGCTACGGAAAACCGATACTAATTGGTAATCCAGCTGATAGGCAGTGGCTTCGGTCGCGCAGGTTCGAATCCTGTCCTTGACGCAAGATTTGTTTTTTGAGTGAGCTGTCACTCCTTTTTATTCTGTCTTACACAAGAGCGCGCAGATTCCTTGCGCCTGCAAAAAACAGTAGCCTTATCTGTATATGCTTTAATGCATCAATCAAGACAGCCAAGGACAAAAACGTTGTAGCAAAAACTGTTGATACGAACTTTTGAGCTGACAGCCTACAAGCGGTCAAGGAGAAGCGAAAAGCTATTCTCATTATTTTTAAATTTGTTGAATAAATGATAAGTGTCTTACCAGACCACGATAACCACTTTGACAAGACATCATACCCTCCCAACGCCTTATAGGTGTCGTACACTACTAATCACACCACGAGGATATGGACCCAGGATTGGCGAAGCAAGTCTTGGAGTTGTCGTGCTCACAAGGAAAGCCATTTGTGCCCGCTGTGATAGTTATTAGAGTCTTTTACGGACACGTACGCCACAGAGTAGGATACGACAACACAGTCACTCACTGTTTTTGCATACAGATTCCATGGTGTCACCGTCGATGACATTACCGCCGGGGCCGACCGAGGTGCACTGCTAGATGTGAGTTGAGGTTCAATCCAAAATGGATACCAGAAGCGCATGACGCCTCAGGAGACAATAACCTACACGTCCACTCGGAGTGTCATACCTCACGTGGTTTTCGCTGTCGGGCCACTAGTGAAAAGGCAGTAAGCAAACGTACAAGATAGAGATTTTCGAAATATCCCGAGTAAGTACTGTTCAAATCACATACCTCTGAATCGATATGTTGATTATACGCATCGCAAGCCTTGGTCGTAATACGCCAGATATAGCTTCCTCCGTTGTGACAAGTGCAGGAGTAGTGCCAATCTGCGTCACTTTGGAAAGGCTATAGTTAGTCACGGAATTTCATAGCTTTGTTTCCTTCTTGTGAAGCAGGCTAAAGCGACGCATTGGCAACTACAACGATGGGTTATTGGCAGACTTACGCTGAAAAGACAAACAAGGCAAAGGCGACGAATGCAAGAAGACATATACGCATATTTGGGAATAGTGAAATGGAAAGAGGCTAGAAACTAAGAGAGATCTATGTTTGCGTAGAAACAGAGTCCAGAATGGTTCTCATATGATTTGCGAGACCTAACACCTACGGGAAACCTGATGGAAGATATAGCAAAGAATCATACAGCAAGACATTGTCCAAGAGCCATGCAACTGACTCATTTACCACTTCCATTAACCAAAACGAATCAACTGGATGACGTTAAGACAACTTCCATAATAGATCAAGATATCTGCCCGTGAGCACCAGTCAGTGGTTCTCCACTTTAGTTGGGCTGATTACCATATAATGGGACAATTATGGGAGGGGTGGGTGTTCTTTAAGCATATTAATGGATCATCTGATCCAGTTAGGGCGCGTGCAGGTGCCTACTTTAGCTCCATCGACAGCATTGTTGGATACCGCTATCTTGACGAAGTGGTCCGTACGAGTCATCGTCCGTAGATTTGGTCTGAATGGCCGATATCCCATTTGATCGTAGGACGCGTGTTACTTATAGTTAATATAAACAGATATTACTAGTGGTCTAGTACTAATCGTGGGCTGAGTCTTATGATGGAGATCGTTGGCAATATTAGACTGATTATATAACCCCTCTGGAAGCCAATCAGCAGAAAGGTTATCCGAAGATGCGGTCTTTTCGGGATCACCCGACACCATAATAGACACCTAAAGGCATTCCTCGTTAAGGTGAAGAGGGGCACAGCGCCCAACGAATACGATGTATTTGATTGCATTTCTAGCATTGAAACTGCCAACAACTTTAGCAGGGGTTGACTGTCTCTGCCGAAGGCCTTCAGATCAGCTTGTACAATGATTCAAAAACATGATTACGTTGAAATTAGCCGACTACTCTTTCATACAAAATGACTAGAAGCCTCAAATATTAGAAATATGTCGGTGCATTTCCTCATGTCGGAGAGCGGGTAACATCTACAAGCCCACCGGCGGCCTCTAAGCAGCTCTGATACTACATGGCTGCTCGACGGCTTTAACCCCGCATAATGGTCTAAATTATACTGCTAATCGTTTTAGATATTCGGTTTCAAGGTGGCAGATCATTCCGTGCTAGATAAGCGTCGGCACGTGTCCCTCGTAACGTAAACGAGTTGTTCGGACTACCCTCAGCAACGTACGTGGAGTCATAATCCCAGCCGTCATACTACAGCGCAACTATGAAAAAGAATGGAGAACGCGTGAGAAACGGTTGGCGCTAGCTTTGGAGTTGTTATCGCCGTTTACGACTCACTCCACCTTCTCTGCTGGATGAGTATGGCGTGATAGTAGCCACTAACTAAAAAATGGCAAAGATTTTCAAGACTATACAGGACAAGGGTGGTATCATTAGTCTAATTGATGTTGTTGGTATAACCTGCAACCAGACCCTGGATCTCGTAATGATCATATGGTCTGCGTAAGATGCCATTACTCAAGAGTCTGTACATTCAGGCTGTTCTCCTCAAAGCCATATAATTTCGAGGCCCTTTCATCGTTGATCTGCACATCAAAAGTTGAAACAAACTCATGCCCATAACTTTAACTGCTAATTCTAAGATTACATTACTCTCTTTTGCAGCCGAAATGATGAGAACCGTCCTTTCTTTTGCCATGTTTGCACTTGCTGCGTCTGCCCCCACCCCAGAGGCTACGAAAAACAGCCCAGAGAGTTTACCATCTTCTATTTCATCTTTGCACCTTGCCAACGATGACATTGTTATATACGGTGTCAACGGCGAGTACAAGGTCATTAAAGAGACCGAATTTCAGAATCTGACCGCTGCCGGCATTCTGACCTATAATGGCAACGATCAAGTTAACACACCCGACCTCTCTAGTGTCTCGAAAGAACTGGAAGCCCGCGACTGCGATGGGCGCAACATCGAGTATGAAATCACCAACACTAATGACTTTCTGGACTGGGATGTCCAGGTCTCCCCCGTCATTGGGGCACAGCAGGCACCCGTACTTATTGCCATCGCGCGGGGTTATCAAGTGGCAGACGCGGTCTCTGTGGCGGAGACTGCGGGCATCGAAGCTGAAGGCCTCTCTCTTAGCCTTAAGATTGAGTACCAGACAACTTGGACTACTACTGATACGACTACGATCACTTATACAGTTCCTACGGGACAATACGGCGTCATCGTTAGCCAGCCCTGGGTCCACCGCATATCCGGTACCGCCTACAGCTCGTGCGGCACTGGCGAGGCAACTCGAGAGAACTTTATGGTTACGACCCATACAAGCCAAACCTACGGGAACTTGAACTGGGTTAAGGGGGTCTTCCGCCTCTGTGCGAATACAAACTATCCTGTGCCTTATTGCAACGGTCAGGGCTCTCATTACTGAGACAAATCAGCTATTTAGCATTGCCACTATCATTAATTTGTGGCTGCTGGGCAGCCAGCCTCACGAAAAAGTGAAGGATTCTCTTTTTTGTAACTATATTGTGGACATTTGAGAATAAACATATACTACCTAGGGTTTACTTAAAGCACCAAGTTCTCACTCCTTGTATAAGGCTATGGAAGCAGTTGGATGAAGTGATATGATAATCATTGTCTACTCACTCCAAATTCCCCCCTTTCCTTTAGCTTTAATTTTCATGACTTGAAAATGGATCTTCCAGACGAGTTGTAATAGCATAACAACAAAGCTTTACACAGGTCTGCTGTCAATCGACCTTTAAAGATAGTGCCGAAGTAGCCTGAGTGGCCGCCTTGGTCTCATTTCTGTCGGCTATGTATTCTCTTCTCTCATTGAGATGGCTGCAAGATAAGCCTCCTATAGGTAACCAAAGGCATCTCCTTGTCATCGTATACTGATAAGATCAAATGCATCGTCTAGCAAATTCTGCTTAGTATAGACCTCCGTTAAGCACCTGACGAATAAACAAGCTTACCTGGTTGCGTTTTGGCTCTACAATGACTGAACTTCCGTCAAGAGACAAAGATGTGATGTTCAGGTCTTTACTGACAAGGGGAATGTCGAACCCCTCCAACCCTCTCCCGCCTGCCTCACGGTAGTGGAACCACTCGTACTTGAGATTATCATTGTCTGGGTCCCAACTCTCGGATGCGTCAAAAACGATGCGGTATTCATACTTGGGCACAAACTTATAATGGGTTAACTTTTTATTGACGTGGGCGATAGACCACTTGATATTCAGCGTCTTCTAATGTGCAGCAACGAGCAAGACTTATCATCGACGTTCACACTCGGCAACGGACTTTGTCGGATTCAAGCCATGAAGCCATGCTTCATCTTCAAAGACTCATAGAGGCAATGCGGTACGAATTATCAGAATTTTGCGACACGCCAGCTTACGGGCGCTCACCGCACTGCCTTCGGCACTGCGAAATGGCGTGACCATCGTAGATTCCAAGGTCGTCCATGCATTGCACGACGCACTATTTCAGTATTAGCGTGCAATTCAACTTGAATAATGTTTCATTTAGTACATACCTGCGACAACTGACGCTTTTCAGCAGGGGCAGCAGCAACGACCTCAGGGGCGGGCTCTCTCTTGATCTTGACTTCGCCACAGTCCTGGCGGCAAAAGTAGACAGCCTTGCCATCCCAGATATCGAGTTCCTTAAGGCAGGCTTCAACACACTGATTTCTCTGTTAGTCTATCAGGTCGTCCGAATTGCAGAGGGATTGGCCCTACCGGAGAGTATTGACGCTTCTCAACGGGAACTGGGCCAGCTGCAGCCGCAACGGCCACAAGGGTAGCGAGGACAGAGAGAAACTGCATTTTGAAAGATGAGAATAAGGGTAGATATGTTTAACTTGGATTTTTGTCGCGGTTGAGGTGAGTATGATTTGAATTTTGAGCTGAAATGGAACTCAATTTATAGATATTTCAACTTAGCCAAGCCTCTGGTGTCTGCATCAGAGAGATGGGCAACATCTTAGAAGTTACAGTTGATAAGAGACACTCTTGGCACGCATGCGACGAACTGAAAACAAATGGCCTATAGGAATTGCAGCAAGCGCCCGCGGAGGTGGTATCAGATCCCATAGGATTTGCCAAGGCGGTCATACTAGGCCTAAGCAGACTGTGAGATGCCTATACGGGTTTTAATCAGCGATGGAGACTCGGACTTCCTAGGGTTAAATTCTTCGCCTTCCCATCATGGCCTAGGAGATTCGGACTCGTCTTACTGTTCCAGACTTGTGTCTCACGGAATTGAGGGTTAGCTTGTTTGAATTCCTGTACTCCATGATGCTTTGCTGAGGCGCAGCGCGTTCTCTCTATTCGTTGCAAGGCAAACGTACCAGAGACGCTAGCTTTGATAGACGCCTTTCCACATTTTCTGCCGCAGAACAGATCACAAGGTCGCTGTCAGCGCGCCCCCTCGACGTTATTTTTGAGCCAAGTGGGATCTGCGGGCGTCGCTTAACAGGATTAATCGACTCTGGTTAGTCGGGCGACAGGGGCACACCGATATGCTTAGATCGTTGACAATCTGTTTTATTGGCTACCGACAAACCTGTGCAACGCTCCTCCTCCCTTCTAATAAGCCTAAAGTTTAGTGGTTTTTGGATAAGATACCAAAAGAGGAAAGAAGGAGTCGAATATCAACAAGCGGTTAGCGATTGGTTATGCACTTTTACCACACTGGTTTTAAAAAGAGGACCTGATGTATCATTTCTTTTATTGCAAATCTGATTTTAAGCATGTCTAGCGCAAGCTAATGTTCACGACAGGGAATGAAATCATCGCTAATCGAATTGAATGACTTTGCAATGGTTTGGTTAATGTTGTATGGAGTACTTTCAGGTCATCAATTCTTTGGAAGATGCTGCCTAGAGACGCGAGTATCTCCCTTGTAACTTATTAATTCATGTGACAGAATATGTCAGAAGCTTTACGAATGGAAATTTAGTCTTCACGCAATTCAAGATCTAAACAGCTTGACAGCATTCGATCTTTTGTTCTCTGTTCTGCCGTTCGCCAATAGTAACACGTGTTATCCGGGATACGTAGCCAGAAAGCCACCTGGGGCAAGCATTTTAGGGGGGTTTCAGGCATGCTGTGTTTATGTAAGTTTTCATTGCAATTTCGTTCGCATACTCCCAACCCTAACAAAAACTGAGATGAACTTGGTCTTTAATAGGATAAACATAGATAAACGATAGTGAAGTGGATTTGCACTCGCTGAATGAACACCGAAAAATATCCGTGACTGATTAAGCACATACCATTCACGTGGTCATTTAGATTCAAAGTAAAGTTTATTTATTTTTCTATGGAAAAGGCCTCCTGGGCCAAGTTATTGTTTTCCTTAGACGCTCGTTTGCCTGCCAGCATTGGGAAACGACATCTGAGCTCCGCGGGCCAGACGCGCTGAATGACCGGTGATGTTTGGATCGTCACCCAGGAAATTGTTGGGGAACCCAATCTCGAACGGCTTGACACTCTCCAAAAAGGCAATCTGCTCATCAGTGAGCTTTATCTTGAGGGCGTTAATGTTGTCTTTGAGGTGCTCGACCTTTCGGCCGCCAACGATAGGGAAAACATTCGGCGCTTTGCTGCGGACGTATGCAAGAGCGATAGCAGTCACGCTTTCTGTGTTGTGTTCGCTCGCAACCTTGGCTAGCGCTTCGCTGATCCTGATCTCCATCTCGGTCTGCTCGCCAGAGCTGACGAATGATCTCAAACCCTCACCGCTCTTCTTGCGCTCCTCGATAGCTTTCTTCGATTGGAACTTGCCTGAGCCCAGGACATCCCAAGGACACAGGGCCATGCCGAACATCTTAGCCATGGGGAGGATATCGCGTTCGAAGTCGCGGTGCATCACGCTCCAGCGGCCTTGGTAGACGCTGAATGGCGTCTTTCCGTGGTCAATGGCATAGGTGTTTGCTGCACTTACGACCCAAGCTGGTGTATCTGAGATACCGAGGTAAAGAACCTTGCCTTGCTCGATAAGGATGTGCAGAGAATCCATAATCTCCTTGATGGAGGTTGTGTAATCCCACCAGTGCAGGTACAGAATGTCGATGAAATCAGTGCGCAGCTTCTTAAGCGATGCCTCAACGCTCACGTGAAGGCTTCGGCGGTGGTTGCCCATGAAGTTTGCTGTGTTTCCCTTGCCGTATGCGTGATTCCTGAAATCCGAAGTGTATTTGGTGGCGATAACCATGCGATCTCTGTTGCCCCTCTCCTGCATCCAGTCGCCGATCCAGGTTTCCGACTGCTCATCCTGGTAGTTGTTGGCCGTGTCGATGAAGTTGCCGCCGGATTCAAAATAAGCATCCAAAAGCTTGAAAGACTGTTCCTTGTTCATTGCACCCATTGCCTCTGCCCAGGCGTCGCCAATGGACATGGCGCCGAGGGCCAGAGGCGATACCCGAATTCCAGCATTGGATGATAAGTACTCGGAGTCTGCCAAGCTCAGTTGGAGGTTCGGGGGCGGGTGCGAGGAAGTTTGACATTTCAGGCAAGCTTTCCTTTCGTTTTTTTTTTTTGTGTATTGAATTGCCGTCTAGGGAATTGGGGCCAATGGTTGGTGGTATACGGTTCAGTAGGAAACGTAGTTCAAGGTTGTGAAGCCAGGAGTTGCCTATGAAGGTTGTTTTATAGTTGCTGGAATGAGGGGTTGCGGCTGTAAATGGTTAGCTTGGCAACCTGTTTCATGAATTCTCGGACATATTCGCCGGATTTTAGAAAAGCACCAGATCCAACTCACAAAATGTCCAGCTAGCATTGAAGCTGACGTGATACTCAGATGCGGGGATCTGTTGCGATGACGTAAATGGGCAACACGTATAGCTCGCAGAGCAAACAAGAGCCGACCTTATCGGGCTTAACAGCATGCACAGGCCAGTATAGATGTTTACGCCGAAGGATTCATTCCGGTACATGTCGTTGGCGGGGAAGTGCCGTGCGTTTTCCGGAAACAGAGCGGAGTTTACAGGCTATTTCCAGGGCAAGCTATCGGCACTCGGCTCCTTGAGAAAGGCGAGATGGAACTCTAACACAAACCTTGATAACCCATTGCCTTTGGTGATGGACTCGTTGATCGAATTCTTTGCGAAAGTAGGCTTTCACAGCTGACCTGTATCTCGGCTTGCATTATAACTGCATTTCCAGCACAAATACTAGACTTCAAACAAATAGGATCAGAGCCATGTGTCCCCTTTATCAGAGCTAGGGAATTGAGAGGCTCAGTAGGAGATTTCAACCGAGAAACACTCTGGCTACCTTTGTTTAACTAAGGAAAAAAGACGAGGACGGGAGCTAATAGCATTAACCAATAACTTGTCCAGAACCCAGCCGCAAAAGACTGCCTGCCAAGAATTCTATTTAGCCGCCTTTAATTGTTTGACAAGTCTGTTAATATGAATGATTGCTTCTCTTGCCCCATCCCATGTCTTTCTCTTGCCGGTCTCAAAATATCTGAATGCATGCGCTGTCTCAACACCATGGTTGATGAGGTAGCACATGTATGGATCCTTAAAAAAGGTCAGCCACCCGCGCCATCCCCAACCAAGGTTTTCCATGCCTGTCCCGGCTGCTTTGTGCAGAAATCCTTGAAACTCCCATTGCTTGACGGCAGATATGTCAGTTCTGTTGACCTTGTACCAACGCCCTGCGACCCACCGCTGGTGGCGGTCAATCGCACGCTCCATCTCTGGCCTCGAAGGAATCAAGTCAGAACTGACGCCCCGCCAGATATTACTGATGGCCATGGAAGTTACGTCGGAGAATGAGAAGCCATTGTTTTTGCCAAACCCAGAATATGTAAGCATCGCAATGCTGTCTGCATGTGCCGGTGGGAAAATATTCATGTACAGCCGATGCATTGGTGCTCCGTCATACGGGTGTCCAGCATCATCAGTCTTTGGTTTGCTTGTTTCCAGAAATGGAACGAGATCAAAGTCTGCTTTGTACCCTGTGCAGCAGATAACAGAATCCACATCTTCAAGTATCGTTCCATCATCGAACTCGATTGACCTCGGCCCGGTAAACCGTTTGATTCCATGCAGAGAAGTCACTTTACCGTCACGGAGGAGCTGCAAGACTTCGTCACTGCATGCAGTAGCGTGCAAGCTGAGCGGTACGGCCCCTTCGAACAACCGAAATGAAGGGTCAATTTCGCCGAACTGTCTCATCAGAATTCCCGTCGCAAGCTGGGTCAACTTGTTCGCCAAATCGGGGAATCTGCTCTGGAGGGCGAACGACATCTGTCTCCGCCAGCGAGTAACAAGTAGGTCAGTTGGCAGACCGTTGCGCCAACGGCTCGCAATCCAAGTGCCGTTGCGGTGAGAAAGGTAGACTTTCTGTGATTTCATGACAAGAAGAGGAAGGAGGTCGCTCACAGTGGCACTGAGGCCAACTATGACGACCTTTTGGTCTTTGAAGTCTGCCGGGCTAGATTTGAGATCGTCAGCGCACCGGTTTGAGTGTATCGGAATACTGGGATGCGTACTTGCGGAACTGTTGAGAATGAATTATAGTGCCTGAAAACATGTCTTGCCCCTCATAAGATGGCATTTTCTTTTTCGTTTGGTATCCATGGCAAAACACAACCTTGTCAAACTGTTGGACATCCGGCATGCCAGACCTGATCATCTCAACTTGCCACTTCGATCCGTCGTCGTTACGCACCACCTTTTGGACTAATGCATTGAACACAATATGTTTGTAAAGGCCAAAGTGTTCAGCATATGACTCCATGTATTCCTCGAACTGGCTTTGCATCAAAAACGGAGGATATTCTGAGGCATATTAATTCTATCCAAACATGTTCCCGTTTATAAAATCTGGTACAACTTACTGTCTGGCATCGGAAAATCGGTGAATCCACAAGTATACTTGCTAAGCAATGCGTTGGTTGCTAGGAGCTTAGGTTATAAAACGTCTACATGGAACAATATGTTAAGAAGTGGCACGCACTTGGAAGGGCAGTAGTCATGGTCTTGTCGTCTGTGAATGACCACAAGCCGCCAACGCGACTTCTCCTCTCAAATAAGGTCGCGTCGAACCCATCTTCGAGCAATGTTTTAAGCATCGATAGACCAGTTGGTCCTGCCGTATTGCATCAGTACTGGCCGGCTCATGCCTCATTCTGAGCTTTCAGCAACACTTACCAGCCCCGATGACCGCTACTGAGGGTCGCTGTGCTTGGCTGTTATCCATCTTTTGGAGGGATGGGAAGTTCCTGCCTCCAAAGGCAGATGATTAATCACAACTCTTTTTGTAGAACTGTCCGTGCTGGATAAGCCTCTAATGTGGTTATATGTAAAGTGGTGATGTGTGTTAGGAAAAGAAGGCCGGAAGCCCGGTGATGACAGGAATCTGAGACAAGGAGAGTGAGCGCGTAGGCGTCAGCACTAGCGGTGATTTGGCTGCCGTGAGCATTCCAAATAAAGAGATCAATACCCATATGGATTCCCTCTCGCTGATCACTCAGCTTAATCAGATGTTACCTGACCTCAACGTCCAGTAAAATGCTCCCATAGTGACAAAAGCAAGCATCAGTAGTAGCTCGGAGACTTTTGATAACTCCTAAACAGCCTGAATTGAGAAAAGTACGTTTGGCAGGGAAACATGCACTGCAAAAACGCGGCACAGCAGATGATCTCCAAGATTCAAACTTTAGATCACCCTTCACCGACCAAATCAATTTTCTGTTAATTTGAAAGGCATGTGGTGTCTATGCAGTAAGGGTTGCAGGGCCAGAATGTTCCTAGTGATATCCAGCTAGGAATTATACCAGCGCAACTCGTTGCGTGACCGCACTTTTCTCGCTTTTTTGGGAAGCGTAAACTCTCCATTCGAAGGATTGCTAGCTGTTTAGCATGAAATTGACTAGCGATGCAGAGAATACGACCCAGCCATAGCGTTCTTGGGCGCAATCCTTCAAAATCAAAGCATCATCGCCAGAACGTACCCATTTTGGCTGACAACCTGGGCTGTCCCGAAGCGACCACAGCTTTTCTGTTGATACTGAATATGTCACCTAAAATGATGACGTTTGCTTTTTGTTCAACCTTCAGCCACGATGTATATGTCTGTTTTTCGTCAAATACCCCAAATTTATGACCTGTGATATTCACTTGTGCACGATTGAACATTTGGGTGGGAAATAACATTTCAAGCGCACTGAGTCTGATTTGGGCCTACTGTCAAAATCTTCAACAATGACCAACAGCTTAGGTTGGCTTCTAACTAAAAACATGGGTATCGTAATCTACTTGTACACGCACTTCTTTTCTTTTACAAGTCTTGCTCCTTATCCAAAGCTGTCTTCACAGCTTGGCCCCTGACAGTAGCCTCTGGGACGTATTTCTTAAAGCTGCGCGAAGGAACTTCCTTCATGAACATTTCATCGAGCTCCTCGTAAGTTCTTCCAGCGGTTTCTGGGAGGTTGAACCACAGATGCACCAGTGAAATGACAGCCAAGCCGCCAAAGATGAAAGCCAGCTTAGCTCCGAGGTTCAACTGATCAGGGTTGAAGAGGTAGGGCAGAACAAAGTTCCACATGGTCTCCAGAGCCTTCTGGAGGGCCAGACCAATAGCGATGGTCTTGATACGGAGACGGGAGGTTGAGACCTCAGCAAGAATGGTGTATGCCGTGGCGCCAATGGTAACGTTGTACCACCAGCAGTAAAGGAGAATAAGTGCGACAGTACCCTTGTTGGTAGCGAGAGTTCCCGGAAGCGCAAGGCCGCCGGTGACGAGCAGAATGACGGTCAATACGGCAAGGCCGTAGACAGTCAGACTGCGACGTCCAACTCGATCAACCAGGTACCAAGACATGACGTTACCGATCAATGAAATGACTTGCTGAACAATCTGAAGCTTGAAGCTCTCTGCGGTGCTGTATCCGGCAAGTTGCATGTAGTAGGTCGAATATGACGCCGCGAAAGTGATGCCGGAAAGGGACTGGATGCAGAGCGGGGAGACGGAAATAATCGTACGGCGGAGGTTGGACTTGCGGAAGCATTCCAGATAGCTAGCACCGGCAGTTTCGCTCTTGACCTGGTCCAACGTCTGGTGGATCACTGCAAGCCGGACTCTGCCTTCGTCACCAGGGTGTCCGAGTTTAGTTAGACTCTTGAGGGCTTGGTCGTCTTTGCCCTTGATTGCCAAGTACCAAGGACTTTCGGGCATGAACCAAATAAGGACGGCAGCGATGGCCGCAAACCCGTATTGAGCGCAGAAAACGGCTCGGTAGGCCCAGCGATTGTTGTAGGTTCCGGTCTCGTTGATGATGAGGGCGGCGACGAGGGGTCCGAGTGTGTACGACAGACCTGTAAGACAGGTAAAGAGACCACGGAGGGCAAGAGGAGTAATCTGTTATTATTAGTTAGTAATTGGCTTGATCTTGTCAACTTAAGTATTAGCATCTTGGTTTCTTACCTCTCCAATGTAGGTGACTGTGATTGAGGCAAGAGCTCCGATGGGAAAGCCGTTGACAAATTTGCCGGCGAAAAAGACCTCGTTGGTAGTTGCGACAAACTCCAATGTAATTCCAACAAAGGAGACTGCCAAGCAAATCATGATGGAAGTCTTTCGTCCTAGCCAGTCGGCAAGGTTACCGCTACCCAAGGCACCGACGACAGCGCTGTGGAGGGCTTGTTGTTAGATTTGTTGTGATTGTTATGTATACGGTTGACGAAACTTACGAGGCAACTGGAGCACCATTGAAGGCAGATTGCCACTTTGTGTCCAGAACATAGTCTCCGTTGTAGAAGTGGCCAAAGTCTTTGCGGAATTCCGGGATACTCAAGATGCTGCCGCCTGCCTGGTTCTCGAAACTCAAGACCAAGACACACCACACAGCGTAGACACACCAGAAAGACGCCTTCGGGTATTTCCTCAAAGATTCCCACTTGCCAAGCTCGTGCTCTTCTTGGTTACCCAAATTGGCGAGTTGTGCCTGAGCCTCGTGGGGATGCTCGAGGTGATCACTATCGTTCTTTTCCGTGTCGACGCCCATTGTAGCAAATTTTGACCAAGGCCGAAAACAGACAAAATTGGCTTCTTAGGTTTCGGCAATCGAATGAAGTTGATGTTGGTCGGGAGAAGAAAAAAAAAAAAAGCCTGAAGCCAAGGATGATCGCCAAGATGCAGACAAGACAAGATGTACAACAAAGGAGTTGACAAGTCTTTATAAACTCAACCCCTGAGACTCGTACTTACGATGACAACCGATGGCCCACGCCGGCATGATGGAATGGTCACCCAATTCTGGAACCTCTCGGGAAGAACGACGGTGGATCTGGGGAGGTTTCCAACAAAACAGCATGATCTGGGGATGGACCTGCGGGGCCCCGATCAAATGTCGGAGGATGGAGAGTGGTGGGTTGTAGTGGGTTATGGGCAAGACGAGTCAGGGCTGTCAGACCAATATCCACCCTATTGTCCGGTGAAGTGCCTCTGATTTCCCCATCCAGGAGTCTTAACCCCACACTAGAACCAAGTTCCTGGGCTAGGAGTAACTGGAGAGAAATTTGCCATGTCTCGTGCGTCGCACCAAAACAAGAACTCCGGTTATTCCCGGGCTGTGATACGGTCTTTACCATGTTGAAGGGGCGGCTTAGATGGGTTTACGGGCGGCGATGTGGGCAGTGGAGGCACTTTAGGGGGCGCCCAACCCAAATTGAACTAGGCGTTGCGGATTGGGCGGATTATATCTCTCTCTAGGCTAGTTATGCTGCACGCCTTCAGGGCAACTGGGTGAACACACGTCAAGATGGACATTTCTTATTGTCCGGTATCAACCCGTGATCCGTGCCGAATTGCGTTGGTGGGAACAGTGGGTGGTTAAGATTCCCGCTTTGGGTATTGCTAAACGCTGCATAATAGCAGGGCTGTCGCATTGCCAGATTGTTTTTCTTTGCCTGGTTCCAAGTTTAAGTCTTCGTCTGAACGGCTTGATGCTTGTAATTGACGGAGATGAACCATCCACAAAATTTTAGAGGCCCATCATGAGCAAGTGACTGCGCAAACAGTGAACGTCTACCTTGTTCAGTGGCTGAACAATAACCATACTAATCCGTCTTCAACACCCACTGAAGCCATTGACTTTTGGAATTTCTCATTTCTAGATGACGCAACCCCGGGATAAAGGTTTCGTCCCCACACGAATTCCAGGGGCGCTTGACACACCCCAAACTGGACAAGCCCAAGCCCAATAGCCCATCGCCATGCGGGGTCAACACCTGTTAAATATTTAGGAGCGCCGGAATCCGGCCGAGGCCACCGCACCACAGCGATTGAGATCTCAAAGACAGCAGACGACAACTTCCAAACCAGGGAATCCTAAGCATCCCACTTCAAGAGATACATCGCGTGCGACATCTCATCATACAAAGGGACGCACTGTTTGCAAGGGCTTTGTTCGTCTGATAGAACAGACATCACATCATTTCATCAGTAGATGCGTATTGAGACACAGCCCTGGTCACCGAAGCTGGACCTTTTGCGAACTCATCGTAATCGCCTCATTTCGCAACTCTCAAGTCAATCTCACTGGCTGGACGGTAGTCCGCAAACAACCCAATATGGCGCAAACCACCAGACTGCAGACCTTTCCCAACAAGCCGAGAGTCTTCGTCCTCACTGACATCTCTAACGAGCCCGACGATGCCGAGTCTCTTGTTCGCTATCTCCTATACTCCAACCAGTTTCAGACTGAGGGTCTAGTCGCTGTCTCTTCAACATGGATGAAGAACAAGGTCTGCCCCCAGGACATCCGCAAGATCCTCGACGCCTACGCCGGCGCGGTCGACAACCTCAACAAGCACACACACCCAGACTACCCGTACCCTTCGGCGGACAGTCTTCGAGCCCTGGTCAAGTCGGGCCCACCGGTACGCGAGTTCCCTTTTTACCAACCAACATGTGAACACGCCAAAAGAAGAAACAAAAAGCCTGGCTTCGTCTCGAAGTGGAATATTGCTGACCCTTGTTGTTGAGTAGGTCTATGGCATGGCCGGTGTTGGCTCGGATAAGCCGTTGACAGATGGTGCCCAACTCCTTCTCGAGAGAATCGAAGCGCCCTCACAAGACCCCCTGTGGGTTCTCGTATGGGGCGGCACCAATGTTCTCGCCCAGGTCCTCCTGACTATCCGCGACAAGTATTCCCCTGAAGAGGCGGCCAAGCTGCGTGCTAAGCTGAGGGTTTACACCATTTCGGACCAAGACGACACATCGGCATGGATCCGCACTCAATTTCCTGATATCTTCTACATCTCCTCCATTCATGGCTGGAACCAGTATGGTCTCGCTGCATGGACGGGTATTTCCGGAGACAAGTACTACGGCTTCGACCAGGGCGGACCGGACTTTACCAAGGTCTCGAAGCAATGGATCAAGGAGAACATTCAGATTGGGCCCCTGGGCTCGGCGTACCCGGACTATCTCTTTATCCCGGAGGGTGACACCCCTACCTTCCTATACCTGATCCAGAACGGCCTCGGAGACCGTGAGCATCCGGAGTATGGCTCATGGGGTGGCCGTTATGACCTGACGGACGCGAGCGATGCCGGTCAAAGGGGTAAGCACTACAGCGACATGTCTGACTCGGTCGTTGGTGCCGACGGCAAGACATACCGCTCTAACCAGGCGACCATCTGGCGCTGGCGAGACACCTTCCAAAACGACTTTGCTGCGCGTATGCAGTGGTCGCTCAACCCGGACGTGGCATCCACCAACCACCACCCCATCGTTAGCATCAACGGAGACCAAGGTCTGCAGCCTCTGTATTTTGAGGCAGAGGCTGACAGCACTATTGAGCTTGACGCCTCTCAGACATACGATCCTGATGGTGACAACTTGACGTTCAAGTGGTGGCAGTACCGCGAGCCTAGCGCATCCCAATGGCTTGTGCAGTTTGAGGTGGCACATCTCGAGGTTGAGAAGCTGGATCCCGAAGGCAAGAGGGTCAAGGTTACCGTGCCTCCTCCGGAGAAGTCTTGCTTGGATTTGATTAGCCAGAAGCCAAAGGTTAAGGGTCAGCTGCTCCACTTGATTTTGGAAGTGACGGACAATGGAACCCCGGCATTGACGAGCTACCGTCGTGTACTGATTCAGGCTATGAATAAGGACCTGAGAGGGGGTAAAGAAGTGAAGGAAGGCGAGGAACTAGAAGCTATTGGTGATGCTATGAAGGACTTCACTGGTTGAGTAGGATAACGACTCATGAAAGACAATAAATGATCAAATACCACATTTTTGTGCGTTCATAGTCATGTGCAATCAAGTGTGCTGGTCGATGCGGGATGGAGAGGTGGTTGTCGTTCACTTAAAGGGGCTAAATTCAACGAAGAAAGCTGGTGGTGATAACTTTTCAATCTCAACATTTTCAAGAGCGAAGGTCTTGAGGGTTGTAATTATTCAGTGCCTAGGCATGCGAAAGCCAAGTACGACATGGAGGAATCAAAGTTCATGGATAGTATTTTGAAGATATCGAGCGATCAATCGAGAGTCTTGTTTTCTGTGGATTAACCCACGGCAGAGTCAAAGGCATGGCTATTACTTAAGAGTCCACCTCTGCGGCCCAAAGGGAGGGGCAGAAAAACGCGAGTTCCTTATCTCTTAGGGTGCCAGTGCGCCAAAGGCTTTAAATACTTGAAAATGACAGTTTCATCTATACCCTATGCGATAATGGGAAAAGAGTTCATGTAGTTAACCTACTGTTAGTCATGAAGAGAACACTATATTCACGGAAAAGCTCCAAGGCTCTTTTTAGTCCATAACCGAATTCAATAAAGCGAGACCAGTAAGTAAAAGAGGGCAACATACTACAACATCTGCATTTTACCGCCATGTGTATGGTCTCCACAAACTGATGTTCTCGACCACGGCGAGACCGGCGACCCCAGAGCAAGCAAGAACGAACACAGTCCCACTCTAAAGCTGTGATGAATGGGGCTGAATTTTGTAGTCTCTTCCCTCTATACTGTGACATCGGCATTTCTTCCCTATATTTAGGGATCAGGAGATAGTGTCTCATTTAGTTTGTCCAGTCATCTCTGAATCAAGCAATGCCGGTTGCAACGGTGCTAAGCTTGCCGAACCAAGCCAATATTCCTTCTTCAGGTAGAGTACTCTAAAGCAGCTTCTGGACATTGCTTAGACAAATTGTGCCAATTAATATCCAACTCCCACACATATAATCAATTTGGACGTCATCCCTTAGGTGGCTGTTTGCTCCATCTCCATTGGCCGCTTCTCTGTGAAATCTTGGAGGTGGTGATTGCAGTACCATAACTGGACTCGAACAACCACTCCCTCCAGAGTCAAGAACTCAGAGAGGAATGAAATGAGGGTGCGCCACACTTTAATATCGCCAAAGTAACCCCAGGTCTAAATCAAGTTCAAACACGTCACCCGATCAATTCGCATCAGCTCGGAAAGAAGCATAAATCTACCACTAAGCGAAGCCTTGTCACAAAAGGTGTGCCATGCCTTTGGAGCGTTAGACCAGTCGGAAGTCCCCTTTCTGTTCCAGACTCTAACAACTACTCGTAAGCGACTGCCAAGAGTGCGCTAGTGCGAATTTCATTGCTTGTCTCCGGACGTCACGCTCCGGGGGTAACCGGGGTTCGGTCCGATCGGTAAGGTTGTCATTAACCAGATCCCAAGGTAAAGAGAAAAGCAAGTATTCTGATTGGCATCCAAGATTGGATCTAGGACAAACATTCCGTCAAAAAGAGCTTTTGACAGCTAAAATCCCGAAAAGGCTCCAGCCTAACGGCTTTGAGTAGTTGATAAAACTTGGTACGATGCTACGCGAACCCTTGTCGTCGCCTGGCGTGTGACACATTGAGTGCTTGAAGAAGCAATTCACGGATCGTGAGATACCGTTCGCGTGGTTCGAATGTTGCATTCTGAAATATTAGTCTTTGCCACTTGAACTGTAACACCCTGTGGCCGCCTTAATGTCATCAGCTGCGCTGGGTATGATATTGCTGCATCCTGTATAATATATATATGTCCGTCAGCAATTCTGTTCGAAATGTAACGCTGGAGGATCATAGCCATATCTCAGTCTACAGATTTACAAGCATAATCTCTCTCACCATGAAAATCTCCGCAGTCATTCTCAGTATTGCATCACTTGCCTCCGGTCATGCCATCTTCCAGAAGGTTTCCGTCAATGGCGTGGATCAAGGGTCGTTGAAGGGCGTCCGCGCAACTTCAAGCAACAACCCGATCCAGAACGTTAATGATGGCGGGTTCGCTTGCAACAACAACATCCAGTACAAAGACAACAATGTCATCTCCGTTCCAGCTGGTGCTCGAGTTGGCGCCTGGTGGGGACATGTCATCGGGGGAGCCCAAGGGCCTAACGACCCAGACCATCCGATTGCTGCGAGCCACAAGGGTGAGAAATCCCCGTCGTACCAATATGAACGCCAGCTTCTTTGTGCTTACTTTGTTGGTCATATGCTCACTCAATTCTACAGGCCCTATCATTGTGTACCTCGCCAAAGTCGACAGTGCAGCAAACTCCGGTACATCTGGTCTCAAGTGGTTCAAGGTTGCTGAAGCTGGTCTTAGTGGAAGCACTTGGGCCGTTGACACAATGATCTCAAATGGTGGCTGGCACTACTTTGATCTTCCTTCATGCGTCGCACCAGGTGAATATCTCATGCGAGTCGAGATCATTGCTCTCCACGGCGCGTCCTCGCAGGGAGGTGCTCAGTTCTATATGGGCTGCGCTCAGTAAGTTCTCTTCCAGTTTCACCAAAAGTCATTAAGGTCTGACATTCATAGGATCCGTGTCACTGGCTCCGGTAGCAACACCGGCTCAAGCTTCGCCAGTTTCCCCGGCGCTTACTCTGCATCTCATCCTGGCGTTCTCATCAGCATCTACGATAACACGGGCAAGCCTACCAACGGTGGAAAGGCATACTCTATCCCCGGACCGGCGGTAATAACCTGCTCTGGAGGCGGCAGCCCCTCTCCTCCACCCACATCAAGCCCTCCACCATCTAGTGGCGGTGGGTCAGGTGCTCCCTTATATGGCCAGTGTGGTGGGCAAGGCTGGACTGGTCCAACGACTTGCGCCCAGGGAACTTGCAAAGCGTCCGGGCAATTCTACAGCCAGTGTTTACCATGAGTATATAGAGGAAACTGAGTCACAGGAGTACCTGTCACCAATATGGAAGATATTTGAAATCAGTCAAATAAGAAACCGCTTCCACAAGCTTCGGAGTACAGAAAAGACAATGTTGAATCTCGAGTGTTCTAGTATTCAAGTAGACAGCAGACCGGTTCTAACTATGACTGGTTGTTAAAACAAGATCTCCTAAAATGACGAGAGCAATCTTCAAGTAGGATGCTTACAGACAAGGTTGTGTTCAATGAGATCCTAGTCCACAGCTGTGGGGTATGCAAGTACAGTCCAGAGTGGACCAATATATGGGACTTAGGGCTCAAATCTATCACACAACTAGCCGGTCGGTTAGCTCAGTTGGTTAGAGCGTGGTACTAATATGTCATCTGATATATCAAGTAATGCCAAGGTCGGGAGTTCAAGCCTCCCACTGATCATGTACTTTTGCTTGATGCTGGGGCTGTTGCCCGTCAACATTTTTTTTGTGCCGAATTCAATTTGTGAGCGCACAGATACATCGCAGCCCCCGAATCCCGCCGTGAAAAGTGGACCGTGTGGGGTAGAGGCCGGATCGGCTATTCCGTTCTACACCGTGTTTTCAATTGGGGGGATTAGATTTTGTCAAACCTGTAAAACATCATGCCAAACGTCTGTTCGGAATAATGAAGCATTTGCTCAGCTCACAATATCAAACAATCCCAGTGACGGCACTTCCGAACTTATAACTCTTCTTCACCACTAGCCGGCCCATTAAAATAAAGTATCCGTGGAAATGGAGTTCGTCTCAACAGCAAGCTTCATGTAAGACGCACGAGCCAGAAACTGCTCAAGTTGGATGATGACAACATGCTCTGACATTCCTGAGACGCGTTGTAGGCGCTCTTTGCCACGGCGACGACCGGTATGCTGGGGCTCACCCTACCGATTGGTAAGCTCAACACTGCCCCCGCATAAAGTCGTCTTCCCTACGACAGCCCGCCAGCACTGTTGATCCAGCAGCAGCTTAGTGACCAGACTAGGCATGCATGATGCTGTCATAGCACACTACAGTGAAAGCAGATTTCGAAGTTTATTTTTTATTTCCCGTTCGCGAAGAGTTCCATCATTACTCATTAGGGATATTGAGCTGCTGCTTCCTGCATGGTTATTGTGGGCTCGAGGGCTTCGTACTTTAGTCCCTGCTTTTCCCGTCTTTCAGACCCTTTTCGACTCTTCCGGGTCTCGTCATACAGAAGAACGCATCAGGAGATGGAGCTTGAAATCCCAGCCATCCACCCCGCGGTCGCCGTCAAAGCTCCAAGGGAGCCACTCATCCTCATCGACGCTCCAACATATCCACCTGAGACCGGTGAGGTCATCGTCAAGGTGGAATGGACGTCTTCGACACCTTATCATTTGCATCAAGCCGATGGCGGTTTGATGATTGACATGTTTCCTCGGATCCTCGGAGACACCTTTGCAGGCACCGTTCTCCTTGTTGGCCCGGGCCCGCATCATGTCTCTGTTGAGGTCGGAGACAAAGTTATGGGATACTCGTTTCGCGATGTTAAGGATGGCAAAGAGAAAGCTGCACAGACGCTTATTACTGTACCGACTTTCTTACTGGGCAAAATACCAAAAGGCTTAACCATGCAAGAGGCTGTAACCGTTCCTGACAACATTGTCACTGTTTTTCAGGCCGCCGTCATCGATCTTGGGCTGCCGTTGCCGTGGCCTATCCCGGAAGGGTGGAGTCCACCGGAGGCCGATGCGCCGATCCTTCTATGGGGCGGCGCCGGGAGTGTCGGCATGTACGCCATCGAAGTCTTTAGGCATTGGGGGTACAAGAATCTTGTTGCCGTCGCGAGTACGAAACATCATCGATATCTCACTTCACTTGGTGCAGCAGCTTGTTTCGATTACCACGACCACTATGTGCTTGATAAGATTCGAGAATATCTCGGGCCGAAGGGTGTGCCATATGTGATTGACTGCATCGGACATTTATCGGGCTCATTGGCGCCAATCACCCAACTAGCCGAGCGGGGGACAAAGGTGGCAGTAATGCTGCCTGTTGTCATTGCCGATCCTACCGAAATCCAAGCACCTATTTATCAAAAGACTGAGCCTGCGGAGGGCCAGTGGAAGGATGGTGTCATTGTAAAGGGCGTCCGAACGCACTCTTATCTCAAGGTAAGCAAGAAAAACTGAAATTTTTGCCAACTGCATTCCTGCTCGGTGTGCAGAGAAAGTTCGTGGCTTACACTCCAGACAGAACAAGCTCTTCAAGGACAAAATGCAATGCGAAATTATCCCAACCCTTCTCGAGCAGAAAGTGGTCCGCCCGAACCCACAGAGAATTGTGGAGGGCGAGACGCTGCTAGAACGAGCTCAGGATGCCATTGTTCTTTTGAGGAACAAGGCCACAAGCGGTGAGAGACTGGTGTGGAGGGTTTCAGAGGACGATGCTGTGGAAGCTCAGATGTCGAATTGGCCAGGTTTTGATCGATCATAGAATGTAATCTGACACATATGAACAATTTAATTTATTCTGAAAACTTCTCTTCATATTTGAAACCTGGAATCAGTTGAGCTTATTTGAAATCAAGAGTGTCTTTGCAGCATTATTTGGGAGTAAGTTGTTACTCTAAAACTTGATGCAAGCGACAAAAGACATTCGGCATTCCAACGACAAACCTGCTGGCCACTTTCGGCCCCTCGCTGCACTTTTAGGTACGGGGACGTTCAGCAGCCGCAATTTGTAGGTCCTGCTCGACTGCTTAGCTGAAAATATACACATGGCTCGTAGGCTATCTTTCTGTAGGTATAGAAGCAAAAGAGTTCTTAAAATTCAAACAATGTGAGCTTCAAAATTCGTGTATCTCCCTGCTCCCGCTAGTTCCTGCGGTTCCGGTGATAAAACTGGCATACTTGCTTGCAAGTTTGGTGGCAACACTGGTAGTTCTCTACTCTCAAGTGGAAGTGAATGCTCTAAGAGAAATCGCACCATCCACCCGTCTAGCTTGTAGGATTCGAGAGTTAAGAGACAGACGGTTTGAAAGAAATTCAACCGGTTGATCTTTGGGAAAGATTGTTAGTGTTTGTTCCCGTGTGTCAGTCATTACAATAGAATGGAAGAAGTTACCATCGCTGTCGTGGCCGGCCAGTAGCGCCGAAGTCGCATTAGAGCGTCAAAGTTGGAATTCAGCTTCTGCCGTGCTTCGGGAAGCTCATGCATGTCGCCAAATAGAAGAGTGTGTACGAGTACTGATGAAGAAACTACAATCATATGGCCGACATTCGAGTAGTTGATTTCGGTCTCCGTTGCCTGGCGAGAGAGACTGAGAAGACTGCTGAAAGAAGTAGCGTGGTGTTTACAGCGAGCAACATAGTTGCATGCATTTGCGTACAAGGTGGGCCGCCGGTGCTGCTCCTCGAGAAAGTGAAAGTAAAGTAGTGTTGAAAAATGGTGATAGGTTAGGTGGAGTGACACAAAGGGCCTAGCCAAACCCTTTCTTATCCAGCGCTCTAGGTTCTCAGCGGTCATCTGCATGTCCAAAGGAATTGAGCGATGCCAGTCTTCGAGCTGCTGCCCGAGCTGTTTGATCTTATCTTTCGTGGCAGATGCGAGGAGACCGCCTGTGGCGATTTGCCGGTTAAGATCCTGGATAGAACCGAAATAGCTGGTGAGTTTGATCATAAAACTCCAGAGGCCGGGTTTTTGAACAATGCTAGAGGGATTCGGATCGCCGGCAGAAAGACAGAAGAATAGAAAGTCATCCATGGGTGGAACATGGCCCTCTTGGTAGTGGTCAGCATCATCCATGCGACAACGGAGGCCAAGTCCAGAGAAGCACCATCGCTCTGCTATGTAGAGCGACCACCATATCCTCCTTGAAGTTTCATGGGTGAGGATGGAGTCTTGATTAGCAAAGCTTCGTGGCTGTCCTAGATGCAAGAGTTCGGCCATGCCGACAGCAATACCTAGTTTCCGTCAGATGGAGACTCTATCGGCGTCTTCTAGGAACTACATTTCTGTTTCCTGGAAAGAGTTTCTGAATGAAACAAAGTCATAGTATGACTTACGAATGTATAGTGCTCCTGAAGAAGGCTGGGAGTTCCCGGAGCTGAGGGCCGCCAACACGATGCATGCCTGCACGTTCTCGATGCAAATGTTTTCAAGATCCGCGTGTAATAACCTCTTGGCTTCGGCAGCAAGTGAGTCTTCTGCTGCCCTCTTACCATTATCTGCGGCGAATTTGGATCCTAGGGCGCAAATAGCGTACAGCACAGTCTTGTTCACTGTACCTTGCCGCAACTGAGTCCGCAGTGTGTCTGGATGAAAGATGCTATGGCATCCACCATGAACTTTGTCCAGATAATTATTGACAAACTCGGCAATTGTGTCTTGAGAGAGGCCCGCGAGTGGTAGTGGTGATGACATTGGCTCCACCATAGGTGACTCTACATGTCTGCCATCAGAAGTCGGCCTCTTCGCCGGTATTACCGTCGCAGCACTGCATCGGAGGTTCCTGTATCGGCACGAGTCACAGACTTCGCAGGGATCCTTCCGAGAGCATTTCCGCTTTGACTCACGGCACTGAAGACAAGCGCGTAGATTCCCCATACTTGCACTCCAAATGACAGCCCGTAGACAGCTGAGAGAGACCAAGAGTTTCGGGGACTGTCAATGAGTGCAAAATGTGCGGATGACGTTGGGAGGCCGACGCGACTGGGTATCAGATTTATAAGCTCATCGGACAGAGTCTCGGAGACGGCAGCCTTTCATTGGGCGCAGAAACGCTAGTGGTCCATCTCACTGATCTCTCCGGACAGGGATCGGAATCCTTGTTATGTTATTCGCTGGTGAGATATCAATACTCTCAACGCCTGTCCATTTTTAATGGATAGCGTGTAAAAGGATCTGGGATAGAGATGAGATAATCCAAGGGCTTTGAAGTCATGTTCGTATCAAATTGAGTGACTGCGATTTGAGTATAAATATCTTGGTATTCTCCTCACCTTGAACTTGTGGCCACTTTGATGAAGATGCTATCCGATACATCATAAGCTAGGAGACTTCACTCACCATAATTCACAATGTCGAGCCTATTGGAGCCTGTAAGGGTTGGGGGCAAACTATCCCTTCGCAACCGTGTAGTCATGGGGGCTCTTACCCGCAATCGCTGCGTCGAAGACAACAAGCCAGGTCCTGCACAAGCTACGCACTACTCTGACAGAGCCCGTG
This sequence comes from Colletotrichum truncatum, assembly GCF_014235925.2. Lineage (NCBI taxonomy): Eukaryota > Fungi > Ascomycota > Sordariomycetes > Glomerellales > Glomerellaceae > Colletotrichum > Colletotrichum truncatum. The sequence goes on along the minus strand of NW_027222404.1, from coordinate 948,222 downwards.
ACGGTGCAGGCCTCATTGTCACCGAAGGGACTTTGATCGACTGGACCGGCTGTCACTGGGAACACGCCCCGTTCATGATCACAACCGAACATGCCGATGCGTGGCGAAAGGTTACCGACGCGGTACACAACGAAGGTGGCAAGATATTCTTCCAAGCCTGGCATGCGGGTCGTATTCAGCACGACCAAATGCCTGTGAAGAAGAAGCATGGAGGTGCTGTTCTAGCTCCTTCAGCCATCAAGGCCGAAGGTGGCAAGTATCGCGACCTGCCAGGCAACCCGGTGAGCAAACCCGAAGTAGCGTTGCGCGCAGAGCTGACACTTCCGATTTTAAAGGGGCACACCGAAAATGTCGCGGCAATCGATGATCCGAGAGAAATAGTCAACTTGTACCAACGTTCATGCCAACTGGCCAAGGAAGCTGGATTTGACGGTGTGGAACTTTTGGCCCAAGGGTATCTATGACCTCCTTTCTGAATTGCGAATAACCAGCAATTACTAAACATCATTAGCGGCTACCTGCCACAACAGTTTCTCAACAGGTGAGAGTTTGGCTTAATATCCTATTGTTTGAACATGCCTAACGGGAACTCGCACAGCCGTGCCAACAAGAGGACGGACGAATACGGCGGCTCGGTGGAAAACCGATGTCGCTTTGTTTTGGAAGTTGTTGATGCCGTTGCGGCCGTTTTCGGTGGCCCTGAATTCATATGTGTCAGAATCGGCCCAACCGACCACTTGAACGACTCTGTTGTGACTTTCGATGAGATGCAGGAGACGTACAAGTACCTGATCAGTGACTTGGTCAACCGCAAGGTTGGAATGATCAATTTGTGTCGACGCGGCGCCGAAAACAACGGGAGCACTGAATTTCTTGGCATCAATCGACCTGAAGGCTATCCCCTCCCTAAGGGTTACGATCCTATCCTTGATTTTGGGAAGATTGTCAAAGGTCCCGATAGTTCGACACTGCTGATGGCCAATCACGGCTACACTGTTGAGGAAGCCGATTGCTTGATTAGAGAGGGCAAGGTCGACCTAGTCGCGTTCGGCAGGCCGTTCTTGTACAATCCGGTAAGCCATATTTGATAAGTCTTTCGATGTGTTGATCTAATATCGTTCCAGGATGTCGTCAATAGAATCAGGCATGGCATTGCATTTGCAGAGAATGACCGTGGAAGTAACGTCTTTTACGGTCCTTACCAGACTGCTGATGAAAATTACAACGATTGGCCTGCAGCTATGGTATAGAAGTATCTTCATCGTTTTATATATGATAAAGTCGTAGAAGACGGCATAAATACATTTCTGTCATTGTTTAGCTGACAATTTTGAGCTTGAATACAACCTCACACAGCCTTTTTGCTCTTTCTCCAATGTGATCTGAAAACCTGGGCAGAGTCAAAAGCGAACTACAATCAAATGGTGCCTGCGTTCATCTTTTAAGGTTTTATCTTAATCAAAGCAGCAAGGCACTGCCGCGATTCTCAAACCGGTTTTACCGGAACCGTGCTTGCTATGACAACTGCTGCAGCTTCTAGCAAATACAGCTTCCTTCGAGTAAATAGTCCGCCACCTATATCTACAGTGGAAGTGGCTGTGAGATTGACAGAGAGTCCTATTGAGAGCTCGAAAGTCCGATCATAAGAGGAACTCGCTGTCTGGTCGCCTAGGCTCGTTAGGGTTGTCATATGATGCCGATAAATTCCAGTAGAGGGTATTTTCTCCACGAAACCAAGTCAAAGCCTGCAAATGGCAGGCCCCAAGAGCTGCAGAACACTCCACAATATACTTCGGTGGCGTCCAAGAATTGAATAAATGTGCGGTCTTAGAAAGAATGTCATTACCTCGGGCGAAGCTCACACTTGTCTCGGGAGGCCTGTTAAAGGTGGCCAGTGGGGTACGGCAGCAAGGCAGAATCACACTTTCTATGCCTGCAATATCATTTAGTTCTAGGCATAAAATATAGGGGTATTTTCGACTGCCACTTCTAGTTTAAGGAAATCTCCATTCGATCGCTATATAGAGCAGTTGTATAGGTGCCTTCAGACAGCGGAAGGGTGTAGTCAGTTGCAAGCTCAGTTAAAAAGGGTAGAGCAGATTTGATCTGTCACCAATATCGCCATATTCTGCTGTTGCACACAGTCTTTGGACAAAAGAGGGGAAAAAAAACAGCATCGGCATTGCTTAAGAGATTGCAAAGAATCACATTATACGTGACAACAAGGTGTGGAATTGCGACTTGGTAGAATCTGCCTTGCTAGGTTGTTTCCCCACTGGTAAGAGCCAAGCCGGCAACAGTTAGGAATAGAATGCGAATATTTTTTCTAAGCAAGTGGGAATAGGTGGATACGTGAAACGCGCTGCGGTTACTCTTGACAGTGTGGCCGACTGTTCCCCATTCCGTCTTCAACAAAAACAATCAAAGATGCTTTCTTGAGCCACCTGCATGACATCTGGGAGGTGATTAGTCAGTAAACAAAGTTCTTTGAAGAGATGGAATGCCACGTGGAACTCCGCATATCATCGTAATGGTGGGTAGGAAAAACGAGCTCCAGTTTAGGCACCATCCGTTTGAGAGCTCAAGTAGCGTGATTGTGATGATACTGTTGTCAAATAGACTGTTCGTCAGCGGGGTGAAACTACCTTACTAGAGGTTATCGAGTGGTTAGCTTTGACGCAATGGCATTCACGTTTTGCTCAAGTCAAATATGACGTTGCGTTTAACGGATTCGCTGTTCCTAGCAAAGTGGGCAACTCATTTCTACCCTGCAGAGTGAGAGCTTCAGATATGCCGTTGAATTAACAAGGAGGGTGGCAGTGCCATGTAACAGCATAACCCCGGAACTGACGGGGCATTTGTTTCTTGGTTGTAAAGTCAATTGGGCGACGACCGAGTTCTATTGGTGGATCTAGAGACCCACTTCGGTTCCCTAACCATTGGATTTGAGGGATGGATTACCTCATCACAAGCGAAAGGGGAGGCAGCCAATGGTGATTTTGCTAAGGCAGCGTCCGTACCTGTGGGTGTTTTCCATCGGCGGTGGGCGGGTCCAGGCCCCACTAGTGAGCCCCCCGCTCTCCACACACAGTTAGCGTGGTTCCTGTCGTGCCTGTTTCCTTTGCCATTTCAGCCCTTCACCCGCCTCTTCTGTGCCCTGAGCTGTCCATCACTTCCCAGTCTCGTCCAAACTCACTAGGGAACCCCCCCATCGGATGGCTACGCCCATACGCCCATCTTGAGGGCTTAATGTACGCTGACTAGCTCATGATAACATCGAATAACAACGGATGAGCGGCAGCTAGACCATCGAAATTTCAGATAAGCCCAACAAAGAAGAAGAGCGGAGGCTGCGCAACGGTCGGCCACCGAAAACCGTCCAATCCATCCAGCCCAATCAATCCCACCCAGCAGCATCGCCCACCACGCTAAAAGCTGCAAGGTCGCGGCGGTTTCCAGCCGGTTTTTTTTAATGAGGCGACTGTCCCCAGCCCAATTTCCATCTTCTGTCAGCATCTCCAAGCTCGCGACGTCAAATACAATTATCAAACCAACAGCGTTGTCGCGTCGCCGCCCTTCCCGGATCTTGCGCGAGAGACATGTTGTGGGAGATCTGGCAAGATGAACATTGTGAGACACTGCCCTATCATCATCCTTCTCTCTCTCTCTCTCTCTCTCTATCTCATCCATTCCTTCAGCTAACCGTAAAACAGCCGGTCACTGGCCAAGGTGACGATCGAGTCGGCTCCGCCCGGGATAACTCCACGGGTGGAACCTTGAGCAAACTGCCGTTCGATGGCTCTGACTCGTCATCTTTAATGTCACTCCTTACTACTTTCATTCCCGTTCTCGTGTATGCCGTCGTCTGCGTCTTGCTATTCTGGGTTCTTCGTCGGAAAAGCGATCGCGTATACTCTCCACGCTCGATTCTGAGAAACTTCTTCTCCCAGTATGGCTCTCACTGTCCGTTCATCGTTATGTTGCTCCAACTGACCGGCCGACAGTGAGCAAAGCTTACCCCTGCCGACGGGTTGGCTAGACTGGATCAAACCATTTTGGAATGTTCCTGATACTTTCATCCTCAATCACTCTTCTTTAGATGCCTTCCTGTTCTTACGCTATCTCAAGGTTCTCGCCTTGATATGTGCTGTAGGTTGCGGCATCACATGGCCTACTTTAATGGCAATCCACGCCAGCGGTGGCGGTGGACTGTCACAGCTCGACCGTATCACTATCGGTAACATCAAGGACTCGCATATATTCTTCGTCCATGCTCTTGTTGCCTGGGTCTTTTTTGGTACCTCCTTCCACTTAGTTCAATCTACTATGACATACTGATACTTCTCTGCAGGCTTCATCCTTTTCACCATATACCGTGAATGCATATACTACATTAATCTTCGCCATGCCTATTTGCTATCACCATACTACGCCAAACGATTGTCTTCGAGAACAGTCTTATTCAGCTGCGTCCCTCCCGAATACATGGATGCCGCCCGTCTGCGAAAGGTTTTCGGAGACACGGTCAGAAACGTTTGGATTCCTCGAGATACGAGCGACCTAGAAAGGCTAGTCAAAGAACGTGACGAGACCGCCACACGTCTGGAGAAGGCTGAGATCCGTCTGATAAAGATGGCGAACCGGCGGCGCAATAAGCAGTTAAAGGAGGAAGCGAAAGCGGCTCTCAATCTCGAAACCGTCCCGAGCCCGGTCCCGACCGGAACATCTGAGCAATCGGAGGACGCCGAGAAAGGCTTCCCTTACCACCAGAATACCATGTTACCTGATGTCAACGGCTCCGTTGCCGCCCAGTGGATTGGAGCTAGCGAGCGGCCCTACCATCGCCCTTTGGCGAACTTCTTTCGTCGCGTCGATACCATCAAGTGGACACGAAATCGCATCAAGGCACTGACAAAGCAGATTAATAAGCTTCGTCGAGGTTTCCTCAAAGGTGAAGGCAACCGCTTGCCTGCCGCTTTTGTCGAGTTCTCTTCTCAAGCCGACGCGGAACGGGCATGCCAAACTCTCATGCACAACCGGCCGTTGCATATGTCCCCGCGGTATATCGGCATGCATCCTGACGAAGTTGTGTGGAGCTCGCTAAGGATGCAGTGGTTTGAACGCATAGTCAGGGGCTTTGCGATGCGAGCACTTATCGCTGCTGCCATCATCTTCTGGTCCCTGCCATCGGCCTTCGTTGGTGCCATTTCGAACATTACGTTTCTCGCCGATACTTTTCCATTTCTCAAATGGATATTGCAACTGCCCCAAGCAGTCACTGGCATCATTAGCGGTCTATTGCCTGCGCTAGCCTTGTCCTTCTTGATGGCTATCGTACCGTGGATATTAAGAGGTGAGGCTGCAATCCGTCTTATGTCCGTCACCGCTCTAACACTCACTAGGTTGCGCCCGCCTGGCCGGTGTCCCATCCTTATCCTTGATTGAACTGTTTGTTCAACATGCATACTTCGCCTTCCAAGTGGTCCAGGTCTTTCTTGTCACGACCCTCACATCTGCCGCCTCCGCCGCACTCGCCCAAGTCCTCAAAGACCCCTTCTCCGCCAAAGACCTCCTCGCCGAGAACCTCCCAAAAGCCTCAAACTTCTACATCTCCTACATTCTGATCCAATGCCTGGCTGTCGGCGCCGCGTCTCTCGTCCGAGCCTTCGACATAGTCCGGCATCACATCCTCGCCAAGAGCTTTGACAACCCTCGAGGACTCTTCAGGATATGGCATAGAGAGCGTCCTATCCACTGGGGCGCCATCTTTCCTGTTTTCACCAACATGGGCGTCATTGGTGAGTCTCTCAGCTGCTTCCGATTATTCTTTTACTGACTTCTGCAGCTATAAGTTACTCGTGTATCGCACCGGTGGTTCTCGGGTTCGCCGCTGTCGGCCTCTACTTGATCTACCTTGTTTACAAATACAACCTTACCTACGTCAGCAACTCTGCCATCGACACTCGCGGGCTCGTGTATCCCCGCGCACTCATGCATCTGCTGGTAGGACTTTACCTTTCCATCGTCTGCCTCATTGGTCTGTTCGTTCTACGTGAGGCCTACGCCCCAGTAGCGCTCATGGTTGGCCTTTTGGTTTTCACCGCTTTGGTTCACATTTCTCTACGAGAGGCAGTGGCGCCCTTGCTCTATAGCATCCCTCGGGCACTTGCTATGGAAGTCGAAGAACTCAATAGTGGAATGAGTGTGCAATACCCTCAAGACGACTTCCTCACAGATATCGACATCAACAATTCATACCCCGATTTCATGGACCCCGCCGACGATTTCGACGGCCCAGTCCACGAAACGAACGGCACTCGTGGCGGCGTCGAAGGTGCGAGTGGTTTGATGGTCTCTATCAGGGACTGGTCCACCGGTGCGCTCCTCAAGAAAGCCCAGGAAACGGCTACCAACTGGGGTCTGGCGGGCCCCCTTGGCTATCTCTCATACTGGGTGTCGCCCGACCCATCCATCGAGCCCAATTGCGTTCTTCGATGGCTGCATCCCGGCATCTTTGACGATTTTGCTACCCTCCGCCGTCTAATTCCTAATGATCTTCCGGACCCCACCATGACCTACCCTCCGGATTACGCCCGCCGTGCGTATTGGCCACCGGAAATGGCGTCGCCGCCCCCAACGGTGTGGATCCCCCGAGACCCGGCCGGAGTCAGCCTCCAGGAAGTGGAGCACTGTCGTAAGGTGGTGGGTTGTACCGACGAAGGGGCAGAACTCAACGACAAGGGTCGGATAGAAGTTGATTTGCAAAAGGCCCCGTTTTGGGTGCCGAGAGTATTATACTAGAGTTTAATGAATAGCGTGGCGCTCGGTGTTTTTTTCGTTGGATAAGCGATCTAATGATAGATGTTGTTTTTGCGTTTTGCAATACAGAAATTCTCAATTCTCGTCAAGCTGGTTGCGTCCAGAGTTACATTCCGGCTAACCTAGAGTGAAGAGGGTTACAAGGCCACCATTCGACGTAGTATTCGTATGCAAGGTGCCTGCTTAGTGACACGCGGCAATTGAAGCTGAAGCACAAGCCGTCTGCGACATCATTTTGGTACAAAGAGAGCCCAACCTACGGCATGTACGCCATTGATATACGTATACAGATGCGACTAGGGAAAACAAAGTACGGGTAGGGGCTTCTCTAGAGGCGGCCGAGCCGCCTGAGCACGAGATGAGGACGAATCGGCAAATAAAGCTGAAGCACAAGCCGTCTGCAATATCTTTTTGTTCCAACCTATTTAATTGAACTCTATGGGCTGATACTACACTAGAATATCGTGTCCTGTAACCCCTTCTGTAACTTTTTGTACTAGAAGAAAAGTATCTTCATGTCCAGTTGTACCGTCGCTCTGCGTGCTGCCGTCATATTCCATTGCATGCACCGTTGCACCTCCAGCATATCTCATCAGCATGTAGACATGTTGAAGCCATGTTCTAAACCTTAATCGGAATCTGAGGTATGAGATATGATTGCGCAGGCAAGTTAGTATTGAAGCAAGTCTTAGGTTGTAGTGGGCACCTCTGCCAAGCCTCCAGTTCGAGCTATTATTGTAGGAAAAAGTGAGGTCTGGAGTATTCTCCTTGTCCACAACGACACTATGAGCAGTCAGAAACGAGGCTGACTTCTGCTAAATAACGGGCACTTCTTATTTGGGGCGTGTTGGGAGTATTCGGCGTATATGTCAGTGGCCGTTCATTGCCTATCGAGGAACAAAATGAGGCAATGATGAAGATTCGACCCTCAAGCCGTTGTATTGACGCAAATGATCGCTGTACAATAGTCACAGGAGCCCCCTTTCTCCCTTTCCAAGGACGATTTTACCGTCTGCCCATTTTCTTGGACAATTGTTTCGGCGGATTGTGATTCATTCAAACGGCCTACAACCTTTAATGTGAAAAGAATGCTCATCACCATCTTCTTTTCCAACGCTGTTATGCGCGTCACTATTGAAATGAAGGTTGCAGGTTGATGATGCCTCAGGTGAATGCAATATATGCACCCAATAAGAGTTCCTCACCGTTCATGTCACTTGACCCGAACTTGGTGCCCTGCTGTACTCGATATCATCGCCGTGGAGTCATTTCATATTCAGTTCAAAACTACTCAGCTTATACCCGTCACCACAGTCATTCCAGCGAATCGCCAAAGTTCCGACATGTATGCACACACCCCCTCACACTGCTAAAACAATAAGAATTATGAACGTCCTCTCCTCGGAGTCTCATCTGAATCAATCAATAAAACGAAGTCACAATTAGAGCAAGGATCATCCTTATATTTCCTAAAATTTGGCTTGCGTTGTGGCTAAATCAGGCGCTTCTTTATAAGGCAAGGAGATTTGACATAGCACCTTAATGTAGGACTGTGTTAGCTTCAACGATATTTGTTCTCTTTACTTTTCATCTAAGTCTACCTAATTGGTTGCTTGGGCATGGGTGCCACTGTTATTGCCACATGAAATTCTGTGTACAGCTGAATCACAATAACATCCACGCTGAGCTGACATGTGGAAGGCTTTAGAGGGCACAAGAGTAATGGCACCTCTTTTCGCAACGGGCCGCACGCGTAATGGTATGCCCGGCCCTCGGCTTTGAAGATGACTGCCACTGGCTGAGATCGGTGGGTACGCAGCAATCACACGGCTTAGCAACTCAAGACTGCCTAGCCGAGTTTGCACTCCCTTGATTGGCATTTTTCCATGCCTAAATGCAATGGGTTCTTTTTATGTGAAATCATTTAGTACAGCTTGAAAACACAGCAGTAACTTTCTTCTCTCCCAGCCAAAACTCACATGAGGCTATCCTGTTACTTATTACCCACCAATCAACATCGGAAACAAGGGCATGGGATGGCGAGTCCTGCAGCAGGCTGCTGGAGCCTGATTACCCAAGACCGACATTCCCCTTTCAACGTTTTGGCAACCAGGTGCCTTGCCTGTACCACGACTTATTTTGATAACGTCTTTTTCTGAACTTATGTGATTTGACATTCTCTGAATTTCCTAGCAAACGACTGTTGAAAAGGGGATCGTTGTGAGTTATATCCTTTGCTATCTGACCATAATCGTGGTTGCAGCTTCAGCGCAATCTCTCTACTTTCGGCACCCTATCTCCATTATGGAGGCGCCACCTTGTCAATCTTATTTCGTCCATACAAAGTGGCCCTGCATTGGCAGCCAGTCGCGAAATTCATCACTTCCTCGAAGACAAATTCAAGTCCAAGAACGAATAGGAAGCCCCCAAGATGGTCATTCTTACGTTGCTGCTCGTCTTGGCGGCAGCATTTCTGGCCACGTCACTCACACCCTCTTTTTGTCTTTAGGCAGCCATCACCAGCCTGCAAGCCATAGGCGTTGCGGCGATATGTGTGAGCCTCTCCGCTTAGAACTTACCTCAGCGCCTTATAAGTAAGTCCATGCTGGTTCGACACCGACCATCAGATCCGAATTACTGCCACAGCCAGTGCTATTGCGGGCAGACTAGCATACAGTGATTGTGGACTCATGCTCATATTGCCAGATTCCCCGCTGTTCTTGTTGCTGAGTTGACAGTGTTATAGCCAGACAGCATCACAACTATCGCAAACATCCTCATTTGAATAAAACCGACGACTGCAGAATACCCACACCCACGGCGTCGAGGTTTCAACAAAGCGATCGGCAGAGAAAATCAGACTATATTTCCCTTTAGCCACCACGTCACTGGTTAATCGGTGTCCCAAAACTTCCGTTTTCTTCGGCGTGCGCCTCGTTAGGATATGAGCCAGCCAAGGTCAGGGGCTTCGCATCCAGCACAAGGGCCTTTCGAATGGCCAGAGAGATTCTCCGAACGCCACAAAATCTCCTACGAATGGGAAAATTTAGCATGGAGTAAATATTGTGGAACCATGCTGCGTTTTGAAACTCCAGAAGATGAAATCAAGTTCTTCCTGCAACTTGACGACGATTCTGCAAGACACGAAGGTCGGGTTCGGCCTGTTCTGGACATATGCTCTGATACACGGTTAGGAGACTTGCTTGAAGGTGACAATGATGGACCACAGAAGAAAATGGGGTGGTTAATAGACGGGAGCTATAATGAAAAGGATGGAAAGTGGACTTCGAGGCCATGTCTCGGAGCACTGTCGGCACGACAGTTGGCTTTCGAGCTACTGAAAAAAGTAGAACGTTTCTTAATAACGGTCGAGTTGTTTTTGAGGCGCCCATCAACTAACCAACGTCCTACATAGAGATATGCAATTCCCGGAAAGATCGACAACGAGCCAATCGACGCAGAACGTCGGCTGATGTAAGTGGTTATTGTGCTCTTCTTTTGAGACTATTGGCTGAATCTCCTTAGCTACATCACTGACCTTGACTGCTGGAGTATCCTTGCACTCGTTAAAACAGCTCCTGAATCTCTTGCCAGCCTCCTGGGAGATTTCCTCCAGAAGCATATATGCGCCAGAGCCTCTGTTAGTGTATCATTTGCTGTAAGTTCAACTCTCTGTAATTTGTCATTCCTCAATGCTCAGAAAATTTCGACAGTCTATTGGTCCCCCTATCTTTGCCCTTAACTTTCACATGCCATTTCGTGTCTGGCGTACCAGCAACGAGTTACTGCGTGATAAGCGTATCAAGAAGTCCAATGGAAAACCTCTCCGAACCTCCCACGACGTGTCATTTTTAATGTCTTCATTAGCCACTTCCGAAAGTTCTGAAGTGCATGGTATTTACGCAGGACACGTTGCATGCATGGTTAGTGGTCGTGACAAGTGGAGGTGGACCGCCCATCTAGCTATTGACACATGGTTTGATATGGACGAAGATATACCAGGCAAGGTTATGAGGTATCATTATGACCTTGAAGAAAGTGGAATAGAGCTAGATCCCCTCAGTTGTGGAAATGACGACGCAAAATTGCCAATATTGGATCCAAGGACATACTTCCTCAGGATTGTGGGAATTAGGTTTAGCCATATCAAAGGTGAATCGGATTTGCTCTTTCAAAACTGTAATGAAGGAGTCACCAATCTTGTGAGTTTCTGTAAAACCTATCGGAGACAGAATTATGACATCTAATATAACGTTTAGTTTCAGGGCCAAAAGCAACTTTTCTCTAAACTCCGGCCTTTTTCAAGCGGTTCTGATTTCGAGAAGCACGAAGGAGAGTTCGAAACGCTAGAGAAAAGCCTTGAGGAGTTGAAAGAAGTGCTCAACGAGTCGCTTGATGATCTCCATGAGACACTGAAAACGGTTGAATCGTTCCTTTCCTCAGAGGTCTATTTCTTTTCGAACCACAACGGGCAACCTGGTGATGCTTCAGAATTCTATCCCTTTCTATCTAATATCCGCGGGGATTTTAATGAGCTTGCGCGGCTTTTCGGATTCTTCAACAGCCTCAAAGATAAATGTGACGATATGATGGAGAATTGTAATGCGGCAAGGATGGCACTACTAATCAAAACTGCCCAATTTCCAAAGGTAAGATTATGATCTAAGTGTCCCTTATGAAACCTCAAGATTATTGACTTGATAGAAATTGAAACGGCAATCAGCCAGAAGTAGTAAGTTCACAAATGTAAGCAGTCATCGCTTTTGAGCCGTTTCTTTGGCCAAATCTTTCGCAGCTAACAAGTCGCGAGGCAACTCCTCTTTTCACGCATAACATGGCAGAAGGTACCAATGACAATGCTGGTTTTCAACGGAATCGGCGTCCAATATCTCCTACGAGTGGCATGCGTTTCAATAGTAATCGCAAACATCCTGAAGGTCAACGTTTTGGATAGGCGTGCCCTAAGGGAAGCACAAGGTGCCCACAGAGCGAGACTGCATCGATATACTGGAATTACATTTCGCGTGCATCTGTCGAAGGAACTAGCCTTCACTCATAACACCATCAAGAGAAAGTTTTATGACCAAAAAATTCGGATTTTTATAAAAACTTCCTTATTTTATCACTGTCTAGCATTCTGGAAAGTTTTAGAAACCCCGCTGAACGGCATGCTGACTTTACACTTTCGTCTGGCCCCAATGGCTATTGCGTCTTCCTTTTATGCTATGTCTGCTTGCTCTTGTGTTAAAATTGCAGCATGGCCTTGGTGCTTAGCAACCGAAACTCGTCACACTTTTTACATAGAGCTTATTACAAAAACATGTCTTAAAATGAAGAATCTTTTCTGGTCGCCGTATTTGACTGTCCATACTACTAGGCTCAGCTGGGCTGCCGCACATCTGAAGTACGCATGTGCTCAATATTTGGGTTCCTTAGAAACTGGGGATTATTCTTTTTGCTTATATTTTGATATCTGCATAGTCGCAGTGGCTTTTTGGCGTGCTAAGTCTTTGAATATATCAAATTCCCCGCGAGATGCTCGAGATTACCACATAACCATGGACTCTTTAAGGGGGAAAAAAGAAAAGACAAAAAAGAAAAGAAGGACGAGGAGTTACGACGTATATTTCTCATCAACCCTGAGTTCCTAACACACGAAGTAAAACCAGTCAGCCCGCTCTTTGCATCATAAGACTGAGAACGCATTGGCTTCGGCGCAACATCGAGAATCTTAGAAAACGTCATTTCCCCACCGAATCACATGTCTTTTCCTACGTTTAAGATAAGAATTGCCCTACATCAATTCTGCGTAAATCTAGTTGGAATCGCATATGCGTAATTCTGAGTCGAATAAAAGAACGGTTGATTCCATTTTCTCTTGAGATTAAGAAGACAGGCAGAATGACTTTGAATCCTTGGCTGGTCATACTGGTTTGAGTAGACACATGAGACAGAAGGAGGGCCAACGCAATCTTCAGACACAATTTTGAGCACTTCTATTCTTTTTCTGAATCATAATGTATTCCCTAGGTAGGATCTGATCTTGGGATGTTCTCGGTGTTCCAAGCTTAGCGTACACCTTACGTTAGGATCTGCCTCTGCGGCAAACACCAACGACTGCCTAAACTAAGGACAAAAAAGAGGTTCGATCATGCTCGCAAAAAATATCACTAATAGTATGGGGACGAATAAGCTTGCGGAAACAATCTGAGATGCAAGCGGGCGCTACGCTCATTCACTTCCATTAGCTGTGGCATTCCTGTCGCACGGTGGGCTGATAGCTTAGCCGTCATCAAAGCAATTTACGTTGAGGGACACAAAATTGAGACGCATCCCTTTGAATGCTTGCTTTTAAACTGTGTTGTGGTACGATTTCGCCTTTCTCGCCGCTGTTCTTCACCCTTCAAGCCACTGGGCTCTGTTGGGCCGCCACGTGTCGGACGTACATATGTGCTGACACCCTTGGCTTTCGTGTGAGTTGTTTCGGGCAAGCCTATCGGTCAGAACTGTGGTCTTGTCATGAAGAAAGACCAATGGGAGCTTCTTAAAGCTTTGAAGTAAGGCGACCTATCACAGTTTTTGTTTGTTTCCGTGGGCGAACAGAATTCATGCACTCCCACACTGGACATTTGAATTGATGCCGGTGAGGCGACCAACTCAAGGCTGCATTTATGTCCAATCCATAGCTCCCGCTTTGGGCGAACGGTAACATTCTTCATGCCTAACCATCCCACCCCACTCGGTGAAAGCTTAGCCTCCGATGAAGAAGGAGTCCAAAGTCCCCATGTCATTTGTGATAAGGGTCATTTTCTGTTTTTGTCCTCTTTCTCATCAAACGCCGTAGCACAAAGTGCAAGATACCAAATAGCAAGCAAACGGTAATTATGGCAACTCTCTCAATTAACGGTCTTCAATCATCCCTCGAGAGGCTGAGCCTTGACACTCCTCTTCCTTCCTTTCCTGTTGCCGACGTCCTGGTGCGGCCACTCGACATATTCCGATCTTACATAGCACAAATCGTGGCCGAGATCGCGGAATGTGACCCCGCGCTTGCGTATGACGCTGTTCAAACAACAGCAACCATTGCCATGGGCGATCTGGCAGTCATCCTTCCTCGTCTCAAAATCAAAGCAAATGCAGATGTCGCGGCAAAGCTTCTCGATAAAGTATGTCCTGACTGTCTCAGCTAGCGAATTCCTGCTAAAGAAGGAGTTTTTTTTTCCAGTTTCCTAAGTCTCCCCTCTACACGTTCCCTTTCGTCGACGGCATCCATATCCGAATCTTCTCTTCTCCCTTCACCCTGCCCAGACTTCTCCTACCCTTTATTGCCGATCGCAAAGAGCTCTACGGAGGCGACAAATCCTTTGGTCAGCGAGATGCATCATCTCCGGACCTGGGACGGCAGAAGGTCGTTATCGACTTTTCATCCCCCAATATTGCTAGCCAGTTTGAAGGCAGGCATCTTCGCAGCACCATAAATGGCGCTGCTATTGCCAATCTGTATGAGCAAATGGGATGGGAAGTTGTTCGGCTGAACTATCTAGGGGATTGGGGCCAGCAAGTTGCCCTTCTCGCCGTCGGCTGGGATAGGTTTGGTTCTGAAGAAGAGTTCCAAAAGGATCCTATCCGGCATCTCCTTGATGTATACGGCAAGATCGAAGAGGCCTTCAAACCTGAACTCGAAGCAAGTCACAAGGCCAAACTCGATAACAAAAGTACGGCCGAGATCGAATCCCAAGGAATCTACGCTGAGCGTAACGCCTTTTTCAAGCGCCTTGAAGACGGGGATGCTGATGCAATGGCATTGTGGAAGAAATTCCGCGACGTATATGTCGAGGACTACACCAAAGCCTACGCTCGACTGGGCATCAAGTTTGACGAATACCATGGCGAGTCCCAGGTAACATCCGAGTCTATTGCTCAGGTTGAGGCTGTCCTTAAAGACAAGGGCGTTCTCGAGGAGAGTGAGGGATCTTGGATCATTGATTTCAAAAAGCATGGTGCGAAGGGGTTGAGCACGGCAGTGTTGCGCAAGCGCACCGGTACCACCATGTATCTTTTGAGAGACATTGCGAACGTGCTTGATCTCGAGAAGAAGCATTCATTCGACAAGATGATTTACGTCGTCGCTTCAGAGCAAGACGGTCACTTTGCTCGTGTTATCAAGGCTATCGAGCTCATGGGTCTCGTTGAACTTGCTAAGAAGCTCCAGCACGTCGGCTTCGGTAAGGTTCAAGACCTTTCTGCCCAGCTTGGCAATGCGCATTTGTTGGGAGACATGCTGGATCAGTGTGCGGCAGCTGTGAAAGACGCAATGACGGCAGACCAAAATAGCGAGGCTCCCCCTGCTGCAGCCGAGCCCTTCGGTATCACATCTCTAATCGCGCAAGATATGCATACCAAACGCAGTAACGGATACTCGTTCGACAGCAAGAAAATGACAGAGTTTGAGGGAGAAACGGGTGCTGCACTCCAACTAGCATATACTCGCCTTAGCTTGACATTGAAGGAACTTGGGGCAGATCCGACCGCAGTCACGGCGGTCGACTATACTCTCCTCCAGGAGGAGGAGTATACTAACCTTCTTCGACTTATGGCACAGTATCCCGATGTGATCAACGCGGCATATAAGTCCCTCGAGCCGTCTGCAGTATTGTCTTTCTTGTATAGACTGGCTGAACAGCTTATTGAATGCCTCGACTTTGATGAAGATGAAGAAGCCGCCGAAGGACCAGAGATCGATCTTGCTAGAGCAGTATTGTATGAAAATGCAAGACAGGTATTGGAGAATGGGATGAAGGTTTTGGGGATTCGGCCTTTGGTTACTTAGGTTTTAAGGCCTGGACGTGCTTTGGGGTATTAAATTGTTTCCTTTTGGGAAGGTTAGCATGGTTAGCATTGTTTGTTTGCTTTGGGTGAGTATGGCCTAAGGATGTGATTGGAATTTGGCACTTGCTGTTGGGGCTGGTCGATGAATGATGACCTGATGACTGAAATGAGTACACATTGCGAACCATGGGCTGGGCCGGTAGTCGCATGTTGCATTTCTAAACAATTTGAACCCACTTTAGTACATCCATCCGTCTTACATTCTAAGCATTGATGGGAATAAAAGCTGCCGTCAACATCCAAGAGTTCTTAACGTGCTACGGAGGTTGGGCAGCACATTATTTGCAACCGGATTTCAGTGTAGACCGCTGGGTAGATGTTGGAACTCCTTAAGCGTTGGAATGGGGCCAGGCTGATTGTTCACTCGAACAATGACACATTACTTTCAAATTCCTGGTTGGGCAACCACCGTACTTCACTTGAACACACCTTCTCTTTTTGACTAAGTTTTGAGATACCTGTTCGTACCTTACCTTAGGTACTTGAAAAACTTATGAGAAATCTAGCGAGAATATCATCGCCTCTTCTTGTCACACAAAGAGGCGCCTTTCCGTCCCCTTCATCCTGCTGACACTCTCGCCGTGCCAAAACAACAATATTTCCGACTTCCAGCTGAATAATAGCAGAAGTAGGAGGTTTTCAGTTCAAGTTTTCCATTCTATTTCTCATTTACGGCAAGGGGGCAAACTATCCTAGTTGCCTTTTCCAGTCGCTCCTGCCTTTGCTAGACAAGGTGCGTTCCTTCCCCGTCCGCCACCAAGAGAATATTTCACCTCTGCCACGCCCACTCAACCACTGAATCATCCTTCTTTTCCGTTACTTCTCCAAGTTGGCCTTGAGATTCTCACTCTCCTCAAGTCGAAGTTTTGTTTTCTTTCCCTCTCAACCTCCGTTTTACTTCGCTTCCTCCTCCTCCTTCTCCTCCTTCTCCTCCTTCTCCTGCACCACCCCACCGCTTGATGTGGTCTGAGCACCTGACTTTCTCTACTCAGAGAACGAACAACAACTGATTATATTGGTTCTGCTAGCATCTCCAAGGCTTTTCTTACGTTGAATAAGGTGAGTGGCAGTTTCCTCATTTGTTAAATTGGTCATCTCTAACGTTTCGTTGTACTTGCAGCCACCAAACTTCCACAAACACAACTCGATCAACCATCGGACTTGCTCGCTGAATCCCAGCTAACAACTAAATTCCTTGCGAACACTCGATATACCACAGCACAGTTACCTTGTTATTCATCATGTCCGGCCGACGCGATCGAGGTACTACGGTCATCACGGCCGAGGAGCGAGTCCGTCGCGCCACTGAGGCCAAAACCAACATTCGTGAGGCGGTCGCATTCACCCCTGCCCTCCTAGGTCGTGTCCACACTCGTATTGATTCCAACGCTTTCCGCCGCTGCATTTCCGACAACGCTATCTACCAGTCTCTTTGCAACTCTCTAAAGGACAAGAACCTCCCTGAGCGTGAACGCCGCCCGGATCTCGTTGACTTTCTTGCCCTTGAGGCCATCATTCCTGTTCAGTACGGCGGTGAATACAACCGAGTCCTCAAAGATCTCTACATCAGATGCAACACTGAGAACTGGGCTGAGAAGGCTGTGCTTGACGCCAACCATGACTGGTACCAGGACCGGATTGGCGACGCCAAGAACTTCATCCGCAGCATGATCAAAAAGGTCGATTCTCAGCTGTTGGAAATCATTTTGGAAGACATCGAGACCAACTTTTGGCGTGAGAAGGTCCAGGACAATGTTCTTTATAAGAAAGTCACCGTCAAGATGCTGGAGAAGCGCCAGCTCAGTCAGCGAGACGTTCTCACCATGGTCGCTATTAACGGCGGCAAATACCCCACCGAGCTCTTCCGACATCTCGTGGTCAAGCAGAACTCGGAAATGCTCAACTATGGCAACAACCTTCATGCCCAGCACGACCTATATGACGACCAAGAGTATCAGGGTTCCGCTGCTCAAGCTATAATTCCAGGCAATGCCCCCTTGACTCAATCTATTGCTCAGAGTGGCCCCGCCATTGATGGTATCATTGAGCTTGAAGCCATCGCTGAGGCCATGCAGAACAAGCATAAAAGCCGTGAGGTCCGCAAGAAGCTGCAAGAGTTGAAAGAGCTTTTGAAGGACGACTACCCTGCCATCAATGCTGTTCAGAGCGGCCGTGTGCACAAACCCTCTGGCTCTGGTACCCAGCCATCCCGCTTGGGCTCTCGTGCGCGTCAAATGTCTAGTGATACGCGCGATAGAGGCCTCTTCGTGAACCAGGCTGAAAGATACTTCAGCGACAACGATGAACATGAGGGAACAGCCCAGAAGCCACAGGCTACCCGGGAAATGAAGGACGATGAGCAGGCCAAGCACCGACAGGGACCACTGGGTCAGTTGGGCACTCCTGTCATCAAGAAAGAGCCATCCAGTCATGATGAATACCTCTTTCTTTCCCGCACCAGTGCCGCTTCCTACTGATTGCTTTGAGTCACCCGAGAGGGAAGCTAAGGACGACAAAGACAACAACAGGGAAGATGGAGATGGGATGGGGATTGGGACAAAAACTGGTTCTTGCAGTACTTTCATTGGCAACTTTCAAGATTCTTGGCTGGCACTCTTTATCAAAGATTGAGCAATACCGGGGGGACTGTTTATGGTCTGTATGGGATGAGATTTTCTGGTTTTTTCTCTCCCTTTAGGTACTCAGTAGCAATTGGAATCCGTCAATACCGCCCGCCCGCGCCTTAGTTATCCCGCGCCTCCGTCCTTGTCATTCCTCCCTTTCTGTGGCTTAGTTGTCATTCATCATCGCGAAGATCCCCCTTTTCCATAATTTTGAGTGCTATACTACCATGATCCTTTCTTCATCCTTGTCCAGTTGCCTTGAACCGCTCCAACAGAGACTGGTACTGTGTTGCTATATCGTGTAAGATACAGATCCGGACCATCCTACAGCTCTAATAGCCTCTTATTCCTCTTGACGGATCAATGGGCTCTGAGCGTGTCTTTCTATGACGAGTACATTTAGCATTTTGTCCGCTTGTTCCATCATGGAGTGACAGCTCGGGCGCCTGCCTGTCTTATGGACCATCTTGAAGATCAGCCTCTTTCCTTCCGCGCAGGTTATTATGTCATTTTTCTTGATAATATTCCAACAAAACTTGCTGCTGAGCAGTCCAAGATTTCTTTGCCTCCCTGTATTCTACTTTTGGTTCCTTCCACATCATGACTATAGAAGAGGATTAATACATGGTGGTAATATCAAAGGTGTTGTGTCTGACTTCGCGCGAGAGGTAGCGAACAATTTTGCGGGATACTGATACGCGACCGGCGCAGTCTATGTCGTTACAGTCTTGCGCATTATAAATAATTAATAATAAGTCATCCATCACCAGCCAAGCTATGCTTTGGATTCTCAAACAGCTTGCCCAGGTTCCCGCGGATCGCTCGTGACCACGAATTCCGTCTTCTTGACAATGACCGGCGCGTCAAGATGATAATCCGCGCTCTCGTCATCTGACCCCTTCCCTTGCCCTCTTCTTACACCTCCCTCGATACCGACCTCGTTCTCGCTGTGATCGATTCCACTGCCTAGGGGCTGCATCCCGCTCTTTCCCGGCCTCCAGCTCTGCAGTGCGTATCGGCTTCCTACATTTCCTCCGCCGGTTGCGCCACTACGTCCGTATCCGCTTGCTCCGCCGTATTTATTGCTCCTGCTTCCTGATCTGCTCTTCTCGTTGAAGTACTTTACCAGCGGTGCGAGCGTCGGTACGCAGGTTACAATGATGCCGAGGTTGTTCTCGATGGCTGACCACATGATCAGGGGCGCGGAGTCGAGGTAGTTCGAGAGGGAGTGTACGGTTTGGATTCGGATGATTTGGATAATGGTAATGAAAGCTCCGAGTCCGAAGAGTCCGAGAAGAACGAATTTCTTGCGCTTTTGGATTTTGGAGGTTACGAGGACGGGAAAGGGAAGGAGCATTCTGTGGAAAGCTTGTTAGTTTGGAGACAAAGCTGGGGGCCGTAGGACACATACACAACAATATCGAAGAAGATTGTCAAAGATGCCATACTGGTATAGAAGGGAACTCCCGGGATACATGACCCGTTGGTGATTGTGGGATCCCACTGCTTGGCGATCTGTTGTATGTTAGCAGCTGTGCAATGAGTTCTAAGCGTGAATCGTACCGGTGTGCAGAGGTTAATTTGTACGACCAGGAAGGAGATGTGGTAGGCTATGCAGAGACCGATGGTTGCGAATGTGCTCCATCTATAGATTCCTTTGGGTATGAACCGCAAGTAAGACAGAAGCAAACTAAGTTTGAATCCAAGGATACTAGTGATGTAGCTGAAGCCTGTTAGACTCGTCCGCTGCTCTAGGACCATTAAACTTACAACGGCGCTCCAGCATACTGCAAGAGACCAAAATTGAAGAGGTTCTCTGTTGGCATGTCTTCTAGTTTCTTGAGTCCAAGACCCCATTTCGTTTCTTCAAAATCTGTAAGAATCAAAACAAAACAAGCTGTAAGGGGATAAACCTACGAATCGAGCTGACTATGGCAAAACCACAGGCCGCAACCTGCGCAAGGTTAGAAAACCAGTTCTTCGTCTTTAGTTGAACTCAAGCTTACCCAAGTAATAACAATGATCCAGTCATCTACAATTCATAACATCAATATTCTGTACACGCATTTTCAAATCTTTGAACTCTAATGTATGGCTTACCTGAGCCTGCTGCCTTTAGCATTCCCATACGAACGTAGAGTCGCAGTGACATGATGATCAGCGACAGCGCCGTAAATGCCAGCGCGACAGCCGTGATCGTAGGCCCCGTGGACTCTGTCCCCGGCGGGGTATGGTACGTCCACGACTCACTCATCGTGATAGTTTCACGAGTAGCCTCCTCTGGCTCGGCCCAGTGTGTGGCGAAGATTGGGGCTTCGGGGGGAGGCTAGCTTCCACAGCCAAAAACTTGGAAGACGAAGAACGGTTGGAGTCGCCTCCCGTTGCCGATCGAACCGACAAGGCGCCCTAGGTAGGGGAGAGGAAGGGACGAGGCACACAAAATGGACAGAGTGGCGGGCGGACCCCAGATGATATCCGCTTTATTCGGGGAGGCTTCTGGTCCTAACTTTATCGGACAACTTCTCTCGCCTCTCTCTCACCTGGTCATCATTTTCTGTGCCAAAAAGGGGTAGTGGAGGGTACGAGGTAAAATAACAAAGGTTTTGCAAGGCGTCAATTACCTCCCTCCTCGAACCTTTGCTCCCAGGCCATAGTCCCGACCTTTTGGATTGGCTCAGGTACCGAGTGTCTGGCCAAGAAGGCCATCCCCCTGTCGGAGCAAAAGTACGATGTCACACTTGAGGTGACAACCAACCTGCTGCAAGAACAAACTTTGTAGTTTATCTGCTCCGTAGTGCACAGATATGTACGGCACCGTCGACTCCGGCTTCATTACTGGGATCAATGAGGCAACGTCCGTCTGCGAACCCCCACTCCTTCTGGTACAATACACGTTTGTGAGTTCTCCATAACGCCACGAGGGCATAACACGGGGTACGACTCAAACCCTTCTACCTGACCCTAGTCAATAAGCATGTCGTCGGTCGTTACATTTCAGGAGCGTACCCTGCAGACGAACTGGGCATACCTCATATCTCGAAAAAAAAAACTTCTCGTTGGGACCATACACTTCATTACTCCAGGCCTGGCTTGCGAGTATCACATTCTAGAAGGGTTGGGACCGCGGGTTCCTACGGCAGTCCGCAGGGCGCACTGGGTCAAAATTCAAGGTAGTGATAGGAACACCTTATAAGCGTAAACATATGTAATCTCGCGTAAAACGATTTTTGTTTTTATATATTTCTAGGTAAGTATTTACCTTTTTAGGAAATAAGGGTTTACTATATAGAACTATAGCCTCCTACAAGGCTTTATAATAATCCGTCGGAGGTTAGATCTTCCGGTTCCGGTTGATTAGGTATATAGTCTATACGCGCAAATCGATAAATAAATAGGAATTTAGTAAGGCTTAGAACTTCTTCCTTTTCCTTACGCTAAGCAGAGTTTAGGTATATAACCCCTACTATATAGAAATTTATAATACTTTCTATAACGTACATGATAAGCGAGTGAGACAGACAAGCGAGTGAGACAGTAAACCGCGACCGTCGCACCTTGACGCGACCGGCACCTTTTCCTCTACAATAAATCATGGAATCAGCTAGTATTGAAAGAAGGTTACAAATTGCCCTTCAAGCAATGAGAAATGACCCAAAACTTAGTGCTCGGGCCGCAGGTGCACTCTATACAGTCAGTCACGCAACATTAAGCCGGCGACTAAAGGGAATAGTCTCACGACGCGACAGCATGCCTAATTCACGGAATTTATCAGATTTAGAAGAGAAGACAATAGTTGAGTATATTCTCGACCTAGATGCGCGATCATTTCCTCCCCGGCTGAGTGGTGTGGAAGAAATGGCCAATCGACTTCTCGCAGAGCGCGACGCGCCTCCAGTTGGGAAGCGCTGGGCTTCTAATTTCGTCAAGCGACAACCACAGCTTAGGACGCGTTTCTTTCGCAAGTATGACTATAAGAGAGCTCAATGCGAAGATCCAGAGGTGATTCGTGGCTGGTTTTCGCTTGTGAAGAATACAATTGCGAAGTATGGTATTGCTGATGCTGATATCTACAACTTTGATGAGACCGGCTTTATGATGGGCGTTATTGCTTCTGGAATGGTTGTTACAAGTGCTGAAAGGCGTTCAAATACGAAGATGACACAGCCTGGCAATAGGGAATGGGTTACAGTTATCTAGGCTATTAATTCCCAAGGGGAGAGCATCCCGCCATACATCATCGTTGCAGGCCAGTATCACCTCTCAAGCTGGTATACAGAAACCTCTCTTCCGGGCGATTGGGCTATTGCAACGTCTGAAAATGGATGGACAACAAACGAGAGAGGTATTGACTGGATCAGACACTTCGACATTTATACAAAACCACGTACGTCTGGGAAATATCGCCTCCTCGTTGTTGATGGTCATGAAAGTCACCACTCCGCAGCCTTCGAGCTCTTTTGTCAAGAAAACAATATTATTACACTGTGCATGCCGGCTCACTCGTCTCATCTACTTCAACCCTTAGATGTTGGTTGTTTTCAGCCGTTAAAGAATGCCTACGGTCGGCAAATTGAGAATAAGATGCGGCGAGGCACAACCCATATCTCGAAGGAAGATTTCTTTGCAGCATTTCACGAAGCTTTTAAGCAGTCTTTTACGAGGAAAAATATCCAGGGAGGTTTCCGAGGAGCTGGACTTGTCCCTTTGAATGCAGAAAGTGTTCTCTCAAAGCTGGATGTAAAGTTCCGAACGCTAACGCCTGAGGAGGGGGTCCCTCAGACACCAGACCCTTGGATCTCTAGGACGCCGAGCAACCCAAGCGAAGCAAGATCACAGTCTACTTTTATTAAGAGTCGAATCTCACGCCACCGAAGCAGCTCTCCAGCATCAATTTATAGTGCTGTGAGTAAGCTAGCCAGAGGGACAGAAGGACTAGGGCATCGGGTAGCATTACTAGAGTCAGAGGTTCAAATCCTTCGAGAGGAGAATGCAATATTAAGTCGGCGTCGAAGGGCTAAGAAAACACGTCTACAGAAAGGAGGAAGTCTTACTATATCTACTAGAGAGGATATACAGTCGCAAAGAGAGGCAGACACGCAACTACAAGAGGAAACGCGACGGAGTAGTGGTCGCAAAGTGAGGTCTGAGACGACTCATCGTCGGTGTGGCGTATGCGGGAATACAGGCCACAACGCGAGAACATGTCAATTTATTGAGGAAACATCCGAAGAACAGGAATCCGAGTAGTATTAATCAATCTAAGATTTCTTGTTATAGATTTCGATATTATTGTCGCGAAGGTCTGGTTTACTGTCTCACTCGCTTGTCTGTCTCACTCGCTTATCATGTACGTTACTATTTTATAAAGATTTAGTTTTTATCTTTTATTATACTTCTATTTTCTTTTATCTTCTTTATTTTTGATTTTTTTTTCCGATTTTTTAAGCTTTTATATATTTCTATATAATTATTTACTAACTATTAGCTTTTATATAGATTTGCATATCCCTAGGCGCTAGGCGTCGCTTTTGTTATATTACGTATAGTTTTCTAGTAAAGCTTTATAACATCCTATAATATCTTATAATATCTTATAATATCTTATAATATCTTTATAATCCTAAACGATACTCGATATTACTTTATACTACTGTATATTATAGCTTAGGATATAAAGCTAGCTACTAAGCTTATGCCGGATAAGATCGGAGATATAAAGATTCCTACGGAGTTGCCTACTAAGCTACCCTCTATATATACTTATGCTTTCGGAACCGGCTACTACCTTACCTATATATATACTTCTATAATTCCCTTATAATATTATATTAACTTATTATAAATAGTATTCCTTATACTAGTAATACTTTTATTAATAATATTCTAGATAATAAGGAAGTAGAGGTATAGTCTCTTTATACTTCTATATATACCTTACTTTTTTACTTATATATTATATAGGCTTATAACTTAATTAATATTTGCTTTATAGTTAAGAACGGAAGACGATAAAAAAAAGCGCTTAAGTATAAGCATACGTAGAATACTAACTTTTTCCTTATATACGTATATAGAAATGCATGCAAGGGTAAAGACTAGTATAAGAACTATATTAAGGGTAATAGTCTATATAATACCTATATTATTCTAGACGGCTATGCTAGCTATACTAACTATATATATAATTCTAGTACTTCTAACTATAGCTTTAGTAAGTTTCGTCTTAACCTATATATAACTAAATATAAATCTAATCTATTCTATATAGCCTTATCCCCCTTAAAGCAACCTGCCGTAGAGATTTATACTTCCGCCTTAAGTAGTAAGAAGTTATATATCTCCTATATAGAGTATAACTTTCTTAACGCAGTCTATAGTATTAAGCCTAAGCATATACAACTTATTAGAAATATATTAGTTTCTATCGTAGATAAGCTTGCTAATATTAAGTATAATATATTATCGTATATATCTAGTACTATCTATATATCTTTGCTAACTATAGTTATATATAGATAAGAACGAAAATATTAAGATCAAGCTTTATTACGACTAAGTAAGACTTTATAAAATCCTATATAACCGTATAATAACTAGAGATAATGTAAATATATATTTATATAATGTTATAGATACCTACTAAGGCGTATAGAATCGGGAATCTAGCATATAGAAACGATAAGTATATTTATAAGAATAGGAGGATAGATATAAGCGTTTACGGTTAGTAACTTTAGTTTATAAGTCGGGTATTTCTATATAGGGTTTAATACCCTTATATAGAAGCGTAAGACTATCTATACCCTTACGTTTTTAAGTTTTTTTTAAGATACTTAATTTATATTTCTTTACTAATATCTATATTTTTCCCGTTCTCCTTCGTAAATCTCCATATAGACTATTATAACACCTTACTATAGCTAGCCGGCTATATATCGACCTTACCCCTTTTTAATCTATTATTATTAAAAAGTTTTAGAATAGCTAGACTTATTCTAATATAATTATATATCTTTCCGAATTATTCTAAATTTAGGTCTTTCCGTTAATATTTAAACGTTTCTTATAAAGCTTAAACCTCCGCTACGAAGTCTATATAGAATTTTCTAACGCCTTACTATAACGTATCTTCTAGCTTTTCTTTAATTATAGGCTATCCGATTTAGATATTCTTTTATACTTACAGACGGAAGGCTTTATAGTCTTATAACGTAGCTTAGAAGATATTCGAAAATGCTATAAACTATAGCGCTATTAAACCCCCGAGTAGCTTTAAGTAGTATTTTACTAAGCTATAAACTTCCTTGCCTTTATAATAAGTAATAAAATATACGTTATATAAGACTTTAGCTAAGAATTCCTCTTTATATATATGCTAATATAGCTATATTATTAGCTGCTTAGTTTTATATAAAGCATATCGTATAGTTTTTCCTAAGGAAGTTATAAACCGACTAAAGAGATCTAATACCGGCGGAAAGGTTAGACTATGCTAGGTCTAAACTTTATATAGTTACTCGATATATATAATAAACTACTTCTATTTAGGTTTAAGATATATACTAATATTAATATATACTTCCGTTATATTATATAGTTTTACGTTAGGTTTTCTATATATACGGCTTGTTTTATATTAGCTTAATATCTATCTATACTTTTATTACAAGGTATTATATTATAAACTATTTGTTTAGACTATAGTATAAAAACTATCTTAACTATTAATAGTTATTAATATCTATTATAAGACTATATAAAGAAAGCCTCTTTATAGCTAGGCTAAGACGTTTTTATTTAGTTCTATAACTATTAGATCTTTAATAAAAGTATTTATAATAGGGAATTGATAGGGACGCATCACGAATTGATAGGGACGCATCATCCTTAGGGACGCATCACATTCTAAGGTTGTGATTGGCTCAAAATTTTATTGTTAGTGCATCCGAATTCTGCCATCATCTAATGAAGTATCTTTCTTATCTTCTTAGCCCATCCCTTCATAACTACGAAAGCGCATTAGACATATTCAATTTATTCTCCTTTACAACGTCAAGATGTCTACCTCTACAAGTCAATCAAGGCCCCAATCGCGTCGCCGACCCAGCAGCTCTAGTATATACAATCAATTGCCTTCTTCCAAGCGCCAACGCCGTGCTATCTCAGTTAGTAGTGATGCCACTATCAGTCAATTCTATGGGGCTGGCGATCGTGAGGGTCAACCTGACCTAATCTCTGAGATTCCACCTGAACAATTACAGCAAGATTCCGACACAAGCTACAACCCCCAGGGAGATGAATTATATCTTCTATGTTCCTTTCCAAAGGGGACAATACGTATGCAGCGTACAATTTTACCTGAACGTCAACCAAAAGAAAGCCAATTAGTATTACAACCTGAAAATCAACCCTTACAACCCACTTCAGATCAGTTCTCTACTGTTCTAAGCCTCATTCAAGAGGTTGTTGGGACAAACCGACGTCTTACGCGTGCTCTCCTCCAACAATGTGAACGCGTTCGTCGATATCGTGAGGCTTGGGGCTACTCACCACACCCTTCAGACATATCCTCAATCGGCGAGTCTCCTCCTCCTCCACCTTATTCACCTCCCCGACAAAGCCCAGAAGTGATAGCGATACCATCTTCTCCAAGTACTTTATTCCTTACTACAAGCGAAAGGTCGAAATCACCTACCCCCGAAACTATTCCAAACCCACCGATCCCTGGCGAACCAGAAGCAACAATTGAAACCCTCCTCGACCGAGTTAATAAATTTGCAAAAGAGCATGGATTTGGGATTGCAAAGTATAATAGATGCTATCGTAAAGGACGTATAATTCGCTATACACTTCGTTGCGATCGATTTGGGCTACCAAAGCGAGGTAGAGGTGCTGGCATCCGAGCCCGCGCATCTCGGAAGTGTGATTGCCAATGGCAAATTATTGCTGAAGCAATAGAGGAGGGGAAATGGCTTTTACGTCAGCATTCCAACCCAATACACAGCCAGCATAATCATATCCCTAGCTTAGCATCATCTGCACACCCAGCCTATAGGAGGTTGACTGAGCCTATTAAGGATGCAGTTGAGACTACTAGTCGGCGGGTTGGTATTCGGGCACGCGACGTAGGTGCTATTATTCAGGAGCAGTTTCCTGAATCTGTTTTCACCCAGCGGGATATCTATAACGCTAGAGCCCGAATCAATCGCGAAAAGCTTAATGGGTATACACCAACTGCAGCTCTAATCAAGCTTTTTGATGAGCGGGAGATCCCTTATATTGTGAAGTGGGCGGATGATGAGCCGAATCGGCTTGTTGGGCTTGTCTGGACGTTTCCATACTCTCTCCGGATGTGGAAGCGGTTCCCCGAGGTTATCAGCTTTGACAACACCTATAACACCAATCGCTTCAAGCTTCCACTCTTCCAAGCTACAGGGCAAACATGTCTTGGATCGGTATTCAATGCAGCATTTGGTCTCATCGATAATGAGAGACTAGAGGGGTTCCAGTTCTTATCGCAGAGTATCTTACAACTCATTAATCAGAACTCTATTCGCCAACCAGATGTTATTATCACCGACTACGACAGACAGATGAAGGCAGCTCTTAACGAATACTTTCCGAATGTGCAACAACAGCTTTGTATTCACCATATCAACTCAAACGTTATGCTTAAAGCCAAGCAGAAGTGGCTTCAGAGCTATTCTAGTAGTAGTGGGTCTGAAGAAGACGATCTAGCTCCACAACCAGTTACCGAACTTAGCGATGAGGACCATGCCTATATCCATACTTCAGTAGATGGGGCTACGCCACATAGCTACCGGGGGGTTCTTATAATGTGGAAGTTGGTTCTATTTGCTGAGACAGAGGATGCCTTTAGGAAAGCATGGGCAAACCTTTGCAAAGAGTTTAAGGACCAACGGCCTATTCTGAACTACCTGCATGGAATATATCTACCACTAAGGGAGCAGTGGGCACGTTATTCTATTCGCCAGTACCGAAACTTCGGCATCCGTGTAACCTCAGGGACGGAATCAAGCAACAACAACATCAAGGGCTATCTTCTTAATGGACTTAGCCACCTATATCACTTAGTTAATGTGATGCAGGATATGCTTAAGGATCAAGAGGTTCGCTTCAAGCAAGCTTGTGCACAGGATGAGATCCTCACAAGCCGTGAGTTTATAGGGAACAGATCTGAGTACCTTGGGGAGCTTCGAACAATACTCTCATCGCAGTGTCTTGGTTTGATTACGAAGCAATACCGTCTGGCAAAGAAGGCTCTACCAACAGGTAGAAATCCATTTCCAGCGCCTCTTAGAGACTGCACAGAGGACTGTACTGTCTCTATAGAGTATGGTATCCCATGCTGCCATAAGATCTACTCTAAACTTGTAGATGGGGTACAGTTTATGAAGGATGAGGTTCACCCACGATGGCGGCTGCGGGAGTCTTCTTCCCAGGATCCATATCGACGGATCCTTGATCCGAAGATTGCAGGAAACCTCCGTGGCAGACCTAAGAACTCAATGCAGCCAGTCCCATCATCCCTATCATTAAGGGATAGCACCCAATCAAGCAACCAGCTAGCTAGACAATCACACAGCCAACTACAAAGTCAACAACCTAGCCAATTAGCAGCAGGGCGCAGGCGTGGCAGACCACCAGGAAGCCGTAATAGGACCACCTTAGCAAGGCTTACACAAGAGACAGCCAGTAGCCAGGCGCCAACCTCTTCCCAGCGGCAGACACGAAGCCAAGTAACTACTCTTAGTACTGGCCGATCAACTGGCCTTCGTTCGAATGGAAGAAGATTACAGGCAAGCATCCGTAGGACGAGGAGTCAATGGGAACTACTTAGTAGTAGTGATGAGAGTCTCAAACGTTGAGGGTAGGGGGGGCATTCTTTATTATTATATAAGAGGAAATAGAAGTAGAAATCAATTGAGATTTATAAAAGCCGTTTCAGTTTAGTTTGATAAAACCCAATTCCTCCTTAGAAGGGAAGAAAAAGACCTACCATTTGAGATTTGCAAAAGCGGTCGTTTAGATGGTTTTGCAAATCTCAAATGGGAGGAATAGCCAAGAAACGTAGGCTAGTAGGGCGGGCCGGCTTTATGTCTATGAAACGGAGGCAGGCCTCTTATGGCTGTGAAAAGGTGGGGCGTTAGCAACGCTGGCCTCACCGCCTTCGCCGACTTGTACCTGTGGGTCACCAAAATTTCTAGCCAATCACAACCTTAGAATGTGATGCGTCCCTAAGGATGATGCTGTCGAATTGAGGGTTCAGAACGATGTATATTCCGTTATGTGTGTAACTGTCTAAGGGCCCTTCAGGGGCGCGTAGGGAAGGGGGTATGCCACCCCCTGACCCGGGGCTCGGCGCTCGGAAATAGTGTTCTGCCGAGCGTTGCCGAAGCCTCGCGTAGCGCGCTCAATCTGACACACCCCCTCAGGGGAGCGCCGAATCGGGGCTTCCCTGCCCTCGAGTCGCCCTCTCCCCCTCGTATTTAGATTACACTGCGTTCAGAGCTCTTCTTTCGCTCATCCCTCGGCTGGTAGGCTTTCTACTGCGCTGTCTCCTCTCCTTCTGCTAAGAGGACGTTTTATACGTACAACTCGCGTACCACAGCAAGTCACGAGCTTCCCGTGGCACTCGGAGCGCGCTTCTCGTGGTCTTCGACCGCCCAGACGTCTTCCTGCGCGGCTCTCTTGGCCCACGCTTCTTCGTCTTCTTCTAATTCGCGTCTCCGATTCCGCTTCAGGAGCTCTGCCTGTTCGCTCATACGGACCTGCTTCCGGAACTCGCGGAACTGTGGGAGCGCGAGACTCTTCGTCAGACCGTCTGCCATAAGCTCTGACGACGGTGTGTATGCCACGGATACGCGCTTCGCTGCGACCTCTTGTCGTAGCCAGTGGTTGTGAATATCCACGTGCCGTAAGCGCGTCTGAAGGGTCACTAGATCCGTTGTCACCAGTCGAACGGTCTGTAAGTTGTCGCATTGGATCTGAATCGTGGGTACGCTGCGCTTTTCTGCGGGAAACGTCGCTTCCGGCGCTTCTTCTGTTGGAAGGTGTACGTTTAGCGCGGAGATCAGGCGGCTTGCAAATAGCGCTTCCTTTGCTGCTTGCGAGAGGGATAGCAGCTCAGCTTCCGTCGTAGATGTGGTGACCGTGGCCTGTTTGTTAGCGCGCCACGCAACGAGCCCGCCGAATAGCTTCATAGCGAGCGCCTGAGAGCTCTTCCGATCCAGGGAGTTGTCTGCGAAGCTGGCATCTGACGCCACGATAAGCGTGTCTTCCTCGCTGCCGGGTTCGCAGCCGTATTCGAGGCAGAGGTAGCGGGTGGAATAGAGGTAGGCGAGCGCTCTGTCCGCTGCGCGTTGGTGTTTCGGCCCGGGATTCTGGTTGAAGCGCGCGAGACGGCTTGCCGCGAACGCGACGTCGGGTCTCGTCATTATTGCGGCGTATAGGAGAGTCCCGACCTTCTTCTAGTACTGGTTGACTTCCCACGCGCTGGCCTCTCCTTCGTAGGGTAGAAGCTCCTCCAGGACCATAGGAGTGTACGAGCGCGCTTCAGAACCGTCTTCTAACGCGTTAGCTGTGGGTGGAAGCAGCCGCCTCACCTTCTCGGCGTAAACTGCCTGCGAGAGCCATAATCGGCGTGTGGCTCGGTCTCGTATGACCTCGATTCCTAAAAACCACTGGAGGTCTCCGCCTCCTTCGAAGTGGTAGCGCTTCTGTAGCTCAGAGACCTCCCGCAGCGCTGCCTCCTTGCGCGCGCGGGGAAACGCCAGTACGCAGTCGTCCACGTAGAAGAAGAACATGACTTCGCCTTTTTGCCAGCAGCAATTCTCGCCTGCCACGCGTTCGAATCCACGTTCTACGAGTCCCTTTTCTAAGTGGCGTTGCCACAGGAAAGGGGAACGTCGTAGGCCGTATAGCGCCTTTCTCAATCGCAGGATTCTTCCTGGAACGCGGTAGCCCGGCGGAAGCTCCATATAGACGGTCTCGTCTAGATCCGCGTGGACGAAGGCGTTTACCGCATCGTATTGTAGTAATTCTAGGTCAAAGCGCGCGGCAACGGCCATCAGAACTCGGAACGACATACCTGCGAGCGTCGCGGCGTACGTCTCCCGCGCGTCTCTTGCTTGCTGGTCTCCTCGAATAACCAGGCGTGCCTTGAATTTGGCTAATCGCCCGTGCTTATCAAGCTTGTAAGTGTATACCCAGTGGCATCCGAGGACCTGGTAGCCGCGCGAGGCGCTTCTTGCGACCTCTTCCCACGAGCGGGACTCCTTGTGCCCGTCTAGGTGGCTTCTTTCAGCGCGCAGGAACTCCTCCCGGAAAGGGTGACGTTGCAACTGATCGTGAGACGTTGGCAAAGGGGCCAGATCCCTCCAGTAGGCGCCTTTCTTTCGGCCTTGCGCTTCCACGCGGGAGCGGAGCTCGGTCGGCGCCAACGCAGTCACCACATCCCGGTTACCGCGCGCTCTGAGATCCTTCGTCTCTTCTGCGAGCGTCTGGCTCCGGTCTCTGTGGGAGCTGGGCTCACTTGTCTCAAACGCTTCTACCACGGAGCAACCTTCCTGGGATTCACTTGCCTCTTGCTGACCTGTAACTTGGTCTTCCAAAGGGCCTTCATCCGCGCCGTCATTCCCGGATTTCACGGTGAAGGTTGCCTCGGAAACCCTCTCAGGGGCGCGCGGCTGGCCAGGCACAACGCGATCCCTTCGTGGGCCGTCTTGACGTCTAGGGTTTTGTTTGTGAAGCGTCGTTCCAGCTAGAAAAGCGGCTTTGTACGACGTCCGTGGTGTGACCTTCTTATAGATGGGCTTCGTAGCGGGGATATCCCGCGTATGCTCTTCTCCCCACCCCCTCACGTCGAGCTCGGTGAGCACCGCGAGAAAGGATGTGGGAGGCGACGCCTCCGGCGTCGGAAAGGGCTCAAACCGCGCTCCCGTGTATTGCCCTTCCACTTGCTTAGGCGCGTCCGCTTCAGCGTTATGGTGCCCGAGCGCTTCTGCTGCTTCCAGGGCAGGCTCACCGGGATCGGCGTGCTCTGAGACTTCTTCTGCTTCTTCGTCAGCGCTTTGTATATAGTTTTCTGAGCCCGTGGTCTGTCTGATCAGCTCCTCTATGCGCTGCTGAATCGCCTGCAGGTCGAGGTGGTTGATTTCTTCCACTAGGGACCTGACGTTGCCGTCGAAGTGGCATTTCTCGTTAAACACCACATCGCGCGTGGTAAATACTTCACTACGCAGGGGATTCCATATCCGGAACGAGTTGCTTGATGTGTAGCCGACTAGGTAGCCTATCCAGGCACGCGGAGCGAGTTTCTGGCGCCTGTTGCGCTTCAGCTGCGCATCAGTAGTCATTGCGTACGCTTTGCACCCATATGAGCGCAGATGAGAGAGGTCTGGGCGCGCGTAGAAGCCGCTTTCCTCGTGCCAGAACTGTCTGTGGAAGCGCTCGTACGGCGACTTCCACCCCCTGACTGCTGACGGCGTTCGGTTGTAGACGTAGGTGGCTGCTTTCGTGACTTCCGGCCAAAGCACGTCCGGTAGCGCTGCGCTTCTAGCCATTGCCCTCGCGCGCTCTTTGATAGCTGCCGCCCCGCGTTCAGCGCCTCCATTCTGTGACTGTGTATTAGGAGCCGATGGCTCTATTGTTATCCCGCGTGCTGCTAGCATTTGGGTCACGCGTAAGTGCTTTTCGAGCTCCCCATCGGTCTCCAGGA
Organism: Colletotrichum truncatum; assembly: GCF_014235925.2. Taxonomy (NCBI): domain Eukaryota; kingdom Fungi; phylum Ascomycota; class Sordariomycetes; order Glomerellales; family Glomerellaceae; genus Colletotrichum; species Colletotrichum truncatum. The sequence goes on along the minus strand of NW_027222404.1, from coordinate 915,150 downwards.
ACTTCACTGATATGTCGTAATGGGTCTTCAGGAGCTCCAGGAAGTCCGTCAGGGTCGTTAGCAGAACGTCAGTAGTGCGTCCCGTAAGGTAAAAGTCCCACGCTAGACCGCTTGCGCGGTCCACGATGATCATGGTTGACGTGTACCCTTCGTAACCTTCTTCGTAGTCGTGGAAGTCCAGTGCGAGCCTCTCACCAGGCTTTGCGCGCTTCAGGGATTCTCGGGGCGCTCGGCGAACCATCCGGCGTGCTTTGCTTTCGCCACAAGCGTCGCAGTCAACTGTTGTTATTGGACCACCCCCTGAGGCGAGCCGGACTCCTCGCGCCGAATTGGCCAGGTGGCGGATAGCTTCCGGTCCCGCGTGGCCTAGTCTGCGGTGCCAGAGTTCAGCGCTTGCGCTGATTGCTTTCCTGCGCGTCGCCGTTGTGTAGTTGTGCCTTCTGCGCGGCTTGGGGTCGTCTGGTGCCGCGCTTCGCGTGACTGGCGCCGTTGCGAATGCCGCGTCGATCTTTCGGTAGTCCAGGACTTGCTGGCCAGCAACTTCTGTGAGAGCGCAGAGAAACGTTCCGTCCGCGCGTCGTAAGCAGTTATTCCGGGGACTCATATCCCACCAGAAGCCTCTCCTGCGTAGGCGCGTGAGGGAAACCAGGTTGCTCGCGAAGCCGGTACAGAGTGCGACGTCGTAGAGGCGGAGCTTCGTAACAGTGCTCCCCTGCTCTCTGACTCTGATGTCGACGGTTCCGTATGCTTCGATAGCCACTTGCTGAGCGCCTGCCCATAAGTAGTCGCCTGCTGGCGCTCCTGACAGTGTGGTGAACCACGAGGGGTCGTTGAATACATGGATCGTTGATCCAGAGTCCAGGATCGCCGATCTGAAGAGCTCGTATGTCTCCGGAGCGGTGTGGAAGGCACTCGGGACGGTCCCCTTGCTTCGGCCATATAGTCAGTGTTCTTCTTTCGCTGGTTCTCTCACCTTCCTGACACGGTTTGCGAGCGTTTCGTCTTTTCTCATCCGCTCGTCGAGGTTCGCGAGAAGCTCTCTACTCGGCTCGTACCACTCAGGGCGCTCCCGTTCGTTGACGAGCCAGCACTTCGAGAGCGGGTGAGGTTTCAGGCACGCAGGGCACAGCCGGTTGCCCTCGCTCTCCCCATCGCTTCTCTTCCGCGACCGGTCTCTGCGAGCTCCTCCTCTGGAGCGCGTGTTTCCTCGAGATCCCCGGCTGCTTCTCATTGGTACCGTTAGGCGCGCGGGGGAAGTTCGTTCCCCTTCCTCTTCGTTTCTTGAAGTGGCTTCTGTGGTAGGACCAAACGCTCCGCGTCCGGCCTGCTTCTTCGGGTTGTGTTGAGAGGTTGTTTGTAGGAACCGCCGCGCGTCTGACAGGACTTCTCCAACGCTCAGTTTCTCGCTTTCGACGCGTTCGTCCTTGACGGTCTGGTATGAGAAGATCCATGTATCGGCGTAGCTGTGGCTCACGGCGTAGGTGAATTCCGGGAACCATATACTGGGGAGCTCGGTACCCGGGACGCCCGCCGCTGCTGCTTCGTGGATTGATTCTTCCCACTTCGTAAGCCACTCTTCCAGCTCTTTCTTCGTTGCGAGTCGCTTCCGCTCCGGTATCTGGAGCGCTCTCTTATATGCTTCGCTCGCGGCGGTGCGTCTCTCACGAGTGGTTATCCCTACGCGTTCCTTCAACGCGTAGACCCAGCGGTCCAGTGCGCGGTCCGCGGTACAGCAGCTCTTGAGGAGAGAGGTGCTGACTGTATCTCGGACCCAGTCTTCGAGCACGCGAATCCCTTTCAGGAACGCTTCATGGGTCTTGGAGCGCTCCATATATTCAGACCGACGTTCCTTATACAGGGCGAGATTGGCTGCCGAGAGCTCCTCCAGCGCTTGTGCGCGCGTTTCGTAGTCGGCGTCTTCGTTTAGCACTTCGGCTTTGCCGGTCTTGGGGTGATCGTATATTTCGGGGCGCTTCGGCCGCTCCATCCGCCGCTCGAGACGCGTTTGTCCCGTGTTTAAGGCGCCTGGGCGCTGGGGATCGATATATCGCCAGAGGTCGTAGGACTTGGCCTTCGACTGCAGCTGGTCGATCCATAGGATCCAGTCGGCAGGGGTATTCAGGGTGATTTTCGCGCTTGAGGAGGACATTTCGACGATAGGGGTTCAATTGGGCGCGTAGAAAGGGCTTTCGTATGCGTAGAATAGATGGCTGGCGGCGTTTAACGTAAACGCAGCACGTATCAGACTGTTAATTGTCGAATTGAGGGTTCAGAACGATGTATATTCCGTTATGTGTGTAACTGTCTAAGGGCCCTTCAGGGGCGCGTAGGGAAGGGGGTATGCCACCCCCTGACCCGGGGCTCGGCGCTCGGAAATAGTGTTCTGCCGAGCGTTGCCGAAGCCTCGCGTAGCGCGCTCAATCTGACAGATGCGTCCCTATCAATTCGTGATGCGTCCCTATCAATTCCCTAAACAAAATACATACGTCTTCTACTTCTATAGTAGTTTTACTAAGAAGTAGTCTAGGTTAGCCTGCTTAAGGCACCTTAAAAACATATTCGTATAAAATATAGTAAATATTATTATTAAGAATTAAGAATATACTCCTATACGGTCTCGTAAAACTCTATATATATATATATACGAAATATAAAATTCGCTTAAATTTGTAATAATTATATAGTAAAGATAAGAAGCTTAACTATCTATACGGGTAGTATATGCTTATTTCGTTTATACATCCTAATTAGGCAATGTTTGAATTTTGACCTAGTGCGCCCTGCGGACTGCCGTAGGTTCCCGGGCCCCTGTATATTCCTCGGACGTTACTATGCAGTACCTTGCGTTGTACGTGGCACTAATTAGCGCAGGTCAGGGATGGCTACAATGAATAGGCTATTCTCCTCCGTTGTGCAGAGTAGACGCTAGGTGGGACCAGTCTCTGCAAATCGTGACCGTTGCCGACGCTTGCCATGGAAACCGAGTCCCGACGACGGAGCGATTCCGAGCAGACGAAGTTACAGTTATACTTGGCGAAGCTGGTGCTTGGGTCAGAGAGCCTCAGTCTAAACCAGACTTGGAAACAAGCCCTTCCCGGCCCCCTTGGGCACTTTACGACACGTGAGTGATATATGATATTGGGGGCCGAATGCCGTACCGAAGAAAGTTCGCGTACGGATACGCTTCAGAACTTTACGGCAAGTGTAATTTAATAGGTTGACGTGCCACCTAAAGTCTAGGCCAAGAGATTCAACATGAATGCGTAGTAGCCGTCGTAGTGGATTAAGACGCATCCGAAGTGGCCCGACTTGGTCTGTGGCCCGATAACAACCTAATTGTGACATGCGAGGATATCCCTGTCCCGAGACGATGTAGGTGCGGGTAATTGACCATGTGTGGTAAAGTTCGTCGACTTTGGCATCGACATGCTATCCCTACAAAAGCAGGTTGTCTCAAAGAAAGAAGTTCCCCGAAAGGTAAATAATATTGGTCGCAACGTTTCAACGAAGCAAATCAGTTGGCGTTGGTAACGAAAGCTTGGTCGTTTTCGGCAGATGACAAAAACGCCCGCTGTTGAGGTGCTGTGCCACCTGACGGGACCTCGAGTGCCGACTTGGCTTGACCCCTGCTGCCGCTCCACCGAGGAAAAATCAGTTCGAGAAGTTCTGAAGAATTCCGCTTTTCAGGTGAGAGTGCAGGGTGGACTGGATTCTGTAGACGAAGGGCTTGCTGTCTCTCGGGTTCTGCGGACCCGACAAAATTAGCCTTTAGACATGGGTATACTGGTAGTAGACGTTAGGGGATGAAGAAGAACCATGAACATCGCTCGTAATGTTTACTTCACATTCCGCTTCTGCAAAGGAAAAACGTCAGTCAAATACATAATTTAATCAACCTAATCTCTATGATTTTCACCTTCGGATCCGAAGATAGTGCTATCTAAATCAAATACTTTAGCGTTGAGTTACACCAAACGATCGGGACGGCACGAGAGTCTGTGCTATTTGTTTTTTGGGCCGTTTGTTGTCTCTGTTTGCTTAAAATCTCTTGGCCTGCACAGCTTCCATGTCTTCTCCTGCCAAAGGTGATTATGATTCGTCTACCTCACCTATAGTATCAAATCCCAGATTCCAGGTTCCTCGAAAAGACAGGTCACTTCCAGGACATACCAAATTGCATGATTACTTTGGTTTGAAGGAGTTTATCGTCTGATTGACAAGACCTGGAAAGCCCACGGGGTCCATTCAACGAACAATATCATCTCCAGTTAAGAAGAAACTGGGGTAGTCGGCGTGTCACACCGAACAGCTTCCCAGCCATACTGCCTTGCTTGAGATATAACTGGAGTACAGTCTCACCTGCAACAAATGTTTACCCCAGCTCTTGTGGTACCTCGTACGATACGGTTTCTACCGAAACTTGGTAAGAGTTATCTTCAGCGGCAGATGACGAATTTCAGGTTAGACCGCCGCGAGGCCCATGCTGCCACCCCCGGGAGGTAATGAGGGGTTTCTTAACAAATGTCAGTTAAGGGGCCGGGATGTGGCGTTCAGTAGCATCTCCACCGTCGATACGGGTTCGAATAGACTTCGAGGTTACACCATCCCCGCAGCTCCAATTTCCGGCCCAGGTCTCGCCCGAACACTGAATATAAGAGAACCCTCAAATTCGCCGAGGCAAACTCCGTGATTTCCTTCATTGCATCAATGTTCCATTTGTTTGAAGGGAAGTTCGGGCGACCGAATGCTACAGTGACATGGTCGATTCGCCTGGTGTCTTAATCTAGAGCTGTGAGTGAACTATGGTTTTTATACACGTTCATGCAAACTTTGCAGCAGTTGGGACACAAGCGAAAGGGCCAAGCTTTATCTGCTGGGGTATCGGACTCCTTTGATCTGCGAGCCACTGAAGGTCCCGCTGAACAAGACTCTGACAGCATGCCGGCGTGTGGTGCAAAGCTCCACTGAAGCCAGGTAGACCAGGCCAAAAAGAATACATTCTTCATAGGATGAAAGATTCCTCGTGGTTTTAACCCCCATCGAACTTTTGATTGTGGGCCTTGACAAGTGCAATACGCCGCCCGCGGCGGCAAAAATGTCTCTGGGAAGCTCAACACCATGTCCAGTTCGCCGAGAACAACCCCACCCCTGATATTTGGTCAATATCTGGGTCGGTATTGGCCTCGCCTATACGGATACCCCACAAGACTCAACGCTTTACCCTCTGAAGAACAAGCCAGGGCAAAGGGAGGTAGGCCGAGAAACCCCGGCACAGACAGCCCTGCACCAGCATGAATTCTTGCCTGTCGCACACTGTCGCACACTGTCGCCTTTTACCTACTAGTACTAGTAGAGAAGCTACCTTGGATGGATTCATCTGTTGCCAGGGCATAGTAAGACTGCACTCCGTCCATGACAGCCTTTCACTAGTTCGAGAGGCGAAGTCGTCTTATAGGTTTCAATCTCGGCGCACCCATCCCAGTTGGGTAACATCTCCTCAAGCAGATGCGATGGAGTCCGCATGCCGCAGTCCCGGAGGCCGGGTGAACCCAGAGATGCAGCATACTAAAATGGTTGATCTTGACCGCAGGTAAAGGAGAAGGAAAACTCTCTTTTGATGAAGGGGCACAGCGGCATTTCAATCGTTTTCCTCCCTCAGCCGTCCAACGCGCTGATCCTGTGAGTGTCAGCTGTCGCGTTCTGTCTCCTCATTTGCTCTTCCCTTCTTCCACCCTGCCCAAGTCGACAAGTCAAGATGAAGAGCTTTGTCCTTCAGGCGGCCCTCGCTGGCGCAGCCCTCGCAGCCCCGAGTTCGTTCATTGACACCGTCTCTGAGCGTGCCACCAACAGCTGCAAGTGCTTCCCTGGAGACAGTTGCTGGCCTTCGCAGGTAACTTGGGATGCCCTCAACACCACTGTTGGAGGTAACCTGATCGCCACTGTTCCCCTGGGTTCTCCTTGCCATGATCCTACCTACGATGCCGCGACCTGTGCCACTTTGCAGAGCAAATGGCAAGACTCTGAGATTCAGTAAGTGCCATTCTTCCTAGTTGAATGATCGACATCTAACCGCCATGTAGTATGGAGTCTTCCTCCTCCATTATGGCTCCCTTCTTCGCCAACCAGAGCTGCGACCCCTTTCAACCGCAGTCTCGTGCCTGCCTGTTGGGTAACTATGTCGTCTACGCTGTTGATGCAAAGACCCCTGAGCACATCCAGGCCACCATTGCCTTCGCCAAGGAGCACAACATCCGCTTCGTGGTCCGTAACACCGGTCACGACTACCTCGGTCGTTCCACAGGTGCTGGAGCTCTCTCCGTATGGACTCATCACATGAACAGCGTCAGTATCGTTGACTGGAACACGGCTGCGTATACTGGCAAGGCCGCCAAGATTGGCGCGGGTACCCAGGGTTTCGAGGTCATGGAAGCTGCCCACAATGCTGGTCTTGCTATTGTTGGAGGCGAGTGTCCGACTGTCGGTATCGCTGGTGGCTACACCCAGGGTGGCGGTCACTCTGCTCTTTCCACTTCCTTTGGTTTGAGTGCTGATAACGTTCTCGAATGGGAGGTCGTCACCGCCGATGGCAAGCTTCTGACCGCATCCAAGACCGAGAACGACGACCTTTTCTGGGCTCTCTCCGGTGGTGGTCCTGGCAACTGGGGTGTCGTGACCTCCATGACTGTCAAAGCCCACCCGGACGCCAAGTTTGGAGGTGCTACTCTCGTGATCCAGGCTGCTGAGAACGACAACGAGGCGTTTTTCAACGCTATTGACGCCTTCCATGAGGAGCTGGCAGGCATGGTTGACGCTGGAACCATGGTTGTTTACTACTTTGCCGCGGCCTTCTTCCAGATCGCCCCGTTGAACGCATACAACAAGACTGCCGACGAGGTCAAGACCATCCTGGCTCCCTTTGTCTCCCGCCTTGAGGCCCTCGGTATCAAGTACACCGTCAGCTACTCCGAATACGAAAGCTACTACAACCACTACGACAAGTTCTTCGGCCCCCTGCCCATCGGCAACATCCAGGTCGGCATTGCGCAGTATGGCGGTCGTCTGATTCCCCGCGACAACATCACCAACATCGGCTCCTTTTCTCGCAGCATCGCTGCCAAGGGCGCCACTTTCATTGGCGTCGGCACTGATGTTGGCAAGTTCGGCAACAAGGACACCAACTCTGTTACCCCCGCCTGGCGTAACGCCCTTGTCCATGCTACCCTTACCACCGTGTGGAGCTTTACTGCTCCCTGGGAAGACATGCTCGCCAACCAGAATCTGATGACCAACGTCCTTATGAAGGAGATCGAGGCCTTGACCCCGAACGGTGGCGCCTATATGAACGAGGCCGACTTCCAACAGCCCAACTTCCAGAAGGAGTTCTTTGGCAACAACTACAAGTCTCTTTTGTGCCTGAAGCAGAAGTGGGACCCTGAGGGATTCTTCTATGCTCGCAACGCTGTTGGAAGCGAGCAATGGAGCGTTGCCAGCAATGGCAGGATGTGCCGTGTTTAAGTTGGAAAGAGAATAATAACTAAATAATAATCATATGGCAAATAAAGTCTTCAACCATTGCGCCACATCGCCTTCCATCAAATGTCTATCGTGAAGTATGACAAGTGAACGATTCAGACAGTAGTTCTACGACCTTTTTTGGTTGCTTTCTGTACGTCTGTAAGTGTCAGATGCAAGTAATAGTGTAGTGGTTAAAACAAGAGAAGAAAATACGACGTTCCCGAACTTGCTCGGACAACAATCATTCCATATGATCTCGGCCCAGATCTAGAATGGCGCTCGTCACTAAAACTTTACGGCGTCGAAGAACAAAGCATACATCTTGGAAAACATAGCTGAACGGCCTTGTCCCCATGCTATGGTTGGGTAGAATTGATTTCTTCGCTTCTTTATACCAACTCCAGTGATTGAGGCATCAGTGTTCTAGGTAGTTATCTTGGACATTTGTCTACAGGACAGAGCCGACACATGAGGTCGCATATCAGCTAATCTGGAAACAAATCGCTCGAAATGGCGTAGAATTCCGGCTAGATGATCACCTTACAACAGCAGTAATTTGATCACTAGTCTCCTGAGTTCACTTGTATCTTTATTGACACTTTCTATTTTCACCGAGGTAGTCAAAGATTCCCTGAGTGACACCAACCAGAAAAGTAAAGTTTAAACGCTGGGAGAATTCATGCAAAATTCCCAATAATCCCCTTAAGAGCAGCCATTTGAATCGCAGCTTGAATGTTAAAGTTTTCATTACATCCTTATTGGCATGATTAAATAACAAGCAGCCCAGCGATTTGTGTTGGCAGGCAGGGAAAGGCCAAAATCACTAGACAACTGTCACACGGACCACTGCATATATCGGGGCATGCATTCAACCCATGCACCCGGCTATTGTTTCCCATATAAAACTAACGGGGATGTCATTTTGTGCATGAAAACCTTCAAATCGGTAATTACCGAATAGACGGTTATATAATCAACCCAATAACCCCTAGACAGTCTCTAAGGAATGGAAGCATCTTTTTTTACCCCATAAGTGGTGGGCAAATTGACTGCGTGACAACAACTCTGTCAGTAACGAAGTTGTCTCCACTATGGAGTTCCAAGTCCGCCTTATGAAAGGCGCCAAAAGAGGAAATTATGGACCCTCAAAGTGTGTCCTGAGTGGGCGGACTTGCAACTCCATTCTGGGGCTCTCCGCGACACCGGAGCTCGACGGCTGGGTTGATGGTGTCATGCCCGTGGAAAATGCGGCCGGCCAAGTTCTGAGCGCTCTCTTGGTTGGGACTTTTCTCTTCAATTTGAGGGTTTTTTTCCCAAGTCAAAAGAGCAAGTGCGCCATTATGGGTTTAGTCAGTCGGTCTAGAGATCATCCCAGTCACGATTTAAGGCTGGTGACAGACACGGAGAGCGAACTCCACGACCCACGCAAAGACTACAGCCATGAAGATTAAGTATATCGCCACAGGTATAAGTAGCCGCTATTCCTGGTTCTGAAGAACGCATTAGATCTTCAGCTTCACTCATCTTTTTCATTGGTCACCAAATACCATGGCTCCATCCAGCATTCAAGATATTATCGACATAGAGCCGTCAGCTCCCGTCACAGGAGTGAAAGCTTCAAAGGCCGATGGCTCACATGACAACTTCCAACTGTTCCGCATATTGGTTCCCTTGGTTTCCAATGGGAAAGTAACACATCTCAACGCCGGTTTCATGCCGCCATCAAATCTTATTGTTAGCGAAGCGATCGACCGCTTCTGTTCACAATCTCTGCATAGCCCTTCGCCGAAGACGTGCTGGCGTGAAGAGGTTGAAGCATTACGAAAACTCCTCGCCAGCTATATCAACACAGAGCCTTCATCTATCGCCTTTGTCAGGGACACCACCGAAGGTCTCGGGAGCTTCATTCACGGACTGAAGTTCGAAAAAGGAGACAACGTTGTCATTCTTGATTGCGAACATCCAAATCAAGCTTTTGGGTGGTTGGCATTGCAGCCTGCAGGGCTTGAGGTCAGGTTCGCTTCAACAGACCCGGGAAAGCCAACTTCTGCAAACGCAGATACGTTTGCTCCCTACATTGACCACAGAACGAAAGCAATCGGACTTAGCTCAATCATGTTCCATAGCGGAGTATGGAATAACGTGGCTGATATCTGCTCGGCCTACCGACCTAGGGGAATCCACGTACTGGCAGATTTGACCCAACAAGTTGGGTTCGCCGATGTCGATGTTCAGTCTTTGGGGGTTTCAGCAGCAGCTTTCAGCCTACACAAGGGCCTCAACACGCCAACTGGTCTGGCTGCCCTCTACGTCGATTCAGCCGTCATTGAAGAGCTGGATCCTACACCTCCCCTGGTCGGTTACGGAGGTGTCAGCAGTGTAAGCGACTCGGAAGATTTCATGATACCAAAAGGTCCAGTTGCCTTCCATTCCACAGCTCGTCGGTATGAACACGCAAACATGAGTTTCATTTCGGCAGTCGCGGCACGAGCATTTGTTCAGTTCTACCTCGGGCTTATGGGTCCGAAGAAGGTTGAAAATCATCTGTACAGCCTCGGCGATGCCCTACGCCGCTCTTGTGCTGGCCTCGGCATCGGTATCGTGGGTCCAGTGGAGAGGAACCAGCACGCTCCGCATCTTTATGTCCTTGAATTACATGACCCTAGATGGCTTGATTTCTTGACTGCGGCTGAAGTTTATGTAACAAGATTCCGTTCAGGAATCAGAGTTTCGTTTGGGTTTTATAATAACTTGGATGATGTAAAAAGATTGGTCTCAGTTCTCAAGTTGGGTCTTCAAACAGGCCTTCTGGTGCAAGAGACATGAACTATTTGACAGACGATAAACCTCTGCGTAATTTTATGAATAATGGAAAGTCGTTGATCTGATTCGAACAAAGAGCAGTTGTGATGTCCCGAAGGAACGTTGTCTAAACGACAACTACAAGGACAGCATTGATCCTTGAAGCCGCGATCGGTTGGAAGGTGTGGTTCCGGTGACTTTAGCGCATTTAGGCTCTGTTCTTTTAGCTGGAGTGCTCCCACTTCTCCCCGCAGTTTGAGTCTAACAACCTTTGTCCCACCTCCCATTTCACATCGTTCAAGAACCGTCAATGTCATGCCTTCAGATCAAACCAGTTCTCGGAAAAGGATTTCGTGAGTTCAATGTAACCATTATTATGTGTAGGCGATTTGATATTGATTATTAGCAGATGCAAACGATGCCAGCATCGGAAGGTTTGTTCGGCAGGCCTCAGACGCAGTTTTAAGACAATATTACCCCGCAACAAATCGCTGACGAGTTGATGCTCCAGTTGAAATGCTCCCGTACAGAGCCATGTCTAAACTGTGTGAATGCAAAGACAACTTGCGAATATCGTGAAGTTGACCGCAAGAGAGTCCCAGTCTCACATGAATACGTCGCTAGCTTGGAGAGCCGACTTGCCTGGTTCGAGTCATTCGTCAAGAATCTTCGCGCTGCAACCCCAGAGAAGCGAGAGGAAATGCTTAAATCAACTGATTTGGAGGAGCACTCTCCCAGTGATAGCACAAAAGCGCCTGGCGAATACATCGCTAACCTTGGAATTCACGCACGAAATCAAGCAAATCTTGAATTGGGCCTCGAGGGCTCACTAGTTTATCATGGAGCGACAAGTATCTTCCGCGGAGAGGAAGACCAGGGGCAACATGCCAGCAATCTAGCCATTCAGGGATATTACGACGGAGTTGAATCAAACTTCGAGAGCGTGATGGGGCATTTCGGCGTCAGCATGGGGGATGAAGTCGTGATGAAATCACTAACGCAGTTTTTCAGGTGGCAGTATCCCCATTTCATGTTTATCTACCGCGAGGCTTTCCTCCGGGATCATTTTGGTGACAGGAAGAGCGGAAAGTATTGGTCTTCAGCACTCTTGTTGTCTATTTGTGCCTTGGGCGCTCTTGTCTCCGTCGATACCAAAGCTTCCAGTAACCAGTTCTTCCTGGCAGCGGAAAGCATCATCATGGTGACCGGGCTTACGAGACCATCAATCGCTACCGTCCAGGCATTTCTTTGTCTGGCATTCTATGAGATTGGGCGGGGTAATCTGTCAAAAGGATGGGGTTATTCAGGTGAGAATATCAAGCACTAACCCTTACATTGTCTTGGATACTTATCCTCCTGGAAATCTCGAATTTTCTGAAAGAAGCTGATGAAAGACACTAGGCATCGCCTTTCGGATGGCCCAAGACTTGGGATTTCAGAGAGATCCCAAGGATTGGATCCAACATGACTCGTCTCTAGCAACACCTGAAGACATTGAAATACGGCGACGCATCTACTGGGGTTGCTACATCTCTGACAAGTTGATCAGCCTTATTCTTGGCCGTCCCGTTTACCTTGTTTACGATGAAGCCGAAGTAAAACCAATGGAGACCTTACCGTACGTCGCCTAGATCTATCTCCCATATTTTACTAACTTCCTTGCAGTGAGCCCCCCGAGATGGCATTATGGAAGCCAGTCGGGTTCGACGACGATTACAAGGAACTCACACAAGCCACTTCGATGATCCCATACCTACATGAGCAGATCCGCCTCTCGAGGATAGTGGAACGAATGATGACAACTCTGTTCTCACCTAGATCGAACCTCAGCGACATCAGCAGACGAGTATGCTTCGATAACCTAAATCTTGACCTCAATAGGTTGCGGGAATCGCTTCCTGATTTTGCGAAGTGGAATAAATGGGGTCCCTCTTCGAAGCCCATACCAGGAGTCCTTGCCTTGCAGTAAGCCCACTTAATCTTCTTTTGGTTGCCAAAGAATGTGTGATAACACCATGAAGTCTCCTTTTCCATAGTGCGCGAATCGCGTTGAACCATGATCAAGCCATTGCGAGTCGTACCGATGTTCCAGAAGAGAAGCCTCGTCTCTACTGCGTGACATCGGCCGAGGACATATCATCTATTTTACGGACTTATCGCAGCCAATATGGCTTGCAACACGCTCCCCTCATATTCGTGTACGGTGCAGTTCAGGCTAGCCGCTCAGTAAAGGCGTTTGGGATACCCGAGGAGTTACAATACCTGAACCAGACTCTTGGGGAGTTATCATCAACTTGGACCCTCTCTAAGCAAGTCATGACCCGAATGACTTGACGGGCATTCTGATGTAGTTATATGGTTATTTCTTTTTGAAAACTTGTACATTCTCGGCATTGTACAGTCAATCTATGATACAAAGCTCCGCTATCGTTGACATGACGATGTGACGTACCTACATCACAGTGGCCCTCGGAATGCAACACCAGTGTTTTGATAATATCAAGGATCTAATATGTAACATTGAAAATTCCCAAAATTCTGATTCACAGCATTCGAATTTCAAATTGTTGTTTATTTAATCAAGATAAATTTATTGTCAGGAACACTGGATGAACGATCTGTATTCTCCTTGAAGAAGTTGTCGAAAGTGAGTGTGAAGGACAAAGTTGAAAGACCAAAGATTGATGTAAGCAGCAGACTGGAGCGAGTGGAAGTCATCCAAGACCTGTTACTATCAATTGGCAGCTCAGCAACTGCAGCCGCACTTCTCGCAGTTGCCTTGACCACAAGCAGTGTTCTTTGTACCAGGGTTGCAGTCTCCCTTATTCTGGCATTTCCTCCAATCACCAAAGCCGTTACCCCATGCCGTCCAGCACCAATGGCCCTCTTTGGGATTACACTTCTGCCAACAGTAGTTGTCAGTGCACCCGTAGTCGTCACCCCACCAGCAGTCTCGAGCAAATAGGTTTGTCTCTTCGCGGCTGACAAGGGACAGTGGATGCTCCTTGCACTTGCGGATCTCGGAGGGGTTAACACCAGCTTCGATAGCGGCATCCGTTGAAGACATGACACCAAGGGCACCGCATTCCTCGGCAGCCGTAGGAGCGACACCGGCAGAAATTGGAGCCAGGTGGGCGGCGAGAGCTAGGATGGTAGTGGAGGTGAACTTCATTTTGCTTTTAGAGCTGTTTTAGCCATACGTACTAGCTTATGGTGATACAGTGGGGTAGATCCAAATACCTTTGTTAGAATAGTGATAAGCTGGTTGTAGACTTAGACTGTTGTTCTGTTGGCGGTGCTGGTAATGACCAAATCTTCTGTGCCATTTATGACCCGGGCAATGGCTAGGTTTTATAGTTGGGCGTCATTATCGGCTTTTGAGTAGGATATACGCTTCTTGTCGCATTTCATAATGCAAGTCTTTCTTAATCTTTCCTTCAAACCAAGTTTGGCTCTGAACAACGTCACAGGCCGTGAAACTAATTCTCTGAACACAGAATCCTTCCGGTCACTCCGTAAGCTGCGTGATCGGGCGACTAGGTAAAACCATGATCGGCAGCCCTTGTTCGTATGAAGAGATTCCTGAGTATCGAGGGGGTTCGGTCAAACGAGGAATTAGGCTATTGCTGAAGTTTCCTGGATTGTGGATCAGCCGAAAAATTATCATATGTCGCCGCTTACGTTAAAGTAACTTTGGTCATATACTTACTTATCTATCTAGAGAATCAAAACAAGACCTTTTTTGCTCTAGTGCAGCGGCTTTTAATAGAATTAGAAACTGCTCGTATTGGGTCTCGTCACTCGACTGGCATCACCAAAAAACCAACGTCTCCTAGTAAACCATAATTGAAGAAACGCGGTGAATTTTTCATGTTTCACTTAACCTACATAGAACTATAGGCAAATCGGTATTAGTGTTCAAGAACTACAATGGTCAAATGGTATGACATGTCTTGGTCAAATTATAGCACAGCCTACGAAGGTGCTACTCCGTAAAACAGTTCTCAACGAGGTAGCCTCCCCTGCTTAACCATGCACAATTACCTGAGCTGACAGGTTATTACAAATCTTTGTTGTAGCACTCAAATAATGATTCACTTTTCTGATCGCCCAAATGTCTTTCACCAAGTATCGCCTTTGCTAGGCAGCAGCTTCAGAGATTGCGCAGAGGAAGGTTATGAAGTCTTTTCAGTACTGCTATATTTCTAAAAGTAACTATTCGAAACCCATTCTAAGTAATTATCGCGGATTATCAAGCATTTCGTGAACTGAAAAAAGTCAGAGAGGTCTCAGTTACTTTCACTGACATGTCGTCACTTACAGATATAACGCTTATGGCAATCAGTGATAGCCTGACGATCTTACGATACAGGACCTAAAGGTAAAACCTTAAACAAGCGCTGAGTCAGACCTTGGAAGAAGTTGCCAAAAAGTCTCAAACGAATGTGGATATATCACCGCGACTGCGCTGCGCAGCTAGGAGACATAGAGGATTCAACTTGTGATGAAAGAGTATCGTGTGCCCTGCACAAGGTGTTGACTCAGGGGCCGGTCAGTGAGATTCCTAAAGAAGAAAATGTTCGTACTACCGTAGAAAGATGAGGAAAGAAACGGCCACGGCTTCCAGAAGCTGGCTGTGACCGTGTCAAAGTAATGGTGTCTCAGTTCCAAGGGCAGCGGGGCTCTTAGCCAGAAGTCATTTCTGCACATCAATCCTCTGAGGCGTAATTCAGCGGACGGGAGCCAAGGGCTACCCGCCGCTGATCTCAAGCAGTGTCGATCAAGGCTTTGAGTAAGCCGGAGACAGTCAGGACCTGAAATTGCCAAAAACAGTCAAGAGCAACAACAGTTTCGCACAAAGGCTGCATAAGAAGTGACAATGTGCCATTTGAAGCCTCCATTAATGCAAAGACAGTAGAAGTGCACTGTACCCATCATTCATTCGATACCCCTGACCTCAGCTGTTGAGCTAGCGCCAACAGATATATACCTTGGTGTGGATGGCAATCCCAGCCTGCATCGCACGATGCGACGCTAGTGTCACCTGGTAAGGTGATTGATTGGCTCGACGCCGTTTTCTCCTAACAGCCAATGGGCAGAAAAAGCAAGTAAAATGGGATCGGATTGTTTCTGGTACCAGTCCAACTCAGCTCTAGCTCTCCAGTTAGGTCCACCGGTCGCTACCCCATGAATAGGCTTCCGGCGTCCCAAGAACGTGCAAAGGGGTCACTAATCAGGCTAAATAATATTTTCAGCGGACAGTGAATATAGTTGGGCATGCCTGTTATCAGTCATAGGAGCAGCGGCATGTCCTTCTGTAAGTCAGCAACGTTGCTAACAATAAGGTAGCCAACCAGATGCAGAGACAGAGTACGTTAAATCAAATACTGTGTCCCCGATTCCACAAGAACCAATTTCCTTTTGACGTCACTAGCGCTATGTAGCAAAGTTCAGACCGATCCAGACTAACTCGAAGCATACTTGGATTGACGCCTGTCTAACCCCAAGGTGACAGTCCCTTGGTCGGGAGCTAAATCCTGACTCCATTAACCCGCCAAGTCACTCCTAGCCCTGGGGAGTATTTGGGTCTCCCTCCAGTTGTTTTCTCTCCTTACTTTTCCATTAGAAAACCCGCGTGGTATTTTACCAGAATTGTCAGGAAGCGCGAATTGTGCAGTTAACATGGCTGAACAGACAGCTTCATCTACTCTGCCGATCATGGTTCAGCCGTCCGTAAGGGCGGTGGCTTCGAGTGAAGACAACTGGAAGGGCAAGACGAGCCCTGCCGAGAGGAGGAAGATCCAGAACAGGCTGAATCAGCGGACATGGAGTAAGTGGCACCCACACATGCAGCCTGCTTACGCTCTTGGTCCCCTTTGTCTATCATGGACGGATGGAATGATTCAGCTTGTACCTAACATATTGTCAAACGAGTAGGACAACGGCAGAAACTGGAAAAGCTGCGCCAAGGGACGGCCCGGGGAGCTGCATCTGACGCCAGTTTAGATGCAAGCACCCTGTATCCCTCTCCCACAGACTCCGTAGCATGCAAGGGGAGCATTACAAACACTTCAACGGTTCCTTCGTCGTCCCCGTCCCCTTCATCTAAGCATAACACGGTAACAAATGATGCGGACTACATATATACCACCGCTATGGAGCTCTCGCGTCCCAGTACAAGAAAAGCAACAGCCAGGGGCGAGCGGGCGTGCGCTAAGCACGCTACATTGATGGCCTTGACGTACATTGGGAGGCGGCGGGCGCTGCTTGACCTCAAGGATGAGGACATGGAAGAGCTATACAGTCTGTTTCTCATGAAGGCGGCGAGCTCCGGCACAGATCCTATGTCAGACTGGCTACTACCGCTGGTACAATTTAATCTTTTTCGGGGCCTCATGGAAAACATGAAGATTTTGGGGATCACGATGCCCATGGTTTGCGATGAAGACTCCCTCTCTCCGTTCGGAACGGATCCGTCATATAATAGCAGTTCATTCTGGAATGTTCCTGTATACTTGCGGCCAACTGAGACTCAACTGACAATCGAGCATCACCCATGGCTAGACTTCCTGCCATTACCGAGAATGCGAGATAACCTTATCAAGGCAGATGGGAATTATGACGATGAGGAGCTATGCCTTGACATGATCGGAGATGGAAACGCGCCGTCTGGGAAGGGCGAGGTGATCCTTTGGGGCGACGCCTGGGATCCGATGAACTGGGAGGTCACTGAGGTGTTTGTGACCAAGTGGAGATGGGTTCTGGAGGGCTGTGAAGAGTTGATTCGATCCTCGAACTATTGGAGGGCTCAAAGAGGAGAAAATAAGATGCGTGTAAGGATGCATGGCTGTAAGCCCGCCAGTTAGGGGCTGTTAGTTGGCCTACCCCGGTAATGGTCCTGGTACACAAGTGGGAGAGGGACACATCTCATGTACCCAATACGCCACGCATAGTCCATAATCTTGACTATATCTCTCTTAGCAATCCATACCAGCTGTTTCTAGAACAATCATATCTTGCTGCCTCATGTGTAAGCCAATGATGGATGGTGGCCTCAAACTGGCTCTTTTGTACCGTTGAGAGTCTAAAAGGTGATTTGTCTTTGTTAACCACCATTTGCTTCAAGTAGGTAACTTAAGTTAACTTTTAAGAGTCAGTCCATGTTGCAACAATGCATTTCTTCTGCCGTGATCGTTCTTAAAAGCTTGACTAAACTTTTCTCTCCTACTGTTTACAACTTTGCGCATCCTACAATCCTATCAACAAATACAAAATCAATTGTGCTTAAGACGACATCATTCTCACCC
Source organism: Colletotrichum truncatum (assembly GCF_014235925.2). Lineage (NCBI taxonomy): Eukaryota > Fungi > Ascomycota > Sordariomycetes > Glomerellales > Glomerellaceae > Colletotrichum > Colletotrichum truncatum. Next base: position 897,526 of record NW_027222404.1, on the reverse strand, counting down.
TGCATCCAACGAAGAACCATGTTGAGAACTTCCCCCCTAGCCATCGCTCACGACGACTCAGTAGTCACATGTTCCTTAGTTCAATAGCACCAACATCACATGCTTTCTATTCTTCACGTTTCATGGACAGTGCTATTTTCATCGCATTCCACACCTTACAGACACAAAATTAACTGAAGAGTTGTATTCATCATGCCCAGATACAATGGAATATCCTCTTGCAACCAAGGGAGCTGATTTGGGAATAAGACAGATGACACTACGCCACATAGAATGTAAACATACAAAGTTTCAATGACAACATTGTGAACCTGAGAAAGCAACAACCATTCCTTCGTGTAGCTCCGCTCAATTTGTGACAAGGCTCAACCAATATCACAGGAGATAGACACGACTCGTTCTAGAGCCCCTATTGCCTTCCCTTCAATACGAAAGGCACCTGCTCCAGCCCAATCAAAAGAAAAGAAGCAACAATAGAAGAGTGCCTGCCTTCCATACATCTCTTTCTTGCCTTTCTTACAACCGTGCCTTGGCAGTGCCTTCTGCTTTATCAACAGGGCCCCCTCAACCTCTCTAACCCCCCTGCCTTCCATCGCTTCCTCGGCCATCCCACGTTTACATCTTCTTCCCTCCAAAAACATCACGTATCTTGGCATCGCTCTGCCATTTTTCTGCCCTCATAGCCAGTCTCAAGGGAAACGTCGAAATAATACAGACAACCTGGGGTAGGCTGCTACGAGCGTCGCAAAAGGCAGCGCTATGCAACTGTCATCATGACCTCCGTCAATCTTTGTCACCTGCCGAACGAGCTCGTGCGCGAGATTGTCAAATGGTCGGACGCCATTGGCAACACTCAGAGTCTCAGGAGCCTATGCCTCACTAATCATCTCATCCATTCATTCGCGCAGGAAGAGCTGTACCGCTTCGTCAAGATCACCTCCATGCACTCATGTGGTCTCCTCACCCGAAGCTTGATTGAAAATCCAAGTCTTAAAGCTCGGATTAAAATCGCCCACGTCATCATCACCAGTACACGCTTCAACGATATCTCCAGCTTCATGTTCAGGAACTGGGCCGCCTCGCGATTCGATCTGTCCAAGCTCTCAGCAACCGATCGACACCTCGTGATTCTATGCAAATCGGTATGCAACAGAAATGCGTCGGAGAACGCTCGATGCGTGTTTGCTCTTTTTCTTCTCTTTCTCGACCGGGCGGAAGAAGTCGGACTGTCATATACTGCCTTCTCACGTCCTGCGTGCCGCCTCCTGGTTGCTGGACTCGATATGATATCATCTTCGCTCGAAGCCGACGATGAAGAAGGTGGTCACAGCACTATTCTGTTTCCCGCTCTGAAGAGACTCTCTCTATGTGGAGATCCTTTCTCGCAAATTCCTGAGGCCGTTTTTGGCATTCTTGTCCATCCACTTCTTCCCTTGCTATCTCCTGCTACACTCTGCGAATTGCACATTCAAGGAGACAATAACATTTGGCACTTATTCGACACCCTGGGCTTCGATCAAGATCTCTCATTGAAAATGGTTCGGCTGGAATTGAGCAGGAGCGACTCGTCCGGTTTGTGCAAGCTGCTGAAGCGCTGTCCGAATTTGCGACAACTCAAAATGACGGTCAAGAACTGCCACAGTGGATATCAGCCCTCCACCCGCGATTGCATCAACCAAGTTCTACCGGCTTATTGTCCTCTCCTTGAAGAGTTCTCTCTTAGCCTGCAAGGAAACCAGGTAGCATTCTTTCCAAGCCTCCAGGTGCCATTCGGAGCGCATCAACCACAGGCCGTTACCTGTCTGCCAAGTATGAGCCATTTGAAGGAACTCCGCATCGATATCGGTTGCTTCTTCAACACTCGGTACCAAATCGACATGCTGGGCTCTACCTTCCCAGACTTGCTGCCGCCCAAGCTGGAGAAGTTGTTTTTGGATGCCAGCTGGGCTTTGTCATATGTTCCTGGCCGGACCACTGCTCGTCACCCTGAGGTGCTGGCCTACAAGAGAGGAATTGAACGCATCATCATGAGCTTATGCACCGCATCCAAAACTCGACTGGTCCAGCTGAATACCATAGTCATTGGTTCCAAGTACGGAAAGCATGTCCAGTGGACCAAGGATGCCCGCAAGTTGCTGGCTGGCACAAATGTCAGGATCAAATTGGTTTGTGGGCAGCGCACTGCAGACTTGTGGCCCTTGACCTGGAAGCAAATGATGCGCTTCTAGGTTTCGGATATTGTGCCCAAAATTCCTGAGTATGTTCACGCATGTTAGATGGCAAGGAAGGGGACATTGGCAATGGGATGACATCTGGAAAATGGGTTCTTGAAAACTGTAGTAACATGGAGGCATCCCTTCAGTTACAATGGGAAGTATTGGGAATCAAATGTTGCTGCGACGCCTTACTCTATTAAAGGCCTTTGCTGCATAGCTAGTTCCGTAGATGAATTGCGATCACGCCACTTGAGATAATTCTTGAAGCAATTACCCTGTTCAAGTTCGGTCGTGTCTTCATTACCCTAATCGTTCATGCATTTTAAACTTTATCGCATGCTATCCGCGCAATGCATCTTACATCACGTGGACGGAGCTGGGTCTTTGAGGGTGGGATCGTGTTCGAAATCCTGACAAGGAGGCATCCACGTACATCGAATCCATGTCGGAAAATGCATATGGCGGATATTTGCATTGGGAAGAAGAGTCAGGAGCGGATGGAGAATGAGAAGAAGCCGTCTAGGAGACGATAGGCTCGTGTATTAGACGTGCGGCGCTCCAAGATATCATGACAAAGAGGCACAACTTCGCGTGGAGGTCGAACAGTAAACCAATTGCGTGAAATTAAAAGGTCAGAACGAGTGCATTGCATCTGCCCGTTAATGAACGTCAGCTTTGAAGACGTGTCACTTGGACCTGATAAGGTCCGTTGATGCCAAGACGGATTTACGCAAAAAAACACTTGTACCTTTCGTTTAAAAGGTCTCAGTAGGGCATGGAAGCAATGATAGGTCCTCCTAGAAGTCGCAGCTAAGCACACATTAGGGCCGTGCTTGGGTAGTACCGATTCCCGCGGAGCCGGCCTTCGAGCCTTGGTCTGGTAGTTTGGCCAGGGCTGACGTTGCCGATGACATTCCGTTTTCAATCCTAAACATTGAGGTTGTTCAAATTTCACTTTGTAGTGAAGCCTGACGCTGCAAAGAACAGGGTAGTAAACTGCGGTACTATGTCTCGCCCCAGTGACGTCTGCCGCTGAAGGTGAATGAGGACGTAACCGCGCCCCCAGAAGAAGATCTAGTCTTGGGTCATTCTGACCTGCCCACTACTACACTAGTACCGATCGATGTCCCCGGGAGAGGAACATGCTGCAGTTGTGACCCCAACCGCTGTACGGCGTCAATCTTCGGTCGATGATTACAAGGCACCAAGGGCTGAGTGCATGGCGAGAAGCCGGGAAGCTGTCGTCTCATGCCAAACAACTACGTCAAAGTCTCTATAACTTCCGAGACAACCTCGCCCGTGTGGCAAGTGATCAGAGACTACCGGGATGCGACCTGCCAACTTCCGTCATTGGGGCTGATCGATTGATTGATTGATTGATTTATTCCTACTCGGTTATGAAGCCGCTCTTATGCCAGCAGCTATGCCCGGAAAGCGGGGTTTGGCAGGTAGCCGAAGCGTCGACAATGAACAGCGACGCCCCACTTCGCCCTGATGTTGCATCAGGGCCAGCTATCCCCAAGCTCCCCACTATGTTCTCTATTCTGTGTGTTTGTGCCCTCTGTTGAAGAAGTGTGTTGCTCTCCTGTCTGCTTTCTCGCTTTTGTGTTGCTCTCTAGAATGCTTGTTTTGCGTCCTCCTGCTTCGGTTCAGTTGGTGCTGGTAGCACCGTATCTGGTTCTTTGTACCTACAGTCTCCCCCCAGCGCTCAGCTTTGTCTCTTTGTTTTGTCCGTATCCTCCCGGACTTGTATGTGCCGTTTTCTCAGTTGCATCTGTAAATTCTTTGTTGCCTCCTGCCGGGTTCCTATGTGGCCTCTTGTTTCTTGCCTGTTGACCACTATTGCCCTCCACCACATTAGCCCAAGGGTCTTCCACGAAGCACAATGCTCCACTGACTCCGACATGTTCGATTACTGGGTATGAGAGCTCCCGCACAGATTCCGCAGACATTGTCGCGCGTTGAAGGGACACCAATCCTTCTTCGCAAAAGGGGCGACAGGGGACCAGTCTGTCTGTGGTCTGTAGTATTGTGTGGCATCGATCGTAGCATGCCTAATGCCTGGTGCTTTCTCCGTGCGGAAGGTGATACTGTTCTGTCGGACTCATCTTCGTCGTTGTAGGACGTTGCAAACTTTGTCGGGGGTGACAAGTAACCCAAAACCTGTCGGCGGCTGTTGTGTTGAAGTTGATTGTTTGGGCGCAGTCTTAGTGCTTCGTGTAGCGGCTTGTGGCTCGCCTGTGGTGGTGGTAACAGTATTGTCTATTGATATGTCGTATTTTGCGGCTTGCTCTCAAGTTTTTCATTGTAGTCGGGGCGTGCTCTGCGGCCATCTTGGGCCCCTTTGGGACGTAGAATCAAGGCCGAGGATGGCATTGCATCGAAGGGGGCTCTGTGGCCGCGAGCACGCGTATTTGGGGCCGTTTTTGCTCCGATTTTCAAAAATTTCGTTCTCGCTGTTGTTGATGTTTTTCCATTGGGGCTGATCCCGTAGTTGATGACGGTAGGTAGCGGTCAAGATCTCATCACGTGACACTTGGCTTCGTTAGGTAAGCCAGCCAAGCTGGCGTTGACCTTTTACAGGTGGATCCTTTCTTCCGGGATTTGCCGAACATAGCCCGAAAATGGTCATCAGCGTCTCTTCTCCATAACCCAGCGGCACAGAGATACGAAGCACCTGAGACAGGCAGGATAATGGCAGGTGAGGATGCTTCTCCAGCAGTGCGATACTACGATATGACAAATTTTGGCTGCATTTCGCAGCTCGCAATTGAGAAGATTTATATCGCCAATCACGATGACCGTGGTTTGAGCAAGTTTTAACAAATGCCGTAAACGCAGGGCAACCGAGAGAGATTCGTTTGGGGGTCTGCAAAAGAGTCGCTGCCACGGAGGTCATTGGCCAGGCATACGGTCAGTGACTACGGCCTGTAATGACCCGGATGTCGGGCATGATGCAGGGCGGCGGCATGGCATAGAAGAGCGCTTCGCGGAAAAGCACCACCTTGCAGCGAATGTCTCGGAACATTTGCGCTGCTTGATAGGTCGATGGGGTGAGGGGGCAACAATCACTTTCAAAGACTCAAGTCGCCCGCCTCTGTCCACCAGGTCGCCGCCTTACCAGTTGACGCTGGTAAGACGGTGGTCATGAAGACGCCGGTGAAGGACTAGCACCGCCGCTTAAAGTCAACACCCCGACGAGGACGGCAGAATAACCGACAGAAAAGTGGCTGGGGCGGGAACGGGCGACAACTGTAGTGAGTACATGGGAGGTCATTGCTCCAAAGGCAACGTTAGAGCCGTGGGGAAAACAATGGTGGGGTTTCCTCACCCGCTGAAGAAGCGGTGATGAAGAATCCAGTTGCCCCTCCCATGCCTTCGCTTCGTTTCGAGGAAGACTCGCCGGAGACGCCATCACGCCGCTCAGGCGATTTATTTGGAGCTTTACAAAGTTCCGCAAAAACGCCTCAAGAAGAATACACCTAGGCCGCCCAGTCTCGGTTAAATCAAGAGTCTAGTGGGCGAGTGGTTATGAATAACGCACAAAAGCCGCAACTCGAGACAGCAACGTACCATGACAGACGTCACAGTCACAGGCTCCCACCCTCCCTCTCAATCCAGTACTGGTCACTGAAGGGCGTTTTGGGGTAAATCCCACGCTTACTTGGGTACCCCTCCTCGCCCCCAGGCGCCTCGACGTCAGTCCAACTAGCGAGCTTCAGGGTCCTGCCTGAAAGAGCTTTTGCTATGGCAGAGTCTCGTAGCTGCTGGAAGGTGCTATTTACGCCTTCTACGGAGCCGTCTCATCTCGTTTTTGGCCGAATGCTACGTAGCAGGCAAGGGTCAGCTGCAAACGATGCATGAAGTGACAATTCGCAGGATCCTAGCGCTGTCCAGCACAAAAGACGCACGCAAAAACATGAACTTTATCTAGCGATAAGGAAGTAAAGTGAAGTGAAGCCAGCGCCGGCGGCGTAGTGGAGGGGGATGATCCCTTGTGTCGTTGGCCCCCCTCATCTGGGCTTCAGCCCCCTCCAGGCGAATCGCCGCCCAAGGACATGCATGACCGGCCGCGGGCCAGGCCAAGTCACCAACAAAGCCCACCCCGAGCGCAAGGCGGCGAGACAAAGTGACTGGCTACTGTCAACGCACAAAGGCCGCAAGCTCCACCCATCCACGGGCACCAGCACAAACGGCGCAGACCCGACTCAAGCCAATTACGGCCACCCGATCCGGCTCCATCTGGCCACCCTCATCTGACATCCGACCCCTCCTCGTCCCCTCCCTCTGTTACTCGGACGGGCGTGCTGGAGGGTTTGGGCTCTGGATATATAAGTGCGCGGTTTCTTACCCAAATCTCCAGAAGATCTTTTAACTCCACAACGCGATAAACCAAGTCCATCACATCATCTACAACAACTCTTTCAAACCTTTTTTTACCAACCAACCAAATACCATCAAAATGAAGGGTGACTGCGGCTGCTCCGGCGCTTCTACCTGTACGTCGAACTAAATCCCCTGGCACATCGGTCACGACATCGATGTCGTCGTTTCTGTACCTTGAAGAGGCGCTAACCCAATTGTCTCAGGCAACTGCGGCTCCAGCTGCTCTTGCTCTGGCTGCAAATAAATTGCTCCCAGCTATTGACGACCTTCGAGCCATGAGCTGCGTTTCCGTTTGATTGCGGTTGTGGTGGAAACACCTGCCGTCTTTCTCGTCTTCGGCAGTACGATGATATGAGTTTGTGTTTTTCGGGAATGGGTTACGGGTTCAAGGAAATCGATAATCGGCGGATGGTGTTCCTTTCTCAGTGATGAGATGGACCTATTGATTAGTTCTATAGTCACTCATTTGGCAATTGACCATATTGAGACGTCGAGACATGTTTGTCAAGCCCATTGCTTATGTGACAATCGTTGAACCGAACCATTGCAGTGATGTTGTTCAGTCGGCCATTCTCTGCCAGGCAACTAACTGAACAGATCAAGTAGTATGCCACTGTAGAGTCCGAGGAGACAAAAAGGCATGATGACTTGTTCGACGGCACCGTCAGGCCATCAACAGCTTCTTATACACCTCCTGCCGGCCCTCAAGGTACCAAAGCATCGTAAACTCTACATCTGGCGTCCCTAAAGGTATCTTCCTCTGACCGCTCCTATGATGAATTACGACCCCGCCCCGCCCCGCCTTGGCTCCCTCCGACCCCTCCATGCCTGGCCTGTGCGACAACAGATCACCACCTCAACTCAAAACACACCTCACCTTCAACTGGGCAAATGGCAGCAAACCGGAGTGCCAAACACGCAGCTTCGCACCCGCTTTCACCCTTTCGCACAACACCAGCCCGTCTCTCGTCCTCATCAATTCACGTCACTCCACCTTTCCGCCGGCGTTGCCGCTGCCGGTGACGCCGCCCCCCGCCCAGTCTCTAGCATCAGGGCTCTACGAAACGAACGGTGCGGTTCGCCTACGAAGAAGCGGCTACGGCATCGGTCCATGCCGCTGGCCGTGGCCTCCGTAGTCCCCGCCGACCACCCTCCATCAAGCACTGTGATAGGCCGGAGCTTCCAGTATCGATGCGGAACTCTCAGGGGCCAAAAAGGGTCTGAAAACCTTCAGGGCTCAATGCAGCCTCATGCCACCACCAAGTCGCGTCTGAATGGACGACATGCCACTTCTCTGCCCCTCATCTGCCCTGGTTCGTTTTTTTTTTAGTTATTTACCCCCCTTGCTCGCCCCCGTCGCTTGAAAGTCTCAAAAAGAGGCAAAAGCAAAATAAGAGTTACTCCGTCTATCCCACTCTTATATGGACCGACGACCCAAGTGATGAGCAGCAAAAACGGTCCAATGCGAGACGTCCCCGTAGCAACCTTTTCCCCTCCCCTCGCGATAACCCAGCGAGCTTGGCTCATCCCTTGGCTCCCTCAGCGTCAGTGATCTGGACCCCGAGACCCCTCTTTCTGCATCTTGGGAGGCCCTTTTGCCCCCACCAGAAATGGGGTTTCGGCCCCCATACTCGTACCCTCGGAATGCGTGATCATGCCGCCCCAAGCCCATTACGCCGTTGTGCCTTGTGTTTACTTCCTAAAGTCAGCCTTGGGGCTTGGAAGAAGGAGGGAGGAAGAGGAGAAGAGGCTGACCTGCGTCTGGGTCTCAAAATCTGCGGCCACGAGGAGATAGGAGGGCATCCGGCATGAAACAGACATCATCATGCAACAGACCGCAGCTTCTTGGCTCTTCACTCTTGAGCCGCTATTTCTTACCTTTCTCCCTTAATCGTCACCCAACCAGCCGACGCAAGCGCGCGGCTGCCTCCCAGCGGGACCGGACCCCTAAAATAAATAAAAATAAAGTGAAAAAAAAGGATTCCCGACTTCCCACCACAAAAGGCCCTGGTGAACCACGTCCCAACTTCTTTTTACGGATTTCTGGGCACTGCAGAAACCAAAGGAAGGTACAAAAGGACGCGTAATCGGCGCCCTCACACATCCAATAACTCACCAGCCATGTTCAACCCGTGTCCCTCCTCATTTCGTAAACCCTGCATGAGAGGCAACGCACGCCAAGAAGCCCGCATCGCGAGCTCTCGGCAACCTCTTGCCGGCGGAGTCTCAAACCGGGGCGCGGCACGGAGCCAGAGCAAGCAACAAACAGCAAACACCAACCCAGCTGAGCACTCACCCGAGCACACGCTCTCTCGTTCAAAACAACCCCAGCAAGATGACAGCTAAGCTACCCCTCCATCCATCCCACTTAAGCTCTCCCTGTACCCCTCCCCTGTTGTTTCCCAACCCAACCGCCCCTTCAGGAGCTTCTACCCTTGTCATGGCGGGGTGACCGCAGGAAATGTGAGGAGAAGGAGGCTCTTGGCCCCAGAGAACCTACGTAGATTGATCGTTGGATCATGAGTGAGCAACGGCAGAAACGAACCGAAACAACGTGAATCCCGAATGCCATAATCTGCAGCCCCTCGTGTGTGTGTGTCTGTCTCTCTCTCTCTCTCTCTCTCTCTCACTCATTCACTCCCCCATCCCCCCCTGGCCGCCTTGCTGTACTACGTAGATCCACGCTCCTCTTCATAGGGCAGGAGGAACAAGAAACAACAGCTCAATGGTCAGTACACAAAACCCGATGGTGACAAGCAAAAGGGCAGACGTGACGCGATCGCCAAGCTTCCCATCCGCCATCCCACCCCAAGACCGCTCTTTCCCCTTACACCTGCCTCCACGTGTTGTGAATACCCTACGTACCATACGATGGAGGCCTCTCGCCCCTCATCTCCTGCCCTTTCAAGGTTACGTGCGTGCTGTCTCCATCAATCAATCTCAAGACCCTCAGTGAGCCCATGAACCTGCTTCTCGGGACCACGCATATATAAACCCCTCCCCCGACGTCCTCCGCATCCACAGATCCCAGATCCTGCACTTCCTCTCTTCACAACCACAACTCTCTTGATACCCCTCCTCTTTCAAACCAAACACTCTACCAACAACAAAAATGTCTTTCCACGGCTCTGCTCAGGACATCCGCGTCGACGACGGCCACATCCTCAAGGCCAACCTCGCCAACGTCGACGGTGAGTGGCAGGAGGCTGAGGTCAACCTCAACGACTTCCTCGGCAACAACAACGGCTCCTTCGAGTGGGGTGGATCCGGTACGTCGTCCCATCTTCCTCCTCTCTCATCATCTTGACATTAGAATGTTCTTTGTCACTAACTCTCTTCGTTTTCTTTCCACAACAGGCTTCGCCGACTCCGCCGAGGACATCCACTTCTCCCTTGAGGGCGACAACGTCCCCATCCTCCGCGCCCGTCTCTTCAACGTCGATGGTGAGGCCGTCGACGCCGACGTCAACCTGGCTGAGCGCATCGGCAACGACAACGGCAACTTCTCCTTCGGTGAGTGAGCTCTTTTTAAGAGTTTTTGGATACGAGGACCACCAATTGGCTGACCGTGTGCTCTCTCAACTTCTTAGCTTAAACGAGCGTCGACAATGTTGCGAGGGTGCAGGTGGGGAAACAACTTATGCGTGATATGAGCATCGGTTATGATTGATGAAGGGATGGCGCGGGGGAATACATGGACCTAGAGTCGACGACCTACGCATCCTAGGTAGCACCAATTGAGCTACGCGCCTTATACAAGGCTTGAATGAACTACGCTGTCGATTCGTTATTGTGAACATGGGCTCATGGCAAGGCATCTCCCAAGATCAAGGTGTTACAAGGTTCTCTACTGTCCAGACATGGCTGTACTAGGCCTGTAAAGAGAATTGCCCTGCGAATTATCTGGCCCAAGAGTTTTCCTATTATTATGTACACGTGTGAAAAGCCATCGCAGTCCTTGCCCCATCTTACGTCCCAACCAGCGACTCAAGCTCAGTCTCTCCATCTAGGACATTCAATAGTACATTATGGCATGTCAAGTTGACGCCAATTGTCTTGCAGTAACAGAAACAAACATAAAACTTCATCTCCGATCGCAGCTCAAGCAGACCATCCTTCCCAGAACCATGCAAATACCAGCCCAAGTCGATTTGTCGAGGTGATGTGCTAAGAGTCAGTTCTTTGACGCTTGATAACCCGATCCTCCTCGATGGCGTCTCCTTCAATACCTTCGTTTTCGCGCTTCATTTGCCGGGTGGTACCGTTCTCGCCAGCCTTTTCAACATCCTTCAGGAACCCGTCAGTCAGCTCCGAGATCCTGGATTCCATGACTCTGAGAGTCTCAATCTCCGCCTCATAGAGAATTTTATAGTTGAAGTGCGCTCTGTCCTGGCCATTCAGGAACGCGCGGGTTTCTTTAGTCATTTGCTCCACAGCAGCCTTCTTCATACTGCTCATTTCCTTACGAACCATATCGTGAAGAGAAGTCTGTATGTGGCGAACGCATTCGGCTGATAGTGATTTCATCACAGACTTGTCTTGATCTTCAGTACCTGTATTGGTGGATGTGCGCCGAAGTTGGAAGCTGTTGAAGATACTTTCTCCTGTTGTCGACTGGAAGAGACTGCCCGTGCCAACATTTTGATCTCTATTTCTGTTGAATGAGTCTCTGGCCGAACTCGCATTGACTGCAGATAACCCAAAGGTAGCTCCGGTTGAATCAGTTTTGGTGACATCGAGGTGGTACCGACCGTGAGTGTAGTCCGCTAGTCGCAATTCCTCAACCGACCAGTTGCTATAAAACGCATTGCATGTAATGTTCTGAGACAAACTGGTGGTTTTTTCAGACAATTCGTATCCATCATCTTCTAGTCCTTGGGGGCGAATATTCCGCGAGTGCGGCGGATCGCCATGTATGAGCGAGTTATTGGCAGCCGTCGGTGCAGCTCCTCTGCGTGTAAAATCCGGTAGAGAAGATCTTGATACGTTCCTGGGGAGTCGTTGATCCCCAACCGTTGATTCTGGTGGCTTAGGGGTATCGTGCGGTTCTTGGACCACACATGGTTTGACATCTGCTTGGGCTGCCTGAGGTGCAACAACACATTTTTCCTCCGTCGGCGAAAACCTAAGATGTTGTTCAGATAGAGCGGTTTTGAACCGAGCCAACCTCTTTTGTTCTATGGTAAGAGATGGGTTGCAACATTTGACGGCATCCCACCCCTTCTTTTTGAATTCCTCAACAAGGTATTCATGAACATGACCTTTGTTAAGCAGTCGTAATACCTCACAGTCTATAGGAGAAGGCGCCTCATCTGGGACTCCTGGGCCCTTCAACCACATAGTTTTGAGACGTGTCCAAGCAGGGTCGAGGTGTAAAGGCATACGACGTTTCTTCCATACTCTTTTTTCTAACTCTTTGTCAATCTGGTCCAGCAAGTCAGGGTGATCGGCGAAGGCCTTATGTTTTCGAGCCTTGGCCCACGGCAGCCAGGTTGCAGAATTCAGAGGATACCGCATAGACATTCTGTATGCATGGTAAGTTGCTGAATCCATAGAAAGCTCTTGTACTTCTCAGAAAGTAAGCATACCTACAGAACTGATCGGGGTGGTGAAGTGAGCAAGAATGCTAGAGTTGAATGGAAGATGAGAAGTTAAAGCAAGATGCATGCCTTCCGAATACAATATGTTGATCTTCTCAGTCAGTTTGAAGCCCTTGAGCCTACGCTGAACGACGATTAGCAAATAGAAGAGATTGTGAGATGGTTGGCTGGGCTTGGTGGGTCAATCGTGGTGTTGGAGGTGAGAAAGAGCTGCGACATCTGCCAGAAGAGGTGAGTAGAAGGTTTTCAGTGAGAAGGCAGGAGCGAGTCGCGAAGGATGTGGCTGCCTCAGAAGTCCTGGATGTTGTTTGTTACAGAAGGGGTGCCTTCCGTTTTGGAAAAGGAAGGCTGTGGTCCATCATCCCCTTGATTGCAAAAGCCCTCCTTGATGCTGGGTGGGGTGCTTCTGTAGAAATGAGTATTTTGAATGTTTTGGGTACAATGCTGAACACACCTTATGCAAGATTTTGCCGGCTTCTTAAACATTTACAACTCATCAAGATCAAGTCGTGAGCAGGACGCTGGTTAGTGTAGAGTAAGAATCGATGATATTCCGTATGTTACAAAGAGTACAATATCTGTACAAGGGTCTATACCAGACACATTCCTCTCCGCTGTCCCCCCTTTGTCTTTCTGTATCTCCAATCCGGGACTGTTTATGCCCGTCCCTGAATCCATTTCCTTTGCACCGGCTTGGGGAGGTGCTCGTGGCCAGTGACCGGCAAGTTCCTCTTCTCAAGCTCCTCCTTGATGACCTTCCATCTACCCAGCATGGTCTCCTTATCGATCGGCGTAACGCGGCGGTCGTGAACCCGGACGTTGGGCAGCTCGGGCAAGAGGCCTGCCTCGCGGATCGCCTCGGAAACCTTTGCCGGCTTGGGAGGCTTGACGATGGTGGAGATAAGGTGCTGAACGGTTTCGATCTGGGCGAGCTTGGCGTCGTGGACATATTGGCCAGTCAATTGGAAGACGCGCTTGTGGAGCTGTTAAAAGGTTGTTAGCTATGCTTTTTCAGAGAAACTGAAAAGAAAAAGGGGGGGGGGGGTCGTACGGCAAACTTGAAGAGGGGATCCTGGAGGGAAATATTCTTCCACTCTGTACCAAAAGACTCGACAAGCTCCTTGGCCTCCTCGGCGGAGAGAATCTCCTCCACAACACCAGCGTCCTTCTTAGTCTGAGGGCGCAGCAGCTTCTTAGTAACCCTCTTCACAGCCTCACCGTCGCCGCCAACCGCGACGCTTCCGTCCGCGTTGATCTTAACACCCAAGGCAACGGCATTATCAAACGCAGTGCGGTCGCCCTTGGCCCACTTGCCCTTCAACCCCTTCAACCCCTTCGTGCCCAGGCTCGCAACGGCGACCGTCTCAACAACGGCCTGCCTTACCAATGCCTCGCAGACGTTCTTATCGGTAACCTTTTGCGACAAGCTTCTGGCGGAAAAGCCGACATACTCGCTCTCCTTGCCCCAGTTACCCTCCTGGTCCCACCACCCAGTAACGCCGCCAACCTCCTCGAGATCGTCAATGGTCTTGGCGGGAACGTAGCCCTGGTCCTCAACCTCCTTCTCCGTCGGCGCCCACGTGCGCTTGTTCTTCGTCTTGAGTCTGCTGAACGGACGGTGTCGCAGCTCACGACCGGTGCCGGCTTCCTGAGCGTCCTTTGCATAGTCCGCGAGCTCCGCCTCCGCCTCAGCGAGGTCACGCTCAAGCTGCTCCTGCCTCAGCTTTTGCGAAGCCTCGGGGCTGTAGGGGTCCTCGGGGCCGGGGGCGTCGCCGTCCTTCCATATAAGCTTGCGAACGCGCTCGTTGCTCTGGAGGGTCGATGTCGTCGAGAGGGCTCGGCGGGCTGCTGAGATGGGGAGCGTCGCGGGGGCGGCGCAGGCGCATTGGGGTGCTGATGAGGCGGCAGCCAGCAGGGGCTGCCTGAGACGCGGTACTACGCGCATCGTGGGCGGCTGTTGTTGAGAGTGGTGCTGAGGAAATCAAAAGGTCTCCTGAGGTGGGCACACGATAGTCGAGACTGAGGGAGCTGCTTTCCAATTGAACTTTTTTGGATGCTGGGGTTAGGCTGGCGAATCAGAAGGCGAGAGCTTCAGCCACAGCCTCGGCGTGCCACAGGGGTCTGCTCACGGGTGTGATGTGGCTCGTGCGCTAAGCATCAGCCCCAACCTCAGCCTTTCAACGGCGATAACCTCGATTGGAACGAGGAATGGACCTCGATCGTGTTTAGACGGGTGAACGACTCCTCACACCATTAACCGCCAAAAAAATGAATCGGATATCGCTCATACTTCTGCTCCTCTGCGGGTTTGTCGCTCTCGTCAGCGCAAACTGTACGTCTACCGTATCGTAATCCTGAAAGGGCTGGATTCCTGCTAACACCCTCCGAAGCAGCGCCGACGTTTTGCAAATGCACCTGCTTTAAAAACAGTACCATCGTCGCCCTGGGCCCCCAACATTCCGATGAAAAGACAGGTTCTACCTCGCGAAACCACCCCTCCTCTCACGACATGAAGCGCGCCGCCTCCTCGTCCTGCTCCCAATGCACCAAAGCCTTCTGTCTCAGCCGCGGCATCGACTTCTGCCGCGAAGCCAAGGAAGAGAATGTGCAGACCATGTGCTTCCAGCGCGACAGTAACAAGGATCGTGTTATCGTCTGGGGATTTCTTCTGGGTACTACGGGATTGCTGGGTTGGGCGGCGTTCAAGCATGCGCAGGAGTTGCGAGAGGGGAAGAGACAAGCTGAAGCGGCGCAGGCGGGACAGGCAGGTCTGGCAAGAGGGAATTACAGCCCGCTAGGTTCGACTGGTCAACAGTGATGATTTTTCTTTTTTTTTCTTTGTGAATTCTTCCTACGGGCATCATTTGGTATCGGCGTTTTGGCTTGGTTGGGTTGGTAGCGCGGTCATTACGGATATGGGGATGCCAAAAGGGGGGTTATCCCAAGGTCACGGACATGTTATATCACGCAAAGTCAGTGTAAATGGAGAATCTAGCAGCGTGTTTATCAAAGCTATCTGTTCTCCTATCTCCCGGCCATTACCGGGGATGCAAGCATCATTACCCATGCACCATAACCATAACGCGAAAGACTTTTTGTTTCCCTCCCACCCTGGAGCCTGAAAAATGCAAATGCCATGCACATGTGTGGTATGT
This sequence comes from Colletotrichum truncatum, assembly GCF_014235925.2. NCBI lineage: Eukaryota > Fungi > Ascomycota > Sordariomycetes > Glomerellales > Glomerellaceae > Colletotrichum > Colletotrichum truncatum. Next base: position 882,169 of record NW_027222404.1, on the reverse strand, counting down.
CCTTTTTTTCCCCTCCTACACAATCCGCTATCTCTCCTACAATATCACTGTTTTTGTTCAAGTCCAACCTTACTCCTCCTCAAGGTGGGTAACCTTGGGCGACTGGGGGTTAGCCGAGCCGGCATTGACCTCACGACGGGCGCGAACAGCAGAGGCAAGGTCTTCGAGCACGGTGATGGTGGACTCCCAGTCGATGCAGGCGTCAGTGATGCTGACGCCCTTCTTGAGGGCAGCAGGGCCCTCGGCAGGGACCTTCTGGTTGCCCTCGTTGATGTTGGACTCAATCATGACGCCGATGATGGACTTCTCGCCCTCTCTCAGCTGGTCGCCGACAACAGCGGCAACCTTGGGCTGGTTGCGGTGGTCCTTGTTGGAGTTACCTAGGTTGAAACGTCAGTTGGGAAGCAATTGGATATGCAGGAAAGGGAGCTCACCGTGAGAGCAGTCAATCATGATGGCCTGCTTCTGGCCCTTATTGGTAAGCGTCTCCTTAGCCTTCTGGACGTTCTCCTTGTCGAAGTTGGGACCCTTGGAACCACCTCTCAAGATAACGAATCCGTGCTCGTTGCCCTTGGTGCGGGTGATGGCAGCCAGACCCTGCTTCGTGACACCCATGAAGTGGTGCTTGGCAGCAGCCGCGCCAATGGCGTCGATGGCAACACCCAGGTTGCCGTCGGTGCCGTTCTTGAAACCGACGGGGAAAGACAAACCGGAGGCCAGCTCACGGTGAAGCTGGGACTCGGTAGTGCGGGCACCGATGGCGCCGACCGAGATGAAGTCGGCAAGGAACTGAGGAGAAATGGTGTCGAGCATCTCGCTGGCGATGGGCATGCCTGCAGTTGTGAGGTCGCGGAAAAGCGTGCGGGAGACGCGCAGGCCCTTATTGATCTGGAAGGTGGAGTCGATATCAGGGTCGTTGATGAGGCCCTTCCAGCCGACGGTAGTACGGGGCTTCTCGAGGTAGGCACGCATGACGACGCAGAGGTCCGAGGACAGGCGGTTGGAGATCTCCTTGAGACGCTCGCAGTACTCGAGAGCAGTGGCAGGGTCGTGGATGGAGCAGGGGCCGATGACGACGAGGAGACGGTCATCCTTGCCCATGATGATGTTGGCAGCCTCATTACGGCCCTTGACAACAGTCTGGAGAGCCTTCTCGGTCATGGGGATCTCAGAAGAGAGAAGCGCGGGGGGGATCAGGGGATCCTGTCCCAGGACTGCGGTGTGTTAGTCGTCATGGCATTTGGTGGTGACGGCGGTGAAGCGGCGGTGATTGAGGAGTTTAGGGTAAGAGCGGTAAGAACACGTAAGACGAATCGCATGACAATCGTAGACATGTCTTGGGAGGAATAGATGATATGATTGAACCGAGACTGAAGCTCAAGAGCAAATAGCCCATTGATTCTCAATGATAGCTACATTGAGAAGCTGATGTGGGGCAGAAGAAGAGCCCAGGATGAGTGACATTGCGCAGTGGGTTCATCGGCATTCAATGCTGAGAGGGGGAAAAAAAAAAAAAAAGTGACTCACTTCTCACGTCGTCAGCCGCGAGGGGCTCATGCTGAAGGTCGAGACCAGGCATTTTGATGTGAATTTTAGTAAAGGGTATCTAAAAACTTTTGCAAAAGAGTTAGCTGGCCATTGATTCGCATTGTCTGTGCAGAGCATCCCAAGGTGCTGCCCAATTTCGTCCCATCGCGGGGTGCATCGTGAGTGTGGCTCGCCGGATACGGCCGCCAACGCCAACGGCAACGGCCCCCCCAGGAACCGATTCAATGACGAAAAGCACAGGAACCCAGCAGATGGGAAATCCGGGGTAAAGACCAATGAAAAGGAATACCGTTGGACGCTTACATTGAGAGACAAGACAATTGGAAAACAAATAGCCAGGCGGTTCGTGGCGTGTGCGGAATCGGTTCGCCGTGGACTGCGGAACTGGGTATCGTGGTTGGATCTGCTTGCTTGAGCCGTCGTTGACCGAGATGGAGGATGAATGTTCGTCCACAGGGGAAGGGAGAGGTTCCAGTAGTGCCCTTTTGGGGGGGTTTAATGAGTGAGCAATGGTGGGTTGTGACTCAGAGAAAGACTGAAAAGTGGACTGGGACTGTGGGTGGCTCGGAATCAGAAAATTCATTAAAGATGCTTACCCTTCCCGCCTTTGTATTTGGTGGTTTTTGTGTGGCTTATGGTTTTTTTTTTTTTTTTAATCTTGGACGACGCTGCAGCGGACCGGAGCCCTTTCGGAGACAGTCCCGCTAGCTGATGCGAAAGTATTCTTTGCTTATGAACGTGTGGCAAGGTACCTTCTCTTGAAGCTTCGAGTGGTTCAATATGCAGTGTCATGCGTTATTGTTGTAATGAGCGCCCTGCAGGTTCCACGTGCATCGTTCTCGTCAATATTTCTCGTCAAAATTCAGCCCTTGTGGTGGGAACATGTCAAATCTTTCTCGACTCCCTTGAGTTACTTTCTAGTGGCTAACGGATCCATCGACGTCACGGACCCAGACCAAGTGGCTTGGGAGCCGGTACTCAATGGAAGGCGATGCGCCGTTGGCGAAGTTTATGGCTATTCCGCCTTTGCGGTGACGCAAAAAGCGTCGAGGGACCGATTCAGACAGGCCGATGGCGGGGCAAAATGGAGGGGCAATGGAGGCACTTCGGCCGCTAAGGATTCAGAGCAGGGAACACTCAAGTGATAATTCTCTCACATGCTGCCTTGCTCGTCTTTGACATGACAATGATCATTGAAACGAGAGCCGTTGACAAAAATACTGCATCTCTTACATTTAAGTAAAATTCTTTCAAGGAATATCAGAATCTCTTTCGAGAAGCTGCTGCAAACTGTACTTAGTTGTAGGTGGTCGTATAGTCATGCCCCTCTATCCGAAAGGGACCCGTGGAAATCAAAATGCTCTGATTGGCCAATTCTAGTCCCTGCTGAGGATTCACCGACATTGACTACCCGGCATTTTCAAGGTGACTGTTTTAGGTGTCTCCGACTCCGCTCCTTCGGCACTTTTGGTCCACTCTCCGTATTAGCGCAACGCAACAATGGGCTGAGGACAGCCTCATACAATGTCACTCAAGTTCCAATGACCACATCCAGTGACTCATGTTCACCCAGGTTGACAGAATTTGAATTCTTATGCCGTCTAATTCGAGTTATCTGATAGAAATACATCATACTGAGCGGCAAATATGCCTGTAGCTCCTCACAGAAGAAAGTAGTCAGCTTCAGAGTAAAAAGGTTTTACGTGCCTCCCAACTTGTCGCACTACGGGGGTGCAATGTAACTTATGTTCAAGGAATAAAAATCAAGTGAAAAGATCATATTCTAGCTTCGCTGCAAAGCAGCTCTTGAGTTGGTTTCTGGACACCTGCTGGGAGATTGAGTTAGACACGTCTTCGTAAGCCTCAAGTCGAAGTATTAGTAACATGAAGCAACTACATTCTTAGAAATTCAATGAGAAGCCAGTGTAGACCTCAAGTTAATTAATCCAGAGCGTTGAAATGCCACACACTTCAGTTGTTCACATTCAAGTTTTTCTTTCTTCTTCTTAAGCCTGATACAAGTAAAAAATAGTCCTCAAACGTATGGAGAGTTGTGTGAAAGATTGGGCGGTTTGAATCAAACATTAATATGGAATGCTAATTTAAACATTGCCTAGTTACTTTCATCGTCATGTTCATGGCGAACCGCATCAAGTCTGGACATCATCAAACCATGTTATCCAAGCGACCTCATCCCCAAGAGCCCTGCTTGAGAAGAGCTGTGGCAAAAACCTGGAATATTCAATGCTATCTCGTCATTAGCCTCACCTTTTTCAGTATGGCATGATACTGCGGACATGACTTTTTGCTTTCTGTTGGGACAGTGAGCTCGGACAAGCTCTACTCAGCCATATAAATTTGTATTGAACATTCTAAGTGAGACCTAGGCAAATCGAATATGTTTCCGTTGAGTTGGGATCATAATCAGCATTAGTGGCCTAGGCCCGGTGTCTGGTACATGAGTTTCTATGCTCAATGCCGCCAATCCTCAGTGCCCTGAATCCATCGTATTGGCTTCTCCGTACTCCTCGGAAGCATTGGCAAGGTCTTCGTCTCGCTTGTGTTGGCTTAGGATGAGCTCGGCATGTCCAAATTGCATGCCTCATCGAAGCAGACCGGAGTTTCTCAATTTCTATAGAAAATAATTGAAAGAAGCTGAACACCAACCTGAGCTTTTGTCATCTCAATCTCAGATAAGAAAGGAACAGTAGCTTGTTTTCAGGAAAATTTAACACTGTACAAACCGAGGTCAAGATGTCCAGCAACAAAAATGAACTGAATCCACATACAGATTGCCAGCGTCGGATCTATTTGGCCTGTAAAGTTAATTAGATCATTACTGGTCTCTCATGCAGCGAATTGCATCAAACTTCATGACAGGTTTATAATTTTGGCTTGCACCCCATCACCAAACCACTGGCTGATATTAAGTCCAACCTAAATTATACATGAGTTCCCTTTTATATACTCAAAGAACTTATATCAAAATAAGAGCAAGATGCATTTTTCGCGAAGGAAGGTGTGAGGATTTACGTTCATGGTACTCTGCCAACGTGAAAAATCAATATTACACTCAGTTATCTTGCTTTAAAAGGGTTTCAACATTTAATACGTTTGATTTATTCATATTCTCAGAACATACGCCGCAGGGCCAACTCATTTGTAAGCAAAAACTCAGAGACATAATTCAAATAAAATCTATTGGTCCTTTATGAACATTTGTCTCGATGACTTACAATTGTGTTAAAAGGTATTAAGAGTTTTGTCTGGGCAAGTTCCTGGCTTCATCGCCTGGGATGCTCAGTTCGCAAGTCGTCATACAACTAAACTATACTTTCTAGACCCAAAAAGCCTAAATAATTTTGAATCGCCATTCAAAACAGGCAAAATACTACCAACTCGTCTGCCCGCCAAGTCGGGCTATCCATAATCCATGAAAACCCCAACTCAACATCTGACCGAGTCGACCGAGATGTGGAGCCACGCCACCGACTCATCTGTCACACGTTTCTGGGGTAGCTCAGGCTCACCGAAAAAGCCCGGGCCATCCTAGAAAACCAACACCTCCGTGACAGAAGAACTACCGGAGCATTCCATGCGACCAGGACAAGGCCCACTGGGAGCGTCACCAAGTCAGGTCATGTCATGACAAGCCCGTTGTTGTTGATCGACCCAAATCTGTCAAGCCCCAGCACCCTGAAGCAGCTCAGATTGCAACACCAACACCCGACAGTATATTATAAAAGAAGAAGTGAAACAACGTTGGCCCCGACGGCAATATGATCGATGTACTACCATCGTTTTGGTGATCAAATCTTGGCCGGAACAAAATAGTGTTTTTTCTACCCTTCCTCAAAATCAATTTTATTGAGACAGCCACATAGACACATTGAGCTCAGAAGACGCAGTGGTAGGGGCAGCAGACCGGGAATTCTTTTTTTTTTTTTTTCCTGATTAGGAGCCAGAAGGGTCCGAGGGTCTAGACTCAAAAAGACCCTTGGGTCCATTGGATCATTGTCATGTCCGTCACCGGGTCTAGCATCAGCATCGGCATCAGCAGTCTTTTCTGTCACTTGCCTATCTCGTTTGACTTTTGTACGTCTTTCCAAGCGGCCCATGGCAGGCCGCCATCACTCTTCGGCAATCTGCCATGATGTATGTGCCCTGCCCGCACTCCCATGTTCAACATGGCAAAAAAGTCAAAGCTCAATCTATTGGTTCGCTAGAATGGCTGTGCTACTCGTGGCCCAGTCTCAACCTTTGCCGTTTAGAGGAGTCGTGGGCGGCCGTCCCGGCGCACGTTCGGGACTAAGTACGGAGTTGCGAGATTGTGTAGGATCGCGGTATCCATCTACCCGGGGCCTAGTGACGACGATATCGTCTGCCTTAATTCCAACTGCAGATTACGAGCAGCATTGGGATCTACTACGAAGTATCTGCCAAGTAAGCTCTGTAAAGTTACCAACGAGCTGGTTGTTTGTAAGACAACAAGGAAGAGTCGGAGAGCGACATTGCGATATGCGAGGTGTTTGAGCGGCCAACTCGTCCTCGCGGTCACACCTTCTAACCTTTGCGCTAAGGACATATGCTTATTCCGTGTAGTCGACTATTTGTTCTGTGCCCTCATTTGATGGATGGGAGTATGGTTGCTTGGCACACCATAGTCCACGGCAGGCTTGGACCGAGTGCAGCCTCGACCGAAGCTGTGTGTTCCCAGCCCTAGCTTGACTCGGACAATGGCCCTTGGTCTATCTCGTCAGTTTCTTGCGAGATGCTTGAGACGTCGAGGAACTGGGACGCCGCAAATTGATGAACGGTGATGGTCGGCGGGGGAGGATTGCTGGCGGGGCAAAGGTCCGTTGGCCCCGACTTTGGCTTTGCCCAAGAGCAGAGGTGATCGTCCGGTGCGAGCCACGTAATGTGTGGAATAGCGGCTTTGCTGACATGTTACTCATTCTTGTTGTTTAGCTATGATGCGACATATTGCATACGCCAATTGGAGTCGTAGGCCTCAAGGTTCGTTCTATGGCAATGCACTTCCGAAGGCCTCGAATAGCCCCATCGACAACCGTGCTAAAATCACACCAACCTTACAATCTTACCCCGCTTGAAGCATGGCGACGTCGTTCCACGGTGAGAGAAAGGATTGGATAAAGAACGCTCAACCTCCTTCATTGCGCCCTATCCACCCTGATGCCCACCCACCCTAGCACCTCATGAAGCAATTCTGAAACGGTCCTCACCACCACCTCACAACCAAAAAGACAAAAAAGGGTCTGCTAGCAACCACACAACGACCAACGACAAAGCCTTCCGCATGTGACGGGTTGGACGGAGGGGGTAGCAGGCGGGATGAACCAGCAAATGACCAGTCAAGAGCCAAAATCGTCCACGGTCCGTTCACACACATGTACGCACATACACATACACCACCCTTGCCGTCTCGCAGCGAACAGCAGCCGCCGCCGCCGCCACCACCACTCATTACAGTTGTCGTCGTCCTCCGTTCGCCGAATGTCTTCTTGGCTTGCCTCTCCGGCCGCACAGATCGCCAAGTCAACATGGCAACTCAAGTCAACGGGCCGTTTGGGAGTGTTCTCGCGACACGACGAGACTGCGAGACCCTCGTCAACTCTTTAGGATAGACCCAGTCCAGTCAGTCAAATTCCAAGTCAGTTAGATGTCAATTGTGGATGATACAGGTAGTATATGTCCACTTCCTGGTCTTCGTTATCGGCCAGCATGACGAGGAAATAATAATCAAGGCAGTTGCAGCAGCTGCCCAATGCTTGTCAATCAGACAGAGACGCACGGCACAAGTGGTTACGACGACAGGGAAGTGAGAGAAGAGAGGGTATCGTGCCTGTGGCCTCCTCAATACGACACTCATACAGCAAGCATTTGCGATAGAGAGCATCCTTAAAAGAGCCCCTGGTTACCTGGATCTTATTCGGTCGGAATAAGAGCCCCTTAGCCGCTCCCCTCTTCTTCGTTTCTAACATTACCTTGCCCTATATCTCATCTTTCTTTTTTTCTTCATCTTCCCGTGCCTTTTCTCCGCGTGCCACCTTTCGGGAGACCAACGCCGAGGCCGCTGTTCTGTTTCTCTCTTTTCTTCTTCCTCCATCTCGTTTCCCTTTACAACGTTTTGTAGTGCCAGTGTCGTGCTGTGGCAGACTGTCATCTGTCAATTACTACTTGTTTTCTTCTTCTTGTGGCATCTGGATTTATACGAGAACTTTCAGCCGGATGTCCGACCATTTGTCATTCTGGACAGCGCCATTGGCTTTGGACACAATTTTGATCTCTCTCGCTCCCTTGCCACTCCTGCTCACGCATTGAGCTATACATTTAGCCCAGACGTTACACGGCGATCATAACACCAACCAGCCGAGAGATACCCGCCGCCGGACCGTGTCGAGTTGATCCCATTCCACATTCCAGTTTTGTTCGAAAGACGCGCCCTGCACCAAAAAGATAGACGACACGCGATACACGAAACACGACTCAGTCGCACAGCGTATTTTGGACAAAGAAGTCTCAACAAACACACAAACTCACGTTTCTTGCTAGTAGAGGCAACCCTGAACATTCCTGTTCATCTTCTCGACCCTTTCATCAGTACTTCAACCCGGGAAGCACTCCCCAGAACCCCCGTCGGTTGAATTCCAGCAGTGTGGAACTAGCGCATATTAGCGTCTCCGAAGTCCCCCTCCCCACAGCGTGTCGCCCCTAAAGCCGTTAGCCCGGGAAGGACCTGGACGGCCTAGCTGCCTGCTTGGGCCTTGGCTCTTTTTACTGGGAGCTCAGTGCACCCATTCCTACGCAGCAGCACGCTCAAACTACTGTGGGTGGCGGCGCCTTGTACCTTCGCACGGGGTCCTCCCCTTCTCACCCGCTCTTTCCCATCTGGCCGCCTAGCTCATCGCCTTCCCTGCCTTACGGGCTTTTTTAGTGGCCTGGTCCCCTCCCTCTTTTGTGGCGTCCGTAGCGTACCTGTTGTATCCGCTTTTTCTTCTGCTCATTATTTTTTTTTCCCTTACCTTTGGGCAATCGCGTACCCGTGCTTGCCGCATTCCTCACGTCTGTTACTGGCTTGCTTCCTTCTCGCTGTTGCTTTGCTTAAGCACTTACCTTCTTCTGCCTGCTTCTCCCACTCTTCCTTTCGACTTTCTTCACTTTATCTGCAACTGCTCCCCCCCTCCTGCTCCCCTTTCCTCCCGAAAGTGTGGTTTAAGTTTTTTCCCCCTGGCTCTTTCTATCCTCTCAGAAAACAAAATCCCCACTACAAATTAACGAATTGCCCTGCTGTGGAAGGCACCTGACGGAAGAAGGAAGTTGCCGTCGAAGGTACTTGCAGGCTTGCTGCAGCTGTCCAGATCGAGCCTTGCCTTTTTTGGGCGCGACTTACACCCGCGTAAGCCTTCCTCCCTCGACTCAGCCGCCTTCGTGATTGCCTTCGCCCAAGGCCAATCAGCTCCGAATCGACAGAAGCTGCGGAACCTGCTTCTTTTTTCTTGATTCCTTTCCTTCCCCCCTCTCCACTTCCAGCCCCGACACGCTTCCCTGCAGCTGGAGCCTTGGATTTGCGTGTGCCGCGCTGCTTCCTGCACCTGCACCTGCACCTGCCACTTATTCCCCACGACCCAGCCTATCCTCTGTCCGAGTACCAACCCCCGCCAATCCCGGCACCCTCAGTCCGGGGGAACTTGGCAACAGCCCGCCCAGTGCACATCAGACACAGGGACACCAACACCTTTGGGGACGATCGCCTTTCTCCAGTCCTTTCCTCCTCCCCTAATACTCAACCAACAACGGAGACGTCGTCAGACTTGGAGCGACCAGAGCGATTCGGCATCAACTAGATATCGCTAGTTGTATTTTCATCCCGCTTCTGTCGCACTGCGTGGTCGCACATTCACTCTCGATAACACCACCTTCGGCACCTTTTATATCCCCGAATCTCATGATGTTCGGTATTCAGCAGTTCCCGGACTCAACCCGGAAGAGGGTTCGCGAGGAGGAAGATGACATGATGAACGGCACTTTGAGCTTTGGCGAGCACAGAAATGTACGAACCTTCTGCCCTCTTTCCCACCCCTTCCGAACGTACCCTCTGACTTGTGTGTGATTTGCAGAAACGCCTACAATGCCTACCCCTCCGGACCTCGCCCAGCTCGAAGCGCTGGTCTGCGCCCATCATGCCCCTCAATGCCGTTCCTTGCACGCTCACACCCGGCGATTCCGACTCGGAGGAGCAACCCAAGTCTCGCTTCTCGCCCTGGTCGTCGTCACCGGCAACCATGTCGTGTCAGCCGTCGCCCTTCCAGCAGATCGAGCCCGATCGCGATATGGACATGATGGACACAATGTCCCCGCCGCCAGTTCCGCACCAGAACGTCCACCCGGATCCGAGCTCCTCCGCTCAAGGTCGCATGCCGACCCCCATCCAACCAAACTTCGCAGCTCAAGTCCGGGGTGGTGTCTGGGGCGGGCCAGGACCCGCAGTGAGCCATCTCAACGGCGTTGTCAATATGGGCCACATGCATGCCGGCTTCAGCGCCGACGAGTCCCGCTGCATTCCCCGCTCTATGGAGGGTGCTGATGACTGGCACGCCGTCCAGAACCGCCGTCTACCATCCCCCATAAGTGAGGGCGAGGATTCCATGAGCCATGCCGGCAGCGGGAGCCTTAGTCCTCCAGGAATGGTTCTTGACAGCGGCTTCTCTTCCAATCTCGCCTTGCGTTTGGAACAGTCGTCTCTGGAAGGAAACCATCATGACATGGACATGATGGGCGTCGATGACGATTCTTTTGGTCATTCAATGCCGGGTGAGGAGCCCGTCACTACGACTATCGACAGCCACCCGACTGAGACAACGTCTGCACCCGCGACACCGTCTCCGGGACGCAAGGGGCATATTAGGTCCAGACACACCGTTAACCACTGGACCTGGCAGCCGGGCATGAAGAAAAGCTTCAGCATCGGCTACCGGGCCGATTGCGAAAAGTGCCGTCTCAAAGTCCCGGGCCATTTCAACCACATTATCGTCTCATAGAAGGGACTGAAGATTATGCTCGAAGACCTTTTTGCAGAGAGCAAGGTCCTGACGGATCCCACTCTCGCGGAAGATTACATGATGCAGAAGTGGAAAGCAAATGTGAGAAGAGAAAGAGAAAAGCAGCGCCCGCCATCTCTGGCGAGGTGTCTGGTGTCATAAAAAGCGTGGTTGGCGAAGAGCAAATTGCGAAGCTGCTCTTGCCTATTATTTCGTGGCGTTTTTGATTTTGGGGCATGGGGCCTTTGGCAGCGGATTTTCGGGACCATTCTGCGTAATACCACACACACTCAGCGTATACATTTCCACTCGCTCGGGTCCGAAATTTGGGCGGGCTCTTTCCTTTCGGGTTTATAGGTTTCTGGTATGCATTCTGGACGGGAGTCGACTGGCCCGGCGCGGCGGACTCGGCGGTACTGCATTCGAGAAGCGTTTCGTGGTGTACATAATACCAGTCCAAGAGGACATAATCAGATCAGCCAAGAGCTGAAGCATTTCTCTATGTCATTATTGTTTACAATGTGGCACGTCCGTCTATTGTGAGATAGCCGAACTACGTTCAGAACTCGGATATTTACGACATTGTGTCACAATTCCTCTGTCTAAATGCCACGAAAAGCTTGAGCGATGCAAAGATGAGGGTGATGTTTCCTTCCCGCATGCAAAAGGTTCAACCGGACGCCGTCTAATGCACATCCAGTCAAGTCTACACTATGATACAGTGACACTCTCCCCATCTCCTCTTGTTTCCCCCCTTTCGTCATCATCTTCTCCCCTCGGTGTCAAGGGAGGCAAAGCTGAGCGGGCTCCTCGTTACATGACTATACATTCGCTCCTTGTCCCCGGTCCCCATCCCGCACCATTATCAACTGCGACATTTGTTTCCCGCTGCCGTCTCCCGCCCGCCTCGATTTTTAGGTTTTGTTCTTCTTCTATACACCCAATATCGTCACAATAGCCGCCGCATGCTCCCCCCTGATTTTGGTTTGTATCAAATTATAACAATATTCGGTGTTTGGGTGTGTTTTCTTTGCCGACGCTGGCGTTGTTTCCCTTCAAGGGTCCAATCGGCTAGGGGAAGGGCCAAACAAAGACACGAAGGCAAAGGGCAAAAGGGTGGGAATTTACCACCACCCCTTCTTCTCGGCCTTCTTCTCCTCCTGCGGCAGACCAACCTGGTCCAGCACGCCCCCGCGCCTCTGGTTCTCCTTCTCACGCTCGAACGCGGCCTTGGCCTTGTCCTGAAGAAGCTCTTTCCGCGACTCGACGGCGCGCACGAGGTCGCTGTTGCGCACGCCCGAAGGCTCGTCTTCCTCGGACAGGGACTCGGAGGGGTCGGAACGGGAGGAGAAGGGCCACCAGCCGCTCTTCTTGGTGACTGGCGCCGCCTCGGCGGTCGTGGGGAATGTGGGAGCGGTCGTGTCTGGTGTTGTGACGTTGGCGGAAGGGGTGTGTTGGCCGTTGCCGAAGATCCTCTCGGCTTGCGTAGTGACGGTCGGGGCAGACAGCAGGGGCGGGAGCTTGGTGCCTGTCTCGCGGGCGCGGGCGTTGGCCTCCTCGACGAGGGTCACCTGGGCGTCGGTTGCGGTGCCGTTGATGAAGGCCAGACGGGCGGATGCGAGAGAGTCCTCTTCCATTTTGCGCTGCGCCTCGATGAAGTCTGCGCGGCGCTGCTTATTGTATGTCACCATGTCGTAGACGGAGTAGACTGAGACGAGACCGGCAATGGCTATTTGTGGCGTGTTAGTTTACTTGTTGACGTCCCAGCAGCCTCCTTTCCCCCGTCCATTCCTACTGTTCCAGTAAAGAGGTGATAATTTATGGTACAAATTCAATTGACCCCCGGAGATGTCGAATAACGGTACAAAACTGAAAGGTAACGGAGCGAGGCAACTTACCCGTGAAACCGACCAAGCCGATGACGGTGGCCTTGTGCGCAACATCGAAGAAGCGGCGACTGTTGCCGATAACACGGTCGACGTTGGAAGTCTGAGCCTTGCGCGCCGCCTCGTGGGCCGCGCGGAGACGTCGGACACGCTCCTCGGGGCTCTCGCCCGGTACCCGTCCGGGGATCTGTGGTGTAGAAGTCGGGCTACTTGACGCAGCTGCTTTCGACGATGTGGGAGAGTGCTTAGAGGCGGCATGCGGGGTGGTCGAGGTGAAGCGCGTTGCGTCCGAGGCGCTTCGGGGGCCTACTCTGGATGCCATCTTGCTCAGGATGGGCCGCTCGAATCGGTAGTATTGACGGACGAGGAGGCCTGTGTGTGAACGAATTGAAGGCAAGTCGTCTTTCGTTGTCAACTAAAGTCGGTCGGGGACTCGGGGGCCAACGGGGGAAACGGGATGGCGAATTGGGACTTTGTCATGAGATTTTTTGGAGCTTTGGGAAAGGGAATGGGCCCCAGACTGCTGGGTTTTTGGCGGTCTGTGATTGGTGCGGGTTCTTCCGGGGGCGTTATCGTACGAGAGTTTTTGGAAGCTGGGAGCTGCGGACAGCTGTTGGTACCATTGGTTCTCGGCAGTGATAGATCTGAGCCAGAGGGACAAGATAGTCATGAGACAGCTGAGGGTTTTGGGATGTCATAAAGTATGAGATTATAGATGGTAGGGAGAAATGAAGGTTTTACACGATGTTTAACCGCAGAGGAGTAATTTTAGTTATGGTTATGGGATTAAAACTTGTCTATGGGGTTTACGACATTCCAATGGCAGCTCAAAAGTGAGGACGAGCTTCAGAAGCTCTCTGAAAGAGCGTCGTCACGCATGATGTGATATGGGTTCTTATTCATACATCATGTCAGATCTATCGCAAGATTCAAAATGGCTACACACAGGAACTCCAACATCTACCGAGCTTCGAGTTCCGTCTTCCTTAGACATCAACGTCTTCTTCATGACCCTGCGCAAGGCAGAGCACACAATGAAAACAAGGCATAAATCAAAAATTGCGCCCGCGACGGCCCCGAAGGGCAATCGAAAGGGATCGACTCCGCGATGTGCAATGCAGGCCTCTCCCTTTGCTTTCAGGAATTCTTGAGCCCCCGAAAGCCGGACAAGGTAAGTATGCCTTTCAAAAGAATCTGGTAGAGGGTTGCGTGAGGTTGGTGGGATTTTATAGATTTCTGGGGACGGGTCGGGATCAGTAAGGGTACGTACTGGCTAGAAAATTTCACCGAGTATCCACTTGGTTCAGCCACATTCACCACAAACGGACTAAGGTTCTGCCGTCGCCTGTTCTGCTGGCCCTGTCACAGTAGACGGGTAGTTGACCAATCACAATTTGCAGTTTGTCCCGCACCAAAATTTCCAGTACGTACCGGGCTTTTCGTAGGGTTTTCATGCCCTCCAGAGATTTTGACTCGTCGTCAACCAGGAAATTTCCAGCCTCCAGCAGCATCTCGACGACGGCCCAGGACTACTAACCCTTTGATCGCGACACAGGCACAATGGTACGTCGATACGCCCCTAACAGTCGCCGACGAAGGCATTGCCGTCGCAGCCACTGACATTGTTATTTTCCAGGCGATCGCACACAACCAGCAGATCCCCCACAACCGTGAGAATTCCTCCTCCCGCGAAAGAGCGACGACGACATATCGAGAACACCACAACTGACAAACACGAAACAGACTTCCGCAAGGATTGGCAGCGCCGGGTCCGGACGCACTTCGACCAGGTATGATTGCGACCAGAAAGAATTGGATCGTTAGTGGAAGACACATTTGGATTCTGACTTTGGAAAATCACAACAGGCCGGCAAGAAGCACAGCCGCCGTGTCGCCCGTCAGGCCAAGGCTGCTAAGGTTGCTCCCCGTCCCGTCGACAGACTCCGCCCCGTCGTCCGATGCCCTACGATCAAGTACAACCGCAAGCTCCGTGAGGGCCGCGGTTTCACCCTGGCTGAGCTCAAGGTACGACTTCCCGACCCGGATGGAGGGGCACAGAATGGCCGAACAGGAAGGAAGACAGGAAACTAACAAAACAAACAGGCTGCTGGCATCCCCCGCCTCTACGCTCCCACCATCGGCATTGCCGTCGATGGCCGCCGCCAGAACCTGAGCGAGGAGTCCCTCGCCGCCAACGTTGCCCGCCTCAAGGCCTACAAGGAGCGCCTCGTTGTCTTCCCCCGCCGCTCCAACAAGCCCAAGCAGGGTGACTCCAAGGTCGATCTCTCCAAGACCGAGACCATCACCAACATCTCCGCCGCCCTCCCCATCGAGAAGGTCGCCTCCGGCTTCTCCGAGATCGCCAAGTCCGACGTCCCCAAGGCTGCCGAGGGCGGTGCCTACCGCACTCTCCGCCTCGCCAGAGCCGAGGCCCGCAACCAGGGCAAGAAGGAGAAGCGTGCCCGCGATGCCGCCGAGGCCGAGGCTGCCAAGAAATAAGCGTAGCGCCCTGGGCGTTGTGTTTCTTCTTGCTGCTTCTCTGCTCTCTGGCTGGTGTCGTCTCTTGTGGTGTCGGGGGGTTATGTTTGCTGCTGCAGCTGCTACGGCAATGCATTTTATGTGCATGGAATCGGGTTTCGGCTGCTGCTTTCGACACGTTAAACATACAACACAAAACTTCTGGGCGAGGGAAAAAAAAGTCTAGAAGTTCGGGTTTTTCTTGCTGGCCTGGCGTGGGTTCAGTGGAATGAGAGATACTCAGGACAAGGTCATAAAGAAACTATTGCATTGATCACGCCCGCTTGTGTTGTTGCTCTCCGGGGGGAACGCCCAGATGAAAACGACGTGACGTGTATCATGTGTCTAATGTGACAGGAGTAGACTATGGATTGATTCATCGGCTTTTGTCCCCCAATGCTCTTGCCAAGTCATATTTGTGATGCTGTGAAATCTCCATGCCAACGCCTCACCGTCAACTCGGTAATTGCTGCTCATGCTTAACTTGTATGGCAATCGCACTTTTGGCTGGTGTCATATCATGCCATATTGCCATCGTGCGAATTCTTCTATTCCATGTTACCCGTGTTGCTAAGGGTCTTTAATACATCGGTGGTGCCATGCTGCTTATCATTCATCATCGGTATCATGTCCTTCATGCTTTACCCTTCCCCTTCTCATCCACAAGCAACTCTCCGCCCTGCCTTAACATCTCTTCGAATGCTGCCCTTCTCACGGGAGGCAACTCATCTGCATGGTTCTTGACCAGCTCTGAGACCATAACCAACCCGTTCTCTCGATCGACCTTCTTCATCCCAGCCGCCTGCGAAGGGTCCGCCTGTTGCGGCTCCAACCCCAGCCCATCCACTAACGCCGTACTGTCCCCCGCACCAGCGCCAGCACCCACAATCACGGCTTCCTGGCCGCTCGCAATGGCCTTCTCCTGCGTCTCTCCGCCGGAGAAACTCTGTCCCGTAATCGCTTCCGTCAGAGCCTCGAACGCCCCTGGCACCTGCAGCGCGCGAATCACAACTGCGGCGCCGTCGCTGGCGCGGCACATCAGCGCAAAGACGAACCATGCCTCGCTCCGGAGCACAGGGAACTTGGTCTGCGTGACTAGGAACGCGAGGGCCTTGTTAATAGCCGCATGCTGACGGTAGAACTTTTCTCTTCTCCTTGCGCCGCCGTCGGTGTCCGCCTCCGCCATAGCCGAGGGCGAAAGAGGCTTCTCGGGCCGGAACACGTAGCCATCTTCTGCGGGGTCCCATTCTGGCAGCACGGGTGAGATCGGTGTGGTGTGCAAGACACGGCAGACCGCCGCTGCGGCACGTGCTGCTTCTGTCTTGGTGTGTTCCGCGTCGCAGCGCGCAAAAAGGTCGAGAAGGCGGTGGAAATGCGTCGTGTCGTGAGAGGGGGAGAGGGGGTCCGGGTTCAGCGGGGCGCAGAGGCGGCGGACGTTGGAGGGGGTGTTTACGAGCAGCAGCCGCGTCAGGGAGACGGCGGAAAACTGGACCTGCGGGTTGATGTCCAGTGCCCAGATCCGTGGGAGTATTTCGGCTTCTAGCAGGCCGGCCTCGCCTAGTGCGGCCTTGTTCTGCGAGGGGATTGCGAGGTTCTTGAGGAATGAGATGGCGGAGTGGAGAAGGATCGAATCTTTGGAGATTTTGAGTAGGGAGACTAGAGGTACGTGGACGGCGTGGTTCTTGACGAAGGCCACGGAGGCATCGTCGGAACGCGCGACGTTGCCTAGGCATAGGCAGGCGGCGGATTGAAGGTGGACGTTGGGCGTGGACAGCCAGGATTGGAGAGTTTGGAGAACTGGGGAGCCGATGGGGTTGTAAATGGTGAAGCTGTCTGCATAAGAAATGTCTGCTAGAACCTGAACGAAGGATTGCGGAAGGGCTTGGAGCTGGACTGCGGCGTCTTCATCTTCCACCCTCACTGTCTCGAGTTGGGTTTGCAGGTGGTAGAAGGTCGCTAGTAGGATGGGGACGGAGTTTGTCGTGATGAGGGCCTCTTGGATGGGCGCGTGGGTGAGATACGCCAGCGCGACGGCTGTCAGAGAGACGAAGTCTTCTGCGTCGGTGGTAGGATTTAAGGCGATCGTAAGGAGGACGGCTGGGGTGTGAGGCGGTGCCAGGGTTGCTTCCGTGTCGTGAGTCGCGAGTAGGGCAAGGATTTTGCTGATGATGCCTACCAGGTGTTGAACGTGTGCGAGGCGTGGGCTGGTGAGTAGGTCTACGAGGGCCAGACTAAGTGAAGAGGCACTTGCTGCCTGCTGGGCTGGCTCATAGTCAACTAGGATGTTGTAGAGGACGGGGATGGCGAAGGGTAGGGCTTCATCATCCGCGAGGAAGCCGATGATAGACGGGAGCGCGTTCGAGGCCACGACGCGAGCACGGTTTTCATCTGGTGATGTTAGCTGCGTCTCGGTATAGATGATTGCGAGTGAAGGTTATAAAGGTGATATATACCTGTATCGGCACATGCGTTCCCAATAAGACGCAAGGTGTGCCTTTTCAGCGCCGGGCGTAAGCCCTGTACCGCGACGACGGTAAGGAAGAAGTCGAGAATCCCTGAGTCTCCTAATGGAAGTCTCCATGAAGCTACCATACCATGTCAGTACAACGTGCATGGCTCCCTTCATAGATGTTGATCCGCTCACCATCTCGACTCCCGTCGCCTAGCTTCTCCGCAACAAGATCAAGCTCCTCGCTCCCCGCAAACCACAGCTGCTGCGCAGTAAATAGAACGTCGCCCAATAACGTAGTCCTGTGAGCCATGCCTTGATCCTGGGCGCCGGGATCTGCCCATGATGAGGCAGAAGCTAACAGGGCTGCGATGCCCTCTGGCGTCATGGCTTTGCCCGAGACCTGAGGCGCTTGAGGCTGTTCGGCCATGATGGGTCTTTTCTTTCCTTAATCGCAACTAAATAAGCTCACTGAGACTCGTTTGGGAACTAAACTTCGTCTTCAGAACATCCCTCGCCGGAATGTCAATGGTAAGCGCTTGGTTTTGTGATTGGTTGCTGCCACCTTCTGGCTTGCGTGTTGCAGTCGGCTGGGTGTCCCGAGTTAGGATGAGTTCCTGTTTGGCGTGAATCTTGAGCATGTGGGGTTGACACTGGTGAATTTGATTGGTTTTAGCATGAGAGCTATTGTGGGTCGCCCGTTTTGGAGCGTTTGTGCGAGATGATGTAAAGACTGGGATGATGATAGGCACGTCGGACGGTTCGGTCCATACCAGATATTGCAACACTAAGATGCTGCATGTAAAAGAACATTTTGGAGTATGTTATTATTCTGATTAACCAGCTTTGTTGTGGGAGTAAGACTTCTTGATCTCCTCCTCAGAACTCTAGAAACAGGTAAACTTGTTGGCCTTCAAGTCTTGCCTTAAAAGATTGTTAAATTTGATTCCACATTCAAGACACCTTACCTGAATGCAGAAAACATGTATAGTATCTCCAAGAAGCTACAGTAGTCCTATGACAGAGTTTAAGGTGACATTATCTACTATCTCCTCATTCCTTGATCCACACTTTGAAGGCACAGCTTGAGCACATGGTTCACCATAACCACTAGGCACCAAAGAGAATGATTATAGTATGCAACCAACGGCAAATCTTGAATGTTTATAATTCAGTTTATCACATAGTTCACGACTATAACGAAGGTTGAGGTTGGTGCGTTCAGTAGCCCACATCACGTGCAGAGGCGACACGTCCATCAGAAGTTCGAATGGTGTTGCGAATATGTGCAACGGCACCCAGTTTTCAAGAGTAAAAGATACACGGGCAGTTTAACGCATGGAGATCCCCGTAAAAACATGCTTCGAGTGTCCACTGTTGGTAAAGTGTAATCGAAGAAACGAAAACAATAGTCGGGAAGCGTGCCAATCCTAGGCGTCGGAATGATTTGCTACTGTCGCTAGCGACGAGAAAGTAACCTCTGATGGCGAGAGATGGGACTATCGCACACTTTATAAATGGACGCTAGATGAAGACAAAATCGAAGCTAACCATAGTCTTTCAGTAATAGAAGCAGAATGGGTCCGAAAAACGCGGTGTAAATAACAAGGAAGGCTGAAACGCAAAACTTGCTTCCGCAAAACTTGCTTCCCAACAACTTGAGGTTGAATTGGTGTATTACCTATGACGCCTGTCTACTCCAGATGTCGGCAGGTTGTACGAAATAACCGTGTGCAATTGCTATTAGTTGGTAGTAGGTATTTCCGTAGGCCCTCCCGTAAACCATCCCATCTGATACATAGCCAACCCAAATCCTGACGCCTGGCTCACCATGGAGATCTTGTCCATGCACCATAATCTTGTTTGTTTGTCCACGAAAGAGGAATTCAGAGTGGCAATCAAGGGCCAGAACATGCACCATGCCTGAAATCCAAGACCTTGCCCTTTACAAACGGAAACCCTCCCGTCGAATCCGAAAACGACACGAATCTGTTCGCAGACTTGTTCCAAAGCTGTAAGTCCATGCGGCAAGTCAGCAAGCGTGCGCAATTGCTCTCGCGTTAGTTGCCCGAGGGCGATAGGAAGGCTAAATATCTGCTCGATGATATGAAGCCTAACCGTGAGATAAAGCCCCTTTGCAATCGCGTTGCCCGTGTCCGAATTGCGATTCAGCAGATTGTTAAAGGTATTAGTATAGTCTTCTAGCCCATCTTCGCTGGATATGCTCCGGGGGCTAGGACTTGTGATCCTGTAGTTGGCGGCCACCTCCAAATCGCGAATGATGCGAATTCCCCTTTTGAACACGCTCGTCGTGTATTCAACGGATTCGCCGTGTACATCTGGGTTCGATAAAATCTTTTGAACTTCATCTTTGTAGCATATGGTGCGAGCAAGTAGTGGCTCAATTATACCCCCTGGGGCCCATTCAGCTTTGGTTAGGGCCATCAATATGGGGGACCGGCCTTCATGCCCGATGAACGTCTCCAGTGTCTTTTATTTTCTTAGCTGTAGAGATTCAATGTGTCAGCTCGGGAGAAACTTACAGCCAGGTGAGCGACAAATGCCAATGATGATCGGTCGAGTGAGGTTGCAAGTCCGTGCTCGGCTCTGTATCTGAGAAGAGCGAGAGATCCACGGCAGCGCGACGCTATTCTTGCCGGTGTTTGCTCAGGTAGTATAGCCTAAACTGCGTGAGATCGGCCCGTAGGAAAATCCTTTACTTGACTTACATCATAGAGACCCATAGTAAGTAGTGCTACAACAACTGAGTCGTCTTTGGCCTTGTTGAGGTCATTTAGGGCTGAGCCGAGTTTTACTATTGCTTTGGAGTAGTGCTGCCTCGCTCGTAATATCATGCCCGGCTGGCCCAGTTGAAGAGATGAGCTGGCTAAGGCTGTGGCCTTGACAACTTCCTCAAAGACATCTAAGGAGTCACTTGGCGGTTTTAGGTCCAGCAAGACATCGAAAAAGGCAATCTCTTTGGCAGAGGTGTAGTTTGAGCGGAAATGTGTTACTGAATAAACTTCGTAGTCACTCTGAATGATACAGTTCATGGCTGGTAGTGTTTTGACGGTGTTGTCTTCCTCTGACGAGTCGCCTCTTTGGCTCTCGGGTGAGTCCCCGTTGATATTAACAGAGTGCGTCGAGCTACCTCTTTCTTTAAGGCGTTTGGCAACCCGCACCTGGACTTGTCGTGCCGCCGAGGCATTCTGCTGGCGATGGACTGCTGTCCACGGGTCCGAGTAACCAGGACATACCTTTCCTAATGCCGTACAGCGGTTGCAGGACGGCTTCTGTAGATCACACTGAGAGGCATTTTAGTCAAGACGCTTGAATAATATGCACCAATACTGGTCTGGGTTACCTTGACTTTCCTTGCCTTGCAGGCGAAGCAGCTCCCCGATGGTCGACACCCCATGATATGTGAGCCCAAAGGGAAACCTGACCTTGTATGCGCATATGTGATCAACCCCAAGGTGTGCTAGGTCAGGGAACGGTAGCCTTGCGTAGGGTTTCGTGCTGCAAATGATAGACGACAAGACGCTTTTGCTACCACAAGTCAACTGGCTCCGAGTAAGAGTGTCGTCCAGTGTCTGAGACCGAAGCTTAGTTCATCGGCAATTCTTCCACTACTTCCAATAAAAGAAGAACGAGCGACACTGCAATCGTAACTGAAGACCGGGTAAGCTGGTAGGCATATGTGGTTGGAGAGTTGTGGTGGTACGATCGACGCGCGCGCATGTGTAAGGCTAGCACCGATAACCTCCCACTAGGCGAATTACTAAACCGCCTGGTGTGCTAACAGATGATGAAAACGGTCATGTACGCAGCAAGTCGTGCCATTTCCTCCGGCTTCAAAGGACCTCTTTTACGACAAGAATGGGCTGTGTCTCACGACCAAGGCGCTGAAACCTTAAAAAATGAATAATCTATGGTATAGTTAGTCGCGGGCGTCATTCCAACATGAAAAATAACATGAGGGGTCGTGCAGTCTAAATAAGCTTCCTTACCCCCCATTGGGTTCCGGGGGGAAGTCCACTCCTTATTCGGCAGCAATTATAATAGATGCATAGAAGGCTTCATTGCACGGGCCTCCGTCTGATAATTCCGCCTGAAACCCAAGGAACACGGGTAAGTCTAGCTCTACATTTTTGACGTCGAAACACAGCCAAGCGTCTTGACTTAGGCCCTCCTGGAAACTATAGAGTGGAATGATACCTCTTGTGTTTCTCATGCAACAGCAAATATTTGTTTGTTGAGGCTGAAGGAAGCTGAACTTTTTAACTTTTGCTATGAGGTAGTATATCGGACAAAGAACTAGTTCCCTAGACAGCGGAGCGAACCAAATACTTTCAAGGGCTGCCACCGCTTATCAGCTGAGGATTTCTAAGCTTTTTGCCACTTTGTTCTGAGAGACTTCCACGGTGGAAAGAATGTACGACTCGTTTTAATCGTTTCCATCGAAAACGTGAGTAGCTGCCCGCAATGACTTCAAGCAAAGACCAGCGGGCTGAAATGAAGTTAAAAGCGGCACTAGAAAGAAATTCAAAAGCCCAATGCTTGAGAAAAGATGGTATCATAGTTCAATCAGCAGGCAAACCAACGCCAATGGCAATAACCAACGAATGTTTTTATAATATAGTGGAATCGGAAGCCCATGAAATCCTGAAACTCCTCATCGACACATCATGTAATGAATACGGGCTGCCTGTTGCCCATCAAGTCGCTGTTTGGAACTTGCACATCTCGTTTGTCAAAGTCATGTAGCATCAGCCAGCAAATCATACGAAACACTAGCGTATACCATATTGTAAGACGTTGCATCTCAATCGGCTCCTTGGCAATGATCCTCAACTTTGGATCATCTCTTGCCGCTCCTGCCGGTTTTGGCCATGTAACCCTTTGAGTAAGGCCGGGCGACGGGTCTGTCGGTGATATACTAGGAGTATGTGAGAATGGCAAGGCGCCATTAGCCACATGTCCGTTGCTGGACCGTGCGATTCTATCTTCATGAATCGCCCGTGAAACCTGCTCTTGATCACCAGACTCCGTGTCGGTGGTGGTTGTGGGTACAACGCGGAGGAGAACTTGATCAAAGTATATCTCCATGAATCTTTGTTCTCTCTTCTCTAACGGGCCTTTGAAAAGAGCACTAAAGGATACA
Organism: Colletotrichum truncatum; assembly: GCF_014235925.2. Lineage (NCBI taxonomy): Eukaryota > Fungi > Ascomycota > Sordariomycetes > Glomerellales > Glomerellaceae > Colletotrichum > Colletotrichum truncatum. The sequence goes on along the minus strand of NW_027222404.1, from coordinate 859,546 downwards.
CGCCCGTCTGCGATTCTGTTGCCGTCTTTTTCCGGGCCTTTATTGATTGCTGCTAAAACCTCCTGCAGATGGCGACGTAGCACGTCCAAGACCACCGTCTGGTTTGTTGACGGTGACTCGCCTGCTGTAAGTATACTATCTGCTAAGTCTATGGCTTTGTGCAGGTGATTCATCTGGTGGTACGTGAGGTCTCCGCCGGTTTCCAAATCTTCCCATAGAGTATTCGCCATTTGCGAAAGAGAGTCAACATGGTCGAATTCTACTTTGATTTCCTCGCTGGGCTTCGTATTTGCTCTGCGAATTGTGTCGTGGTCTCGCTCAAGAAAGTCTGTGAATGCGCCCAGAAGACGTAATATTGAGAAAGAGTCTCTGCTCCAGCGATATATGGTAGGGTTCGGCAAGAATGTAAAACACCGATCCTTGATGTGCAACGTTCTAGCAAGCATCCCCATAACCTCAAAAGTTACTGACGCGCAGTTAGCTTCCCTATGATCTCCATGTAAATGCCTTTACACACCTGGGAATAGATGATCATGTTGATGTTTGTTTTTATCTTTGTAAAAGAGCGTTGTCCCAACATTGCATCCGATTTGGGTGAGAGTTTCTGCAATCTCATCTCGGCTTCCCAGTTGTAGAATTTCGACTTTTAAATCCGAATTGCCGGATGATGTTTTCTGGATATTTTGCCATTCCAAATCTTCCGGTTTATCGCTACTTTTGGGCCGGTATAATGTGGGAACTCTACCAAAACATAGTTCCTTTACTTCAGACGTCGGAATGATACGATTTGCTTCGAAAACCGTTGGACCTGTCTTTTCAAAGACAAAAACTACTCCAAAGTCGGATATGCGAGATCCCGTAAGGCTATAGCCATTCCCTTCAGCCCGGTATCGGTTGTCGTCCCTGTCGAATACCTTCCAGTACAACCCAAGCACTGCTGCAAGCTCGACCAGATGGGAAATGGTTGTAGTTGCGAACGGTTTCTTAATTTCTGGGTTTGTATCGAAGCTCGTTTTTTTAACCTGCATTTTCACCGTGAGAGTTGGAGGGTCGTGTTCTGGTTGCCCTTCTTCCAAGTTCTGCTTGAAGTTTTCCCACTCTTTTGATTCTTTTTCCATTCTCTCAACAGCGACGAGCAACCATACCCACGTAGCACGCGCGTTATCGACGGTGTGAATCTCTTCGCTTCGTGTACCGTCTTCTTTTATCTTTCGTATCACATCATCATTCCAAGAAATACGACTCATTTTACAGCTGGATTGTGTCCCCTCAGCGTGCCACACCTCCTTCGTGGACACTTTCTCGTCTTTGACCGGGCCCTTGGTTTGAGATTCAGGCGCCAAGAAAATAACAGGCGCCTCAAATTCGACCTCGAGTCTCAACTGCTTGAGCCTGAGTCTGTGTACTGTGTACTGCGCCCAGTCTCCAATCACCCTCTTGTCGCAATTGGGAAGACCTCTCGCAGAAGCAAAAAGAGCCTGGACAAGCTGGAGCATCGCAGCAAGAAATGCCGCAATGGCAATAGCCAGTGCGGCTCCCGCCACCCGAAGCTCATTATCATTATCGTTGTCCGACATTTAGATGGACAAGGGCAGTGGCCGAAAAGGCGACGGCGCTTGGGTTTGGGGGTAAACTTGAAAGAATGGTAGCTATTCTTTGTGTTGGCAACTTGATATAAATGGCTTACACGTGTTTGGTCTCGCAACCTGTGGCTCACTAAGCCGGATGTTTCGTTGACACAGAGGTAATCAGAGAAATAGCGCGAAGAAGGATGAAAACCAGATAAAAGCGGTTGTACCAGAAGTTGGGTGTCGTCGACTTTTAGGTAGTGTCCCGGGCCGCACCGCCCGAAAGAGAATTGCGACTGCAGCTGGACGTCGCTAATGCATGAACCCCTGGAGTTATGCATCACGGGGCCCATATCAGCTCATGGCGCAGGTAATGGAATTTGCGTCGCAAGGAGTTCACAGCCTGCTGCTGATGAAAGGTCCCTATTGGTGGCCTCTTCGCAATAATGGTGGCTGTATATCTAATAGTTGCTGACTGGCTGCAACTTTGCCGCCATAGTGTCTCACATGGGTGGTAACACGAAAGAACATCCCGGCATTCATACTATACGTCATCATAGCATCTGTCAAAATCAGGCTGCAGCTAAGCCTTATTCAAATTGGATCATTCTTCGTCATTTCTTATGTTCGCATCTAATGGGTGGCAATTTCTGGTATATTCAAAGATCTTCATCAATGCCTAGTGGCACATGGTGGTTGAATTGATTTTCACAACTCCGTTGCAGAAGTCGACACAAATTTTCAATCGTTAAGAGATTGTTCATCGTGCTGATCAGAATCCCTGGTGGAGCAACTCAGTCAAGCGAATGCTTGTTGGAACCAATTTTCACCTGCACCGTTTGTATGTTGATTCTCTACACCGATTCCCGATGCGAGAGGTGAGCTTTAGAACAGCAATCTCTATCTAGTGATGCCAAATTTGTATAATTACGGGTATTAATAAGGAAGCCAATGGATTTCAGTGATTGACTTCTTGTGAAGCTGATTGGCCCAGGCCCTTGTAACCCAGGGCTAACCTTGAATTAACGTCCCACACCCACTTCTGGGCACCCCCCACATTTGGGCACCCCATTTACACCAAAAACGCCGTTTTTCGAAATTCTATATTAAACTAAATACTTTACTTATTAAAGAGAATAAATATATGTTAAATAGATTAAGACTTAATTATAATACTTAAGTAGCTATATACTAGTATTATTGATAATAAGTATTATAAATTCAAGGTTTAACATTTATAATACTAATTTACCTAGCCTATATCTTAATATATAAAATAGGTAGAGATATTTAACTAATATGATTAGAATTTTTAAGTAAGATATAGTAGATTTATATATTCTTATACTTAGTAAAAAATTCTTTAAGCTTAGAATAATATTTTAAAATTTCCCTTAAGAAAAGTTTCTATTATAGAATTTTAACCCTTAATTATACTATATTTACTAAAGTAATACTTTTAAATCTCTTTTAGATATAATTATATACTTTTAATAAGTATAAATATTAATTTCCTAGATTTTTTAAATAAGTATATATAAGCGAAAATATATTTTTCTAATGTTAAGGAATACTAGTAAGTTACTAGTATCTACTAACATTTTAAAGCTTTTAGTTTTAAACTTCTATATTATAACTATTATTATATTTAAACCTTTATAAAAATTAGATGGCTATAATTATACTTAACATAGTTTATATATATTTTCTTTTCTTAGTAAGTATAGTAGTTAGTTTAATATAGAATTTCGAAAAACGGCGTTTTTGGTGTAAATGGGGTGCCCAAATGTGGGGGGTGCCCAGAAGTGGGTGTGGGACGTTACGGTTCATCCGATAATGCCTGACTGGGGGTCGTCTGTGCGTGGTAATATGGGGGAGACGGTTCTGGAGAACGAGCCATTTCTTTCTTTCTTTTTTTTTTTTTACCTTTTTTTCTTATGGGGGTTTCCCCTCAATTTCTCTTGTTAATTTATACACACTCAGGCAGTTTTCCAAGTTCAAGAAAAAGAAGCGTTGTGTGCGATGCCTGCGCAGGGACATATCAAAGACTTGATAACCGCTATAATACCCTTTGGTTGCTCTTCTGTCGCTTTTCCTCTGTTTCTCTTCTTTTCTTCCCCCATCCTCTCATTGCGTTTGTTGCTCGTAGAACGTCACGTCAGATAAGGTACTTTAGCCTAGGTGTGAAGTTGTTCATTAGTCGGTTTATTGTTCTATTCAAGGAGATTATCCATTAATTCTTCAGAATGCCGTGTTGGCTGGAGTGATTAGAAGCGTTCTCCGCGTCATCTGGAAGGTTCTCATAGCGTCCGTTTATCCGGTCCCCATCTTGCCTGAATTCTGATACAATCACCTCCTTCGTTTGCATGATTCCTTCCATGGGGCCAATTTTGCGCCTAGAGCTCATCGCGTAGGTTTCCTCGGCTCCTGCTCGAACGGTTGACCGGTGAATTGTTAACGCATGCGTTCCGCCTCCAGCGTAGTAATGAAGCCCAGAAGTCCCGTGGGACTTTGACGAAGCCTTTTTCTGCCTCCTCTTGTTCCACATGCCATAGAGTGTTGGCGCGTTGACGACAAGGGCCGCAGTCAGCAACTCGACGCTAGCCCATGTTGTGCGGTTAATTTGACTGTCTTTGTTGGTGATGTTGATCGGAAGGCGAATAATCGTAATTGCGATAATGAAAATGCCCAGCGTGAAAAGGGCGTACAGCTGAACTTTACGTTGCCATGGAGTTTTTAGCGAAACAACCAATGGAATCGGGAGCACGAGAAGCATAAAGTCTGTGACGATGTTGAGGACGCCTACAACAACAAGTTGAAGTTGGGCTTTTGAGCAAGAACCTGGAGCGGTAAAGCGTCAGTAATAATTCTGTGGCCGCAACACAGCATAAGAAAAGTTTCATACCTGGGTCAGGAACAACCTGCCAGTAGAGATGAAACGGGTTGCATTCGCTGAATGTCGTCACCTGGCAAGCGACATAGGTCGCGAAAAAAACAAAGGAAAATGTCCAGATAGTGATCTTCTCATATCGCAAGTTCAAAAGCAGTCGCCGATAAACATCCAGCAGAACCAATTTCTGTAACCAAAGGCTTGGGTCAAGTTAGCAATTTGGTCATAACCTTAAAACCTTCCTGACTCGAATGCTTGCAGAAGAAGGCATACAAGCGAGCAGAAAACCCAGGGGGGTTTTTGCGGCGTATGGGGTTGCAATAGGTATAACTGACTAAGAGTTGTAAAAGACCCGGTTCACAATGGAAAGTTTGCTGCCGATCTCCCGTCTGTAGATCTCTTCGTCCGTAAATGTATGAGTCTGTCGATATTTCGGTGATACATTGTTCGTTCCCCAGGTTAACACCACGTGAATAAGGCCGAGTCGAGTCAGTGCGCAGACGCAGGCCGCAATTGTGAGCCAGTCACCGAGGTTGTACTCTTGTCTAGCTATTCTCCTCCAGGCCAGCCGAGCAACCATAATGGAGAGGGCCAGACAGCTGAAGAGCCAATGGATGAGGAGGGTCGGATCGTCCATGGCCGGCGAGATTCCGAGACTCTCGCACAGCGGCGTGGGACGAGGGAAAAATCAAAAGAGAAGAGACGACCGAAAAAGGGTCTTTCGAAAACAGTGCAGACGGGGCAGTTCATGAACCATTATTATCCTATTGTTCAACGGACACTAAGGCATTGAGACCCTGCTTAGGCCCTTCTTCTGCCTCCCCCATCCCGGTGCCATACGAAGTACATACACTAGTAGGCTACCACGCCACCCCGAGGAGTCCTGCCGTGTAACCAGCTTCTCTCCATGCGAAATGCAAGAGTAGATGAAAGGATCAGGGTTTGAGACTTCCGGTCTTCTACCCTAACTTTCCCTGCACCTCCGGATGAAGGTCGGTTGTTGGATTCCCCTTAGATGTGTGATTGCGATCCACCGTGGAGCACTCCCCAAGCAGGTCTTCAGACTTCTAGAAGCCCTGTGCTGCTAGGATGGTTACGTGGCCCTGCGTTACTCACATACAATGTTAAAGCAAGGGTCCTGCAATCCTGTTCGCGTGCCGCAAGCTGTTTTGTTGAATGAAGGATGCCGATTGTTTGATAGTCGAATAGAAGACGAAAAATATTAGCACGAACTACAAGTTTGTAATGGGGACAGTCGTTGAGACTCCTGCGAAATGATAATCAACAAGAAGTCTGGCAGCGACATGGACGTTGCTTGAAGACTTTGGGGCAAATGTCAACTAGACAAAATCAGGAATGGCTTGACCGTTGATCTGAGCACTAGCGAGACTAGTGAGAATTACAACGTACGAAGTACAGCCACAGACTTGTTGAAGAATTGGCAGATGGACTTGGTTACACGGGAAGGTCAGGCGAGTTTAGATGGGGGCCTGATGGTCCAAAGTCAGGGTGAGAAAAATGGGCCGAGATCATTGTAATCAACATATTGACCCGCTTGTTGATCAACAATTCTCCACTGAAGAAGAAGTCTTGTTTTCTTTCTGCAAGATAAATAGTTGATGGAAGTTAGCCCCCAATTCTTGATGTCAATTTACAGCTGTGACAGACGGCAGCCGCCTTTCAAAGTGAACCTTTTTTTTTCTCTTTTTTGAGCCCGCGGAGATTAATACTCGGAAATGATCCGCATCCAGCTCTGCGGTAAGGAAGTTTAATACCCACGTTGCCCAATTCATGCTGCGGTTACTCCATTGTAGATGAGACCTTCAAGTGCACAATATCCTTACCCTTGTCAGCAAAATGACTCGCGCAGGGGAGCACTTCTGCAACATGGCATGGGCAGGCCAAGCCCACATCCCCGATGGATCAAAATTAGTCAATGTTGTGTGACCTCTCATCCCGCCACTTTGGCCCCGGAGTTCCACCGTCGTGGTTGTGGTATGCGGTGAAGTTGGCCAGACCCTCTCGTTATCGGGATGTGGCCGCAAAGTACCTCAATTCCTCGGGCAACTGCCGCCATTCAGGTAACAGCCGCGATTTCTTCGCTTAGGCCATCGGCAAAGCCATGTGCCATGTCTCGACGTCGTATTACTTCACTCCTTGGCTGCTCCATCAGCCCTATCATGGAAATCACTCAGAATGGGCCCTTTGAGATAGCCTAGCGGACCTCTCGGCAAGGCGGTTTTTTCGTTTAATAAAAACGATTGAGTTGCCACTTTACGTCGCGTGAGCGGAAAGTCTGTTGATCCCCTACCCAACCATTGTCGCTCTTTTTTTCAGTCATTTCCCGTTGGTTCAATCTCCTTACCTCCGTCTTATTCCAAAGGGTCTCCTGTCTAGGTCAATTGCTAGCACCCGTGTCTCATCTCTATCAAAGTGATACACACCGACGCAGCACACCATGCAGTTCTTCAAGTTAGCCGCCGTGGCCGCCGCTTTGCTGGGCCAGTCCTCCGCGCTCCCCAGCCCGGAGAAGAACTGCATTGACTCGGAGGTCCCCTACATTCGTTCTTACTTCTACGTCGGGGGAGGGTACGTCGACGATGGCTCCGGTGGACACATCTTCCGGGACCAGATGTACGTTGAGAAGCTGCTTCCTGTCAACGGAGTAAGCCAGGAGACGCCGATCGTCCTGATCCACGGGCAAGCTCAGACCGGTAGCGTAAGTATTATGTCGATCCCTCAATAGCCCTAAAAAGCTGTGGTTCTACTTCCGAGCTTAGCTGACGTTGCTTGAAGAACTTCCTCAACAAGCCCGATGGCGGTCGTGGCTGGGCCTCTCACTTTGTGAGACAAGGTTTCGAGGTCTACATCGTTGATCAGACCTTCCGTGGCCGTTCCGCCTGGATGCCCGCCTATGGCGCGTCCAAGCCATCAACCTACTCTGCTGAGATTATCCAACAACGCTTCACTGCTGTAAAGGACTACATGCTCTGGCCTCAAGCTATCAACCATACCCAATGGCCCGGCACCGGTGTTATGGGCGACGCCGTTTTCGACGAGTTCTACAGCTCCAATGTCCAGTTCGTCAACAACGCCACGTACCAGCAGAAGACTGTCCAGGATGCTGGTGCTCTTCTTCTTGATAAGATCGGCCGCCCCGCCGTCGTTCTTGGCCACAGCCAGGGCGGCCTCATGCCCATCATCATCGCCGATGCCCGTCCTGAGCTCACCAAGGCCCTGATCCTCCTCGAGCCCACTGGCCCCCCTTTCCGCGAGGCCGTCTTCAGCACCAAGGCCGGCCGCCCTTACGGCTTGACCGACATTCCTATTACCTACTCTCCAGAGGTCACGGACCCGGCCACCGACCTCGTTCAGCAGGCCTACGCCGCCAAGGGCGAAAACTACGTTGAGTGCATGCTGCAAGCCGAGGAGCCTGCCCCCCGCCAGCTCGTCAACCTCGCCAGCAAGCCTATTCTCCTTGTTACCTCTGAGGCCTCCTACCACGCGCCCTACGACCACTGCACTGTGGAGTACCTGCAGCAGGCTGGCTGCAGCAAGGCCGAGCACCTCGAGCTTGGTGAGGCTGGCATCCACGGTAATGGTCACATGTTTTTCATGGAGAAGAACAGCTACGAGATCCAAAAGGTCCTTCGTGACTGGATTCTGGCGCTATAGAGCGACCACAGTAGTATGGAGAGAAGCTGTGTACTTACGTATAGCATGTGTACGAGTTGAGCGGATACCCATAATAGTACCATCCCTAATCTGATAATGATGTGTGCCTTACCACTTGAAGCCTTTGATTAATGAAACGTTGAAGCCCGTGCATGAAAATGAGTCTACAGTACAATTAGGCTTGGTTGGTTAGCTGGCCCACGAGCTCATCCCAAGTCAATTACTGAGCCTAGTTGCTGTTGGCAGAAATTGGTGTCCTGCAGCTGCACCATCCAGTTCGGCCCCGCCAGGGCCTTGGGAGTGAGGTGAAAAAGCGACTATTCTCTTTCCAGTAAACCTTACATCTTCGAACGTCTAAATAGGTGTCGATCAACATGCGTAACGGGCCCTCATTCTGCCTAGTCTATTAGACCATATGCCAACCAACACGGTACATTCCTCGCTCCCCCTTTAAATCCCGCTGTATCTTTACTCATTTGTTAAGGTACCCAACATCGACACCCAAACGTTAAACTGAGACCTCTCGTCCTCATTGGAAACCATTACCGATAACGCCACTCATATCATTGGCAATTCGTTGGCTGCCGTCACTGTCCGTTTTCTCCCGTATCTTTTGTGTAGCTGTCACAACGCTCAAGATCAAGGCAGTGTGTCCCTTTACCGGCTGTAAAACCCGGCTCGTCAGCTTTCGGCTCCTTCACGTCTTAGTCCCGGTTATCTTGCCTCATCGAATGACCAAGTAGCAAACTGTGTGGTGACTATTTGTGAGGATTTCAAATCAAGGCTATGTGTGTAGCTTAATGGACATACCCCTGAAGCATTGAAATTTAGAGCGCTGGTAATAGTGATAGTTGAAGGACAAGCGTTTTATCCAACTTCGCCAGTTTCGCCAGTTCTCCAGGAGGATAAACGTTCAGGGGCAGCTATTAGAACACAATTCATGCTCATGCAAGACACGTTATGTTTACGTATAGTCAGCCTTCGACATGCCCGTAAGCATTGCTATTTCGGCGTCGATAGTGGTGGAAAAATTGACCAAGTTGAAGACGGGCATGAAATTCACATCTTCAATCCTTTATTAAGACATTTGTGATAACTGGAACCACGAGCCTGGTCTAGATCATTACCAAGAGAGAGGTACCTATGATCTAGGCTCCAGCGCTGCCATGCTTCCAAACGACGCTGAAAGTTTGGGGTCATTGCCGCATTCCTGAGGAGGTGCTTGGCAAATAAGGTATGAGTAGACCTTGGCTACAAACTGAGGCTATGACAGTTGACTCGCCACTGGTCATGGAGCCGTTTTGCAGGATTCTGTCAACCAACTCAATTGTAGTCTAACGCCTTCTTTTCTCAATTCCATGAATGGACGGGATTCTTCTGTTCATTGGGTTCTCACTCTATGCGCCAAAGGCATTCTGACTCGCAAGCATGAATAGCTGCTGCCACTTGTTTCGGAGACATCTAATGTTCATTTAATCAAAGACTCATGGCTCTTTCTCAAATAGCACATGCAAGAAGTACAGTAAAAGGCAGCTCAGCCATCCCGAAATACGTCATCTAAACCAACTCCGCCTCAATAATACACTCAGCCATATCCCTTCCCCTCCAGATCTTGACAATCTTCAGACCGGCACTAGTGATGATGCTACGCCACTGGCTTTCCGTCCTCTCGGCCGCCGCCAGCCCTCCCATCATGAGCACGTCCAACGACGTAACCCTCGCAACAGGGTTCCTTTCGTTAATCATGTTCTCATGAATGAGAAGCTTCGAGTACCCTTTGTCCATAGCCTCAGCAACAATCTTTAAAATCTCGACCGCCTTTAGCTCAGGCCAGTCGTGAAGCACGCCGTGTGCAAAATAAGCCCTGGCGCCTTTCACGGGCTGCGGTGTGAAAAAGTCGTATTCTTGAATCGTAAACCCGGGGTCCCTCTCAACATTCTTCAAAATTGCGGGTAAGTCTTGCAGAATGAGATCACTGGCGGGAACCGTTGGGTTCCGAAGGTGAAACTTTTTCAAATCGTGTCCCTTACCACCGCCCACGTCGACTACCACCGCTCGACCGGGGAGGGCACCTTCGACGAGGGTCTCGGTGGGGTATATCTTGGGCCAATCCGTGAGATTTCCGCGCGAGTTACCCTCCATTGCGTCGTTGAAGTCAGCTGTCAGCAAAGGATTCGAACCGACGTAGTTGAAAAACATCGAGTCTGGCCCCTGCCAGTGCTGGAAATTACAGTTGGTGTGATCTGTCGGGTTCTTGTATCCCGCCTCCTTGAGATACACAGGCAACGTCCTGAGCAGCGGGCCGATGAGTTGAGAGTAGAACCCGCCATACCACGCTCGCAAACCCTGATCGTCACCAAGCGATTTCGCCCAGGGCGTACGGGCGTACGTGTCGAAATCTGTTTCAATGACGAGATATTGGCCTGCGATGCATCTCATCATCCGCCCTTTAGTTTGCGGAGTCGTCAGTTTATAACACCAAGCATGGGCCGCATACATGACTAACTGATAAGTGTCTCATCCTTGCCAGTGAGTCTTGCGAGTTCGGTGCAAGTAATGGGTTCGCCGCCGGCCTCAGCCCAGCTTTTGAATACGCCGACGTCAATGAGTGTCTTGATGGCGGCGTTTCCAGAGCTGTTGCCTATGACGTGGTCCCAAGCAATGTCCCACGGGCTCTGTAGGCGTCTTAAAGCATTGTTGAGGGCGTCCCTGGCGCGGATGCGGTCCGCATTGTTATCGAACAGCGAGACGTCGATGTCGTCTAGACTTGCAATGATTGAATCCACTTCAGACATGGTTTCTGGCTAAACGAACAGTGAGACAGACAGAAAAAGGTCAGGGGAGAGAGAGAGAGAGAAAAGCTACGAGGAGAGAGCGGCCGGAGAAGGACTGGGTTTTGAGGACCTTCGTTTAAACTCTTTGGGTAAGATTCATTAACAACTCCAGCAAATATTGGAATTGGACTTGCACCAACAACATCTGCAGACACATGGCACAGCAAGAACGCTTACCCCCCCGTTGAAGCCACAGGAAAGTTCCCGATTAGGTTGCGTGGGTCCAATCGGTTGGTGTCGATTCGACCGCGGGAACACCAACCGAAAAACCCCCCCCCCCAACCCCAATAACCCCCTTGCCAGATACCCCGTCCAACTGCACTTTGGCACTATATTACTTCTTGGTCCTGCCAACTCAGGAAACGTCGTTTTTGCTAGCTGATCCACGTCTGAATCTCGGATATGGCGTGGTTCCCCGCCATACCCTTGGTGGTGCATGAGTCTGTTGAGGACAAAACGCTCCAAAGGGAGAGAGAGTCTTGTCTCTCCTCAGCTGTGGGATCCATGCCACCCCCATCCCGGGAATAGCGCCAACAGAGCTTTTGGGGGGGGAATCACAATATATCAATATAAGCTTGGCCAATGAGAGGTTGCCGGAGCGGATGGTTCGCGTTCTGGACCTTTTCTTGATGGCGATTGATTGAAACCTGCAATGCCATCGTGGGGGGGGGCGCTGGCTGACGATGTGGCCAATGGGTCGGTTATTCTCCTCTTCAACCCGAGTTGGTTCGCCGCCACGAACGCGAAACATCGCTAGCCCATCGAATCACAGGCATCACTCACAGTCAATCTAGACTCTGTCTACGCATCTCTACAGTCACAGGTGCCATTGCACACTTCTCATAATGGTTGTTCAGCAGGCTCAGCACATCAGTCACAAGCTCAAAGGTGTTCGACATCAAGGCGCCACTATCCGAAACTAAATGCAGGTATCTTGAGTAACTGTTACCATGACCAAGGACACGGAACGGTATAAACAGCGAATGTCTTGGTGGTCATCGGCGCCAAGTATCTGCCTCGTGGGATTGTAGATGGCTGAGACTGGCGAATGGTCTGGATGTATGTTTTCGTGACAGGTCTTTCAGCTTTGTTTGGTGGTTTGAAGCGATCCTGCCAAACCAACCTCGATGGGGATTGCTCGAGAGCTCACGATGATTCAAAGATGAAGTGAGATGTAATGTGAATGAAACAATACGCTAAATATGATTACATATAAAAAATCTATGAGATGATGCAGATGATGTTGACGAAAACTTTTTTAATGATCGTATCCGGCACCACGCTGCCAGGGACTGAGAAAAAAAGAGTTAGCAAACGATGTAATTTGGGGCCCTGAAAATGGCACTCACCTGTTGTTGTGTTTTGACCGGAACTCGTCCATATTTGCGAATGGACTTGGTGGGGGGTCGTTTCCAACCTGTGAATGGGGTGTGGTCGGTGTGCGAGGCCGGAGTGAAGGATCCGCAGGGAATAACGGCATCGCGGGGCTTACCGCGGGCCGGGTAGTTGGTGATGGGAGGTACGACATCTCGTGGCTGTCGGCTCCGCGAGGTTGGCTCATGCCATCCTGCATGGCCTTCTCCCCGTACATTGACCTCACCGACCTTACCGACTCCCTGCGATAAGGCTTGTCATCCCCCTCGAGGTCCAGCAGAGACTTGTTCTCTGTCCTGTCGCCCTTTGCGAGCACGTTCGGGTCGTACAGCTGGGTGGGCGGGGCAGGCTGGGACTTTGTGCGCCAGAAAACGAGGACGCTGGAGATCAGGACCATGAGTAGGAGAACCAAGGAGAAGACGACGTTGACGACGAAGAGAACGACGCCGACGACGCCAATGACGAGTCCGGGCGTGCCGAACACGTTGGTGAAGATGAGGAGGAAAATCGAGTTGACGAAGTTGATGGCGGCAATGGCGATGTTGAAGGAGTTTGTGGACTTGTCCATGAAGGGCTTGAGGACGCTGACGGCGATGAGGGCAGCGGACTCGATTATAATGAGCGCAATGGCCTGGGCGACGCCCGTACCTTGTCCGAAAGCAATGACGGCGGCTTTAATGAAGGTGTAGATGATGAAGGGTATAACGTAGTAGTAGGCTGTGGCGCGGTACTGGACATAGAGAAAGCCCCACTTGTTGATGATGTTGGGGTTCGAGAAGAGAACGTGGGCTGGGTTCTGATGAGTAGTGATTGACTGCCTCGCAATGCGGATGACCTTGAAAGAGGCCCAGACGAGGGTGAAGAGGGTGCCGAGGAAAAAGAAGACGGCGAGGACGACCAAGGCGGGGGAATCGGCCTGTACGAATTCCCACAGGGACAAGACGGCGATTTGAGGGAAGCCGATGAGATTGAGACGGAACAGGATTCCCTTGATGGTGATCTTCCAGTCTCGGCGGAATCCAAGGAAGCGGTCGGTCTTTGACCAGCCCTTCTTGACTGCAATCTCACAGATGCCCTTGAACGCCAGGACGCAGCCGACCGTGAATCCAACAAAGACAAGATAAATGATGAGACCGGTCAAGAAGAGGTTCGTCGTCTCGATCTTTGCCTTGAACGCCACACGCTGGATGCCGTAGACGAGGTAAGAGCCGTTGTCCAACTTGATATTCGCCCTCTTGGCAAGCGCAACGAGACCGCGTTTGATGGGGTTCCTCATGGTGTCCACGACGTCAAGAGACCGTTTCGAGACCTGGACTGAGAAGTTCCGGAGATCGTTGAGGAGGTCCGCGGCCTCACCTCCGGTAGAACGCTGGTACCACGTGCAGAGATCCTGGATAAAGCCGATACGGATGATGCCCATGGACCACTGGAAGTTCTGCGTCCAGGCCTGCACAATGGGCGGCATGTCGACGCCGGTAAGGCCCACGAAGGCTTGGGCCTGGAAGTATCCGAACAGAGAGAGCGCGTTGGCGGCCAAGTGAGCGGCGGCATCGGTGTGGCCCTGGGCGGAAACAAGACCGGCCGAAAGCAGACCAATTCCAGCAATGATGGCGGTAGCCCACTTGACGCCCTTCAAATCGACGGTTTTACCGTTGGAGAAGTCGGCTTCGACGCAGGCAACGGTTTCACCCGTGTCGGTCAGGTTGACGAGTGCGCGGACGGTAGCGTCGAGGTCGGGGATGGAGTATGCGATTCCGGGAACCTGGTTGAGCTGGTCTCCGATTTCGAGGGAGAATTCCATGTTGATCTTGCCGGGCTTCATGGGGCAGAGACCCTGGAGGTTGCTGGTACACGGATCGATCTTTTGGCGCAAGTACTCGTAGCCGTAGACGCGAAGCGCAACGTCGAAGACGGCTTTTCCCTCAACGGAGACGACGGCGGCGACATTACAATTGACGGAGCCATTGTTGGCCGAGACAACAATGTTGAAAAGACTGGCTGAAAAGTCGGACTGTTTCTGGCAGCTGTTAAGAGAGAGTGACTGTAGGATCTTGTCGGCGCATGCGGAGGGGAAGAGAGCGGCGAAGGAGAGGTAAGTGAGCAAGGGGGTCCATCGTGTGATTCGCATTTTGGCGGATCTCGGCGGAGGAGGTCTTTTATCGTCGTTAGATGCGTGCAAGTCCTGTATTGGGAGTAAGAATTCAATTATTAGCAAACCCAGCTTTTGGGGGTAGGGTAGTTAGCAGTTGGTAGCTCATCGACTCACCAGATTAAGGTGGTGATGGCAGAACAATCTGCCAGTTTAAAGGAGCGGCGTTCAAGAAGCAAAGAAACTCATTAGCGAAGGGATTGTAAAGAGGGGCGACAGACACATCCAAAAAAAAAAAAAAAAGACTCTTTGGAATGCGACTTTTCGTCGCTAAAGTGGAATCAAACGAAAATCAAGAAAAACATCAATGTTGAATTCAAGACGAGCGGAGCCGCGTGCGATGCTGGGAGAAAGGGGGTACGCTGCCTTCTATGGATCAATGTACGAAAAAGGTGCCTGTTGCCAAGCTACCCCCTTTTCCCCCGTTAAACGCGTACATTTTTCTCACTTGGTGAACGATAAGATTAGCCTGGGAGGCGAAGCAAGCTTGGTGTGGGGATTGACAGTTAGAGCCAAGCGAATGAATGCACCAAAAGGCGATTAGAGACAATTAGGGACAAGCACAACTTCGTGCAGCGCTTATTCAGTTGAGCATACCCTCAAGGTATGTATGTATGTGCAGGATACACGGTGGGATAAAAACCCACGACGATCGCCATTATGCCACTGTTCATAACGAGACTAGTACGGCCCGTCCCAGGCGTTCCTGACAGAACATGCAGCACCATGTCAAGCTGAAATACGGGTGCCCCTTGGCCCTTTGCACTGCCTCCAAGGCACATATCATTCAACGCAGTGCTAGTACGGAGTACGAAGTATACGGTTATGTGGAGGCCTAGAAAGATGGTTGAATGAATCCCTCCCATTCCGCCAAGTCGTACCCGAGGGTGCCGAAGGGGGGGGACCCCTTTCAACCAAGACAAGCCACGGACCGAATTATGGAGTCTAGTCCAGGTACTATTACGGAGTGTGTAGGGGAGTCCACAGTAATTCAAGGGTTGGGGCGAAACCCCTTATATGGGTAATAGAAATACGAGTAATCCTGCTCCCGCCATAAACGCCCTGCCAATATCGTAAAAACCGAAGACTTGCATTCAGAAGAGCGACTTGGCACGCCAGGAACCGGCTCTCTGAGAGAGAATGGAAGCCTTGGATAGGCTCGTCTCAATTATTAGGATGACGGAGTGGCTGACCACACAACCCAGCATGCCCTGGACTGGCGGCTTACTGAGTGTTGGTTGATCACGGTATGGCAGGGTCTAACTGGCCCGATTTTTATCTTCCGAACTTCCGGGGAGATTGACAGGGCGAAGCGATCATAACATGCGGCAGGAACTTATACACGAAATTGTACAAACTGGGTGTTGACGAGTGCCCGAAACTGTGAGCACCACCGCGCAACCGCAGACGGGATCCGAGTGCACCGATTCGCGACCGGTTCCGTCGCCGATTCGGGATCTTGAATGCCTTGGTCCACTTTGTTTCCATAAGTTGCCATCGCCGACCCGTGCTGATTTGCGATCCCCCACTGGCTTAATGAGCAAGCTTAATGGAAAAGCGGACGGGTTCATGAGTTTAAATCCATAGCTGCATTGATTACGTGAGTAAAGTGGAATGGTAACGATGGCGGCTCGTAAGAAGCATAGGAGAAGCAGAAATGCGCTTCAGCAGCCAGGGATTGGTGGTTTCTTCACTCCAGCAAACGCTTGATTCCGTGTATGGGGTTCTTGCATCTAGTTCCATGATGCAAGGAAAAGGTGGTGATCATTTCCAACGATGCGCGCCGGCCGCAGTTAATTATTGATTAACAACCTTGGAAAAGGGTCAGGGTTGTGAGTGCGTAGATGATCTGAAGACGCGTCATTGCAGCTGGTGTTTCGTAAACATGTTTGGTCTTCTACCAAACGGATAATGCATATAATGGACATCGCAGCCCCTTATTCGTACTTGTTTGGGCATGAGCCATGGCGATAAGCATCCCTAGAAAGTTTCGGGATTCCAAGAAAGACGAGTTCGGCAATAATCTGAGCTACTAAAGTATCTAGGGAAGACGAGGGGCAAACTATTCTTGCCACGGGTGTTTCAAACGCATCGGACATTGCGGTCCTGCGTCGTCAAGTTCTGAAATGTCTAAGACAGATTCTCAATCGGTTGAAGAAGAAACCAATCATGTCTTTCATTTATGTCATAGCTGACGACTTTTAAGCCGAGTATTCAGTTAGTGGAGTGAGTGCCGCGAAGAGGACCCCTTAATAGCTAGTCTCGGACGTTGACAGAGCAACCTGACTTGCTCAGTCAACATGAAAACGTCTTATATCAGACCTCTGATATATAAAAGACTCGGATGCTGACCCTTCGGATTGGATACAGGATTGCTTGTACTTTCAGCCTTCTCCAGATCTCTTACTCAAGATGAGTAAAGCGCACCAAAACCGCACTGGTTACTTGCCTATGACGAGGTTTACTGTTCACCTGCACAACGCCAAGGTCTAACTCATCAATGATGCAGTCTTCTGAGTATGGTGTAGCAATGACCACAGACTGATCTAGTTCCAAGAAACGTCATCCAATATTTGCTGTCCTAGCTGCGATCGCCTGATGTATCAATGCTACAGCACGGATGAATGCACCCCAGAGAAAGATATGCACAGGCTGAAGGGTCACAATCAGTGGTTATAGGTCATATATCAAGCATATATCAAACATTTGCCGTTTAGATCTCTTTTAGAACCATTCACGAGAATCAAGACTGGGCGACGCCCCTCTAGTCTCGTGCTGCCTGGAAATTATCGTGCTGTTTCCAGCGACAGGGTATCAGAAAATTCAGTGATGCACTAACGGGCTTTTTCAGGGATGCGAAGGGAAGGTGGGATTGGCCAGTCCCTGACATCTCGCCTTTTTCACGATTTCCATTGGCTCAAAATCAATTCTCGCGCTGTGATTGGCTTAAAATACACCAGGGCAGCGGCGAGTTCCGATGGTTCTGTAGGGCGTCGTGCTGGGCAACAGTGAGCGACAGCCACTGTGAGATGACGGGCATGCGGGGCGATGCACTGCGATCCATGTGAAGTGGGGCACAGCCAGCGGTTCGTTTCGGTGTCATCGCGGGGCTCGCCAGACAAAATTTCTCCTTCAGTGGTGCCCACGCGCCTAAACTGCCCAATTGTCCATGGCGGGGTGGACTTTGGAGGGGTCGGTCAGTGACTCTGTGTGTGTGGTAGCCTAGGTTCTTTTTTTTTTTTTTTTTTTTTCTTTCCCGTCCTTCAGTGGGTGTGAATAGCGGCACTTTTAGAAACCCCCCCGAGGCTACTTAAACTTCTTCCCTTTTTTTTTCTTTTCTTTTCTTTTTAAACGTCTCACACCTCTGTACATTTCCAACCTTTTTTGGTATATATCACGTTTCTTTTTCTGCGTGCCCATCCCTCGGCATTACACCCGATAGACTAACGACTGCGTCTAACAAAGACATACTCTCTCTCTCCCTCCCTTCTCCGAATCTACAGCAACCCCGCAGTCGGTCAAGACAGAACCCCTCCAAACACCGCCAAAATGGTCGAGAAGCTCTACGTCACGTACAACGATGTATGTTTGCCAACGGACACTGTGCTCCAGTCATTCTGCACCGCCAAATTTGATCTCTGACTCTTGTTCTTTCCCCCCCCTCCTCTAGGTCCACAAGCTCTGCCAGGAGTCCGCGACCGACATCCTCGAGAAGTTCCAGCCCCAGCTCATGATCGCCATCGGCGGTGGCGGCTTCATCCCGGCCCGTATCCTGCGCTCCTTCCTCAAGCAGCCCGGAAGCCCCAACATCCCCATCCAGGCCATCGGCCTCTCCCTCTACGAGACCCTTCCCGAGACCCTTGGCGGCAATGCCACCCCCGGCGCCCCCGAGGTGCCCGGCACCAAGGTTACCCGCACCCAGTGGCTCGACCTCAGCGCCCTCGGCGAGATGGAGAACCTCATCGGCAAGCGCGTTCTGATCGTCGACGAGGTCGACGACACCCGCACCACCCTCGAGTACGCCGTGAAGGAGCTTGAGAAGGACGTCGAGGCCGCCCGCCAGCGTATGGGCGGAAAGGGCGAGAAGACCGAGTTCGGCATCTTCGTCCTGCACGTACGTCTTTCTTCTACAACCCCACCCCCATGAGTCACTCCCGGGCGTGACAAGTTTACTGACATATCGGGCCTTGTTTAGAACAAGGACAAGAAGAAGAAGGGCACCCTGCCCGAGGAAATGCTGGACTCCGGCCGCTACTTCGTCGCCCGCACCGTCAAGGATATCTGGATCAACTACCCCTGGGAGGCCATCGACATCGACGAGCACGACCGCCTTGGCGCTGGCCAGGCTAAATAGACGGAACGGAAAGGCGAGGATTGGATATATATATACACGATGTGAAATGAGACGCGTTACGAGGGGAAGCCGAAGGCGTGGGGTGGTGGGGGTTTAGACCGGACCCGGGCATGGAGAGAGGGCTTGGGCCGTAAAAAAGGATACCAAAGAGCATACCGCCGAGTTGCCCGCAAGCATACACTCTACAAATGATATTTCAAGTTTTGACACGTTGCGCCTACCCTGGTTTGACCATATTGTTTTGTGCAGGACTGGGGATGAACGACGCTGGAAGGTGTCTCGCTTAACATGTGTAGCTTCTCCAACCTGCGAGGCAGACTGCGAGAGGTTAGGGATAAGTCGCCAGACCGATTCATGACGGGCAACTCCAGTTCCGTCACTTACTCGGTTCCAAGCCGGGGAGCTTCGTTATGGAGCCGGTGCTAAGAGGGACTTTGCTGGGCACCCAAGACACCGAATGGCGGTCATCATTAAGGGAAACGCAAATCTTTTAATCTTGTTGCCCTCCCTGCCTCGCCCGCCAACCGTCCGCAGTCGCAAGCTCCAGACTTCTGCCCAGACTCCCAAGAGCAGAAGGCACCGATATGGACGGTAGAATTGAGGTTCTTTTCAACCGGGCGCAGTCTCGCGCCTCTTGGCGCGCCAGGTGGCGGGACAATCGTCCCTTGGCAACCCCCTTTTTCGTGGCTGTGGCTATATTTCCCCCTCGATGTCTGTGCAAGGAAGCTCTGCGGGCCAGCTGTCAAATTTACTTCTCACCGAGTCTTGAGTTTTCTTGGTATCATTTCCCCGGTGTATGAGTAGTAGATTATTTTCGGATATCTGGGGTAGTTGGTATCTGCCACCACTCCGTGGAAAATGACGGCCGGGTATGGCACGGCATCGTTGATGTCGCCATATTCACATCTCCCTGTGAGAAATGAATTCTCATTTGGCAAACTTGTGCAGCCTCATATTATACGAGCGCTTGTGTTGTTCTGAGATCAGGTTATGAGTACTGCACGCCGTTGCTATGCTGGGAGTTTTCTCTCATTTTCTGATGTTTGCATGGAGATCTTGACGTTGCAGGCTTTTATGGTGGCATTTTGTACCTCAAAATACGAAATTATCATAGCTAAAATTTCTTACAACTAGGACTTTGCAATCGTTATTATGGGCTCTGCCGCCGCCGTCGTCGCCGTCGTCTAGCCATATCACTGTCACTATCGTTGTGGAAAACATATTCCATTGGTATAAGGAGTAGCTAACTCCTATTTAGCTAAACTACTCTTCCCCGCCCCCCCGACACGCCTGCCACTCCCCTACAACTCCTCCATGAATCGCTCCATCTCGACCCAGTCTCCCATCTTCCGCAGCACCGCATCCCGCAGGGCCTTATCGGCCGCAGCGTATCCCGGCCACGCCTCCGCCCGTTGTCGGAGTATTCCCTCCCCGGCAAGGAGATAGGCGGCCCAGAAGGCGCCAAAGACGTAGTCGGGGCCGACGCCAGGGCGGGGGAAGAAGCCCTCGTTGGCCACCTAGACCTCCAGGGCGGGGTCTCCCACGACCTCGCCGTCGTCCTTCACATCCAGCCTGTTCATGCGGCCAAGGCCGCTGATCCACAGCGTGGCGCGGTCGTAGCCCTCCTCGTAGCCGACGTGGAACTTGACGTGGTGGGCGTCCCTGGCGAGGTCGACGTGAATGACGGCAAGAGCGATGCCCATCTGGCGAGCTAGCATGATAACTCCCTTCCTGCCGACGTACTGGGTGATCTGCTCGAGGTAGGCGGGGAAGGCGGCGAGGTTTGTGTTCTGAGAACGTTGCTCGGCGACGGAGGCGGGCTGGTTCATGCCTAGGTAGGCCAGAGGGTGCAGGTCGAAGTTGGCGGGCAGCTGGCGGGCCTCGGCTCGGAGGGCGGCAGTGGGAAAGGTGTGGTAGATGACGTCTGAGATTATGCCGGGTCTGACGGGAACCATTCTCCGCATCTTGATCTCGCCCTCGACGGGGACGCCGTCGATAGTGTCGGTATGATTGGCGTTGCGCTTGACGAGGGTGAACTGGATAGGGACGATGGGGTAGCAGCCGCTGAGACGGTTCAGGTAGGGATGATCTGCGCCGAGGATTTCTCCTAGTCTTTGGGGCAGGACGGTGTACCAGACACGCATCGAATGATAGAGCTCGTCGGTGGCGTGAAATTCTTCCCGAAGATGGGCGAAAGAGATGTGTTCTTTGATGGCTCTGTCTCCGTCGAGGTAGACCTTGGCGTCGCTAGACTGGTAGATCAAGATCTGGGGGTGGTCTTTGGCGGCGGGAGTGGAAGAGATAGGAGTGACTGAGGCGGGAGAGGTAGGGACCTGAGAAGTAGGGGAAGAAAGCTTCTCATGGGGAAGAAGAGGCATCTCAATAGGAGAGTTATCGCTACCATCGCCCGAGGAGGGAGAGAGTTTCTCGTGAGGAAGCAGAGGCATCTTAATAGGAGATGTGTTGCCATCATTGTCAGAGACAGGCCCCGAATGATTCTCATGGGTGGACAAGATACCTCCAGCAGGCGGATTCTTGTTCTTTTCGTCTTCGGCAAGCTTGGAGAGAATCTCTTGAGGAAGAAGAGGCATATCAACAGGAGAAGTATCGCCTTCATCATCCGAGGGAACAGGCAAAAGTTTTTCGTGGGGAAGCAGAGGCATCTTGATAGGGGACGCGTTGCCGTCTTCGGCGGCAGATGGCGAAACGGTCTCGGAAGGAGAAAGTATACTCGAAGGAGGCATCATATCGCCATCGCCCTTGGACGAGGAGGCGCGCTGCTCGCCAGTTTGATTGTTCGAGGAGTCAGCCATGGTGATGTTGGGTAGATTGATGGAGAGTAGAGAAGTGAGATGTTGGAGAAACTGAGTGATCGAGAGGGAAGCCGAGGAAACGGAAAGGAACTTGAAGAAGAGAAGAGGAATCAAGGAAACGAAAAGAGGCAATAAATAGTCTTGTGTGTTTGTTGAGTCGTCGTGGGATTAGTCGTCGATGCTTCTTGATGCTCGTTGGGTGCGTGTCGTTCTCCTCGTGAAGTATGTTTCTCAGGGGCACACTCGCCTTTCGTGATCTTTGTGTTTCTTCATCCTTGCCATTTTCACAAATGTCCACTCGTCTAGTACTCAACATCCACCCCCTGCATTAACAGATGACTCGAACCGTCTCTGAGAGTGGCTTATTCAGAGACTTGCAGGGCTGAGCTACGCAGCTTATCGTGGGAGGATCGTAAGGTGCCTCAGTACTGTCGATTTGGGCTCTGAAGTCAAGGCAAGAGATACAAAAACTAGTAATTAAATCTCTTCTTCCTTGACATGAACATCCTAACGAGGCGGACTGGCCTTCAAACTTCCCAGTGACTTGGCTGTTCCCTCTCGTGACTGGCGGTGATAAGTAAATTCCAACTCGACGATACACATTCACCAAAAGTACACAAGCACTAGTCTGGTAAGGGCTAAGCGGTAGCAAGATGGTAGTAGTGTTGTGATGTGAGGTGACTTGAAAAGACTAGCCAAAATGTTAACAGATCAAATAACAAAGATTGAGGTCCATAATTCTGGAAGGGGATTTGGCTTCTGCAGAGAAGATAGCTCAAGGCCGCAAGAACCTTAGCTTCCAAGGATGCTAGTCTTTCACAGGCGGGCGTAAGTATACTCTTTCCCTTCAAAGGAAAGAATCTGCCATCTTCAAAATCTTTCAAGTAAACCTTGGAAGTTCTCATCCTGTAGTCATAGTCAGTGCCTAGTTGCACTTCAGATGATCGACTTGCTGGTTTCTTGTCAAATCTTCGCCCATTTTGCCAGGGATGACAGTAAAGCGTCAACAGGGAAAAAGGCTTCCTGCTGTTCCCAAGCTTGGTCCTTCAGACCAAATCTGTACGCCCTTTAGACCAGAGGTGGTCTAAGTAACGTCAAAGGTCAAAGAGTTTTCAGGGCCCCAACATAACTGCGACAGAGAGTTGCCAATAATGTGAAAAGGGAAATATGATGCTGGTAATTGTAAACAAGTCTATGAGCTCGCTGATGGGGTGTTTAAGACGATGAAACTCCGACGCAGGCTATGAGACGAAGAAGTAAGAGAGAAAGGGGAGACCAAGTCCCGTGGCTCCTCAGCCGCCTACCGTTCCCTCCTTTTCATGCATCACTTTCAACTTCTTCTCCGTCTTCATAAACTCACGAATTCCAACCGGAATGTCCCCATACAGCTTCTCATCCCACATATCTTTGGCGATCTTGGGATCTTTCGGCACCCAGTTAGTTTCCGAACCGCCGCCGTCGTCATCCATGCTCATCGTATCTGCTGCTACGCCGTCCTTTGCCTTTTGCTGCTCCCTCAGCTTCATCTGAGCCTCAGCATTGGCGGCTGACCATTCTTCCATCTCCTCCCTAAACCGGTCCCACACGCAGTTGACGCAGCCGCTCATGCAGCAGTTATCAGGCTCATCGGGTCGCGGGGGAATCAGCACGCCAGCGACCCTGGTACTTCTGCGGCGCAGATCCTCGAGGCGCTGCTTGCGCTCGGCAGGACCGGCTAGGGCGGAGCCGAAGACGATCGCCGCTTTCTTAGCGGCGGTCTGCGGGGGCGGCGTCGGCACCGGCTGTGCGGATTGAGCTTCAGCAGAGGGTTCCGGGTGTTCTGGGGAGAGAGGCGAGGTCTTACGGCCTTGCTGCTCCTGCTTAATGGTGGAGGAGGACGGGGGCTCCTCGGGCTTTTCGGCGGGGATGGGCTGCGGGTTCGTGAGGATCGACTCGTAGTATGCGCCTAGAGGATGGGCCTGCGCCTTTGAGGGCTCGATCGGGTCGGGCGGCGTCTGGGCCTGGCTGGTGATGAAGGCATTGCGAGGAGTGCGAGCGATGCGAGGCACCAGAGGGCGCAAGCGGGGGAGAAGTCTGCCGGGTGTCGCCATCTTGGGTGTATTTTTGAGGTTTGGTCCAATTCAAGGTGTATGAAGTGGGAGAGTTGGACCTTGGTGGCTGAGTGATGCAGGCCTGCAATCACTGCAGAGGGAAAAGGAAGCACATAATTGAAATGCGGTCATCGCCTCGGACGTCATCGGACCAGGGTTTCTTGATTATGTAACTGAGAAGAAACTGAGTCACGTGCTTACGCGATTATAGACAATGTCATTGGCCAGGGAGCGCCATCAATAGAAGAACATCAAGGAGAGGAAAGAACGATGGAAATATGCATTAGAATACTTTATGATATATACTCGAAACATCAAAAGGCCTGGAAACACTCATCCCAAGTTAAATTCCAACCTCGGAGGTGCAATTGGGAGCTTGGGGAACTTAGACACCACATCCCTGCTCATGTATTCCGGATCGACTAAAAGAGGAAGGCGGTAAGATCGCATGTACACAAACGCGCTCTATGCACAACAGCTAATCCAAAGCCATCGTGCAGCTCACCATATTCCCCACCTCTCTCTGGAACACGCCTTTGAGGGCAGTTTTTCGACGACGATATGCCAGGACATTCTCTACGACCCGCGTAAATCATGGAAGAGTCCGCGCCAAAACGGCGGAGAACGTCGCCACGACTTAGCGATCAGCGCAATGATAACGAATCGACGACTCCCCCGGATCCTCCCCCACCACGAAGCTTGATTCCCGTACCAAGGCGACCATCCTTCGCGTCGCCCACCAGATCTAGCCTTGCGCGTACAAACCCCGATATCCTTCGCAGAAGGAGTCTCAGTCCCTCGAAACCTGCCGGTGACATTGCGACGCGATCTACCCAAGATGGGGCCGGTGAGGGGTCTTCAAGTCAGATCGTGAGCCAGGAGCAGGCTGGGCGCTCGTTGGAGAGAAGACCCTCACGACCAAGGACGAGCTTGTTTGAGCAAACTTCAACTGAATCTCCGCTTGGCTCTCCTGCTAGACGATTGCCAAGTTCTTCAAGGCTCAGCGGAGCACTGGCGTCTAGACCGCGCCGGTCATCTGGGAAGCCCATTCCCAGACCCTTGCCTGAACCTGGGCCAGAGGAAGAAGAGATAAATCCCTTTGCTCGTCGCGGTCTCCGTCGCTCACCTCCAGCCGGCGTCATTCCTCAAAGACCTTCCGAGCCTGAACCTGAACCCGAAGCGGAACCCGAACTGCCCCCAACACCGACACAGAGGGGTCAAGCTGACCCAGTTGTCACAACACCACCCTTGGGTATCCATGATACTCCTTCAAAACGAAAGCGGCGCACCGCGTCGCCATCCAAGAGCTCACCGCTAAAACAACCTCCTTTGCGACCGCCAGAGTTCTCCCAGAAGGCTAAAGACCCTTCGAAGAAAGCCAGGCCTCCCGTTACGCGAGATCAGAGCCCTAGTAAGACGACCAGAAAAACGAGGCCACAAAAGGGTCCTGCGGGAACTCACGAGGCTCGACAAATACCTGCACCAGATCCCAATGCTGGACTAAAGGAGACGAGAGACGCGCTGCAAGCAGAGATTGCCAAGCTGGAGGCCGACTTACAGCTTGCTACCGAGGAAAACGAGCGCATTCGGCGTGTGCAGTCTCTTAGATCTGGAGTCGACGAGTCTACGATACCCGCCTCACGTCGCCAGCAGCTCCTTGACCTGCTACATCGCCATCTTGTGCCTCCTGAGAAGGAGAACAAGCAGGATGCATCTCAGGAATGGTTCGACCTAGCTATGAACCCTACTTCCTGGCTGTCATTCGCGTCTCTTGGACAGACCCAACCTTTCACATCAAAACAGCAAGAAGAGGAGCTTCCAGCCCCGGTCTCGCATCACCCGATAAAGATGACAGCTATCGAGGAGCTTCCATATCTGCAAGCTTTTACCCCTTTTGAATTCTCGGGAAATACAAACATACTCCCACGCGAGAATGAAGAGGACCCCCTGTTGCGGAAACACAACATCGTTATCAGATCAGCTCATCCTGCAGGACTATTCATGGCTAAGATCGAGATGACTGTTGACACTGAAAAACTCCAAATTAGAGATCTCAGCGTGCCCCGCCTGGACCCCGCAGCAGTTGCTGAACTCGGGCCATTCATTGAGAAACTGACCAAAAGCGGTTCCAACATCCACATGAAGCGAAATGTAAGCATCGTGACCTGGGCTATGGCTGAATGGTACCGCACTGCCGTCGAGCGCGCAAAAGTCTGGCACGTGCTGGAAATTGAGCTTGCAGACAAGGAGAAGCTGGCAGAGAGCGTCGCTAAGATCCGGACGCGGCGAAAGAAGCGCAGGAGAAAGGATGATGCGGATTCAGAGAACCCTGACACAGACGGTGTACCGGGAGAGAAGGACCACGCAGAAACCCTCACTCGCTCGGCATTACTCCCTCATCTTGGAAGGACGACATACGAGATCCCAATTCCAGATGCCGTGGACGAGGAAACGTCGTGTTTGAGGATACAGTGGAGAATAGATTTCGACTGGACAGGCGAGGCGCAGAGCAAAGTTGGCTTGATGATTGGAGTACCCGGTAGATGTGAGTACCTCAGCTGCATGATCTTTTACACTCGAAAGCTAACAAGTCATAGGGCGTCAAGGCGATGAGCGCGGGTCATTGGCAGCAGCAGCCAAAGTGTTTGAAAAGCTCGTCCAAGGTAGCGAAGGGCCAATGACGGCTGTACGGACTGTTGTCGCATTGCTGGCTGGAGATATGTCATCTTGAAGGAATACCCTTGGGAGTTCGGATGTTGTTTTATGGGTACGGCCGTGTATCATCAATTTGGCTGGCTCAGGCCAGTTAGAATACAAGAGCACCTCCTGGTGCAGTGTTATGAATTAGGCATCGATGTTTCTTCGGAATACCTTAACCTACTGTACAGCAATTGGGTAGTGTTCCATCGTCTTTCAAACCCCCGTTGATCATCAGAACCCCCTCTGAAGCTGTTCCACTTGTTGTCACCTTTCGACGCCCCTTCAAATTACGAGACAGACTTGGCTTTAATATTGAGCGATGGTCGCCTGGCTCAGCTAAACATTGGCACAAATGTGTCCATAAGAAAGGCTTTCCACGGAGAAAAGTCTCGAACACCGGCTCAACTCTATCAATGCGGCGCTACAAGCCAAGGAATCAGATGTGGTACGCAGGTTGTGGAGAAAGTTATCATCGGCGGACTCCATGTTCCATGTGATTTCCGTGTCTCTCCGGACACTGCACCTACTTTGCCAACAGCAGAGATTTGTCAACGGAAACTTGATGCGTCATCAGAACCAGACACACCGTTCTTCAAACAACACTATAGGCACTGGTGCGTTGCGGTGGATATTCGGAAGGTGGGTCTAATCCAGGCGGAAGTTCCGAACACCACGTCATTCCGGCCGGAACGGCATGGATCAGAGCTCACCGGCCAGTTTGAGACAAGGTTCACTGAGTTGGAAGCCGGTGGAACTGATCTACTCCGACTTTTGTAGACGGGAACACAACTGTATTTGGTCAATCATAAGGGTGAATCCCACCGGCCGGAAGATTATGCTCAATTTGCGATGCGGGCTGCCGAGTGTCAACTATGACCTCCACAGGCGATTGCGACTAAAGGTTGAGTTTCCAAGCATCTTGAGGAGGCATGGCTGCCCCATACAGTTCCGCCTCTGTGTCTTGTTGAATTACAAACCATCGTGTCGTAGAATTTGGCAATTATTAATGATGAGAATACTAGCTCATGGAGGCAGATGTGCTTCCTAGCTTAAATAGCACTCCCAAGTCCAACTTCGCTTTCATTATTCCGAGGAACACAACAGCAACAAGACCATCGAACTACTTCTCACAAAGCAACCACACTTGACTACATTATCCACCTTGGAATATCATCAAAACGGTAGGCTTTCATATACCAGATATCCTTGTACTAATCTAATCCCATGTTACAAGCAGCACACTCCGACGTAATGGCTGGTGTCAAAGGCTACTCCGTGGGAGACATTCAGGCTCAAGCGGCTTTTACTTCTGAAATCGAAATCAACGGACATCCATCTCTCCAGGACTTTGTTAACTTTCAAGATGTTCATCGCAAGGTTATGGACGCTCGCCCAGGGATGTATCTGAAATATCTTCCTCACCAATTCGATGTTGTGAATGGCCAACTGCGAACCGGCGGAGCCTACCTATTCGATACGCATGAGAATGCGGCTGACTACTGGGACTGGACTACCAACATCTTCGAAGTTGACGAGCCCAAAGTCAAGTTCTGGAGCCAGCCTTTATTCAAAGCCTCAAAGCGTTTCATTTGGCAAGTCATCGGAGCCACCAACTTCGGGCCGGTCGAGTATCACGCTGTCGGCAGATTCCAGCGCTGGACCTACGATGGGGCCAACGTTGAGAAAGAGCTGCAACGTATCTACCCAGAGCTTAAGAGGAAGGCCGAGGAGCAGGGAGCACTCGCGTTTTGGCTCTTGCATCACCCCGAGGAGAAACAGATTGGTATACAACTTGCATTCGGCAAGATGGAAGGGACCGACCCTCTGACAGTTGGGTACAATTCTTTGGCTCACGCTGGGTCGCAGGCCTCTTTGGATTCAATTTTCCCCAGCTCTTTGAAGGCCCAGAAGAGTCTAGATCGGACCAGTCTGTTCATTGCAGTTTGGATGCCCACATCTCGTCTTGCAGGAGGAGCGCATCATTGGGCCCCGATGTATCCTACTCTTCCTACTGTTCAAGATCAGTAGAGACTTGACTCAATTACTATTGCGGAAGAGGACTTATGCTATGGGTTTTTGAAAGCCTGCTCGGTGTCTCCGATGAGGAAATTGGAGGCGTTCCCAATCCATTCTAAAAAGGGGGCAACCGTTGAACTGGGTATCTCATTTCAATAGCATAGGAACACTTGGGGGAGTTGTTAGCTCGTTGAAAACTTCCCCTCTTAGTTACGTATAATACATTGCTTCCCGATGCACTTTGGTTGAAACAAGATGCGGCATGGACGGCGACTCTAGAGATGATGCCTGACCCGGATTACTTCTGTGCTGCTTACCTATCCCGGTTAGAGGCATTTATTCATGCTTTCGACATAATGTTTACCCTCAGAGTCGATGAAATTTCGCAAATCATCAGAACAGGCTACAAGACATGAATACCGGGCCGCTTTGGAAAGGCCTCGAAGGATGTGAGAAAGTATATACGTCCGGGAATTCTGTTTGCTTTTTGATACCGCGGAGTGTCTGGAGAAATAGGTTACGCATGGAACAAAGAAATTTTTTTTTGACGGCGGATTATACTATTGTTTTGTTACTTCGTCGAGTACGACTGTTCTGTCCTAGAGCTTCGAATCGTCTAAAGTTGTAATACTCGCTATAGATATTGTGTCCCCCACTCGCTGTCCCTCTAACTGCCATGAAAACAAGTGGTTCATCGAAATAGGTAGCTCTGAAGATTAGACGGCCATCCTGGCAGTCCCCAAGCCTGTGCTTTTTGCAACATGTCGCCGTTGCCATCGATCGGAAAATCCATATCCAAAGTGGCACCGAAAGACCAGGGATCAAATTGAAATGGAGTGTTTTCAACAGCCGTTTCTGTATCCCCATATGCCTCTGTAGGAGTTGGAAACTGGGCTTGCTGGTGTGTTGAGGGGGTATCTACTGATATGCGACTAGTTTTAGGGTCCGAGGATGAAGAAAGCCCCCTATCGTCGGCGGTGCGTTGTGAACCGTGGCTCTCCATTGCGTGGCATAGTTCTCGAATTCTCCTACATAGAGAAGACGCAGCCTTAGATACACCCGAATACTTTTCAGTCAGACCTTTCGCCAACTGGAAGTAATGACGAATTTGTTCCTCATAATCGGGAGGTAGATACTGAGAGACAGCCTCTCGATGTTCCTTGACATAACCTGCTATCAGGAACATGAGGGCACAGATGGACGCTAATGCGTGCTGGCAGTACGACCTTTGGTTGCGATAAATATTTGTGGTGCTATCCAAGCTGACAAGAGCACGCGTAACCTGGGAAGCTAGTTCTAGGGCTGGAAGAATGTGCTGTTTGCTTCGTTGGATATGCGTCGTCGGAAAGAAGTACGGACGTAGCAACAGACTTCGTATGGATGCAGCTCGAAAAATCACGAGCAGTGCCCACGAAGGGGGAATAGAGGATGGTTCTGAAGACCAGGAGTCCATATCATCAAGGGTTTGCTCCCCGACTGACTTTTTCTCCCACTGCTGAATTTGAAACATCAAAACCTCAATGGTATCATCGTCGATGTAGCTGTTACCCCTGGCTGCCAGTGTTATTGGCTCATTGAACCTGTCGCCGATGAGGACGAGCTTGTACATTGCGTGTGTATAGGGGGCGTCAGTCTGATGGTGACCAAGTTAGCTATCTGCTGTTGCGGTCCAACCATCGCACCCAAGTACAATTTGTATGTGAATCAAGACTGCTCCGTTCCTCATAATCAATTCTGCGGGAGATGATGCTCACCAAGTAAGCAGGTGTCGGATTGAACGTGGCATTCGGAAAGTTTGCCGGCAGCCCAGACATTGCGCTCCATTGGCGATCAAGTATTATGACAGAGGACATTATGATGCAAGCAGTCTTGCGCTGAGCCTCTGACTGAAGAACCTGGTCAAGCATGTCGCCATTGTGAAAACCGAGCTCCAATAAAATGCGTCCAGCTGTGCCGCACATCCTAAGCGCAAGCCGTGGCAGATCATAAGAGAAATAATAGTAACCCTTAGACAAATTTAGCACAAGGAGATCCTACAGGGAGAATCGGATAGGATGTGGGTGGCTTACTAGTAGTAAGACGATAATGGCTTGTTTCGTGCTTACTGTAGCGGATGTGGTCGTTGCATTAGCGGCGTGTTGAAAACTGGAATGCATGACAGACGCCATTTTGGCATGAACTGTGTCTACTTGAGCTTGGGCTGCGATTGCTAGTACCAGAACCAAGATGAGGAGATCATCATCTTCCGGCTGATCGTGTCCGCCAGCCGGCTGATTCGGATTATATGAGTACCAGGCATCCAACTGCTTTTCAATGAGTCCAGAATCGACGAATGGGTGTAATACTCCCACGGTCTCTTGGTACGTAGACAAGACTGCCTTAGCATCCTGTATCGTCAGCCAGGAACGGAACTGCAACAAATGGTGTCTATCACAGTGACGT
The DNA here is from genome assembly GCF_014235925.2 of Colletotrichum truncatum. Taxonomy (NCBI): domain Eukaryota; kingdom Fungi; phylum Ascomycota; class Sordariomycetes; order Glomerellales; family Glomerellaceae; genus Colletotrichum; species Colletotrichum truncatum. Next base: position 828,641 of record NW_027222404.1, on the reverse strand, counting down.
GCTGTTTGCCAATGGCTAGTTGGCGAAGTGGCGTCGTCTTCTTCAAGACTCGGCAGCATCGGGCGGCGGTGTAACGTTGTGAGGTATCCTAGCTCACGCAATTTTATCTGCACTAGATTCATACTGTAGTTTGGGCTTGTTGGTCCGCAAAAAGTCTGGCTCAATCTGTTTGATTCGGGTGCATGTTGAGATTCTTGTTCTAGCCTGTTTGACATGCCGGCTGACCGATTACCAGAACGCCGTTCTTCGATTGAAATCAGTTCTTCCGAAGCCTTGGAACCATTGCTGGTATGAGTTTTGTCAGCCACTTCAATCATAGGCTCTACATCTTTTAACTGGTGGCGAGCAACTGCAACTGTTCCCGCGGAAGTACGGGTGCTATGTCAATAGGAAAAGGTTGTTAGCATAACGATCAACTCTGTTTAGGGCATAAAGAGGGATACTGCTCAACTTACTTAGTAATACTATTGCTCAATAAGGTAGTCCCATCGGACATAGCCGTGGGTAGACTTGGTGGTGAGAGTTCCCTGTTGCGAGGGACTTGCTTTTGCGCTTGCCGCCGTGATACCGGCTGCGCTTGATCTTGCGCCTGACCAAGTCGACCATGATCCTTGTCTCGCTGCCCCAGATACCGCGAAACGCCAGCCTCATTCTCATAGGCGCAAAGCTGACCCCGGCTATCGCAGTGGTCGCATGGTTGCTGGCCGTTGCATTTGCCTTTCCGACGTCGACAAGCTGTACATGCACGAAGAGCGTATGGAGCCCGTCGCTTGCTTAGATCTGTATTTAACAAAGGCCCCGATCTCTTGACTCCGCGTTGCTCCATGGTGTCATGGGGGTTCCGAAACGTTTCTGTGAGATGTGAACAGTGAGGAAAATCTAGCAGTTCGGAATGCCCCTGGTATTCACCAAGTAGACACAAAGGATCTTTCCGACGCATCAACGTTCCGACGGAAAGTGGATACCACCAAACGCCGAAGCTCGAACCTTAATTTCCCCAAGACGCACGTCACTCGGCGCAACCATTGGAAGATAATGGGATCTTCCAAACGTGTTCAATGCCCAGAAGTCTTTGGGTGATGTCAAAAACGCTGTTACTGAAGATCGAGATGCCTTCAAAGCCCGACCAAAGGCCGATGGCTTCATGAAGCCATGATCAACTGGCACTTCATTTCCCGCCTAGCATGTTCCTTTCGAACATGTACACGGACTACTAACAAGTACTTAACAGCTAAGTATTCCTAACCATATAACTGTTGGACCATCGGTCATCTAAATCCACCAGTATCAAGTCATACTTTATCATTTCTAATAACGTCTCAAACGATCCCACAACTAAAGATGCTCAAGCTCGCCGCTGTTGAGGCTGCTCCAGTCTTCCTCAACAAGACTGCCACCTGCAAAAAAGTGTGCGACCTTATCCGCAAGGCCGGTCTTCATGGTGCAGACATCATTGGTTTTCCCGAAACCTTCATTTCCGGATATCCGGGCTGGCATTCCCTATTGCCCCAAAGTAATCCCCTTACACAATCACTCTACTTGCAGCTGTTTGAATCTGCTGTCGAGGTTCCCGGTCCAGAAGTCAGCGCTATACAAGAAGCTTGCAAGGAGGCCAACATCTACGCTGTGGTCGGAATCACTGAGCGTCGCCCTCACACCACAGGAACATTGTACAATACCCAGCTGTTCATTGGGCGTGATGGAGCGCTCCTACACAAACATCAGAAATACGTTCCCACCGTTGGGGAACGACTGTTAAATTCGCCTGGCAATACAGGTAGTCAGTCGTCAGTACAGACGGATTTTGGGACTTTGAGCGGCCTTATCTGCGCTGAGAATGGAAACCCACTTGCACAGTACGCATTGTCGCTGGATTACCCTGTCGTACACGTCGCATCCTGGCCACAGTTTTTCAGTATTGGGCAGGAGATGAACGATGTGATTCAAATCGCAGGCAAGGCTGTCGCATTCTCGGTTGGTACATTTGTGATCAATTCGGTAGGTCTTGTGGGGGATGAAGAAATTGAAGCCTATGGAGTCGACGAGAAGATTCGGGAGTTTCTGCAGGATGAGAGAAAGAAACGACGGGCTACAATCTATGGACCGGGTGGTTCAGTTGTAGCGGGTCCACTCGAGGACCCGAATGAGGAGATTCTGTACGCGGAGGTTGATGTGAAAGATGTAAATGCCGTCAAGTTTGCTTTTGACTATGCTGGGCACTACAATAGGCCAGAGATCTTTTCGCATCATTTTAGAAAACACCTTGTTAACCCTAGACAGTAATTCACTAAATGATATTTAATCAATCACGCCGACAAACTAAAAAAAAAGCCAGCTTCGCTGGATATATATACGCTCGAAAGCTTGTACTATATTTTGTTTGAATTCTGTACAATTTTGATTTCCCAGTTACCCCTGCACATCTGTTCTCATATGTTGGATTTCCATGTTTTAGTTATACCACTAGTACTAATAAGTCTACCTAGGTAGTTTACTCGTTTCTGCTGGCAGACGGATAAGTTATAGACAACTTTCTTCGTAGTAGTAGGAATTTAACTCGAAAAGCGTAGACATCCTGATCTCATCGTCGGCCAGGACCCCATTGATCCGGAGAACCCTCGTTCCCGTTGCCGCAGTTATTACCACCTCCCGATGCCCCTTCATACCCCTCAAAATTGCCACGAGGCATCCAGTAGCCGTTACTGTCCACCCGGTCAAAGGGTCCCATTCCATACATCCTTCGCATATCGTTTATCCGCGTTGGCGGGCCGTAGCTACTATCAGGCGTCGTGCCAGGCCAGTGTCCTCCCATTCTCCCACCGATCACACCGCCGCCGCTGTAGATGCTTGCTCCGCGACTACCATTGGTTCCAGGCCAGTGGCTACCGACTCCTTGACCGCGCGGGATATCATTGTAGGTCGGACCGCGGCCGGACGTGAAGGGGGCACCAATGGGGTCTGCACCATTTGGGGTGCGGGCAGCCATGAAGTCCATTGCGATACTGGGAGTCCAGTTGTTGCTCCCTGCGGAAGGAAAGTTCGCATGCCCATTATCGCCGTTGTTCGAGCGCGGGTTGTTGACGTAGGGGTTGCCATAGGTGTTGTTATCGGTGCTGTTGAAGCCGTTCGCGGCGCTTCCAGGAGGCCTATTTGCGTTACCGTTGGTGCTTTCGTAGCCGTTGGTGTACCCGTTCGGGCAGCTGTTTCTATTGTTCGACATATTCAAGATAAATGGCCACTGCGGTTGTTGATGATTTGCACAACCACAAGACAGAATTCTCTGGGATCTCCGATAAGTCTGGGAGAGGAGGCCCCCAGAAAGAATTTTATACGCCCAATTTTGTAGTGGAGTGTATGGTGAATAAGAATTGAAATGATGTTGCGTTTGTGAGACTTTTCGTTTGGAAGTGGCGATAGTGAAGCACCTTTGGATGAATTCATGTACGTGATGGGGCTTACCGTGTTTGGAAGACGACTGGAACGTTCACCAAAGATACAAATAAATCATGATTATTTCCATTTAGATGAGAGCAAAAAAAGACCAGATGTAGGCCTTTCTTGAAGGGCAATCGGCATCTTTGAATTCACTTGTAGGCCACGACAGCAAGTTGGCCAATTTATGAGTGAAGCCATCTCGGATACTCGGATTTGCAGTTTGAACAATGGCCAAGTTTAAATGCAATAGCTTAATGCCACCACATCTCGCCATATTCCTATCATGAAGCCCATATGTTAATCAAGTGGGCCGGGATGAATCTGAGGCACTCAAGATTCACACGTTTCAGCAATGTGAACCGGCCCTCTGCTGTTGTTAAGTAAACAATTTCGAGTTTGGTGAATGCTAACGCCATGGCTTCTGATTGTGCCGCTTTTAAGCAGGTCCCACGAGATTCGGCAGTGATTTGTAAGACATGCTTCTCAAATTCTTTACAGGACCATCTTCACCAATACCGCCACCGCCATTACCACCGCGATCGGCTTATGCTGTTTCGCAAGCTACCCCGTCTACGGCCTTGAGAAATATCTACCTGTGAGATTGCAACAGTCATTTCGTCAAGTTGTTATCACAATTCAAGGATCATAGGCAATATCACACCGGCCATCAATGTGATCAGCATGCCTGCCGTCAGCTCCTGTCAGGCTTGAAAGAACTGATCTGATTGATAAGGTAGCTTTCCCTGACATGGCATGCTGAGCAAGAGGTACGACAGACACCCAAGTAAACCCGTCCCTTCATGGGCTAAAAGTATAGAATCCTGGGCTCTCTAAAAGGAAAAGCTTTCCATTCTCTCTCTTGTAACGAGAACTTTTGGCCAACCACCAGTGGACTGTTGGTTTATACCTTCATTACTTCACAGGCGAAGGGGCACATGCCAATTCAACGTCAGATAGGATCTGGTCTGAAGCGCTTTTCTCAATTTGGCTTCATTCCTTCCTAAAGTAGAAAGAAGACAACGTTGCCAACGGGGTAGCTAGAGTTTGGCCCCATCCATCTTTTTAACACAGAATCAAGTGCATAGGGTGTCCGTGAAATTAGGGCAAAGTGATGGTTGCCATCACAGAATTAGCGGGCGGCTTGGCAGGACCGTATTATTTGGTTTCGTTGTGATACGGTGGTAACCATTACTCGTTTTAGCCTAAAGCAGACAGGTATCGATTAAGCGATGATTCAGCTGCATGGGTGCGACCTCCATCCACGAAGGCAGAGCAGCAGTGCGGCAAAGACGTGTGCTAACTAACATCTGGAACATTGATGTGGACATCTTAGGTGCCATCTTATCTGGTGGCTGCCCGATATCGTTCAGTCTTACCTGTATTGTCATAGCGTCTCCTTCGCGCTTTGGGGGCCGTCGTAAACTCGTTGGCTTGTCCTCGCCAAGACATCGTGAGATTTTCCTAGCATGATGCGCACCCATAACAAGCCGCAAAAATCTTACTTACCCATTCGAATCCCGGTTTAACCCTTCAGATGGAGAAGGACAACCTTGACTGTGGTCGCCAGCCTATGACAGCAAGCCCCACGTTGTGTAACTTATCTTGTTGGTGCTGGGTTTGAAATGAAGTTTATCCAATAAGAGCTAGCGTTGGTGCTTGGATTGACTACTTCACTCCTCACCGGCGCTTCAGTTGGGCGTGGTTCCTGCAAGCACATCCTCGTCAATCACCTGGGTCTTCATGCTTCCTTGTGGCAAAGCAAAATTCGCCATATTGAGCAACATTTGTATTACCTTACATGGGTCACTGACTGAGGCTGTGCCATTTTGGCAGTTCGGGAATATTGCCGATGAGGTCTCTCTGGGCCATTAGACCCATTTTCTGGGTTGTGATATCCCTCATCACATTCTTGCTGACTCTTACTCCAGTGTTTATTTCCTATTTATACGATGCTTCTTCTTCTTGCTGATTCTTCTGGTTCCAGTCTGTCCTAAAATTTCCCCATAAAGCAGGCGATTTCCGTACAAGAGGATCCAGTTCCCCTTCACTTGTTAATATATTTGAATCTACATTATCCTCTACCACGGTATATTATCAGAACCCCTATCACATTTTTGAATTTCAGTGCTTAAATTGCTATGGATAAAAGCAACATCCTACCAATTCATGGGACCGCGCCGTCTCCAGGCCGCACTCGTCCCGGATGGCGTCTTTTAGGCGTACAAGCCGCTCTCATCTTGGTGGCCACTTGCGTCTTGACCTTTTCGTTAGTTGGAGCCAATTATATATTCTTTGCAGTAAGTTGCGTTCCTCTCGAAGTTCTTGAGTCACTTGTAGCTAGGCTCACGTAAACTAGCTTGGCAAAAACACCACGATTTGCAACAATATGAACTCCGACGCACCATCGCGTCTTCTACTTGATAGCCAGAATCATATTGCACTCCGCTCGCGAAATGATGGCGCTGTCGTGGAAGATTCCGTTGCCATCACCGACGGACGCTCTGGATACAACCGAAGAGATGATGATCATGCCCTCGTCACCACTGATGGCCGCTCTGGGTATAACAAACGCGATGTCGAGGACTCTATTCCCACCACTGACGGTCGATCGGGTTATAACCGACGAGATGGCGAAGAGAATGCTGTCGCCACCGGGGGTCGCTCTGGATATAACAGACGTAATGTTGATGGAGATTCCATTGCTACGACTGATGGACGCTCTGGGTACAATCGTCGCAATGGGGAAGAAGACTCTGCAAGCACTACTGGGGGGCGCTCTGGGTACAACCGACGGGGCAGCGATGACGATTCTCTTGTAACTACTGGGGGTCGCTCGGGATATAACCGGCGGGATTCTCAGGACGACTTGATCGTCACTACGGGAGGTCGATCGGGATACAACCGAAGGAATTCTGACGATTCTGCTATCACCACTGATGGGCGTTCTGGGTACAACCGCGTAATCTGAGGACAACTTAGAGAGTCAGTGGGTTTGAAGATCTGGCTTCGAAGATCTGGCTAGAAAGGTAGTTGGAAATAGATATATCGAGCCCGAGCTCCGTAGGTGGTTATTTCAACACAAGAGAAAGAACTCATTCAGCGGTCCTTTCTCAAAGTTTGTAACGTCGCACACCCACTTCTCGCACACCCCCACATTTCGCACACCCATAAATTGGGTCATCATGAGGTATTCATCAACTTCATAACTATAAGTCTGATTCGTCTCCTGCAACTGTGATACTATCGCCAGTTTTAATAGGTAATTCAGGCTCGCTAGATTCATCTGAGCTATCCTCAATTTCGCCAGCCTCAATTTGGGCTTTGTGAATTGCCTCAATGTTGGCAAACTTCGAATTTGGGCTCATTTGGACCTTACGCCGCTTCCGTACCATTCCAGCCTCAACTTCTGCTTCCAACATTGCAATCTTCTTCTCTGCTGTAGCCAATTGATAGTCCTTTTCATCAAATCCCTTTTGAACCTTCCGAAACAACAGTCGCTGCGTTTGCTGATCTTTATCCAACTTGCTGAATAAGCTAAGTTGATCATATAGATCAACTGTCTTCTTGGGCGTTGACCAGGCTACTATGGATGTAGCAGATGCCCAGTTTTCGTCTTTTCCACCATCAGAGGCCCTCATAGGCGTAGAATAGCCTGGCTTTGAGGGCTTGGAAGCATTCTCAAGCAGTAGAGGGCTCATGAGCGGTCGAGCTATCGAAATGGGCCATAGTCCTGTTGCTTTCCAGCCGCTTCTGATATTCTTGCTTGAAAATGCCATCTGGCGTGCTTTTCCATAGCAGGTAAGAAAGTTCCGTTTGCCTACAACTGTAGAATCGTTGTGTTGAATGAGGTATCCAAGCTCTTTTCGATAGGTCGCCTTGAGAGGCCCAAAGACTGCTTGGTCTAGAGGTTGGAGAACGTGGGATGTATGTGGCGGTAGGAAAAGGAGATATATCTTGTGTTTATAACAGAGATACATAAATTCTGTTGTTTCATGACTGCCATGACCGTCTAGGATCAATAGTCTCTGCTCAGAGGGATGATCAGGCTTAGTCAGAGGGATAAAGATGTTCTCAAGCCATTCCACAGCTGTAGAGTCTGAAGTCCAGCCATTCTCAGTTGCTGTGAACTTCCAACCACTGTAAATATCACGTTTATGGATATCAAGAGGAAACCATTGTTGTTGAACCGATTTCCCTCGATAAATAACAAGTGGAGGAAGCGCCTGACCAGTTGCAGAGACACACTCAAGCATAGTTGTCCAAGCCCGAGACCCAGGCTGTTTTTTTCGCATTGATGAGCTTTCTGATGATCCCAGTACTAAGCCATTTGATCCTCTGCCTTCTAGGATACCAGTTTCATCCATGTTATAGCGATGATGTGGTTTGATCGCCTTGATCTCTGGAAGGGCGAGTTGTTGAAACCATTGCCTGATTACATTAGTTGAGGCCCCATTGACACGCTTAGAATCGATGGCTCTAGCTCTATGAACCTTGATTGATGGATTTCTCTTAATAAAGAACTGAATCCAGTTTCTCCCAAGTGGCTGGGTAGTGCCTCTGATGTCTAGGATTCGCTGGGCAAATTCCTTGAGTTGTTGATGTGTTGGCGGCAGCCCTAACGCCGCCTGGATACGCACCCATTCAGCTAAGTGACTTTCCTGTGCTGGAGATAGCTTCTGGAAGCTAGAGAAAGCTACATTTCTTGCCTGTGAACCCTTTAATCGAGACTGGAGGGTTGATGGTGGAATTCCAGCATCATGAGCTGCCTTTCGGACACTCTGCCCACTTGCAACTGCATTGAGAGCTTGATTGACTTCTGTTTCCGTATACTGGCCCATTAAGCGTATAAGAGTAACTATTCAAAGAATTATAATAATCGCTGTAAAAGTGGTGAAGATATTAAAGAATGTTGAAGAGGGTAAAATTCTACATGAGCGATTTATGGGTGTGCGAAATGTGGGGGTGTGCGAGAAGTGGGTGTGCGACGTTATATCAAGTCATTTAGATCTCTTTATGCTTAACAAATGGAAACTGGCTGTTTTTAAAACAATTTGTTCTAATAGACACATGCTGGCAATGCCACTCTGCGGTTCAGGTGTAGCCCGATCAAGATGGGATGTTTGTCACGGAGGTGAGCGAGGTGGCTCTTACTTGCATCGAGGCTAGAGTCAACTTCTGTTGGTAGACTGTGGCTCTGCGAGAGTGCCATTTGACACTTGCGCTGGAATGGTAACAGGCGTTGAAGGAAGGGTACGTGCGTTGCACGACTGGCGGGGAACTATAAAGCATGCATATTTGCGGCGAGGCCAGGGTCTTTCAATGGCCTCGAAGAAGCTTCAGGGCCGCTTAACGGTTGGGGCTGGTGTTGGAACATCCTGCAACAGACGGCAGAAAAACTACCGAGAGCAGAACGGCGAGACTGAGGGCCTAGTCGACGGCCGCTATGACAGCCATAATGCCACGCCAAACCAGGCTCCAAGCATCAGGAGATGGCGGATGGTTGTTAGTGGCATACGTAGGGGTGACTGTTGATAAAAGCTCAATAAGTCGTAGTATCGTAAATGTGCTTTTCTGAATACCAGAGCAATTCAACTCCGGCGGTCTCTAATTAGAATCTTTCATAGATATTAAAATTCTACAAAAGAAGCTACATGGTCGAGAATACTACGAAATCCCCACCGGATTAAAGAGCATTGACTCTGTTTCAAATCGGATTATGGGCATCAGAACGTAGAGTCATCAACACAACCGGATTTACTCCTATAGGAGAATGCGATAGCTTAGCCATATAACCAGCAAAGACCTACAACTGACCAGCTTGGATAGCATATAAAAGCGCACAGAATCTAGAACATCTTCGCCAAAAGGTCATTTGGTATCGCTCTCGTTATGTTACCGTTTCCCTTCCTTACCTTGATTTCCATTGCAAGCGTAATGCCTGGACCATGCTTACATAATCGTGACGGTGACGCCCAACTGGCTCACCCACTGCCTGCCTGCTTTAAGGCCGATCCTTCGACGGAAATAGTACAGCCTGGACGGGGGCCGAGTTATCCGTTGTTGACAGTGTGGCCTTCCCTTTGTGTCCTGTGCATTATTGGGAGTTAGTCTGAATTTGAGTAAGTGGGCTTTTCTCAACGTGAAGACCCTGGTCTGACACCTAATCCCGCAAGAGGTGAATACGTGTTGTATTTCACCTGGGGGACTAAATAGCGCTCGCAAGCTAAGCTTCAGCCCAGAAGAAAACGTTGAAGGGTTGAGCCATGAAAGTTTATGGCAACCTCAGCCTCTACACTTAAACTGAAAACCACCAAAGCCGACGAAAGTGGTTCGCTTTTCATTCACGATCGCCATTCATAAAAGATATTAACACCATCCCACGCTACAAGTTATACTGGCAAAAATGGAACACTGGAAGATTGAACCATGCACGCTCGCTGACGCTCCAGCTCTGGCTCGCAACAACATCAGTGGCTTTTGGACGGATCCAAATTGGATTCTCCTCTGGCCCAAAGATATTAAGCTCGAGTTCCTTATCGAACAGGTCACCAAGCGCATTCCCAACAACCTGATTCGCGATCGTGAGACACTGCGACACTTTAAAGCCGTCGATCCTGAATCGGGCGCCCTCGTCGGCTACGCAAGATGGGAGCTTCCTGCACGCTGCGCAACAGCACCAGAATGGGCTGATGCGCAGATCGCAGAAGTCAGTGAAGTAGAAAGGAAAGCTATCAAGGAGCGGAGTGACAGCGCGTGGTGGAAGCCTCAATTCATGGATGGCATTGATGACTGTGGACCGGAAAAGGAGCGTATCTTGGCTGAGAGAGATTACATCAGTAAGCACAAGGGCACTGATCCAACGGGCTTCCTTTTGTTCGCCTGTTTTGAAGCCTACTTACCACGAGCTAACTTGTGCATACAGGTCTCGATTACCTTGCTGTTCATCCTGAAAACAAAGGGAAGGGCATCGCCACCGCGTTGGTTAAGAGCGGCATGCGGCTAGCCGAGGCAGTAGGAGTTGATCTTTTTATTTTGGCCTTTCCCGCTGGTCTCAATGTTTACAAGAGACTCGGTTTCAAGGAAGTTCACCGAGGCTACCAGGATGATACCATGTACGGAGGTTCTGGCTACATGGTGTACCTGCTTACCTATGAGGTAAAGAAGTGAGGCAACATCACACAGGCAAAAGTAGATGGAGCCACATCTTGGGACTTACCATTCGAGGATTTTACATAGTCGTAGCAATTCTAATTGATCTTGAATTCTTAAATTGGTGATAGGAACGACATACGATGTTCTTGAAACCTCACAAAATAGGTGCAACAACTACTGAATCTTACAAAAACCAGCGGAAGTCAGGACTTCTTGGACCATCACCCAACTTCGAGGTTGGCACATCACTAGCAGTGAGATTAACACCTTGCGCACGATTCCTCCTCTTATTATCCCAAACCATGTAAAATCCCAGACAAAGCGCAAATACAACGCCTGTTCCACCAAATGAAGCCGTAGTAATCAAGGCGGGACCGTATTTCGGAGCGTCCGGTTTGCGGAAAATGTTACTGCTAACGAGGCCCATAAGGTTCGCCAATGGCACGCCAATGGAGGTCAAGAGCACACCTGTCGTTTATTGATAAGTTTAGGCACAACTTGTTAAAACGCTCATGGCATAACTCACGTTGGTTTTCATTCACGACGTTGTTGTTATACCACGTTGATAGTAAAACACTCGGCGCTGATGTACCCCAAGTCATCATGAAACAAGCATAGTAAGCCAGTTGCAACTCTTGTTCAACATCATCGATCGCCGCATAGATGATGAAGCCGATAAATGTTAGGCTGAAACCCAAAGCAATGAAAGGAAACCGTAGCCGACGCCAGTCGGAAAGAAACGCTAGTACCAAGAGCATGACAGCACCTGTGACATTCGGGGCCACGGTATATAGGTTCGTCTTGACAGTGCTATAGCCTAATCGCTGGATGATTTGAGGCATAAAGAGAGCAACACTTTGAAGGGGAACTCCAAGACATATCTCAATAGCAAGAAACCCAAACTAAGAGGATACCGGTTAGTGAGAATTTCATCGATACATAGGGAGTAGGTGTGAGGAAGAATGGCGGTCGAGAGTGATCATCGGATCATGAATACGTACTGTAGTCGGGTGCTTGAAGACTTTAGCACTTTCTCTTATGCTCATCTTCTCTCCAACAACTGAAGAACTATCGACACGGATGCGATGATGGGCAAGGGCCTTTTCCTCGGCCGTGAGGAATTTGGCTTCGGCCGCGCTTCTGGGAAGATACCAAAACGCAAATATGGAGAAGAGGATGGTTGCGCTCGCCTCAATGATGAACAGCCAACGCCAGGGGTACAGGCTGGTGTTTGTAATGTGGAAGACACCAAAAGCAAGCAGGCCCGAAAATGCGTTTGCCTATCTCGCGGTTTAGTCACTCAATGGTAAATTGGCTTCATTGTGTATCTTACAATGTTCGAGGCGGCATAGAAAACGGCCAAGCGACGAGCCAGTTCACCACGGCGGTAGAATGTGGTCAGGTAGTAGATGACCAAGGGGAAGAAAGCCGACTCCGCCATGCCCAGGAACCAACGTAACGCAAATACGCCACTAAAGTTCTGTGCTGCAGCCATGAGCATAGTCATGGTGCCAAAGGTGAACATAAGGATCGGTAAAACGACTGCAGGGCCGAACTTCTTGCCGATCAGAGCCACGAAGGGTGCAGCGGCAACAAAAGGCACAAAAAAGATGCTAACAATCAGGTTGTATTCGCCCTCCTTGAAATTGAGGTCAGAACTCAAACCATCAGTCTCCGCATTACCGATATTTCCCTTGTCCAGGGCGTTGAAGAGATCTGGTAAATTACGTTAGACCATCGTATAATTGAAAGCAAGCCGTTTAATGCCTTTGGGTTTGATATGCTTACACATTATCGCAAGAACAGGCATGAGCCTGAAGTCCAGCTTGCGACATAGACGGCGCTCTGCCGCCTTGTCGACAACATGAACCTCGTCCCCATAGTTGTCATTCTTCATATCATTTCCATCGGTGGAACCCTCCCGAACGGACCCCTCAGGGCCAGCGGCTTGAGTGATCTTGTTGTCCACTTGTTCACCCATTTTTAAGCTCGAAAATGCACCGAAGCCGACCGTTTAAATGTCACGAAGGTGGTAAATCGCAAGATTGGGGTTCGCACAATGAGGGGGGAACATGTCTCAAGAGGAGAGACAGGGAGAAGCCAGTATACATAAAGCTATGTTGCACCGCATTCATTGGCAGGCTTATCATTTGGAGAAGACAGCCAAAACAAGGTCCCAGCATACTACTTGACGACGCAGACAGGACTTCTCGGCTGCTTCATGTGACTTGCACTATGCGCCAGTCGGTCATCAATTCATGATAAGAGTGATACCGGCGGTGGGTCAAACCCATGCTGTCTAACCATATCTTGTTCCTGATGGGAGGAGAATCAGTACCCCAAGTTGATCAACATGACAAGTACCCTTCTAGGCTAAGGCCGGTTTGCCGTCTACATGGAAATGACCAGCCTCAAATAATGGTCGCATACTATTTCGAATGTCACACCGCATGGAAGGAACGGCTAAACGGATCCAAGCTACCTATACTTAAAATCTATCGTAATCCATAGACAACATTTCTGTAAGCCTCGTTTGATTTCCCCCGCGATTAGCTAACGGAAGCCTACTGTGTAAATACTGGCAGTATCGGCTACCAGGCGAAGTTTCCCTCCTACAAGCATTGCCAATCCGGCACTCTTACTGGATATCGCTGGCCGTGGGGGTCAGAAAAGGACCTTTGATTTAACGTTACTTGGGAAGGTCTCAGCAGTAGATTGATTGTTCCCACACCGTGTAACCGTCTCCATAATAATCCACAATAAGCTCAAAAAGATAACGATAGGCATGTATTCGATGTAGCTGAAGTGCGGGGAATCGGGATGATAGGACGATCACCACCTGGACTCTCCGCGGGAAGTGTAACAGTTCCGACAGCGGAGATCTGACCAAACCGCGTTGATGCGGTCAAAGTACTGGTCCAATAGAAAGAAGGAGCACTTTAGGGCAAACATCCATAGACCCTACTTCTAAGAGACATCATAGGTTGCTACTAAGTCGTTGACGCTTTGGTTGCCTTCAACCTACAGAGTAAGTATCAGATTCGATACACTAAACAAACACTCGTTCTTTACTTTTCTCCCACAGCTCATATCAAAGCAAAATGTCTTCTACCAAGACCCCTGTCCTCACCGACAAGGCCCCCAAGCCCCTTCCAGGCATCTACAGTCAAGCCATCATTGCCAATGGCATGGTATTCTGTTCCGGCGCCGTCCCAATGGACCCGGAGACCATGCAGATTATCGACGGTGATGTACAAGCTCACACCGTATGTCATGGGCGCTCAATGCATTTTGGACTGGCATACACTAAACTAGACTACAGCATCAATGTATCAAGAACTTGACGGCGGTCCTAGAGGGTGCCGGTACTACAATCGATAAGGTCGTCAAGGTGAACGTGTTCCTCTCAAACATGGACGACTTCGCTGCCATGAATGAAATTTATTGCCAATACTGGGGCGATATCAAGCCATCCAGAACGTAAGCTACTCATCCCTAAATTGAGATAGGAGACTTTTTGTTAACGGACGTGGCCAGTTGCGTTGCGGTTAAGACGTTGCCGCTCAATGTAGATGTAGAGATCGAGTGCATAGCTGTTTTGTGATTTGGGCTTAGTTGAGAGATGTTAAAATTACACAGACCTCACTTTCAAATTAAAATAACAGACAGTTCACGTCCATGCACATGTTATTGCTCGACTACCTTGGGCTTTATCTGTTAAGCCGTCATTATAGCTGATTCCGTTACCCGTAGTCTGAGAAATAGCCCAAGCCAACAACATGTGAACACCGCTGGCAATTTGGATTGGAAATACAGTGCTTTAGAATCCTCGTTAAGAAAAGTACTACATCCCGCCCTGGGTGATGTAAAGGCCCCTTAATATATGTATCGATCTGCATCTAATCTACTTCCATACGCTTATCTAATTTAAACTCCTCTGCGTCTACAATGACGCGACCAGTTTATCACAGAACAGCGTGATAGCTCTTCGGCCATCCTCTAGTGCCTCATCCATGGCAATGAAAGGGTGCGGTTGGCCTTTCATAACATGAAAATCAACCGCCACTCCCGCATTTTTCAGCTTCTCCCCAAGTGCCTCACCCTCGCTCCGCAACACGTCGAGTTCGCCCATAACAATGACTGCTGGAGGAAGCTTTGACCAGTCGCCTTTCCATAAGAGCGGGCTGGCCTCGGGATGTGACCAATCTTCGCGTTGCGGCAGGTAATGATACCGATACCACATCATCTTTTCAGCAGGCAGGGCGGGAGTAAACTCGTTCTCTTTCCACGATGCGTGCTCGGGTTTAGACGACTCAACTACAGCAGTATTATCTGCCACAGGTACCGACAGCAGTTGAACAGCTATGGGCGGAATATCATTACGAGTTGTCGCTCGCTGGCACAGAACCAAGGTGAGGTTTCCGCCAGCCGATGATCCGCTGAGGGCAATCCGTGAAGTATCAAGACCTAGCTTTTCGGCCCCGGTTGAGATTGCCCAGAGAAGAGATTCCCAGCAATCGTCAACGGCGGCCGGAAAAGGGTCCTCTGGTGCGAGCCTTAGAAGGACGTTAACTATGACCCATATCTCACGACATCTAAGCGCAAGCCCCAAACTCACCGGTAGTCCACACAAATGGTTACACATTTGGCCCGATTGGACAGGTTTGTTGCAATGACATTCTCAGTATCAATGTTCCCCAAGACCCATCCTCCTCCATGGAACCAGATACATAAGGGCCATCCTTTCTCGGGTTTGTCTCCTAAAGGCGTGAAAGCGCGGACCAAGATGTCCGGTCCGCTCGTCTCCTTTCTAGGGATCTGAAAGTCTTGCGAGCTCGCAACGTCAAGCTTGGGCCCGGCTCCAGGGATGAGGGTTCCACTGGCACGCGAAGCCGAGATGGGTTGGTGATGAACCACCTGTTTGTCGAAAACGTGTTTATTGTAGAAAGCCTTGTATTCCGGGTGAATACGATCTAAAACTGATTCATGTAGGGGATACGGCGGTTCAGGCATGATTGGTTAATATTTGTAAGATGGCCAATGTCGATAAGTTAAAAAGTCCGATTGGATTGCTTTCTCAAGCTCTGGTACCAAGTAGCTTACAGGTGCTTTCAGCCGCTCTTGATATTTGAGATCACACGTTGTGATGATTACGCTCGCCCGGCTGCAGACGGGCCCCTCTTGGTGTTCCGATCTCCGGTAAACGGATGGTCCAGTCTGCCGATAACGTTCCCTCGGACATGCTACGTAACCTGACCCCCACTTATGGATTGCAGTGACGCACGTATCAGAGCAACCCCTCAAATGCGAAGTCCTATCTCAGCGGATAATCGGGAGATGTATTATACACTGTATGCGGCATTGCATCACATCAGGACCAAGGTTTACCTACACATTTTCCCCGCACTTTGCCGTCAATTGTTTTCCGGCCACCATCTGAACACTTTAAATACAGCTCATCAGACTTGCCGAGACGCCATATGTGCATTCTCGCAACTGTTGCAGGATCAACCTGGTAGTGTTTAACGTTAAAAGATTGGTCAATATATCCCATCGAGTGGCTGGATATAACTTTTGCCAAGGGCGGAATAAGGACTCTTAGGTTCAGTAGTCTTATCAAATCGTATGTTGATGTATATCGTGCTCCTTACTCTCTTCAGATTGTGCGTGTTTTAGAAGTATGTATATTTCCATTTGATGCAGCATAATACTGTACAACAATAGAGAATACATTGGTAAATTACGTTTGCTCACATAACGTCCCGCACCCACATTTGGGCACCCCCCACATTTGGGCACCCCAAAAATCGCTCAACACCATGACTACCCCTCAACTTCAATTATTTACCACTTTTTCAACTTTTCACTAATTACAATCCAACTTCATATGCTTATTATTTATACCTATATGCGCCAATATACCGAAGATGACTTGCTCAAGGCACTTGAGGCTGTTACCAGCGGCTGCAGTATAAAAAAAGCAGCTCATGATAAGGGCATACCACGAACTACACTACAAAACAGAATAAGAGGTCACCAAACAAGAGGTGTTGCTTTCGCTGGGTTACAGAGGCTATCACCAACCCAGGAAAGTCACTTGGCTGAATGGATTCGAATACAAGCTGCCCTAGGCCTTCCACCAACCCATCAACAGCTCAAGGATTTTGCTGAGAGGATTCTACAGACACGTAGAGACTTCCAGCCTCTCGGAAGAAACTGGGTTCAATCATTTATCAAGAGAAATCCATCAATCAAGGTTCAGAGAAGCAGAGCAATTGATTCCCAGCGTGTCAATGGTGCCTCAACTAATGTAATCAGGGAATGGTTTAAGCATCTCGCTCTACCTGAGATACAGGCAATCAAAGCAAGCAATCGATACAATATGGATGAAACAGGTATTCTAGAAGGCAGAGGATCAAATGGATTAGTTCTTGGATCATCAGAAACTCGCTCTATTCGAAAGAAACAGCCTGGGTCTCGGGCTTGGACATCTCTGATTGAGTGTATCTCTGCAACTGGCAAGGCACTGCCTCCACTTGTGATATATAAGGGGAAGACTGTTCAACAGCAGTGGTTTCCTCTCGATTTAACTGAATATGATGGCTGGAAGTTTACAGCAACAGAAAATGGCTGGACGTCGGATTCTACTGCTGTTGAATGGCTACAGAAGGTCTTCATACCATTGACCCAACCCCAAGACCCTAAAGAGTCTAGATTACTCATTCTTGATGGGCATGGTAGCCATGAAACAACAGAATTCATGTATATCTGCTTTAAGAATAAGATACTCTTACTCTTCCTACCGCCACATACATCCCACGTTCTTCAGCCGCTTGATCAGTCAGTATTTGGGCCGCTGAAAGCCATATATAAGAAAGAGCTTCTATACCTGGATCAATGGGACGCTAGCACTGTTATAGGCAAGAGAAACTTTCTCCTCTGCTATGGAAAAGCACGCCATATAGCATTCACAAGCAAGAACATCATCAGCGGTTGGAAATATACAGGTCTATGGCCTGTAAGCATAGCCAAACCGCCGATGAGCCCTCTTCTACTTGGGAACCCATCAACACCAGCTAGACAGACCGATCAGCCTTACAAGGGACTGTCTAATGCTATAGCAGGCGAAAAATGGGCATCAGAGACATCAGCAGTATGCTGGTCAACGCCAACGAAGCGGTCTGAGCTACAGGATCAATTCAACTTATACAACAAGGTTGGGCATGATCGAAATACTCAACGACTGCTCTTTCGCAAGGTTCAAAAGGGATTTGATGAACAGAGCTATAAACTGGCTGTAGCTCAGCGAAAGATTGAGGCGCTGGAAGCAGAAGTTGAGGCATCTAGGGCTAGGAAGCGGAAGAAGGTCACAACGAGCCCAAATTCGAAGTTTGCCAACATTGAAGCTATTCGGAAGGCTCAAATTGAAGCGGGCGAAATTGAGGATAGCTCAGATGAATCCAGCAAGTCTGATTTACCTACTCTTGAGGGAAATAGTATTGTTGTGGCAATAGATTAAATATAATCAATGGCTGAAGTTGATGTATAGTGAAATGCATCATGATTTTTGGGGTGCCCAAATGTGGGGGGTGCCCAAATGTGGGTGCGGGACGTTACCGTCTGGAGTACCTATCGTGGGAAAGTGTCTATTAAAGTGCAATTTCTGGCCTTGGCAAAATGATGTACAGCCGCACTCAACGAGATGTGCGTGAAATTCTGCTTGTGTGTCGGTTTAGTCTTGCCGTGGTCGAAAAGATAACTGGTTAGTGTCCAGGAGCTCGTTTTTGGCAAAGGGGTTGGTGGTTTAGCCTACTGCAAGCCTAAATATGCCACCATTCGAAACTCAGCAATTCAGCATCAAGTGCGCTGATCTCCCAGAGAAAACGATGGCCAGAACCTCCTGTAGCATATCATTAAAAAGAATGCCATTTCAGCCCCTAATGCACTGGTCAACGCTTCGGGGATGATTACAGGTGATGGCTTGGTGATTTAGTTTAAGTTCTAACACGGGCGCCGTGGATGGAGACGAATGGGGCTGTGAAACGGTGTCACTTTAAAGCCCTCGGTGATGTTGGCTTTAATATATCTGGAATTCACCTGATCAAGCTGAGCCGGCTTTTGAGGAGAGTCATGAATTCACGAGTTACCGGCTGAACCTAATTTACAACGTGTTCAAGCGTTCTGCTTCCCATTTAATTTTCGCTGAAAGTGCAGCAGTTCATCCCGGCTTCAGATGCAATACTCTACTATAGTTTCATGACTCGCTTGGCAACGCAAAAAAAACTGCCTAAACTGGAGAGAATAGTGGAACTAGGCACAGTCAAATGTATAAAGCCTGGCTTGGCATCGTCTGAACGTCGGCTGCCACTTCAATTAGGCTCTTGTTGAGTTGCCTGAAAATTAAAGACTTCTCTTGGCTGCCAACTCATGGTCTACTGTCAAAGCTGGGAAAATAAGTAATTGGTTTTTTTTTTTGCCTGTTGGGTTAGTTGGCCAGATGTTTTGCCCAAACGAAACCAATTTGGAAAGTCCACCGGCTTCAAGCCTAGGATCGCCTAGAGAGTCGCCGTCATGAGCTTTAGACTCCTCTGGAAATATAGATGCATATAAATGTCAACGTTGTCCTCCACTAACCTTTGAATTCCAATTCACAAACGCTTCAGACTTCAACATCCGGAAAAGAACGTTTATCCACATACACCAGTACACAGCACAGTCAATCATCATGGTTTCTGCTCTCAAGCTGATTTCTACGATGTAAGCCATCATGATAAGCTTCTTGACGAATCATGGTCTTCTAACAGATACATCAGCGCGGTTCTCGCAGCAACCGCGGCGGCTCAAGACAAGAAATGCTACTGTGCTAGGCAGGGAGAGGGCTCCCTTGAGTCTCGGGTAGACGTTGGGATGACCACCGAGGCTTGTCACGACCAGGGATATATGAGTGAGTCTCTGTTTACCCTGCTCGAATACGGACGATGCTAACAATACACTAACAGGAGGCAATGCTGTACGTTGAGTGATGTTTAACCCTTTTAGTGTTTTTTCAGCTTACAATTGATAGTGCATTGTCCGCGCCGACAAAACCCGGGAAGACGATTTCATGAGAGATTGCCTGGAAATCCGTGGTTTGCAATCGACTGTATGCAAATGGTAAAAGATGTATGGCCAAGCCCCGTAGGAGGGAGGATCGGTCTCCATTGATGGATACTGTTCATTAGCTGTTGCGAGTGTAGACGTGCAGGTGATAACAGCCCTTCAATTACACGTCCTCTACGCAGCCTTCCATATGGTTAGATCTTGAATTGCAAGCTTGTATTACCCGCTAGTTGTGCGCTTCGCCATTCTGTGCCACCGAGGTGAAAACAAGACCTCCATTTATGGTCATCGAATAGACTCTTTTCTTTGTAGTCACGAATCCATCGCCACAAAGAACATGCCGAAGGTGAAAGTTGTGCGTCAATTGAGCTGGGTTACCAGAGCTATGCCGTCCAAAACTCCATTCCCACCATAGTCCCGTGCGTACAATTGGTTTCAATCATGGAATCGCTCTTCATTGTCCCTTTTTATTAACCCAACTCTTAGTCCACATCAACACCACGCTTCCGCAGGTCGGCCTTGGCCTCGTCAATCTCAGCCATAAGCTCCTTGTGCGCTTCGGGCACATCGTTGAATGTCATGACATTGTATCCGAGTCGAGCGAGAAGGTATGCGCCGAAAGACACAAGGACCCAGAAGGGAAGCTACGCGCAGCTGAAGTTAGCAATGTGGCCGTAAGGGTGGGTAGGTGCAGCACGGCGGCTGTCGCATGGAAATTCGGCAGAGGCAGGCGGGAACATACGACGGGAATGATCTGCTCCTGAACCTTCGCGGGGGCAGGAATGAGCTGGAGATAGAGTGCAAGGTACAACTGGGTTAATCGTTAGTCAGTAAGGACTCTGAGGGGGAAGTGGGATGCAGGGAGGAGGGGTCGTACAGAGCTCACGAGGAGCGCCAGGGAGACAGTCTGCTGAGCACGAGTCATTTTTCCTTCGGTTGATGCAGTGCACAGGTATCTGAGAGGATATCGGTGGTCAATTTCGCAGTATAAAGCGTGTGTGGTAAAGGAGTGACTGGGAGCTGGAGTTTGTCGCGATCCTGGAAGCGATCGGTTTGCTGGCAATTGTGAAAAGGAGTCGCGAAACTGTCCAAAAGTTGTAGTGGAGCTGGAATGACTAAGCGAAGCTAGGGGTCTTGAGGTGGCCGTGCTTTCCCGCAGTTTACGCGCTGTTAGACCCACCAATGACGCTTCACGGCCCGCTTAATTCTTTCACTGCTGAGGTACGCAACTGGTGCGGTACTCTGCGAAGTCTGAGTAAAGCTAACATTCCACTGAGGCACCTCGTGTCCCCTGCAAGGTTGCGTTATCGTTGAGTATGCTACACAACGGACAGCCCCGGAGGCAAAACCTTTAAGACGCCCCATCATTCGGAAAGGCGATGGCGTGCCGGATATCTTTGGAATTTCACCTTGAATAAAAATGCAAGAATAATGGCGGGAAAGCTGCGGAATAGCGGCGGGGGAGATGCGGCGGATTTGCGGCGGATTTGCTGAAGCGAAAAGGCTAACGTACATGATAAGCGAGTGAGACAGACAAGCGAGTGAGACAGTAAACCGCGACCGTCGCACCTTGACGCGACCGGCACCTTTTCCTCTACAATAAATCATGGAATCAGCTAGTATTGAAAGAAGGTTACAAATTGCCCTTCAAGCAATGAGAAATGACCCAAAACTTAGTGCTCGGGCCGCAGGTGCACTCTATACAGTCAGTCACGCAACATTAAGCCGGCGACTAAAGGGAATAGTCTCACGACGCGACAGCATGCCTAATTCACGGAATTTATCAGATTTAGAAGAGAAGACAATAGTTGAGTATATTCTCGACCTAGATGCGCGATCATTTCCTCCCCGGCTGAGTGGTGTGGAAGAAATGGCCAATCGACTTCTCGTAGAGCGCGACGCGCCTCCAGTTGGGAAGCGCTGGGCTTCTAATTTCGTCAAGCGACAACCACAGCTTAGGACGCGTTTCTTTCGCAAGTATGACTATAAGAGAGCTTAATGCGAAGATCCAGAGGTGATTCGTGGCTGGTTTTCGCTTGTGAAGAATACAATTGCGAAGTATGGTATTGCTGATGCTAATATCTACAACTTTGATAAGACCGGCTTTATGATGGGCGTTATTGCTTCTGGAATGGTTGTTACAAGTGCTGAAAGGCGTTCAAATACGAAGATGACACAGCCTGGCAATAGGGAATGGGTTACAGTTATCCAGGCTATTAATTCCCAAGGGGAGAGCATCCCGCCATACATCATCGTTGCAGGCCAGTATCACCTCTCAAGCTGGTATACAGAAACCTCTCTTCCGGGCGATTGGGCTATTGCAACGTCTGAAAATGGATGGATAACAAACGAGAGAGGTATTGACTGGATCAGACACTTCGACATTTATACAAAACCACGTACGTCTGGGAAATATCGCCTCCTCGTTGTTGATGGTCATGAAAGTCACCACTCCGCAGCCTTCGAGCTCTTTTGTCAAGAAAACAACATTATTACACTGTGCATGCCGGCTCACTCGTCTCATCTACTTCAACCCTTAGATGTTGGTTGTTTTCAGCCGTTAAAGAATGCCTACGGTCGGCAAATTGAGAATAAGATGCGGCGAGGCACAACCCATATCTCGAAGGAAGATTTCTTTGCAGCATTTCACGAAGCTTTTAAGCAGTCTTTTACGAGGAAAAATATCCAGGGAGGTTTCCGAGGAGCTGGACTTGTCCCTTTGAATGCAGAAAGTGTTCTCTCAAAGCTGGATGTAAAGTTCCGAACGCCAACGCCTGAGGAGGGGGTCCCTCAGACACCAGACCCTTGGATCTCTAGGACGCCGAGCAACCCAAGCGAAGCAAGATCACAGTCTACTTTTATTAAGAGTCGAATCTCACGCCACCGAAGCAGCTCTCCAGCATCAATTTATAGTGCTGTGAGTAAGCTAGCCAGAGGGACAGAAGGACTAGGGCATCGGGTAGCATTACTAGAGTCAGAGGTTCAAATCCTTCGAGAGGAGAATGCAATATTAAGTCGGCGTCGAAGGGCTAAGAAAACACGTCTACAGAAAGGAGGAAGTCTTACTATATCTACTGGAGAGGATATACAGTCGCAAAGAGAGGCAGACACGCAACTACAAGAGGAAACGCGACGGAGTAGTGGTCGCAAAGTGAGGTCTGAGACGACTCATCGTCGGTGTGGCGTATGCGGGAATACAGGCCACAACGCGAGAACATGTCAATTTATTGAGGAAACATCCGAAGAACAGGAATCCGAGTAGTATTAATCAATCTAAGATTTCTTGTTATAGATTTCGATATTATTGTCGCGAAGGTCTGGTTTACTGTCTCACTCGCTTGTCTGTCTCACTCGCTTATCATGTACGTTATTGCAACTTACCAAAGCTTCAGTTCAGTGGCCTGTGCAAACTGGGTAAACAAATGCGCAACTCAACTACCAACCAAGTGTACCCTAGATTGTGACAGACCTCAGATCTACAACCTATAAAATGTATCCGTTATTTCACGCAGTAACTATTATCATGTTGGATAGCTCGAGCTTTTATCTTCTATATTACAAAGCAGTCGAGTTTCTTCAGTATTCTTATTTCATCTCCTCGACATAATCTTCTCGCTATCAATTTCTCAACGGGCCTTCTGTCAAAAACCAGCATCATGTCATCTTCTCTCGAATCACTCTCTGTTGGTTTTTCTTTTACGAAAACAGTCCATCGAACTCCTTACCCTGCCATCTCGCCTTTTAGGGACGAGCTTTCGCAGACTGGAAAGACAGTCCTCATTACAGGTGGCCATACAGGCATTGGATTCGCTATCGCGAGAGCTTTTGCGAAGGCTGACGCAAGAAGAATCATCATTGTCGCACGTCGCTCCAGCGTCGTCAATTCCGCTGCCTCACTCCTTGGGACGGAGTTTCCAAAGGTGCAAGCA
This sequence comes from Colletotrichum truncatum, assembly GCF_014235925.2. NCBI lineage: Eukaryota > Fungi > Ascomycota > Sordariomycetes > Glomerellales > Glomerellaceae > Colletotrichum > Colletotrichum truncatum. Next base: position 805,026 of record NW_027222404.1, on the reverse strand, counting down.
ATAGGGCGTGGGTGTGATGTGTCCGACATAGCATCCGCCGATGCTCTGTAGCAGAGCCTATCCAAGGAAGATATCTTTGTGGATGTTCTTGTGTTAAATGCAGCGAAGTTGTCGACGCAACCCATTCTTGAGTCAGGCAGAGATGCGGTCTGGAGCGAGTATTTGCTGAACACACGGACAACTCTGGACTTCACTGAACGACTCTACAGACAGGCAAACTCCAAAGGTCGCCGGAAGGTATGATTATTGATTAAGAATGACATATCCCGGTCTCACTAAGTAGCAGGCTGTCGTCAACTTGAGTTCAATGTCCATCCACGACACCAAATTGACTGGAAACCAACCCAGTTACGGAGCAAGCAAAAGTGCAGGCACCATGCTACTACAGCGAATTGCCAAGGATGTGTTGCCTGATGACTTGCAAATCCTTAGCTACCACCCAGGTGGCGTTTACACGGAGCTGATGGAAAAGGCTGGCGCCAGCCGGGATGCCTACCCGTGGGACCATGGTAAGATACCCATTTGCTCAAGTCGGAGGCGGTTGGACGAGGTTTGACGACGATATAGAGGATTTACCTGGACAGTTTGCTGTCTGGGCAGCGTCAGACGAAGCGAAATTCCTTCATGGCAGATTTGTGTGGGCAAAGTGGGATGTGGCCGAGTTACGTGAAGGACCTATTCGGGAACGTCTGGATAACGATCCGGATTTTCTCACAGTCGGCGTCATTGGCCTTTAGAGCTTGAAAAAGTCGTGAGGTTAAAGTCTTTTAGAGCTACTTCCTCCGGAAGTCTCGAAAAAATAGACGAAGCAGCAAAATCAACGATACATATGACACAGGAGGGAGGGCACCAGTCCTGTGAGATCTTGCATAGCACAATCCTTAGAGCAAATGTGACTTGATGCAGAGCGGAATCAATTCAGTCAGGCTGTGCTCCAGCAAGAGGCTTCCACTCATTATATATCTCAATACACCAAAACTTCAGCGGTCATATTTCTAGACAAGGTTGCTAAACCATTTGATTGCCCTCTCACTTTAGTTCAAGTTTTAATTTACATGGAAGTCGTGTTGTGGGATGTCAACAAGCAGGCCAGCAGCAGCTGGACACCAAAACACAACCACACCCACAAATTTCTTCAGTGGCCTCTTAATAGACGGTTCCGCGTTCTTCAAGAGATCTCAAGGCGAGCTCTTTAGAAACGGCACTCGGTATGGTCAGAAGGGATAAAAGCTCCCGGGGGGAACGACAGGAGACTTGGGAGAATTTCCTTCCTACTCTTAAGATAGCGTCTTAGTGTTAGGAGTAATAGTAAATATCCTTAATCAAAATGTGTTTCAATATGCCCAGAATTAGTATAGTTTGAGTATCCCGTGAGTTTGGCGACTTGTCTATGAGGAACCATGATATCCAACAGACTTACAAACACATTTCTTGTCAATATGCAGGAAAGAACTGTTACAAGCAGGCCAGCGCAATCATCTGCGCCATAAATTGTATCTCCAGTAATGACAGCACGTTTTAGTTATCCTCCCTTCTGTATCCTGTAGTCACATAACCATACGTTGCTTCACCGGTCGTAGCATAAACGAGCCATTTTACATTTCATCCTGGCTAAGCAACCTACCCAAGTGCTGCCAGGACCTCCTTCATCCCTCCATTTGCACTAATACATGCACCGTTAACCCATCTCGACTCTTCGCTTGCTAAAAAGCCGACAATAAAAGCGATGTCTTCTGGGGTTCCGATGCGTTTAGCAGCTGTAGCATCGGCGATTTTTGCGCATAGATATTCTTCCGGGACAGACGCTTTTGCTCCCTCGAAGGCATCTGTCGCGGTTGTTCCAACAGAAACACTGTTGAAGGTGGCACCCGTAGACATAGCAAACTCTCTGGCGAATGATCGAACGATGCTTTCGAGAGCGGCCTTGGTGGCCCCATAAACGAAGGTAGGAGAAGGATTTCCCATCTTGGCCGCAGCACTCGAAATATAAATAGCTCGGCCGCCACCTTGGTGAGGGAAGTGCGGCAAGGTCTCTGTCGTAATTGCCATGTGTGCATAAACATTCCCCTGCATGAGCTTTGAAAAATGGTCGACGGTTGTCTCGCTGATAGGTCGATAGCACTCCATATCAGTCACGACGGCATTGTTGACAAGGATGTCAATAGTTTTTGTGCCAAGCCCTTTCAAGGTTTTCTTAACGACGTCCCGGCCAAATTCAGGGTCAAGGAGATTTGCCTGAATCGCGACAGCGAGACTCACTCCGTGGCGGCGGCACTCGTCCAAGGTGACTTGAGCCGCATCGCTGTCTGTAGCATATGTGATTGCTAGCTTCTTGAGCCCTTTTCGGGCAAAGTAAACAGCAATTCCCCGACCTATTCCCCGTGACCCGCCAGTAATTATAGCGGTCTTGCCACGAAGGGACCATGGTTGGCTAGAAGAAGAAATAGACATGATAGTACCGGATACAGTGTGAAGTGGCATTTAGGTGATAATAGAAGCTGGAACGGAAAATTACCAAACGACTTTTACACGGCCACATCGTTTATATGTCTCTATCCCCACGTTGATTATCGTAGGGCAACCTCCCAGCGGGCGTGAGGCGGATGTGTGGTGGACTTGAGGCGGAGATGCGGATTCTTTTTTTTTTTTTTTTTTTTTTTTTTTTAGCACAGAGCCGCCTTAACGCAAGAGTAAAGAAGTATGTACCAGGATAGACTCATGTGTTCAACTAATTAGAGTATATGGAATCAAAACCCCGGGTTAGAGTCACACCTGAGTGAGAAAAGTGTGACGCTTGGATATTAAATGTCTGAAGTGAATAAATCCCCAACACAAGAAAGAAGAGGAAAGAAGATTGAAAAACGCGTCATACACAATTTCTCAGATTTTTACAACTCCCAAATGCTCACTTTCTAGCGATCGACACAGGTCTACGGGCAGCATGACTTTTCGTAGAGTGCTTAGCACCAGTGTGGTCCTTGTTTGAAGTATTGGTCGGGCTGTTGGCGCCTGCCTTACCCTGTAACTCAATGGCATCAACGATGTAGTTTGCGCTCAAAAAGTTCAGGTCACCTGAGCCAAAAACACCAAGAGTGAGGGTGTTTGCGCCCTCCTTCAAGGCGGTGGCGGGTACGGTCCAGTTGTAAACTTCTCCAAAACCACGGTATGCGCCTCGAGTCACACCGCGAGAGTCAATCAAGGTCTACAGTATCCTCGTTAGTACAAGGCCACTTCTTACAATATCAGGGTCAACTTACCGGAGCACCGGGATCTTTCGCCTCCCAGTCATTGATAGTTGCCTTTGGTCGTCCACCCTTGAAAGACAACGTCGTACCTACGCGTAAAACGACACCTTCAAGCTGGTCGGCAGCAAGATTGAAGTTAACAGTGGCAACACCTCCCTCCTTGGCAAACAGGGCCATGGGGAAGTCCTTGGCCTCAGATTTGCCGACAGTGTAAGTTCCTCCCCAGCTTGCCATGCGGACATCTGAGGGGTGCATCCGTTCGATCTTATCGCCGTTCTTCAGCTCGAATGGCTGTCCATCGAACTCACCAATGCGCCAAATAACAGATGGCTTCTGTTCGGTGGATGCGATGTTCTTGGTAACCTTTTGGCCCTTCGCGACCGTGACGGTTTCCTGCGCTATCGGGAACTCATTGCGGTAAAGCTTCATGGTATAGGTTCCGGGCTTCATCAAGGGGGACGTGAACTTCCCAGAGGATGCCTTGGTCCAGTACTGCGCGTCGCTGTTGAACCAGTGGACGACCGCTTCCGATTTCTCTGCGACACCAGTGGCCGTGCCGGAAACGCTGCCGCGATCGCTGTCTGCGACATACCCTGTGATGTCGAGGGAGCTAAAGAAGCTGGTGTCGAGCTCGCCTGACGGCTGTTCACCGGTTCTATTTGCACGTTAGCAGACAAAACGTGAATCAAGAGGGGGAAAAGGATGTCGTACGTGAACTTCATTGCGTAGGGGCCCAGAAGGCCGAAGCGCCACGGCTCAGTCCTGACATGACCACTATTCATGTACCAGGTCAACTCCTGCTCAGCAGTGCTCTGCGAGTTGATGTCTCTCATGAACGGACCGCCAGCAGAGTGCTCGTATGCGTTACCAGGCATAATCATCCATACACCGACACCCTACACAAAATCAGCTACCTTCATCCCAGTCAGTAATGAGCTGCGACTTACACTGCCATTCACACCATGGACTTTGTCATCGATGAATCGATCCGAGGTGTACCTTTTGCGTTTGTTTTAACGATGATCACTTTCAGGATGGTGGAACCGCTCTTACATCTTGCACCTTGTTGTCTTATCTGCGCAAACGAAGGTGTCCTTTCCTTCGAAAGCGGTGCATCCGTCGACGTTGGCAACATCGCCATGCCATCCTGTCGGAACTTCCGAACGCTTCAGACGGGCAAGCCAACGCAGTTCGCCGGGGGCTATCTCGCCTGTAATGTGTGTTCCCATATAGATGGTCGGCTCGTTCGGTTTGGCGATGAAGTAGTGCGTTAGGGGTTGGGAGCTAGCCTGGACGGTGATCTTGACAAAACCATTGACGGTGTCGGCCGTGACAGTTGACTGCCCGAGGCCGGAGTTGATTTGCGACATCTTGGATGGCTCTTGGTACTCGACGCCATTGTAGACGAGACTGGTGATGTCTCCAGTTGCTCTGCAGGACTTGTTAACAGAGATTCGATGACTGGATCTTCCTGGCCGTTCCTACTTGCTGACTTCAAACACAAGTCCACCGTTGGTGTCGACTTTGAAAGATTTGTCTGTCGTCGTGAGGCCGAAGGCAGCATTGGCTGTACCCAAGAGGGAAGCCAAGCCGGCGACGTAGTTGATGTAATGCATGCTAACGTCAAATTGATTCGATCCGATCAAACTCCAGAAGCTTGATCACTTAGAGTCAATAGGAACACCTTGGCAGAAACCGCACTTGTCATATCTTGGCTGATCTGATCCTACATACTTATCTGTCTAAGCAACCTAGACTCTTCGCCATTAGGCCCCGCCAGCCTAAAGTGCACTCTATTAAATGACCTCCCGAATGCTTGTTTCGGAAATAGAGGCTGGAATGTCCCGCAGGACTTTCTTTCCCATTACTTCCGTACTGAAAGCTTTCAAGAGGGGATTTTAATTTCGCTTCAATATATGAAACCATATGCTTACATGAGAATGATCTCGAGGGTTGGCCAGCGGCCCGTGAGTTGAGTTCGAGCTAGAGTCAAACTTTGTGTCTACTTGCTACGTTTTGGGATGGTGCAAAACCTCACGGCTAATTCGGCAACCCAATCCATATACGCAACGAAAGTCACCGCCAAATAACTCGAAAGCATAACATGGTAATTCCAAGCAGACAGGCGTAATTTTGTTTCGATGCAAGTGCGTACGATCACGCTTGGACAGAGTAGGCTGTCCCGATCGTGCTTAAGGGAACCTGTAACCTCAGTCTCGATAAAGTCTCGCTCCCGTCAATATTGATCAACTCTGTTTCTTGGTTAGATTCTGATTCTGACGGGAATTGATAAATGAGACAGTACTGGCCAAAAATGACGTTGTCGGGAGAACATGAATGCCCACTCTATCCTGTGTTGCGAATCAAACCCAGGAGTTATCCGGATGAGACCAGCTGTTGCGTGTTACGCAAACCTACTAATACCACCACAATTGAGAGTGAGGTAGAAAATGAGTACCTCCCTTCAACCCAAGAACGTGCTACTGTATTACTGTAAGTAGTAAGGGGCTTTGCTTTGCATTGCCACGTGGGTTCCGGTTTGTCGGAGAATGACGAGCACCACGAAGCGCACAGGCATTGCAGTTAGTGAGGTTACCAGACGACAGGTTCTGATTCAGTTTGGTAGCGTTGCGGGCCGAAGCTCATGGTCCCCAGGTATGGGTACAGTGTAAGATTAGCAACATCGAGTCAAGTGCTCGAATACGAAGAATCGTGCTATAGTCGCCGTCTAGCAATAGGTCTTCAGTGGACCGCTAGGGCCTGATGCACCCTATCGTCATTGGAGAAATCGTGGAACGGCATTAACAGTCTATGGTAATGAGGACCGCCATCTTGTACACTGACTTCCAGGTTCGTTGAACATCTTAAGAGGTTAAAGAAAAAGAAATGGAATTTAGCTGTCGGATCTACTTGTGCGCCTAATGTAGTACTCGTTGTGTCACGAATCAAATTGAAATTGTAATGCAATATGTTGAACGACTCGCAGGAGCGTCGGACATTGCTGGACAAGAAATTAATTACTCTGTGCTAGGAGGAAGCAGGAATTGGAGGAAATATAGTGCTTCTACAGCGACAACCCATGGCAATTTGGAGCAAGGTCCCGCTGAAGAACCGTTCCACCCCGTTTAATAGGGAAAGCTGACACATTGCGCGCGGCGCTCAAAGCCACGTTGCAGTTGGACAATTCAGGACGGCTGTAACACGGCAGGGTTGATTAATTCATAGAATCATGTTCGCTGGCGCTCAAGCCTTTTACTTCTTAGGATCTGCTTAACCATGAGCTTCTCATGTATGGCCGATACCTGGGGGTCTGACAATCATTGTAAATGACCTTGAAGGTTGTTATGGATGCCAAAACATCCCCTGCCAAGAGCTGCCCCCTGATTCTTCAAACCTTCGTAGATATGCTGGTAATCGAAAAGTCTATCTCATTCCTTTGCTGCGAACACGAGGCAATCGCCGACGAATAACGTCCTGTGCTTGTTGATTTGTTTTTGATGACGATAATTGCTTTTCAGCCAGCAAAGCTTAAGCTTCCAGTGTTTCCACTCCTGTTGATAGTGTCCTCAAATTCTCTTTTATCATACTTTGCTAGTTGCCTTTCGTCCTGAAGTTTATTATTGTTCCCAATCTAGCTCTAATGAAGGCTGCGTAAGTTACCCTAGCTTGGCTTTGATTGAGTCACCATGCGAATTTACCGAGTCTTTTTCAATCTCTTGTAATGAAAAGAAAAGAAGCGACATTTACTAGGTACCTCGGTCTCATGGAAGAGGAAGATCCTAACTCAGTCACACACGTCTGCGACCGGGCAGTGATTGTATCTGATTGATAGACAGAATCAACGCTTTTGACCGCAAGATCCATGCTGTAATGGCTACCTACTCAAAGTGACAACCCCGGCGGCGGTAAATAGTGACACAACAGCGCTGTTCCATGTTGTCGCTAAGGGGCATGGGGTTTTAAGGTTAATCATTCAGGGGCCTCAACTCTCCATAAAATAGTTGGAAGGCGCTCAAATAATCGATGGCTATTTTTGCGTGACTTGATTTTGATACAGCTTTAACAGCAAGATGAAAGCCTCCTGACCCAAGCTAGCCAATGTTTCATTAACATGCACCGTCAATGATAAGAAAACAATGAGAGTATCGATTTGTTCTTTTCATCGAGAAGGAGCAATTGTATTGTTTCATGTTACGGAAATCCCATCTCAAACTTGAGCAATCTTGTACACAAGTTTCTCTGCACTTACGCCTCCCTTCTCTTGCAACTCAAAGCCTTTAGGGATATCTTCCAAGCCGCCGAACTCCTTCGGGGGATTTGGCTTAACATATCCCTCTTCCAGCCACTTTGGTACTACTTGCAAGTAGTTCTCCCAAAACTTCTTATCTCCAGATCTGTCTCCGTCGATGTTGTCAAAAGCTCCGTATTGAAGTGCCTTTCCGAAAACGGTGTATGCTAGAGTGCTCTCGACCTTCACGTACGAGGGGGCGTTGACCTCATCGGCCTTACGTGGGAGGATGCACATGACGTGTCCTCCCTTGGAAGAGATTGTCTGCACCACAGCCTTCGTAGTGTCAATTTCACTGATGCAGTCAAAGGCGTATTGCAGGTTGTCGTTTGCCGCCTTCTTGACTTGCTCGATCCAGTCTGCATCGCGGTAATCTATCACGATGTCGGCTCCCAGGCTCTTGAGCAAATCATGGTTCTTCTTGCTTCCTGTGGCGATAACTTGCAGACCAGCCTTCTTCGCAAGCTGAACAGCGTACAAGCCGACACTGCTCGTGCCGCCATTGATCAACACTGGAAAAGGCTCCGAGGCCGGGCTCGTTGGCGGTGGCAGTGCGAGTCGCTGGAACAAAGCCTGCACTGTTGTTGCTAGGGCCAGAGAAACGACAGCGGCCTGGGAGTCGGTAATAGAGTCCGGAACCGGAAACACCAAGCTGCTCTCGGTCACGAGATATTCAGCGAATGCACCGCGTGGAGGGTCAGTGCTGCAACCGAAGACCCAGCCAGCAACGCGTTGGCCCTCCTTGAGAGATGAGCCGTTCGGGTCGGCGACGCTACCAGCGAAGTCGCATCCAACAATTCGACCAGCTTCCTTGGCTGCAGCAGTAGACTTCCAGTCTGTCGGGTTCTGGGCGACGTAATGGACCTTGACGAGGATCTCGCCAGAACCTGGTTTGGGGACGGGAATCTAATCGCCAGTCAACAAGCAGGAAACAACACAAAGATGAACTGCATGAACCTTACCTCCTGAACCTTAGCGGTCTTGTCACCCTGGGTGACCAGTGCTTTCATAGTGGTACTCATATTGTCGGCTGTGTTGGTATGGATGTGCTTGTTTGAGTCGATGTCAAGTTTGAAGGGTCTACGGGCTTTCAAGTATAAATCTCAATTAAGTGGGGTGATGACGTTGAAGTTGTCCTCCAGTGACTCGGGTTCATGATGAAACGCTTACAAATCTCTCTCTGATCTTGGATTTCGAAGTGGTTCTGCACGGCTTGTTAGTGCGGATCAAATGTGTGGATAATTTTTAACTTTCAAATGCCGGGTCACCCCCGCTTGTCAGAGCGGCAAATCCTCCGAATCTCACTTGCATCAGTTGCTGCGAACGTCTTATAAATCCAAGACAGTGACTAAGGAAGTAAGACAATCAGAATAGTTTACGGATTATTTGTGAATAATCATCTTGTAGAGACGTATACAGTCTGTGGTTCGGAGACATGACAAATACAATACTAAATGTCAGCATTCCTTGCAATTAATCGACATCGTCTGGTGCAAAAAAGCCCAAATTCAACTACCAACAGTGGGAAGGCAAGCAAATATGCTTATGCTTTAGGACCGAGAACAGAATTTGAGATTAGTAGTATCCTCTACAAAGACAAATCAGAGGGCGTCATAATCATCTCGGATATCACAGCACAGACTAACGCTGGGCAACCTAATGCACAAGGCTACTACTGCAGCAGCTCGATATCTGCTACTGAGATCGTGAGGATATTCCATTAGAATTTCTGCCAAAAGATCAAAGTTCAGGATAGTGAATTGAAAAACGTATTCTACACATGACAAGGTAATGTCTCGGTTGCCAGTGCCGGGCTGTTTGCTGTTCTCGATTCTCAAATCACCAGGGTTTAACAGTCTCAAAGTGATACAGCAAATTTGTAGAGAATATGGGGCTGAGCTAGTTTATATTTAGTATTACCCGGCTGAGGCGAGCGTTCCATAAAGGCTCCGTCAATAAGATGTGCAAATGTTTGCCTGTATTTTTCTACACATTGCTAGATGACGATTTGACAGCTTGGCATATCATTCTGCTTGACCATTCAGGTTGATATGGTCCAAGATGAAAAGTTAGGGCGACCAAAACGCAAAAAGCAAAAGCAATGGACACTGTGGGAATTGAACCCACGACCTTTCACAGACTCGCACTACATCTCAACTGTGAACAATTGTCCCGCAGCGTTGCAGCTCATGCGAAGCGAAAATCATACCCCTAGACCAAGCGCCCGCTTATTGATGACAAATCAACTTGCCAACGACACTATCATCTGCTTCCCGGCTAGATTCCTGAGGACCACGAAGAAAGCTGAATCCATGTTGCTGAGATTTGATATCGGGAGGCTTTGGTCCGACCTTGTAGCAGCGGAGGAAATCAAGGTTTATGAATGAGAATGCCTTGCTCATAATCATTTATGACATGCAAGAATCCAGATAAAGTCCCTGATACTGTTAGTAACATGTCTGGCCTAATATCATCTCGACCAACCTCACCAGACACGAAGTCGACTTTACTGAAAATCGGGAACTTGTGTGCTCTTCAAAGATACTTCATTCTTCCTTTGGGAAGTTTCAGGACTTTAGGCGTTCTCATTTAGTCTTCGCCGTACGGGTCAGGTTTTAGTTTCCGAGATGATTGTGTTTGCAAAGCTGCACCATGTCAGGCCCTTTGAATCTACAACAAGAACTGCATGACCAGTCACTGGCTTAAATAGCTGCAAGTTCACGAATTAGCAAAAGAGCCTGCGGCAAGTACCTAATACAATGAAATATCTCATCATCGTTATAGACCACAAAAGTTGTGAAAAACTCGATTTTCATTACAGCGTAACACACGCGGAATAAGGGGAAAGAAGAAGACCTAGAAACTACAAGTTTACCAAACATCTAAAACTTGAAGCAGTGTTAGAGGTAGATGAGAAAAACTTGATGCAAGTTTACTGTATTGATGTGCATGCGGTAGTGTAACTGGGATATAGTAGTTTCGCTGCGTACAAGGTGACGGATACAAACAGATGCCACGTTTGGCTACATAGACAAATGGAATCTTATGCAATGTGTTCTAACTCAGCAATCAGAAAGGCGAATTCGGCTTTCTTTGCGACCAAAAGGGCTGAAAAGACTCTTCGCCCAGTCCCAAGCGTGAATAGCAACGCTCATGGATCCAAACAAGAACATGGGTATCACAGTATTAGCAAACAGGTACAGCATTCCACCGGACTGCTTGACAATGTCAAACAGCTCCCCACGCATGATTCGCAGGGATTCTTCCTCGTTTTTCCAAGGTCCAACCAGACGAAACTTGGAATTGAAGTTACTTCCCATAGCCCAGGTGAAAAGGGTACGGAACCCCTTGGAAGAGACGTAACTAAAGCGTGGTGCAGAGCCCATGTCAAGAGCTAGTTGATAGACGTAGCTCTCATGGTCGACACCGCGCTTCTCTGCCCAAGGGTCCCGACCACACCGGGCGTGCAGCTTCCAGTCGATGTCGTAACCGGGTAATGCGTTGCGGTCAAGAGGAAGGTTGCCTTCTGATGTAGTAAGGCCGGGAATGGAGGGATACTTTGACTGAAGGAGACGGAGAATCCAAAACTGGGTTTGCATCTCGGCCAAGGGGGGAATAGCACCTTGACAGCGTTAGCAAGGTCCAAAGAATCAGAGAAACCGGCTACAAGCACAAGAAGGGAAAACAACTTACCCAAGTTGGGTCTCACAAAACCAATAAAACCCACAGATACATCGTTACTGTGGTAGACAGCTCGCACATCCGCTGAATCAGGGGTGCCGTAGCTGTCGTCTAGGAACGGGAAGCGGCGAGTATAACCTGTCGCCATTAACACTAAGTCCGGCTTGACGGTAATCCCTTTCATTCTCTCTGCTTCCGGTCTTCCATTATCCATGAAGTGCATTATGCCGTCATCGTCGACGTAGTCAGGCCAAGGTGCTACATCAATATACCGGCCCTTCGGATCGATATCGAGCTCCTTTATGTGGAAAAAGAACCTGCGAATACGCTCCATAAACGAAAGTGGCTTACGCCAGGGTGCTGATATGTACGGGACAGCTCGGGCGGATTTTGCTGGAAAAACTGTGTTACCTGTCAGTTGGCTACTCTTGTTAAGAGGAAAGTTGAGGAAACGGACAATGATCGATGTGCATTCTCTCACGGCGCAATCCCCCTACCAACTGGTCCCACCCCTCAAGAGTTCCTCCTATAAGCGAGAAGGTGACATCGATTTGCTGGTTGTAGAATTCCCAGAGCAGCTGGCTCGATTGTAGCTTCGGTGGTACATAGGCGGTATCGAACAGACTTGCGATAGAACAGTCTACTGGCTTCTCCTTGATCTTGTGATCCTTGCCCCAGAAACCAAACATGGCCGGAGCCGGTACAGTCTGCAACGGTTAGCACATCTCCTAACAACAAACCCTGGCAACACAATACTACAACTTACTTTTGGTGCTACGATAAATCCATCGCGATGACACATAACAACGTGCTGGATGTTCTCGGTTGTCGCGGTAATTTCGCCCAAGTCCTGCGCTGTCTCCCCCGTGCCGACGATAACAACAGTTGGCTTCTCGCTTTTGATAGCCCGTAGCTGATCCCGAGTCTTGAAATCCGAAGAGTGGAGTACTTTGGGAACCCTTTCAAGGCCTTTGATGGGTGGAATGCGAGGTTCGACATTGAGGCCCGAACACACGGCAACAGCATCGCATGCATAGTCGAAGGTGGTCCCGTCATGTTTGGTGACAGTGACAAGATGTCCTCCGTCTTTAGTTCGACGAATGCGGGTTACCGGCGAAGAACATTCGATAATTGGCCGGAGCTGGAAACGGTCGCAGTATTCATTAAGGTACTGTACATAGAGGTCTGGAGTGAGGTAGTCAGGAGCGTCTCGAGGCAGCCGATGGTCGGAGAAGGCGGTCAGATATTTGGACGACACAAGCTGTAAGGATAATGTCAGCTACATAAACTTTTATAAAAGACATGTGACCAACGAAGGTTCGAGTCTAATAATATCAAACTCACCTCGGCATCCTCGTAGACACGATACTTGAAGGTCCCGCCAATGTCTTCTTCTTTTTCGAATACGCGGACCTCGATGGGCTCAATCGCAAAGAAATGATGTGCCCATTTGAGATACCGCGCCGTTGACAGACCCGCGGGTCCGGCGCCGATGACAGCGACTTTGAATGGCATGGTTAGCGCGTGTCCCTAAATCAGGACGTGCCCTTCTTGCAGGGTCTTCCGTTGTTATGAAACATCAAGCGGACAGAGGTATTTGGAGAAGGCCACACCCTTTACTACCCGCAAGGATACGGATAGAGGAACGAAAACAGCACAATCGAGTGGATAGTAGGGAAAGGGGAAAATTCCGCCCATGGGATGATGGGGGGGAAATTGAGGCAGTCTTATGGCTTACCTCCCTTGTCCGCACAGACTACGCGACAATAGGATGGCGGCCATTTGGTGGATGAGGGCTAGAAACGGGGAGGGTGGTAAGGTCCCCGATCTAGTCCCTGGATTTGCTTGCCTGGATGTCAGAAACTTCGGGCAGATGGTACTCCAGCTCAAACACGGAAGAGGATTAGGACGGCATCCAACCCCGAGCTAATGAATCCGGCCCCGTACGGTACGTACGTACTCTACTTCCACAAACCACCAAACCCAGCGCTCTGGATGGCCCCTCCACCTTTGGGTTAACGCAATTGGGAGGTTCAGGCTTGTGGGTTGGCCTTGCCAAGAGTGTAGTAGCGCAACCTAACCCATGGCGTTATGACAAGGAATTTCCTTGTTCTTGTCATGAGACTCTCGGGACTTGAGAGGGGTAAGTAATCTTTGCAGCGTGGGCCACTCAATGGAAAGTGATCGTCCTTGGGTTTACAATTATCGATTGTCTTAGATTGGCCGAGGATGCAGGCTTCTAATCTTCGGGAACGTGAAGTGGGTACTGTAATCACGGCTCTTGAGGGGCGAGTTCATCAGCGTACCATCATATGAGCCGTTCTATCGGTACGAGCGGGTCGGGTCCCCCCCCTGGGCCTGGGTCCGGCTTTCGAGTTGGATTCTGGGACTGGGACAGAAGCAGCCGCCATGCGGCATTGTGGCGCGTAGAGAATCTTGTGGGAGACAAAGAACAACGGCGCCCACCCGGTGTTTCCGGCCTTGGTGCTGGGCTAGAATTGGGTCCATAAACTATATGAACACACTGGTTGGTTGTAGCCACCTCGGCGTTGGGCCTGACCTCCATCGGCTATTTTTCTCGAAACAAAAGGCCATCCCAATTTATACTATTCCATCACTTCTCATGAATTCTGTCATTTTTCCTGAACCTGTGATCCGCTCACCAAGTGACAAAGATCTTAGCTTGTAGTGCTTGACCGACATTTCCGCGAAACTTGATTCACCAAGCTAAGGCCCAACAATTGTGCCCTCCCATTCTTTCGGGATGAAGGGATTCACCCCCATTTTTCCAAACTTGAGGGAGTGGTCTTGGCGGTATTATACAAGTTTCGTCAGATTATATCCCACTCACAGTTCGGGTTACTAGTCAGCTACTGCATATCCGTTACTAAAAGGTAGAGTGACAGGTGATCTTATCATCTTCAAGGCCTCACTGTGACCAATGATGCTTCACTTATTGTTCAAACCCTTGCTTCAATCGTCACGTTCAATTCTTCAACCACGTTTCGCTTACGGGTAGTCCCGTTTGTCGCACCGCAGGACGCGCAAAAATACCCCTGCGTTTATTGCTTCCAGGCATTGTCCCACCCCATCTCTTGTCTATGTCACCTCTCATGTGAAATTACAACCAAAGACCCCTTGGCTAGAATTAGTGACCCTGTCAAACTGGGTCACACACGTATACATCTAGCAAAACAGTGCCCAATACTCCAAGTGTCTGGTTCTGGGGTCATTCGGATCCGGAGCCTTCAGGGCCCCCGATCTGCACATCTCTAGCTGCAATTGGAAAGTTTTTTGGTACCTTAGTATGCTGCCGAGCCCACAGCGAACATGTGTTCTGCAAGAAACCTGGCACTCGGAACTTTGAGACACCGAAACAGCCAATCCTGTATCGACACGTTTGCTGCTGTTTATTTCGTGAGATAATGCTCTGTAAATAGTTATGTAGTTGGATGATAGATAACCTTTCTACTGTGGGACTGTGTTGGTAGATATGATGATATCTGAGGCAGATGAGCTTGTGATTTCTATTACAGCTGCTGCACTATAGCCGGCCCCCTTTTTGCGCATCGATTTGTTGTTCGCGCTCATATAGGCCTGCCGGCTTTTTTTGACCTGTGGATACTTTTATAGCAGTTAACTTAAACCTGAGTGCCTTATGGAGCCTAAACTGATCGGTCCTCGCAACCGTCCTCAAAGGCTTCTTAGTCTTCATCCCATCACTTATCATAACATCATCGAAAAGGTCTCTGAAGTTTCAATCCAGATTAAGGAATCATAAAATACCAAATCAACATTGTATCTGTAACAAGAATTAGAAGTAGTTCGAACGAAGTGAGTAAGTTTAAAACAAGCACCGAAAGCTCTCGTAGTTGAGAATGGCTGCCTCCGCGGGATCTTAAGTGTATAATTGTTAAACTAGCAACGGCTTGTTATCGCAATTGTATAAGCCAGATGAAGAAATACTCGGATCCATAACAGTACTTAGGCAAGAATAACCGGTACTTTGGATTGCCTTGGAGCTACTACCTTTCGAATAACAGTGCAGCGCTGCGCTCAAGTGTACCAAGGACAGTGGTTCAGCCCAACTTCCTTGTCTGGGCTTGAGTTTTTACCGTTTCTCTAAACACCCCTAACGCTTTTATATCATCTTTTAGATCCTCCATATCCTGACTTCCCTTTGAAAACTCATCCTCGGTCACTGGCAAAAATACCCAGGGTCGGAAGTTTTGGGATCCTACATCGAGAGGTTCAGGAGAAAACGCAACGTAGAACGGCACTTTTAGCTCCGCCATCCGAATATCTCGACGGTAATTCAAGTCCTGGAATTTGTTATGCGCATCGGCTTTTGTTAACATGAATAAGTGGCCAGATGGAATTGCGGTGGGGGGAGGCGAGTTCTCTACCCAATGGTCACTCATTCTCACCCTAGACCAAGTGGTATGTGTCTCTGTAGCTCCCATCTTGAAGACTACCAGTGAGGGCATGTTGGTACGCCAGTGGTCAAAGAAATGACGCCATCGAAGGTTAGGTTGGTAGTAAGCAACCCAAGGATCCTGGCTGTGACCTCCCCTCCAAGAATCCGGCAGATATCCGTGGTTTGAGACCCTTATTTCGTTCCCGTCGACATCTCTAACACAGAAGCCATCGATATCCGCCTCTTTTGGATTTATGTAACAGTATGCGACTGATAGAAGAACGCATTCATCCAGATAAAGTTCCCGTAAACCACATCTTCCAAGAGACGCGATCCAGTCCATCTGCCACTCATGACTGAAGCAATACCTGGACAATGAAAGAACTCTGAGATGCGGAAAACCCGCTTCTGGGTGATCTCCTGGGTTTATGCAGCGAAAATCAAACTTTGGGTAGTAACCCCAGATATCGTCATAATGAAGAGATAATACGGTGAGGTTGCGAGCAGCAGCGGGTGTAAACCACTTGGGTAGGCAGTCCACAACAAATCGCACCCTACTTCGTGGTTCGAAAGTATACGTCTCGGTGTATTCATCGCTTTCGCGTAATTTCTTCTTATCAGGGGCGATCATAAGGTTTAGCTTCCTCAGACTGGGCAAAGAGGTTATCTGCTTGAAGACCGGCCACTCTGTAAATGGATCCATTGTGTCGCCTTGGTCATTTACTTCGTGAAGTCCATAGTCTAGCGTATTAGCCTGGGCGAGATTGGTGATTGACAGCTGCTCTATATGGATTGTAGGTCGCTCCTCTTTCAAAAAGCCCCAGTACGCCTCATCTGTTATCCCAAGTTTTGCCGTCAGGTGCTTCATAAGACCGTGTGATACAACAGATTCGTCCACAGCGTTAGCGTTTGAATCCAGAATGCGACTTCCGAGAATGCAGTGAAATGTTGCAATCATCACCCAATGCCTGATGCAATATCTCGTGTCATAATCAACGCCAGATCCGGTTTCGTGACTAGAAAGCGGAATATCACTGCCACGGTTGAACACTAAGTTCAAAGTCTTCAAGCCTGAATAAAACCGTATGAATGGTAAAGCTTTGAAGAATTCTCTAGCTCGGAACGATGTGTCGTCATTAATATTCAGCGAGCGAGAACTGCCCCTGGCGTCGAATGTAATCTCCCTGACATATCGCCTAAGTTTCGGTGTTTCCGCAATCCGTTCGAACCGTTTTGAGCTTTTGGCGTCGAGCTTGATGTGCTTGAAAGCTTCGGGGGTCGCCGCAGCGTAGAAGGATTTGCTGGCTAGACGCGCTGCGAATTTCTTTGAAGGCGGTAAATGTGAGACAATGAGCTGAATCACCTCAACTGGCATCGTTCGAGCATCTGTTTGGGCATGCTCCATACTGCTGGATATGGGCGGTCAATAGCGGCTTGCTATTGTAGAATTGAATAGGACGAGATTCAGCGCATATCCGAAGGTTCAGTGATGGACGACGTTGAAGCGGGCATGCACTGCCATACACAATCAGACCATACCTAATGGAAGTGTGCATCTACGAGAGCGAGTATGCAGGTGGCCATAATTGGAATCGCGCAACCATTTATCTCGCGTTTTTGCCCGGCTATGCCTCCAGCGTAATTTTGTAGCAAACCCCAATGTGGACTTACCAAAGAAGCATTATCTTACATGGCGTACGTCATGTTGCCTAACCTGTTACCCACAGTGACGAGGACTAAATGCGCCCGGTAAAAAGCTGACATGAAGCTCTAGGTTTCCATGGGAGTAAAACAAAACAAAGACGAGTTATAAAAGGACTACAAACCTGGATCTTATCCCATTGCCAGTTAGCTAATACTCCCAATGACAAGTTGATATTCATGCCATACCCAGCCTCGTAGAGACGACTTTCAAGTTCGAGACTTTTTCAACCTGAGGGTCTCCCTAGCTAAGGTATGCTAACCGATGCACGCTTGACTTTTACAGACGCCAGGTGTAGTTGACAAGAATTTCACTTTACAAAAGATCCCATCACAGTCTTCGTCTGATGTGAATCCAGATGGTGGAGATTAGTGGTTCATTGCAAGCACGCGATACTTCGTTTTCCTACGCGGCCCACAAGCAGCGCGATTTGAGACGAAAACACGTAGTACCTGATTTCTAGCCAGATATATTGACTATTTAATCACTGGACGCTCAAGGACATTTAGGTCTTCGCCAAAATCAGAAGCAGGTGGTTGGTCCTCAGAGCAATCAGTCTTCCTTCAAGAAGCATTCTTGGCCCATTCATCCGCCGAGTGCTAAAGCAATACGTGTATCCCCTGGAATTAGCTTGCGTGACCTGGTCCACTTGTCCAACAACCAAGCAGGCAGGCAATCACGACTTGGGGTTAGCGCTTATGGGTGCTCTGCTAGTCTAGGCACAACCAGGAACGGCGCTATGCCGTTTAAGGCACCATTCTGCGCCTAACATTCGGAGCATCGAACTTATTGTTGCGATAGTTGGAATACGGAGCCGTGTGGCACTTCCAGCCACACGCCCGCCAGGCTGAGAGGCCCAAGCCTCCCAGACCCACGTGACAGGCCAAGGGGGAATATCCCCACCTTCTAGTCAACAACACCACTTTCAACTATAATCATGAACCATCGATTAGAACCAATTTACTGTTATTTGTTATTGACGAACGGAATTCCGTTTCACCCCCTGTTTCACCCCCTGTGAAACCTACACTGATCAGTGGTAAACCTCACAGTTGCCATTAATTTGGTTAACTTCACAATTACCACTCTGCTACGGACAAACCGCAGATCAGCAAGGTCAACACCAGAAGAGACGACTTCTTGAACTGGATACCCAAGCCCAGGTAAAAGTAGGGATTTCGTGCTAACGAGAGAAGAAGCGAGAGTAACTGGGATCTACGGAAACCAGCAGAAGAAAGCTTCTTTTCCTCGAATCTACCAGCAATCCGATTATTCGAGTAACCTAGGGACTGCTACGCTCACCCTAGGCGGGATAAGGTTAATCGCAGCCAATTATCGCTGGCAAGAGCGTTCCATCACGCGTTTTCAACCACCAGAAGAAGAGACCTACCGAATCGACGGTCTTCCAACCTCTTCACGCCACAAGGGCGAAGATTCACGAATCCCACAAGGGACAACAACTTCCCCAACTACAACTATCCCCCACGCGCGGTGCCAATCACGAGGCGCCCGCTAGTTTCTCAATAAATCCCCAGACGAGGTGCCAACCGCGAGGCGCCTGCCACAAGAGACCTCCCTACCAGAAGAAGAACACGCCGAAAGGCGAGCGGAGACTACCGGCGGTAATCCGCCTATACAGCTATACGTATACGCCTCCGAGGCTGCGGCTTAGGAGAAACGCACGTGGTTGTGGGCGTCATAAGGCCAACTGTCCGCTAGATTCTAAACTTCCCAACAGTGAGGAGCGAAGCCCGAAGCGAGAAAGAGAGATTCACGAGAGAATCTACGGTAGAACTCTCTCCCTACCAATTCGAGACCTGTGTATACCCTCACACCCCTCGAGAACATCAGCGAGAACGGCGCCGACGGAAACAAACGACGAACCGACGAAAATCCCCGATTTCACGATTCTTTCCCCTTAGAATCGTAATATCCCGAATCGTCTTTTGACTCCCACTTCCAGGCCTGCATCTTGCACCAATCGCAGCTGACGCTGTTGAGGATTAGAATTCAAGATTCTAAACAGAAGTAATCCTTTTATACTGTCAGAATGGAGCGAAATTCACGAGAAGGATCGCCCGCGAGCGGCGTCACTGCCAAAAGCCAATCAACAGTCCCCATCCCACAGAGAATCGAAAGTATGATCGATCCAGCAGTATGGGGCAACTGGGCAATCGACCTTACAAACGCTAGCCCACAGCAACTGGGTTCCTATATGGGTTTCCTACTTGAGACCTATGAGAAGAGGAATCTCACGGGCCTCGAGCTATGGAACGAAGTTTCTCCCGATTTCGCCGACTGGTCAGAAGAAGACTTCCAGAACGTACCTCCCCCAATCCTACGATTCTTCAGAGACTATTTAATCGGTAACGGCGTCTACGTCGAAATGGATGGCAAGAAAATCTCGAAAAACGTGGCATTAGCCCTCAAAAAGGAAGAATTCCACTACTGGTCACCCCAAGAACTCGAACAAGGCGTCAAGAGATATCGCAACCTGAAGGCTCTGATAAAAGACCCCGAATTCCACGAAGAGATCACGAGACCGGCAACAGTAGCCAACAGCACAGGAGGAAGAGTCGAACCAACCCTACAGCCACCTCCTCCACAAGAACAACAACAGTGGCAACTACCGTACCGACCGCCACATCCCACGGTCTCTCCGTTAACAGACTTCCAACCATACGAGTCAACAGACCGTATCGGAAAGCAATTAACAGAATTCGCGAAACTATACCCCGACGATATGAAATACAGCGGCGATATGTACGATGTACGCGAAAAGAAGGGCTGGACCGGACCGTTTACTTTAGCAGCCATAAACGGCGAAACCTGTACTGTCGATACGCCACGTGGTCCGAAGACCTTCCGGTCTACCGTAGTCAAACCATACTACGAAGATCCCGATCAACCACCTAATTCCATCGCCGCGCCAGAAGAAGAAGAACCCGAAGCTGAGATACCGCAGCAGGAAGTAGTACGCGACGAAATTATCGTCGCCGGCGGAGGCAGTGAACCGGACGAACCGCAAGAGGCACCGGAGCCACCGAGAAGACGCCCGGGCAGACCCCGGAAGAGACCACTGCCAATCGCCCACTTCACAGAGGAATTCAACGATGACCCGGATTATCAACAAATATTCCTATCGATTAAGGAGCAAGCAGACGAAGAATTGGCAATCAAACTACGACGAGAAGGTGTTATTACTACACCAGGCGAACCGTTCGAACAGTCAACTAAACAAGAGATCAACAGCCTCATCGCTAGAGGAGTGTTCAAATTCACCCAGTTCAATAAGAGAAGGCACCAGAACGTACGAATCTTCCGATCTCGTATCGTCAACGAAGTCAAGGGTAAAACAACCGAACCCTACGAGAAATCGAGACTTGTAATACAGGGTTACGCCGACGATGGCAAGAAGGCTATATTGACCCAATCGCCAACGATTCAGCGGGCGAGTCAACGGCTAATTCTGTCAATTACCCCGTCACTCCTACGAGAAGGGAAACAACTATGGCTTCGAGATATCACACAAGCCTACGTTCAATCCTCCACAAGGCTCAATCGTACTATTCTCGCCTACCCACCGAAGCAAATTCAAGACCAGTACCCAAAAGGGACCATTATGGAGGTTGTGAAGCCTCTGTACGGAATCGCAGAAGCTGGAACCCACTGGTGGGCAACGTATCACAAGCATCACAGAGAGAATCTCCAGATGGTTACTTCTTCGTACGATCCATGCCTATTGATCTCATCTACCGAAAATCCACACTTTGGCTGTATCGGCATGCAAACCGACGATACCCTCGGTTTGTCAGACAAGGCGTTCTCACAATTAGAAGACGAACAGTTAGAAAAAGCGGCTTTTACGGCAAAAGCGAAGAATATCCTCACAATTGACGAACCCCTCCAATTCAACGGAGGGATAATCGCGCTGTCAACCGACAATTCGATCAATTTGAGGCAAAAGGGACAAGCCAAGAAGTTACGATGTATTGAGACTACTAAACCCAACCCAAAACAGCAATATGTCGAACAACGCGCCAGAGGGGCGTACATCGCGTCAATTTGCCAACCCGAGGCCTGTTTCGATTTATCCACTGCTGCCCAACACCAAGACCCCTCGCCAGAAGCGATAAAAGCACTGAATCAACGGATTCGATGGCAAATAGAATCGCCTAACCGAGGAATAACGTTTATCCCACTCGACCTTACAACAGCCAAGCTATTCGTTTTCGTTGACGGGTCGTTCGCTAATAACCACGACCTCTCCTCCCAATTAGGGTTTCTGATCATCCTAGCCAACGACACTTCCTCTGACAGCAACAACGGAGAATTCACGATTCACGGTAACCTCGTTCATTACAGCTCTACGAAGAGTAAACGAGTCACCCGCAGCGTATTAGCGTCAGAGATCTACGGGATGGTCGCTGGCGTCGATATGGCCTACGCCCTCGCCACAACCCTGGCGACAATCACTGACCACCTCAACCTACCAACGATTCAGACAGTTGTCTGTACCGATTCTTATTCGCTGTACGAGTGTCTCGTGAAGCTGGGCACTACCAAAGAAAAGCGACTCATGATCGATATCATGGCGTTGAGACAATCGTACGAAAGACGAGAACTACAAGAAATTCGTTGGATTAACGGCGAAGACAACCCTGCTGATGCCCTCACGAAGAGCAAACCAAATCGAGCCCTCGAGAGATTCGTTGATAGCAACACGATAACGATACGTATGGAGGGATGGGTAACAAGACCGTAACTACGGGAGAAAGTAGGGATAGGAGGCCGAATTGACGAGGAGACGGAACTGTATAGGGACAACGTATTCCAACCGCTTCAACACCATAAAAAGAGAGTTTCCAGTGTTGCGATAGTTGGAATACGGAGCCGTGTGGCACTTCCAGCCACACGCCCGCCAGGCTGAGAGGCCCAAGCCTCCCAGACCCACGTGACAGGCCAAGGGGGAATATCCCCACCTTCTAGTCAACAACACCACTTTCAACTATCATCATGAACCATCGATTAGAACCAATTTACTGTTATTTGTTATTGACGAACGGAATTCCGTTTCACCCCCTGTTTCACCCCCTGTGAAACCTACACTTATAGATTCACCATCGTGTTAAAAGACTAAACAACTACGATCGTCTCAAACATTTTCGGTATTGTAAATCGCCCATTATGAGGCAAACCTCAGGACACCCCAGTAGTTTAACTCTGATCAGCTGGTTCAAATGTGCTCTTCTGAATATTTAAATGGTGATGGATTCCCCAGCTTAGACCAAATCCGCTCGTCTTACCTATCCATCAGCCATCCAAATCCTAAGTTTGTTTCTTAAAAAACCACGAGCATTTCTATTTCACAAAATGATTTCCAATAAAGCAGCCTGGCTTACGGCTAAAAAAGCGAAGCCACTAGAAGTCAGGCCAGCTCCCTACACACCTGCTGGAGAGAATGAACTCGTCATTCGCACCCGGGCCGTCGCCGTCAACCCAGTCGACTGCTTCAAACAAGAGGCAGGCGATATTCTTTATGGATGGGTCAAGTACCCGGCAATTCTAGGCAATGATGCGGCCGGCGAGGTCGTTGAAGTCGGCTCTGGCGTGGATTCTAAGCGATTCCAAGTCGGCGACCGCGTCCTAGCACATGCTGTTGGCCTTGATAAGCGGAGCAACAAATCCTCAGAGTGCGCCTTCCAGGAATATGTTGTTGTAAGATCCAACCTCACAACACCGATTCCGGACACGATGTCTTTCGAAGAGGCGTGCGTTATTCCACTAGGAGCATCGACCGCTGCCTGCGGAATGTTCATGAAGGACTATCTCGGATTACAATACCCCAACATCAACTCAGAACCAAACGGCCAGACACTTCTGGTCTGGGGTGGTTCCACGAGCGTGGGTTGTAACGCCATACAACTCGCGGTTGGAGCGGGTTACAACGTCATCGCCACGGCTTCGCCTAAGAACTTTGAATACCTTAAAAAACTTGGTGCGAAGGAGGTCTTTGATTACCGCAGTCCAACAGTTGTCAGAGATATCATTCAGTCGTTGGAGACACAAACGTCTGCAGGTGCCCTCGCTATCGGTGCTGGATCCATGATCCCCTGTGTGGAAATCGTTTCTGCTGTCAAGGGGTTGAAGTTTGTCGCCCAAGCCAGTGTTGCTGGAAAAGGAAAGCCGCCTTCGAGTGCCAAGGACATAGTTTCAGCCATTTGGTCGGTAGTGTGTGAGTCTTTCGTGGTTTTGATCAAGAGCAAACTCAATGGCGTCCAAACCAAGTTCATATGGGGCAGCGACGTAATGGTAAATAACGTTGGAAAAGCAATCTATCGAGATTATTTGCCTGTCGCATTAGAGGAGGGGAAATATATAGCTGCTCCAAAGCCGCGAGTGGTTGGTCGAGGGCTGGAATGTGTTCAGGACGGGTTTGATATTTTGATGGGCGGCGTTTCAGCGACGAAGATTGTTGTTTCCTTATGAACAGCCGCCTTACCAGACGGAGCATTCTCAAGGCAATTGCCCAGAGCAGTACAATTTCTAGTTCTGTGCTTTTTCCCCTCAGAAAATAAGATAATTTAGCAAAGTCCACAACCGGTAACGTCCAGTTAATACCAATGACCAACATACTTAGCCACAGACAATATGTAGTCGGTGTACGTTGATGACAATATAACTTTGCATTGGGCAACAAATGGGACTTTGGCCAATGCACTCATGCGTTTTCTCCCGGAGCAACTTGGTGTTGTTGGGCCTCGCTTTCCGTCAAGTAAGGGAGGAATGAAGACGGAAGGTGACAATGGTATTATCAAAGAGCAAATCTCATGCTTCCCCGTATGAGAAATTCCGGGCTTCTTCACTTCTTAATCTTACGCTTACTTTTACCCTTCTCATCAGGTGACTGTAGACTTGGATACCGAAGTGTGAGAAGTGCGCAAAGATCCCACCTCCCTTGTGCCCCCTCGCCCACGCCAGGCAAGAGGTTTTGGCGGACAGAAGCAGAAAGAATATTGATTTCTCCTATACCGGCGAGGTGCCCGCAAGTTCTGTGCCAGGGGAACTTGATAAGGTAGTTTATATAGAAGTTCTGGAATGCACGGATCCCAAAGACGGGCTCGGTGTGTCATATTTGCGGACAAGCTGGTCTCCTCACTTGTGATGAGATATCACTGTTGCATCCCCGCAGCGCGAATGACTCGGTCTAATAGTCACTTGACTCCGGTGTCTTTAGGCCCATATTGACCCCTTGTCTCCATATGCGGGATTGTGTGAATATGGTACCATGGAACTTAAGGTCGGGCCTTTCAACTCCGTTTCAATATGTAACTTCGCTTCGCCAACATAGATATAACCAAATCGAGGAGTTTAGCTTCGTGGTTAGGCTGGCAGAATTATATCTGGTCAAAAACAACGTGCGGTAGGACACGACTTAAGACTATGTTCGGTACGAAGTCTGGGTGGGAGGGGACCTTCTGGCAGCTACATAGATCAACAGATGAACTCCATGTAGATCAGTGGTTCAATTTGATCACTCGACCCCAGGGAATGCTTCGCGATTCATGATCACCTGCCACAAGCAGCTAGTTCTACAGATAATGGAGTGGACCGCTCCACTCGATGTTAGTGCACTAGAAAGACAAGCTTTCGGCATCGACTTCGCGACTTGAATCCTGGAATTGCAGTGATTGATTGTATTTCGATAGTCCGACTGACAGCCATTACTTTCCTTCCACAATACGTAATACTCGAGGAATGCTTTCTATGTTGAAGGCTGATTTATACGTCCAAGATGTTTGTTGAAAGGGGCCTTATAATTATGGAGGTCGATGCACGTTCTACGAAGTATGAAACTGGGATGACCATGTCATAGCACGTCGTAATCAACGCCAAGGCCTGACTCGTGGTGGAGAAAGAAGACTGATATCGAAACCCCGATCAGTCGAGGGTCTCTTCATAACTGATACGCTGCGCTCTTTCTACCAGATTGTTATTCAGCCCTTTCATTCCATTCGTTAAACAAGAGGTTCAGCAATCGTAACCGAAGTCAAAATGGGACAAGGACGACAAGTACATACCACCATCAAGTACTTCGATGACCCTGGCGTGCCTCTTGTACCGATGATCATCGGCGGGTAAGAACTTCAACGCCAACTTTCACTGTCTCAAAACTAAGTTAATCTACCCAGACCTGAGCCAGGAAAACCTCAGCCTAAAGTCGCAATCGATACCACAATCACCGACATAACTGGCAGGGAAGATGAGTTCACGCTTGATGTTCAAGGGTTTCACTATGTGAAACATCAGAGTCAAGTAAGCTCCTGGGATGACGATGAGGAGATTAAACGCGTCAATTATCCAGAAATGGAGAAGCTTTGCTGGAAAGTTTTATCAGAGACTGAGAATCTGTACGCAATTTCCTTCTGCTGAGCATGGGTAGCCTTGGTAGCGGACGAGGGAAGCGATCACTAACGAAATCAGCCCTAAACCTTCGGAAGTGCATATCATGACGCACATCATCCGCCGTGGCCCTAAAGATGGAGAGGGACCCAAAGGCCCAGCACCGCTGTACGGTGTGCACGTGGATCAGTCATTTAAAGCCGCTGAAGGAGTTGCCCAACGGTGGTTAGGCGAGCGAGCTTCAGAACTGCTCAAGAAGCCACGCTACCAAATCATTAATGCAAGTCCAACTTTCATAGGCGAGGACGACCGAAGCTAATATTCGTTAGATGTGGCGGCCAATTCGTCCCATTAGCCGGGACCCTTTCGCAGTTTCTGACGCTCGTTCAATTCCAGATTCGGATCTAGTGTTTGTACCTGTGCGCTTCCCAGACCACGACACCGAAGCTGTTGAGGTGCGACCGCCGACAAATTCACCTCACAAGTGGTACTTTAAGGATAAGCAACAGCCCGATGACGTTCTCTTTTTCAAGCAAGTGGACTCGAGCACGAAGCCGGGGGTTCCCAGGAGAGTACCTCACTGCGCTTTCAAGGACAGCGACCTTCCAGACGGGGCTGGTGAGCCAAGGGCGAGCATTGAAGTCAGGGCATTTGTTTTTTACGATGAAGAGTGAATACAGAAGTAAAATAGTATCATATTCGCTCAAGAAGAGGTTGTATGATACCAGCTCCTCAAAGGCTTAATCCCTTAACAGAACTCATTCCAAGAATTTTGCAATGTGCTTTGCCAGAAGGGCATGAACAGGAGATGTTGGGTGAAGACTATCTCTCCACATGTATTCGTTTGCAGCATAAGTGCAGTTATCCCATTTCGTATCCGGCTCTGGTGTACCACTGCAAAGCAAGCATCAATAATGTAGTTTTGCTCAAGCTTTCAGTGCAACTTACTTTTGATATGCTGTACAGTATGAGGTGGAATTTTTATAGACAGCTGTTTCGCGATATCTAGTAGGGGTGTCAATAACCCTCTCGAACAGTCCGTATGTGTCGTAAAGGAAGACTGTCGCATCCTCGTGTGCCTTTCTCAAGTCCCGAGCCAAGACACGGAGACGTCCATTCCAGTCTTCCACGGCAGCTTTCTCCAGTGGCACACGGGTTGCTGCGGCACTTGACTGGGTCGTTCTTGGCATTCGTTCTAGAGGTGGCACATTGAGAAAAAGATAATTTCTCGCCCCAGCATCGTAGAGCTTCTCCAGCAACGCCCCATACTGGTCAAAGATCAGAGGATGCAGATCAGTAGAGTTCCCGTTGGTATAAGACTTTCCAATGTCGTTTATACCAATCCAGAAGCCGAAAAGAGTCGTTGTGGGATCCCAGGTTTGGTTAGCAGCGCTATAGTAAGGAAGGAACTGGTTCTCGATCTGTGTAATGACATCAATGCTGGAGGTAACCAGACTTTTGTCGACAGTCGCGCCGCTGTACGCAAAATTGTGCGTAAGAAGAAGAGAATCGTTGTAGGTCGTTGTTAAATGCTGAATCCAGTTCTCTCCGTTTGCGCTGGTAGGTCCGGGATAGGTTGGGTTGCCAAAAGGATTGGATGCGGATGGCTGTGCCCGACTAACAACAAAGCCGGTTCTCGTATACGAATCACCACTTGTATTCACCAAGTCAGTTACGGCTCCCGACACATGACACCTGGACTACGTACAAAGTGAAGAGCGTTTTCAACGAGGAGAAACCTGCGTAAGCTGCTGAACTACCGTTGACAGCAAGGGAGAGCAGCAACAAGCCGCCTTTGATCTTTTGTGACGCTGGAGCCATGGCCGGGAACGCAAAATTCTGTTAATGGTTGTTGGGTTGTAGTGAACCGCAACAATCAGAAGGCTTCGATTACATTTTATAACCTTCGCTGTCACGCGCCATGTTGAAATCAATAACTACTTCAAGACAATCCATCTACCGTCCCTCCGCAACGGACAAGCGGAACAGGTAGATTTGGTTGAATCGGTAAAAAGTACGTTTTAACACCATTTTGTGCCGTCTACTTAGGTGTTCGGGGGAATATTAGCACAAATGACGAGCCGCTGCCCCGCAGTGACGCTGGAGAAATCGCGGCCCCTAACATGTCTTGTTTTCTTCTACAGGGTGCGCAACTGAAAGAGGCAATTTCCTGAAAACGCGGGGTTGGTCCCACCAACTACTGTGGTCCCGCTGCCTGAAGAGGCATGCCGGCTCGGTTGGTCGGCCTATCGTGCGCGGAATCGTCGACACCAAATCCGATGGCAAGCTGTAGTAGTCAGACGACAAGTTCAGTTAAGCTGCAGTAGCGGGTATAGATAGCTTTTAGTACAAGTCAATCGTAGCCTATGTCCAGTAACTTAAAAATACGAGAAACACTTGGCTGATGTCTCAAAGCAAGTTCATGATTTGTTACCCATTGATGAAATCTGGCAACGTAGGAAGGTGGTGAAATCCAGAGCCAAAATACTCATAAACCTTCCTCACGCTATGTATCTCGTATTAGAAAACAAAACTCTGCTGAACAGACGACGTGATTTTGACGGCCTTACCGAACAAAAGATTTCTTCTAAATAATATGTGCCCCTTGAGTCAAACCCATGACCTACCACTACAACGTCAAGTATTGCCTCGGAGTCGGCCACTTCATTCTCAAGTACTACACAGCTTACTACTATTGCGAGCTCCAGTAGTACTGCAAGTTTCAGTAGCACTACAAGTTTCAGCAGTACTTCGAGCTTTACTAGTATCGTGAGCCCATATGAAGCCTGTCACGTTAACCCTTTTCGTACTCCACGGTGCTGCTCTACTGATGTCCTCGGCGCACCAACCTTCGACTGCACTATGCCTGCCGTGTCGCCTACCTCTTCCAGTCAGTTCACAGCTACTTGTGCCACCGCCGGGAGAATATCACGATGCTGTGCCTTAGGCCTTGTAGGTACCCTTCGCTTCTCCTTCAGAGTCAACAATCCTGACTAAAAGAATAGCTTGGCCAAGCTGTCATATGTCAAACCCCCGTAGGTGGCTCTCCCGCTAGAAAAGGATCGTCAGAAAATCGAACTCGTGAAATACTAATTTCGAGGTAGGCGTAGCTTTTCTGAAAAAGTATCATCTTTAGCGGAGCCATATGGCCATTCACACCAAAGGTCCGGCAAGGTACGAGGCGCAGTCGCCCATCGGAGAAAGAAACCCATTTTTAAATACAACCTTGAGATGCTAAAATCTGCACCCCTATATATGTTTACCAAGTTGTGGACACGAATGCCATCTCAAATACGTTTCAACATCACAAGCATCTCAACAAGTGGACCCCGTAGTCCAATCGCTCAGAATTATGAAGCTACCTTCACAGCCTACTTACTCGCTACACGAAGTTAGCAGCACTTTGCATTGGGCTGCCTTTCCGGTAGAGATTCGACTGATGATTCTCAAAGAGTTTCATAGAGAAGATGGAAAGCATAATTTATCAGACTGGGCAACCGTTTGCAGTGAATGGCAAGCCTACTTCGAACCGATGAACTTTCGCAACCTCAAGCTTCAATTTCCCGGTTTTGATATTGATGAATTTAACTCAATAGTCTGCGACTATCGAAGACATCTAGTCAAGAAAATCTCACTTCACGTGATAATAAAGGAGTACGATACTATCGACAGGTTTGACAAACCGGAGACCAACGCTACGATTAAAGCAAACAACAAGCTCTTCACCCAGGCTCTAAAGAAGCTTTTCTTTTCCCTCTCCACCTGGGAGGCTAGTAGCTCGGACACAGGAGGCGTTGAACTATGGTTGAGCGCTAGCTCCCCTAGTGATGCAGATCACCCGTGGAAACACCGCCATAACTTCAGTCAACCTGATCGAAACCGTATATACTCCTTGAACTCCAAACAGCGCCTTCTCGGCAACTTGATAGACGTTAGCTATAACGCTCTCAAACTTGCTACGGTCTCTATTATCACGCGTTTCTCAGTAAATCAATATTGTTATAGGAGTCTATCAAGTACGTTACTAGTAAAAATACTTTCAAGCCTAAGTCGTCTTAGAACTATTAACTACGAGCCATGGCATACGGTTCATCGATCAGGCGAACTTTCGCGCGACAAGGCTATTATCAAACTACTCGACTATATCAGTAAATCTACTACCATCAAATCATTACATCTTTGGGAAGCGCAGTCTCGGCTACATAGAAGCCCGCGTTTTCTTAGGTCTACTAATAACGATCTTATATTATCGGCGGTTAATGCAAGTTATAACCTTAATAACTTTACTTTATGCCACGCTATCGATGCGAAGTACTTTTTTCAATATATATCGCAGCACGTATCTAAGAAGCCTACCGATGCTTTGAATAATCTCCGGGTCTGGCCAGCCCTCAGACACCTAGCCTTAACAACTTACATTGGAGACCTGATTAACCCGTCAAACCTGGAACGCCTACTTCTTAATGCAAGCCAAGCTGCTTTGCATATGCCCTTACTAAAAGTAATGGAACTATGGGCCCCGGGCGTCGGCGAGGTTTTCCTCTTCAGATATGAGATTCGAAAGGATAAGGCCATGCTTACCATGGTGGCATCATGGCAACTCGAACTAAGTAAGGACGTTGTAAAGTCATGGAAACTAGTAGCATCTTACTGTGCGCAACGTGAACTCGCTTATGAGATAAGGCTGGTAGGGTCGGAGAGTACGACGTCGCAATCACCATTTGCTGGTTGCTTCACAATGCGATTGGGGAAGGCACTCAGAGAATGGAAATGATTTTGAAGGGTCGCCGAGATAAGTTTACAAGGCCGTGATCGGCTTCTAGGCATGTGTTGTCATAATGCATGTCTAGTGTCAGGCTGCGTAGGTATCGGCAGGGGGATTGGCCATTATTATCAGCTAAAAGGACGTAGACGGGAAGGTCTCTGCATTTCGAGGTTTTCCAACGCGCCAGCTAGCAAAAGCACTGACATCAACTTTCGAAATAAAAACAAGCGCCGAAAGGGCCGTTGCAATCATATCAGACGCATTCTCCTCCGCATATTATCCGACAGTACTCCGCTTGAACTCCGCGTGGATGCGGGAGCTACCCTGCCGGCCATTCTAGACGTCAACTACCAGCGTATGCTCTTCATCGGAGAAAAACGATTTCGATTATCAACTCTATCGGTTCAATGTAATAATATTTGGCTGATCGGTAACGCGTTAAGCGACTGCGTTCTTTATAAATCACTCCAATCACCACACTCATACTTGCCACAAAATGTAATTACATCCACTAAATCATATACACACTTCCAAGGCAGCGCTTGCAAGATACCGAGCCACAGCTGTCGGTTGCCATTCCTGTACACAACACTACTGTCGCACCATTACACCATGAGTACTGGGTGGAATCCTCAAACAGACATGCCCAACCTCAGTGGCAAGGTTGCTGTTGTCACTGGTGGCAAGTAAGTACATTAATTATCTACCATACGAAGAATAGTTGCCGGGTTTCTTTTCAGTGGCTGAGATAACACGTCCAACAGCAGTGATATTGGTCGCGAAACAGCCAGGTTCCTTGCCGCGAAGGGAGCAAAGGTGTATTTCACCGTACGCTCAGAAGAAAAAGGGTGGCAGACGCAAAGGCGTATCCAGGAGATGAGCCCGGAGATTGATCCGGCAAAACTGCATTGGCTGAAGATGGATCTCACAGATCTTGACAGCATCACCGCCACCGCCGACCGCTTGAAACGGGAGGAGGAGAAAGTAGATATTCTAAGTGCGTGGGATACCCGGACACCATCATTTGGAGTTATTGGTCCTGACTAGCACATCCAGTCAATAACGCAGCAGCTTCGACTTGGTCCACCGAACCTGTTGGTGGCGGGTGGGAAATCCACATGGCCGTCAAGTAAGTCTCTGGATCTCCTCAAAGCCAACAATGCACTAATAACCTCAGCCTGATTGGGCCTTTTGTCTTTACAAACCGTTTGATGCCGCTGCTGAAGAGCGCTGCCTTGGACAACAGTGCCGACGTCAGGATCGTCACATTGAGCTCTAGTTCTCAAGTCGCTATGCTCCCGCGGAGGTTCAAGTTCCCTTTCGAGTCGCCCGGCTTCCTCAGTAACCCTGTCCCTGAGTATCCCTGGAAATCGCGCTACTTTGTCAAATACTTCTTCGGCTTTGACATGGTCCGCTACTCTGTGTCCAAAGCCGCGAACTTCATTTTCGCCCAAGAGCTACAACGGCAGCTAGACGAACAGGGTTCACCGATCTTGTCCCTTGCCGTGCATCCAGGAGAAGTTGCTACGGAGGGGTTGTTTGCAATCAACAACGTGGTGGTGAGGACGATTGCTCGATTGTCTTTCCTTTCGCCTGAACAAGGAGCGGCCAATCCCGTTTTCGCAGCAGTCGCGAGAGAGATCAGGGAAAGTCCCGGACACTTTAAGGGGAAGCTCCTCACACCCGTTGGGAAAATTGGAGAAGCTAGTCATGCAGCTTCAGATGAGAGTCAAGTGAAGGGATTGTGGCAGAACATGATGCTTCAGGTGAATAAGCAGTTAGTCAAGGACAGACTTCCGGGACTACAGCCATGGTGAACGAAGCTAGACAGATTATTGAAGCCAGCATTTCAAGCTGGACTTGGTCAAAGAGGATACATTGTAATTGTGTTTTTGGAATTTAAATCTATAAGCGGTTTGAAACCCTTATCCGATCTTTTTGGTGAAGTTGCCGCAGTGGGCAAATGAGAGACGCCATGAGTTCACCAATTTGACGATAACTTCAATACATCACCGATACAGAATCTCCAGTAGTAACAACCCAACGCTCGACCTTTTCCAATCCCCACATGACGGTAAAAAGCAAACGAGCAAACTCATCAACATCAGCAGCAGGTACGCCACGCTCTACTAAGGAATGGCCTTGGAGGCTTTGGATAAACAACGGATCGTGCCTGCGCGCCACAGCCTCCCATCGAGCTGATGATGGTGCGTCCCATAACTCCGCACGAAGCGTAACGAAAACATCGCCATGGCAAGCATGAGACCAAGTCTGCTGGAGACTACTATACACACCGGTCGCAATACTGGTCAGCAGAAACGTTCGTCGTACTGATTCAGAGAGAATAAAGGCCCGATATAGGCTGGGAATAGCCTCGTTTGCATCTCGTCCACAGTCTTCCATCATAGAGAGGGTGTTCGGGTAAATGGCGGAGGTGGTTGCG
This sequence comes from Colletotrichum truncatum, assembly GCF_014235925.2. Taxonomy (NCBI): domain Eukaryota; kingdom Fungi; phylum Ascomycota; class Sordariomycetes; order Glomerellales; family Glomerellaceae; genus Colletotrichum; species Colletotrichum truncatum. The sequence goes on along the minus strand of NW_027222404.1, from coordinate 772,082 downwards.
TCCAAAGTAGCAGACTCCCAAAGTTGGCGGGCCCAGAGGCGGAGTACGTCTATTAGACTCTCCGCCTTCGCCCGGCGGGGGATAGAGGATGAGAAGAGTGACACTAGAAGATGGATCAAGAGGGCTTGGGTGCGAGCTAGGTGCTCTCTCGTCGTGAGTAAGGAGAACGATGTATCCGTTCCGGAGTGACTGGCAAGCAGGTCCAGAATGTATGTTGAAGAGATAGCATCGACAGCGTGCTCATTGTCTGAACTGACATTCTGCGCGACCGCAATGGCAGCATAAGCGTCTTGGATGCAGCGCGGCATCGTTGTCTCCAAGTACAAGTGCCGGTGGATAAAGGGATTGTGACCCTTGCGGAGAAAGCGGACAAGCCAAGACTGGAGCCCACGGACGAAGTTAGTGAAGACGGCAGCAGGAGGTATGAATGACGGAGGCTGCTGTTGGTGGGCAACGTCCCACGATGAAGACATAAGGAACCAGCTTAATCGTTCCGTTGTGGGGGTCAGTTGCCTTGTCCTTATGTCGTTTTCGCAAGTGCCTGATTGCGTTGTGGAGCAAGCGGACGAAGAGGCATTGTTCGAGTCGATTGTAGATATCGCTGCGTCGATACTCTCCAGTGTGGTTGGAATACACAAGTTTTCGTCCAGTGTATCTAGTTGTTGTCTAAACAGAGCGTCGCCTACACTGTACTGCGTGCCTGGCCATGACTGGTTTAAATCCCAGCTGTTATTGAGCTCTAAAGTTGGTCTCGAAACTTCAACGGGTGCCGGAAGACGCAGGGGACGTCGAACAGGGGCGTATTTGCATTCAATCTCCCTATCCAGGCAGCGAGAACAAGAGGGGAGCGAACGATCGCATTGCCTCTTAGCCTCGACGCAAGGGAAACACGATTTTTGTTTCGACCGTCGGCCCATGACAAACTGGATCAGATGTGATGAGAGAGCTAGGGGGCAGAGAAGAAAGGGACCAGAATAGACAAGCGTTAAGTCGACGGGTTTACAAGAGGCCTGGGTTAGGATTCTAGGTGGTGGAGTTGTTGCGGAGATGGTGCGGACATGGCCGAGGCAATTTTAAGTTTTGCGCTATGACAAGTTTGTCTAGTTTTGAAGAGGTAGAATATCAAACGTAAGGCATGATGGTCAAGCCTGCAGCCATTTCGCAACCACATAAGATGAAGGGCAACATATAGAAGTTGACAATGCAAATGGATTCGATCGTATTGTCAGTCCAAGGTGGCCGCCAAGGGTTGAGGTCGTTGCCTACAGGAAGATGAAAGTAGGTTTGTTTTCTCTCTAAGCGGTAAGTATTGCATCTGGAAGCATCCCTGCAGGGCTGGAAAAGTAGGGCAGCCTCAGTAAGTCGCCCAAGGCGGGGGAAAGATCGACAGTGGCTGTAGGTAAGTCTGTGATAAGTAATACTCCAAAAGTTCGTATACTCCTCTACGGAACACCTGTGATGAGCGTGTCTCGGAAGTTGCTATAGTTTCTTGATGGATTGTAGTCCTCTACACCCTGTCCACCACCAACCCCCAGATCCTCGCCCTCAAAGACACAAATCTCGGCATACTCCCCATCATCCGCAACCCTTACCTCCTCTCTAGAAATCAAAGGTGTCAACTCATTACACCACCCCCGTTTCTCCGTGTCAGAATCCTCCCGGTCCTCCAGGTCCTCTTCCTCCTCGACATCGTAACAAACGACCCCGTCATTAATCCACAGCGCGACCAACCAGCTGAACGCCAGCGGCCAGAAAACAACCACCATAGCCGCGATTTCAGCGTCAACAACAGCCCGCACGGAGACGATCCACGCCGGTTCAGCCTGGTGGTCATCCGTCGACGTGCTGTCGGAAGGGAAGTCGATCCAGGAAGCGCATCCCAGACCAGCAATAGCAGCGTCGATGAAGCGGTCGAATGCAAACCGGCAATCGATAAAGTAGCCAAAGAAGAGGATGATGCCGTCCGACACGTAAATCCATGCCGCCGCCTGCAATGTGAAGGATATCGGCTCGCCTCCGTTGACCGCGATGCGCAGCACCAGTATTTGGAAAATGATTGTTGTGAAGAACATCGTGAGAAAGACTGCTGGGGCGCGTTGTTGGCATGGTTGGCGGCGAATAAGGTTGCTCACAGGCGTCTGGGGCCTTTGCCGATGAGGATCAGTTTCAGGGTGGTTCAGATTTGCCTGGCTTTGCAGCATGGCGTAGTAGTCCTTGTAGAAAAGGAGAATAACATCGGAGGAAGTCATTGCGTTGATTCGCCGATGGATTAGTTGAATACAAGTCGTACAGTCTGTAGAAGATGGGTAATTTCGATGATGGGGAATGGAAGATGGCGTTACTGCAGCATGATATACTAATGGCTCGTTGAGAAAGCATCTTTCGGAGATGAATTCGAGGCCCATGGCTCTAGCCTCCCAGCCATCCATAGCATCGTGTACGCTACCAATTGTCCTAGAAACTTAATTCTAACTCAACAAACGATCAAATAGAAAAGCTAGAGGCCGTTCCTCTTCTCAATATTAGTGGTACAGTATACAGTAATAGTACAGGATATCGGGCGACTGATAAAAAGCCCCTCAACTCCGATAATGGCTCAAAGTACAAAATGATATCTCGTCGCGCCACGAGTGGTGAGAAAAAAGCATGTACAAGAAGCAGAATAAAAAGGCCCCAAGTCTCGAAAGCAAGGTATCCTTAACCCCATTCGAACACATCCTCCTAATCAACATCGGCCAAGCTGGTATCAGAGCTGTTGCCGTCTTCGCCGTGACTCTCCTTCCATGATGCCATCTCCGCTACTGGCACTCTTCCCCTAAGCCATCGCAGAGTTGCTTCTGTACCACGCTCAAGAACGCTATACCTAGGTACTCTGAAACGGTTACCAGAGACTTCCAGACGCTTAAGCCCACCAACGCCACCCAGCAGGCCGATCCGAGGGTTCAAGTGCGCGATGTCATTGTTACCGCAGTCGACAATTTCCAAACCCTTGATGCTGTCTGGGTCAAGCTCGATGAGGTGATTGTTTGCGACCAGGAGGACAACCAGGCGAGGAAAAACGGTGCGCAAATCAGGGGGTAACGCAGTGATGCGATTAAGAGAAACGTCCATCTTCTCGAGCTGAGGGGCGTGCAAATGCGAAGTCAATGGGGTGAGGCTGGTAATGTGGTTGCTAACCAGGTTCAACTCGCGCAACGCTGGCAGCTCGAGCTCCTCTGTGAGATATGTCTCGCCAACAAGTTGGTTGTGTGCGAGGGAGAGGGCAGCAAGGGTCTCAGCGAAGAAAGACAACGAGTTGGGGAAACAAGTAAACAGGTTATGATGAAGCTGAACCTCTCGGACTTGGTTGTCCGCGGCAACTCTCGAGCAGACAACCGGGTGGAGCGAGGATGACTGCGTGTTGGAGCGATCCAGAACACCGCCTTGTTTCACAGGCCAAGTTTCCTTGGCAAGTGTTTCCGAACGAGAGCGTGCAGGTGATGTAGGAGACGAGGTAGGAGGAGTAGCAAAATCATCCGCGTCCGACTGGTTGTCACGAGTTTCCTTCTCATTAGGTGCGGCAGGTGCATCCTTAATGGTTAGCTTGCCAAAACCGTCGGCTATCTCGTCCAGATCAGCCACATCGGGCGCAGCAGTGGTAGACTCAGGGATCGAATCTTGGAACGTTGAGGGCGGCTCAAGCCTTGCAGCCAAGATATCCTTCAACTCCTCTGTGGTGGCAGAGACGAACTTCTTGTCGCGTAGTGGATTGCCGCTCAAGCGAATCATGTTCAGGTTATCCATCTTGCTGATTTCCGGGGGAACGACACGAATATCGTTGGCGGAGAAATCGACGTGCCTGAGCTTTTCGAGACTAGTGAAGCCGTTGGGGAACTCAGGAATAGCGTTCTCATTCGCGGTCAGTGTAAGAAGGCTTGTCCAGGAGGTGACATCGGGCAGTTCCTTGAGGCGGTTCATCGACAAGACCAGTTGGTGGACTGAAGGTAGGCCGATAGTCGAGCCCGAAGCAACAAGATAGGCCAGCTGGTTGGAGGATAGATCCAGCATCTGCAGGTTCGAGAGGGACTCCACCTCATCCTTGATGAGGGTACCGGATAGTTTGTTCTTCTGGGCGAGTAACTCCGTGAGGGGCAGTTTCGAGAGGTTGGCAAAGGGGAGAGACTCAAAACTGTTTTCACTCAAGTTCAGAATTCTCAACCTGGTGAGGTTCTCAATGCTTTCCGGCAGAGATGTCACGTTATTGCCGTGAAGGTCGAAGATCTCAAGGTTCTCAAGCTTGGCAAAGCTGGGGTCCAAGGGACCGTACAAAAGATTATTTGCCAACTTCAGGTCGCGGAGAGCAGTAACCTCGGAAATAACGTCCAAGCAGTTGTTGGCCAAGCGGTTTTGTGACTGTCAAGTGTCAATTGTGAAGCCTGCAATGAGGGGGATATAAGCTAACTTACCAAGTTCAAGGATGTAAGCAGGCGAAGTTGCCTCAAACCCATCGGCAAAGAAATCAGAAGATTGCCGTGCAGGTCCATGGCCTCGAGACCACCAAAAATATTGCCATTGGAATCCTCATCTTCAGCCATTTGCTCTGGTGCGACATCCGGGAAAATAGAGTCATCAATGGTTTCCAATTCGTTATCAGCAGCCACAAATCTTGTCAAGTCGACACTCTCAGCCCATGAGCCGTCGTACGTGCCAAGGGACTCCATGTCATACATCTCCAAAACGTCTTTCGGAATCTCCTTCAAGCCCATTGCTGCAATATTAAGTCTTCCGGTACTGCGAGCAGCTCCGAGACGTTGGTGGATAATCTTAATTGTTGCATTCTCCGTCCTCTTGGTATTGAAAGGGTCTTGTGAGAGGGCAACTCCAATGCCAAAGTCGAAGCCCTCATCCGCCGGAACAATAGGAGGCTCCAACTGCGTCCTAGGAGCCACTGCTTCCGTTTCGGGAGGAGGGGGTGGTGCGGATTCTGTAGCCTCTGCTGCTTGGCGATCTGCAGCGCGCTTGGCTGCCCTGGCTTTAGCGATCTGGTCTCGTAATGCGGCAGAAGCTTTCCGGAACTCATTAGGCTCCGCTGGTTCGGCAGGAGCAGGAAGGTTTGCTTTTGTGGGAGTGGGCTTGCGAAGGGTGCCGTAAGACTTAGCGGCCTTCAACTTTGGCGTAGGCTTTTGAGGGGGGGAAGAAACGAATGCTGGCGTGGTTTGGTTCAGCGTAGGTAGAGACGGTTTCTTGAAAAGACCATTGACCGATGTTCGGGGCTTCAATTGACGAGCGGGCGTCGTGTTGAGTCCAGCCTTGGGGGTTGGGATATTGGCGGTTGATCTTGTCGGGCTGGGGCTCTGGTGAACGGGGATTCCCGAGGCAGGCCGCCCTGACGGAGAGGTCTGCGGTGTGGCTCTAACAGTCGGTGCTTTAAGAGACCTCACGCCAGACACTCGCCTGGTTGGCGTGCCTTCGACAGCTCCCAGCGGCCTGAAAGCAGTTGCCGGGCCTCGAGCAGCTGCGAACGGGTTTTCTTCAGGACCGGAGCTTGAACCTGGTCTACTATGGCGTGAGGGTGGGCGCATAGAACCGTCGGAAGTGTAGCTTGAACCGGGCCTCGAGGTGCCACTGGCAGCGCGCGAACGAGGACGTGTCACACCATCGGATTCGAAGAAGGATGACGGTTTCTTATTGAGGGCGGGTGATGAAGGCAGCTGGGACAGCGTTTCGATCGTTCGCTCGGCGAGTGACGGTCGAGGCTTGAACTTTTGTTTCGGAGTTCCAAAGTTCTGATACTCGTTGTCGACATCGTTGCTTGCAGGAGGGCTCGTATCTTCAGGCAACAAGGGCACGTCCGGGGTTGGGCCCGAGGCGGGAGCAGCAGAAAGCGATTCGCTGGGAACTTGTGTCAGGCTCGCGGATCGTGGAATGATGATATCTTCCGTGTCTTCTGGGGGCGTCGGAGGGTTGTGGAAAGCGGGTTCGTTGGCATTAAGCCGCGGCACGCTTCGTGCAGTCTTCAAAGTGCCAGCGGAAGGTCTGGTTTCTGGTTTCCTCGTTGCTGGGGGAGGTATCTCTCGTCTCGGTTTCGGAGTCGGCCGAGGCTCAGGTTTCTTAAGGGCAGGAGCTGGTGCCAATTGGTCTCGAGAGGCAGCTGGTCGAAGACGGGGATTCCGAAGTCCTCCCGAGTTTAGACCTTCACGAGAGGGAGAAGGTCGAACAGCAGGAGCTGGCTTAGGGGCAGGAGCAGCAGACCTAGGAACGGGGAGACGGGAGAGTCGAGGAATTCCGCTAGTCCTGCCGGGGGCCTGCTTCTCGTCCATTATGGTAGCGAGTGTTCTCTACTGCTTCGAGAGCATTCAGAGGAATAGGTATTGAATCGATCGCGGGTCGAGGGTACGGAGGATGGGGTCATGTATAATATTGATAATAATGGGCGCACGGATTCTGACGGGAGTCTTAGCGTGTTCGCTGGAAGCAGCGGGAGGCGTTTTGTTTGCTCCAGTCGAGTTGGGACGGGAGCTAGCAAAAGTAATCAGAGTGATGTAATAGTAATATATCGCGTCGTTCCGTCTCCGCCGACAACACAAGGCTATTGAGCTGTAGTGTGGGAATGGCTCTCGTCCGGTCGAGAGGAGAGCTGTGGCTGGCTACACGAAAGGTAGTCAGCTCTGGCTACGTTTGAAGGCTACAGTGAGATATGAGAACAATGGCAAACTCACCAAATATGCTCTTCTTCTTTTTTTTTGCCCCTTCTCCCCCAGGAATAGGGCAATCGGGAGGATTCATGGGACCCTTTGTCCTTTCCGGGGGGGTGGCCGAGAACAGACAGTGGGCGGCAGAGGTAAAGTGGAGGAATGGCATGGGTAGGCGAATTTGACTAATTTCCCGGCCCAACTGCCAGGTAACGATTGGGAAGCATTGAAGGTACGTACTGTGTCTACCTAAATCAGTGAGCCAATAAGGTATTCGGCTGTTGTCCCACCCGTTCTTGCCAGTCACGTGCTAAGATGATTGATTGGTTGACATCGCCTGAAGCAGCTTAGCACACCTTCATCCTAGCGCCAACAGCCAGTTATCGTTCCTGCATATGTCTTGGTTTCGTGTTTGCAGAGAAGGGGCGATGCTGCAAAGCAAAAAAAGTAGACAGGGACGAGCCAGATTTAGTAGAAAGTGGCACTTTCCGTTTCCAGTTGGTATTATTTATGAAAGATTCAATAATGCCGAAAAGAGGCAGCTGGCCTCGGGCCGTGACATGAATGCAAGCCGAAGAATGCCCATTTCGTTCGTTTGTTTTCCACCCTTTTTAACACTGGCGATTCATGAGTCTGAACAGGATCCGAACAAACAGGGGAATGTTCTCTTGGAATTATACCCTTTAGTCCCCCTTCTTTTCCCTCCTTCCTTTTTTTTTTTTTTTTAAGCCATTTACCCTATCGATATGTTGCAGTCTTCGTCTCGGCGTTGTGAAAATGTAACAAAGCAATCATGGCAAAAAAAAGGATAAATCTGCATTTAACCGCTTCGTTAGTAAACTGGGCTTGAATCGAGTTGATTGTTAGACGAAGCGTTTCAACATATTTTGATCACCAGTAGCTGGTAAATTACCCCAGGCAAATCTATAAAGCAGGGGCGTCCCTGAACCAAGCAGACCAGGAACTTGAGGCTCAGGGCACTTCGGATGAGAGCCATCATCCCGTCCCAGAAGTGCCAAGGTTTTTGGTCCCATATCTGTCTCCCGAGACACCTGGTCAGCCCATTCGCAGCATTGTTTTTGGCCCGTCAACCTTTGTCACCCGCATACTGAACCCTTGCCGATAAAGATCATGCAACTTGCCCCTCAATTGCCGCAGTACATCAAGTTCGGGGGATAGCCACTTTCCTCCGGCAGCAGTAGCCGTGGTAAAGTCGACCTCAAACAAGGAAAAAGTTAGCCTTTGAACATTGCATTCAACCTCCCATGTTCAATCTTCTTCCCTTGCAATATCCTATTCTCTATCTCTCTTAACATCGGCGTCGCTCTTGCTCTAGTGCCTTTGTTGAAACAATCGATTGAGCGTCCTAAGGTTAAGGGAGGGCGAAGGAGACTGCAGTTTATCCGAGCTTCTGGGTTTCCGACTGAGCAAGATGGTTGGCCAATCTAACAATCTTTATGTTTGTAGAAATAACGGTAAAGACGAAAGTAAATTGAAACATAAAAAAACAGAGATGTTTACTTAGCCCTGGTGTGGGAGCTGCGTGAGACTCTTTTACTCGGCCTGTATTGTCGTCATCGCTGTCGCCGTGTTATCACCGTTGCCAAATATCACCGTCAATTATGTCTTCGTAACCAACGTTGTATCTGTGTCCCAAATATCTGTATCATATCCTGGAGCTCCTGTTTTGGCCTGTGTGCGGAGCCGGGCTTGCCCATTCATTTCAATTCTGAGAGCTTCTCTAGCTACACGTCATCCCATCTCGTTGAATTCGTCGCACTTTGGAACAACTAACTTTATCTTCCATTTAATAGCTAAGCCTTGAAGTAGACTATGAGAGCGACTGAGGCAGATCGGCCGAGATCCTGCGGTGAGAAAACGACTAATAGCATGCTATGCTGGAGTTTTAATTGCATTGTGTGAGAAACGGCATCCCAGAGACAAGTGCAACTAGAATGCAACAACGCTCTATATACCACATCTAGCAATTTTGAAGCATTGTAAGTACAGCAATCACTAACTGAGAGACTTACAATATTGATGTTACAAGCAAACTGTTGTTTGGGGTGCGAGAAGGTATTAATTTGCCATGGCCCCTTTCTCAAATATGACGGCAACAATGATTTGGGTGGAACTTTCAACGTCTTTTATTGTTCCAATAAACTGTCAATTATCAACTGTTCTGTAATCTTACCATAGCTGCATTGTTGTAAATTGGGAGTCTCAGTAATTCATGTTTGAAATCGCACAGATGAATTGAATACCTAGCTCACCAAGTCAAGAGCGCCTGTAGTTTCCTTTATCAGAAACACAAACTTTGATGCTGTTGAGGTTTTCTGAGCCGTCTTATAGCATTCACATATGTCGAGGCAACCTACTTGACGGTTCAGGACAGTCGACTTCAACCCACTCATCATCACCAATGAGGTGACTCGAGAAATACGACCTCCACGGAATTCCATGTTGGCTTTCGTATCCGCTGACATACCGCTGACGCGCAGCAGTCAAGGCCAATGTGGATTCTATATTCTTTACCAATGCTTACATCCGAAGTGAGGCCATTTCACGGCATCCTACTGCTGATCGGTAGGTCTTCGGTGGAGGATCGCCAGGGGTTTGACTCGTCCGATATCCATAAGAGGGTAACACAACCCATCTACCGCCCAATGACGCCCGTTTAACGACTGGAGAACTACCGACATCAACAATGAAGAATGTGGGGTTCTGCTCAGCAATTTCCGATGAAGCGATCCGTGCAACTTCACGATTTCCCATTCGGGTACCGCAGAGTCGCGATATTGGTGGAGCATGGTTCCATTTGATGGATTCCATTCAGGGGATGCCGGCATCGAGAATCCAAAGTATGCCCCCCGACATCCGGAGCCTCTCTCGAGATATAGCCTCCCTCACGTCCGCCGTGCACGCAAGCCAAGACCGTAGTCTCTCGTCAACTCCAGCTGTCAAGCAAGAGCCAGTCTTCACGATGTGCAACACCAAGTTCTTGGCGACTTTTGCCGGCCTCCTCGCATCCGCCAGCGCAGGCCCCAGCGTGCAACTCGACAACGGCCTCACCGTACAGGGCCGCATCGCTCCGGACGCCTCTAACGTCGCCGAGTTCCTGGGCATCCCCTACGCCGCGCCGCCCCTCGACGACCTGCGTTGGGAGCCGCCCCAGCCCTACGTTGTCCCTCAGTCCAGCAGCCCCTTTGCGAACGGCACAGTCCTCAACGCTACGTCGCTGCCTCCGTCATGCTGGCAGTACATCTCTATCCACCCGGCAATCCAGCGTGTCGACGTCCCCGAGTTCATGATTGGCGATGCCGGCATGGACGAGGACTGTCTGACAGCCAGCGTCTGGGCTCCCGCTGACGCCGTTCCCGTCTCCGGCAGCGAGACCGAGGGCGGTCTCCCCGTGATCATCTGGTTCTACGGCGGAGGTTTCGAGACAGGCGGCACGGATGTGCCGTACCAGATGCCGCAGAAGTGGATCCAACGCTCGCAAGAGCACATCTTCGTCACGTTCAACTACCGCATGAAGCTCTTCGGGTTCCCCAACTCCCCCGCATTGGCGGAGCAGAACTTGGGCTTGTTGGATCAGCGCTTTGCCGTCGAGTGGGTCCGCGACAACGTCGCCAAGTTCGGCGGCGACCCGGCGCGGATGACGCTCTGGGGCCACTCGGCCGGCTCGATCGCCGTAGACTACTACAGCTTCGCTTACGCCGAGGACCCTATTGTCCGCGGCCTGGTCATGGACTCTGGCACCGCGCACCTGAACCAGCTGATGAACCCCGACGTGATCCAGTCCAACTTCACCTTTGTGGCTCAGCAGCTTGGCTGCGGTAACCAGACGGACGCCAAGGCCGAACTTGCCTGCATGCGCAAGGTTCCTGCTGAGAAGCTTGAGCGGTTTGTGGCTGACTACAAGGATTCCGGTGTGACCCCCAGCATCGGGTTCTCCCCTGTCATTGACAACAAGGTTGTCTTTGCCAACTATACCGAGAAGGCGGCCCTTGGCGAGTTCTCTGATTTGGTAAGTTGGCGTTAGAGGCCATTTACATGTGTATGTGTTGCTGACTTGGTATAGCCTGCCATCATCGGCTTCAACCACGACGAGGGTCTTTTCCTCGCTCCCTACGACGTCAACGGCCCTGACCAATCTGTCGCCGACAGCCTTTCCTACCAGTTTTTCTGGTGCCCTGCCACCAAGACGACCAAGTAAGACCTCCCATCTGGTAAAATTACCTGCAGACACAGACTGACAAACTTCTAGCGAACGTCTGGCTGCTGGAAGAACCACCTACCGCTTCTTCTACAATGCGGTCTTCAGCAACACTTCTCCCCGCCCTTGGATGGGTGCCTACCACGGAAGTGAGCTCCCCATGATCTTCGGCACTCATGCCGATTTCCGCGGTAACTCGACTCCCTTCGAGTACGAGCTCAGTCACGCTATGGAGGACGCCCTGGTTGCCTTTATCAAGGACTCTACTGCTGGTCTCGACGCCGTCAACTGGCCTGTGTACACCGCCGAGAGCCGCGAGGTGCGTACCTACGGCGAGAACAACGTCACTATTGGCCAGCGTACGTTGTCTTCTATTGAGCAAGGTTGTGCCGATTTGGGGCTTTTGTAGGCCGTAACTAGCTAAAGATAGAGGATTAAAATCGTTATTGAAGCAATATTGTAATGTGATTTGACTTTCAATGTCTGCCGTGACAACATCGACTTTAGTTTCTGTATGATTTTGATATGAAAATCGCTTGAGGAAAGAGGTATGCTTTCCCGTCTTAGTTTGCTACAGGACTGTTAGTGTGTCGTTCATGTAAAGGATATTGCTGCAAAAGGTGTCTATCCACTTCAACCTTCAGAAAAGAGACAATCATCTGTTTTCGGTTAAAGCTGCAATGTTTGTGTTGAACGTTTGGGTCAAAGTCACTGATAGACTGACATTGGTATTTTGAGAATCAAGATAGCTTCCTACATGTACTGTTCAATTGAATTCCAGAGCCGCTCACACTGGAAAATAAAGCACGTTTAAAGCTCTCTTATTTCTCTTGAATGTTATGTAGGAAGAAGTCGCTGTGGGGGTCTGTGTTGGTGGTTTCGAGATGAATCTTCCGAGCTGGATTTATTCATCAAATAAGTCAAATTAGTTTTATGATTTGCTGTATTGTTGAAGCCGACTTGTCATCTGGAGCGACCCATCGTTGAATGCAATTATAAAGACAGTTCGTGTTCAACGGCGTGTGTTAGAATTGCTAGAAAGCACTCTGCCAGAGTCACATTTCCTGTCTCGTAAGCATCGCTACACTAACTTTGCGTTGCGCAATCATAAGACAGCCTGGAAATTGAAGACCATTGATATCGAAACCATGGTAAGGAGTGATAGATGTTTAGCTTGCAAACTAATCTGGTCACGGATATGAGGTTCAAAATGTTGATATCACGAAGCAAAACCGGAACTGCGTCCTTCTACAAATGCTACCTGAAAAAAGGAAGGCATCTCATTGAGCATCCCTAAGTTTGAACGACGTTGATTATTTTAAGGTTGCGCCTCGATCACAATGAACCAATGGCCCTATATGTCAACAGTAGCAAGCTCACGCTTTTGTTCTATACGCCTGTTGTCATTTCTCATTCCCGCTTTGGTGATTAATGAACGTCATAGCCATCGCTGTCTTCAATCAGTGCCCATTTCGATGTATCCAACTCTAGCCGTTATGTTAATACGTGAATTGGCTATCAGTAGAAAATTGATAGTGGTATGGGCACTGGCCGCGCTGCGGAGCACAATTCTCAAACTGCTGCTGGGTGTTGGTATACTCCAATCCCGGGCTGGGCTCTACAGATCCTTCAATAAGCGCATTTCTGGCAGATAAGGGAACCCTTAGATGCTGAGTGACATAGTTAGGGTGACAGTCAGAAGGACTTGCAATCGATTGACATGGCATCAAGTGGGTGGATGAACCTGCGAACTGGGTTTGGGAGCGTTGTCATTACGGCGCACAGCCATTAGCTCTTTGCCTCTGCCATTAGCGAGCGGGCTCGCCACAACCACGGGCTGTGTTCGAAGTCTCTCCAGTCGGCATACTTGTTCCGTTTGCGCGGTGGCATTGAGGTTGACAGCTCCTATTAGCTGGCGAGCCCACTCGAGAACATGGCCGAGACTGCCGGTTCATTCGAGTCCAGCCCGCACGGAGAGGCAGGCCCAGGTCCAGACCGAAAAGGTCCACGAGACGGAGCAGAAGAAGCAAAACGGTGCTGGGGGGCTGTGGGGATCATTTCCATCCTAGACAAATGACAATCTGTAAACGCTCCTCTTGTGACTTTGCCATATTCTCCGGTACGTAACTATTGCCTGACATGACCGACAGTTCTGCCATAGTTAGCTAACGCACCTGTTTGCAGATCTCGATATTCCTTGCCTACATTTGCAGAGAGCCCAGACATCAGGCGGACATGGAACGAATGCGAGGTGTAGATCGGATATATCATTGGACCGGGAGCCCCCCCGTGGGAGAGTCTGGATACTGCAAAATGCTGGGCACGCCCGTTTTGGGATCTACAGGATAATTAAGAAAACGTGTGCTCAAAGTTCTGGGGGACATGCTTCGAACCACGCAAAGTTATTGTTTCCTAGCAACATCTGTGTTTGGTCGAGCAAAATCGCCTTCATGAGGCCCCGTGGCCAAGCCCTCCTCCTCGTGTTTTTACAGCTGCCCCAGGCTTTTCACGTTACGAAGCCGACCCTGGTTTCCGTCTGTGCTAGGAAACAAAATCCATTCCCCTATAGACGAGCCCTACAGAGTATGGATCATAGTACCAGGCCGTAAAGAATCATTCCCCTGTCGTAAAACTCCTCTCTCGGGCGAGAACCATGGCGCTATTAGATCCACGGGTCATCGTCCAGTTAATTCATCGAACTATGATCCCCTTGCCTCATCATGATCCTTCGCCTGGAGAAACCCGCGTGACCTAAAGCCAGGCATGTGGAACCACCCAACTCCACGCGAGTGTATGTATACAAAGGCGTTGAGGCGAAGTCTCAAGTTGCCGCTCGGCAACCATTGGCCGAAAGGAAGCTCCTCCCCGGTCGACAACGGTACAACTTGGCATGCCAACAGCCAACGCGTTGTGTATTATCCCTAGCGCGTCGTGGCCGGTACACCGGCAAACTCTGGCATACCATCCAGGACCCGGGGCCGTGGTTCATGACAGAGGACGATGCAGAGGCGAGACACGCTACTGACAAGTCTTGGGCTTAGCTTCCATGATTGACCGCGCTATGCTCCTACGAAAAAGACATCATGACAATATTCTCATGACTCTTGACCCACCGGACGAAGGCTTGTCAGCTTACTAGGGAGCAAAGTCTAGCAGCCCAGCCAAGAAGCCGAATAGGCCAATGGACTCTGCACAAGGCCCGGTTCGGCCGAGGCTGGCCGAGGGGAGGGTCTTTGGTTGGAGAAGACAGGGGGGTGATTCGCGCGGAACTCCACCACGAGAATCGACATGTACAAAGGCCGCACAAACCACTTTCTGGCGGGGGGAGACGGCAAGATGAAAGTGTAGAGCCGAAAGTCAGGACCTATTCCCTGTCGAATACAGATTCATGCAGGGAGATGGTGCTTCTTTGCTGGGGCCATCAGATGGTGGGTGAAATTAGGCCATTGTGTCTTGGCTCGCAATGTAGACGGCCAAAAAAAGGGCTGCTGATTGTCACGAGGCCAGCGGTTACTCTGAAAGGCCATGTGAAGCCGAATGTAGTCGGCGATGTTCCGGCCAAGGCGCAGCCAAGAACGAGGAAGTGAACTGCAGGCAAGCTTTTCTTAAGGCCTGCAACCCAAGAACAGGACAACCAAAGACATGGGACGCGCCGAATGGCCTCTGGAGCAAGAAACAATCCAGACTGACTTGGTCGAAATGCAAGTTTGCTTCCCTAGCGTTTTGCTTGTTCCGGCCGGGAGAGATCGGAGCCCACTTCACGTAGTACGGAGTAAAGGGAGTAGTTGACCTCGGACACAGCGGTAGAAATGGCTCCGGTTGGTTTCTATTAGCTAAGCCGAATCTTAGCCATCATTTACATGAGAATATTATCTGTACAACTCTGAAAATTAACATTTGAAAGAGGCATCTGGTTGCAATCCCTCAGCCTGTTCGAACACAAATAAATTGTGGTTATTTCTCATACCATTTGGAGAACCGACACCAACACATTTTCTGCACCCCGTATCACACTATAAGCTGTTGGATGGTAATATCGATGCAGATGCAAGTAGCAAATGATGGTGGTGGTGGGCAGAAAGTTGGGGAAACCCAGCAAAGGTGTGACCTAAATTGGGTAACGCTTCAGCGCATCTCCCCCATAAACCCCAGCACAACATGGTACTCGTTCAGGCGATGGTGGCAGCTCCAGCAGCACTCAGCACACCCACAAACTGTTCACCACAGGGCCTGGCCGAGCTTCTCCAGCGACTCCTCAGCGGCCCCAGGCTCCAGTGCGGCCCATCACGCCACTAAATCCCCAGACTTACCCCACATCACCCCCCAAAGCTCGCTTAGGTCGCGCTAGTCCCCAATGCGGATGGGCTAGACCAACCTGGGCCGCGCTAGGCAATTCGACTCTTCCGATCCCCCAGGGCCACCCAACCATCAATTTCACACCTCTTTGGAGAAGTTCCACCAATTGATCCCTCGTCTCATCGGACAACTCTCCCCAATCAAGCCCAGCGCAGTCAAGTCAAGCCTCGACGGTTGGCCTGTCTTTCTCGTCCAACTAAGAACACAGGCCCCCCAGAATCGACGGTCCGTCGTCCCTATGCCGCCGTCTCTCCCCCAGTAACGACCCCAGCTGTTGGACGCCTTCACCTCCTCCTTGTCTTCCTCGGCCTCATACTACCGTTGTCTTGTCTTCCTTACCCTGTCATCCCCCGGTTGGCTCCTCTACTTTCCTCCGCCTTCATCTGACCACTCAGATCACGTCAACTCCCTTCGACTACCTCCGCAGTTTTCTCTCTTGAGCCCTTGCAGCCACTCATACTCGTCCAAGACCGTCAATCCCGCCGCTAGACCTGCCCCCAGATCGGCTTTCCACTTAGCTGCGGGTTACGGCTCGCAAAATGGCCTGCCGGTTCACTAACCAGTCCCGTGAGGGCGGCCTGTCATGGCCACAACCACAGGCGGCATGGGTTCTTGGTACGGCACAGACGATGGATCCCCAACCTGGTCTGATTGGGGAATGGCAATCCAGGGGCCGAGCTTGGGGAAACTGAGCATCTCTCCTCCTGGAGGATGGGGGGCCCGGTAGCGATTCTATTCCATGCTACTTTCTCATGCAACCTGTAGACATGGCATGAGACGCTGAAAGCCAGTCTGTCGGTACGACCTTGAGTTTGACTTGACGCGACTTTAAAAATACCCCAACCACCCCGTCCCCAGCTCACGCTTTTGCTCGGCCTTCCCTCTTCTCGATACGACTCTGCTCCAGGAGCTTGCCAATCGCCAACAATCTCAAGCAGCCCGGGAATTATTCAGCCATCATGTCTCACGACATCAGAACGGCCGCGCAGCCGAACGACGATATTCGTCTGGAGAAGGGCGCTGCTCACGTCAACCAGCTCA
This sequence comes from Colletotrichum truncatum, assembly GCF_014235925.2. Classification (NCBI taxonomy): domain Eukaryota; kingdom Fungi; phylum Ascomycota; class Sordariomycetes; order Glomerellales; family Glomerellaceae; genus Colletotrichum; species Colletotrichum truncatum. Next base: position 755,795 of record NW_027222404.1, on the reverse strand, counting down.
ACGATGTAGCTCTTGACGACAAGGTCCTCAACTCGGAGGCCCAGCAGGCCACCGACGCCGAGCATAGCTTCGGCGTTTGGCAAGGTCTGCGGACATACAAGCGTGCTGCTTTCTGGTCTATCCGTAAGTCATAGCTTCATGCTATTGTCAGCAGGTGAGCAGGCCAACTAACGTGTTAAACACACAGTCATCTCGACCACCGTCATCATGGAGGGTTATGATGTGACTCTGATTGGTTCTTTCTACGGCTACCCGGCCTTCCGAGAGAAGTACGGCGAATGGCTCAACGACAAAGACAAATACCAAATCTCCTCCACCTGGCAACAGCGATTCAACTGTCTCGGTGCTTTGGCAAACATCGTCGGTGCCCTCTTGAACGGATGGCTCACCCCCAAGTTCGGCCACCGCTGGATTCTGATCGCATCTCTGGGATGGCTCACTGCCTTCATCTTCGTCGTCTTCTTCGCCCACAACATTGAGATCCAATTGCTCGGTCAGGTCCTGTGTGGTGTGCCCTGGGGTGTTTTCGCCACCACTGGTCCCGCCTACGCCGCCGAGGTCACTCCCCTGGCCATCCGTGGTTACCTGACCTCCTACGTCAACCTTTGCTGGTGCATTGGCCAATTCATTTCTGCCGGTGTTCTCAAGGGCCTGGTCAACAGACCGGATGAGTGGAGCTACAAGATTCCCTTTGCTGTTCAATGGGTGTGGCCCATTCCTCTGGCCATTGCCGCTTACTTGGCTCCCGAATCGCCCTGGCACCTTGTCCGTGCCGGCAAGCTTGAGGAGGCCAAGAAGTCATTGGAGCGACTTTCCGAACCCGAGCACAACGTAAACCACGACAACACCATTGCCATGATGGTCCACACCAACAAGCTTGAGATTCAGGAGCAGTCTGGCGCCAGCCTCTTCGACTGTTTCAAGGGCACGAACTTGCGCCGTACCGAGATTGCATGCATGGCTTTCCTGTCTCAAATCACCAACGGTGGCGCGCTATGCTACTCTGGATCCTTCTTCTTCCAACAGACCGGTATCTCTGCTGACGCCTCGTACGCCATCAGCTTGGGCGGTACCGGCATCGCCTTTGTGGGTACCATCATCTCTTGGTTCTACATTTACAAGCTTGGCCGCCGCACCATCTGGATTTGGGGTTTCGGCTTCCTCGTGCTCATCCTGTGGACCATCGGCTTCCTTTCCGTCGCCCCAAATCAGACGGATCCTATCATCTGGGCCCAGTCGCTGCTTTGCATTGTATGGCTCGGTGCCTACTCCATGTCCGTCGGCCCCATCGTTTACACGCTCGTCGCCGAAATCGGATCCACCCGTCTGCGAACCCAAACTGTCGTGTTGGCCCGTAGCACGTACTACGTCGGTAACATCATCTGTGGTGGTATTCTCCAGCCCAAGATGCTGGCACCCGGTGACTGGAATATTAAGGGCAAGACTGTAAGTGATTTTGAACCTATGTACGTGAGGCTCGTCAAAAGCTAATTCTATTTCTAGGCCTTCTTCTGGTCGGTCCTTGCTACCTTGACCTTTGTTTGGGGTTTCTTCCGTCTCTTCGAGACCAAGGGCCGCACTTTCGGCGAGATGGATGTCATGTTCCAGAAGCGTATCTCGGCCCGCAAATCGGCCAAGTACCAGCTCACCCAGGAGGAGGTTTTCTTGGCGGAGCAGACGCAAGACGTTCCCGGCCGGTCGGAGAAGATCTGATTTACCATCGGATCTACGATATGCAAGATACCCAAAACCGCCCTGCTTTAGGGTGTCTGTCATTTATTGCTACCTATACCAGGCGAGGAAGCTTTGCCATTTTGTAATGGCGTTGCATCTGAGCTAAGCTTGATACCTAATACCCAATATGGAGCTTCAATTTCCATTCCATTCATCTGAGACTTGAAATATGTGATTTTTAAATATGCACTCTACGTGATACAGCGAAGACTTGGAAGATTCACCAACGGGTAAGAGACATGGCAGCTAAATATGAGATGACCTATGGCAGAATCAAAAACTTACCTTCTAGACTACTTCTTCGTCAACGGTTCGAATATCTCGAGACTGTAATCTTTCAGGCACTCTTTATCACACAACTGAAGCAGCTACTCCCTACTTGGTTTTATGAGCCAAAGTCAACCCAATGTCACTGATTCCTCAAACAGTTAATCATTCCATTTGTTACTTGTTAACCCATCCAAGGTGTGTCTGCTTCTATTTACATTGATTTACTGTGATTTACTGTTGTATCCACTGTTGTAGCTAAGCTATATACGCTTCCCATCTAACCCTCTAGCGGAAGAATATCAATAGCAGGAGTCTCATATACATCCCAGTTGTCCGATGCCTTGGGATTTCCAAACGGCATGAGAGCAGCAATTCGCATCTTATACGTCCCGGGAGGAATCTGGGTGCCATTCGCCAGTCGCCCCAGCCACCACAGCTGGGTACCAGGCAAGCCACTAATGTGTCTGGGCATGTCACGGATGGGCAGGGTGATCAAGTCGTTGGGGTCGTCTTCACCGGGGTCGATGTAGGGCCTCGTGTCCGCTCCAGTCCAGCTCGTCGCCGCTCCGATGAAACCCGCCTCGCCGGCGACGGGAGGGTACTTCCAGTCTCGCTCTTTCCACGACGCCTCGAAAATGTCCCATCTGAGCTCTCTCGTGGCGAACTTCGTTCGGACCCAGAGGCGAGGAAAGTCTTGGGCCTCGATTTCGAGGTTGAGAGTGAAGTTGGACTTTTCGGAAATGGGTATTTTGCTTGGGGTAGATGTGAGTTCAGGCCAGCCAAACGGGTAATCGAATATTGAGCCGACGTCCTTGTGCAGGTCGGCGGCCAGTCCCAGGTATGGCACACCAAGGGTTTCGCCATTGCTGCCCTTGATCAAGACTTTGCCACTGTATATGGGTAGCTGGGCAGGGTCGACGCCGTGGTTCTCGGGATACTTGAAGTTGAACTGCACGGATTTTGTCTCTCCTGGCTGGATAGTCACTACACGAGGAAACGATATTTGAGGGTTGAGCGAGACGCCGATTTGAGATCCCCAATTGTCCATGCCGCCAGATTCCTGCTGCTCGAAAGAGTACGACACTGGTGTAGAGCCCTTGTTGACGATATCGACTGGGTGGTAACGACTGAAGTGAAGTGTATCGTTGAGTGCGAATTTGGCAAAAGACAAAGCTGTCTCGTACTCAAGGACCTTGGTGGCGTTTATTAGACCAGTACCAACCTGTGCAACAGGTGCGAATGGAGTACCTTCGTCATCTTCAAGTCGGCGGTAAGTCCACTTGAGGGCATCTCCAGAAGCGATCAACCGCATCGCAAGGCTCTTGGCCCACTCAGGCCCGTGAGTGCTACGACCGCCAAACTTGCTTACGTAGAGAGCTGCGATGCCGGCGACATACGGGCAGGACATTGACGTTCCACTGAGAGTTACGTATCCGCCGCCAATGTACGAACTGAAGATGTCTCCTCCGGGAGCCGCAACGTCGGCCTTGATGAAGAGGTCATTTGTGGGGCCCCTGGACGTGGTAGCACTGATAGCACCACCCCTTTCCTTATTGTCGATACCGACGATATGAGAAGAAGGTCGGTCAGCGAAGTCTGCAGTCACCTTACCACCCGCCCTGATCGTACCAATGATGGCGTTAGCAACGCTGGCCTCCACCATGGCGATGCGGCTGCTTGTCTCTCCTGTGTTTGGTCTCACTAACGGCAGATCGTTGCTGTAGAATATGACGTGAGAGGCATTAAATGGGGCGAGGTTGCGCTGCTGTTGGTAATAGCTGCAGCTTCCGTGTTGCACGAGAGCAACGACGCCAGTAAGATCGGGGGTGCCAACCGGAAGAGCATCACAAGCCTCGCCAGGCTTGCTGTTGTTGAGGCTCAGGGGAACGATGGGCCAATCCTTGACTTCGGACGGGTACCAGTCCCGAAGAGCCATGTAGGCCACACGAGTTTCGTTGGACTGACCGTCCAAACTAAACACGCCCCTGAAGGAAGAAGCCGCAATCACATCGGCCTCGACAGAAGCCACCGCCACAACGTGCTCGCCAGACGATCCGGTTCCGGCTGCAAAAGCTCCAGCGCCGCCATTGTTTCCCGCGGAGATTGTAACAACAACCCCGTTTTCCACAAGCCTAGACGCAACTACAGCCCAGGCATTATCACTGAAACCATTGATGCTGCCGACGGAGCACGTTATGATGTCGACCTGTAACGAAGCGTGTAAGCAGAAATCGATTGCCAGAACCTTTTTTTTTTAACTTACGCCCGCATCATAGGCCATGAGAAAGGCCTCTATGAGAGTGTCTTCATCCGTACCGTCGAGAAAGCCGAACACCTTGTACGCATATAGGGTTGCCTCGGGAGCCACTCCAGTGAGACTGCGCTGTGTCAGATATGAACTCTCGGGCTGGAAAGACTCCAACCGGCTGGGCATACCTGCTACTATTTCCAGCAACGATGCCGGCGACGTGGGTCCCATGTCCTATCTCGTCCAATGGATCATCGTCTGGCTGTTTTACTTGGCCATTATTCGGCCAACCTGAGAGTTCTGTCAGCCTCTTCTAATGAGTAGAACAGAACAGAGCTCTAATCACATACCACTCTCCCCAACAAAGTCGTATCCTCCCTCGACCTTGAAGCCCTGTCCAAAACCACCGCCAAGCTAGAGAAGATTATTAAATAGCCTCTCCGCGCTTTGAAACACTAGCGATGCTTACCGCTTCATGTGTATACCAGACGCCAGTGTCGACAACGGCAACCTTGGCGCCCTTGCCCAGTATACCCGCAGCATGTAGTTTGTCAACGCCAGTCATGCGATGGATGTTATAGTCAATGGCAGTAGCTTTCTCTGTAAAGGATGCAAGAGGGGTGCCGGGAGCTAGTCTATACTTTCGCCCTTGCCATACTTGTTTGACGGGCTCAAGCGCCTGGAGTGTGTCGATGTTGTCCACATCAGTCTCGACAGCCGCACCAGTAAAGATCTCGCTCTTGAATAACCGGACGACCTTGGCGCCGCGCTGATTGGCAATGTTGTCGGCAACGGCAGATGCGTCGGCTCCCTTGGTGATGTAGGCAGTCAGCAAGTTGCCGTAGATTCGTCTGAGCGAAACAAACCTTGTTGAATTCAACAATGAAGCGCTTCGGCTCGATCATCGTCTTGTTTGTAGCCGTCTCTGTAGCATTGTCATCGGCCCGGCGTATCGAGTGGTGGTCTCCCAGCGCGGCAGCGCCGACCACGCCACAGGCCGCAAGGAGGAGACTAGACAGACGCATCTTGGGTTATCGTGCGCCTGACTGTTAGGTACGGATTGCAAAGACCGCTAAGGATGATTTGTTCTCATAGATTCCAAGTCATGGGAATATTGTAAACCCATTATATACGGCCTGCATTCCATATTCTACGCCTCATCTTGGTGATCTAATTCTCATGTACAACGCGTCCAGTATGACCTGCATTAGACGATGCAAGGCCCATCACAATTTGTTCGTATTCCCGCACTGCGATCCTACTAAAAGCATGGGATGGACGGCAAGGGCGCACATCCAATAACCTTGGCACGGCCGATCGTGTTCCTGTTGGAAATTCCCTAGGTCGCACAAGGCATTCATGGGCACTTCGTACATGCACAGCAAATTAACTGGCCACGCGAGAGACACGCTTCGAGCCACCAAAGTCGCGTGCTTTTGCCATGTGTACGCAGTAAGCTGACATGGCCCGATTCGCAGCTAAGCTCGCGTACTTCAGCCCAGTACGGCGGCCCCATGAACAATGTAACCTTATCTGGCCTTTTGTTTTGGCCTCCTGCAGCATGCGCCCCTTGGCGCTGCATCCTCTTGGTCAACATGCTTGGCACGGGAGATGCTAATCGGGATGCGGCAACCGGTGCGGAACGGCTGTTGAACATGGATAAGATACGTGTTTGGCCATTGGGATGACGTGAATATCAATAGCGCCAACTCATCGGCATCATGAGCGATGATATGAATGTGTCAATGGCGAAGACTATATCGGCCACGGCACCAGTTGCAAGGGTCTACTACATCCCCCGATCGATAGCAATGAATTAAAGGGATCTGAAGGCCAGTTTCGTCGTAAGTGATTACCAACTTTTCCACACTTTTGCTATTTCAAGTCCTATGCGGTATAATGTTCGTCTGAGACTGATCCCCCCGCAAACCGTGACATGAGCGCAAAGCTTAGTCCAAAACCGTCAGACATCGGCTTAGCTTACCATTAGGTCATGCCACCAGACGGCACAACTGACTTTTTGACATGAAGAGGGAAAGGCCGAGGGCACGCCGTATCTGTCGGTGGAACTGTCTGTTGGGTCGAGGGCTTCTTAGCAGATTAGGGCGTACTGGTAGTAGGCTGTAAAGATAGTTCAATCAATTCGCCATCAATCTTTTCACCCTACCCATCGATATCGTTTCCTTCTTACGTTATTGTGCGCCCAAGATTGAGATGGCTACGATTTTGCCCCTCCTGGTTGGCCAGGAAGCTACACCCAATGAACCCTACCATGAGCATAATAGCAGTCTAATTGAGAGCTCTCATTGTGTCCGCCTACTCTAGCCTTTGTGTCTAGAGCAGATTTGAGGAGAAGAAGAGGGGGGGCTTGGTGAGAGCCAATGACAAGAGGAGCTCGATGCTCTGTCTGGGAAGTTAGGTTAAGCTTTGGGTTGATCAGCGTCAGATCCAGGATGAAGGCTCGACAAACGGAGTCAGAAACTTTCCGAAGGAGACAACATCCATACGATTCGCTTCTCCACCGTCCACAAACAAGATCGGTATCGTTCATTGACAGGTCTTTTCGCCCTGCCCCTTGCCTGTTTCAAAACTTTATCAATACTCCGATGGGAGGGCTATCGAGTCTGCCGAGGGGGTTATCCCGTGCAGGTCGAACAGCTAGTCGACCAGTCAACTGATGGCAATCTCACCCTTCGCGGCCAACTCACGTTTACTAGCGCCCATCGACTACCACATCTGTCAAAAGCGCCGCTTCTTATGCTTTTTCAAACAAACGTTTCCCGCCGCACCATTCTCCTTCTGCGGCTCTCCACCCTCGCCGCGCTAGTGTCCGTTATGAACTCTTGAGAACCATTCAGCGACGAGTATCACAGCCAGGACCTAATCTTAACCCTACTAAGCGCTTGGCGGGGCGGATGATCTTCAGGGCCATCTAGGCACCGGCTCTCTAGATTCAGGAACAGTGGCGAGATTTCGACTCCATGCTTGCCGTGATCCGAGCGTGCCCCTGGCCTGACTGCCGAACCCTTGCCCCCAGGTCTTGGATAGGATAAGCTTCCCAAACCAGGTTGGGCAACCGGTAACGTTTGCCGATGGGAAAAGTGACTGGTGAACCGAGTCCTCGAACCGGTCAGTGCATGGCCACGACCGTCAAAAGTTTCAGAGGTCACCCACGGGGGGCTCCGTCATGACAGGGGCTATAGTATAGCCGGGAGGTGCGATTCATTATTGCTAAATAGGTGCCCATATACCTGTTCGTTCTGTCGATCTGCAAATCATTGACATGACAACTGACACACATCCGTCAAACCACAATTACAAATCCATCATGACAAGAGAGCAATGAGCGAGATCGAGCTCATCAGCGCAGCGCCGCCCCCGCCTGGGGTGATACCCAACTTCGAGAACCCCACCGATTCCCTCGTGCCCCAGGTTCTCATCGTCGCCATCGTGCTGAACTTTCTGGCCATCGTCTTCTGTGCCATCCGTCTCTACACCGTCCGCGTCGTGATACACCGTCACCAGCTCGACGATGACTTCATCTTCGTGGCCTTGATATTTGCCACTGCCTACTCCGCCATCCAGGTCTACGAGACCCGGAAGGGCGCGGGCCATCACATATGGGACGTGTCCAAGGCGGATGCCATTTTTTTCCACAAGTTAAGCATGATCGATCTCGCCGCCTACAGCCTGTCGATTCTCTTCACGAAAGCCTCCATTATCGTCTTCTATCTTCGATTCCCTCTCAAAAAGGTCGTTCGTGTCGTCGTGTATTTCGTCATGTTCGCGACAGTGGCGTACTCGGCTGCTGGAGCACTCGCGTGGGTGTATCTCTGCACGCCGATGGCAAAGATATGGGAGCCAGAACTGCCCGGGACGTGTGTCGACCGCGCGATGTGGTGGCTTATGCTTGCCGTCAGCAATGTCGCTACTGACCTCGCTATCCTACTGCTGCCGATATGGATCCTATCACCGTTGTCTCTACGCCTCGTTAAAAAGATCGAGATGACAGTCTTTTTAATGGCCGGAGGATTGTAAGCCAGCCTTGCGCGTTTCCCCAACTTCAGGAGTGAGAGAGTGAATGCTGATTGGTTGTGTTTAAACTTTAGTGTTATCGGACCTAGCATCGCCCGAATGGTCATGATCCCAATAGGCTTTAACAATACTGACTTTACCTGGACTGCGTCAATCAGTATCATCTGGTGGTACGTACTACTCCTCTTTCTTGTCCTCGGATACAGCGGCAACAGAAACTGATCTAGTAAACAGTGTGGTCGAAGCCAACTTTGGCATCATCTGCACCTGTCTCCCGTTCCTGAAGGCATTCATGAAGCACGTTGCTCCCAAGATCTCGAAGCGGTTCGCAGTGAACGACGAACCCCCTTCCCCAACAGTCTTCGACAGGGCCGCGGCGCTGGCGAGCATGCCACATGCACCCAAAGCCACTCGGCAAAAGAGTTTCGGGCGCCAGGCTGTTGATGATGTGCCGGATGTGCAAACAGTGCGCAACTGGCCACTCAAAAATGAAGAGCCGTTTGACTATGTGCGTTACTCAGATGGTATATCGATCAAGAGAATGCCATCCGATCCCATGTCGCCTCGACCCATAAAGCCTGTCGATGCGGCGGAGATGGTCTGACATGGATGACCACCGAGAAAGACGGTCTTTGTGTTACCGTCTGCTGGCGTACTCCGTATATCACCCATCTTTGATGTGCTCCTCCCAAGAGGGTGCCCACGAATGAGGGAATGTACTTCACAACCAAGCGTGAGTCGTGTCGTGATCCGATGCAATGATAGAGCTCATGCTAACGGAATCTATTCAGACTGAAATGATGTGTCACTGGAACGTTCCATTTGACGCGAGGAGTATGCGCTTGAAATCGGTACACAGGAAGTCCATGTCCACGTCGGCGCCGGGCTATGTAACCCCCGCTTATGTCCGGTATCCCGCCGGCACGGCCTGTGACACATACGGCAACGCAGATCGGCCCACAACCTGCAGCGTAGCTTGGCGGGTGGGTCGCTGATCTAACTAAACGCTTGGTGGTGTCGGTTGATGATGTTGGAGAGCTCGGGGGATGTATGATACACCTATCATCCAGCATGTAGCAACATGTTTGTGTAAAGTCCAGCGAACCGGACACGTACATATCATTAATGACAAATATCAAAGTCAATCAAGCTTAACATTCATCCCACAGGCTAAACGACTAAGTTGTTTTACGTCCATGATGCTAGCCAATATGGATGAGGGAATGACAAAAGGTCTGTGTGCTTACGGCCCTTGTCTGATCACGGTGGAGACTTCGGCGCCGAAGTTTTTTTTGATAACATTTCATGATCGACCCTTGGGTACCCGCCAGGCCAAATTTCTATGAAAAGTGACATTCGGCAGCGGCGCTCACATAACCGCCGAGGCCGCCGAGGCCGACAAGAGTCATCACCGGCCACCCCCTAGACTAACAACCAACATCGGCCCCGGGCAAAAATCCCTTCACAAGGCTCAATCTAAGCACTAAACGGGATATTGCATCATAATAGCACGCATGCGATCTGACACAATTGGTCGTCTTGCCCTGTCGGTCTTAACCGGAAACCGATTTACCATGCTGAATACCCTGCGAAATGGGAAAAGGGGCGGTAGAGGGAGCCCACTTTAGCCTGGTCTGATGGATGGGGATCACGGCGCGGGCCTGGAACGTGGGACCGGCTGACGCCTTTCATGTTTTTTCTCTTCGTCCGGGTTTTCATTTACAAAATCTCTAAGGGGGGGCTTGAATACTTAGTCTCGTCTTTCCCGGATCACGCTGTCATGGCTTTTGGCATTCACTCTCCATCAAATGCTTATATGATCATTCGATATTCAAGGCTTTTGTCAACTCTTTCTTAATATCTATCATACGACCGTTTTTTAGTAGCCCGACAGGGTGGACCACACAACAGAGAAGAAAAAAAAAAATCAATAGCAGCAATGCCGAATCGAGACCACTTAGCGTCTCCGGCGGACTCTCAAGTCACCATGACAGACCCGCAGATCTTTAACCCGGATCCCAAGGCCGACGGAGGCCAGAACAAGACGGGTTACTCGTCGGACGGGCATGGTTCTACTACACAGCCTGCTGGTGACCTGGAGAAGGCTGCGAAGCCGTCGTTCCCCGGCGGCGACGCGCCAGACGGCGGCATAGTCGCTTGGCTTGTCGTTCTTGGCGCTTGGTGTACTTCGTTCTGTAGTTTTGGTTGGGTTAATAGTGAGTTGCATCGCGCGAAACCTTGCGTTGAGCCTCATGTGCTAATGTGGTGTGACAGGTATCGGAGCGTTCCAGGAGTATTACCAGAATGAACTCTTGAGCAACTACTCGCCCAGCACCATTTCTTGGATTCCTTCGCTCCAAATTTTCTTCATGATGGCTATGGTCAGTACTTCTTATTTGTCATTCGGTATTTGGCGCTGACGTTAAGAACAGGGCCCCATCATCGGTCAGATTTACGACCACTACGGCCCCCGGTGGCTCATCCGCGTCGGCAGCATCCTTCACGTCTTCGGCCTGATGATGACTTCCCTTTCGACGCAGTACTACCAGATCCTCCTCGCCCAAGGAATCTGCTCCGCAATCGGTGTCTCCGCCATTTTACAGCCGTCAATGAACGTCATCCACGGCTGGTTCAACGTCAAGCGCGGTGCGGCCTTTGGACTCCTTTCTACCGGCTCCAGTATCGGCGGTATCATATTCCCGATCATGGTCACTAGGCTCATCAAGCGGGTTGGGTTTCCTTGGGCCATGAGGACTTGCGCTTTCATGATCCTCGGCTTGCTGATTGTGGCAAACCTGACCGTGAAGGCGAACCACCCGCCTCGCCCGCAAAAGTTCACCCGCGAGCAGCTCCTTCGCCCTTTCAAGGAGTTTGAGTTTGTCTGCCTGGTTATCGGGTTCTTCCTCTTCACTTACGGAATCTTTGTCCCGATCAACTATATCCAGGTTCAAGCCCTCGAGATGGGCATGAACCCCAACCTGGCACAGTATCTCGTTGCCATACTTAACGCTGGCAGTCTCTTCGGGCGCATTTTCTCCGGTATAATGGGCGACAGGATTGGCAAGTACAACATCTTTGTGGTCGTCTGCTACTTGACGACCGTTTGGATGCTTGCGCTCTGGATTCCGGCCAAGACGGACGGCGCGTTGATTGCGTTTGCCGTCCTGTTCGGATTCTGCTCCGGCGCGTATGTGTCGCTGGTTGCGCCGCTGGTCGCCGCCATCTCGCCGTTCCAGGAGATTGGGTTCCGCACCGGAATCACGTTCCTCACTAACTCGATTGGAGGATTGACGACAAACCCTATCAACGGCGCGATCCTTTCCGGCCCGAGCGGGTGGGTTGGAATCAAGGTCTTCTCGGGCGTGTTTTGCTTCGCGGGGACAACGTTCATCTTGCTCGCAAGGATGCACCGCACTGGATGGAAGGTCTTTGTTGCATTTTAAAAGGCCAGGTCTGAGAAAGTGGTGATGAATGGGCGGCATTAGGCGGGTTTTGTTTAGGCATTGGAATTGGCATATTGCATCATAGACATCTCCCATTCTGTACTTATACCCTCTCCAGCTAACTTATATCTAATATCTGGAATGGCATAGTTATGCCCATGATCTAGGACTGGCTTTCGAATCTCAAAGAACTGTGTTTTTCATAGCTGACAGCTTTCTCGTCTGCCACAGGCTACCTTGGCTAACGTGTGTCTTGCTGTATTGCCAGCTTTCCAAACTTGAATTTCGCAACATGCGAGCAGCCAACAAAGCTTTCTTGAAGAGGTCATAGGAATATGTGGACCAAAAGTCTTCTCATGAAAAACAGTAATGAAGCTACTCGCCAGCGACTGCAATACAGTCATCTACATACATACGAACCCAAATGTTATGTTCATATTATGCCAGATTTGAATTCAGTGTTATCTTGAACCCGTAAAGTGTTTTGCGCTACTTCTCCTTTCCGTTCAATAATATTTCTGGCGTAAGGGCACATCGTACGCGCTCTCCGCTCCTGCAGCTTCATCGACTTTTCTTGGGCGAGACCAAAGTCTACATATGTTGATGTCTTACCGTGGATCTGACATGCTTGTACAGAGGGTTTTTAATGTTAAATTTGATGGACTTCCCCGGCTGTCGTTAGAAACCGCGGTACCAAGGCCTGACAAAACTTTGAGAAGCGTGTTTTACATAATAAGAGAAAGGGCTCTGGCGGACTTCAAGTACGTGACGAGTAAGCGAGAGAAGCTCGCTTCCTCTCATTTTTGTCAACGATATCTATATTGAAGCCCCAAGAATCGCTTCGAATACTTTATACCCTATCAGCCGTTAGGACAACATTTCGCCCCATCAAGTCCCCCATTTCAAACGCTCGAACGATGATATTGCCACCCGCCCCCTTTCATCATAGAGTGCCTCACAAGGCAGGCCACCACGATGAGTTAATTACAGCAATCTTCTATAGCTACCTCATATTTGGCCTCCTGAGCTACGCTTGCATCACCAAGCTTCGAATTACAAGCCTACCGGATTGGTATTACTACACCAAACGCGACGCCAAATCCAAAGTCTTTCTTGGGCTATGGTATTTTGTTGTGCCTCTTTTATGGCCTCCAGCCCTTCCGCTCTGGCTCCTCATTGTGCTACGGAATAGACACTGGACTTACCTCAACAGCAGTGCAGACGCAACGAAGAGTGAAGGAGGCAAAACGGGATTGCAGAGAGAAGATACTAGCGGACAGAAGTGCGAGGGACGTCCACTGGATGACGAGAATATCTCTTTGAGTGAATGAAGTACAGTGAATGGGCAGGAGTTGGTCGATGTTCTAGAGTGGAACATGTCTCGGATTTCGCAAGAATCAGGTCACAAGGCTTTGGAGAAGAACCCCGAGAAAGGCAGCGACGACCACACGGGACCTGAAGCGTTGCTTGGGGGGTCATGGGAGGGCGCAGGATACTTGAGAGATCAATGGACATTGCCTACAACATCGGAGCGTGGGGGCTGGGAGCTGCAACGGCTTCGAGGAGGAGTTAATTAATGGCGGTAATGGACTTCAAGATATTGCTTTTGTATGTAGTAGTTTGGTGTACGCAGTAAATTGAAATACTGATCTCTTTGCGTGAGGATAGGCTGGCGTAGTTATATCCCTAACTTGAATACAATGTAAGGCCTTACCTACTAAACCTGGTAGACTTCATTGCTATTTAGAAGGCCAGACGAGCCTCTAAATATACTTTTCGGTCACCGTATCAGTCATTACTTTACTCCAGAGTAGCAAAAAGGGATCAACAGCGTCAAACATCAAAAACACTGCGCCGAGGGGGAATCGAACCCCCGGCTCCCCGACGCTGCTTGATGGCAACGGAGAATTTTACCACTAAACCATCGGCGCTTGTGATTGGTAGATCTGAATTTATTCCAACTTAAGTGGAGATACGCTTTGCCTACGCGTGGATCAATGCTTGGAGTTCACGACATCCTCAGAGAAGGTCACCCCTGACTGCTGGATTCTTTAAACAACCTAATAAGTCCTTTGGAACGATAATAAGAACAATGATTCTCACGAATCATGATTTTAATATTAATGTATAAAATAACAGAGATGTGAAGTTTGTATTTGACCATCGCAACACAATGAAAACGAAGCTTGAGCCTAACTACATGGATTTTAGCCAACGTAGTATCCTGTTCAATTAGAAAGAATCCCTCTTCTCTACGAAGACATCTAGGCCATTCTGAACAACGAAAAACGTGGCATGAGCCTTCAGTGGGCGATCCATATTTACCAGCTTAAAACTGAAGTCCCTGAGTAACCTAGGCACTACCTTATTGATCTCCAATAACGCCAGGTTACGTCCTATGCAAACGTGGCTGCCTCCTCCAAACTGTCAAACAAATCAGTAACTGCTCCGTTGCCATTACAAGTTAGCTTACCTGGAACATGTATCTCTCCATTCTCTTTGATTCGTCAATGGTTGTCATCCATCGTTCTGGACGGTACACATCGGCATCACTGCCAAAAGTCGCCTTGTCTCGATGCAAGACCCATCCGTTAACCGCAACTTCTGTACCGCCAGGAAAGAAGTGGCCGTCGAACTCGGCACCTTCTGGAGGGACAACCCGGGTGATGTTGAGTCCCACGGCAGGCCGCACGCGCATTGCCTCCTTGAGGCAAGCCTGAAAATATTGTAACCTCTGAGCCTCTGTCCATGAAATGTTGCCGGTTGGTGGAATATCGCCTGATTTGACGGCGGTCACAATCTCGTTGACAAGTTTGGTGTGAATGTGCGGTGCGGACAGTACATGCCAGAATAATGACTGCATAGTAGACGCTGTCGAGTCTGAGCCAGCGAATCTGTTCAGGTTAGCTCAGACTCCCTTTGCAAAAGCAACTCAACGGGTTAAAGTGTCCACTCACATGGCTCCGTGAGCAACGGCAAAGACGTCACCCTCCGTGAACTTCTCTGGATCCTTCAAGTGACCCTTGATCAAGCTTGCCAACAGGTCCTGCCTTCCATCGCCGTTCCGCAACATACCTTCGCTATCCTTGTCAAACGGCCGCCTTCTGTCCATCTCGCTCAAGGCAATTCGCGTAATGGGTGCATTTCTGGTGTCATAACTAGGGAACAGCTTCCACAGCGGGTTCCGACGAAGTATGAAATCTACCCAAGGGACCTGTCCGACAATCCCATTGTACGCTTGAGAACGATCTATGGTTGCGATTGCATCTTCCACGTCCTTGCCTTCAGCCAGAAATCCGAAACTTCGTGAAAAAGCAACTTCCCCAAGAACGTCGAACGCGAAGTAATGTAGCCATGCACCTAAATCAACAGGATTCCTAGCTCTGCGGCCGGTGGAATCTATTGTGAAAGCGTCTAGCTTCGTCATCAACAGATCAATGGTGTCGTCGATGAAGGGGCTTAATTGTTGCATTGCCGCGATGCTGTAGGGCACGTTGGCAACCTTCTTTTTGCGTGCATGAGCCTCCTCATTGACTTCAGTAAATATGTCCGGATTCTCTGGTGGCGGGAAAACTGCGTAGAACCCTGTCTTGTAAAAGCGTTTTCCAGCACTCAAGACATGTCGAGCCAGGTCCGGTGAAGCCAGGGAGACCTCATTCGGTGCGATGCGTACCACTGGGCCATACTTGCGATGTAAGGCTATGTGGTGGAGGTTTGAGCGGCCCGATGAGGTGATAATAACTTTCCAGAGACGAGTGATCGATGCAAGGAATGGGCCTGGGTAGCGGCGAAGAGGGGAGAGATAGCGGGTACGCAGGATATGCCCTAGCAGGACCAGAGGTAGAAGAACTGGCCAGTAGCGCAGGATCAGGAGAGCGGCCGTTTCGGAGTATGTGTGGCCAGCACCGTTCGAGTCAAGGAACTCGAGACGAGAATTCATGATTGGCTATACTGATGTCTTGCGCCTAGAGGGAGCTCAAATACCTGCAAGAGTATAGAGCCGTAACAGACAGTTGTACTGGTGGTAAAGGATGCCACGACTCAGTGCTCCAGGAACAATTGGTCGACCATAGATAATGATGGCGGGCAGGCAGGGAGATTTCATTACAATTTAGCTAGAAGCCCGAAAAAGTGTCTTTGCTACTGGAGCAAACGATCCAATACATATATGAGACTTGAACCTCGTATCATTCTAAGACATGATCAAGCTTGTTACTCAGCCGATAGCATATACCGCAAAATAGTGTTTGAACCGGGACATACAATTGGTGTCCGATTAGTTCAACGGCCAATAGAATAATTGCCGATGAACACCGGAAGTCACGGCTGTTATTGGAGTTGATGATGCGGGGAGACGTGTGATGCGGGGAGAAGAAGGATATGGAGTGGCTTCGTTAAACTGTCGATCCCGAACAAGGAACGATTAAAATAAGTAGTAGGTGCTTGGAAATTATTGTATCTATGTGGTTGAAATCTGCAGATGATATGAAATACGAATCCGAGCAGAATACAGCAGCGTATGACAGGTGAGCAGGAAAAGTATCACAAGGCAAGGCCATGGATGGCTGACAGGATGTTGGCGACAACTGCAGATGTCAGCACAGGGGAAGGGTAGTCTAATATCCTTCGAATCCAATGCAGGACCGCTGTTTAGCGCCTTTCACGACTTTAGAAACTAACAGTTGGCCAGTTTTAGGTCTGGGAAGGGACAAGGCGAGGATGAAATAGGCACAATGTTCGTTGAGGTCCAACATCTCGAGACGCTCACTAATCACAGTTCAGATCGTGCATTAGGGTTCACTTTCGCGCTTGGGAAAAGTTACTCATGAGTCGCAGGTATTGAATGATTAGCGAAATCGGAGGTTTGAAATGATGAGCCTCATCAAAGTCGACATCACAGCTACCGAGCCTGGGTACGTTGTGCTCCATATGCGGAGACTTGCGGAGATCGTACGGGATCTCAACAGAAGACCTGACAGATCGGAAACTACCCGAAGGCGATGGGAATAGAGGGGCGTCCATCGGTTATACGACGGGGTTTGCGAATGGTTAACACGAGGAAAACTTGTGTGGAGTCAAGAGATCCCGAAGGCGCAACTACGAGGCAGATTGATGAGAGGAGGATGCACGCAGGACTCTTGACAGAGTAGTGCAGAGGCATGACAGCACCGCTGGGCTCGCAAGTTGTCCTGTCACTTACGGGAGAAGGTCAAAGAAGCGCGCAGAGACAAGAGAAACAAAGCTACGACCGTCGACACTCTGTGAACGGGGATAGCCCAAGCTACATGGCCGTGGAGATATCGAAAGCGGTTTCCCACACGGCGGATGGGGTCAAACGGAACATCAGACACGAGGCCACCAGCATGGCCTGCGTTACACGACCCTGTTACCCTCCCCAGTCAGTTTTCACACGCGGTGGCTAGGCTGGACGACTGTACTGTGCAGTTCTGGCGACTTCATCAGAAGCCAAATGAGAGAGATTTAGGTAAGGCTGATGGCGGTAGAGCTGCTTGACTCGGTAAACTTTCAACTAGTTGCACTTTGATTTGCCCGTAGGCGTACCTTTCATCAAGCAAGGAAATTGGCACAATGTCGCTTCTACTGATATGAAAGCCTTCTTCGTCGAGATATCGTTCTCGGGTTGCGTATTGATCAGACATACAAAATGTCAGGGAGCGCTTCAAGCCCACTCGAAATCGGGCTTCTGCGAATATCAAAATTGTTTTGCCCGGGCGCGTCAGGGATATTGGGCGGATAACGCCATGTTTGGTTAGTAAGGCAGAACAGCCTATGGCTAATCAAGGAACTGTGGAACTGTTGATCACGTTCCTAAACTGTCTGCGGGCAGGCGGGAAACTCCAGAGTTTAAAGAGACGAGGCCACCTAGCTGGGCAAGGTTGTCGTCAGTCATCAAGGTGAAGCAGGGACCTCACGCCCAACCAATACACGTATTGGCAGGGAATGGCGTCCAAGCTGCCTGACATAGCCAGCCCAGGCATGTTATCCAAAAGAAGCAGGAGGGGGGACGATCTGCGGTGAGACTCAAGGGCTGCTTGATTTGAGTGTGTCCGTACTTAAACGTGCATGTTGTCGTTTGAGAGATAAGATGCAGTGGGCGCTGTGTGACAGATGCAGACCCCACTAAGAAGGCTAGTTGGGTTTCGTAAATTGTCGATGTCCCTGGGGTACTCCCGGAGGCTCCAGATCGGTACTGTTGTGTACGGTCCCATTCCTCTTCACTTTGGGGGCCGCGCTTCCAGGGGAGAGAGGTCGAAATCTGGGGTTAAAACAGGTCGCGCGTGGCTCTGTCATAGGGCAGCCCTTAAGTCTGGGTTTGGTCCGCGTCTCTGCAGTTCTCACCGATACCTTATGAAGAAGATGGGCTGAGAAGCGGTAACTTGAAGCTCCCGGAAGAGTTCACCTTGAGCTTACACACACATTAGACTCCCTTAGACGGGTAGAATGAAGGATGAACAGGGTGAAAATCGGAAGAACGATGTGTATCAGTAGCTGTGGAAAGGTATTCTAGTATCTTCTGAAGACAGGATTGGCAACTACCGTATTCGGCTCTGCCCAAGACGCCATGACTTGAGACCTTTCACAGGCATCATTTGCCCAGTGACCTTGACGTCAGAGGGCACAGCTTACGCCATGTCGATGGCAGGGTTGCGCTAAGATGTACACCCCTTTGATGTAGTGATATTACCGTACCCATTTACATGGGGCCAGAGCTCGCCGCCCTCCGCCTAACACGATAAATAACAATGAGACACTGGTCCGCAGTTCTCAAAGAAGGGGTAGAGGAAGGCCACTAAAACCGCAGGGCAACAACGGTGACCGGGTAGAAATTGCTCCCTGTTCTAAGAAAGCAGGGCGATAGTGCAGCGGCGACCTCGGCATTATGTCTGTTCTCTTCGCGCTGATCGTGGCTGCTACCAGAATAACGACTGTACATTGACAACTACGTTATCCTCCAGTAAACCTATCGGAGGCAGGCGGATTATGGAAACAATGTCCTTTTGTCTCGTGCGATTAGCGCTTATACCAGGATTCTTCCCTCAGTGGAGTGTCATGCCATGCAACCCGCGGATGTAACCATGAAACTTTCAGCGGAATGCCTGTCGCGTTTTCGCTAACGCATGTGCTTAGCGTTGAGACTGCCAGAAGGAAAGTGGTAGCAAACATGCAAGGCAGCCAGGCGGACTGCTAATAGCATCCCTCATCTAGCACCCTCTCTTATGCCTGTCAAAGCCTGAGAGTAGAGAGGACTGACATGAACTGATGTGGCCATCAGTGACAAATTATATCAACCTGTAGTCTCTCTATCCTCGGGGCTAAAAAGAGAACGTTGCAATTTGCGTAATTGTTTTTTTTTTTTTTTGGGGAATCAAGAGGCTCATTGCCCACAGCCACCGTAGCCAAGACGACTGGAGTAGTGTAACATTTGGCCTCCCACGTGGATAATTCGGGACGAGTAAATTGCTTCCGAGAACGACAGCACGCGAGGTACGATTCAGTTACCGCTTAGCAAGCATGGCAGAACATAGCATAAGCATGTCTAGCGGCATACCACTAAAGTGCTCATTTAAGCGGCTTTCCAGTTGCTTTTGTCAAGATGCTAAACCTCTTCAGAACACCACCGTGAGCTGCTTCTTGACTACCAGCTTGGCTGACCTAGAGGGTAATCGTTAGCGGTCTTCGCTTGCTGGTGCTAGTTGTCAAACCCTGGAAGGATGGGATTCAAAGCGCTGACAGGGATGTCAGCATGTGTCCTTAGCGAGTCAAATTACATTCACACAGGAATGACTAGGACAGGCTCTACCGGTTAAAATGGGGAATGGCTATGATTTGATGAACATGACGGATGAATGATCGGATATCTAGAGATAATTATACTTCACACGGAAGACGACAGACCAATGCTTAGCCACTCACGAGTTGACTCTTTCGAAGAATGCATCGGTAACAATGTAGCCAGTTCTTTTGCAGACATATACGGGACAGTGCAACGCGGCGCAGCAAGCATTGTTGGCAGCGCATTGTTTCAATTTTCAGTCCTGTGTTTAAATAGAAACCAAACCAAGCCAGGCCAAGCCAGATCAACTGGCTTCGAGGGCGCCATGTGTCCCATGTCCTTGTCCACGCCTTCAAGATGTGTCGCTAGTCCCTGACGGGCACTTTCCAAAAGCAAATAGCGTGCAATTACATGAACAGATCAGAACGGGGCCAGGAAACAGACCGGTCGAGGTTTCTTTTTGGCACTGAGTCTTCGTTGATGCATTGGAGTACGGGTACCAATCTGTTCCTTGCGCCAGCTACATGCGGTTCTGCAGCAGGTCTTGTCAAACTTAACCAAGACGAGGGCCCGCAAGCTAATCCCAAGGCCACGTTCCAGGACTCTTTACCAGTGCCCCAGCGTATGTGTGCTGCTGCAAATATCCATTCAAGCTCTGCTATTCCGATAGCACAGCCCAACCCAGCAACGGTGCTGGTTTAGGGACAGACTCGGTTATTGATACGATAAGACCAAATCATCCCACAGATGACTAGAAAAGGCAGACAAGACAGTTGACTCAATTGCTACTGTGCTCTGCCCCTAAGTGCTCAGCATGTAATGGCATCAAGCTACCCTTGTACTGGCGCTATCCGGGAGCTCCCCTGCTGGGGAAAACGGCGGCCCCAGGCTTAGGCCACACACAGGAAAGAAAGTCAGCAGAACAGCATCTGCCTCCATCTGATCTTCAATGGATTCTTGATGACCCTACGCTAGAAATCAAGGCCCAAATGTCTTTCAGGACGTCGATGGAGAAAGTCCCTTGCCCCGGTCTAAATCCACACCCACCCTTATCCCCATCCCCCTCACATTCTGTTCACTCTTTTTGTGGTTGGGCCCTCTGCTACTGGCCTTTTGGCACACTGAACATCCGTGCAGGGGCATGGGAAAAAGTCAAAACAGGCCACTTTTTGCGACGGGCGTGCCCACAATGTGACTGCGACGTTTCAGGGGGGCAGCAGTGTCGCAAACAAGACCGCTGGTTGAAGCAAAGCGAAGCGTCCAAAGCCCAACTGTGTGTGCATGTTGCAAAGTACCTGTAGCATTCTTCATTGAGGCCATCAACTCAAGGTATACATACATATTGCCTTCCCCTGAGACGCACTGACAGGTGTGGGAGCGTCCTTGACTGCATATTATGCAGCAGCGTACTAGTTTTGATTCCCGCATGCGGCCTGCTGTCCACTAATGTTTATTCATGGGTGTCAGATACGGACTCGGTCCTAAGGTGAGTTGGGAACACGACGGGCTTGATGGATGGGGGAGGGATGGGGTTTGTTGGTACTAGTACATTGACGCATCCATCTCCCTAACCACATTTGCATGCAAAAGGGTCTATGGTAACTTGTATACACCCATCGACTAACTTAGTTCTAGCTGGGGACCCCTAATCCTTTCAACCATTTTATCCATTCCGTCGCCCTTCAACTTCCTTTTAGACCGTCAAGGGGACAAGCTGGGGACGCTTTAAACACCCAAACAAGCCAAGTACATCGGGCTGCTTTTGCCTAATTCACAATCTCGCACTGCATCCTACGCACATTACATCTGCCCCTCCATGTTACCGTTGTCTTTCTCACCTACATACATATACATGCTCACTACATAGTAATCCGCAATTGCTTGCTTACTCACTCCTGTACCCAGCCTGGACCTTTTTTTTTTTTTTTTTGTGGAGGGGTTTGTTTTTTCTTCTCTCATTCATCCCCGCCCCCCCTTCGTCCAACCCTCGGCTCGTCCTAGTCATACTCCCATTCTTAAAAAGGGGGGATGCATGATACTTGTGTCTACCTATACCTCTACGCCTATACCAAGCCGCACTAGACCAGACCAGACCAAACCAGCCCAAACTGCTTGAGTCTCCGTCAAGATATCGAACCTCTTTACTCATAGCCACCATGGATCAGACCGCTCCCTCGGCCTAACAGCTCGATCAAATCCATGCGCGCCATGCCCGAAGCTTATTTCCACCTCCCAGGCCCCCCCTTACAGTCTTAACTCCGTACCCTCTCGACAACCATAACGTAACCTCACTTTTACATCTCACATTGTCCTGTGACCCTCTCGCCATTTACGATCCTGAACAACGCTGTCCTCCGCTACTCAGTCTCTCACTGTCGCCCTCGATCCACCCTCCCACACGTAAATCAAACCGAACCTGACGCTTCCCACCCGCATCCCCTCATTGCGCGGAACAGAGCAGAACAAAGCGGAGCCTTGCGGTGTAGGCAGTCATAACTGAACTGAAAACGACGACAGGAATTTCCGGCATCGACTCAAGAGACAGGAGACAAAGCAGAGCTCCAGAGACGCCACGCAAGATATTAATCATCCCCGTCCCCGCCGACAACGTCTTCGACCCAGATTTCACCTGTGTCACTGTGTTTCCCCCACAGAACTCTGTCTGTTGGAGCACCTCGAATGGCCCACCCCACCGGACACTGATTCACAATGGTGAGTCGAGCTGCCCATTCATTCTCTCCATGACTTCTCCCCTCCGTCGCTCTGCTTAGGCGCCGAGGTTTTCGAGCACCAACATTCTGGGTCATTGCATATCGTGACTTGTCCTTGAACCTTTCCTTTCTTTACCACGACACAATGGTTGATTGCCCTGCCCTCATCCATTTGCTAACCATTCCCTAGCCCGTTGCAAAGGCTTGCGCGCCGTGCTACTACCAAAAGTCGAAATGTACTTTCTCAGAAGGTAACCCGCAATGCGACCGGTGTATGATGAATGGCCGGGATTGCGTCTTTGTGCGCCCCGTGCCGCGATCGGCTGTCAAAGGCCGTTCCAAAGTCGCTATACGGAACAAGATCATGGGTATAAACGGCAATGGCAATGGTAACGTGCCATGTCCTACGCCTGTTCCCCGAAAACCTAGCATGCCTAGCATAGTCTCGACGACAACGTCAGCCGTCACCCGCGTAAACCCAGCATCGTGCGCATCGTCACGAAAGCCCAGTGTCGCCTCTGTCACATCGAATGGCGCCGGCAGCCCGCCCGACGACACGTCCTCGGAATCATCGTCCGATTCGGCTTCCAGCCCCCCGTCCAAAATCCTCGATTCCCTCAGCCCATTTGGCAGCACGTTAGGTCGGTTGGATCATGTGGAACGGACGACACTCTCAAGGCTATTGCACAAGTCCAACTTTATGCAATATTTTATCTCGCCGACATTTGTCGACAGTATGCAGCTCGACATGACTGTCCATTTGTTCTCCATGTTTGACCAGGGCAAAGACGCCTACATCGCAATGTATAGCGCCTTTGCCGCGGCCATTGGACTGGATACGGGCGAGTACGATCCAGATGTGAATCTTCACCGAGGAGCAATGGCCGTCGAGCAGTTGCGGTCATGTCCTTTACCGACACTCAAGCGCGAAGAGCTGCTACCGTGGGCGGGACTGGGGCTGGGAATCGTATACTTTTCAAACATGGCCCTCGGCACGAGCGCGGCACCGGTCCGTCGCTATGTCCTGAGCCACATCCGTCACCTCCTCGGAACATCGCTGATTTCCAGCGAGCGGACACATTACATTCTCGTTTTCATGACGGCAGTCGACATCAACGAGTGCCTCATGCAACGCGAGCTGCCGGTTTGCGGGATTGCTCCCCCGGAAGATGGACACGTGGATGCATACCTGGGTGTTTGCATGCCGTTACTACAGTATTTGTACAAACTAAGCAGGATTAGCTACAGCCTTTACCACGAAGTCGACGTCGACGAGCAGAAGCAGGCGCTGGAAGATGTGCAGCAGGAAATTGAGGCGTGGCAACCGCACATTCCGCCAGACTTCACGAACCGATTCACCACGAGCGAGGTCATTCACATGCTGGCTCAAAGCCGCATCTACAAGACGGCAGCGCTTCTCTTCATTCACAGATTACGATACAAGTTTGGCGAGAGGGACGACATGGCATCGGCAATGGCAAAAAGCATCATGTCCGATCTCAAGATGACCCTGACGGTATCGCAAGAGACGCAACGTTGCGTCAGCTTTCCCTACACTCTCGCATCCATCGAGGCGAAAGATGCGGCCGAGAGAGAAACGGCGCTGGACACGGTGAAATCGCTGATGGACAGCTCCAACACCAAGTACCGCAAAAACATGGAAGCTTTCCTCAAGGGCATGTGGGATGCCAGGGACGCCAACCCCGGCACGTCATGGCTTGATCTGGTACCTAAGCTTCCGCCGATTTCGGTGGGCGTATAGGCGGGAAAACTTTCGCCATTTTTTTCAATTCCGATGCTGAAACTTTGAAGACAATACGATTTATAACGTTACGAGAGACCATCAGATATCAACTTTTCTTCGTCTTTTTTTCCTCTCTCTCTCTCTCTCTATTTTTATCCTATTTAAATGGCTAATGGGCTTTTTTTGTTGTGTAATTCTTTGTATGAAGCGAGCCACATGATGCCTGGGGCCTCTTCCCCCCTACGTTTTCTGGATATTTGAAAGAAAGAACCTCGTCACGTATTCGAGGGCTGATCCACCAGATGTTTTTTTTTTTTTTTTTTTTTTTTTACTAGGCGCGTTACTCGCGGCAGAGGCAGATGATATGTAGCAATGATTGAATTTCCACGTGGTCGGGAAAAAAAGGGGAATAGTTGTTTGGCTCTAGAGATTCTTGATGGGAGGAGTGTACATGGTTTGGGAAACCCTGCTGCCCACGGGGGGGATGAGTACAGGAACGGACGAGTATAGGGAGGGCCTTGACGAGCAAAAAGCAGTGATACCACTCTCTCTCGTTTCAACATCACTCAATACAGATTTCACAGTTGTTGATGCCAATCAATCTGAACCAATAGCCATATTGCGAATATGTGTACTATACTGCGTCTCGGCCCTCATAGCCGGCTGTCATAAATGTAGCCCAAACTCTAAAGCTATCTCCCCCACATTGCATTTGACTTTGGAGACATCGGGCTTTATGCCAGACTTGGGCTGTGAACTCTGTGTCTAGAACGCGCATGAATCAGGCTCATGTATTAGTGGAAAACAACCTTTTGGCCCTTCCCGACGCTGTCGGATTGCGCTGCGGATATGCGCTCTCACACTTATTTCCTTTGAAGCGGAACAAACGCAAGGCGAGAGCGGCTGCCCTGCATTGGATACGCCTGCATTGGATGACACCACATGGCGCCAGCCAGACATTACTCATTCGCTGTTTGCATTCTCAACTCACAGGAATCCCTCTTCGCCTGCCGCCCCATCCGTGGACCCGACAAACGGTGCACGTTCGCCCAAAGGAAACACAGCCTCGGCTACTTGGAAGGCCTACAAGGAGGTTCAAGGCTCGTGGAGGTCGGTTTCCCGGTCCGGACAATTTTCAAGAGCACACAAAGACTGCGAGAACGTCGGACTATGGGCTTTCACTTATGCCATCGCGAAATCTTTCGCTAGAAGGTTTATTTAACTTCCATCTTTTTACATGATGGAAATGCGGTTGTTCCTCAAAGCGTTGGTGGTATTCTGGGCATTGTATTAGATGGGCATGTCCCTGCATTTTTGAGAGGTTGCTTCGGTTGATTTGCTGTAGCTTTTGGTTGAAGATCGGCGATGGGCGGGCCGGAAGTCAGCAGTCTGAGTTGGGGTGATCCCGTCCACTCGTGAAGGTGAGGTCTTTGGAGATTTGATAGTGGCCTCATGTTGACATTTGGGTATCCATGGTAGGACGAACTTTGTCTCAATTGCGAGGGGCACCAACTTGGGTCATCTTCGCCTATAGATAGAGGGCCACATGCAGGTCATATCATGGCACGACGAACCCCCCCCCCCCCCACCAATTTTCCCTTTCTGCCCCGCCACGAATGTCATGATGATCATGACAGACCCTTGAACAAGTAATCAGATTCATGAGGAAAGGGATCAAGTTCATTGTAGCAGATCCGTCGGCCAGACTTACTCTGAACGATAGCGGACCGCCGAGATCAACGTATAGGGAATGAGAAGAGGGGCAAGACACGTGGGGGGGTTGTTCGACGCATTCGGCAAGCAAGGCAAACCTTATTTACATTGTTGCAGGAGACTTTTTCGGGAATAGGCACGCATGCGGCGGAGGACGCGCGCTTCATAGTTAATCACCGCGCGGGCGTTCACGAGGGTGACTGACAGTGTCTTCGCAGAGACGATAGTGTACATAGTAGAGCCATAGCTTGTATGTAAGCTTAAAGGAGACTCCAAATAGTTAAACGTAAAACCATTCGAAAGGTTTCGGATCATCAGAAGCGTACGCGTCGAATTGACTCAAGTCAACTATCGGTATGCTTTTGCTTCCTGTGAATAGCGATGGCCCCCCCCCCCAGCGAATAGCACCCAACCATGTGACGCAAAGTCCCCGGGCGGGCCACCTTTTTTTCTTTGTGGAGAATATATTTTCGGTCATGATTCAGTTGCCTCTCATTAAGTCCGAAGGAGAGACGCCATGGCACGTGAGGGGGCCGATTGCTCGGCCTCGGCATCATGCTGACCGCCGACGCCGAGAGAGCTTGGCCATCGACATAGTCTCAGTCCGCTCACACTCTTGTAGCTGGGTGACAGTCGTCCCCCCCCCCCAGTCAGATTCTGAATTTGTGAGAAGCCAAGAACTTTTTTTGAACCCTGTGTTATGTCACAGCGAGGGAGGCTGTTGTCTGATATGCCACTGACACACTCCACCTCAGTCGATACCGGCTCCATGGGCTCGGAAGCGTCACCCACCCCGCCAGACCTGCGGCCCTTGCCATCAGAACGCCGCCCTGAGACGAGGCCATCTCCAGACCAATCACAGCCGCAGCATGCCAACGCTGCGAGCGGAAGTGGGATAGGAACAGGTAGTGGCCGTAAAGTCGAACGATCATGTACCCTTTGTCACCGCCGCAAGATCCGCTGCGACAAGAAATCGCCCTGCTCGTCATGTGCCCGCGGCGGATTTCCCTGCTTCTACCCGCAGGCGGGGCAGCCGGTCCGCCGGGTCCGTAAAACCACCATTGCCGATGTAGCTAGTCGGATCTCGGACCTGGAAAAGACACTTGTCGCCGGTGTGGGCCAGCAACATTTTCGGGGCCGTGGCTCGCCCGCGGATGGGCCGGCACCGTCGGCGGCTACTGCTGCTACGTCGAGCTGGGATTCTGGTCGGTCAATTGCTGGATCGGCAGGATTTCAGGGACCAACGACCACCTCGTCTTCCGGAGTACCTGAGAAGGGCACCAGTGATGAGATTTTGGTGAGGAAGGGGACGTCTAGTCAGTATTTTGATGAAGTTCTCATCTCTCGGGTGATTGAAGAGGTAGGTGAATTATGCTTGTCAGCCAACATGTCCATGTGATGTTGCCAGACTAACCATGCATGCGAAAAAGGAACATGACATACAGTCAGTGTTGACGACGCCGACTAGCGAGCCTTCTCCAAAGGCAGCCCCCTCGCCGTTCAACCCCATGGGCATACTCTCAAGTCCAGATCTCAGGTTGAATCTTGCTGACCTCATTCCTCCGAAATGGGGTGCGATAGAGCTGTGGCGGAACTACACCGATAACATTGAACTGTGTAACAAGATCTTACACAAACCGACGGCTGAGGTAGTCATCTACACGGTGATAGACGACCCAGACAATGCCCAGCTTGAGGCAATGGCTCTCATGTTTGCCGTCTTCTTCGTATCTGCCATTGTCCTCGATCCAAGTACGGTCCAAAGGATCACGGGCGAAGACAAAGTTACCGCCTTACATCGCTTCAAGGTTGGCTTGGAGCAATCATTTGCCAAAGCCGACTTTCTTGAACATCCTTCGGTCAGACTACTAGAAGCACTAGCTGTTTACCTGGTGAGTTTTATCTTGCGGCTCACTCGTCTCGGTCTCAGTCTGTTAACCCTTCTCCCAGGCAGCTCTTCGGATACATAACCCCGGCCGTGGCCTCTGGACATTAAACGGCCTAGCTATCCGAGCCGCCCAGTCTATCGGCCTACACCGCGACGGAACGAGGCTCGGCCTTTCTCCCTTCGAATCAGAGATCCGTCGCCGGTTGTGGTGGCATCTGGTCGCACGGGACGGAAGAGCGTCCGAAGACTACGGCATCCAGAACCCGATTTCCTTCAACCTCCAAGCCGGGGTCAGCTTCCCCTCCAACCTCGATGACAACGACATCTACCCGGAGATGAAGGAGCTGCCATCCCCGAGGCCAGGCTGGACGCAACTCACGCTCCCGCTCATCAACATTCAAATAGCACGCACATGGCATCGACTGGCACAACTAGCGACAGAGTGGAAGGAAAAGCCAGCAACGGAGGCTCTAAGGGTACAGATAGTGAACGAGCTGCGCGACTACGCCGAAGGCTTCCTAAAGCACTGCAATCCCGTCATTCCGCACCAGCGGCAGACGCTGCTGATTTCGCGCTTCATCATACAGAAGATCGATCTCGTCTCACAGCAGCAGTGGCTTAACCTTGAACGCCCAGAGGCCCGCGAGTCGTTCGCTACGGAAGAGAATCTCAACAGGGCGCTGGAGATCCTCGAGGCCGGCATGAGTCTCGCGTCCGACGAGTTACTGCGGCCGTACCGCTGGTCTATGCGCGCGTACCCGCAGTACCACATGATTCTTTACACCCTGTGGCATCTCTGCGTGAGGCCGGAAGGGCCCAACGTGGACCGAGCGTGGAGGGCAGTAGATGCCTCCATGGAAAATGTGAGGCATGTCGGTGTCGCGTCCGGCCCAGCGGCGAAAATGACGGTGCTGGAGGCGTTGAGGGCGAAGGCTTTAGCCATGCGCCAAGGGGTTGTACAGCAAGGTGCTAATAGCGGCGGCGACAAGGAAAAGGAGGCGTATCCGACTCCGGGAACAACCGAGGAGAGGCCAGAGGCGGAAGGGGTGGAAAGTGTTCTGGATGGGATGGCAGGTGTTGATGGGATGGAATGGAATGCGAGTATGCAGGACTTCCCTGATTGGAGCACATTGATGACGGAGTTCCAAGTGGATGGGTTGGCATTCCCGAGTTACCTTGACTAGAAGATACCCCTCCTAAGAAAAGTCTTTTGAATATCCATCAGGGGCACTTGTGAAACACTCGCGAGAAGACCAAGTAAGTGAGCCAATGTCGCAGATGAGGCTTCTCAGATGTTGGGGATATCAGTATGGGTGGTGTCGAATGAGTGTGTTACTTCCATGATGCAGAAACAGCCTGAATGTAATCATTTGCTCGTCCCCCCGCGGTAAGAGCGAGGTTAGATGCTTGGGCAGAAACCAGATTTAACATTGGATGAGCCGCCGCTCCCCGGTTCCATAGTCGAAAGTGCGGCAAAAGTGCGAAAGTTGGGGGACCCCAAAGTTTGATCCCGAAGTTTCGGAAGCGAGCATTTTACTCGCCCCAATTTCGTATTCCCTGCTTACCAACTCGGCTTGCAGTCGGGACAGTAGTTCTTGATTCTAGTGTCGGGAGTTGCCCGACATCAACTCACCAAAAGGGCGCAAACATGCCACGTCCGTGTTTTCATTGTGGACTTTGATGATGCGAGATTAAACAGGACTTCGGGATTGGCTGCAGAGTAATCCTCCATCTGCAAGTCCCAAACTCGATACAATAATCAACAGCCACAGAGGTACGGCGTTGGCTACTAAAGAGTGCGGTGCGGGGTGACTGGTATGGTATCACCATCCAAGGTAGATATTGCGTCAGGCCGGGTTCGGCCCCGACCCACCGAAACCAATGCCATCTCCAGCCCGGCGCCGGTACGTCTTGGGACATTGATAAATGCGTTGGGGGTCTGCAAAAGTGTCTTGCATTTTGTTAGTGCATGTTCTGCAGCGGGAAGGTTTATTACGGTTTTGCATCATGGGTTCCAACGGTCAACAACTTCAAGTCGCCATCGTCGGTGCCGGGATTGCTGGCCTGACGTCGGCTATCGCGCTGAAGAACCACCCTGGCATTAATGTACAGATCTATGACAAGGCCAAGGAACTGCGGGAGGTCGGCGCATCGATTGCGCTGGGTCCGAATGGATTGAGGACGTTGGAAAAGCTGGGCATTCACAATGCGCTCGACGATGAGATTGCTTTCCGCAACAAGTCGGGCTATCCCATGATCTACCGGTAAGCACGATTCTGACCGTCGACTTTTCACAACAGAAACTTATTCTTTCTAGTCACTACAAGACTGGCGAGATCGTCTCAGTCGACGAGCACCACGGCGATGTTGAGCCACGTCACAAGACAGCTCGTTTCCACCGGCCGCACTTGCAGCAAGCCCTATTGAAGCATATTGAACCTTCGCGGATTCATCTCAACAAAGCCTTCCAGAGCATCTCCAACGGTGATTCAACAGGTCAGCTGAAAATCACATTTACCGACGGCACGACCATCACAGCCGACATCCTCCTTGGTGCCGACGGCATCCACTCCGGGGTACGGAGCTTTTACGTCCCATCGTCCCGATCGAAGTGGACCGGCTGGACGGCCTTCCGCGCAGTCTATCCCATCTCACACGTCGCGCACATTCCCGACATCCCAGAGGAGGCAGAGCACTGGTGGGGCGTCGATAGGACGTGGTTCATGTCCAAGCTGGGTAAGGGGCAGTTCTGTATCGTTGCCTCGCACCAGAGCGATCCCGACGCCAATGATGCGTTGTACAAGGACACGGTGTGGAACACGGATAGCGATGTGAATCTGCTCAAGGAGCACTACAAGGACTGGCATCGGCTGGTGAGGGAGATCATTGACGCGACGCCGACAGATTCGTTAAAGGTATACCCTAACGCCTCGGCGCACGGGTTAGAGAGCTGGGTTCTCGGGGATGGAAGGGTAACGTTCGCTGGCGACGCCGCGCATGCGCATGGAGGTGCTTTTGCTGCTGGTGGAAGTCTGGCGATTGATGATGCGTGGGCGTTTTCGTCGTCGATTCAACATGTTTTTTCGCCGACAGCCACGGAACTCCCGTCGGCGGCGGATATAGCGAGGGCACTGAAGTTGTATGAGAAGACGAGGAAAGCTCATACGGATCGGGTGCTTGATACAGTGCATTCTACGAACAAGAAGAAGGTGGAGAGGGTAGGTGTGATTGAGACGGACGAGGGACTGCGGGCGAGGATGAAGAACCGGGTAGAGCCTGTATGGATTCATGAGCATGATGTTGAGGCGGTGTTCCGACAGGTATTGGCTGATGAGGCGAAAGCGAATGAGGTGAGAAGAGAGCAAGGTGCACCGGCTGTGCAAATAGAAAGCCGTCTCTAGATGTAGCATATGAAACTGTTTTTATTACCACTATGTAGCATCTCAGCCAGTTTGTAAGTACAATTTTATCAATGGAAGATTCTCAATCACTAATGAGAGCTCATTAGTGCGTAGTACTTTAAATGAATGGCCTTTTTCGTTGATGAGTTGATGAATGGGACTTGGATGGGGAGGTGTGTACTAGTCGGTAAGTGACCAAGTTTCTGGCACTATAACTTAAGCTTAATGGTAATGACTGAAGAGAAGACGAAAATGTTTGTAGCCTGTTCCGGACAGTGAGATGTGATGACGATGAGTGAGATCCATGCTCCATTTAATCTTGGTGAGTGAGGGACATTAAGTCAATGTCGACCCTGCTTTAGCTGCCGTTGTGGGCTGAACTGAAGGGTCTCATTAGCTGCAGTAAGAACATCTGATTGGCCACAAACACCATTGGCAGGCGGCCCCTCGCATGTTGGTCGTTCCTTCTGTCCCTTACCTTAGTTTTCAGGGCAGGTCCCACATCTTGGAGTGGGTGGTGGTGAATACCTTCCTTACCTGCTTCTCCTTCCGTCAGCTGTTCAACTCTTCCACCTCACAATCTTGATTTCTTGCAAGATATCGGAAGGCTGCATTGCATCCCAACCACAATTTCAGCAATCATCTGTCTGTTTGCACTTCAAATTTCTTGGTCTCTTTGCTACCTCCTTCTCCGCTTGTTGATGTAACTCTTCCTCTTTCAGCTGGCAGTTGCTACCCCACTACATATATGTGGGTGGCAGGCCTCGCCGGCCCGTCACGTGGGCTGACGGCCGCCACCACTGGTCTTAGCCAGCCTCCACAGCCCTCTAGCCAGTTAGTTAGTTCTTCCAACCAACAACACCACTTTTCCCATTCTGAGCGTTCTGTGCTGGTTTCGCCCACAATATACATAGCATTTCAGCAACTGAACCTCACCTTTCCGCGCTTGATCTGCATCTTTTGATTTTTCTGATCCCTACATCATTAATATCTTGCTCCAATGGAATACTACGTGCTTTAGTACACTCCAAGTTACTACTAATTCATTTCGAGCGAATCAGCCATTCGATAACAACTTGAACCTTGGATCACTGGCCCCAGGCCCCCAATCCAAAAATGGCACCACCACCAAAACTTGTGTACACGCAATCAGCACCGACCACGCCTACGAAATCAACCCAGGGCAAGCCGCACCACGATGTCATTGAGAAACTAAACAACGAATACAATCTCGGCATTGAACTACCGGATGAAACTTCCACCCCCCGGTCTCGATCGACCCGTGCCAAATTTGATATTGCATTCGCACGTAACAAGAAGATTGTTGAGAATATTCAGCATCACTACTATATGGAAACCGGCAGTCTCGACAAGATACTACACTCCTTTCGATTTGAAGCTCGTGCTGCCAGTCAGAAATGGTTGCGCTCAACCAGCTGCTACGATTCAACTTCAGCAACACCAGAGTCACCAAAGGCTACTTCACCGGGTGAGGTCCTGGAACTTCAAACACTTCTAATCAATGTCCTCGACAAGGTCGGCCCTCAGGTAAAGGCCAGAATCTTTGAGCGCACTCAGAGTGGACCCGCATCGCACGGCTCCTTTGGAGGACTTACACCAAGGCTGAGGTCTACTGAGGGCAATCCGTCAAACACACCCTTTTCGGCCTCTGCCAATACGAGTCGAAGTTCGCTCTTCTCTGAGGCAAGCGACCCTCCGAGAAGCACTCAAGAGACGGTCCCAACGCCAACTTTCGAGAATCAACTGCAAGATCTATCACTGCTTGATCTGGACGAACCAGATTCAGATGACACATCGGCAAGCCAGCCTGTATCAAGTCTTGATGGGTTTGAGCTCGTGGATCTCTACTCACGGCTCGATGATATATGGCGTAAGTGTATTCTTTTCTGAAAAACCCAAGACACGGTCTCTGGTACCTTGATCATCCTCTTACTCCCATATTGACCAGCCACCAGCTAGTTTCCCGCCTTGGTTAGATGGAGCCCCGTTAACCGTCGCATGGGAGATCACTCGAATTGCCCTACACTGCGATGTCGATCTCAGCAAAGTAGTCATGTCTTATGACGACACCTGGATGGACTACAACCATCTTTGGAGGTCTCTTCAGGCCCATCCTTCTTTCGTGGGCAAGGCTTTCCCAGAGAGACCCAGTACGGCCGCGTGGACTGCAGGGCTGTGCGACTTCAAGTCTCCTCAAGGACAGCACGTTATATTCTCCGCCACCCTCCACCAAACCAATACCCAAAACTCTGGCCCAGTCTTTTCCCTGATGATGCGACCTATAGCTTTGGACCAGGGCTGCCGTTTGCATCGCCGATTTGGCTCCGATCGCTTCCTAGATCTCCTCATTCCATCTCCGGATTCTTGGCAAAAGCCTATCAGCAATCCTAGCCAGTCACAAGAGATTATTCATTGGCTATCCTGTCACGCTCATGAATTTGTTGGCAGGCAGTGGCAGTCTTTCTATGCAAAGGATGCTGGGCACAAGATGCCGCAGAAGAACGTGGGCTTTGGCCCTGATCCCAAGCCTGTCTACCAAGACAGGATCATCATGTTTGCGGAGAGCGACAGGGGCGATGATGCCGTCATTTCAAAGGGACTAAGAGCATTGGACAGCCATCATAAACCATGGCCTAAAATATCGACTCAGGACATGCTTGATTGGCTCTTACAGTTTGACAGAAACGAGGGACAGTCGTACTTGAAACTGTTTACTCGCATTCAGCTTGGTATGACATAGGAAAACCCTAATATCTGCCCGGTCAACTAACATCTTGTAGGCCTTAGCAAAACAACTCCAATACTCGAACTGAATCATGAACAAATTCGTCATTGCAGTCAAGACATGCTGTCGCCCATTGGTAAGGTGATGAACGATGGTATTGGACGAATGTCACGATCCCTTGCACGAATGGTCAGAGACGTGTTGGGACTGGAGGATACACCGTCTGCTATCCAAGGACGTCTTGGATCAGCCAAAGGCATGTGGATCATAGACATTAAAGATACCGAAGATGATTTGTGGATAGAGACTTGGCCGTCTCAGCGAAAGTGGGACTGCGATTTTCATGACCCAGAACATCGGACACTGGAAATTAAAAGCCATGCCACCCAGCCTCGATCTGCCAGTCTCAATATCCAATTTCTGCCTGTATTGGAAGATCGCGCAAGAAACAAAGAGGCGATGCGAGAGGCGGTTGGAAACAGCCTTATTGATGAACTGAAACATGAGCTGGATGAGCAACGTTATGCCATGGACTATCCTGTGCAGTTTCGACAGTGGGTCAACGAAAACTCATCCAGCAAATTCCAACGTCTAGCGCAAAACGGCGTTAGCTTTCTGGCTGGCCTGCCAGACTCAAAAGAAGAGGTGATGAACTTTTTGATTGACGGTGGTTTCCAGCCGCAGGAGCAAAAGTATCTGCAAGACGTTGCTTGGCAACTCAGGGAGGCCAGATGCGAGAAGCTCAAGAAGAAATTGAACATCAAGATCCCCAACTCGGCTAACCTCTATATGGTTGTGGATTTCTGGGGGGTCCTGGAAGAAAACGAAGTCCACATATGCTTTTCTTCTAAATTCCAGACTCAGTCCTTCTCAGATTCTATGCTACACGGATGCGATGTTCTTGTCGCCCGATCTCCAGCACACCTCGTGAGCGATATACAGAGAGTCAAAGCAGTATTCAAGCCTGAATTACACTCACTCAAAGATGTTATTGTGTTTTCTGCAAAGGGCAAAGCACCCTTGGCTGATAAGCTCTCAGGTGGCGACTACGATGGGGATAAAGCCTGGGTATGCTGGGAACCTGCCATTGTATCCAACTTTGTCAACGCCAACATCCAGCCTGGTCCAGATTTGTCGAAATACCTCAAACGAAAAAAGGCAACGTATGGTGACCTTGTGCGACTACACGGCAAAGCAAATGCTATTTCCAATTTTATCGAAAAGAGCATCTGCTTTAGCTTGCTCCCTGGCTTCTTGGGAAGGGTTACAAATTACAAGGAACGACTGTGTTATCGCATCAACAGTGTCA
The DNA here is from genome assembly GCF_014235925.2 of Colletotrichum truncatum. Lineage (NCBI taxonomy): Eukaryota > Fungi > Ascomycota > Sordariomycetes > Glomerellales > Glomerellaceae > Colletotrichum > Colletotrichum truncatum. The sequence continues at coordinate 720,758 of NW_027222404.1, read as the reverse complement.
ACAATGAGTATGCGCTAAGGCTGAGCACTCTTCTTGGACATCTCGTCGATCAAGCCAAGCAAGGATACATGTTTACGGCAAAGGACTGGGAAAAATTCCAAAGAGAGCTTCTCGATAGCAAAGATTTCAAAATGCTAGACGAGCCTGCATACAAGCGCGATATTTGGTCTTGCAAACGCTGTCCCGAACACATTATTGACTACCTCAAGTTTACGGTAGCAATTCCAACAATTAATGAAGAGTTGACAAAATTCAAAGATGCGATGAACTCGAAAGCAGACATTTCTGGATATGACCTCAAGTCTCTCCAGCCGAACGAAAATGAGGACAAGAAGCAGACGGCAGAGTACTGGGACCCAACTCTTGCAAGGTATTATAAATACTTCAAGCAACTCGCCTTACAAACACCTGCACTGGAGAAGGTTTTGCAAAACCTGTACAATGACTTGGACGAGATCAAAGAACAGTGGAGCATAAGATTTGCGTCCAAACTAGAAAAGAAAGATTCACCACGCATCATCCTCGAAGTCTATGAATTGTGGCGTGCGATCCAGCCTCGGGAAGACGAAGAGCTAAGTACGCATCTCACTGCCTTATTAGAGCAACCGTTTGTAAACGAGAACTATAACACTTGGGCGTTGTTGCGAGCTAGTACTGCGTTCGTGCGCTGGCACAAGCACAGTAGTAAGTTGCTGTGGCGAATGGCTGGTATTCAGCTGCAGTACTTGAAATCGATGGAGCCAAGTACGTCAGACAAAATCCCCGTGACAGTAGTCCCAAGTGTGTATGCGGCTCTGAAGCCAGACGCAAAGTTTATCAGGCAGACCATCTCCAGGATGAACAACGGTCCGGAATACCGGTTTGAATCGGATACCCAAGATAGTTTTACGGACGAAGAGTAATATTGCCATCCTGGATGTACTAAAAGGCGGATTGGGTAGCAAAATGTAATTTACTGACAGCCTTTGTTGTATGTTATTCTTACTTCAGGGACACGGGATTAGTGACGGCATTTCATTCTCTTTTACAAACGACTTTTCAGGGGCCGAAGTGAATCATTTCTTATTCTAATCTGCTAAGAAAGGATTAAAAGTCCTCTAGTTTCAACTGCTGTGACTTGAATGTCTCGAAATTCAAAGTAACTCTAGACATTATTTGAAACCGTACCGATTCGAAAAGAAGGTCAGAGTACATGTGAATGGTGTACACCCGACACTTCCCACCAACACTCGGCCAATTTCCGCGCCGCCTCATGGGAGAAACACATCAAAGTGGCTCGTAGGCGCTCCGCCAGCTGTGGTTCCACCGCCGGGAATGTAAATCTTGCCACCAACAGCGATGCCTGGAGCACTGTGCCTGGGCAATGGCATCGGCTTCAGCCGCTCCCACGTATCAGAAGCAAAGTCATAAGCTTCCGTCTCGTTGTAAACGCCGCTCTCAACGTCAGGGTTACCCTCTCCGCCAAATGTGTACAACTTCCCGCCCGCGACCCCAAACGCGAAACCACCCCGCGGCCTCGGCATCAGCGCCTTGCTTGTTTCCCAGCCTTTTTCGAGGTTCGACAAGTCGAGAATGAAGACGGTACCTCTCGGGTTCGGCGCGCCGTGATCGAAGCCACCGACGACGTACATCTTCCCGTCGACAACGGCGTACCCGGCGTGGTCGCGCGGACCCGGAATCAGCTTCGCTTTGTCAGGGACAGGAAGCCACTTAGAGGAGACTGTATCAAAGATGGACACGTTGGCGACAGAGGCATGCGGACCTTGCCCGCGCATGCCCAACGCCGTGAACCCGCCCGCGAGGAATATCTTGCCCTCATGCACGCCCATGGCCGCCATGCCCCTCGGCTCGTCGGGTAGTGGTGGCAACGGCTTCCAGAAGTTGGTTCCGACATCGTAGACGTAAGAATCCGGGACGGCTCTCAGAACCATCTGGTCCGCACCGCCATCGTCAAGCCCGCCAAAGGCGTAGATTTTGCCGCCGACGGTGGCGACGTTGACGTGGTTCATTGCCCGCGGGAGCGGGGCTACGGTGCGCCAGGTGTCGGACTTGATGGAGTAGAATTGGACAATGTCAACCGTGGTGAAGGGGATGGGCGCCGCGCTGCTGTTTGCGATGATGCCGCCAAAGATTGCGACCGTGTCGGGCTCGAGGAAGAGACCGGTGTGTTCCTGTCGAGGGAATGTAGCGATGTCTGACATGTTTCGCCATTGAGAATGAGGCTGGAAGGGCTTGGAGAGTGTGAAGTTGAGCAGGGAAGAGAGAAAGGTGAAGTTGACGAGTAGTTTGGACGCCATGGTTGCTTGTGGTTGGAGGTGAGTAGAGGCTGATGAAGATGTAAAGTAGATTGTTGGTTTCGCAGTTACCTCGTCGCATTTTTATATCTTGTCGATTCCATGATTTGCAGTCTATGTATGGCCGTTAATGTCGGATGCCCCGGAGCTAACAGATGGACGGAGTTCCATGGCAGTCTGAAGATCGCGAAATTGACGTTCAGGAGCTGAAGTGGCTCGCGATATATCCCAAGCCAAGATGTCATAAGATGAACGTGAGTAGAGTTTCTCATCTCCGCAAAGGCAGTGCGCAGGCAATATTGAAATGGCATACTTTGCTCATCTCCGCTGCGGATCTGATTGCGCAGTTGCTGCGGACGTACTGTACCTTTCTCCGCAACCGTCTCCGGCAGTGCTTGGGTTGCCCTGACCACCCGAGATACTTTCGCTGTAAAGGGTTTTTGACTGTTTCTTTCCTGCAGTACTTAGATATAGCTTGGAAAATACAATCAAGGAGGTAGCTTCTTTGCTGGAGTGGACAGCGACTGAGATGCTTGAGGATTATTAGCATTCAATTATGGCAACATCAAAGTTTTTAAGATTAGATGTATTTAGAGCTACTTTAGTTACCTATTCCGCGTTAGATGTTAATGGTCATACTACGCTTTCAAGGTGTCGTCTTGTTCGGATTAGATAGCATGACTGCGCGCGTGTGTAATCTTCAAAACATACACACTTCTACTTCAGAACAGGATTGCGCAGCTGTGGCGAGCACATGCAGTATGATACTACATATTACATTGATGATAAATATGAATGTATCGCACCATCAGTTACTCCTATTTATGAAGGATGGCTGGAAAGAACATGTGCCGCTGTAGTGCATTTCAGTCGAATAGCGGCGGTCTTCACAGCCGCACCAGTCTTGACTGTTATGATTCAGCAGTATACAGCGCAAAAGATACTTTAGCTATATATCAGAACCTCTAGTAGTTGGAAAGTATATAAGCTATTAACATCATCAATATGAACAATATCTACGTAACTAATTACGTCTTTAGCATGAGCAGTTTGATAGTGTATCTAGCGGCAAGTGGGTATTCTGTATGACATCTGACCATGATACGAAAGTAAAGGAATGGAAAAGGTTTGACCTATCGTTGGCATACCTTTCTGGTCAGGACATTACTTTGACTTCGTCATGCCCACGGTTCTCCCACTTTGGGGCGAATCAACGCCTCGATCACTCGATAAGATCCGGTAGAATACGAAAAATGGACTGTCGGTCGCAAGTTTCCATAGACGACGAAAAGGTAGTTCCAAGTTCAACCAATCTCCGAAGACACAGATCTGAAAGTTCGAAAATATAAGTAGCTTGAGGGCTCTGAGTCACTTACTCTTCCGCTCTAACCTACTACACACTTGATTTGTTACAACAGAGCAGCCTTTTCCGCTCTCCGGCTTCCAAGAAACATACAAAAAAGAGCAACGTAGCATCTTAATCCTAAATTAGGGGAACGTTGTTCCAGCCACGACAAGATGTCGACGAACCTGAGATACTTTGGCTCCAGTTACGCCTCCGATTCTTCCACGCAGAGACTAAAACAGCAGTTCGAACAGAAGCGTCACCTAGACTGTAACGAAATTGAGAAGATTGTTCGCCAAGAGATGGCAATCAGGTTCCCCTGTTTGTCATTCCAGACCAAACGGACAGCCAATATAGACTACGCGATACTCAAATGGTACCTTGAGGAGGCGAAAAAGGCTTTTTGGCCAAAAACGAGCGATTCTGAACAATGGAGACAGAGAGTCCGCATAGCAACGATTAGAGATATTCTTGCCAATGCAGGTATATGGCCCTCTTCGAACTCGACGAAGGGTGGTGATGCGGTTCTGAACAAAGATGTGAAGCCCGATGGTGCTGGTGTCTCTGCTGACAAGGTTGAGAACAAGGAAAGTGACGACCGGACTACAGCTGCTAGCATCGGAAGCACCCAATCGATAGATGACAGGAATATTCCTGTCCAGAAGCCTATGGCACTCCTTGAAATCGTCAAAGAGCAAAGGAATGACCGCGGCATACCGTCCACGCTATGGTTATCCATGACCGAACTGGACTCTGCCATGAAAACCAGAAAGGAGCAAGAAAAGAGATACGAGGTCGCGACTTCAACTCGGGCTCAGAAAGATTATTTCGAGATTTCACCTAGGCAGTTTACAGATGCATCTTACGCGACCAGTTGCTGGCAGAAGGAGCTTGACATGCAAAGAAACCAGGCGAGCGGCGCCTTGGAGAAAGCTACATCGCAGTTGGACGAGCAGCGCAAGATTACGATCTCCAATTATCGAAGATATGGCGGCGTGCATCCTGAGGCGTTGATTTCAAAGAGTCGGGACTCGAGACCACCAAATCCATCCTCCACGACTCAATTCGGAACAACTATCGACACCAAGTTGGAACGTTCGACACGTTTCCCTGATCTTCCTAAACGACCAGCGAGCCAGCTCAGCCTGCAAGAGGAAGCCGTGGCACGAAAACCAGAACGCCAACGACCCGTCTCCACCGAGACGCATCCTCTTGGAGAAGGACATCTTAAAGTTCCTGATGTCAATGTGAAAGGCCGTGGGTCTGGCTTCTCGGTCGGCAACAAAAACATTCTCGACATTGCTCAGTCGAGCCAAGGCCTCCCGAATAGAGTGGCATCGCTTGAGAGGTGCACTGAGGCTCAGACACCCACAAAAGAATATCTCAAAACCATCGCCAAGCAAGCTTTCAGCCATCAGCGGCTGCCCATTCGACGGCGTCCTGTACCGCAGTCCAATCACCATCCTGCAGCAGAGCCATCACAGAATCAGCGTAATCCGGCCCCGTCAGAGTTTGACTCGAATTCCGCATACGAAAACCTGAGTACACGGCTACGCAACTGGCACTTTTCGACGGCGGCAGGCCTGAAATGTGTTCAAGAGGATTTGGACAACGCGGCGGGTCACCAGAGCAATTTGGACACGAAAGGGTGCGCGGGACCTTTTGAGCTAGATGCTGTTGATACTGCTGTTAACCCTGAGAAAAGCGACGAGGTAGTACCAGCGGATAGGGATGAGCTTGATTTTCGAGGACAGGAAGAGAAGCTCTCTGTCCCTATCGAGGTTATTATGCGCACCAGTCCTGAAAAGGATGGTAAGCAGCTTGTGGTAGATAGAGATGACGATGAAGCCTTTTGCTTCGAGGATGTTTCCAAAGAAATCGCAGATGATGAGGCGCGAGGTGAGCAGGTAGAAGACATTTGGCAGGAGGCCACGTTGGAGGGTTGGGAGGGTGAGTATGTCTGGCTTTGACAGGCCAAACAGGTTAACGAATGGGTCTGTATATAGATAAGCCGTCAGTGATGGGATGTTTATCATAATTGTATCTGTTAATTGACATAGATTCTAGTACTGATAGTAAAAATGTGAAGGTGGCTTTGCATCCCGAATCATACGTGCAGGTTACGGATAATTCAGTGCTTCGTTACTTTAAGAAAGTATATATGTCACTGGCTAGGCTGATTTGATGAGAGCAAAAGGATAAGAAAACATGTTTGGCAACTTGTAGCTTCAGCTTTTGTGACTCAGGCCGGTAACCATCGGGCTTTGACGAGCAAAATGCATAAAAAAACATCACGGTCCGATGAGGTGACCATTTGCCATGAACGTTGTTTATTGTATTGTTTTTCTACTTTTCTGTTTTCTGTGTGTTTTTTTGGCCTTGCGAATCAATGTTTTTGATGCTTGAAGCATCGTTAGACCTCGTCGGTCAATAGCCATGGCAGCTAGCATGTAAATAAAACGCCCAAGAACCTGTAACGCCGGAATCTGTTCCGTACTCAGCGGGAACGTGACAAAAAAAAAAAAAAAATGAATCAGTGGGACTTGGCCGGATCATCGAAGAAGATGACCTGGACGGTGACATCGTCCCTCACGTTCCTCGCCAAAGGGGGGTACGCCAGCGTCGCGCCGGTGAACAAGGCCCGCCGTCTGCCCCCGAGGGCGTTCTTGATCAGATGCACAGCGGCGTTATCCAGGTCTTCAACGACAAAATTCTCGGGCTTGGCGCTCCAATTGGGCCATCCGTTCTCCATGTCGAACGAGCTCTTCTGGGAGGGAGTAGCAGCAAGCTTATCCTTGGGCGTCTGCTTTCCAGCCTTTTTGGCAGATATCCACTGCGACACACACTCGACTGCGTGTTCCGACGAGATGTGGTCCCACAGGCCGTCAGAGGCGAGGATCACGAAACCGGGACTCTCGATCTTGGTGGTTGTCACGACGGGCGCGGCGGTCATGTACGGTGCGGTTTTCGTCTTTGGACGCGGAGACGTGCCCCAGAAGTTATCGTGGATGTGCTTGATGAAGTCATTATCCCACTTCCAGCGGTGGTCGCCAAAGGCGCGTGTAACAGCGATGCCAAACAATCTGCCCGACTTGGGATCGATCATGTCGGCCTCCTCGCCGGGGTGTTCCTTGGCGAGCCTCTCGGCTTCGTCTTTGTTGCGGCCGTTTTGGTCTTTGGAGAGCTCGGTGGTGGAGTAAGATGAGGCATCTGCGGAGAGGGAACCGAGGACGGCGCGAGAGTCGCCGGTGCAAGCGACGCGGAGGGTCGATGTCGCAGGATCGAAGATGGAGAGAAGGGCGCAGGAACCGGCGATGACGGGAGCGATGGCAGCGGTCACACGAGAGTCGGCGGGCTCACAGGTACCGGCTTTGAGGCCTTCAACTGCCTTTTGCGCGTTTGAAAAGATGAGATCATCGAGATTGGTGAATGCTTTGATGATTGTACCGTCAATGGTGCTCTCTGGGGCGTCTTTCGGAAGCTGGGTGATGGAGGCGGAGACCGCAGGGATGAGGGCACTTTTCAAGAGGACTGATGTCGCCCATCCGCTATTCTTCAAGTTAGTAAAATAACCCTGCTCAAAATTGAGGCAAAACTCACGCATGGCCGTCATAGACGCCGTTGAACAAGGTCTCGGATTTGCCCACGCCCGGAGCCAGGGAGAATGCCATCATGTCCTCGACGGGGTGGTTGCTCGCGACTCTAGCAGCATGGACGTGAGTGTCCTTACCCTCGGCCGTAAAAGAACCGACAAAGACATCTTCACGGATTTTGGCGTCGGCCTTCTCGAAGCTGCCACTGTCGACAGGAGATTTGACCAAGGCGTCTATATCGATGGCGCCGGATCCAAGCTTAGGGATGCTACCAGGGGCAGCATTGCCGGCGTCGCGACGCCACGTGGCAATACCATAGCCGCCTGCCGCGGACAGCAGCGCTAGGCCGATCAGTTGGGGCGTGCGGGAGGGCTTCGACGGGCCTCCGGCTGAGTAGGGACGAGACCAGCGCGGCGCGGCGTTGATGGTGTTGCCCCGAGCAGCGCATCGGCCGAGTCCGAGGCCGGTGCCGATACTGGGGCGGCATGCAGCACGATGCAGCATTATGGTTGCAACGCAGTTCGGCTTCTCTTTGGGGAAATGGGTGCAAGGATTTTATAAAGGATTTAACCTTGGCGATCACTTGTTTAGGCAAAAGATGGATATGTATGAAAATGCAGTTGGTTGATGAATCCACGAAAACGAATGAAAATTGATGAGTTTGGACTTGTCTCTGGAAAATCGATGAGAAAGCGAAGGATTTTCACGTTGGGTGGTCAGCCCTTTTTTTTTTCTCTCTCTCGAGAAATTTAGAAAAAGGAAAACGAAAAGAGAAAAAAAGAGAAGAGACAAGAAAAATTCCCCCTTGTTGAAAAAGCCAAAACAAAAACAAGACCCTTTTTCTGTGCTTGTCTGAGGTAAGAAACCAGGTCAGATTCGGTAGCAGGTGGTCGCGTGCTTATTCCTTCCCCAGCCACGAATTTATTTTACGGCACGGACCGTGGGGCACCTGTCAGCAGCTTCCACATGACACACTCGGTAGATTCGGGAATGGTGAATGAGGGAAATGAGATGAGGGGATGTCAGATGAGGGGATATGAGCTGCACGCGTCTTCTTTTCATTCGTGTAGCTCTTAGTTGTTGCTGTCATTTCGTTTATAACCTGTGTTACTAGGAATCGCTGATTTGTGCTGTTTCAAGGCCGGCTGTGAGACAGTCCGAACTGAGTGTGTGTAACTACTTGTGATGAGAGCATTTGGTGTATATATCAACCACTAGTTTATTTCCAGCGACATAAATAGTTGATATACTTGCATCATATGATTCCTCACCGATCATGTAATATTTTCTGAGTTCACTCACCCGGCAGACATCAAAGCTAAGTAGATGTTCAATGGGCTACTCCATACCGCGTAAAATCATTCATGACATGAGAATGCTCAAATCACACATGCCGGGAACTGAAAGAATGAGAATGAGTTAAGCACCACGCAGTTATATCTCCCATATGTGACATAGACTTGGCCTTCAATTTGGTTGGTTCAAGATTGTAACCCCCTCGCTCCAATTGGTCAATCTCACAGCCTCACTACTCGCATCTATGGAGGCCTTGGTTTTGGGATCACCTGATATTGATGACAGTCACTGCCAAACTAGGGAGCTGAATTTCCATGCAAATATTGAGAAACTAGAATTAGTCGCGACCATCGTCGAGAGACAATGCTCTGCTACTTGACCCTTGTACAGGAAACAAAGAGCCAGTAAAGTTCCAAGTTGTCATCAGCGATGTGTTGAAAGTCGGTTGCAGATCTTAAAATGGAAGAATGATATTATCTGTGATCAAGATTTCTCTGCTCCCAAGAGTTTCACAGCTATCATCGGATTTTCCTCGCTCCCTCGCTCATCATTCTTGGAGATAACAGGACACAGTGGCTTATCGCAAGCGGACAGTAAAAAAAAGGAAATCACCAAGATACCCGACTACGAACTCATCATAACCAAACCCTTTCTACTAAATCCTTCAGAAAGATGTCAGACCAACAAGAATCCAAAGTGGAGAACTATATCGGCGACACCGTTGAAGGGAGCACTATTCCCGTGTCCGTTTATCAAGCCTGCATGGCGTGTTTGGCGTAAATATTTATAGATGTAAGCCTAGCACTACTACAACCAAGAGCCCGTGTATCTGTGATCGCTTCGTAACCGAAGTGGCTATGGTATGTCACCCACAGGGCGTAACGCTCCTAACCAAAACTACGAAGCTAAGAGACTAACCACATGGGGTAGTTATCGGAAGAGTAAATCTAGTGACCAATCATGGCTTTCGAGTTCCGCTATTGCGGAGTCTATCCGCGAGTAGCATGAGACAAAATCATGAGGCAATCGCAAGCTTATCAAGGACTTTTGCACACCGGTTCGTGCCTCACGACGCAGCCCATTGGAATTGACATACATAAGATACCTTACTCACGTTACCTATTAAATTACTTAACTCGTATCGTACTCTTCATTGAGTCCACTATCCTCCTCCGCACTCAATCTCTTCTGTCGTTCATCATGCCTGAGTCACTTCTTTCGGCCCCAGTCGACTCTGTTCTCGATGTCATTGGCAACACACCATGCGTCCGCCTCCGCAAGGTCGTCCCAGAGGGCTGCGCTGACGTCTACGTCAAACTCGAATTCATGAATCCGACTGGATCCTACAAAGACCGCATGGCGAAAGCCATTATTGAAGAGGCGGAACGCAGAGGCGACCTCAAGCCAGGCATGACGGTCATCGAGGCCACCGGAGGCAGCACAGGATCGTCGCTCGCCTTCGTCTGCACCCTCAAGGGCTACGGATTCCGCGCGGTCTGCTCCAATGCATTTGCTGCCGAGAAGCTGCGCACCATGGCCGCCTTTGGCGCCGATGTCGACATCGTCCACAGCCCTACCGGGAAAATCACCCCGGACCTGTTCCCTAGAATTGTGGAACGCGCAAAGACGTTGGCTGAGGGTGACAAGAACTTTTATCCCGCCAACCAGTTCAAGAACAAGGACAACGCCATGGGCTACAGGAAGCTTGGCGAGGAGCTAATTGCCCAGTTCCCCCAGGGGATTGACGGGTTCTGCGGTGCCGCTGGCGGAGCGGGAATGGTTATGGGTACAGCAAAGATTCTTAAGGCGTCGCGGCCTGAGACCCGCGTGCTGGTTCTGGAGCCGGAATCGTCACCTGTCATCACCAAGGGAACAGGGGGCACGCACGGCGTAGAGGGTATTTCTCCTGGGTTTGTGCCCCCTTTGTTGGACGAGGCGTTGTATGATGAAGCACGCGCCATCTCCGAAGATGAGGCCAGGAAGATGTGCCGCAGGCTTGCGAAGGAGGAGGGTCTGCTCACCGGCACCTCGACGGGACTGAATGTTGTTGCCGCTATTCAGTTGGCGAAGGAACTTGGTCCTGGAAAGGTTGTTGTCACAGTTGCTTGTGATACGGGTCTCAAGTACACAAACGGAACTCTCTATGAGTGAAAGGATACACTCTTTAATAAAATAAATTGATCTTGCACAATTTCTTTAAATATTCATCACTTGGTTCACTAAGACAAAGCAACTTTCACACCTAGTTAAACCGTTGAGTTACGCTCAAAATCAGGCTTGACTCTATTCATACTAATTATTTATTTTCAGCATCGCCTACCTAAAATTGAAATATTTTGCCGGCTTCGGTTCTATAGATGCCAAAGCGGGATAGTGAGATGCAAGTAAAACGCAAGCGACATGCATGGCTCGATTAAGCAATTGTGATGGCACACTTAGTAACACTGTAAGCTCCGTCTGCCCTGCAAGCTAAACCTAAGCTTGGATAGGCGCCTCGCTAAAGTCATGAGTTTTGGATGCAAAGGGTAGCTTAGGATTCCAGATATGACTAACGTCCAATTACAGTCTATGATTTATAAGTATAGGCACGACTACAGAACGACTATTCTCTCATAATGGACTAAATGCATCGGCTTCAGTCTCGTACAATCACATAATGTCAATATGCAGTTGTCACGACCGCTGCGCTGTGATCAAGTCAGAAGTTGACTCATAAATGGAGAACTTGCTGAGCGACAAAGCCATGAGCAAGAGAACGAATCACTTTGTTTTAATTACAATCCACTCAGTTTAACACGTCCAACTGCTATACGTCTGTGCTGCCGGTAATCCCAGGATGACGATCAGCTCACGCAGGGTTACGGCTTCACTTACGTAGTGGCCTGTTTACGTTGAGAGCCCGACCCATTTATTAAAAGGGACGACTATGATGGGTTCATCATCCGCGCCGACCCGAAAAGAAATCCCCACGGGCATAATGATTGAAAAGACGACTATAGTCAAGGGCTTGAGAGCAGCTCACAGAGTAGGTACTCAACAGGGTCTTCCCACCGTTCGTATCGTTTAATTACCCAATGGACAGGGATTTAGCTTCTGGCAGTCCCCATAATTACATGTGATTGAACAGAACAAATGTACACTTCGTAGTTCATTATGACCTCGGTATTTCCGCTGCCGACTAATTGAGGAGCGCCCTAGGTTTATTTTTCAATCAGGAAGTTCTTGACGGCCAACATGAAGACCTTGCCTTTGTTAAGATGGATACAAGAGTGAAGGCATTACATTGCGGGATCCGCGGTGGTTTTTGTTGGGAGTTTTGGGGCAGCGACCAAGTCAACAGTAACAGCTCAGCGAGTCAAAGTCCCACTCGCTGTATCAACAGCCGAACGGTTTACGGCACATGGTAGAGCTTGTCCAGGGCGGAGTTACCCTATTATATCGTTGCTTTTCGGGATGACCTGCATTTCCCTCCCTGTCAATCCCTCAACCTCCCCACTGCTTTCCACCAATCCCTGGAGCCACATCCGCTTGGCCGAACTTACAACATAGCATCTTTTCGAATTGACTCAGACATGCGTGTATATGCGACCCTAACCGAGGGGGCTGGCCTTTTCCAACGCCGGTCTGGCTTGTTGGCCGGGCGGTTAATCGGGCACTTTCAGTAATTGGTGAAGCCTGATACTGATCAGCCAGACTATGAGACATGAACCCTGGAGCTACAAAACCCCTCACCCCTCATTTCCAGTACCTAGTCGGAGGGAGCTCTTGACATCTGATCCTTTAACACCGGGTTTCCTCCCGATTTTCCGTTATTATTAATTTTGACAGACGCTGACGAGGTCGAGAAAGCTGAGAGTCTATTCTTCTTTGAAAGACATTCGCAATTGCAAAATCTCGAAGTGGTCCTTCACTCTTGTGATTGTGATAACCGTACATCTTACTATCGGTTCATCAAGGTGTTCATCTTCGCATCAAGATGAAGGCTAACGCAATGGCGGTGGCCAGGAACGCCGCTACCCGCGGCCTTCGGCGGGCAGCCGTCGACCGAGGCATGTTTTGCTCACAGATCACTCAAAAATCGGTCCCTTTCATCTCACGAGCGTCCATGTCATCAGTCGCGGATGCTGTAGCCGTCGCCCCCGCTCCGCCGCCACCACCGGCTGAGGACCCGAACCTCCGTGCTGTCCAACGGGCCATTGAGGCCAAGCAGATCTTACTGCGAGCAGTCAACGCAACAGAAGTCAGGCACGACTGGACTAGGGAGGAAATCTCGGCCATCTATTATCAGCCGCTGATGGAGCTGGCCTTCCAAGCTGTAAGTCCCATTTTCTGAAAGAATGTAGAACCTTTTTTTTTTTTACTGATATATCAACACTCAGGGCTCCGTCCACCGCCGATTCCATAACCCCGCCGAGGTCCAGCTTTGCACTCTCATGAACATCAAAACAGGCGGTTGCACCGAGGACTGTTCCTACTGCGCGCAGTCGACCCGATACCAGGATGGCACCGGTCTGAAAGCGAAGAAGGTCGAGAGCGTAGAATCGGTGTTGGCAGCGGCCCGCAAGGCCAAGGACAACGGCAGCACGCGGTTCTGCATGGGCGCCGCCTGGCGCGACATGCGCGGCCGGAAAAACAGTCTCAAGAACATCAAGGCCATGGTCAGCGGCGTCCGGGAGATGGGAATGGAGGTGTGCGTCACCCTCGGCATGATCGACTCCCAGCAGGCCAAGGAGCTCAAGGAGGCCGGCCTGACGGCTTACAACCACAACGTTGACACCAGTCGCGAGTTTTACCCCTCCATCATCTCGACGAGAAGCTACGACGAACGTCTCAAGACACTGAGCCACGTGCGGGATGCTGGTCTCAACGTCTGCTCTGGTGGCATTCTCGGCCTCGGAGAGTCGTCCGACGACCGGATTGGTCTGCTGCACACCGTATCTACGCTGCCTTCGCACCCTGAGAGTTTCCCTGTCAACGCTCTCGTGCCGATCAAGGGTACGCCGCTTGGTGACCGCGCGCCCATTCAGTTCACCAGCATGCTCCGGACCATCGCCACAGCGCGTATCATCATGCCGTCGACCATCATCCGTATCGCTGCGGGAAGGAAGACCATGTCGGAGGAGAAGCAGGCCATGTGTTTCATGGCCGGTGCCAATGCCATCTTCACGGGTGAGAAGATGTTGACTACCGACTGCAACAGCTGGGATGAGGATGATGCCATGTTCGGCCGCTGGGGCCTGGAACCGATGAAGAGCTTTGAGAAGTCGGAGAAGCCCGTGGCTGAAGTCACAGTATAGTCTTAGATTGTATGAAAGATACAAATAAATGACAAAAAAGGCCTGTAAGCTACTTGTGGATAAGGTGTTGACATGAGCTGAGCACTGATGCTCCGTTGGGCTTGGCATACATTGCGGTCAATCCCGTTCATTTTTGTGCCGTTAGGGCCGTTATCTGTCTGGTATGGCAGTGTTCTAATGGAGACGTTAGAACCAGAAGCTTTGAAATGTTTCAACTCTTCGTATGTTTCGTCTGACGAATGGTACCTTAGAATTCCTCTGTGCTATCACCGAGTCATGCATGGAATCAAACGGTTCCGGGCAAGTTCGCCCTACGCAACTATCAGACGGTTCAGAAGAGATTATCAATGAGTCCGGGTTCCGGGGTCATTCAATTCTCCGAGCCTAAGGTTATTGCGAGATTCAATCTCACATTCGGCGCCATGATCGCCCTGGTTCTCTCTTAAAGACTTCTATACTCAACAAAGTTGTGTGCTGCAAGCTAACCCCTGGCCGTCGGTTAGACGAAGGGTTATACAGAAGATGAAGAGGATATTATAGCTTCAAGGAATTTTAGGATGGTTATGGTAAAGAGACCTCTCAACCATTCGGGAATTAAGCCAAATTCATAGATTGTGTCCTGGCGAGTATCCAATCGCGAAGTATTCTAGTGGCTCAAAGAGCCGAGGGAGGAAGGATGGGGTCCGGGAGCGTTGATCATACGCCCTATAAGGATACATTAATTTGCGGGGTCTGATACAATCTAACGCCGCAGATGAGACGACAAGCCAGATGGAACCGGTAGCATAAAGTCGAGATGAACTGTTGTCCTGGATCTGGCCTCTTATAGTCCCCTCTGCTAGCTCATTGCTCTAGCTTAAAATCATTAGCAATAGCAACGTCGCATTCTACCGCGAATAGTTACAGTGCAACAAAGAGGCAGTTGACCAACATGGGTTCCCTAGCAGATTACTCCGTGCCACAAGAGGCGAAGGCCGCTTTTGTCACCGGAATTCTGGAAAATCCTCTCATGAAAGATTTACCAGCTGACCTCAGATCCCTTGCGCAACATGTCAAATTCGAGGGCTCTAGCAAGCCCAGCGTCCCCATGAATTGGAAGTTCGCCGAGAGCACAGCAGCTTTGAAGGCTCTAGAGGCAACGTTGCTCAACCGACTACTCATGAAGAAGTACAATGCCGAACCAGCAGATGTTGTCATTAATACGTAAGAGTTTGGAACAGGCACCTAGGATGAAATGAATACTTACACCATCTGTGAGCATAGAGATCACGCAACCTTGTTCTTCATGTCGCCTCTCGTTGCTTCACTGGTTGGAAATGACGGCAAAACTACGCCAATGGCCATGGCAAACTTTCTCCCCGAGGCCATGAGAATGTTCCCCAATACGGATCTCCATAGGTGCTCGGCGGGTCTCCATAGACAGCTCCCAACGAATATTTACAAGACCAAAGAAGGGCGATGCTACCAGATGCATGGTAATTGACGTCTACCGAAATACCATGAAAAAGCTAACTTGTCACTAGGCGGTATCAATCCTGACCCTGTTCTCAAAGCTCTGGGCATGCCCGCCGACGGCGAGCCAATCGACACCTACGACGCGGTAGTCGAGCGGTTTGCCAAAGTGGTTGCGCAGCACACCCTGGAGGATTTAGACGAGCTCCTCAATGACAAACACAAACAATCTGGAGTGATCGCGTGGTCATCTGACGAGTACTTTGCAAGCGAGCAGGGCAAAGCATGCGCAAAGTCTGGGCTCTACGAGATCACCAAAGCCGGTAGTTCATCGCAGCCAGTATCTTGGTGGCCAAGCAACCAAAGTCTGCCGTCATCTCCAAAGCGCCCCCTCGCAGGTCTCAAAGTCGTTGATCTGTCCAGAATCATCGCCGGACCCGCCATCTCGCGCAGTCTCGCCGAGCTGGGCGCCAGTGTGATGCGCGTGACGTCCGCCAACGTCACCGACATGTCCCTCTTGCACCACGATCTCAACTGGGGCAAGTGGAACTGCAATCTTGACCTCAAAAACGAGGGTGACAGGGAGAAACTGCGGGCTCTGATTCGGGAAGCGGATGTTGTCGTCGACGCGTACAGACCTGGGGTCATGCAGAAACACGGCTTCAGTCGGCAAGACATCTTTGACTTGGTCAAAGCCCGTGAGCGGGGTATTATTCACGTCCGGGAGAATTGCTACGGGTGGCACGGGCCTTGGCAGAACCGAGGGGGGTGGCAGCAGATTAGCGATGCGGTAAGTTGAGATGACGTTGTTTCTGTAGGAGGATTTTTTTTATTTTTTTTTTTGCTGATGTTTGATCTCCAGTGCTGCGGTGTTTCACTCGCTTACGGCCAGGCTATGGGACACGACGAGGCTGTGACGCCCCCGTTCCCTGTGGCGGATTACTGGTGAGGAATGATCCTAGGTTTGAGGCGCTAGAACTATGTATAGGCTAATTGTTGAATAGTGCCGGTGTATGTGGCAGTGCAGGCGTTCTCGACGCCTTGATGAGACGAGCTGAGCAGGGGGGCACTTATGGTGTTGATGTAAGGGCTTTTCTCAAAGCATGCGCTTTTCATGTTAACTAACCACCATAGGTCGCGCTCAACTACTACACACAGTGGCTCGTTCGCTCATGTGGCACATATCCGGACGCAGTGTGGAAGGAATTGTGGGAACGCCATGGCTCGCCGGTTTTCAGGCACTACCACGCCATGCCCTACACTGTTCCAGCTATTTCAAAGCTCCTAACTCAACACGACGCGGATATCCTCTTTCAACAGCAGTTCTTCGAGAAACGCGAATCTAGCGCCGTGAATGGCACATTCGTCGTGGTTAAGCCCATTGCCCAGTTCAGCAATGAGGTTGAGCTGAAGTATAATGTGGGCACACGAGGAAATGGCGTCGACCAGCCAGTTTGGCCCGCTGACTTGTCTGTGGAGGTGGTGAAAGAGTAGGAAGCCGGTGCTTATTTCAATATTAGTAATGTTTGAGTTCAAGGCGTTGTGTGAGCACAAGGTACAGGCCTCTTAGAGGCAAGAAAAGGAATGGCAATCAGCTAAACAAATCAATAATGGAAACCAATTTGAATATACACGCTTTATTAGCGGAAACTTGCGCTTCTTCTCTAGGAGGTTGTATCAGAAAAAAAGTAACCTTTGACGTCCGAAATTCGTGCCACCCTATGCTCCTTAACTATGCATCAATAAGTTCAACCGTCAACGCCCGTACCCTAAAATCGCTACTATCAAATCACATCACTCATAACCATCATGCCGTAATCTGTTCAGCTAAGAACTTTCAGATCGAGCGGCCTCGACAACCTCGGCCAACTCAGCAGGTGTAATCCCCGCTGGATCGCGAAATTGAGTGTATGATTCTCCATCTTTAGGGCCAAGCACACCCGCATCCTTCACGAACCCACGGTGGGAATCAAAGTAGAACAAGGTCGCGTGTAAAGCATCTGGCGCGACTTCCGTAGCATGAAACGCAGCCGCGGGGATGGAATAAGAATCATTCCTGGCATGCCGCTCCGTGGACGTTTCAGTTGCTTTGAAGAATTTCCCTGTATTCTGGACAATGGAATACGACTGATGTGTCTTGTAATTCCTATTCTGACCCTTGCCGTCGTTCCACGCGAGTGCGTACCCGGCATGCGTTGCTTCAGCAATGTCATCAACTGGGTCGACTTGGTATGCGTGATCGCGGGCCTCGCCGGCAAGGATCCAGCTTTGTGCAAAGGGCTGGTGTGAGTGAAGTGCGAAGTCGGGGTTTGCGCGCTTGCCGTCTGGCATCCAAACGTGAAGACGGAATAGCTCGTCGATGCTGCCATCTTTAAGAAGACTGCATAATGGGACGGCTAGTAAACCCTGTGCACTGCGGTTTGCTGTGAAGAGATTGCGAGATAGGTTCTTGCTGGTCAGAGCATCGTGAATAATGCCCCAGATTTGATCTAGGTCTTTTGGCGATGCGGGTTGGTTCTGGCGGCACGTTTCACGAAGGAGGGAAATCGCAAGTGCTAACCTGGCGATATGAAGCGCGGTGTCGTCTAAGTTGAGTGTGTTATTCTTTACAAGTGTATTCCAGTCGTCGAAAGAACGCTCATCAGTTGCATCTCCGTTTGTGTGTGTTGTGCTATTGCTGTCGACATGTTGTGTATAATGTGATGCGAACAACTGTTTAATTTGGTCTGTGTTTTCTTCCGGGGTTTTAGTTGCTTGTGCAACGCCCTGTAGAGCACTTAAAATCGACTTCTTGGGAATCTGCATACTGGTTGGGTTACAGAATAAGTATGTAGATAGACACGTCGTGTAGTTAACTGAGTAGATAGAATAAGTTTGCAAGGCTACAGTGGTGGACCTAAAGATGGCATTTATGTACCAAGAAAACGTCGCCTTCTCTGCATGGCTCATCCATAAAAGCAAAAGGCAGTGAACAAGGCTTTCACTAGGGCTGCAGGGCGGCTTGTTAGGCGAACCATGGAGGACTAACCAACAGGCACATGGCGTACACAGCCTCAATTTCATCTAGGCAACAGTCGCCTCCACCCATACTAATATACGGGTCGGCGCTACGCCATTTTGAAAGTAGAATATGTAGTCATATTAGTTGGCGCTTTCAAAGTCCCAAGACAGCCTCAACTCGTTATTTACCATTCGTTACCTGCCTGCTGTGCGATGGCCTGGCGTATTCCCCTACTCCTGTAAGGTGCCGAGCGCCTAGGCGTACTTTTTTTGTTGGTTCACGGCTATTTCCCGTGTCTGAAAGAGAAGAAGAAAAAAATAGTAAAATCGATGACTCCAAATCGATGCAAATAAAAAAAAGTTTAGAGCACATGATTTGTTGAAATTAATAACTGTGATCGACTCATATATTCCATTTGGTCAACGTCACACTTAGCTCGCTACTTTGCCAGCATGCTTAAACACGTCAACATATCATGTATTTGCTGTCCCCATCTAAAAATACAACCAAGTCGATATGACGATTTTGGTCTCTGTAAAATATACAAGTTAAATCTCGCCGACTTCTCTCCCGTTTCCAAAGCCCGGTTTGGCGACTGGGCAGCATAAGAATGATTGGCTTCGTGCTGCTGCAGGTGAGTGAATGTGTCGGTTTCCTGGGGCATGGCTGTCCCCGTTTTCTTGTCGGCCTTATTGCAAATTTGAAGTGACCTTCGACAAGAATAGCACACCAAAGATGTCATTTGACATCCGCACTAAAAGTTTCCCCCTCCCAAATATCTACCTCGAGTTTATTCCTGTATCTCGCTTTCTTCACTTTCTTCGTCTACTCTTGTACTGTTGGGGGGCGGGTAATGTGCTAGGAAGAGTATGCCCACTGCGACGACGGCGAGTGCCTAGGCCAAGTCAATAACATGCAGGGAGCCTGAGGCAGTGATACTCACGGCATTGCAGAAGAATGTCAAATTAGGCTTTCCAATCTCTGAAAGACTGGCAAATATGAAGCCGAAGATGCCTTGCGTCGTCAGGGTAGCAGCACTTTCGACAAGGGTGATGGCACTTAGAGCGTCTTGACGCTGATGAGGCGGGCACATCTCAGTAATAACACCCTTGGCGGCCGGGGCTGAGCCCGATGCAAATGGCAACAGGAAGGCAGCTACGAAGGGAGTGAGCAATTTGGCGCCACAAAAGATCCAAAGAGGTGTGGTGATTCTTACCAAGATAGACGTGCCAGCCTTCAGTCGCCCAGGCTGCAAGAGAAGTAACGACGCCATCAACTACTAGACTCCAACGTAAGAAGAACAGATCAAAAGTGCTGTCCTCGTCCTCCTCTTCTGGAGGAACCTTTGTCGGCTCTGCCTGATTCATCAGACCAGGCGCCGGGTCCATGTCTTCAGGGTGAGTCGGGATCAAGTTTCGTTCCTCTTCGGTGAGAGTCTTGTTGAGAGGTCCAGCGTGAGTGAACGAGGCAAACCACCTTCGTCCGCTATCGATGATCTCAGGGAAGATGAACATGAGGAATACACCACGGATCCATGCGTTTCCGGACATGAGAATACCGTTTTCAGTGGTTCCAAAGTTGAAGCGAGAAGTTGCATACATCTGGATCAGAATAGGGGCATATCCTGTAGCGAACTGAAAGCACAATCGTCAGTTCGAATGATTTGCCGTTGCCAGTTTTAGAGCCAAACTTACCACACCAAAGAAGATACCCAATGCAAGGAAAACCAAACCGTAGTTCTTAATCACTTTGCCAGACTCCAGACGGTACTTCTGAGGCAACAAAACCTTGATCGGGGCCAAGAATCCGGACGCCCCCGATGTCGTCTTTCCAGCTGCTTCGTCACTATTTTCAGGAGGCGAAGGCCAGAAGATCGCGCCATAGGTCGTGGCGACCGCGAAGCACCCGACAGCTGAAATAAAGGGACTGACGATGCCCCAGATGTCACCAATAATTCCACCAACTAGATAATCGTCAGCAACAGTTTGCTAAATTATGGACGGATAGCTTACGCAAATAGCCAATGGCAGTACCAATCATGACCGCACCCTGAAGTCTGCCAAAGACACCTGTATGCTTTCTTCTTTCAACCACCTCGGCGACAGCGGTGTTAAGGACAAGCCTATCGATCGACGCGTTAGCGCCTATCCCTGCCGGAATCTCGATCTGGCACTTACATGTAGCCCCGCGGCCCACCCAGGATACCGATCAACTGGGTGTACTGCATGAGATCAATTCCCCTCTTTCCGCCGGCCGATACGGCGAGAATCTGGCACGAGACGCGGATGCCGAGCAGGCCAGTCTGACTGATGAGCGCCCAGCGGGTGCCCCATCGCTTAATAAGATCGCCGCAGATGAAGAGGTTGAGAATGCCGCACACAGAGGTGGTCATGCCGAGAATCGATACCTGTGTTGCCGTGTTGGCGTCGATCTCACGGCGTTGACATTGCTCCGATGCGGGGCCGTCAAAGGGGGGATGGGTGCTATAGAAATGCTCGCATGCCATCACACGGAAGACATAGATAATTCTGAGTCCAATGTCAGACGTCAATCAAGCTTCGTTGAGCAGTCACATTACGTACGGGACTTGGGTGAGACCGAGAGTGAGCGATACAAGGAATCCGGCAAACAGGATCCGGTTGGCGGGAGACCACAGGCCGCGACCGACCCGCTTCACGGCCCCAGCACCGGATTTGAGAAGGGGCGTCCGTTCATCTGCGGCCATTGAGTGGTGGTTCTGCGTCTCGGGATAACGGTACGTTTGCTCGATCTACAGGACCTCCAATAAACGCGAGAGGCTCAAGCAAAGTTTGGCTGAACTGGGAAGGTAACCAACGGGCGGAGTGGAGTGAGGGGGGAACGGGGGAAAGGGGGGGAATGGCAAACGGTGAACGTGTTTGCTTTGGGGGGAACAAGCGGTTAAAGGATGAGAAATAGTATTGTTCTCTGATTTTTTTCCCCGGAAAACAAATGATAGGCACCGTTGCGGAAGACGTGCGGAATCCCCGCTGTTGCGTCAGAAAATGGTGGACCTTCCGCCTTTGGACTTCTTGGGTCTTGGAAAAATGGCAGTGGAGCGCCACTAGGTGACCTACTAAATCGAACCGGTGGGGGATTTATCAAAGAGGAATGGATGGATATGTGGAAGATGGCCGAGACATCGGAGGACTGCACACTTTTGCTGTGTTTTTCTGTGTGATTCTGTTGGTGGCGGGGTTCGTGTGGGACAAGAGCCGATGCAAAGCAAATCTGGAGCCGAGCGCGGCGTTCGTGTTGCCGATATATGTGGGGCGATAAGCTAAATAGAAGACCTCATTGGTGGGAGATAAGACTATCGGGCACTGGACCGGCGCTGGACCGGAGCTTGCCCGGGAACTTGTTTCTTATTGCCGGCTTGCTTCCCCCCGAAACGCCCGGCATGATTTCGCCCCGCCGCGGGAGTACCCGATTCCGGACGAGTTTTATATAAGAGAGATCGGCATCTCAAGTGCTGCTAGCTGGAATTTGCACGGGAACCATAGTAGGGCAGGGTCAGTATCCGATTTCATGGAGTGGTGCTAACCTTGTGCCATACTTAACCTGTATTACATCTAGGTAAGGCTTTACTTTATAACCATCGGCTATCTATACTTGGTAGTATGGTCATTTCTGATGCATATAATGTGATTTCTTCCCAATTAGATTTATATAAGCCTCATCTTATTACTTCCACGACAGCGGCTGCTTTAGCACCAACTTGCCAAACTTGCCCAGTTCCCCTACCTTCTTGACCTCCTCAAGTGCCTTCTCCGCCTCACCACTGAAAACATCTACTACAGGCAGCGAAAAATCAACGCGATAGTTCTCTACAGCCCACGTCAGTGCCTTCCACATCCGTCCAAAGTCCTCCCGCCGAGCTGGGAACTCCACTGGAGGGCCGCCCATAAACGCGAACTTGACTGAGGCATTGGCGACAGCGAGCGGCATCTTCCACCTCTCATCAGGGCCTCCAATGACGGAGAGCAGCTCCGTATCCTCGCCAACACATTTGAACATCTGTCCAGCCGAGCTAGCCTCCCCTCTCGTACCGGCGCAGTCTGCAGCGTACGCAATTTGTTCTGCCTTTGTCTCTGCTACAGCAGCCTGGACCTGAGACACAATGTTGGGAGAGGCGTAATCAAAGCATCGGGTCGCGCCCATTTTCTGCAGCAACTCGTGCCGCTTCGGCGATGCTGTGACGAATATGGGAAACGCACCGCTTGCCCTGGCCAATTGGACCATACAAAAGCCCACACTCGTCGAAGCCCCCCAGATAAGTAGCGGGCCAGGTTTGAACTCCTCAATAACTTCCTCACCAGGAAGAGGGTATCCAAAAATGTTATACAGTCCATCGGCAGCCGTCGTTACTACAGTCGCGAGACATGCGGCATGCTCCAATGGCAGGTTGTCCGGGACTCGGAATACAAGCTCTTCGGGGCAGGCGAGGTACTCTTGATGCGCGCCGTACTTCAACGGCTTCCCCATACCCGTAGGTGTATGCCCGGCAACAGCGTCACCGACTTTGAAGCCCGAGTTGGGGTTGGCTTGCACGACGTGTCCGCTAAAGTCGTAGCCGATCACGACCGACCGGACGCCCATGCGTGGTGCATGCATGACGTCGCCGGGGTTGACACCAGAGAAGCAGACTTTTATTACCAATTCGGATTCTTCAGGCTCGGGAATTGGCACCGACTGAATGACTTTGAAGACGCAGTCTTCATCGACGAAGAGGGCTGGCGCTGTTGAGGACATGGCGTCGGTGTGCATCGTGATACAATCGCTAAAACATGTGCAATTGTGACAGGAAACAAATGGCGGAGGCACTGTTAAGTAGGCAAATGACCTTGAGCTAATATGCTTAAGGAACCCTGACAGACTGCACGAAGGCTGGAGGGCTGTGTAAAAGCTGACAGCTCAACTGGGAAACGATTCCCTCGTCGCCTAGCGTCCATTTCCTGGCAGCGTACACTACAGTCAGGGTTCCATCCCCAGGAGAAGTTGTTAAGCTCGACTGAGCCCCGCGCCCTTGTTCTGTGTGAAGCGCTGATCAACAGTGGATAATCTAATGACGAGCTTCCCCGTGCGATCTGGCATTGGGTGGTTTGCATATGCTGACAAACTAAGCTGATATCAGCAAGAATTGATTTGTCCCTATTATTAACTCGGAAAGGTAATCATGAAGAATAGGAAACTGGTTTACTCGCAAGAACATCGCCGTGTGGACGTGTCTTGCAGGTTAGAGCCAGCTGTGTTCCTGTTTCGTTTTTGGCCCTGTTTTGTGCATGCCAAAGAGCAGATTAGCCAGTGAAAGGGCCTAGAGTAAGAGATCTGGCACTCTGTTTGAGGTTATAACTGTCGGACGTCCTTTATGTTGAAGCAGCCTCGGTGCATTCTCTCGGAATGGCTTACTTCTTCATCAGCTCTGTGGGGGTGCCCTAGTGCCCCACGATGGGAACATGCCAAGACGGCTTCCCGTGCGGAGCTACCCGCAAAAAACAAAAACAGCCCGGGAATAATTACATGTCATCCATGTTTTGCGATCCATTATCTTCATTGGAAGTCGCAAGTGGTTTTCGCATCCGAGTTGTGACAGCTTTCGGCCGGGGACAGAGTAGATTCTATGTGCTGACAGACAGGCTCTGGGATGAGCGGTTTAGGTATGGGGCCAGCCAATTCGCTACTCGGAGGGAAACCATCTCTTTAAAACGCCTTTGCTGCTGAAAAGGCTCTATTACAATTTGATATCCATGTGAGGGTGCTTTCAGGGTATGAATCCTCGAATCTTGGCTACGTTCACAGACTCAACGATAGCTGAACTGTTTTTCAGGAGGATGCAAAATAAGAAACCAGCACGGAATACCATCAAAACAACGCACGCCCCTTGCCTGTACTACTGTCAAAGGGGTAGTCGATTCCGAATGTGACGAAAGAGTTTAGAACGCTTTTGGTGATACACCCTGGGTAAGCGACACCCTGTCAACTAGGTAGTACGGCGTCACTCGCATCCTTTTTCATGCCTTTCTCAGGCGAGAGTTATGAAATAGCGAACAATTCCTCAGGGGTTCGTCTCGGGGAGGCCTTTCCGCCTGCAGGTCTGCTAGGCTCTGTGCAGGCATCGGATCATGCTGGTTTGTTGTTTAGCCTATCAGCAGTCTACGTTGGATCGACCAGCACCAACTGCATACAATATGGCCACTCAGCAGTTGGCATCAAGCGACTACTTCCAAAAAATCTATAGCCAGATGCCTTTTTGGACAGATGCCCCCTCAGTCTTCACGGCTTGGCGAGGCCGTTGCCCCACCGCCTGGTAAGCGATGACCTATAACCCTGCGCCAACGGTCATATTTAGAAAGGAGATCGCCCCATTCGGAGACGAGGATGACTTTTCTTGTCTTTACAATTGTTGAAGATTTATCTCTCCTTGCGACTGAAAGGTGTGTAAGATCTGCTTGTCCTTGCTAACCTATGGTTTTGAGCTACTTGTGCTTCCCTTGTTATCATATGTGCGACCATGAAGCAGTCATCAAAAACCATTTGATCCAATCGCATCAAGCTGACATTACGATAGCCCGTAGATCCCACCCGCGCCATCCAAAGCAGCTATACGCCATGCAAGAAACACAACCTGCACCTGCACCGGCTGTAGAAGAAGACAGCTCCTCAGAGCTCGGAAGCGTGAGTGATTTTACAGATAGATGATGCCATCGCTATACAAACCTAGCTAAATCTTACGATCCGATAGCTTTTTGAAGATTCCTCTGTTGCTTCGTTGAGATCGAGCATCCTCGAGAACCAGATTGAGAATGGACGTACATACCACTCCATGAGCGCTGGAAGTACGTTGGGCAAATGTTGTTGTTCGTATCTGCTTGTGTTAACGACTTGACAGAGTATGCATTTCCGAACGATGAGGTAAGCAGTACCTGGTTGACAACACACGAACGGCCCAGAGAAATAAAAATTTTGGCCATTACTGATCTTGAATGTCTGCTTACTGGTACATTTAGAGAGAGAACGACCGCTTGGGTGCGTTTGCAAAGTAGCCATAGCTTTCCAAAGCATTGGCTAATTCTTTGGAACATCATTGCTAACATCAGGTACACAGACTTCCAACATCGTATTTGGCAGATGGCTCTTGATGAAGAATTGGCGCTTTCCCCCGGTCACAAGACAGCAAAGCGTGTTCTCGACATGGGAACAGGAACGGGCATCTGGGCAATCGATTATGGTACATTGAGGATGCCACGCTAGACATTGACATTTGCTAACCACGGTTGTAGCGGACGCGTACCCTTCCGCTGAGGTTTGAACTACGACATCTGTTATTTAATACAAAGGCTGATGCCATTAGGTTATTGGTGTCGACCTGAGTCCTATCCAACCTGAGTGGTAAAACTTTATACAAATTTGTGCATTTGCAAAGTTGCTGCTGGCTAACCAGGCGCATAGGGCACCCCCCAATTGCCGATTCGAAATCGACGATCTCGAAAAGGACTGGACGTGGACTGAGCCTTTTGATTTCATCAATTGCCGTAGTATGGCAAGCTGTTTTGCCAACCCAGCAAAAGTTGTGGAAAAGTGTTACAAGTAAGAGGACAAGAAAAAAAGCAAAATGATACTAGCCATACTTGTCACTAACTTATCTAGTGCCTTGACACCAGGCGGGTGGTTAGAGGTTGCTGACCTTATCCTGCCATTGAGTTGCGATGATGGCAGTGTTCCTAAGGACTCTCACCTCTACCGCTGGCATAATCTGCTTGAAGAGGCTGCAGAGAAGATGGGCCGACCAATGGTAGGTTTGGTCCAAGAGACGGCGAAAATGAAGGAAGTGGGCTTTACCAATATTACAACGACGAAGTGCATCTTCCCGCTCAACTCGTGGCCCAAGGACGAAAAGCTGCGGGAAATTGGCAAGTGGCACTTCGTTAACCTTAATCTTGGCCTTGAAGGACTTTCAATGGCATTGCTCACCCGCGCTCTGGACTGGACCAAGGAAGAGGTTCTCGCTTTATGTGCTCTTGTGCGGAATGATCTGAAGA
Organism: Colletotrichum truncatum; assembly: GCF_014235925.2. Lineage (NCBI taxonomy): Eukaryota > Fungi > Ascomycota > Sordariomycetes > Glomerellales > Glomerellaceae > Colletotrichum > Colletotrichum truncatum. The sequence goes on along the minus strand of NW_027222404.1, from coordinate 694,423 downwards.
ACAAGAATATGCACGCCTATTGGACATGGTAAGTTTTCCCTCCTATTGCTTGTTTCTATTTTCTCCACATTGTTACTGACCAATTCGCCAACTTTTGTAGTCATATCATTTGTGCCCAGAAGCCTCTTGAGGAGGCCGAAGAAGATGCTGCGGCTCAAGCAAACTAAAGCTTCGTATGCCAGTCTAGACAAGGCTTTCTTGCGCAGAGGGTAATCAGGAAGTAAAACGGGATAGTAACAAGCGGACCGTAATGAGAACTTCCATATTTATTTAAAAACAAAAAAGTCCTAAACGCTTATTTAGTCGAACTTTCAAGAGGTCATATGCTTGTAAACAAGACACGTTGGTTATTGAACAAGACGAAGTCTCCCAGATCTGAGCAAAGTAACACGAATTAAATTAAAGATGTTTTATATATGCATAATTTCAAACTCAGTACTTGAAGTTTGGTAGAGGATTCATTAGCCAGACCTCCAGGCCACGGAAGCCGACATGTGCGGGAGAGATTCTGGAGCCTTACGTCCAAATCCGCACCCAAATAGAAGGCCTGAGAATCAATTGAAGCCTTGCGGGGTAGCCATAGTACTCTGTTCGTCTAAAGGAACAGAAATGTGTAGGCGCTTTGTAGGTTCATCATGCGTCAGTGTCATGTAATCCTAGAAGTTTGAGGGTACTTGTGGGTGTTAGCCTCGTGGTGTAATCATGTCAGACGGAATCTATGCACTGGTAATGCAACAGTTGACTTTGGCCGTGTTCCTTGCTACCTCCTACCGCTAAGGAGGACCGCTCAAGAACTGACTGTCTGTTAAGACAGAATCAATATGCTTTTAAAGCCAAGCTGGAAGGCTGTTTTATCTTGCACGAAGAACCGGATTCTCCTTTTTGTACTGCTATGATGCGAACTGGTAGTTCAGGTATCTGTTGGCTATACCGACTGTGCTGTTAGAGGCTGTCTAGTTCGAAACCACGAATCTCTTAGGTCTGAGGCTGTGATACGACTACAACCAAAGACTCCAGATTAGGCTCCTAGACGATTCCAGAAGGTTCCCCAAAAAAACTCGCCGTTCTTGCCAAGTTGTGAATCAACAGCAACCTTGGGACGGGCTTTGAGAATACATAATCCGTACGTTCTAGAGCGATAAAGAGTGTAACACGAGATGGTCACCTGCTGGACGACAGCTATGGAGCAGTTGCGAGGCAAATTCCTGAGCAATTTGATAATCCTTACCTGGATTTGCAAGAGCAAAACTATTCAATAGACTTGCACCAATACCCCGAGTTCATTACGATTTAACTTCTCCTTATTTTTTGTTCACATTGATCGGTCAAGAAAGACAGAATCGTGCTCCCAACTATGGTGTTAATCTAATCTGAACGTTGCGGTCATCTACCAAATAACACCGATTGTAAGAGCCACAGTAAAGTTCGTCCCTTGCAAGCCCACCCCCCGGTGCAACTCAAGCTTTGAATGCGGAGCACATCAGTGGCTTTTTTGGAAGTTTGGCACTGATCATGGCGGACAGTTCCGATGTCCAGGGTCCCTTGGCTGGTTCGCCAAAACATCCGCCAGAGCTCGTATCCAAGAAATCGGGCGAAGGCCGAACCCAGTAAAGTACGGAGCCGCCGGGGGCCACCTGTAGGGTTTTTGGCCCAAACTCACCCTTAATCATTGGAGGAACATCGGCGCATTGAGTCAATTTCGGTATCGACTGCCACTAGAAGAACCATCAACATCCACCACTGACCTCACTGCTTCCTCATCCATGCAGTCTTCACAAGGACTATCATAATCTTAATACGAAAAGAGGTGATTTTTCGTCTACAAGTTGAACAATAACGTAAGGTACCGAGGTCCAAAGAATCCCTGCTCTGAATAGGGCGATATGAATCCTAGTAAAACGTAGCAAGTCATGAGAACTTCGCTTCTCCGGATTCTTCCAAAGTGGGCTCAAGCCGCTATGGAGACAGGACCTCAATAAAGTAGCAATTTCTCGGCTCCGCAAGAAACGATCGCCCACGGCTATTTGAAAATAGATTTAACTTGGTCTTACTTACGCATCCTTGTTGGGGCCGTCATTTAGTACAAGAGCAACGGGATTCTCGCACACTGGGGTTGTCCTTCTGTTTCTTTCCACGCTTCAGTCTTGTCATTCGTTCAGTTTCGCCTCTTCTAGCAGACAAGATGCGCTCTCAGTCTCTTGTAATGGCAGCCTTGGCCAACGGCGCCGTCGCCGCGATTCCCACGGTCAGCATCCCGCTGCACTACTACTATGGCGGCGGTCACAAGATCGCCACCAATCTGGTCAACCCCAACTCCAACAAGTCGGTCGAGGTCGTCTTTGACCAAGGATCTGAGAACTTCTGGGTTTTTGGGCCTAACGCCATCAACAACTGGGGATGCACGGGTTTCTTCTGCCCTGGCCAGTGCAACGCCACTGCTGAGCCGTTTTACGATTACCCCAATAGCCCTACAGCCAAGAAACCCGAACCGTTCCTCTCACAGTTCGCCTACGGCGCCTACACCAAGATCGTGCAAGGCAAGGAGAGCGTCAATGATACGTTCCACTTTGCATCGGATTCTGGGTTGACCTCCAGCGTTGAGGGACGTGTTGCAATCGCAGAGTACATGCAGCAACGCCTGATGGACGGGGGTAGCTGCATCCCGGCGCCGTATGATCTCGGCATCCTTGGTGTTGCGCCGTTCTACCGCACCGCTGAGTGGAACACTACCGGACCTCACCTCCGTCAGGATCTCCTTGAGAGAGGCGAGATCAGCGCTCCCGTCCAGAGCATCTGGTTTGATGAGGCTCCCGCTAACTGGGACGGTACTTTTACTGGTAACGCCGTCTTCGGTGCCATTGACACGTCTAAGTACACTGGCGAACTTGTCAAGGTCCCTCCCGTCAAGAACGACCGTCTTGGGGCTTCAGTCGGCTACTTTGTCGCTCCACCCACTGTCAAGGTGAAGAATGTCACCCTCGATAACTCGGATTTGAGCTCGCGCAGCTGTATGATAGATTCTGGTACACAAATCGACGACCTCCCCATTAGCAACGACGCCCTCGATGCGTTTTTCAGTGCTGCCGGTCTCACCCGGGATCCCATCGGTCATGTTTCTTGGAACGGCAGCTGTGACTCGATCCCTAAGGATGTCACAATTGACCTCGAGTTCGCTGGTGTCGACGGCAAGACGGTTACTATCAAGATTCCTCTGCGCAACTACGCCCGTAACGCCGCAGACCTGAGGCCCGAATACTGCGTCCTTAACATCGACACCGGTGGCTGCATGCTCGGTGCACCTTTCGCCACTGCTGCGTTCTTCGCGGCAAATGATGCTGAGAACGAGATTGCTTTGGCGCAGGGCGGTGTTTCTAAGAGGGGCAGCAAGCCCGATGATGCTGCGCTGTCTGTCACCATCCCTTGAAGCTACAGAAGACAAGACCAAACAAAATAGGTATTCTTGACTTTAATGTCCAAATTAAGAAATTTTTCATGACAAATTAAGAAGGTTTTCATGAATGACAAGAATCATCACATCAATTGAGAGATCATAACATATCATAGTTGCAGCCGTGATCCACAGCCTGCCTACAGTGTCCAATTCTTGGTGTTCTGTCTCGGCTTGATCTTCACCTGGAATCCGACCGGCCGCAAGTTGAACCAACCATCTTGATGCAACTTGTATGAAGGGTCGACCCAGTCAAAGTCAACCTCCTTGATGAGCTTGGCCATGACAACCATGTTCCATAGCCAGGCGTAGTGCTTTCCGATACACTCTCTCTTTCCGTTACCGTAGTACCTCCTTGCCCCCAGCGGCAGCTGCTCATACTTCTCGCCCACCATCCGTTCAGGCTTGAATGCCAACGGGTCTTCGAAGACGGTTGGGTCCCGGTTCGCGCCAGCGAGGATGATGATCATCGGCTGGTTGTAAGCAACCTGGTACTTGCCTCCCGCAAGCAATACAGGACCGGTGTCTTCACCTTTTGTGTGGATCGGTTCGATGTTGAAGCCTGGCGCTGCAAAAGACAAGCGCATGGATTCTCGGACGATTCCCTCGATGTACTTGAGCTGAGCAAGGTGCGCATAGGTCAACTCGCCCTCGCCCACGACGGAGTCGAGCTCCTCGCGTGCCTTGGTGACGGCATCGGGGTTGTTGAGAAGGAAATAGATTCCGGTGCTGATAACGCACGGCGCAGTGCTGCTGCCGATTGGCATAGACACTATTTCGTCAATGACTTGGGAGTTGGATAGTGACTTGCCCGTCTCAGGGTCCTCAGCACTCAGCATGGCCGCGAGAAGATCCTTGCGGTCTGAGGGGTTGGTCCGTCGGTGTTCGACCATCTCCGCCGCATACGTTCTCATGACGTTCGTGGCATTGGGAAGCTTCTTTTTATAGAAAAGGGCATTCATGCCAGGAAGTCTGGTGGGCCGCTTCACCGCCTCCGAGGTCGAATCTTCCATACCGCCTAACATAGGGTGTTCCGGCCCGGTCAAGCAGTTGAGCTTCTTGCCATATAATGAAAGCGTTGTCGCCTCGAGGTTGAGTCTGTTCAGCTCTCCGATAGCAGAAATTTGGGCGCCTGGCCCGAGCCCTTTCCATTTCTCGAGCAACTCATTGGTCGTGGTGATGAAATCATCGAAGCGCTCTGCAATCGCCTGCGGCGCAAGCTTGGGAGCGATGATGCGATGGGCGATACCCCAACTGTCTTCATAATGATAAGCCGTGAATAGCGCGTCGTTCACAGAGTACCGGATCTCTTTGATGGGGCCGGAGACTAGTTTACGGAAGCGTTTCTCGTCACACAGTTCCTCTGCGAGGGCGGCGCCTGCGACGAAGACAATAGTTTTGTTCAGGATCTTGACCTGGAAGATCTCGCCATGCTTCTCGGCCAGTGTCTTGAGGCAGGGCCAAAGGTTGTTCGAGTCCAAGGTGAATATGTTACCGAGGATCGGCAGACCAGGAGGTTGAGGAATTGGAGTAGCCATCTTGGTCGTATGTATTACAACGAAGCGAATATTGTTGGAGCAGTTGGGAAAGACTGCAGAGAAGGGAAGAAACTCATTTCTCGAGTTAAAAAGCAGAGGCAGGCGCCGTGAAAAGGGAGTCTTGAGACCACAGGCCTTTTTTCTTTTCCTTCTTTTTTTCATTCCTCGGTCATATGCTATCGCGTCAGTTGTCTTGGACTAAGTGTTACTTGTCTCACCATCTCACAGCGTCTTGCAGGCGCGACGGCCCGTAATTCGATACACGGCCGTTGTCATTGGACCTTGGCTTGCATATCCCAGCTCGTTTTCATGCTTACAGGAAAGCCATGTCTCATAAAGTGAGACAAAAGCTGAACAAGGTGATGTTTACTACGACAATGGAGCCACCATAACAAATGGGTTCTCTATGGGAAGTGTGTGTGATACGAAATGGTTTTTGCCTTGGATGCCAAACATACCTAGGTAATGAATGGACCTCGACGTGCTCTACGAACGTGCTTATACGTACCAATACGCACTCGTCATAGTAGCCAGTCCTTTATCCCCTTGTTAATGATCAAGAAGAGAGAAAAACAACAGGATCCGCGTAGATCTGCAGATTAGCACCCTCTAGTGTGTCGTTGGGTGAGACAGGTGTTCGCAGCGGCGCTTGGCGAAAGCAAATACGGGTTCTGTGTATCTCGGCAGTACACAAGTCATCGAATAGATGAACTTAAAATGAATCAATCCGCTGGTTAGTAATTCCATATATTAGAGAAGTAGCAGCTGCATTTTGAATGATTCCCGGGGTATCCAAAGACGAGTTCAGTTCTAACCTAAGGTAGTCAACCGCCGTCCTTTTGCTCGCTTTGGCAGATTTGTAAAAGCCGAACAGCCATTCGCAGATATGCTAGCGTTTTGCATGTTTCTTCTTCGTGGTCCCTTTTTATTTCCCCACACCTAATCAATGCTGGTACACAAATTAGCTCCCGTTTCTGCTAGCGGCCGATCAGCCATTGACGTGTGTGCGTGGCTGGTCCCCGCAAGAAGCTGTGTTTACTGCTACGTTGTCAAGTTGTGTATCTGGATAGAGTAAGATCAGTGAGATAGGCAGTTCGGCAGGTGACAAAAGGCCATCGCCGTTTACTGGATGTCTTGGGTTGTGGTAGCCACCTTGGACAAGTAGCTTTAGGTAGTTAGTACTGAATCCGTACATCAAAAACGAATTCCAAGCCTAGGTAGGCTATTCTCACCATCTAGCATGTGCTTCTTCATTAGTAGGTAGTAATCAGCAAATACAATAAGAGAAAAATGTGTTACTTACCTGCTAGCACACTGAGAAACCCAATTTATCAAACTACACAAAAAGGAGGATGCGGCCAGTGTGGATTGAACACACGACCTTCAGATTAAGTGATTGAAGTTTTCAATGGATCCAGGACCCATACTTCAGTCTGACGCTCTCCCAACTGAGCTATGTCCGCCGGCTATCCTCGACAGTCGACCGGCCTGTGGAGGTCAAATGTACGAACCCGATGCAGCGTATCCGAAAGATACCAGAAGACCAGAAGCAACGCGGTTGCAATGTACAGTAGTTTTGTTTCTATGTACAACGCAATAAGAAAACATTGATTTACAAGCAATGCGGGTCACATTTGTATGGCAAGCCTGATTTTCTGCTTTGGAAGAGGTCAACAATTCAAAGCAGACTGTTGATGGCAAGGGAGCTGGTCTGGCAATAGTACTCCAACGACACGCTGTGCGCTCACTCTCTTCAAGGAGTCGCTTTCTGCCGCCACCAATGAAGTCAAATTTGTAAAATCATCTTCGTCATCCAAAGTTTCAATTCAAGTAGATTCTCTGCCTTCTTAATGGGATATTCAAGCCCAATTCATAGCGCCCATGGTAATTTAAATGTTAACTTGAGTTATTCGTGCTGAACCTTTTGCCCTCTAATATGATCTAAGGATCTGGCCTACAATAAGAAAACATCTGAAATGAATCGGCAGTTCCTATTATTGGGGTATTTTGCAAACCCAAACGGTGAAAAATGCCGCTGTGACCGTGGTTCTACAAGCTCAACCCAGGCTGGTTGCGAATTCTCACCACTTCCGCGAATGCTCAACAAATAGCACAACCACAACCTAAAGCGTAGCAAGTTGTATGTTCTTCGAGTTAGGGTAGTCTTCAGATGTCTCATGAAGCACTGCCGATGGCTCTAGCTTGGGTCGCCATTTATCCGAGTCCCCGATTCTGTCGGCTGTTATGCCAGCCCTGCCAGTGGGGGTCAGACCAGCCTCTAGTTGCCTCTTGTAAGATACGTTGCGGAGTCTCTCGGTCTCAGCAGGTGTAAGTCTCAACTGTCGTAGAACACGTTAGCATCCGAGTGGCTAGACAGCAGACCTCGTTCGATGGCTTACATAAAGCTCAACCCCAATTGCATGCAGAGCCAACGCCAGCCACAGGGCCATGCCAAAGGGTAGCGCGATAGCAACTCCTGCTTCGGCGGCGGATGTTGAGTCGAGGATATCGGCATGGACCACAGCTTGTTGAGCTGGGTTCTCACCAGAGAAGTAGGAGGCGCAGGCAGGATACAACTCCAGTGTCCGGTTTGTGTCTTCCACCATGAATGCAATTTGGTCGCAGGGGCGTGCTGCATAGTACGTGCCTATGGCGCTGATGCACATGGCGGCAATGATTTGAATCAGTCGGAGGGTAACAATAGAGCCAGCCTGCATGCCTCGTGTTAGCATATGAGTCCACCTCGAGTTAAGAGCCGCTCGACCCACATAGAACCATGCTCGAAGCATCCAAGCCCGATGCTGCTCAATCTGAAGCCTCTTGATGTTGATGTACGCCATGGTGATGGAGGCGATGAACATGATGGACATCAAACCAACGCCGGCTTGGGTTTCTATCCCACCCCCAAACGCATTCCTCAGGAACATGAATATACCCGCCGTACCGACAAAGGATAGTATGATAACGGCATAGCCGCTGACGCGGTGAAACAGTAGTGCTTTGTGGCGAATCACCGGCACAAACTGGAAGCAAGCCAGAAAGCTGGCGGGTAGGATCCCAGCAAGGTGAAGCTTTATACCAATCTTTTCGATATGTTTTCTGTAGTAGAAGCATTCGCCTGGGGCTGCACCATCCTCACCGCAAAAAGTACTGAAGCTGAGATATTGAAAGCGGGCAAGCGTAAACCCCATGAGAGCGCCAAAGAAGATAAAGTGCAGCACAAAGTTGTAGCCTTTGGCGAATCCGAGCGGGTTGTAGAGTTTCCGTGCTATAGCAACAAAGGCGTTGGCGGGTGGGCGGGTTGGTTGAACCATGTTGATGTTTGTTCAGGTTTCGAAAGATGGTGCGGAGGGATCAAACAATTAGAGTCAGCAGTATATGGGTTTCAACTCCTGATATCTAAAGAGCCTCTTTTCTGATCAGTGACTAAAATGAGTGAAAAGACTCCTCCCTTATATACTGTTCACCGTCCGTCTTCATTATGATCTGGTCCGAACATGAGATGGCCTTGTAAGTTCATGTGGTTGCTTGTGAGGACCAAGACATTCTGACGCGTCTCTAGGGCTGTAAGACACCTCGACGGATCTGGAAAGAAAACGCGCAACAACCAAACACATTTGGCAAATGTCGCTGCGGAAAGACAACGAGTCCCTCAAAATGAGCCTATCCCCAGACCCCTCCTTGGCGTGCAGATTCCTCTAGTCTGCCCCGTCTCTAAGAATACAGAGCGGACGGTGCTTTACTCGCGGAGCGCAGAATGATGCCCAAAAGGGACTACGTAGCAATTGAAGTGGCTTCAATTCCAGCCAATGAGTGAATTGACTAGGGGTTTTGAAGAATCCTTCCGGCACTTCTCAATGCTGGCTTTGACTAATCAGTTCGTCTCCAGATCGTAAGCGCGTTTTGTTGCCTTGTCAAATGTCATCGTCATCGATCTTATCTGTATCCCTGGATGCATAGCCCTTGTCTAACGGTCCTAGATAGCACTTCCTCGCTTACTCCCCAGCCCCAACGAGGGACATATTGTATACTACCGTAGTCACGTGTAGAGTCCGAGATACTACGTCGACAACTCTGCGCCACGGGAGAAGACACGCAATCCCCGCTATTATCGTCCACCGACCCTCCGACCCTCCGACCCTGCGTTGCTGCAAGTTAAAACCGCACTAATATCCATAGATACTCACCATCCCTAAATCAGAAGCATCTTGCGCCGTGCATTCTAAATTGCTCTTAACGGTGCCCCGTTTCTCATCATTTTCAGAACATGGTTGGAGTTCCAGGACGATCCAAAGGTTGCAACACGTGTCGCAAACGTAAAAAGGGAGTAAGTACACCAGACCTTTCCGGTTTGTCCTTTTCTCTCCCCTTGGTAAATAGTCATTAATTGAGTGCAACGTAGTGTGACGTTCAACGTCCAGAATGCGGACAGTGTCTGAAGGCAGGACTGAAATGTGAAGGATATGAGCGGAAGCGCATATTCGTCAACGTAACGAACCCTGCCGCCAGCAAAAGCTCCAAAACGGCGGCCCTGATCCCCGTCATACCTAGCATTGTACAAGTGGCCTCCTTGTCCCGGTCCGCATATGAGGAAAAGATTCTGGACATGTTTTGGGAAGGCTTCATGCCCAATTTCCCAATATGTTCCCTCGAAAATCCAATTATGAGGTATTCCCATGCAGAGTGGGCTGTGGCGGTTAAAGATCTATACACCACCGACGCTGTCTTGCGCCAGAGTTTATTATCGATCAGCCTGGGAACCATAGGTCGCCGCGACGAGCAGAAATGGATGATTGACGAGGGACTAAAGTTCTATTGCCAAGCTTTGAGTCAGATGAACAGCGCACTACGACATCCTGCGCGGTGGAAGTCGGATGCTATCATGATGGCTTCGAGATTGCTTGGCTTCTACGAGGTGCGCAAGAGACCCCAGGCATAACAGCGGTTCTTGAATGGCTAATCTGAAACGGTTGCTAGCTTCTATATGGAGCAGATGATAGGGAGAGACGAGGCATTTCTCAAGCCCAGAGTTGGGAAGGCCATGTGATGGGGGAGCTGGCTCTTGTGGTGCAACGAACGCCCGAAAGTCACATTGATGGCCATGCACATCTGCTCTTCTCTTCCGGCCGAATGCCATTAGTACGTTGACTATTCCAATCAACATTCACGCTTTGTCCGTAGATCCATGCTAATTGTGTTGATTTGCAGGCTATATCACACATTAAACAGAGGCGCAGATGTCCCCTAAGTCAACCTGTTTGGAAAACAGTTCCGTGGCAGTACCACCCGAAATCTGCCAAAGATTCTCTAGTAGACATATTCGTCGACATCCCTGGCATATTGGAAGATCTAGATCTGTTTCGCAGTTGCGATGAAGGACCTGAAAAGGAAGAAAGACAGAAGAAGCTGATCAGAGAATGTTGGCGCATTGATGCAGAGTTGATGTCATGGCTGGATAGTTTAAGCCCACAAGAGGAATTCAAAGCCCTTGAAGCGCGAGGGTTAGAGAACCCAACAACCTGCGATGTTGTTGTGGCATCGGCCATGTGCCTTTTCTGGACAACTTGCATCTTGGCATACAGCACGCTCCGAATGGCCTTTGGCCCAAACCCAGGCGTTGAGCTGCCAGAACGAACCAATCCCCGGATTTACTGCACAAAGATCGCGAACATGGTCGATGTACTTTTCCACCCAGCTGCAGGGACTTATGGAATTCAGTCCGCGCCGTTGCCGATTGGTATGTCTCTGGTATACCTGAACTCGACAGAAGAGGGCTTCAACTCTCAAGAGAAAAAGAAGCTCGTTAGCTTCTTCGGGAAACGGGCCAACAATGGGATTGCAATTGGCAAATTCCTAGTTAGCACCCAAAGAGATGGCATAGTGCCAAGGGGCGCGGCCCAATCTCCAACTCCTGAGGCTATTAAGGCCAAGGCCATCAAGTGGATAGGTGCTGTGGAATGAGGCTCACGCTAGCATGTAATTTTGTCAAGGCATGGTCAGAGGACTATCAGGCCACTTATGCAAGGCATAATAGAGTGGGAAAACTGCCGTTAAAGATCCAACTCTAGTTATACTTGCATTGTTGTTGATTGATTTATGGAAATTGGTGGTTGTGATGACAAGGATCTGAATCCGCGTAGGGTGAGGGCCTAAGTTTGAAAACTCCACAACTCGGCCCACGCCCACATATCCATCATGTTTCAATTTTGCACAGCTGCTCACATCAACCAGGCGCGTTCTCATCGCCTCAATCAGCCCTGATGGTCTAGCGGTATGATTCTCCCTTAGGGTTATCTTCACGATATCTCAGTTCTGGGAGAGGTCCCAGGTTCGATCCCTGGTTAGGGCCCAAATCTTTTGCAGGATGTTGTACTGTCTCACCGGTACACTTTTCTTTTGGTTCAGAGAGACGGCCCCTCCCCATCTTCTGTTCCGTATGTCTTCCGTGGAAGGAGACTAATCTTTTATTACATGATATGCCTGTTTTAATGTTATGTTGTAGTCAAGATGTGTTTTCGGCGCACTAACTATCCATCATTAGTATTTAGAAGACAGCTGAGCAAGGTTTGATAATCCTCATAAATCCCGACCTAACACGTACTGGTTCAAGCTAGGGCGTAGTACCACGAGTTTGTCCAAATATGTGTTTGCGGTTCAAGGTAAGTAAATCTGCTGATGCTTGATAAACACAGCCTTTGCATTCGAGCATTTTTTTCATTGATGGTCAAGTCTTTTCCGTACTACTCGCCCTGACCGCGGCCCTGGGACTTAGAACACTGAGATTGAGCAATACAGGTCACTGAAGCCTGTCTACTCTTCTTCAAGTTTGACTTACTGAGGCTTAACGAGGCAAATTTTATCCCACAGCTCTGGATACGTAGCAAATGAGGTCTTTCCAAAAGCCTCGTGATACTGATAGGCTCGTAATTTGACTGGCTTTTTAACAGGCTTTTTAGCGAGTACTAGGTTTGGCATGGCTTTAAAGCCTACGACACGATATCATTTCCTTCCAACTTTTATCATAATGCACCCATCCAGACGAAGCGTCCAACCATAAGTTCTTCGTTACCATCTAAAGGAATTTCCTGTTTCGTAAACATTACTGTCTCCAGGGCTTAGATCGAATCACAGTGCCTGAATTCAATTACGGCTAAACTAAGTCGTTTTGCTAACCATACTCGGTCTGAGCACTAGCCGATCTCACCTACTATGGGATTCTCCTACTCGTGCACTTCTTACCATCATGATGCCCAGCATTAATTTGCCCAATGTAAACATTGAGAATGATATACATTTTTTTCTCTGTAGCCCTAAAGCCTACGATACTGTTAATGTCATGGATATTTGTATGATTCTTGTTGTCGGCTCTCATTTCTAATTAGGCATGGGCATTACCCGGCCCGCGGGTCCCACGGGTACCCGCGAAATGGGTCGGGTAGTTATGGGTAGTGCCCGAAAGTTTTACTATTACCCACGGGTACCCATGGGTAAAGTGGGTTTGGGTAAAAAAGCCCACGGGTAGTAAACTGAAGGGGGGCCCACGGGTTTGGGTACCCACGGGTGTATACCCGTGGGTAGATTTCAGTAAGTATGCATCACGAATTTTAGACATCTTTTGTAGTAGCCAGCCTCAAGAGTGGATATATTGCGCAACGAATAGACCTGCTACCTTGTTACTCCTAACTTCCGAACGCCCTGAATGCCTTCAATTAATCGCCCGCATTTCCCAGACTCGGGGTCGAACCACTTGTCTCCGTGGACTCTGCCGGCCTTCAAGATAGCCTGGACGAGATGCAGATCCTTCGGCTTAATGGTGACGCGATTGGTGTGGATCGCAGCAAAGTTAATCACTAGATAGTTCGTTCAACTCGATAAGAGTTTGCAAGTAAAGCTTACTGTCGAAAACACCAAAGAGAAGAGACTCCGAAGACTCTTGAAGAGCGCTAATAGCAGTCGCCTGCCAGCGCAGGCGCTTGGAGGGGTCGATGTCATCGCAGATTTCCTTCCAGAGTCGCTGGAATGGGGGCTTCGGAATCAGGAAGTCAAATGTCTTCTAGTAGTTCCTGACCTCCCGGAGAGCTTTTGCTAGGTATTAGGGTTAGTGTGTAGCCATCTTTTGTAGCAATCTAGACTTACTGCCAGGGCGCCAACGGCGTTTCTGCTGCTCCTTAGCACCAGGCATAGTCTTTCGGGCTATGCCAGGCATCATATTATAAAGTTAACCATGAATCAGGTAGGACTCCTAGAAACACAAGTCCAGGTCTAATCAATAGAATCTTTTACAGATAACTACTGAACAGAGGTTTTCAAAGAGATTCTTTTTAAGAAAAAAAACAAGAAGCCGCGGCTGCGTACAGACCACTTTTTGGCGTATTTTGTTTTTTTTTTGTGAGGTTCTGAAGCTTCAGAAAACTTCTCCCCAGACAACACTACAACCTACCTCCACTACTAACACCCAGCCGCACCGACAAGCCTCTCAATTAAGGTAATTTAATACTTTGATCTCATAATTATTGGTTTTGACTTATTAAATCAATTAGGGAACAGTAGTAAAATATGTCCTCAGGACAGGATCGCGGTACGTTTACACCAGCTTTGTAGCAATCATTTGTACTAATCTCTTCTAGGCCGACCGCTTGGATCTGGTGCTGGAGCTAAGCGTAAAGCTGAAGAGGATTATTCCGACAACGCGCACACCAAGAAGTCTCGTCAGCGCATCGATAAGATGACTGAGAAGCAGAAGGCACTTGATCGCTCGAAGAAGTCGATCAACCAGCAGAAATCCCGCAAGCTTAAAGCCTTGAGGGCTAAAAGCTCCTACATCAGTGCGTCTGCTGATGAGCGCGCGGCCCTTGAGGCTAGGGAAATCCAGCAAGTTGATGCACGATAGTGAGTTCTTTTTTATTTCTTTTGGTGTTCCAAATCAGTGCTTAAGTGCTTTTAGCTTCCTCAAAGGCAACCATCCAGACCAGCTGCTAGCTTAGATGACTGGCCTAGTCTCGTCTAGCTCCTATAATATCGTCGATGACGATGAAGACGAGGCTTGGGAGGATATCCCTTTGAATGAGATTGATGAGGCTACCCAGGAAAACCTGGATGGAGTTGAGGGCATGCTCAACTTTGACGTTGACCTTGATAACCAGTTGCCGACCATTAATGTTGCTAAGCAGTCGAATGCGATTATCGACAAGATGATCCAGGTAACTGGATGACTATAATTAATTACTATAGCAATAGCTAACAAACAGACAGGAAAACCAGATCCGAGAATACCAGTTCTTCCGTGATACCTGGGAGATGACTCTTGAGATACTTTACATCAAGGTCAAGCGGCTGAACAGCAATCCTGCCTTTACCCTAGCTGCGATGGAGGATTATGGCTTCATTCGACCTGGCTTTAAATTTCCAGTAGCTGGCGACATCTTTACCAAAGAGGAAGTGCTTCTTTGGTTTGCACTCGCTAAGTACTGGCACCTGAACCGCTTGTCTAAGAAGAAGAAGATACGCCTGGTTCTTAATTCTTCTGTCAAGAAGAAGAAGACGTAAGTGCTTAATTGTAGCAATCCTTTGTAGTAATACTAATATTCTCAGCCAATTCGCACTCGCGCACCGCCCAGCCATCAAGATTCAAGGATCTCTCTTCACTACAGCTCAGCGCCGATATGCCTCCACTCCAAAGCCTTCAGTGAAGGCTATGTTCTCTGAGATCAGTGACTCGATGATCAAGAAAGGTGTTTGGGAGCTTCTGGGCCCTGCTAAAGTTTGGGAAGAGTTTACTACTCTCGATAAAACAGCCAACATCTTATCTGCGATGGATAAGAAGTTCTCAGCTATACTAAAGCTGATACTATTCTTCCTGAAGCTTGACCTTGCTCGGGATAAAGCGCTATACAACTGGCGTCAGGTCCATGAGTTGGCTTAGAAGCTAACTCGTTTGCTTGACTTTTCTCTATAATTGCAGATGAGCATAGCGAGAGGGTTTGTTTGACAGATTAAGAATTAAGAATTAGCAATAAGGCTAGCATGAATAAGGACATGAATTCTCTCTAGTCTGATTCTCGTATTATAGCAATCGTTTATAGTAATCTACAGCTGCTAAAACAATCTAGCACTCCATGCTCCCATCTTCTTCATTAACTGTTTAACTAAGTCAAGATCTTTCTTCTGCAAAGTTACTCTTTTAGCGTGAATAGCACAGAGATTTGCATCTATTAATATTCATGTTAATATAATAGTTTGAAGATCAGGATAGGATATCTTACTCTCGAACATGTTGATTAGAAACTGTTCGCTCATCTCATGGAGAGCCTCTATAGCCATTGACTAGTAGCGGATCTTATGGCGGTTTCTTAGTGGAAGATCAAGTGTTATTTCTCGAACTACTCTTGCGAAACTGCTCTGCGGAATTAAAAGATTGGTGGTCTTTTGATATTTTCGAATCTCACGAAGTGCATTTGCTTCACATTTCAGTAATTAAACAATAAAGAGTTACTTCTTACTTACTACCAGGCCTCTATCTACGAACTTTCTGGCGTTTAGTGATCTGGACGGGCTTTTTTCGAGCAGCTTTTAGCTGCTTCTTTGGCGCGAAGTTCAGCTGATCTTTCCGTGCAATGGTTGGTGGTTGGCCAGTATCTGTTCGTCTCGCCAACTTCGTCGCAAAGTTCCGCTTCAGCGGTGGTAATTCTGGTTGACTCAGGTCTGGGCTAGCCTGGCTATAGTAGGTTGCATGACTTGAACTTCTTGGCGGAGTCTCCCGAATCTCTGTAATTGGCTGTTTCAGGGGATTACCCCTCGCTGATGATGAGGGGTAACTATTTGGCGGTGAAGAGCCCTCCACTGTTAGCAGAGAGCTCTGATCTGACACAGGGCTAGTTGATAAGCAAGGCATTGAAGGATGAATGTAAGTAGGAGAAAAAACAAGTCGAAGGAGAATTCAGAGCTTTTAGATTTGTGTACGAAACGTATTAGTCAGAAACCCTAAAATAGAAATTTACGTAAGGCTACATAATCAAATGTTTGTATTCATCTTGTAGTAATCCTGCAAACTACTTCCTGTTCACACCAAAGGTAATTCTTACTACGTATGATGTCGAACTCAATTGCGTCTGACCCTTTTGGGCCAGACCCTTTTGCATCCGATTGTTCTGCTGCTTTCGAGCTCGTAAATTCTACGCAGACTCCAACAATCAATACTCTACCTTCTGGTTTACAGATACAGTCGGAAATCATTTTATTTGTTATTGAGACTTTCCAGACTTTTCTCTCGTTTTTCAAAACCCTGCCATGGTATCTCCAATGGGTAATCCTTGGCAAACACACACCGTTGTCCAAATCCCCTCAACCTGAACGAAAACGCTTCGCCAAATCCTTGTGGACTTTACAACGCCGAGTATCATTCTGGGATCACTTTCACCAAGGCTACCATATGACATCAGGGGAGCCAAAATTAGTCTGCAAGCACTGTCACCAAGTTTTCAATCATCCAACAATCAAAAACTCTGGTACAAGTGCTATGTAACAACACCTCGCTGCAAAGTCTTGTAAGACTCGACGTTTAGGCGCAAACCAGGTGCCTGTAAGTTTTACAGGTCATTATAGCAATCATTTGTAGTAATCGCAATCTAGGGTACCTAATTGAAAGCAGTCTCGGAGCATCAAGCATTAGTTTACTGTATTGTTAGATCTAACTTAGCGCTTAATACTGTTGACAACTTAAGTTTCCGGCAATTCTGTTCACACCTGAATCCTCTCTACCACCTCCCATCTCGAAAGACGCTCCGAAGCTGGATATCCGAGGAGGCCTTACGCATTCAACACCACACTCTTCAGCTAATTCCGCCTGGTAGCTATGTCTCTCTGATGATTGATATCTGGAGTACACCTGGGTTAAAATATTCACTGCTTGGTGTTTTATGCCATTTTATCGACAAGCACTGGAGGTTACAACAGGTTCTTCTTGGTGCTATTGATATGACAGATGGTCATACAGCCTCTAAGCAAGCAACGGCTTTATCGACTCTGTTAGAAAATATTCGCCAGAGGACGAAGAAGACAATTCGATTTCAGACAGTCTCTGCAGACAACGCAAGTTCTTTTAAGCCAAAAGTCCTAGCACAAGAACTTGCAAAAGGGTCGACATCCACAGTACAGCCGATATATCATATTCGCTGTTTAGCCCATATTTTCAACCTTGTTGTTCGAGCGATTTTTGAGGCTCTTCGAATTTCGATGGTAGAAGCCTCTACAGAGTTTGAGCCTTCTACTACTCGAGCTAAAGATCAAGAGGACTCTGACGATGATTTTGATACTGAAGATTCTACTGCTGGGGAAAATCCTTTTGGAGCTGTTATTCAAAAGGTTAGATACTTCACCTAGTTATAAGATTTTATATTAACATATATACCTCCAGATTCGTGACCTCGCAGTTTCCCTTAAGCTTTCTAGTAAGAAGACGCAAGAGTTTCTCGACCTCCAGAAATCGACTCGCATTGGCCAGCGACCACTACGCCTCCTCCGCGATGTTAAGACAAGGTGGAACTCTACTACACTTATGTGTCTCCGCGCAAGAGAGCTTAAAACAACGATTTCAGCTTGGGTTGAAAAGCACTCTCTACAGGAACAATTCTCTCTTGTGGAGACCGATTGGGAGGCTCTTGATATTCTGCTTGATATCACCAGCCCGTTTTTACTCTTTACAAACATCCTCAGCCGGTTAAATGACCTTACCCCTGGTCATACCTTTACTTTATTACAAGTTGCAACAGTTCACTTGTACTTTTGCGCCTCTGCACTTAAAGATAAAGTTACTAGCAAAGACTTTACTTGGATATCAATCCTTCAGGCTGCTACGAAAAAGGGCCAAGAGAAGCTGGAAAAATACGTTCAAAAGCTAATTGAAGAGGATTCCTTCAAGGTATATGGTATTGCAACTCTCCTTACCCCTGAAGCTGGGACATCAGTTTCGAGTACTTTTGACACGCGATTCCAATTCGCAAATTACTTCGAATACCTTCCTTCTTCAGCCTCACTTCGAACTCGAGTACAGCAAGAATTTATCGAGGTATATACAAAGCAGTACCATCAAGATTCGGAACGCCATACCAATACTCAAAAAGCTGCAACTGAAGGACTCCGATACACTCTGCATAGTTTACCATCACGCAGTCTAAAGAAAAGGGTATTTGTAGCAATCTATTGTAGCAACTCACTGTACTAACCTATTATAAGGGCAAAATGTCATCATCCCAAGACGCACGAAATATCTATAATGACTTTTTTAATATTGGTAAGATAAAGACTCATATCTTACTAGGCTTAACAGCTAATAACTATATTTAGTTATGTTCCCTGATGAAACTGTTCAGCAATTTTGGGTCCGCCTAGACAATAGCTATCCCAGATTCCATGGTATTTGTCGCATGGCTCGAGACTTCTTATCTATTCAACCGACGTCAATACCCTTAGAGCGATCATTCAGCCTTGCTCGCCATATCTGTCACTACGCTCGGTTCAACCTTTCGGCTGATACTATTTTTAATACTTTGACTATCAAAATTAGCCAGAATAATGAGGCCTGGCTTTCCCAAACCACACTTGAGGAAGTTCCAGATGACACGAATATCACTGAAGCATCTGAAGAGCGCCAGCATATTATTAGAGAAGCTTTTAACTACTCTTCTCTATTGGATAAAGCTGATATTCAGAGATATCTGAAGGTCTCTGATGATCTTACTAAGATCTCTATTACTGCTACAGGAGATGCTCCCTCCCCGCCTCCTTACGAAGTCTCAGTAGAAGAGGAGGATATTAGCGATAGAGATGAGGAGCTGCCATCCTTATCTAGCTCTCAACAGCCAAAACTATCGAGTCAAGTTTCCCAACTTAGCAACTCACCTACGCCTTCTGTATCCCAAGAACTCCCAAACTTCTCCGAGCTTGGGGGTCGCAAAAGGAAGAGACTTACTCGGCTAGATCTTGTCGAACTCTCTCCTGACGAGGATAGCGATTAAATATACATTGTTCCTCTGATTTCACTCCGACTTTATCGTATTATTCTCTATTAGTTTCTTATATTTGTAGTAATCTATTCTAGCCATCTATGTTTTATGTAACTTACTCTTTCTCCCTATAACTAACTAGTTATATTTTCTTTCTATCTTAGTTACAGTATTTCCCGCGTTTCTTGTGGGTAGCAAAATTACCCGTGGGTAGTGTAACCCATGGGTCGTTTTACCCACGGGCCTTTCAACCCGCGGGTAAATATAGTGGGACTGCCCGTGGGTAATTCGGGTTTACCCAAACTACCCACGGGTAGTTTTGGGTACTACCCATACGGGTACCCGCGGGTATTACCCAACCCTATTTCTAATCATAACATAAAATTTACAGAGGGAGTAGAATCATCGCTATAATTACAGTAAATCTTAAATTTGGAGTACTACCAGTCGATATTAACTTACTAGATACTCTACATTTTGTTTCCTTGTCTGTGTAGAGTATGTACGCTTGCAAACGCAGATTGGAAAGCTCCTTGGAACTCACCGGCCTTACTTTCGATCAACAAGTGGGTCATCACCACATCACAAGCCCTGATGGTCTAGCGGTATGATTCTCCCTTAGGGTTGTCTACACGACATCTCAATTCTGGGAGAGGTCCCAGGTTCGATCCCTGGTTAGGGCCCAATCCACGCGTAAAGCGTTTCTTTTTGGTGTTGTTTTTATCGCAAGTCATGTTGGGACCAGTTTAGGTTACATTTTTCAGCCGAGCCTGTCTTGCGTTGTCCCCAAACTGTAACTCGTAAGGCTTCCTGAAACTGCAGCTCGTAAAGCATCCTGATTGGAAGCCCTACAGTGTACTGGGTTGCTATTAGACGGTCTTGCCCCACTATCATTCGTTATGTTAGGGACGTGCAGGAAGAGTGAGATTGAAATTGACCAACTGACCCTGTCATTGCTCGAATCGTCGACGCTGAGGGCTCTTTTCCGCATTATTATCTGACAAGAGTGACCTGCGAAGCTATTGAGCTGAGAAGAGACATGGATGTTATACATAGCTCTGACCATGCTCCGTCTAAGCGCGCTGATTCACGCTTGTTCCTGAAAGAGGCTGACCAGTTGCGACACAATTCGCAGCCTCAAAAGCTGCTCCGCCGCATTACTTTTTCCAGCCCAATGCGAGTTAAATGCACCAAGGATTTACATAGGCAGTAAAATCAAGTCCTCCCTGCAGCTAGCCGAGGAACAGGGGCTGAGTTAAGGAAATTCAACTTATGCCCATTTCTGTGTAGGAACCATGTTCGAGTTTCACGACTTCAAGTCCATTCAAGTTTACATCGTCTGTATATTCCTCTACGTCCTTGCTACCATCGCCACGGCAGTGTGGACGTACCAAGGACCAGCTGCCGACAGCAAATACATACAGGCTCGAGTATTCCGGACCTCAGACCGGGTGGCTGTCAACCAACTATACTCTGGTTTGGCCCTTTCAGCACTTCTTGCGCCAGCCGGCATGTTGGTGCAACGGATCACGCACAGATTCCGCCAACTGCGCCTTTCCGCCCTCACAGCACAAAGTGCTCTAGTTGACGTTTTTTCCGGTGTCATTGGCCCTACTACTACACACAATGTTACTTTCAGGGCCAATCCAACTTACAACGGTGTGGTGTTCTACCATTGGGGACTTCGACTGCGAGGCTGCACTCGACGACGGGCTATTTTGGAACAGCCACCGTACCCACAGTGGAGGTAGTTGCGGAGCCGGTCTACATCATACGGACACCGGTACTATGGGTTGTCTTGGCCATGTTTTCCGTTGTTTTAATCATGAGTTGTTTAGACATCTGGAGGAGTAAGTCTCGCGGTTTGCCCTTGCGACCGGCTACCTTCTTGGCGATTGCCAACGCCGTCAGGGGCCCATGGTGGGACCGCGAACTTTATGGGACCTGTGCGACAGACGAGTTGGTCCTGCAGAAGCATAGTTCATCATCTGTTGTGTTTGGAGTAGACCCCAATAACCTGCACCATCTGGGTTTGTTACCTGCGGTTCTACCGATTCAGCGAGGGAGGCATCACTTTGGTCTACGAATACGGGAAGGATCGAATGATACCGCAGCACCCGTAAACTAGAGAATGTTGTAGAGGAAGGCATTTTAGCTTTAATAGAGACCAGTTATCTTGGTTGGTTAGATGTCGGCTGTGCCTCTCCCGTTTAGCTTTGGGTGTATTGGCTTCGAAATAGGGGTCTACTTTAAGGTTAGTAGGCGTGGAATGTCGGAATGTGAACTGAATCTGGCTCCAGCTTGGTATCTTTACGCCCTAGTTCGTGCGCCTTACACATACGCCCTAATAGAGTACCGCGACGGAGAAATTTCTACCGCTATTTTACAAATTTAATGCTCAAATTGACGTCAGATTTCGGTTTTCTCTCTCAAAAACGGGTGGCATGTTTCATTTACCAAGTCGAAGAAGAGATGTAGTTCGATATTGCGCTACTTGGGTTAGTCAGATACGCCGAATGGACGAATATATAAGTTCTTTAATCATGTCACAGCTTTAAGGAAAAGGATTCGAAAGATCGATTCCCTCCTCAAATCGGGTTGTCCATCTCAATTAGGCGTTCACCATACACCACAAATATCAAAGAGAAGCATTTAACTGCACAACTACAACCAAGTTATACCCTCCTTCCGCCATAATGTCTACCGCTATAGTGACCGGCGCAACCGGTAGGTGCAGTTTGGTATTTCTCCCATAACTACAGCCATTGACATATAGCCCAGGCATCCTCGGTCGAGAAATTGTCAAGGAGCTGGGCAGCAGGCCTAACGAATGGTCGCAGATTTACGCTCTATCACGTTCAAAGAAGGAGGAGTTTCCCGGAAATGTCGTGCAGAGCCACATTGACTTATGTGCCTCCACGCAAGAGATGGCCCAAGAAATGAAGGGTATCGAAGCGGAGTATATCTTTTTCGCCGCGTACTTGGAACAAAGCAGCGAGGCCGAGAACAGCAAAGTCAACGGTATGCGCTACCGAAACACTTTGGCAGTCTTAAGACGAACTAACATCACATCAGGAGACATGTTCGAGGCCTTTCTCAGGGCTCTTGAGATCAACAACAGTGTCTCGAAAATCAAACGCGTTATTCTTGTCTGCGGTGCCAAACAATACGGCGTTCAACACGGCCGCGTAAAGATTCCGATGCAGGAGACGGATCCTTGGTGAGTTTCTCCAGCTTCACAAAGAGACTTTTTTAAAACAAGAAAATTACTTACCGCCCCGAGAAAAGGTTACCCGAGGAGGAACCATTCGCGCCAAACTTTTACTACCGGCAACAGCGGATTCTCCAGGAGTTTTGCGCCAGGCACACTCACATATCCTGGGTTGTAACCTACCCGAGCGAAGTGATCGGCATCGCCAAGGGAAACTTCATGAACTTTGGCACCGCCGTCGCCGTCTACGCCGCCACCCAGCGCGAGCTGGGGGAAAGCGAGCTCGTCTTCCCAGGCGCCGAAGACTTTTACACCAGGGTCACCATGTTCACTGACGCCCAGGTGCATGGACAGTTTTGCCGATGGGCCGCCCTGGAGCCGCGTGCCGGAAACCAGGCCTTCAACGTGGTCAACGGCGACGCAGCGTCCTGGCAGGACCTTTTCCCACGCGTCGCGAATTACTTTGGTCTTCGCGTCCCTGACGACCAGTTTATGCGTCCGGCCCCTGCGCCGTCGGAGCGTAGACTCGCGGCACAGACGCCCTTGTCACTGTCAGCCAAAGCAATGGGCCTGTCGAACCTTGCCGGCGAAACCTCGACCATCAGACAGAGAATCGACCTGGTGCAATGGAGCAAGAAGGAAGAAGTCCAGCAGGCGTGGAAGCGGCTCGCGGACCGGGATGGCCTGGACCGGGAGGCCCTTGACAGAGCATCGTGGGCTTTTGCCGGATTCGCGTGGGGTCGGGATTACGATGTCGTGCTCAGCATGACCAGGGCACGTAAACTGGGATGGACAGGGTACGCAGACTCATGGGACAGTTTTGAGACGGTATTCGGACAGCTGAAAGACGCGAGAGTCATTCCCAAATAGATGCATCTAGACTTGGGAGCGAAGTTGCAACGATCAGAATAGCTGCTTTGTGAAGAAGCGTTACCCTTTTGGCTAGGTAGGTACCGTAGCATTATAATAGTCACCGCTCGTTCTATCGCTCAATCTTATTCCACGCCGCTTACGTATTGTTTGGTGCAGCAGCACAGACATGTTCATCGAATCGAGAGATGGTCGAAGGGATGGCGGGTCACACCCCTCCCCATTAGACACACCCATCCATCCCCCTTGGTGCATCGAAGTCTGGCCCGGTAGTTGCTAGCATCACGCAACTTTTGTCGGCAAGGCAATTAACTCGAAGGAACTAGGCATGCCGTGAAGCCTCGATTGGATCGCTAGAGAGTCCCATCTTTCAAATCCCTGGCCCCGTCGTGCCGCAGGCAACGCGAACGGGGTGGGAAACTAGAAATCCGCCAAAGAAGACTATATACATGAAACCGAAATCTCCTATATTCAGCCACGGTGGCCCGGGTTGCAGTCTGGCTGTGACTGCTTGATCGTCATGCTAGTTGTGCGTGTCTCGAAAGACAACAAGACTCACAAGCATCTATACCAGGGCGCGTCTAGCTCGCTTATGAGGTTGCATTGATCCAACATGTCAGCCGCCTATGTTATGCGTTCTGACCGTTGGGTTGCCCGACAACAGGGTACACGAGTCGCGGAACCGTTATGTCTATGCTCGCTCTGCCCAACTCAAATGGTTTCGACCAGCCTAGATTTTTTTTTTTTTCGGGTGGCCCACGTGGGACAGATCACAACAAACTCTCAGAAGAGATAGGCTACCGTTGGCGTGTATACTCCATAATGTCCCATGATATTGAAGCGGCGGCGGGCGTAAAATTTGGTCAGGCCAGACGCGCTGATCCGGAGTTCGGGACACATCTCCTTTCAGGCAAAGATATTCCCATTTCGGACCGGCGAGTCCACAATGTGCTCCCGTCTGCATATTGTGCTTTTTGGTGCTCCGTCGAAATATGTGCGTGCGTGTTTAAATCGCTCATTGCTAGCATTAGTGATGACTGGTTGCCCGAACCGATACGATGAGTTGTGCCAACAAGAGAGGTGACTCGCGTGCCTATACGCGATTTCACCCATGATAATATAGTATCACAACAGTTTTATACTGGCAGGGAGTTAACAAAGGTAAAAGTCGCTGAGCCGGGCCTAGGCCCTGCCCAATGCAGACTGAGAACGGTAGATCGGGTCCGGCAGAGGAAACCTATATTGATGGCGAGGATACTTAAGTAAAGCTTAAAAGAGTACAGTTGGTGTAAGGGCTTCCTCGCAGAAGACGAAAATATCTTTGAGCGGAAGGGCGTCGTGGGAATGGAGTCAACTCCACAAGGCACAAGCTTATACGAGGAAACGGGATGGGGGGCACGCATGTACTTTGTTTTTGGCACCGGTCAAAGTAGCTGTCAGTAGAAATGATGGACGGTGATCGTCGAGTAGTTCGTATCGGGGGACCGAGGCAATCCTGAAAATGGCGCTGAAAAGCCGGCCGTCCAATCGGCGTAGAGGCGTTGTTATGACTGTATTTTTACTTTAATTTTTTTTATTCATTTTTTGTTTTTATTTTTTATTGTTTATTCGCCTATTCCTCCTCGCCCTTGAGCTTACAATCTCACATTTAGACTCCCTACCTCTAGAGACGCCGCGTCTTATCCTGAGAAGCGCCATCGGTCACGTCACAGTCGCACCTAATGGAGGCGAAACCTCGCGGCAAACCTCACCATTGATTGAGCCCAGATGGCGCCAAAGAGGGCCAAGCGCCGATGGGTTAGACACGATGGAAGGGGGAAACTTGGGGGCTTTTTCTGCCCAAATCCCCCGTTCAATCGGCACTTCAATAATGAAACCAAATATTGCGCAAACGCCGCGCTGGGGAAGCCGTCAAGTTAACTCACAAGTTGCTATAATGGACCCCATAAGGCAAAATTGCGGCAATTGAGCAAATACTGATGGCGATGGCAGCAAGTAAATTTCGTACGAGAATAGAGTAGGGTCGTGTTTCTGAAACACAGTCAATTTGTTCTAGAATCCTATTAATAGCGGCGGCATCCTTGAGGCCCTTTATAGCTTTGGGGCAGAATTTAAGGGTGGCCCTGGGCAGCCCTGTCTAACGGGAAATGGGAGAGGGAGAACCCAATGCATTGTGTGTGCAAACTTTCAAAGAAAAAACGATGCTGAATCATTTAGATGCATAGTACACAGTAGTCCAGCCATCACCCAGCGGATGGCCAGACAGAGAGAGATAGATGCCTGGTCCCTCTGCCTCCCCGTTCTTGTCCTGCTTTTCTGCTACTCATTTCTGCAGTCCTCTTCAACCAGTAGAAAGTCTGATAAACTGACGGGTTGGGAAAAGCCAAGGGCAGGCCTTGCGGAGACGACGAACAGATCCCCTCCCCAATTAAGGTCTCTCTTAGTAATTATGCGAATCTGCTGCGCAAATGTATGCAGTATATGCAGTCAAAGTCTAGGCAGAGGGATCTTCCGGGCTGTCCAGGCTGGACTCACCAGGGGCTTCCAGGCTCTCCCATAGGAACACAAGAAGAGATGCGTAGCACAAAAAAAAAAAAAAGGGACCCAGAACCTAGAACCCAGAACCTAGAGCCACAGAGGCCTCGGGCAAGGATAGGTCCGGCTTCTTCTGGCGCACTGGGCAGTCTCTGGTACACTGGTCGCCCCCTTGAGGGCGCTGGGCCTCCTTTGTTCCTTGCCCATCTTACTCCACACTGACTGGCAAGCAAGCAACAGAAAGGAAAGGAAAAAAAGACCTGACCCAGAAGCACACCAGAAGCACACTGGCACAAGTGAGAGAGAGAGAGCGAGTAGTGAGGAGCCACAGTTTTGGCCGAACCCACAGGCCAGGGACTCTGACTGGAGATACCCACAGTCCATGGTCCAGCCAGACGCCCGCCCAGGGCGAGCCAGACGCCGTGGATCCCCTCTCCAAATCTCTCGCAGCCATGGGAAGCCGTGGAAACAGGACAGGAGAGGAGAAAAGTACATTGTGGTGGTGTAAGGTAAGGGTAAGGTACTGTGGTAAAGACAAGGTATGGCGAGGTAGCACACACACACGCTTTGGGCGAGTACATACGGATACCGCATAGTATGGAGCACATAGCACTATGTATGGGATGGTAAATGAATGGGATGGATGCTGTGTAACTCGTTTGTTGTCCCGTGGATGCCGTGCCGCAATGTGATAAAGACCCTTTGAATCCCCTCCAATCCCCCTCCCGTTAAACTTTTTGTGCATTCTGCCTCGTCTGGGACATTACTAAAGCATTTTCCCTCTATTTTTCCTTTTTCTAGTTTCCCTCCCCCCTTCCGGAACCTAGCTGTCTTACCGGTTTGCTTCCTAGACTATTTCATCACTGTCACCTCACTTGTCTACCGGTGATTCGTCTAGGCACTACATTCGTCGAGACTACAGCCAACATTTTCAACACCATAAAAACGACCCAGTACTGGTTTATCTGCTAGTCAGAGCAAGCCAGAATAGAAGTCGCTAGAAGACTTCCATAAATCGTCGAGTACACGGTTAACAGAATATCAACTACGCCGAACAAACTCTACTACTACTGCTACAACTTTCGAGAAACATCGGTTACGGTAAACAAGTTTTGGGAAGAAAGCCAAAGACCCCCACCATCGACGACTGTACCAAGCAACCCCCCCCCCCTTATACAGATATCGACGACAAACCTCTTCATCGTCGATATCACCACCTATATCTGTCTCTGCTTTCCAGCTTAACCCCCTCAACACCGTCACCACGGCTTCTCCAGCGATCGCCACCATGGGTTCCCCGAGTGGAACCCTACGCCCCCGAGCGTCTTCAAACTTCATGGGCATCCGCGCTTCGGGATTTCCGCCGTCCATGACTCCCCAAGAAAAGCACCTCTTCTCCGACCGCGTCAACACGGCGACAACGCGGCTCTCCAGCACAATGGCCGCCAGCGACAGTGGCGATGGTTACCTCTTCGTCATCTACTTTCACAAGAACACGGCCGCCGACGCCCTGGCACTGCTCAATGCCGCAGACATCCGAGTCAGGGGACACGAGATCCAGTTTTCCTGGCACTGAATTACTGCCGCTCGCCGGTGGCCAGAGTCACATTATGTGCGCGTGCGTTGTGTGTGGTCTGGTCCAGTCTATTCTGCCAGTTCTGCATCTGGCTGGAACAGTCTGAGGGTTGATCCTTTCTTCTTCCATTTTCTTCTACCATATTTCCTTTCACCTTTTTTTTCTTTTTTTTCTCTCCTTTCTCTTCTATTCTACCGATACCCCAATTTTTTTTTTTTCCTTTTCCTTTTCCTTGTTAGTACAATAGCACCTAAAGCACAAGAAGATCAAAAGCGAAGCGAGAGAGAGAAAGGAGAGGCGGAGGAGGAGGAGGAGAAGAAGAAGACAGAGAACTTGTGGTCCAATTTTCTCCCCATCAATTCCCAAATTCTCCATCCTGTTACAGCCATGATCCATCAAATTGCCATCCATCGCCACGCGCATCCTCCCTCCTCACCCCCTCCCCATCCCTCGTCCTCCAATTCCCGCCCGAACGCCCCGGCAGCGCATCCTTTAGCGATCCATCGTTCAACCACCCCTCCCTTACCCTCCCCCCCCCCCCTCGGCGATCTACAAGTCTAGACCCTCTCTAGACTCCGATGGTAAAAGGGCAAATCACACATTGCCCCCTTCCACCCATTTCGCCTTATCAGATGACGAATCACGCCAAAATTATACAAGCACCGCATCCGCGCAGGCATTATTAGTCTCTATTCCCGTCTCATTCTCAATCGACCCCCCCGGGCTAGTTGTGCCTACGGGAACTCCGCGACCAGGTTTGATGACGGAACAATCGGAACAGCCTGTTTTTGCATTGATTCTTGCACATCGATATCATCACATACGGCTTTCCCGAGCTTGATTTTCCCCAGGTGCACAGTCACCGGCAGTCAAACGGACGGCAATATGTGTCGGTGGTACCTTGTCTGCCGGCCCGGTTATTATGCCCCTATACTCGGAACATCGGCAGGGTAGATCGGGACCCATCCAGCAGACGAGCATAACGGGATAGAGAACAGAGAGAGAAAAAAAACACCATATGCGAGGCATTATGACTAGGTGACACGGAAAAAAGATGGCGTTACGCGGCCAGCTCGTCATCATGAGGTTTCTCATTCAGGACTGACCGTCCATCCACCGTTTGCTCATTGCAACCCGTACAAGGGTGTGTGTTGTGCAGCGTGGGTGTGGGTTCATGCGGAATGGCGAACGGCTTTTTCATTATTATTTTATTTGATCAAGGGTCGCATTCGGTCGGTTATCGGACCCAGCGGGCATCGTCAAATTCCCATGGCAGAGAGATATAGAGAGGGAGGGAGGGAGGAGACAGGCAGAGACAGAGACACAGAGAGAGTGAGAGAGCATGGGCTACCTTAGATGAGACGCGCCAACGCAATCATCACCGATTTCGCGAAATCAACTGCAACCGAAACCAGATGGGGCGGCCCCCGTCGGATTCGGGGTGCGGGTACGCGGACGGGGAAGTCGGGAAGGCAAAGCATTTTGACATACATAATGGAGAGTCAAAAGGTTAGTACCAAATAACAACGCTATTCTACATTACACACATATACATACATGCCCATTACACATGCACAAATACGCGCACACACTTTCTTGTCTATCCCTCTCCCCTCCAACGGCTGCAACGGCTCCAACGGGCGGCCAATGTCACACTCCCCTCGCTCCCCTTTCGGTACCGCAGGGACACCGTCCAAGCGGAGAAAAGAGTGACACGCATCCCAAGCACCCCCAAGCACACACTACCTACATTGCGGTTTGTCCTTGCATACAAACATCGGCTGACAGGAGTTCCAGACCAAGTTCGATTTTGATTACCGGCCCGACGTGGGGGAGCCTGACGAGGAGCCGGGGGTCCCAGCTTGGAGGGATGATGGTTGGAAGGGTCATACACCAAAAGAAATGCCCTCCCACCCACCCTTCTCTCTACCCCAAGCCATGCAAGAGACGGACGGAAGATCTCAAGGCAAGGAGGTATGGTATTACAGCGTATACCATACTTACCTTTGCAACCACCTCTTCCTTTTCACTGCCTCCTTTTTTTGCTTTGCTATTCCCTACCAAAAACTAAGGTTTATCGGAACATTGTTGTCTTGGAGGAAACCTAGCACCTCTTGGCTCTCCCTCACCCCCGCTAAACCACCCCCCCCGCTCATCTCCCCTCTCTCATCATTAATGCCAATCCATCTTTTTTCCATCTCGTCTTCGCATCGGGACACCGAAGCAAAGCGTCGTACTCGGGGCCTTCAGTGCTCCACATTCGCTTCGGTTTTCCACCACGGAGCATTTCTTGTCCCGGACGCGGACGGACGGATGGAAGGGAGCAAAAAGGCCTTTGTTCTATTACAAATGGTCCAAGGTTGTAAAGGGACAGGTGACCAGTCACAACGACCGCCGTTGGTCACATTTGCTTGGCCTTTGTCATCAGATCATGTCCTAGTCCAGTCCAGCACTGCTTGAGGCAGATGCAAACCAAACAGGCAGACAAGTCAGAAATCAAAAAAAAAAAAAAAAAAAAACACATAGAAATTAGAATTAGAATTACAAAGAAAAAAAAACAAAATGAAAAAAAAATAAAATAAAAATAAAAATTTAATCACGTCACCCGACCATTACCTTTTTTTCCCTCACCCGTTGTAATCCCGTTGTTTCCGACTCCCACCGTGCGAATGCCTTCAAAAATTGTACCTATTCCATGTGGGTGTATGTGTCCAGACCAGTACAAAAAAACGTGAAGCCATCACCATCCAAAACCACACTCTCAAAACAGCAGTAAAACCATCGTCCTATCCTGTCTAATCTCCGTTTCGTGCGCTAGAATCTAGGCGCGTCGATTTTGCCCGCGAATCGTCCAGGGCGAACCGTTGCTCAACGTGAAACAGGGGAAAAATTTTGTGTCCTGCGCCGTTCCCGAGGGCACGGGGTCCCGGGTTTGCCCTTCCTCTTCGACAAACGGAACCAGAAGCTGCGTGTGCCCTGGGGAAAGGTAAGGGGCACGGAGACAAGCTAGAACGGCGAACAGATGGTGAACAGACCTTGTCCGAGTTGGAATACATGTACCTCCCGCCCCCCTCTCAAATCAGACGGATCCACGGACGACGGGGGGAGGAACCCGCTCCGCATCCCGGATTCCCCGCGGTGGAAATTCATAAATGCTGCGACCGGGGTTTCGCAAAACTAAACTGAACTAGAGAGAGCGCCCGGCGTCGGAGTTTGAACGATTTACGCCGTCCTCGGTGCGGGCCTCCGCGGAATTCTCTCTCGGTCGAGACCCATCCTAGTCCGAGAATCAGACGAGGCGGTGCGGACGAGGGTGGGGGGGGGGGGGGGAGTGTTCACCTTGGATGACCTAGAAACATTGCCCAGGTCATCTACTCATGGTACTCAAGGTAGTCTGGGCGGCACGGGGGTGGGTAACGATGAGGAGTTACTCAATTTGATGCCTAGCAAGAAGGTAGTTTTTCCCACAACCGGCTAGGTAAACATGCATATACTTTGGCCCAGAGTAACCAACCACCACCCACCCCCTTTCGTAGTAAGCCATGCGAACTGGAGTTCATTTGATTAAAACCAAAGTCGAACAAATGACAAATGCCTCAGAAGAAGACAGCCAACAAAAAAAGTTTACTCATCCTCAAGTGCCTAAATCGACGTCGGCATCGGGGTCCCCCAATGGGTCCTGTCCCACATCGTTACCCCCCCCCACTCGAAACAATGACAGTACCATCAACCATCAGATCAACTATGCCATGCCATGCCATGCAGCAGGCTTACATCTGCGCTCTCCAAAAACGGCAATGGCTGTCTCACTCAAAACATGTCCACAGCTTACATCCCCCATCGCCAAATGCAGCCTAGCTAGACGGTCTTGGCCTCTTGGGCCACAACGCCGTGCCTTATTCCTCAAGGGAGCCCTACCTTTGGCGCACACTTTAGCTTGAGGAGGAGGAGGAGGAGAAGGGGGAGGAGGGGGAAACGACCCCAACAGCGACGCTAGGTATGCGCCAGGCTTACAATTTCCCACCCGTAAGAGGTTTAGCCAGGACCCCTAATCGATCAGGCAAGGCGAAGCTGCTGCAGACGGCTTACATCCGCGATAGCTTCATTCGTCGACGAGTGTCGACGGGCGAGCCAACCAGACACAACCATGTGACGAGGTCAATCGACGCTCGCGAGGTAGATGCGCGTGGTGAACCGGGACAATAGCGTCGCCGGCGGGCGCAATTTCCATAGCTTTTGACGCCCAAGCTGGGCCAAGTCGGTATGGAACGTGACGGACATCCCTTGAACCACGCAAGACACGGAGCAGATAAAATAGTGATATAAAAGAGGTCAGCCAAGGTCGCTCAGGTATCGCGCCTCTCCAGCAAGGGAGGATAAGAAAGTTACCAGCGCATCGCATCGTTGCATTGCAATCATTCTTGAGGACGCACCGAGTCTCCAGCCTTGTACGTGATCACCAGCCCACCTCAGCCAACTCAGCAGCACAACATGCCGATCATGTTCGTCTACGAGAAGGATCTCATAGATCCGACACCATCCATTCCTCCTCTCGAGGGGAAGGTCATCTTCATCACAGGCGGTAAGTCATATTGTCAGTTTCCTTTTGTGGTCTGTTAGTACCTCCAAGGTGCTCTCCGATATCTGAGAATGTGCTTCGACTGAAAATGCGTCCTGCCGACGCGATAATCTGTATGAGTGGCATCTTGCATGGCTCGTCCGCTTTTCAAAGCCAGCTCCAAGGAGTTTGCACAAGAAGAACCGTCAGGAGAAGTTGAAACAGGATGAGAAGGCCCCATTCTACCCCGGCCTTCGACTCAAATCTTGAGACATCCACCTCGATGCCCCGTTCCGAGTCGGCCCGGAGCAACTGGATCCTCTTTCCATCCCGTTCGGCCCTGGCATCCGGTGCCCAGACTCTGACACAAAAACCCCGGAGCTCAAGCCGGTGATGAGCCGAAGAGGAGGAGGAGATAGAAGGCCTCAATGGATCGCCTCTAAGCATCTAGGCCTAGATTCCTTTCCATTTCCAAATCCTCTTCCCACTCCTTCCTAGCCGTATATCATCGTCCGTCTTGCTCCGTACCAGCTTCAGCCCTCACACCGAGTCTGCTTCACTCCTCCTCCATCTTCTCTCTTCCATGATCACCCTCCGACGAGCAAAGACGTCCAGCTGACACTCACCAGGAACAGCAGGCCTAGGCAAAGCCACCCTTCTGTCATTGCTTGCCCGCAAGCCATTACACATCTACTTCTCAGGCCGCTCCCGCGTCGCCGCAGACGACCTCATCGCCTCCGTCACGGCCGCTCAGCTCCAACCGCGACCTCTACCGATCAAGAAACCCGCCAATGTCGCCCCATCATCACCGTCGTCCCCGGACTACCCGCCCCTGACCTTCGTCCAAATGGACCTCGCATCACTCTCCACCGTGAAGAGGGCGATAGAAACGACCTTCACCCACGACCGTCTCGACGTCCTCATAAACAACGCCGGTATCATGGCCCACCCGCCCGGCCTCAGCGCGGACGGCTTCGAGATCCAGTTCGCGACGAACCACATCGGCCACGCCATGGTCGTCCGCGCGCTGCTCCCCGTGCTGGAACGCACCGCGGCGCTCCCCGACTCCGACGTGCGCATAGTCAACCTCACATCCGTTGGATATCAGGGCCACCCGAGAGGTGGTATCTCCTTTTCCACTCTCAAGACGACACAGGCCGGCATACCGGTGTTGGGTAACTGGACTCGATACGGGTACGTTGTGAAAACCTCTCTCTCTC
Organism: Colletotrichum truncatum; assembly: GCF_014235925.2. Taxonomy (NCBI): domain Eukaryota; kingdom Fungi; phylum Ascomycota; class Sordariomycetes; order Glomerellales; family Glomerellaceae; genus Colletotrichum; species Colletotrichum truncatum. The sequence continues at coordinate 661,467 of NW_027222404.1, read as the reverse complement.
TCTCTCCTTGGCTGTTTCCCCTGAACACCCCCCGCAAAGTGAAAAAAACTGACAACCAGCCATCGCTTCAAGCCAAAGCAAACTCGCAAATATCCTCTTCACAACCGAACTCGCCCGCCGGTACCCAGCCATCACCACCGTCGCAGTCCACCCTGGCGTTGTCGAGACAGGTCTAGTCACAAGCCAAGGCTACATTAACCGTATCCTCGTCTACATCCCCAACAAGCTTATGGGAGCGCCGGTGCTCACGGTGGAAAAAGGGTGCTGGAATCAGGTTTGGGCTGCGGTCGTGGCGAAGAAGGCTGATCTTGTCAACGGGGCGTTCTACATGCCTGTCGGACACCTGGCGAACGACAAGCTAGACAGCTGCGCGACAGATGACAAGCTTGCGGGTGAGCTGTGGCGGTGGACGGAGGAGGTTTTGGCGGGTTTTGACTGAGTGTCTTTTGATCGGCATGTTTGTATAAAGGGTCCAGGCGTTCATGTTCCAGTTCGGGTAGTGTAATGTAATACAGGTTCCAGTCAAAAAGGAAGGAAAAAAAAAAAGACACTTGCATAACGACTTGTTTTTTGGGCTTTAGCCACGTTCATCAGAGACTCCTCCGATTCACCGCAGGTGTCATCACTCGTGGCTTGACGCCCAACCCGCAAAAAGGACCCTGAGGCGCGCGCTTCACATAACTATTCGACCGGCCCATCACCCATCGCACCCGGGCTCAAGCCGGGACGACGCCGAGCGTTAATGGACTGCGGGCGGACATGTACCCCGTTTCTCGCCGTTTCTTGTTGTGCCATCGCAAGCGTCGCACCGGACACCGAAGCGGAAGACGATGGCACTCGACCATTCAGCCCGAACCCTGACGTCTCACTGGCGCCCACCGTTAATGTCACCAAGGCGCCAGAGTGTAACCTCGCATTCGTTCCCCCCCATGGCATCACCCCCTATCAGACTTGGAGCCGCGCGCTCAACGGGCTGACAGCTCTGTGGTGGTCTCCCGCCATCACCTGCATCTAATTTCCCATCTCCTTTTTGACATTCGGCCCGCAGAAGTGCCATCTAGGCTACCCCTCCAGACGGGCCTTATTGTCCGCCCTCCCAAGTGGTACAGTTTTTCCGACGTTACGTCAAAGGCAGACCACACTTGTGCCCCCCAAATAACACTCTCATAAAGAGAACCAGGGTCGGCCTGCAGTGGTTTTTTGGCTTACCCCGCCAGAAGCATCTTGGGTGCCCACGCCATTACCGGTGTTGGACGCGGACCGCGCCTTGGACCGCGTCGGCTTCACACATTCCAGGAAATTGGTAAACAAAACGAAACAAAACATAACCTTACCAGACCATGACATGGAATCGTGCGCTATGTGTGAGAGCTGGTTGATCATATTCTGTCGTAATTGATCATTCATGTATAACCGCGTGGTGGATGGCGCAGATGGCACCGAGCTACTGCGATGCACTTGCATGAGTCTGCAGTAACTTCCTACTATCAAAGTGGTTCAGGAAAGTGACATCAGTACGAAGGGATCGAGACAGGTGACTCCAAGACAAGGCCGCAGCCATGCGACCTGCTTTCTCGGCCGGTAGTAATCAGCAGGTCCTCCGACAAGGGGGGAATAGGAAGCCAAATTCCAGTCTCAACCCGCCGCCTCGGTTTGCGTTCCTTGAGCCAGGGGATAATAAGGTCAGCCGGTAACACGTGGAGAAACAAGATTCTCGGTCGCCCTGCTCAGCGACCCTTTTTTCTTTTTTTTCTCCTTTCCCCTTCCAAGGTTTCGTCGTAGGCAGCTGAGGTCCAGACTTGGAGCCTAAGGAAAAATCTCTGCAACATCAGTGTCCCCGTTGTCATCATAGTTTCTGAGAGGCCCCGGTCTTGGTCCGCCCTGTTGGGAATCGAGGACAGTGCAACCGGGGGTAGAATTGCACATCGCGGAGATTGCGGGCGGCCCAGCATGGGACGGAAGCGAAATAACGACCTAGTGTTAGCGGCGACAGGGGGCGGAGTGAGTTGTCGACCCAGCTGCAGAGACAGAGGCTATCTTTTTGAGACCGACGTCTAGTTGGTCATCGATCGAGAGACTTGTCGCGACTTGCAAGGGATTGCAGCGAGCGCCATGATGTAGACTACCCAGCCTGTGGGGGAGAAATTCCGCCTTGGGTGTTTGGTCCAGATTGAGTGACGTCGTTAGTGTCGACACATTTGGAGCACCTAATACATGTCTGTTGAGCGTACTGTCTCTGTGTAACTCGCAACTCAATACGTGTAACGGGAGTCACTTCGATTTCGCTGACCATGAATGAGAATTGTGGGAGAGGATTCGGCAGATTGCGCGTCGTGAGGCATTTCCAAACTCCTCGGTTGCGTTGTAAAGTCGAGTAAGTTACCGGCAGCATGATCTTCGCGACTCTCATCGAATCAGGACAGCCCTCGGACTCTCGGCACATGATACATGGTGTATTAAGTATCGCAAGATCATCAATTTGCCTTTCTCTCCACCGGCTGGTTATCGTTGATTGATTGTTCCTCTCTTCCCCGAGGGATCAGCCCTGGGACAGCCTTGCCATCAAACGTGCCGTCCTGTGGACCGTGGAGACACGTTCTAGCGCGGGAAAAAGCTTTGAATTGGCAAAATAACTGGGAAATTCTTAAAGACTGGGAACGCCCGGCCAGCACAGATGTAACCGCCATCATCAGATGAACTGGCGAACAACAAATACACTTGTTTTTGTTGGCCCCATACTTCTTCCCCGGTCAATCAAGCTGCGACACTTTCAATCTGCGGCTCTCCCGGCCATCTAGACCCCATGCCGAATCACCGATGCCGCCCCCGAAACTGGGAATGACCTAGACTCGGGCGGGGAAGTTGTTCGCCGTTTCATCGAGCGGGAATTTTCGTGCTCTTTTGACAGATTGGAAAACTACCATGACTGTGTCAGTAGTGTAATGTGCTTGAATCCACTTCCTCCATCTACATTGATTAACAAAGATTGCTTTCGATCGTGCATGTGTTTTCCTCCTCCTTGGCTGACGTACTGTTAATTCAGCAGGGCCCATCATTTTGTTTGATTATTATCCATTTCGTGAAACTCATTACTGATCGGCCTCGAGAAACGTCTCTCCTGTTATTGGTCGCCAAGAGAGTGTGGGCTCTGACCCCGACGCTGAGTTTGGTCTTGAATCAGAATGTTGCTCCCAAAGGTCAATTGCACTGGGCGTTCTCGATGGAATAGCCGACAAGGAAGAACCAACGAGCTGGAGTCAGGATTACACTGTCTGCAACCGAACAGCCCTAACTCTGCCCATCTTCATATCGGAAGCGTTATTTGGCCATCCCCGTTCGCTGGGCTGAGGCCACCAACAGCTACCTACCGACTGTTTTTTTTTCGCCGTCCCACTGATCGAATATTCGTGCAGACAGCGGATGCCGGGGTCTATGATTGAGATCTGATGCCTGCCTGTATTTTGCACATGGATGTTGCAGTGGTGCGGCATCCTTTACGTCGTAGGTCAGCGTCTCAGGACTTGTGCAGAACGCATATGCTTTCTTTTGAAATCTCAAATTGTGCGTCAGAATTCGGTGCCCTTCGGCGCCGACCAGCTGAAGCAAAGTCGCAACTCCTCTTCAGAAAACCATGCCCACGACGTGCCCCCCCTCAGATCCTTTGCCGCCCAAGCTCAAGTTCCTCTTCATGGAGCTTCCTGGGAGCAGTCATGTGAGATGGCCAGTAGAAGACGCCATCCCATCCACAACTCTGTGAAATGCTACATCTAGCTGCAGCCAGGGGTACCACATCCCCCACTGGAAAGGGGAAAGCGTCAGGCACAGTACTTTGATTGGATGCGGAACCACGCGGCCGATCCGCAGGGATGTGCCGGGAGGTACTTGTTGACTGGATTGCCCCTCCTTCAATTTGAAAAGGGGGTGTGAAAGAAGAAATTGCCAATGCTTGCTTCTGACAGCGAGCGTTTGCTTGGTTGGTGGGGTCTGCGCTGACCTTGTGGAAAAATGGACATGGGACCGTTGTCCTTCTGGAAAATCGAGACACCATCGCGAAACAAAGTTGTGAACTTGCATGATGCACCAAAGACGATAATTTGCATCAAACTGGGGGTTTGCTCCGCAAGCCTCCATCAGTAAGCGTTTGCCTCTAGTATACTGGAGTGAAGCTGTCCGTCCTTCCGTAGGAGATTGGCTCTGAAGATTGCAAATAACCTTGCGCATCTCAACCTCCTCGGCATCTTAGCTGTTTTAAGTCATGACACAGTTTTTGCGGCTTCTAGACCATTAACCAGGAAGTCCTATCAGAGCGTGAACAAACTGCGGCGGAGGGCCTCGGTGCCTACGTCCACAATCCAGATATCGGAAGGGAGACTGCGTAATCTTGACCAGGGATGCTCACTGCGATGTGAAAGTTCTGTTATCGTTAACGGATTGGTTTATTTTCTTGTTTTTTTTATTCCTTGTGTCGAACACGCCAGCGCGCTCCGTCTTGGCTTGAGTATCTGGGGCGTGATCTGAGCCTACTATGTAGACGGAGGAAATCCGGAGAAAGGGGGAAGAATATGTCTAATTTCCTCTGTGAGACCTTGTCGGTCCAATAGCGATGGCAACTCATTCTGCTGGAAGACCGAGACATCAGGGCACCGAAACAAACGCCAACCCTAATTCAAACGGTTCAAATACCGACGAATCATGCAACGGGCTGGCGGCTCTCACCTAGGCGCAGCTTGAAGGAAATCTCTCGTCCAAGACGGCCTCATAAAGACGCGAAGAGCGAATTGAGTTACTGGTGTATTTGGTCGGCAAGGAATCGGAACATGATCCCACGGCCACCAGCGGAAACGCGGGGGTTGCATGGCAGCGCGGGTGATTTGCAAAGTGGGCGCGGGACAATACTGGCCCCTATAAGTCGTGTGTCGGCACTATCGTTCAAAGCTCAACGTGACACAACAGAAAATCGGTATTTGCCGGTGTTGGGCGTCCGGGGGCTGGAAACCGGCTGACATTGAAGTACGAGCCTTGGCATTGCAGGATCGTTTGTGTTCTACTATTCAGACTTCATTTCTTGTTGGACTCGGGCGATGACGGGGGGAACGAACTTCCAGCAATCGTCAAGCTGCGCACCCAGGGGCCTGGAAAGTTAGGTCGGAAAAGGGGTCGGTGGGCGGGATGGGACGAGAGTGGTGGAAGCAAGCTTTGACAGTACTTTAGTGTTGCCACTCGGGGGTACCTCAGCCATTAGATACACAAGACTCGTGAGATAATGCAAGCTGAACCATTAAGAATAGTTTGCAAAGCCAATGCCCGTTGCACCTGGGCAAATCAAAACTCGGTACATGGTGATGCTCCTGGGCAATGAATGATCCCGTTACGGGGCCACCCTGGATTGATTGGTGGCAAACGGCGGTGCTGGATGACATGACAACGAACCACAACGACAGATGACCTGAGGCTGAACCGGGAGATCGAAGGTACTGGATGCACTGATTGATGGGCAGATGTCTTGCACTGTTGACGCCCTGCAGTGATGCAGCTGATAAAAAGAGTCCAAGGCGTCCAGGTTTCGCGCGCTGCCATGTGTTTCCATGCGACTGCTGCGACGGATTGGATGACAACCGAAAGATGAATTCAATCGATTGAATCAAATCAAGATGGCAATGTTCTACAACCTCTCAATAGCTCGCAAGCGAGGTGCTCTGAAGCCAATGAGATGAGGCCGAGCTATTACAGTTACAGTTCCGGAAAGTCAGAGCTTCGGAGCCGCCAGACAAGCTTGCAACGGCTGGTGTGGTTGTTCGGCTGGGGGAGTGGTGAGACGGTCGAAAAAGGCGTTGTCTGTTAGCGAGCCCCTGAATTCTTGGTATCATTGCCGGCACGGCCCTTTGGGATTTGGTTTTCCCTCTGGTACTCGGAGCTTTCCATGGGCTTGGATTGACGCATTTCGCTATTATTCTAGTGACCAGCGTGGAAACGTCAATGCGGGTAGAATAGTCTCCGCGAACGCTTTGACAGTTGGCATCGCAAAACACTACAGGCCGGACCATCTGCTTCTTTTTAAGGTTAAAGGGAGCGATGAGGGCGACCTCTGCTGGTCATGCGGAAAGACTAAGTAGTGCGCAGGGCAGGTAGAGAAGAGCTTAGGTTCGCTGGTGATGAGACAAAAGTACCCGCAGAACAAACTGAACCGCTGAACCGTGTGCTGCCCAGTGCTGAAGCAGCAGCAGCCAGATGCTGGTCTACTACGCAGTCCGTCCGTAGTAAGATGACGAAGGCGATGTGTGAGTAAGGTAAGCAAGCAATTTGGCGCAGTGACAGGGTATGGATTATTAGCATGCAGCAACATGCGGGATGCAGTCAACTCCCGTGCATGTTATATCCACGCCCCCCTTCTCCTCTCTCCCTCTTCTCCCTCCCTTGCTCGGGGTTGCCATTTTGAACGAGAGGGGCGACGAGCAATCTGCGGAATAAAAGCATTTCAAAGCGTCTTTTAATGCAAGTAGAGGGCATGCCGGCTGAGAGCGTTTGTGGTGGCAGTGGCGGAAGATGCCTTAGCTTTTACGGCAAATCGAAACCAGGCGTGCGTGGATGGCATGTGGAGGCCTGTGACGCTTAGTGGGCGAGAGGCCAGAAGGCGCCAGAGGTAGATGACGGGGCAAATAATCCGCTGACGTTGTTTACTTGATCGCAAAGTGTTTCGTCTATTTGTTGTTCGGAGTCTAACAGCAGACGAGGAAGACCAGCGGGGAGAACAGACCGTGGCAATCTCGCAGCAGAGACGGGGAATGGCTCGATCAGGGTCTCGCCCGTGAGCGATGGCGACAGTGATCAAAGCCACCGCGTTGATGGTCGTGTCTGTAACGGGAGCGACGGATGAAGGTGAGATATGGTTCCGGACGAGGGATCCGATCTGTCATGGTTGAGATGCTTTTTTGTCGACATCAGACCAGGCCAGACGAGGTCAAACAGAGGTGGCGGCAGCGGTCGACAAAAACAACGTCGGCGCTGTCGATCTTGAGGCAACTGGCATTGGGCAATGTAATATGCGTTCTCTGACGGGCGTGTTTGTTTCTTCTGGGGCCCGCGGCAGTCGCCAATAATGTTGCTGAAGCAGGCGAAATATCTCAATATGGTAATTTCTTGTGTGAATGGAATGGAGGGGAATGGCTGATGTGGCTAGAGTGGCTGGAGGAGAGCAAAAGGTGTGTGTGATGTTGCCGCCGTCCTGTTTGAGATGCCGGCAGGAGCAGATGTGAGGGTGAGGCGGCAGGACCTGCCTTTCGTTGTATTAAAGCCGATGGGAGAAGGTACGGAGTACATTGTGGATGTGAATGGATGGATAAGCTATGTAAGTAGGTACCTAAAGATGCATGTTCCGGCAAGTGCGTACCCAGTTTCCTGTCATGAGCTCCCCTTCCCACTCTACCACGGGAGAAGGAGTACGTATTTATTCTGGCCTTCCTTCGACTTTCCTCTTTCTGCGACAGTGTGGACACCACTAGCTTACATGAATGCCTAACTATATCTTTCTTATCTGTGTATTCGTACTTGCATCATTCAACTGACGATTAAACAAAAAAAATAAGAAGAATAAGGTCGAGGAAAGGAGGTAGTGACTGCAAATGGAATAAGTGCAGGAAAATTCAAGTGGCACAGAAACCAGACTCTTAGATGCCCTTTGCTCTGTTTCTACAGGTCGCAGCCTGCAACTGCCTTGCGTAGGACGTGGGCATACATACGTATGTATTTTTCTTTTTTTGCCTCATAAAGAAGTCATGTCCCAGCAGGAGCATCCGTGGCCTGCGTGATCGTCACTGTCAATTGGGTGGAATACCCAGTATAGGCGACTGTCGCAAGGTCTGTGGACCATGGCTGGTACATCGTCTCATACCACACAGCAGGCAAGTACGTCCGAATAGGAGGAGAAGGAGCGAATGCAAAGCACGGGAGTAACTACGCTGAAAAGGTAGAAAGAGAAGTCGGCACCAGCACGGCGCTCTTGTCCCCTCCCCACCTCAAATTTTGATATTTCACACACGCCCCCCTTTTCCGCAGTGTAATCTTAGGGTCCTCATTCGTGCATCTGTTAAAGACATGCGGCCCCCTCGCACCAGCACCACTAACAGCAGCCGCAGTATGTGTACCTTGCCTTAAGTAGCCCTTGCTAGCAATTAGTATGGAAGTACCGAGTCCTCTACTATGTGCTACTTTACTATGTGCCCGACTGCCTACCAGCCTGCTTATTATCATAGTGCTTTCCTCAATGTGTCCACCTGGCTGTACCGCTTTACCAACGCTAAACGGCTTTTCCCTGGCTCCCTTCCGTCGGCCAATGGCCAGGCCCCTTGCAGCTTCCCAACCCAACCCAGACCAGACCAGACCAAAGTCAGACAAAGCCAGGCACAAGGCTTCCAGGGGCACAGGCACAGGCGCAGGCACAGAGTCACAGGGGGTCCCTTTTAAGAGGTTCCAGCCGGGGCCAATCCCACCACATAGCACAGTACTATGGTACCTGCTTGTGGTCCTTTCCCCCCGCTCCTCCTTCCCATTCCCATTTCCACTCCCACTCCCCACTCCTTCTCCACTCCCCAGGTCGTTTGCTTCCTTCCTTGTGTGCTCAAGTGTACACTACACATACGTAGTAGCAGTCCCCTTACCACTTTTTTTTTCTTTTTTTTTCCTCCCATTCTTTCCCTGCGGGTGGTGTGTGCTGTTCTTGCAGAAGTAGCGTTAGGCTCTCTCGTCGCTCGGTCCCAGTTCTCCAATTTCTTACTGCCTGTGGCCCTGTCCCTGTTTTAGTCCGGCATCTGCTTCTTTTCCCTCCCAGGTCCCTCCTTTCTCTCTAGTCACTTTCAATTCCAACCGTCTCCAGTCCTTCTTTTCCACTCGCTTGCCATTCCTTGTTCTCTCCGACCAACTGAACCCAAGTCACTCCCTTTCTTCTTTCTCGGTCGTTATTTTTGTTTGCCTGTCAAGGAAGACGGAGAGAAAAAAATAAACCAAGAGGAAATCCCACGACTCAAACCAACCCGAGTACTTTTCTCTCTCTCTCTTGTTTTTTTCATTCCTTCCTTTCTTCTCCTTCTCTTGTACGGATTCGTCTCTTCTCCAGTCGCCTCACCCGAGAGAGTGTGTGAATGAGAGAGGCAGAGAGGAGAGAGCCAGCTTTCACCCCCGGCATCCCTTTATTCACCTTGCAGTCTATCAACGACTCGCTCCACGAAACGAGAATCGAGACGGGCCGCGAACTCCAGAATCTCTGCGACATTTCCACCTAGCCTGTCTAGAAAGGACTTCTTGACCGGGATTGTCGAAAAACAGCCCCGACGGGATAAACTCCCTTTTGTTTTAGCAACGAGCTATTCGGCAGCTCTCACTTCATTTCTCCACGCGTTATCAACGCCGCACCCGCCTGCGAACCACGAGCTCAGTTCTCGATGCTACACCTCCAATAATCACAAGACTGAAATCGACGCACAGCTTGCTGCCGCCAGCCTATCGTGCAGGAAACCATTGGATTTTGTGTACGACCTGGACCACTCGAGCTATTTCTCTCTTCGACATTTCGTCTTACAACTTGCTTCAGCACCCCCGATACTTTTCGATTCTTACTGCCCTCGACTCTGCCCTCTTTTTTTGGTCAGAAGCGTGCGAATTTTTAGATCGACAGCAACACTTGTTTGGAGCTCTCAAGGAGGCAAGTTTACATGCGACGTTGACAGCCGGGTACAAGCTCCATCCTGCTGAAACACTCCCGACACAACGCAACTGTTGAGCCAGGTATGGTTTTTTTGACATATCTACCTCCCATCCTGCCCCTGCCTCTCTGCAATCCGTTCCCTCTGCCTTGCACGCCCGTTACATTCACCCCAAAAACTTGAAGCCCTTTCCTCGTCTCACTGGGGGCTGCTGCGACAGCGCTCAAGCACAGCTGCGTCTGTGACGTCCAACTGGAACTCAATCGCTGTTGCCAAACGCCAGAAGCTTGCCTGGAGCTGAGACCGGAACTTGGCTGCTTGTTCATGGGGGTTCCTGTCAAATTCATTTGCTAACCTGCTTTATTTTTGTTTGTTTCTTAGACATCCCATCATTATCAGACGCATTCTGGGCCAATCGTCTCGACCGACTTGACGAATTCCAAACAAACTTTCGAGTTTTCGTCCCAATTCTTTCATCAACCATCCCAACTACCATTAATGGAACCCGTTTAAGGAAGAGTGACCTCCCCCCGAGCTCCTCAACTCGTTCACAGAGAAAGGAAGGGCCACTTGATCAATCGAGCCCGTTCCTGTCAAGCCACTGAGGCTTCATAAATTCACAATGAACCGTTTCCGCACCAAGAAGAAGGCGAAGGATGATGCCTCTGCCACGCCCAGAGCATCTCAGGACTCCGAATCCCCGGCCCCTTTCCGATTGTTTGGCAAGGGAAAAAAGTCGCAGGAGGAAGAGCCTAAGAAAGAGATCAGCATCGAGAATGCCCTGCCTCCATCTGACGACTTCCGCACGAGTTTATTAATGACTGGACTTTCCGCTCGGTTTTCCATGCTTAGAGAGCAGGATGACCCCAACACCAAGATCGGAAAGGCCAGTGATGATAGTGTTCTATTTCCCAAGCGACAATCAAGGTTGGATTTTGGCTTCGGCGGTGTGCCAAGTGGTTTATCTGATATCGCCGAAGTTGAGTCCATCCGAAAAGAAGCTCCCTATGCCCGAATGGACTCGTACCACTCTGCAGACGGCAACTCTATTTCTGGGAGCATGATGGACCGGTCAAAACCCGGAGAAGGAAACAACTTGTTCGGTGGACGCCAGAAGATTTACAAGATTCCGGCTGGAAATGCATCGTCAAAAAATATTGAGAGCGGTGGCATGGGTGGCCGTGCCCTCTACGATGACGACGTCGCCATGTCAGCCTTCCAGAAATGGAGGCAAGCCGAGAAGGCGAAGATGTCTTTTGATGACGACCGTGACATGGTTCAGTCCTCTTCCAGTTTCGATTTTCCGCGTGCCGAATCACCCCCTCCTGCAGGCTACGACCGCAAGAGGGAGACCAACTCCACAACATCATCCACACCATCCTTGGGCCGTAACTCGACCGCTGCGACATCAGTCATGTCCCAGCCGACGTCGTCAGCGAAGGACTGGCAGTCAGTATCAACAGCACCTAACTCCGCAACAGGCACGCCTCTCCTCGACAGAAGCTTGACCCGTACAAGACGACTTTACGAGACTGGACTGAACAACGAGCTTCAGGAGCAACAGTCTTCAGCCTTGTCCCGCATAGATACTCTCTCTCGGCAGCGCACTCTGGGAAGCAGAACACCTGAGGCATCACAGAATGGGCCGTCGCCAACGACTGCCCTTTTTGCTGACCGATTTGGCGAGCGAAGAGTGCTGGCCAAGGGCAGCGCCCCCAACTTGCGATCTATTAGCCCCCCGACTGCTGGATCACCCATCGCACCCATGGACCTGGGTATTCGAAACCAGGAGCCGAAGCCTGCATTTGGAGGCGCACCGCCCCTGAGTCCGCCTATTAGCGAAGGCGAGGAGAACTCAATCCTGCCAAACGATCGAGGCAAGGCTACAGCCATGGGCATGTTTCAAAAACCACTTCACTCTTACGACGAGTCTAGGTATGCCCAGAGGCAACTGCAGCTCCAGCAAGGCCGTGAAACGCCCACAAACAGATTCCGAGCCGAGTCAAATGCCTCCCAAACAACAGGTCGCTCAAGATCTTCGTCTTCAGCCCAGGGACAGCCAATTGAGAGGTCTGAGTCAGTTATTCACATCGAGCCAACGCTCAAGGAGGAAGAGGCTGGCTCAATTTATTTCAATGACAAGGACGAGTCAAAGTCACCCAACCAGGACGCTCAACGATCTCCTCTCTCAACTAGGCGGCCCGCAGACCGTGACCACCCGGCCTTTAGGGACTCTGCTTTACCCACTCCCCTGTCCTTGAGCTCTAGGGCATCCGTAGAGCCATCGCCAGTCTCTGATCAACCTTTCCCTCCTGTAACAGTCGACCAGCTTGGTGTCCCCCAAGACTCTCCAACCTTGCCTTCATCCGCCGGCCTCAGTGGCATGGTTCGTGCTCATCTTCGTTCAGACAGTAACACGTCTTCTATCTACGGCTCAGCACCCTCTGCCCCCCAGACATCAAACTTCGCCTCCAAGTTCCCGCTTGACCCCTTCGCCCCTTCACACACGACTGACTTAGGAGTCGCTTCTAACCCTTGGGAAGTGCAATCACCTGATTGGGCTTCCCCAACAATCCCAACATTCAACGAGCAAGTCAGTAAGGAGCCCAAGGAGCCAAAGGAGCCGAGTGAGCCGTCTGCGCCAGTACCAAGGGAGAACGCCCCCAAGGAGAACGCCTCGGAGGAGCCATCGGACCGTCACACTGGCTCTACTACTGAGATGGAGAAGGAACATGACGAGTTTGCTAACCAGCTTGCGGACGCTCAACGCCGGGTCCGCGAGAGGCTCACCTCATATGTGGAATCTGACCGCGACAGCCGATCATTGTCACGATCCTTGTCTCCCCATTCTATCGACCGGAACAGGGAGCCGTCGCTGCCTCGCCCAAATCCTCTTGGGATACTCAGGTCGAAGACAAGCAGAGGTTCCTTGGCCGATCGTCCTAATCGCGAAAACAGCCAGCACTCCAAAGCAATCAAGATGCTCGGCCTAGCAACCTCCACCATCAGCAGCGCTCCTAGCCCGAACAAGTCCAACTTTGATGATAAGGAACCCCAGTCTCCGGTCAGAGAGGAGCGTGAGACGCCCGAAATCACCAAGGCTGAAGCTGCGTCATCTCAACCTCCTCCCCAGGAGCAGCCGAAGGAGGAGGAGAACATGCACGCGGGACTTCGAGCCTTCCGACAGGCCCGTAAGGAGCTCCAAAAGCTCAAGGAGATGGAGTCTCAACGCAGCCCGACATCCAGCTCAACACCTGTTATGCCAGGCCCTTTGCCCGGCGCCACGATCGGCCCGATGGTTGGACCTCCAGCGTCGCGCACGATGCCAAGCCGTGAACGCACTCCTGGTGCCCGATCTCCCTCGCACGAACGCCGACCACCACCGGTTACTTACCAGCGGACGCCTAGCGAGGAGTACCCGACCAATGCTGGCCCGGGTCGAGGCCCGTCGCAGTCCTCGTCCCGAGCAGAACGCGACCGCAGTGGCTCGGAGGCAAGTAATGGTGAAAGATCTCAACGCCCCGCAAGACTCCGTACCGGCTCGTCTCCTTACGAAGATCGGGGAATGGGTCTCAACCCCAATGTATCACCCTCTGGCCGGCCGCCTGTGACTTCTCCTGGCCTGCCTGGTACTAATATCCGTCGGTCACCCATCATGCCTCCTCAGCCGTACCCGACGACAGGCCCTTCCTCGAAGCCTCTTGATCGATCAGCATCCTCCGGCAATCTCGCAGTTCAGTACCGTCGCCGAGGTCCCGATTCAGGACAACCGTCTCCGGTTTCCCCGATGGCTCCGATTCCATCACCTTCGATTCCTGCTAGCCAGTCCACGCCCTCATTCGTTCCATCTCGCCGCCCGTCGGCTCCTCCTGTTCCCTCTCCCGCACCAGAGGCTGCTCACTCCAATCGACTTGACGAGTCAATGAAGAGGGTCGTTAGGAAGAAAGATATCTCTGAGCCTACGTTTGTCTCGTCCACCTCTCGAGTGCCAACCGTCGCTCTACCGGAGACGTCGGAGACACGGTCAAGGAGCGGATCTCGCTCGCGCTCAGGAAGCGTCCTGAGCTCTGCTGCATCGACGCCTAACCTCCATGCCCTTAACAACATGCACGCTCCGCCCGTGCCCCCCATTAACCCCAAGCGACGTAATGTTATTGGCTCAATCATCGGCCGTAGAGGCGAGGAGGATTCGCACCTCCCCCTCTCACCGCCGCCAATGACTAGCGAGCACACTGGAGACAGCAACAGTGCATTTTCCGTCAGCGACGACGACGATGGCTCAGGTAACCAGCGACGCAGGCTTCGAAAGACCATCAGCGAAGCTAACGGCATGAACGTGCGTGCCCGTCTGAACCGGGGCCCCAGCCCCCCGAATATGCCTCCCGGACCGACAGCTATCCCAGGCGGTCTTAACAACAGTTCCCTGCCCGGTGGCATGATCTAAATAATCTCAATCCGCCACAAAACTACCATTTCAATTCTAATCAACTCCCATTATCGAAAGTGTGGCTGGAAAAAAAGGGGAGAGGGAGAAACAAAATATGGTTATTACGAATCTACGAACCCCCTTTCTATACTCTTTGTTTTAGTTTCTATTTCACATTTACATACAGTGGATACACGACTGTGTGGTCTCTATTGTATATTTTCTATTCTTTTTCACTCACTAGTCGGAATACGTGTGTCCGATCTTTGTTGGATATTAGCTCCTGGGGAGATATTAATTGGATAGGATTCTGGGTTTCGCGGTGAACTGGAACATGTCTCGGTGGTGGGACTGGCGTCTACCGCGTGCGAGGATCTTGACAATGTTTGGGGATGCGGTGCATGGTGCTTTCAATTTGAAGAATACCAGAGTGTTTCTATGCTATGGGCTGGTGGGCAAGGATGCGAGTGATATACCATATACTAGGTAGAGTGCAGTGGGAGCAATCAAATCATTAGGCGTCTTACATCCATTCATGTTGATTTCAATTCCCTCGTTCTCGGCTATTTAAATGGGGTTGAATGAATACATCGTAATCATTGTAGGCTTGTCCGTGTCCGGGACAGTTCCCGGTACATCCCCCGGTCCCATCCCCAAGGAAACTGGCTGAAGACGTCATTCCCGAGCAGTAAATGGGTATAGCCCCTGCCTCCGACCCTTTAATGCCAACAGGGCCGCTACGCAACGAACTTGTTTGGGTCATGGTTCAGCTGTAATCTGGTCCAGGAGCCGGATTAGCCGCCCGGCACGATGCCGTGGACCTTAGACAGGCGGGACGAACCAGAACAAATACCAACTCGCCATAGAAGCTATCCTGAATTCTCCGCACCCCGCATTCCATAATCCCGACACCGTTTCAAAGTTTTGATGATATGGGGTTGGTCTGGGTCCTGTCAACTGCGAATTTTGGGTAGAGAGCGCGGCGGTCTCCCCGGATGCCGCTCCGGCCAATGTACCGATAGACGCGGCGGTATGAAGCCGGCCCATGCCTGTAACTTTAGACTATGCTTGAAATAAGCTTAAGACATCTGCGTCGTTTTAGAGACGACACTGGGTGTCTACTCGTAGAGTCGCATCTGGTCAAAGCTGCAGATAAGACAAGTTGCGACATACCATGGCCTCCATCATGCGCGCGTTTCTAGTGCTTTCATCGCTACTTGCCGTTCCGGCCCAAGCAGCCTGGAACCCAATCATCTCCGGCTTCAACCCTGACCCGGCTATCCTCCGCGTGGACAATGACTACTACGTCGCCACCTCGTCCTTTGAGTTCTGGCCCGGTGTGCCAATCTATCATAGTAGTTCCAACCCCCATCGAACTCCCAATGTGAGAGCCACCTGCTGACGCGCTTCATCTCTACCCAGGCAAGGACCTCTCAAACTGGACCCTAATCTCCCACGCCGCCACCCGTCCCTCTCAACTCCAACTCTACGGCACGCCAACGTCTGCGGGCGCCTGGGCGCCCAGTCTCGCTCATTTCAGGGGAAAGTTTTGGCTTTCTGGCATGACGCGCTGGACATACGACCCCGTCGCGCGCGTCTGGCCACGCGTGTTCTTCATGTCGTCTGCGGACCTGAAAGAATGGTCCGAGCCGGTGTGGGCGGAACCGTGGGGGATCGACCCTGAGCTGTTTCACGATCCGCTGACGGGGAGGACGTATTTGAATCTCATGGCGCCGAACAACAACGCGGAAAGGCTGTGGGGGCTTTCGCAGTGCGAGGTGTCGTTGTCCCGGGGCAACTGCGTGGGGCCGTACGTGAGTTTGTGGAACGGCACGTTGGAGCATAATGCGACTGCGAGGCCTGAGGGCCCCAAGATGTTTTGGAGGGACGGGTGGTATTATTTGCTCATTGCCGAAGGTGCGTTTCCGGGGGGGGGGGGAATCTTTCTTCGTGTCTTTGGGGTTTCGGCGTGGAACTGACCTGACGGGAGCTTTAGGAGGCACTGACGAACTCCATCGCTCGTCGATTGCAAGGGGAAAGTCGCCTTCCGGTCCGTTCGAGGGGTGTCCTCATAACCCGCTTCTGTACAATGGCCAATGGGGCTTTCGGAATCTCACTGTGCAGTCGACTGGTCACGCGACGTTTATGGAGGCTGCTGACGGGACGTGGTATGCTTCTTTTATTGCTCGGCGGAATATCAACGGTAGTTCGCCCTTGGGTATGTTTCTCCCGCCCCGGAAGGATGATGAGATCCTGTTAAGCTGAGTGTGTAGGGCGCGAGACATTTCTTGCAGAGGTGACATGGCATGACGGCTGGCCGGTTATCAACAACGGGAAACCTATCCTGCTCAACGAGGAGGTGGGACCGAAGACCGGACCTAAGAAAGTACCGCAGCCGTGGGTGGACGATTTCTCCGCCAAAGAGCTGGATAAGTCGTGGTATCAGCTCCGGACGCCGTACACTGAGAACTTTGACATTTTCAACGGCCGTGTTGTTTTCAGACCGAATGTTTTCGGTTTGAGCGATCGGGATACGCCTGCTGCGATTTTGAGGAAGCAGACGTCGTTGAATATGATTTTTACCGCGGACCTGCTTGGCTTCGAGGGGAGTCTCGGGCCGAGGAACAGGGTCGGTGTTTCTGCGTATCTTTCCGAGTTCCAGCATCAGGATATCGGTGTGAGGGGTTGTGTGAACGGTACTGGGATGTGTGTGTACGCTGAGACGAGGAGGAATGCGACAGTCGATGTGGGTTATTTTGTCTGACAAGTTGCATTTTTGGACAAGGCTGATGATTTTGGATGCAGTATTGGCAACTCCCGTTTAACCTGACGGATTCCCTCCCCCAGGGCATGAAGTTACATATTCGAGCCGAGCCGCTGGCGTATCATCTGGGATACAGCTTCGGCAACGACGAGCCGACGTATGTAGCAGAGATCGAGTCAAAGTGGCAGGCGTTTGCGCCATCTGGGTGGTTCGTGTTTAGCGGCATGTCGTTTGTCTTGTTTGCTACGGGAGAAGGCGAGCCGTGGCCGTTTAATGGACCCAAGGTGGGCTTTACAAAAGTTACAGAGACGTATTTTGAGGAGGACATTCCGGATTATGATCGGTGGTAAGGATGACCCGACGGGGATAGCCAAGGATAATGGCCCCATGCCATTAATAGTAGCATTTGGTGTTAAGCTTATTTAACAGCCCGTCGATATCCAATGACATAGGATCCAGTGCATTAAGATGATATGTTGATCACAGAACTTGGCGGGTAATCGTCAGACTGCAGTGCGGGGAACCACGGTCGGCCCGGAATGCCGGCCGGCGGGCCACTTAAAAACGGCGGGCATCCCCTCGGCTTGGAGCGACCGTGAGTATCGACGACCTTGCCAGTATCATCCCGGGTTGGAACCTATCTCGATTTCATTGAGTTTATCGCCGTGTCCGCTGCAAGCCCTTTGCCTGCTCTTACAACTCGATCTACACGTCTCAATCTTACTCTTGTGCCACCCCCGCACATCCCAGATAAACGTGCCATCAGTCCGGGTCACCCCAATCTCATACTAGATTACTCTTGTGAGGAAACCAGCGCCGAAGTCCAGAAAATATGGCGTTCATCCGTACATACAAGCCCTCAGACTTTGAGGACACTGCACATATCGTACGTTTCCTCATCTGTCTGTCTGCTTACCAGCTCACGTAATCTCCAGTGCCGCGCTACCCTTCCGCCATCTCTCAGCAGCTCCGAAGCCGGTCGGCGGACTGCGCCTTACATCTGGACGCATCAGTACACCCTCCTCTCCTCGTCCACATGCCACGTTCTCGACGACGGTAATGGCCGGGTGGTGGGGTACTGTATCGGGTGTCCCAACGTTGAGGACTTTGCTGCCGCGTACCCGCGGTACATCAAAGAGGTCCTAGAGACGTCCCCCGAGCTGGAAGGCAGACGACCAAAAGACCTCGAGGTGAAAGCGCCGTGGAGCTTACCCTCTGGTGAGGTGAACGAGGAGGCACTGCTGCAGCAGGCGTGGAATTCCAAGTGGCTTGTGCTTGATGACGACAAGAAGGAGCTTTGGGGCCAGTGGAAGGGGACCATGCATATTGACCTGCTGGAAGAGTGGCAGGCGAAGGGGTGGGGGAGGAAGCTGATTGCGAAGTTCGAGGAGAGTTTGAAGCAGGCAGATAGTGAGAAGGGCGGCGAGGACAAGTTGTACGGGAAGGGGTGGCATATTGGGGTTGGCGGTGAGAATGAGAAGGTTGTCAAGTTTTATGAGAAGATGGGGTTCCGGGTGTGGCCTACGGCTGAGAAGGGTTCTATTTGGATGGTGAGGGATATTGAGTAGGCAGAGAGAGCGATATCAGTATTGGGGTATACCTTTTACTCTAAAGAACATTCATAAATTTTGCTACTTGGTCACTTGTACGATCGCAGGTCCCAAGTTGTCGCTATACATCTTGTTCATTCTGTTCCAGAACCGCTGGTACAATCTATAGAATGGATGGGGGCCATCTGTCGTACGATTTCCCACAGCGCAGCGCATTCTTTGGCTCCAGTTCGTTGACAACTCGACCGCTTACCAGAAATGTAAATGTTGCTTGATCCACGTAAGCAATGGTAATTTTCTCTGGTCAGTCAGCTCTTTCCAGGGAAAGCCACATAATAAACACGAGACCAAAGAATGCAAGGAAAATCAGCTGCAAGATCTCTACCACTTTCTCTTAGGCGACAGCGCAACATTCATCAGATATCAATCAAAACATTGAGTGGCAGATGAACCTTCAATGGTGCAAATGCTACCTCCAAAAACAATCAATTCGACTCTCCTTTGCAGACGACCGTCATACTATCACTTTAAAATATGATAGATCTGACTGATATATGAAAAACTCGAGTCGGCATACTAAGATTCACCCTATGTACTAACCCTACTGCGCAGACTCTCCCAGCGATCCAACGTGTCTTAGCAGCACCCGTAGCACATAAGCTACCTCCAGCAATTTACATACCGCAGGTTCAGCATCAGGTCTGCCTGTCGTGTCCTCTACCAGTTTTAAGGAGTCTCCAAGCCCTACTTACACTCCATCAACACGCCACCCTATCGTCATCTAAGCCTGCCACTGGTTTTCTAACGACAAGCCCTAAAGAGGTAGCGTCTAGTGGGTTTCCTTCAGGATTCTCATCACCCACGGCCTTTATATTATAATTGCCACAAACTGCAACAGGCGAATTTTCCTCCACTTTCTCTAGTGATGGAAACTACCCAGCCCATGACCCCCATGGGTAATTTCCGTTCCTAAAGATTAGTATGATGAGGATTCCATTCTGTTGCGTTGCCAATATTTTGCAGGCGAAAAGTTGTATAAAAAACCGAAAGTTCAGCTTTGAGAATCAGGTGTTTGAACTTGACTCTAGTTGCAAGTACCTAGTGTAGGTCCAACTGAGGGCTTGCTACAAGTCCAACTTCTGACCTGTTCTCAAACCTAGATACGGCAGACGCTAAGCTGTTGCATAAATCGCATATAACAGGTTCAGGAGCCAAGCGTCTTTGGAACTGCTTGTCATGGCCGCTGCTGTACTCAGTTCTTCAACTGGTGATTATGGTTTTTTTCATACAATCCATCCTACCAACTTCCTCGTATGTCTTTATTCAAGTAAACAAGTAGCCACTACGAAACTACATGCATTTTTTCCATCCGGTTCCAAACGATACATACCAACTCTAGGCCTGATAAAACAGCTCCATACCGTTCACGTACTAACGGGGCTAGGGTTGTCATACCCACCCTGCCGTCCCTGCTGCGGGCCTCATTTCCTGAGCTCCATATTCAACATTGTCGCCGCTACTTTCAAGCCTTGTTGGCTCAGTGGTAAAGCGCCTCACTAGTAATGAGGAGATCGGGCGTTCGATTCGCCCACGAGGCATAACAACTCACAGGACGCTTAGTCCTTTCTTTTTGTCAATTTTGCCAACTCTCGTGAGATGGCAGCTGATAGCAAAAAGCGTCAAATCAAATTTTACGAATTTGTCTTTTGCTGATTTGGTGCTCGCTGACTCATCATTCGCCTTACATAATGACAAATGTCACAAATATGCTGCTTCTTCCCTACCAGCCTTGACCCATCTTAGGCTAGCTCATGAGCGTGCAACTTGGGCAAGGGACTCCGAAGAGGTCGGAGTCTCCTTCCGTACTTTGAATGCCGGTGGAGATGGTGGATGAATGACATCGGATCACATCATCTGGGGAATCTCGGGGTTTACGTAAGGAACCTTTATGCGGGGTTTATCACTGACACGCTTTCGGCCATTGATTTCAACGCCGTTTTCTCTTGAATTCGCTTGTTTTTGATTTTCATTCTCACCTTTGTGTTTATTTTTCCTCTGCTTCACGTTCAGCTAGAAACATGTCTGTCGCCGATGTTGACCCCGCCCAAAGGCTCAAGGATCGCAAGCCGATTCCGACCCCCGTCCCGGCTTATCTGGCAAAGGCCGGATCGCCGCTCACTGTCGATAAGGTCCTATATGAATCCGCGCAAAAGGCACCGCGAGTTCTCGTTGAAGAGTTTACCCTGCCCATTCGCTCCGGCAAGGCGTGGAAAGCTCCCGCGGGGTCCATTGTCAGGATTAGTACTCCCGAAGGACCTCAAGTTGGTAAGTCAGATAAGTTGGCGAATTCGTTTCGCTGGGTTCATATACCCAACGTCTGGCATCAGCAAAACTGAACCTTGGATGTCATTGTATCGAAACTCACATATAACAGGTGACCTCAACATTTGGAACGCCCACAACCCCCGCGAG
Organism: Colletotrichum truncatum; assembly: GCF_014235925.2. Lineage (NCBI taxonomy): Eukaryota > Fungi > Ascomycota > Sordariomycetes > Glomerellales > Glomerellaceae > Colletotrichum > Colletotrichum truncatum. Next base: position 640,560 of record NW_027222404.1, on the reverse strand, counting down.
CGCTTCTGGGCGTCTCGCACCCGGCAGCTGCACGCAAGCCACGTCTCAGTCGGCGATCGTCTCTGGTCTAATCTGCCGTACATCCGTCCTCTGGTGACCATCATCGCGGACACGCTCGCGTGGTACGGCAAGGACGAACACGGAGGTCGCGTGCACGATCTTCTTGGCACGCGGTGCGACCCTTACATCAACACGATCCTCAGCGGCGGCAGCTACGATTTCCAGTGCCATTCTAACCTGACGCGCGCCGTCGTCCCGTACGGGCTGAACGAGAGCGACGTTCATGATGTCATTAACATTTTCCAGTCGACGGGACTGGATGAGCAGGGGCGGTATTTCATGAACCCTTGCCCAGCTGGCCCTGGGGATTACATTGAGTTCTTGGCTGAGCAGGACGTTCTAATGGCTTTGAGTGAGTATACGTGTTTATGAGAAAAGTATGTGGGCTTCCAGAACGGTTTGGCTGACTTTCAACGTACAGGCACGTGTCCCGGTGGTGATTTGTCCCTCTGGGGTTTTGGTGAGGACAGCGAGGAGGAGATGATCAAGTGCTGCCGCCCGCTCAAGGTTGAGGTTTTCCGACTTGAGGACGAGGGGCTGTTGCAGCGCGGTGGATGGAAGCCTGCGGAGGTTTCGCAGTACAAGGGATGTCATGGAATGAACATTCCTCTGGGGGAAGCGCGGAAGTAAGGATGAAAGTTGACGTAGCGTGATATCAATTTGCAAATTCTCCAAACCTGAGATTTAGTCATTGATGATGCCCGGCATGTGAAAGTAATGATATGGATATATACTAATTGTAAAAATCTGTGATGCCTCAACTGGGTCAACACAGGAATATCATAGACACGATGTTGTAAAAACTACTATGCTTTTGAGCTAGCCACTGCATTTACAACTCACACAGGTTTGCCAGCGGCCTGTTTTCCCCTGTGCATCATAACCTTCTGAGCCGGCCTGAAGCCACGAACCAATCCAGTCCTAGTATCCCGACTAACACCTCCTCCAACGGCAATGCCACTTCTGCGCACTCCAATGCTCCTCAGACTGCTGACAACTCTACCATAATGTCCGAAAAAGTGATGCGCCCGCACATCCTGCCCGATAGTAAGCCCATGACCCAGCGTCACGCCCCATACGCCCGCAACTTTGATTGCGTGCGCATTAGAGTTCTGATCAGGCTGCAGGAGGACGGAGTAAATACACCCCGTGTATCTCACAGGCCGGCGCGCCACATTCGCGGGGAAAACCCACGACTTTCCTCCATCCGCCGAGATCGGATGCCAGGGAGTCACCACCAGTTCCCCGACGCGGCACATTATTTCTCTACGCACAGGAGTCTTGAGAACGGCGACGACGCGCCGCGGACCAGAAGGCGTCTGTACTGCGACACCTCTCCGGAGAGACTTGATGGGCACCTCCCGGCCGGACGCAAGACAAACGGGGGTCGAGGCGATGAAGCAGACGCCCGCGCCGTTGTTGTACGAGCTCATGCTGAAGTTTCCACGGTGGGTCGCGGTGGCCCCGTTCGACGGCTTCGGGGGAGGCAGCGTATCGAATGCGTCGTCGAGTTTGTTCCTGCAGGCGATGAACATGGCGCTGTCGACGCCGTACTGTAGCGGCCCCGCGTCCTTGAACGTATTGCAGATTTGTCTGGTGTGCGCGTTCAGGAGCGAGGGGAGGTAGTGGACGCCCCATTTCACGTAGTAGTCTGGTTTCGTCAGCGCGAGGGAGATTTGGCCCTTTGGTTCCGCGCCCGAGAGGTCTTGGAGTAGGGAGTTGTTCTTTGGTTCGTCGGGGAACATTTGCGCGGGTATGGTTGTGATGAGCGTTTCGAGTTCTTTGAGCTTTGGTGGCGGGATTTCCTCCAGAGCTTCGTGCTCGCCGTTTTCCTTGAGGGGGATGATGGAGGAGAGGAAGGAACATATCTGCGAGCGGGAGATGTGGTATGCTATTTCGGTTTCGGGGAGGGTAGTTGGGTTCTGGAGTGATTGTTCGGTTGTTTTTCTGTAAAGTGCGCTTGTCATGCGGGAGTATTCCACGGAGGCGATGATGTTGGAGCATTCGGGGGCGAGGTCCTTTGGGGCTTTTACTCGGAGGTAGATGTCTCTTGATTGGCCATACTGTAGGTTTCCTAGAGAGATTGAGAGCTGTTTTGGTTCGCCCTCCTCATCGGGGAGAGTGATGACTTCTTGTTTGACGACCGAGTCACCTGTTGTTTCCTCCAAGTCAAGGACAGCTGGGTAGGTGAGTCGTAGTGTCGCGTTGACGGCATATGTCGCTTGCAAGTTGGCCATGGCGTGAACGAAGACAGTTCCCTGATTCAGTTAGTGTAAGTCCATGCCGGCAACGATGATAATGATGCATCACTCACAATCATTCCTGCGTCAGGGATGAAGGCGTAATTGCCGCCGCCAATCTCGGCGATGGACTTTAGAAGCCCAGACCTCAACGAGTATCCAAAGCCAAACGTATGTATCGAGGCCGGCAACTGTTCCATGGCGCGGAGCTTCGGTACATATCCCTGGATGGGGCACCTAAAACCCGTTAGACGATTTTTTTCCATGTCTGTAGACGCCGCGGTCGGTTACTCACATATAATTCGGCAATCCATCCGTCAGGACCATGATAGCAGGAACCCTCCCGGTATTCACCTCGCCACCCTCGTTGAACACTTTGATGCCCTCCAAGATTCCATGCCACAAGTTAGTCGAGTCAATGGGCCTCATGCTCTTAATATTCTTTTCCGCGAGCCTCTTATTCTTCCCAGTCATCGGGGTGAGCTTCTGCAAAACCTTGGCCCTGGACGCAAAGGTCACAATGCCAAGTCTATCACCCTCGTCCATCGTCTCTATAATCGTGCGCGCGGCATGCTTCACCAGATCCAAGACGGACAGGCCGTAGTCTTCCGGTCTTTCTCCCGATTTGGCTGGGACCGGGGCGTTGCAACCCATGCTCCCCGACACGTCGATGACGAGAACGATATCGCACGGCACGTGGGCGATGAACTTGGCGGGCGCGGCTGGAGGAGTGATCTTGGCGATAAGGCCATCTTTCGTGGGCAACGGATGGATGGACAGGGCGACGTCGTCGTTAGGGGTGGACGTGACGTCTGTATCCGGTCCCGTCGTGCTAGTTGTCGTCCATACCGTAACATCTGATAGGCTGGGATCGACCTTGGGTGCTGGAGCTTCAGAGAAGCTTCCGAATAACCACTTTCTGACCTGAGACATGTCAGCGCTGGATGCTGTCGTGTAACTAGACCAAACTAACCATTATGAAGTTTGTACAAAGTACCTACGAACTGGAAGACCACTGTAATGTAGGTAATGAAGATGAGGTTTTAATTCAAAGAAAGTGCAATAACGATACACTGTGGATATATCAAAAAAACAAAAAACCGAAAAGGGTTTGACTGAATCACCGATTTGGCCTCACAATATCAATGAATCCCACAATGAGGGGTTCATTGGGCAGTGGTCGGATACAAGGGAGTCAGCCCTTCGCTGAATCCGGCCATAAAGAGGCCAAACTCGGACCCCCGCCAATGCCCTGGCGTCCTGCCATAGGTAGTCATAGTGGTAATCATCAGCCAATGAGGCTGCGCCATGCTTCCTTCATCTCGTTTCCCTCTGCCGGCTGCCTAAAGGTTAAGAGCCTAGTTATCAGCCCTGGCAGCAGATTTTAACTGTGAAGAATTTCAGCCGCGCAAGGCATTGTCTGGGGGTAGCGTGTTTCGCTGAAAGACTATGGCAAAACTATGTAAGGGTAACTCATCGCCGAGTCGGAGGCCCGGGCAGCCGGTACGGGGAACTGGGGCGGGGCGTTCTCGTAGGCATTCAGTTCAAAGTGAATGAATGCCTGGTGGGCAGAAATTCATCCGGCAGTGGGCGGCGGCTCTGTTGGGTTGAGACTGAGCACCGCCTCACTGAGTAATGCATGCGTGTGTGCTGTGCTCACGGCATCGGCGAACTCCACTGGCTGAGCTCATTCGAGTAATATTGCTGGATCGACAAACGATGAGCGTATAAGGCCTCAACATCTCTCTGCTCTCCTTCAAAGCCAGATTCCTTCATGAAAACCGCCTCTTCCTACATAATATGATTGCCTGGACTAGAGCCGCTCTGATTGACAAGTAAGCCGAGCGCTGACAGGCAAACATCCAGGCACCAGAGCTCAGAGCTCATGTGAGATGGTGGTGTAAATCACCGCCACTTACATACCTTTGGCCACGCATCATCCAAACTCACGAAATTCTGAAATCCAGTTAAAAGCTTATGACCAACGCAAATGAAGAATATGGGAATGTTGACTCCTCCCTCTCCCTCAAACTGTTCTCCTCTTTCGTGGAAGCGTCCAACTCTCACCATCGCCACTCAAAAGCTAATTACCTGGGATGGCGTGGGAATGCCAAATTATGCCTTGTAGCAGGCCTTACAAGCCGACCAACGACAGAGCAGGACACGACACTGCACCGCCCCAAAAATGTCAGCAGAAAAAATGTTGGCAGCCAGCAGAGTCATCCTAGCGTGAAGAGCCGAGCAGGGGTGGCCGCTGTATCTAGATGCTGCTTTCAAGGCCCCCACAAGGGACCCTGTCGCTCTCCTCCCATCTTCCTTTAGAGTTTCACGTGCGTTCGCCCTCTTAGCAGAAACATTTGCGTCATAGGTTGCCGTGGCCCGGGACAAAGTGAGGGCGAGAGAGACCGAGAGAGAGGGAAAATGCAGAGGCCGCTAACTTCACGAGTTCTTGGCGCATTGGCGGCCCCGGCTTTTACACAGGCATCCGCCCCGCTATACACGATACCATTTCCAGCGGCTGTTACGCCAGGGGCGCGAGGACTCGTGCCGTAGTGTATGCGTGTGTGTGTCGTTCACGCAGTGGCAGCCCGCCCTGCGTGCCCTGTCTGTCAGGGACCAGAGCATTGCCGCGTTAGTGAGCATTTCCGATTTCAGTCCGTTCACCCCCGTTGACGTAGAAGGATTCGTCTTACCACGGTGTGTGATTGTCGTCAAGATGCAGACGAACTACACTAGAATGAGGAATAGGGAAAAAGAAAGGAAAACTCGCTTAACTGCGTAATAGTAGTGTACCCAGCCTCGCAGGAGAGAAGGCTTAACATCGTCATCGGTCAGTGCCACCGCCCTTCACAGCCTGACGCCAAGAAAAGTCCCTTGACCCTCTTTGTAAATTCAAAATTTCCAAGGTTGGAAAGCGTGAATGATGCGCCGTAGTTGAGAGAGAGAGAGAGAGAATGAGAGAGAGGCCAAATCCAAGCCGTGCCATTCCGAGGGCGATGGCCGCCGAAAAAGACCCGGCTGGGGTGTTGCAGTCTATTGAAAACAGGGAAAATGGAGACTATAATCGTCGCTAGTAGTCGTCGTTCCGACCAGAGGGCAATAAGCGGTATGACGCCGTAGTGTCTTTTCTTTTCGACCCCTTGGCCCAGGGGCTTGTCACGAAAATACATCGGCTAGAAAAAAATAACTACTACTGCTATAGCGAACAACTGCAAAGAACGAGAATGGCCCCATCAGCATTGCTTTTTTTTTGGGGGGGAATCACCCGAGCGGGAATGCTTCAAGATTTCATGCTCGGGCTTATTGACGGATAGCGGGCCGTTTGATCGAGACGAGGAAATAGGAAGACCCCCATCTAACGGACTTCGCCGGCTTCATCGGGGGACGTGGGCCCCTCATTCAGCGTCTGGTGTCGAGTCGTGGACTCTTCAACCCAGTCATTTCACTACGGTAGTAACTCAGTTGCAAGTTTGGGGCGATGCTTGGTTTTGAGCCGACGTAGGCCGCATTAAAAAGGCCCCATTCTCTTTGTCCTTTTATTGTTGGGGTCATTCCAGCGACAAACTCGCCGTGTTTATTGGAGACTGGAGGTAAAATAGATAGATGTCTGAACTTGATTTACAGTACAGTAGGGTCTTTTTCTACCTTTTTTGTCCCTTTTGGTGTTTTCGTCCTTGTGTTTCCCCAGACTTTTATGGCCTTCTTTTTCATCCGCTCACGCCCTCGTCAAGGGGGTGGGCGGGCGGTTGCTTGAACACTAAACCCCAGCCAGGGTTCGGCAAATTCAGTGGCCGACGAGTCACAACGAAGAGCACAGTTTCCAGCGTTCCGTGGTGTGTGGCTCTGTAGCTTCATGGCGCGGACAAGACATATGCGACTTCTTGGCTTTTCTGCTCTCAGAACGTCTTTCGCTGCCTTGTCTTTTTGTTTTTCGCCCCAGGTTTCCCATCATTGGTTATACCCCTCCACTCCGCTTCGTTCCCGTTCCGTCCCTCGGATGCATCTGACCGTTGGCTGAGAGATCTCAGTTCAGTCGATCTTGCTCATCTTGCGGGGTTAGCCAAAGAGAAGACGTTGATGGGTTAAGGGGGGAGCGGTTGGGCTTTCAAAAGGGTCACAGATCATCACGGTTGTCCAGAGAGAGGGAGAGGCCACTATGATCGTCAGTGTGTCGCCCCCTTCCTGGTGAATGTGTTTGCCAAGCGGGTACACCACGACTGGGCAACAAAAGGTTCAGTCAGGGAGCGGAAGTCAAGAATACAGACAGGATGCGAGGGAAGAAGAAGAAGGCTACAGTAGAAAAATCCCCGTAGCCGGCTCCCCAAGCCGAGTAGCCCGGCCATTCGCTGCATCCGACTGTCCAACGCATCCCCGGCTCTTCCTCCACAACCCATTATCGGGGGCCTTCCATTAGTTCGGTTTCCATTTCCATTTCCCTAGCATTCGCATAATACAGAGCCTGTCCAATGAGGGGCGAGGTATTTGGGGTGGTCCCCGCGATAGTAACCCTTCCCCCCCCCCCCCCCTCCCCCTCTCCGCGTCGAGCTGCCTGCAGCATAGTACATTATACAGCTTTCGTGCAGCGCGCTTGCAGCCCGAGCGAACGTGGGGGGTATTAATCCCGGAACGCTGCGAAAGCTTGTGAGACGAACCGCAGTGGGTTGTCCTGTCTCTCATGTCTGAGTGGCTGACTGCAGAGTACCTTTACCCCCCTCCTTTTTGGTCGTGAGTAGCCACCCACACACCCAAGGCTTTTTTATTTTTTTTTTTTTTTTTTTACTTTCATGTGCTCTGTGCATAAGGTGCGGAAAAAGAGAAAGAGGAAAGAAAAATGACATGTTGCTCTAACTTCCCACTTAAAAGCCCGGAGACGTCGGGGCTTCGAGGGGAGCCACGCCAGCTGTTGGGAGCTAGCTAGGAGCTGGTTTAGGGGATAAGTCGGACGGAGGCTTGGGACTGTGACACTCGAGTGGGATAGCTGGGTTTGGAGTTGGTGCGGTGCCTCACGCCCGCATTCTGGCAAGTCGGTAACAAGCTGGTGATGATCAAGTAGGAATGGTGGTTACAAGAAGGACGAGAAGGAGGTGACGAGAGAGGGATCACCCTTGAATGACTGGCTGAAGGGAGTGTGCCATCCCACCACCTCGACAGAATATCCCATCTGCGCATCTCCAAGCGCTATGTTTCACGCGCCGGACCCCGGAGCATGCCGATATAGGAGACAGAAGAGGTTGTCTTGGCAAACCACAGGCGGTTGAAAAGTGTCCGTGAGAAATGAGAGTTTTTGTGGTATGGGTCGGGCTGTGCGTATTACTCGATGGTTAAGTGTAAGAGAAATCATGGGAATTTGACCGAATTGTAGAGTCCCATTTTTGCAGCACATCTGCTGCAGGGCCTCTTTTTTTTATTTTGTCTTTATTTCTTTATTTCCTTCGGTACTACTATTCTACTATTACAACGACTAGGCGCAGGAGCCTTGGCTTGTGCGCACGTCCACCACACCTACGTCAGGAATCGTCAGGGTCAGGGTATGTGCGGTGTCTTCGGCTTGTTATTCGCCCGCAAGAGAGATGATGAGAGACACACCTGTTCAAGAGAGACAGACAGACAGCCACCGCAATAGCGCCCGCTTCCCCTCCCCTCCCACCTCCAGAGGCAAAGAAAGAGTGGCATTTTCATCCTTTTTTGAGTTCTCGAGTTGTAATAAGGCCCTGTCAACTTTTGAACTAACCCCGCATTCGATCGGCCCCCGATTTGCTGGTCGACCTGCGCGGCCACCACCACTACACTCAGGGTCCAACCAACCATGAACCATGCCACACGCCCGTCCCCTTCGCTATGTACACCCGTCCCTATCCATACACCTATGATTTACACCTCGTGGTTGCTCGACGTCCACCACCACTACCGTTGACACTACGGACAGACCAGGGGTCCAAGGCTCCGAGAGGGCTGGCGGGCGTGTGTGCTGGGTCGAGGGTAGAAGACACCAAGAAACAGAAGATGGGAGAGGACCGAAATGTCTATAAGATCTGCCTCCCTCCTCCATCATTTTCCAGTCTTCTTTCCCTTTTTTCTTCTTCATCACTCTCGACGACAAACAAGTTACCGAAAAGTACTTCATTCTCAGCCTCGAGCAACCTCTGTCTACAAACACCAACACTTACACACACAAACCACCCACCACCACCACCAAAATGCCTGCCGCCCCCAGCTGCTGCAAATGCGGAAGCATGATTGTCATCAGCAACTCATGCCCTTCCTGCGGTCACCAGGAGTGCCGTACCTGCCTGTAAACATCTCAATAATGAACGAGCGAGAGCCAATCTGAAGGGGAATCAAACGGCGTGAAAACCTTTTTTTTTTTTTTCCCCCTTCCGTAGCTGGCTTCATCCACTTCCGCTTTTCATTACACCGAGAGAGGCTCCGATAAGGCAGAAAACACCACACCCATTACACCAAAAAAACACAAACTCACCTTACACCACAAATCAAAATGCACACACGCCCACATCCACCGCCAATGGACGGACGGCACGCCTCACGCTTTTGGGCGCGCCAGGCTGAACATTTGTTGCGGCCCCCCCCCCCCCCCCCCCCCCCCCCCCCCTGGGCCAAACCAACCCACAATGTTCGACAAGCCGATGAATTCCGAGCCTTCACAATCCACATTCAAGCTATGAGGCTCCACGAAAACTTTTCGGCATCCCCATTTTCTCTCTCTCAACACCACACGGATACTATCCGTGACACGGCCTCCCCGTTGTGGCCTTATTCCCGGTGGCGAGACGACCAAGAGAGAGAGAGGGCACGAACGGCGTCTGATGAATGGAGTTTGGATTTTTTGATTTGGGTCAGACCCTTTTTTTGTTTTTTTTTTCCTCATTTCACGATGAATACCCCCCATACCCACCCGTTTTTGAACCATGTATTTTTATTATTATTTTTCTGCAGTCCTACCAGCCAACGGCGTTGGATCAAGGAAAGGAAGTCATTTTTGTTTGACGGGAAATTAGGAATGCTCAAGGGATACTTTTTTGCTAAGAAAACTTTCAAAAACTATTTACAAAAACGTGTCGCCGCTTAGCCAATGTCGCCGCTCAAAAACACTCAGAAAATCAAACCAATAAACATTGTTATCTCAAAAAAAAAAAAAAAAAAAAAAAAAAAACAATCACCATCATCTTTTATGAAAGTGACAGACAGCTGCACAGCACAGTCAAGCCGACGTGACCGAACATTTGCCCGCCTCCCGCCTGCCTTGCGGCCTGGGCACCGACAGTAAAAAGGTTGTAAATGACGCCGGGGAAAAAAAGTGGCTCTAATCCAGACCGTCACTAGCGCCGGATTTATTCTGTCATCTTCTCTTTCCTGCGCATCCGACACGGTACCCCACCGAACGGGACCGGTCACGGACCATGAGAGAAAGAGAAAAAAAAAAAAAAAAAAAAAAAACCGGGTGTGAAAAAGTGATGGCATGTTTTTTTTTACTATGGACCGACTGGTCACCGTAATTTAAAAGTCGACCCATCGTGAAACCTCCGTGGTGCGTTGTTGTAGACGGTGTATGGCTCGCCTACGGATCCAGGCCGGCCTCTAAAATGCGGTTGGCGGCCCATCCGATCGTCCTGCCGCAGCCCCGAGGCTTGTTTTTCTGGGACGAAGATGCACGATCGGCGGTGCGTGGCGTGTTTCCTTCATCCAGTCGACGAGAAATCTGTGACTATAGGTACTCTACAGAGGACAGTAGCAGGTAACGCGGAAGATTTAGGAACCAGTTGAAGGTGTTGTCTCAAGCGGGTTGGATGCTGCCTGTTTTTCGCCTCTGATGCGGTCCAATCATTGCATCGATCATCTACGACCCTACCTGTATCCAGGGATGCGACGAGGGAAGGACGACAATGAGAGCAAACAGCAGTTGAAGGATATGCCCACGGGGTTATCCGCCCCCCGGATACCTACCTACATGCCAAGTTTTTTTTTTTTTTTCCCCCAATGTTTGAACCTCAACTCAACACCACCATCCGCGAGACGAATCGCTAGTTGAAACGTCCAATTTTATGGACCCAAAGAGGAGGGGTGTGTTGTTGGTTTGCGGCCTGCCCTGTTCAGGGTTCCCCAGAGTGCTTCCCCAAATAGACAGACGGGTCACGCATCAACTTTGATATTGCCCCCCCCCCCCCGTCTACTACCCAGCAGAAGTAAATATAGGATGCCAAGACGATGGGAAACCTTCTGGTTGAAACAATTGTTTCCTCCCACTTTCGGCGCCAGCCGTGAGTGCGATTAATCAACAGACCATTTGTGTAAACGCTTTTATTTTCCGCATTGAGCGTGGCAACCGGAGGTGCTCTGAATGATGTCCGCAGCATGCCAGCGTTTAATCTTGATATTGTTGTGTGCATGCGTTACCGCGTATTGTCTGCTGATTGCAGGGTTTACACTTGGGTGGAGAGCTGTTCGAGGCATGGTTTGGGAAGCAATGGGAAGCATTGCACATAGTTTGTAATAACCTATTATTCTAGGACCCAAAAGAATCCTTTGACTTTGTACTGGGGTCTCTTGCTCGGCATTTTCAGCCCCTGATCAACAGCTCCAGCACCATCACACGAACTACTCCCACCAACAAGAGCCCTGCCTCCTCCAACTCTTTGATGACCAACAAGAGCCTTCTTCACCCCTAACCCAAGCCATCTTCCTTCCAATAAACCATTCAAGTTAGAATCTTTCTTATCTGGAGACTTGTTCCCACAGCTAGTCAAGCTTTTAATGGTGTCTGACTGTAATAAGTATTCTCAGCCTCTCTGGCGGGTGCGACTCCGGCTCGAATATTTCTTCCACCATTTCGTAAACCTCTTCAGCCTGGGATGAGCAGCAATAAATATGCAGCACGCAAAAGTTCGGAAAATCCCCTTGTTGCATAGCTTCAACGAGCCATTTGATATCCTCTTCGACTAACTCACCCCAGCCTAAGAGGACAAGTTTTGTTATCGACCGAGGTAAGTTTTTGACCAGTCCGTTCGGAATCATGCCGTCCATGTCATGCGGGTCAAACAGAAGGGGGTCAAGGCTGAGTTCTGTGAGATTCTCAAATGCTTCAAACGTCAACGGAAGCAAAGGCGCGGCCGGTTGTTCCATTGATATGATATCGACTGATATCGTCTTGAGAATTTTCGGGTTTTGTTGAAGGCCTCTACAAATGGCTTGAGGCGTGGTCACGTCCATATGAGGTCCCATTCTTGTATAACGAAAGTCTTGTAGCTTTGGAAAACATCCCATCAGCTGGGCAATCTCAACCTCGCTTCGAATGTGAGCATCTAATAAGTTTAGGCGCCTGAAAAAAATATATCAGCACAACTGTCTATCTTACTGTACGTTTTATAAACAACATTACCTGACGTTCTTGAAGGTGTAGCCGATACTTGGAACAATGTAGAACCTGTTGAGAGAGAGCTCCGAGAGGTTCGGAGACATTTTGGACAAGTTGACAAAAAGCCGAGAAGTGTAGTCAGTGTTCCAAAGTAGGTAGAGGCTGGCAACATTCAACCTGGTAAACTCCAGCGCACGTCCCACAAATGGTGCTGTGAAGCTGCACGCGGAGAAAGATGGTACCCCTACCCCGGTGATGAGATGCGAATTCCGCTCAAAGTCTATTTTCAAGTGTAATTCTCTGATGTCGCGTATTTGTGTGAGCAAGAGATTCGACAGCATTACTTGCCGTTTTTCGATGTTGGTAACCCAGTGTGCATTGAACGGGATTCTCCAATGAATTGCTTCAATCGTCAAAGGCAAGACATCTTCTGCACGAACAACGACGTCGTCATCATGGTCATTCGGTGACACGTCTAGTTGGAGCATAGAAATCCGTTGACGAAGATCGGGGCGGCGAACTAGCGTTACTAAAAGAGACAAGAGTTTCCTGTCGACACGTTCCCAAATCCTTAGATAGACTTTTCGGTACAAAACAGCCTCGGCAGCACCTCTGAAAGCCTTGCACACTCTGCAAAGCTGTGCGAGCATGGATTGTTCCGAAGGCCAGTTGTATAGTTGACATGCGGTAGAAGGACCCCGAAGGCATTCGAAAACCATGCGGACCAGCTCTGGGGGGATTCTTCCAACTTGAGCCATTGCAGTGATCTTGCTGTCCAGGCCAGACGTTAATGGATATAGTCGTCGTGTTCGTAGCTAGCTGGTCAGAAACGTTGTAGTAGTGGAGCTAACAATGGATAAAAAAAAAACGCCGTCAAGTATGTTGGAATAGAGAAACAGAGAATTGGTGTTGATGCTGAGATGAAGTCGTTGGGAGAGACAAACAAGACGTTGGATGTCAACGAGCAGCACAAGAAGGAACGACCATCGTCTTTCCGTTTTGGATTTACACCACCTTAAGCAGGTGTTCATTGAGAAGGCACGAAGTAGAAATTTATTTTAGAGAAAGCGCGAGTTTACGGCATCAACTACCTCGACACCGCACTTTCCCAAACTAGCAGGACCCAACCTGTGAGGGATTAATTCGATGAACCCTGTGTTAAATCGATATAACCGTTTTTCGTTGGATTAACATCGCTATTGGCGTGATTGGAAATACCTTTTAAACTCCATTTCAAGAGTCCGGTGTCTAATGCCAACACACTCCAGTCGTTACACTCGGGAGGCTTCCAGAGACCGTCATAATTCAGTTCCTCTCTAATTCAGCGATCAATGTGATCACATAATATCAAAACACCGAGCTGGAGTTTATGTGATAAAAAACGACGACCTAGGTTGGAAATATGGCGGCCTATTAGCCGATGTTAATCACCAATTCCGACAAACAAGAAAGATTTGTAGGTAGGCTGGAAACTTCCTGTCAAGATATTTTCAAGTATCTCCTGAAGTTCTTGATCTTATCAACTGACGATTTAGTGCTTCATAAACTTGTTGGCTTACACAAAAGGTGTCTGTGCCTCGAATAGGCGATAAAATATGTTTATGGAACTTGGATTTTGTGCTCTCAGATACCGCTACAAGAAATATTTCATTTTACCGGTAGGATGGGAATACATCTTTTCAGGGGCACCAGTGAATACGTCACCATACCACCATACAACACTCACTTCAGGTTAACAACAGTTTATCAATAGCTCATACCTAGTTAAATCTCAGTAAGCCTCAGTGAGAAGAATAAGCATGAGATTCTTTGCTATGAAAGCACCCTAGATAAGAATCGACACTGCAGTATTGACCGGGTCCATAACGGTATAAGGAATGCTCCCCTTATCCATGCTCCTACTCGTAACCAGGAATTCAACCTCCAAATCACGAAGGCCATAGTAAAACGCCTCGCTAATCTTCTGGATCTTCCTGCTCTCTCTGTCCAGGCGGCAGTGCGTCCTCCACTGCGAGTGCGCAAAGTGGATCAAGCTGCTGTCGCTGGCAACCTTGAAGCTGAGAAGCCAGGGCACCTGCGCCGCGAGCAGCCACTCCCTCTGTCGTCCGATAGGCAGCGCCCTGGTCATGTCTGCCTCGGTGTAACCCAGCAACTCCTCCAGAGTCTGGGGTAGGTTCTGGCACAGCATTGGAGGCTTGGCGATCACGAACGCCTGGTAGAAGTTCTGCAGGTAGTTGACCGTGGTGTGGAACGGCGACGCAATGTGGATGCACATGGTAACTGCATCACACAACTCATCCAGCGTCTGGATTGTAGGGAAACCTGTAATGCGGCCCTCGTTACGAGCTTCCTTGCACCAATCTTGGATGAAAACGTCCTCGCGCACCATCTCGTCCGCTCGTCCCTCCTCGTAGACTGTGAGGAGCATGCCCATGACGTAGTCGCGGATGACGTGCCACATGGACAAGATGTTTTTGGCGTAGGCGTAGTTCTTGTACTTCCTATCCTCGAGACCCTCCTTGGTGTTGGGGAACCCTCGGCGTGCGAGGTCGTTGGGGACGTAGTTCTGCACGTAGTCGAAGCTCTCAAACTCGTACGCCATGAACTTGAACGTCTGATCCGGGCTCAAGCCGATGAGATCTTTGATGACCTGCGGTACGAGCGTCTGGCGCGCCGCCGCGTTGAGGGAGAGCGTCTTGTACCAGTGTGGCTGGAGCAACTTGTAGACGATGTGCTCCATGGGGATCGTGCGGTGAGTCGCGACGATGACGGACTCCTCGATGAAGTGCGCGCGGGTGAGATGGACGCCGACCTCGTGACGGATCCAGTCCGTCACCTGTGCGCAGGTCTTGGCGTACCGCCACGGCCAGTCTTCTTTCTCGAAGATGGAAGGGTCAGAGGGACGGTGGCGGCGGTTGAAGATGGTGACGGAGCTGGCCATGTTCTGTTTGTAGTCGCAGACGATGGCGACGGGGTGGAGCTTGCCGTCACCGAAGAGCTGGAAGAGAGTCACGGCGGCGCAAGCCCAGTTGTCTTGCGAAATAGGCTCTTTCCAGTGCATCGTCTCTCCGGGCTCTACGCCACAGGCTTTGCGGAAGTAGCGGCAGTCCTGAACGAACAGAGACGCCGGGTTGAGATCCGACAGCGTCTTGGCCCAATAGGTGTACCCGTTCCTCTCGGCGGCGTCGATGAACTCCGCAAGCAAGTCCGCGGGCACCTTCTCGATGGTGGTGGGGTTGGTGCCGGTGAAAGCCTGGTCTGCGAACCGGCGGTCGCTGTACCAGTCTGGGAGTAGGCCGATGTTGGTACCGCGCTCGATGTCGGTGCCGGTCTTGCGATGGAACCGATTGTACCTCTCACAATCGGCGATAGTAGGACCAGCTTGCGGGCAACCGCCGATAAGGGCGTCGAGCTTGCCGAAAAGAAAATCTTCGCTCTTGTTGATGAAGTTGTCGGGGACAACCTGCTGAACCATAACGCCCGTCTCAATGAGACCCATGGCATTGAAGATGCAGAGCTTGGGCACGTCGTTTGCTAGGGGGACACATTGGAGGTGAGGCGGGTACGCAAGGTTGCCCTTTTCATCGTAGGGAAAGGATGAGTATTGGTAGATTGTCTTCTTAAATTCCAAGTCGATGAAGCGGGGGATTGTGGGCTCAATTTGGAGAACATCGAAGTAGGACTCGAAACTGTGTTTGGGTACCTGTTAGTGCCCAGCATAGCAACCGTTGGCTGGCTGGGGAGGTACCTACCTGCGCTCGATCTTCTTATAGGCGTGGGTGACGGCGGCTTGGGTCCCATCGTAAGTACCCGATGAGATATTGCCCTTGCCCCTCCTTGCTTTCTTTTCAAGGTTCTGCTGATCAAGCCTAGTGACGATGCCCTGCCTCAAGAGTTCATTGTCGAAAACGCCAGGATCAAAGTCCACGAGAGAGAGCTCCGTGATTCTGGCACGAAGTCTTTTCTTCCTCTCCTCAAGACTTGGCTGCTTGAAAATATCTGCGACGGTAGGCAACCCCGGAACGTGTTCTGAAAAGATATGGCTTAGTATGGCGGCCATGGTGTTAGTGCTTGTCAACAGGAAATATTTGTGTGAAAGATGGCCTTCATGCGAGGTGCTTTCTTCCAGAGTTGAGAGTCGCCAAGATGCTGGATTTTATACAACTCATGTAAATTCATGGTAAAGCCTCGTGGTGCTGGTTAGGGTCCTGTTTTCGTTTGCTTCGTTTGGAATGCTGGTCAAGATAACAGCTGAGCTGAAGCTGATACTAGCTGCAACGGAAGGTTTCATCAGTTAACAACCAGAATTGAGTTTTGGACGAAAAACCAGAGAGACAGATGCTTGCAATAGGGTGGTAAAGCTGACGGATTCGCACAAGCATGGAAGCTTCACTTGGCTGTTTTCATGCACACTTCGTGGCCGCCGTCCCAAAAAGGCCATATCCACGTTGCCGAGGAACGCCAAATGTCTGCACGTGTGTCTTGTTCACCAGTTTCCATCATATAATCCTGTAATTAGATGTTAAGGTTCTAAGGAACACTGTCTCTTTCGGCGGAATGCACACCGTTTTGCGCAAGCGCGCCTGAAGTGTTATTCTAAATAGAAGGAGTGACTTATTCAGCGACCAGAATAAGACATAGAGTCCGACCTCTTCCCTAAAGACTTAGGCCTTGTGTGACAGCTCACAGCCGAGCTTCATTAATCTATACCTACTGAGGAGGATATGACAAGTGGCTGAGGATTTAACAAGAACACATCTAACGAAGGGGCGAGTATCCCAATCCTTGCTGCAGCCAAGTTAATTTACACTCCACAGGTAACCTGTCGATCATCTTCTTGAGCTGAAGTTTTCCGTTCACACGTGTCTTAGCATAAAAGCTTGGGTTGGGCTCAATTGGCCGGCGGGCAGTCCACAAATTCCTGCTGCGGACTTTGAACGGTTTGTGGAACCCAGCTACCGGGGGGAAACATGCCCAACTGGTGAGGTGAGGTAGACACGCCGGATCCATCAAGAATGTCTCGAGAATAGACACATAGTCTCCGGAAGGGCTGAGGCTGAGGGAGGGGTAAATCTGGGGGTTGCAAGGTAAGACATTTTGAGCACAAGACATTCTACGACTTCCGTGATGAAATAACATATAGAAGGGCTCAAGAAGAACAGATTCGGCGCTGTCACTGTCATGTATCTATCCTTGTATGCTGTTGTATTCGCCGGAATGGTAGGTGCTAAGGTATTGGAAATACCGTTGGGGGTGACTGTTTCAGACGCTAGGTTATTCCCCTAAAGTAGTGGATGCTCCCGGTCATCTATATAACAGCAGAAGAGGGGATCTAAGCAAATACAAGCTCACCAAGGCCGACTGAAAACGGCCCATCAATATACACAAGAAATAGGGCTGGCTTCGGAGCGGGGCCGGAATACGGATACTTGAGAAGCTATCGGCGGTTAGGTACCCACCTACCCAGTTGTTCGGGTGCGGCCGATGCTAAGCATGGTGGGGTAAGAGGGGTTTTTCGTTGTATCTTAGGGGTCTACTTTGTGGTTTTCCAGCTATTACAGATACCTAAGTTTAACATGTAGTGAACCCCATCGGAGAAACATTGTTCTAGTCCGAGCTATCCAACACCCCAAGCCCTGGTCATTCCACTGCTGCCCCTCAACCCCTCCTCAAATTTTTCAATGCGCTTGTACTATTATTGAAAGGTGGTGTTGGTTTACCCCCCCTTCAATCTTCCCCACTAACTTATTCCTTCGCGACCACACCATTTTCGTCAAGCCCATCTTCTTTGGACATAACATACTTGTTCTGGTGCCTCCAACTTGTGCACAGCACTAATCAACCGCAACCATGTCCGACCAACAAAAGCCGACATGCCGCATTCTGGTCATGGCCTCTGGCAATGGCTCCAACTTCCAGGCACTTATCGACGCCGTTGCCTCAGGAAGGATCCCTAATAGCAAGATCATTCGTCTCATTGTGAATCGCAAAAATGCATATGCAAAGACTCGGGCGGAACAAGCAAGTAGGCTTATCCTGCTTGGAGTTGATTTCAATGAAACATTCTAACGTAAAATAGACATCCCTTGGGAGTGCTTTAACATGATTAGCAATGGCTTTTTGGCAAAGGGAGAAAAGGACGAGGCAAAGGCGACTGAGGCGCGTCAGAAGTATGACGCCGTGCTGGCGGAGAAAGTCCTGGCTGAAAAGCCAGACCTGGTGGTCCTCGCCGGATGGATGCACGTCTTCACGAGCCCCTTCTTGAGACCGTTGGAAAGCGCGGGAATCAAGGCCATCAACTTACACCCTGCACTACCAGGTAAGTCCCCTAGTCTATGGTAGTCCCCAACACTTACACTTTATAAAGGCAAGTTTGATGGAGCCGGTGCGATAGAGCGTGCCTATGAAGCGTTCCAGGCTGGCCAGATCGAGGAAACAGGCATCATGGTTCACAACGTCATTGAGGCAGTGGATCAGGGTAAGCCGATCATGACCAAGACGATTCCGTGCCAAAAGGGAGAGGCGCTGGCTCAGTTTGAGGAGAGGATACACTCTCACGAGCATGAATTGATTGTGGAGGCCACGGCCAAAGTGGTTAAGGAGATTCTGGGACTTTAATCGCGCTCTGGCTGCCCCTCGAAACCTCGGAGTCTACCTAGAAGAGATCGCCAGATCGGACTTAAAAAGGTCGAACTTTGGCGTTCATGCGGTGATAGATGTCCACATGCGTGGATATGCTTTCGGCTATAAAACTACAGCTCTGTGAAAGTATCAGCTAGATGCCGGTACAAAGAGCTGAGGCGAAAATGTGAATATTTTCAAGCAACCAAAGCCGATGACGTAATGGTAGCTTCATGCCATGTATTTGATAGGCGTTTCAGACGCCAGGCAAACATCTCTCTGGCCAATCTTTCGTCCAAATTACGGATAATTGTTGCCGAGATTGTGTCTCAGAGCGGCTGCCTCTACGACCAGCTTTTGGGCTGTTGAGAGTCACAAAGTATAGGTGCTGGCTTTTATTCTGTAAAGGCCTGCGACGCTTCTTAGCTCAGGAGGAGCAGTCTTGTTTTCTTTCCATAGAATAAGACAACATTTGATACCATCTCGTGTACGTTTTTAGTCTCTAGAGCCACAGCTAAGAGTTGACATCCAGGCTACAATACAGATAGCCAAGGACCGGAGCCCAAAACCAACTCAGCTCCTCACACAGCCCGCCACCAGCGTCTGAACTTGATATTAATTGATAGGAAAGGTATGAACTTAGCAACGGAAATTTTGGTTTGAAGCAGAGAAAACTTTAAAAACGTTATTCAAGATATAGTGACACAAAGCCCCTATTATTTGCACACGTATTGTTGTGTCTATACAACAATACCCTTGGCTTTCCTATCCATGACTGGCCGTAACATCTTATAACACCCAGCCCACATCGCCAGCGAGACAAGTGGAAAGACGCCTGACAAATATAGCGCAAAGCTATACCCCTTGACCTGAGCCATCCAGCCTCCTAATGAGTGCGAGATGGCAGCACCAGTCTGGCGGGTCACGCCGCCAACGATACCAAAAGTAACGTTGACTCGTCCGCTTCCAGCCATCATGACGGCCAGAAGCCCCGGTATTGCAACGCTCTGAATACCTGCACCAATACCATCGAGGATTTGAACAGGCCAGACGCCCCAGCTCTTGATAAACCGTCCTGCAATGGCGGCGCGGATAGGCAAGACGGCGTATGATATCAAAACAGTGAACCAGTATCCCTGGCGGCCAGCGAACCACGACGTCAGTATCGACATGATGACCATGGTGCCCTGCGCAATGATGACAGTGAGGCCAGTTGTACCGGCGGGATCTCCCTCGCCTGCAGCCACGAGTGCCTGGCCATAAAGAAAGAGAATCGCAGCATTGCCAAGGTGAAACAAGAATATGGTGACGGCTACAACGCCGAGTGGTCGATTATTCACAAAGAGCCTAAATGCGGTGTTCAAGTACGTGTTCACTTTGGCCTTTGGGCTGGTATTTGGACTCTCATGCAGGGAACTCTCACCACTTTCTTCGTCATCAGCCGCCTCTGAGCTTCTTCTTTCTCGAATTTGCCGAGTATCATCGGTCCCGTTTCCATCACCCGCAGGAGGCCCTCCTCTTGCGGCTTTGTGATCGATCGCCCGTTCCGGCAGCAAAAAGACGGACACCATTGTTGCTACGCAAAAAGCAATGACCAGCCAGAAGACCGCCGTCAGCCCGAAGCGTGAGCCTAGGAGACCCGCCAGTCCCGCGCTGACCATGTTGCCGGCATGGTTCGCCGCTTGGTTGCGCCCGTTGAGTGAGCGAAAGCTGTGTTTACTCTTGCTGGCGTCGTCTTCGTCACGGTCATGAGAGCAAATACCAAGTGTGAGCGCCACGAGCAGAGGCATCATGCTCGTACCTGCGACGGCAGAAACGATTTGTGTGGAAAATACGAGCGCCGGGTGCGTGCTAAGGAGGTTGAGCCCTTGCGACACACCGACAAGGAGGGCGCATGTGGCGACGAGAAGGCGCTTATGACTGGCAAAGTTCCAGAATCAGTTTACCTCGAGGTGATAAAAACGAATGATACTACTCGTTTCACAGTGCTTATCAAGTACTCACTTCGTCGCGTCTATAAGCGCACCAATTGGCCCAGTCGCGATAATGGTGGCCACGCCACTCACCGTGTTGACTGAGCCGCGCAGACCGGGAGCCCATCCGCGTTGCTGCAGGTAAACGCCAAGAAAGGGGCCAAGCCCGTCTTGCACATCACCCATGAAGAAAGCCATGATGAACAGGGCCCAACGCGCCCAACTCTTCAGCTTAGCATCTTCCACGTGTACCGGCCCAGGTTCTATTTGCGTATCTGTCTCATTTAGGGGCACTTCTAAGATTGTGGGCGGCGCTGATGCGGAGAAGTTGATCGGTTCGTCCTTCTTGCTGTCAAAGTCCGAGCTCAACTCAATCGGATGGAGGGACTCAAGGCTGATGGCGTTGCGCGGGTAAGCTTGGTAACACTTATTGTCCATTGTCTCTCATCACACGAAGATGTGATCTTGCATGCCAAGAGGCCACTGGGCGGGGGTTCATGGTGTTATAAGACGTGTCGTCCCATTTTTCATCGGGACAGCACAGGACTGACGCAGACAAGAGGTCCTGACAACTACGTCAACAAGAGGGCCGCCCCGACGTACATATGAAACATTGCCAAATATAACCACTTGAGCAAACCTTTTTTCTCAGCTTAATTGGGCTTTTACATGTCCCAACATACTTCATGTGCCATTGTAGATAAGGTTGGTCTTTACTTAACCTTGGACCGTGCACACACACAAAACAACCAGCCAAACAATTTGCTATTAGACAGAAGTCGGATCTAGCTTTGGACTGATTTTGACGGAGATGCTCTTCCAGCAATTTTCAACCTGCCCCGCGCAGCATACCAGGGACGTGCAAAGACCTGGGAGTGGCGATTGGTCTGGCCGCTCCTGAGCGACAAAGTTTGTTGAATCCAGACAAGGCTTTGAGTAAATCCCATGCTCACATGTTAAGCGGTCACAGATTGTGCGTTATATTGGTCACAATTAGCCGGTATATCCTGCCCCCGCAAGCTCACAACATATGATAGCTACAGCTATCGTACACCGCTGGGACGGGTAGCAGCTTTGGCGCTTGTCTCTGAACGGTTTAGCAAAGCCGCCAATGGCGTTCAGCTGAGATTCGGCTTCAATACCAAAGTAAGCTTCCCCAGAACTGAAAATAAACCGGCGGCCCAGCATTAACCAAATTAGGAACCAGGAAAACAAGAGGCTGGCTGCTCATTAGCCGCCAATTGTCTACGCAGAATGGCCAGATGTTTGATCTTCCAAGACGTAGGTATACAGGTAAACTCGGGAGCCAAAAGACGCAATAAGCTGAGCGCGTTGAGTAATGTAATCTCATGTCTTTCGAACAATTCTGTAATCCATACTTTGCGTATTAGCGTATATAATGCCAAGTTTGCGCCAGCATCAACTACCAGGCGCACACTTCTTTGACGCTGTCAACCATGGTGAAGTTTGAAATTCCATTGTCAACATGTGGGGATGGGGGATAACCGTTCCCCTCTAAGCTAGTGCTAGCCAAGTCGGTTCTACGCCGTTACCGTGCGTGCGGTCCAGGTACACGGACAAAGGAAAAGAGGCGTTATTCAGGGGCTTTAGTGTTTTGAAGCCTCAACTGTAAGCTCGACAGGACGCTGTTCCAGCCAAATTGCTTGTTGTTGCCAGAGCTCGCATGATACTTTGGAAAGGAGAATATCTTTCGTAGCGGTCGGTATGTTCCGAGCCGCTAGGATGGCTCTCCCAACAGTAACCAGCTTGTCATATGGAGCGATGGAATATATAAGCCCATGTCATATCCTTTTTCCTAAATCATTCTTCATCACACATCACTTCAACATCTTACCTTGCTATCAACAATCATGCATCTCTCTGTTCTTTTATCCTTGGCTGTAGCTGCCTTGGCAGCTACAGATAAGAGCTGTGGTGCTGAGTTGCCTTGCGACTTGGTGGCCCAAGTTCAAAATGGCACTCTCACTCGGCGCCAGAACCTCAATGAGCGTACCACAACCGCAAGTGTGGTACAGGCCTACAAGACCTGGAAGATCCATTCTAGTAACTGCTGGAGGTAAGTTTGTCAGAGTTCCTCGACCTTACGAGTCCCAACTGCCACATGTAAGCTAAATCATCATAGTGACACCGTTGGACACATGCGTGGACTTGATTGCCCTGCCGCAGGTACTGGTCCCAATACCATGACTGTTGAGGGGTGCTTGGATGCTTGTGAAGCTCAGGGCTACTCTCTTGCCGGCCTCGAGTGGTCCCAGGAATGCTGTACGTTATAGTTCTTCAGCTTACTGATACTGAGTTTCCCCATGCTGATGATTTTCTAGTCTGTGGAAACACCATGATTGGCCAAAACCGCCCAATTGCCGACACTAATTGCAACAATCCATGCAAAGGTAAGTGTGGCTCGATCAAATACTTGAGTTTGCCTGTCTAATGCCTCTCACTTAGGAAATCCGAGCCAACTCTGCGGAGGATCTGCTGCCATGAACCTCTACGTTCGGGATAACTACGCCTTCACCATGGGCCCAGCAGCTGTATTGCAGAGTGCCAACGGCTGGAACACCCCAGTGTGTATGAAGTAAGCACTTGAGAGAAGTCGTATATCGGAGTGATGGTATCATATTGACCGCCCCCGCTTGTACCAGGGACCCGGACGCCAACTTCCGTCTTCTGCCTGGCAAACCCAACCCTGAGGTCGACCCCAAGTCCATGACAGTGCAGAAATGTGTCGCCGCCTGTGGCGCAGCAGGGTACTCCTTCGCTGGTTTGGAATACGGCCGCGAGTGCTACTGCAGCAACACCGCGCCGTCCACAAGTGCGATTGCTCCCAACTCGGATTGTGACAACCCGTGCTTGGGCGATGCCTCTTCGTAAGAGACCCAAAAGTTACGACAGTGCCCACGAAAACGTACACTAACTAATGCCAAATAGGATTTGTGGTGGGCGCAACAGAATCTTGGTTTACACCAAGTCTCAGACCGTCACAATGCGCGGCATTATCCAGGCTATCAACAGGGATAACAGTCAAGTTATTGGTTACATGTCCAAGACACCATTCGAAGGTGGCCAGACACGTTATGATGTAAACGAGGCCAATGCTTTGATTGTTACTTTTCAGGTTCCAACTGGCTCGACGCTGCCCTCCAAGCAGTTGCAGATTGCAATGGGAGACAACACCAGTCCCCAGCCCAACACAATCCTTGGTCTTTTACAAGGCCGTGATGATGCGAACAGCGTTCTCTCTGCTGGCTCTTTCCAGTAAGCTCTTTTTCTTACCCAAAAACTAATGGCACATTGTTTGCAGCCGAGCGTTTGTCCAATATGTTTACTAATACACCCATCTTCCAATCGAACAGCTATACTTATATTGGCGGCACCAATCCTAGTAAGTTAATCCATTGAATTTACTTGCATAGACGACCAAAAGACGACATGTGGCTAATTCTGTTACCTCTGTAGCTCCCAAAGGAAGCCCCCCTGTCACGGTAGGCAATGCCTACACCACTGGCACAGGCCAGTCGCGCACCAGCGAATCCGATGTCGTAAGTATACCCAAGTCGGAAACGGCCGAGCCTTCTCCTCAACCTACCTTTACCTGATATACCGCAATGCTAACACCCGAATCACCAGTGGGTTTATGACCCGACTACCAATGAGATCACCGCAACATGGATCAACCCCGACGGTAGTAAGTATATCATCTTGATTTTGATTCCCCTCATCGATACCTGGTCCAAATAATGAAAACTAATGATCAATTCTTTCAACTATTTAAGATCCGATCAATGTCGACATTTTTACTCAAAGCACAGCCTTCTACACCGGCGGTGATAGGGCGGCTTTCTTGAGACGTTATCCTGCTGCTATTATGCCGCTCACGTTCAAGTTCATTGCAAAGCCCTAAAATCTAGGCAACTCATTCATGGGAAAAGACGAGAAGGGCGGGCACAGCTTTGAGTAGTTGGCTGTCCAACTGTTGATTGCCATGTTTATTTTAATAATGATTCGCTGTCAAGCAACAGAGAATAGGCCACAGGCTAAGGATACGGATCTAGGAGTAGTAACAACCGAATACGAATATACTGATTTTCATGTAATTCAGTACTCGTGAACGTGAGAAGTTAATTCAGAGCCAAGACGTCTTATTGTAAGGAGGTAATCATAACGCCATTAGATAAAAACTCATTGTGTATATCACTAGAGCTATTACACCCAGTCTCGAAGGTCACGAGTTGTCCAGGATGAAGCTCGAGTAAGGCAGGAAGCTAGAGTGAAGTCAGACGCCAACGTTTAATCTTCTTACCCTCATTATGAAGCATAGTCTTGACCTCTTTGTCACAGATAACGGGGAGGTAGACATATTGTCGCTGATGTAAGACCATCGCTGACAAGGATTTTCCAGAGAGTAGGTGGAATAACTCCAAACGAGCCTCGTGTAACGAAAAAAGTCAAATCGAAGGATATATATGATACAAAAAAGGCCGATCTACTTTGTATAACATGCATCATTTAGGCAATTGCAAAGTCTTGTTGTTACTATTAAACCTCTATAGTGAAAACCTCTTGATGCATAACAGAGAGACTTGTACTAGCTCCAAAAAAGCCGCTTGTTTCAACTCTCGCAGAAGGATAAAGGAAACGGGTACTTCGTCTCTAAAGAAGCCCGTTTATGAGCTTGGATGGTGTCTTTGTGTAATGAATGACAAGGTTGACAACTTCAACTGTGAAATGCTTAGTGACTAGGGTTGTTAGTTGACTGATTGTGTGATCAGCGAAGCTGCAAACAGCACTTGCATGTTTATTTTACGATCAGGGGAAGATCTAATAGAATCTTTGCCAAAATGTCTATGGGTCCAGTGGCCCTGGGAGCCGATGCCCGACTGAGGTATTGAGAGACCGGGGTCGCTGCGCCTCTTTAGTATGCCGCCTTGCTTTGCGGCGGAGCAAGGCAGCTCACAACTCGCTTCGCGGCAGTGGGAGACAAGCCCTGTCTTATGTACTGTGAATGGCCCGTAATCAGCCAAGCACTGTCGGAGCAGTACTCGTTTGCTGACAGGTAACACCATAGGTTTTGGCGAATAACATTGGCAAAATTCGGAGTGAGGCGCATGAATGAATGGAGATAAAGGGCTGTCGCCGCCACTCAACGGTCGCCAGGCGACTTGAGCCTTACCATGTTAGCTGACTTTACCAAATTTACACTTGTGCCACCCAATAAAGGGCGTTAAACATCTCTAGGCAGACTTGCAACAGCCTCGCTTTACCAGTCCCGGCATCATCTTGGCATTCGCTCACCCCATGACGGCGACTTGTTTGATGTCTTGTTATGCTGTGATCCCCGAAACAATTGATTTTGACAAATTCGCGCCTTTCTTTAAACCAGAAAAAACTCTTGCACTAAGAGCAGCATTATGGAAAGATCCGGACGAGCCTTCTTTGACTGTGCATCTGAGGCAGGGACCAGCGATGAGCCGCATAGCTTTGGGGTGTCGTCGACACCAACAGAGCTCGAGTACGACTTCTATGACGCCCTTGACGTATTTGCGGCTTCGGAAGCGTATCAGGTCCCTTCTGCCACTATCACTCACGTTGGGGTTCTGGGCGAGTTCACAAGATTCCATTTTGCACTCGGCAGCGGTCTCAGCTCGCAGGTTGTCCAGCATGTTACAAACGATGAGACAAACCAGATACTGCCAGCGAATACCGTATTGGCCCTGAAGATATTCGTATCTCGACCGGTAGTCGATTCAAATTCCGCCGCCAGGGCATCTCAGAGTGACGTGTTTGCTACGATCGTGAGAGAGATCAAAGCGATTGCCCACCCGCTGCTCCGCAGTCATGAGAACATTGCCCAGCTTCGCTTTATTGCCTGGAACGAGGCCCAGCCGTTTCCGATGCTGGCGATGGAGCTAGGGAACTATGGGACTCTGGACCATGTCATTCGAAGCCGTGGCAGTGACTCGTCAACTTTTTCATCTCATCAGAAACAACACATTACTCTGGATATTGCCGTGGGGCTGCGGGAAATTCACCGAGCGGGGTTCATACACGGTGACCTCAAACCAGAAAACATTATTATCATGAACCACCCGGACCCAAACCGTGGAGTTATCGCCAAGCTGCTAGACTTTGGCGGGAGCTCAGATGATATCCAGGGCGGACCGACACATTTTACTCCTTTATGGTGCGCGCCTGAAGTCCAAGGACAAAAATCGTTCATAGATTGGGAAAAGTGTGATATTTACTCCTATGGACTCGTCATTGCCAGCATCTGGGGGCGTAATACCACGGACCAGCTTTACGGCGTTCAGGGGTCGAGCACTCAACTACAAACCAGTGTCTTGTCGACGTTCGCTAGTACCAACCCACCGACTAGCAACTTTGACCTGATGATGCGAGTTAGGAAGATGCAGACCTTGGATTGGAAAGATACCAATAGTCTTATATCAGTTCTTAGGAGCCGACTCGTGGCCAAGGTCCAGTCGAATGACTTGGATGTTCCCCAACTAGTTGGCATCATTCTTTCGACATTGCATACAGAGCACAGCATGCGGCCAACTACCCAAGAGATTATTGAAATGTTGCAGCCAGTTTTTAAGCGCCTTATTCGGAAGGTTCCAATGTAGGTAGTTTCCCACAGTGTAACTTGATCAATGTACTCTATTACTAACAAAAGCACTGTGAACCAGTATTGCACTAGATGATGGAACTGAGAGTGATGGTTACTCTAGTGGTGGCAATATTGGAGCAGAAGAAAACGAACAAAGTGATAATGAGGAAGACGATGAGGAATACGATGAGGAAAACGATGAGGAAGACGATGAGGAAGATGATGAGGAAGATGATGAGGAAGATGATGAGAGATACAATGAGAGAGAAAAAAATGAAGAGGCATTCCCTAGAAGCAAAGGACAAGAGAAACAGACACCCAGTCTGTTGACAAAGCACTCTCTATTTAGAGACTCAGATCAGAGTGGTTCTGCTCCGGGAGACGATTGCGGGGAAGAGAACCCAAGAACTGATGCTGGTACCGATACCGGCAAAGACAGTTTTCAAGCCTCAGACTTTCTTACTTGGACCCTTCCACGAGTCTTGGCTTGGCTTCACTCAAAAAGCTCACGTCATAAAAAGCGCCGTAGACACGCGTATCGACTAAAATGCGTAGAGAAACCCGAAGGCAAACAGTCTCCGTCCGATGACGAGCTGGCTGTCAGGAGGTGTCAGCCACGAAACGAAGGAGTTGAAGAAGATCTAGAGCCTAGCGAAAGGAATATATGCGACGAAAAACCAGAATTCGGCCACATTTTAGAGGAGAAGCTTGACGAGGATGGAGAAAAAGTAAGACTCCAGCAAAGGACCAACATTGTTAAGCGAGTAAGTTACTTCGAAACTTGAAAACAGCTTGACTCTACTAATTGACCAGACCAAAGATGTGGACCATTGGAAAATCGCAGTTGATGCATCGTCATGGTGGACAAACAGGTCTCGGAATGATCTTTTTTTTATCTACCGGCAACATCTTGCTGCTCTCGGAGATATTCCAGATCCTGTGGAGTATGTCCGAGGCCTTAATATTGAGGATGTTTCTGTTTCCATCCCGAATGACCAGTTGCCTTTGGAGTTTCTTCACGATCTGCGCCGGGCAACCATGCAATGGATGTCAAAAGTTTGCCCTGGGGTTGGCCCTGGCGCCATCCCGTTACAATATCAACGCAAGAGCCTACACGCATTCAACCTCGCCATGTCCAACATATCAGGGCTGGGGATACCACGCAACAGAAAGCTCGGAGCGGCGTGGATGGCTGTTGCGGCTTTACAAGGATACGACAAAGCGATTTCCTTATGTCCCCATATGGTTTCAGAGACCGAACTCGGGACCTCAGTTCCTTCCAGACTTTTTCTGTGTCTAGATGCACTTCGAGGGTTACGAGGCGCTGTTGACCGTCTTGCGCAGCACTGGCCAGCTCATTGGGAAATGGTTCAGAAACTTCGACGCCAGAGGCCTCACCTGTGTGAAAAAGACGGAGTATTCTGTATATTCGATTCCCAGAGAGCTGTGCTGCACTATTATGAGGATTCCCCCATCGCTCAAGACTTTTACGGGGGTCAATTACCTACTGTGCGAAGAGCAATGATGGCTGGGACCGTTTCCGACGTAAGGGAGATACTGGAAAAAACGGTTGGGAAGAGCTTTATGCCTCAAGATGCATCCGAAGAAATACCCATCCTCTTTCACTGGCTGGCATACTCTGGCCTTCCGGAGACCGAGGCTAGCCAGCTTGCTCCTCTGGCATACGAAGCGGGAGCCCGTCTAGACACTCTCGGCAAGGTTCACACCATCTTTCTGGGCAATGAGCGTGAAAACGTGACACCATTCCTCGCATCTATCTTGAGGGGCCGCCCTCTTGTGGCTCTTGCGATTCTCGCGTTACACGAGGAACACAACGAGCCTATTATAGACTTCCCGGACGCTCTATACTTTTCATCAATGTACTTCCAACACAAAATCGCTAGGAAGATGATCTCCCTTTCCAAAGACAAGCCATGGCTTTGCTTCAACGGGTCGCATCGATGGGACTGCACAACGAAATTTCTTTCGAGTGTCGTGCGTTTCATGACTCTTAAGCCTGGGGGTGACCAAATAGCAGAGGCCGAACGATTTGCTATTCATGGCGAGAACTATCACTTAGCCAAGAACGAGACCGAGCGATTACTCTTGCAGAGCGGAGCAGAACCGTCGCGCGAAGCCATCGAAAATGTCATATATTACGACGACACCAACAGCCTTGAGAAGCTCCTTTGTCACTCAGGTCATTCCGAATTTCTCCAGCATCTTGGAAGGAACTCTATTGAGCTTGGACAACTTTGTATAGAATGGGGAGCCATTGGTTGCTTCAAGTACCTCTTGGCCGAGAATATCATTCCTGCTAGAAACGACAGTGGCGGTGGCAAACTCGTACATTTCGCTACTTGGAAGCTTCCTGAAAGTAGAGAGTTTCTCTCCCGTCTTTTGGAGCATGGTGCGGATATTATGACTATTGACGATCAAGGCATAACAACTTTACACTGGGCCATGTGGCGACGAGACATGGTTGCTGTAGAAATGCTTTCTCGACACTGTTCTCAAGACCAGCTTGATAAACTGCTCAGCCGGAATCCCGAGACCGGTCGCTCAATATTCTCTGACCTTGTCATGAAAGATATCTTTCGCAATGGGTTAAGTGTACCTTTTGAAGGGCTAGAATGGTTGGCGAACCGTGGTGCCGTACACTACATGTATCATGGGACAGATGCCAAGACTCAGAAGGATTGGGCGTGGCCTGTCTGGCACAGCATCGTCGAACAACCCAGGCCGACGACGAGAGCAACTCAGTTGACCCAGACGAAGTTGGTATCGTTTTTACTAGGCTTGGAAGCATTTTCGGAAAAGATGAAGACCGAAATGTGCTCAACTTGTCAGGAGCTAATACTCCACCACGCGGCTTACAATGGCCATTCTGGCATTGTACGACTGCTGCTTCAACACAATTTCGACGTGAACGCGCCATGTTACTCACTTAGGTGGCAAAGGAATACTAAAAAGATGACAGCCTTGGATCTTGTATGGTCAAGACTAAGAGACGGCGACATTCCAAAAGAGTTTCAGGCGGCTGGTCGACTCGAAGTAGCCAAATGGAACGAATCCCTCATCGAGATCGTCGAACTTCTTGTTGCAGCTGGAGGGAAGGGGGATTTCTTTTACTGGGATCGAAGATGGGCAGTTCAACAGGAGGTTTCGGATAGCCAACCCTGGGGTTCGACGCTTCTTTTCAACGGCGGGCAGGCCGTGGTTGGGAGCTGGCCAGAGCCATTGCCGCCGAGTGCTCCGTTGGTAGCGGATGAAAGGCCCAAGGCACGAAAGAAAAAGTCTTCCAGTCGTAGAAACCAGACACTGCCTTACTTTGATCGAAAGTATCAGTTGCGAAAGGCCCAGAACGATGAGGAATGGAGAGCTCTGGAGCCCAGCGATTCCGACTCGTCTGAGAGTAGCATAGAAGACGATCGCAGGAACTTGCCTATTTTGTTTTGGACAGAACAATATTCTCCACGGGAAACCACCAAAGCTTTGTTTCTGAGCGGAAAACGTAATCCGCAGGTTACTGGCGATTCAACAAAGAGAGTTAAGGAAGCTTTGATACAACTCCCTCGTTGGGTTCAGCCCGACTATGTTGAAGGCCTAACGACACCGCTTCACATCGCCGCCTTGAGAAACGATGCTGCAAGTCTCAGGTCCATTCTGGAAACTGGTGATATTCCAGTCAATATCGGCGATGAGCTAGGATTCACTGCGCTAAGCCTTGCGGCTTGCGAAGGTCACGAAGAGGCCGTTCGGGTTCTTTTTGAAAACGGAGCAGTTCTCGATAAGCCAGCATCGCACGGATACTTTGAAGGAGGTCAAGCGATACATGTTTGTTCATTTCTTTCCTTCACGAAGCCTTCTATGATTGAGCTCCTGCTTCAGCTAGGTGCCGACCCCAACTCCAAGACTCTCGTGAAGAATGGCAGGAACCATACGGCTTTGACTGGCTGTCTCGATGAACATGACAGGCCTGAGATTGTCCAGGTACTTGTTGCCGGCGGTGCCAGTCTTGAGCCGTTTGCAGACCCGGAACAGAATGCTCTTGCGGTCGCTGTAACCAACAGGCGAGTTGAGAGTCTCAAACTTCTTTTGTCCGTTTCGTCCATTCCTTGGAGAGGGTTGAGAGGAAAAAGCCTAGTACAATTTTCTTTGCTCTATCCAAAGTATGGTGATTCGATCGTGAAACTCCTATTGGACTTTGCGGCTCAGCACCCTGATTCCCCGCATGCTGCACAATTTCAAGTTAACGCAGGGGACAATTCCAACTTGACCGCCCTATCATATGCCGCGTTAAAGGGAAACGTCGCCGCCGTCAAGCTGTTGCTGGCACGGGGCGCAGATATTCATGCAGTGGATCATAAAGGATGGACTGCGCTGTTCTGGGCCGTATGGGCGAGAAGCCCACAGGTCGTTGCGATTTTGCTGAAGAAGGGGGCAAATGTCCATGCTGCTGATGAAAAAGGGTTACAGCCCCTGAATCACGTATTGAAGAATCGGATGCCGAAGAAGGCAAACAAAGTCGGCAAGACTCTACTAGAGCATGGCGCCAGCTTCAATGACGCCATCACCATCGAGCAACTTCCTAAGGCTTTGAGCTGCGCCGCACAGATTTGGCGACTAGACTATATACGAATGCTGCTAGATCGCGGCGCAGACGTCAAAGCACCTTCGAACAAAAACGGCTGGACAGCGCTGCTGGCTGCTTCGAAACATGGTCAACTAGGTGTTGTAAGGCTATTACTCGACCGCGGCGCAGAAGTCGACGCATCCACTCGAAGAGGGAAAACAGCTCTGCACTTAGCCGCAGAGAATGGATATCTGCATGTTGTAATGCTGTTGCTTGATAAAGGCGCAAACATCCTCGCTATGGACGATAAGGGACGCTCGGCATTGTCCCTGGCGATGGGCTCTGTCCACCGGAACGTCGTTGACTTCCTCATTAACCACGGCGCTAATTTGAGCTCGCGAACCCGAGAAGGAGACGATGCTTTGTTCTGGGCAGCGTCAAGGGGCCGTTTGGAGACAGTAAAGCTTCTCGTTGCGAAGGGTTTGGATGTCAACGCTGCCAACAGTGATGGGAAAACGCCCTTGTTTGCTGCGGCGTGGAACGGCCATAGAGATCTTGTCAACTTCCTGCTTGACCAAGGGGCTAGCATCAACCACAAGAACAAAAAGTCTTCTACCGCAATTATGGAAACGATTGATTCCATGGCCGCATATGTCTTGGACTGTTTCAATCGTGGCCGGGAGGGTAGAAAGGTCCCCCATGCGCATCATCACGCGCTACTTGATACGCTAGGGATTCTGGTCTCACGAGGAGCTGATATGGCTGTACTCGACGAATTTCGCTATTTCAGAAGTGACCACAAGAAGAGGTTCAAGGCTGAAAGAATTCGTATGTGTGACGGCGAACGTGTGTTCTCAACAGTATTTGTAGACGAGGAAGATCAAACTCAAGCGATTGCGGGGGTGGAATGGAATCCGTTGGATGAGTTAGTTTCAGCCTAGAATTTGAATGGAAACATAATGGATAAAGGAATGGACTGTCTTTATGTAACGATAAAAGTGAACCCGCAATACGTTGGTATAACTGTAGTTTATGCACCGTCATACTTTACTTCAAGTTGTTTATACATGCTGCCAAGTTGTTTTGTCTTGGCGATTATCCCTAACAAACGATTGGGGTTTATCAAATTGCGAAACAAAGTGCCATAGACTAGGCAAAGTAAGAATTGGGCGCAACGCGACGGTAGTCAATCACAGTGATCAAATCTGTACTTACCCCATATCGGCTGAGATGAGCCAGAGGTAGGAAACATGAATGAGAGTGTATTTCATAATAGTGTACAAGCCACATTGACGTCAAATCAAGCAGCATTGTAGATATGGCTACGAGCAGTCCACACGTACAACAGTCAAAAAAGCATCAGCCGCCAAGCTATTCCAAAAGGATACAAAAGGAAATGGGCCCTAACCAGGGATCGAACCTGGGACCTCTCCCAGAGCTGAGATGTCATAGACAACCCTAAGGGAGAATCATACCGCTAGACCATCAGGGCTGAGAGCGCTATTTAATGCGCTGCGATGTGGGGGATGGTGTTTGTCTGATTCAATTTCGTTCATGATGGAACATACGATATTTTCGTGATGGTTGTGGAGTTGAAGCGGGTCACGGTAGGGTTGAGTCGGTAGAGTTCGCCGTGCCAGATTCTTGGGTGGGGGACAAAAGAACAGCGGAAGAGCTTCGGGTGGGGTGGGAGCAACGACTTAGTCGAATCATCAAAGCATACACCATTTGTTCAAAACGGACAGGCCTCAGATGCCGGTGTAATGAGTTTCCAAACGAGTGGTTGTTATTAAATATACACATTATATGGTGGTATCTACTGTTGCCATACCAGGCAATGTTTTATGTACCCAAATTCAAGCCCTGACGCCTTGCCTCTTTTGTGCTTCCCAAATGCAAATGAATGTGGTAGTTTGTGAGCGAGTGTGTAGTTAGAAGAATCTGAATCCGAAGATGCTCTTGATCCAGCCGAGGATGTTGTCGATGAGACCGCCGAGAGAGCTGATGTTACCACCGTTGCGAAGCTCCTCAGCAATCTTGGCAACGCGTTGCTTGGTGGCGAGCCACTTATCCAGAACCTTTTGGTCAGGAGCATTGTAAGTGCTAATGCGGGGAGGCAGCGCCTTGGTGCACTCAGTGAGGCTGTTGATGTTGTTGACACCGAGCAGAGAAAGGCGGATGTATTCGCGGGCATAGTCCTGGAACGGGTATTAGTATTTAAGAAATGGCAGGCAAAAGTAGGAATGTCTAGCGCTTACCTCATTCCAGTGAGACTGTCCGCCGGGGCCGGCAAAGGCCTGGAATTCATCCTTGATGCGGTCGTCCTGGGCGAGAACGATGTCGGAAGCGAACTTGAAGACACGAGCGGGCGCGTTGCCGAGAGTCTCCTTGTAGAATGCGACATCCCAGACACCGGGAGTGCTGTCTTGCGGGTCACCGGCACGCTCCGGGTCAACAAAGCGTTGCTGGCTGGTAGTATGGGCGCCAATAAGAGCAGTCAGTCCGTGGGGCTTGATGGTCTTGTTCTCGAACAGCTCAATCAGGTAATCAGCAGAGCCGGTGACAGGGGGGAGCATGTTGTCGGGGCAGTTGCGGGAGGAATCTTTGCGGCCGACATAGGTGCGAACACGGGGGCCGAGGGGGCAGACGACGGTGGCAACGTTGGCAGAGAACTGGATCAAGTCGGCCATGGAGATTCCGTATCCCTTGTAGTTGTTGTACCAGATCTTGGTCTGAGCGACGATCTCCTGAAGACCATTGTTCTCGCCACGGTTCATCTCATCAGGGGAGAGAATGATGGAGCCATCAGCACCGCCATAGTCGCCGGTGTACTTGGACCAGCCACCGGCATCGTGGAAGCCGAGACGGATCGCGGCACGGGCATAATCCGTGCAACGGCCAGCCTTGCCCCTGAAAACACCCTGAAGATCATTGGCAATGTACTTCCAAATGCAGCAGGTGTCGGCGGCACAGGCTGGAGACCCCTTGGCCGGGAGGTTGTTAGCTCTGCCAGACGTGATGTACGCCTCATCGCTCTCCGGGTTGTCGCCGCCGGTAAGGAGGGACTTGACGCTCTTGCCGACGGTGGTAAGCTTAGAGTCTTCGAGGGTTGCGATATCCCCGAGAAGCTCCGTGGAGTCATATTTATCAGAATCGGGACCATTGTCATCCGCATTCACACGAGCACGGATATCGGAGAAGGTCTTCTTCATGCCCGGATAGCCGAAGACGGGGGTGGCCGCGAGGGCAGCGGTAAAGAGAGTGACACGCATGATAGCGGAAGTGAACGAAAGTCAACAGGTACTAAGAAAGCGAGAGTAATGATATGTAGTACCAAGTTATTATCTTACATGAAGGAAAGGACGACTTAAAAAAGTCAGAAAGAATGTGGAAATGGTGAAAGACCTGTTGAGGCGTGAGATGATGATCCAAAAGTTGCGACAGAGAGGGGCACCTTGGGTCCATTATATCTCCCCATCAATAACCTGGTGGCGTGGCGGTCTTTGCTACTCTTCAAGTTTATTCTTGGTAAAAGGAGCCGTCCCAGAGTTTAGGTGTGGAGATGAGTAGCGCCGACCAGTCGACTAACCCGGGGGCGCTTCGGAGCCATCAAAGGCGTTTGAGAGTTGCTTTCTTTTTTCTGTCATGACTTGCTGCTCGTATTGGGCCGAGCTGATTCAGTCCGAGCACAGGGCACTCATGCTACGCCTCCACAAGCTATGCAGAACGAGACGAGAATTATGTTGGATGTTATTGGACAGATACGCCGGGGCTGGCCCAACGGGGAAAAGGGGCCTCGACGGCGAGGAAACAAAGAGGTCTGTGTGCCGGCTACAGGTAGAGCGCACCATCTGCTATTCTCTCTCTTTTCTTGTCGATTTCTTTCAGCGGATTATTTACTGAGAAGTTATCAGTGAGCAAAATCTTGGGCTTGAAGGTTGAGTCCTCATCTCAACTCCATGCAGTGTCTCGATATGCAATGCATCGTAAAGTAAGCATCTATCATCCCATCTTCCTACGCAATGCCAAGAATAGACTTGGCTTGTGCTGCAGAACATACCTTAGCTCTTGAAATTCTCTTGGATCTAACCTAATCTGATAGAATCGAATGAACTCCTTTCCTGTTCCAGAGTCTAACTCTCCGCTTTTGAAAATGGGAGCACCTTTGTTCAGGGGTAGCGTAGACAAATCACTTTTTCTGCAAAGGGAAACGTTTGTTTTAGCAGCACCGCTCGCCTTCAGGAGAGAATTCAGCCGCTAATCCCATTTTGACAGTAGTCTTCTAACGGTGTGACTTGGCCTGTCAAATGCCTGAAACATTACCAAATTCGAACACGAGACATCGTTGTACTAGGTTGTCGGGGAGCAGGGCTCGGGGAAGATGTTCGCCGTCAGGGGTGGGTATTCAATCATTTTCTTGATCCCATTATCCTTCTGCAGCGTCCAGAAATGTCCTGGGCTGACCATCATTTGAGGACTACTGATGGGGCATTCCCCTTAACTGACCAGAGAACTCCATACTTCGCCAGTGGCTCACCAAGAATTGAGCTCATAAGCACTCTCTGCGCTCCCAACACGCCTTGTCATCTTATCCAGTTAGTCGCTTCTTCGATTGAAATTGTCGGCTTGTTTCTCAATGTCTCTCATGGACCGTGTGGCTGATTCCTTTCCACTACCGCCTTGCCAAGAGTTTTGACAATCAAATGTCCCTGACTGCTCCCGCGTTTGACAACCTTTCTGCTTCCCTTCGATGACGAGCCACGAGGCTGCTGACAATCAGTCGACACGGACTGGTCAGACTCGGAGCTGAGAAAACAAGCTCAGTGCACATTTGCTAGCATCAAGTCTGAGCATAGCCGCCTTTTGAGGGGTTTTCTGAACAATGCAGCACACGGCTTCGACCGACAAAGATAGCTAGCACCGGAGCGTTGCTATCTTTGTTCACCATGCTTTGTCTTTGACCTTTCATCCTTTGATCGTGCTTGGCCGCCACCTCGGCGGGTGCGGTTATTCGGTGCCCAAGCTTCAAGTGTCACTGCTCAATGCTCTAGGCGCCCTCGTGGTGCCAATGTCACCCATCAGTGTCATGACCCTACTCCCAACTGCTCTCACCGTTTTTGGGGGAAGTCGCTGTGGCTAAACCTAACCACATCCTCCTGGTCTAGCTGCCAATAGCCCCCAATTTCGCGGAATGTCTGCTCGAAGCCGGGAAGAATCTCATTCATGTCCCTTGCCTCGACGTCGAACATGTCGGTGCACTGAGCGGCTTGGAACTTTTCGGAATGGTCGGGCATGTAAGCTGCTCCGTCAAACTTAATGGCGACGTTTACGTTGACCTCGGGACTTTCTTCACTGGAGGCTTTCTTGTAATGCCGTAGATAACCTCCTTTGACATCTCGATTCCACCTCATCACCTCAAGTGACACCGTCTTCAAAAGGCCCCCATGGAGGAATGCTACGCGTCCGTCATCGGGATGATGTTGTGCGAAAGAATGTCCGCAGTAGAAACCGTCGTTTTCCGTCCCGACGCTCGTCAACCATTTCTTCGGCTTGCCAAAATTGGTTTTCAACGCGTGCCACGCGAAACGAAACATGTCTTTGTCGCCCAACAACATCTCATTGTAGTATTTTCCCTGCTCGTTATTGAGCCATGACGCAAGTTGCAAATGGTACCAAAATCGCGTCTTGTCGACAAGCAGCTGTCCGCTTTCCTGTTCGTACTCGGCCATTCGACACGGAGTGTTGAAGATCGCCCAAGCAGGATTCTGAGGTCTAGTGCGAGCGATGTCGGGCCAGAATACCGAGTGGTACTCTTGATACTGAACGGAATCGTACAGGGTCGCCGGGTCCAAGATTGGAATGTTGTCCGAGTCTAACAATATTGGCTCGGCCCATCGGGCATTCAACAAAGCTGCTGTCTTTAGTTGATAGTTAATACCGAAATATCCGTCCTTCTTTATGTGCACAATGTTATGTTCTTTCGACAAGTCGTTGTAGTATATCGGCGTGTAGAGCGCGTTAAGGTCCGCCATGACTCCGATATCCATCTCGTTATCCCAGTAGTGAATCTCAATGGGTATTGACGAACCGAGCTTCTTCAGCTGGCGTAAGATCACCTTGACGCGCATTATCGTGTCGGCATTGCCCGCGACAATGACCAAACCCCTCCCGAAAAATCGGTCCTTGACGCTTGTGTACGGTATCATGCCACTTTTGACAAAGTCGTGCCATTCGCGTCGCCGTAGCTCGATCTCCAACACTGGCCTATCCTCGAGAACCCATTCTACCGAGTCAGAAAATTGGAAGTCGACGTATGTATCTGCTGGCCATGTGCATGTTGCGCGCGCCTGTTTCTGAGAAATGCCCTTCTCGATTATCACCGCAGCAAAGTGCGGAAGGAATTCGTCAGCAGTTGCTAGCTTATGGGCGTCGAATGCGAGTTGCGCTTCTTGCGCCGGTAGCTGAGCATTAGCATTCTTGTCGACGATGGGAATCTCGACGTGATCAGGAGGAGGCATGTCAATCCTTGGATTTGCGTCGGACTGAGGCTGTTCAGGCGATAGGGACTCTGTCCACTGCGCTGACTGTGAATCGGAATTCGCATCGCCACTCCTGAAAAGTAGGATGAGCACGCAAGTGATGATGAAAGCGAATGTGATGCGTGCCCGCTTGATTCCCGCCATGATAGGCACAGTAATTCAATTACTCAAAATAGCGGCGAACAAGCCCAACTTCGAGAGATTGACCGTGGGTGGACATCGACTGTATATCATCAATACCTACCTTGTCAGAGATAGGCTAGAACAGCTCAATCAGGGTTGCTGGCCTCGGTCCCCAGCCATTCAAAATCGCGCTGATCCTCATGTGAATGCTGCAGGGGTGCTCTCCCGCGTGTGCAATCCGTCGTTTGTCGTAGCATTGCGCGGTGCGGGGTTCATCGTATTCTTGGGCGCGCCGTCATGAAGCTTGGTTATCGGTGGGTTGGCATCACAAACATCCATTGGCTGGCTTCCCCGGGGATTGTCTCCGTTTGTTCTTCCCCGCATTGCCGTGGTATGCGAGTAAACTGTCTGGGAGATTGTCCGATGGTCAAGCCGGCGATTTGCCCCAAAGCGGTATTCGACTACAGGTATCGCACGTGCTCGTCATAGGATATCTCGGATGTTGGAGCATAGATTCTTACAGTAGATACAGTGTCTGCTCCCAGCGTATAATCAGCCATACATGTAGATCATCATCCTCTTTACAGCTTTGCGCGACCTATTTCGAGGCTGTTCCAGTCATCCTGTGTAAATGGGACATATGTGTTGCCTTTTCCGTGCTTCTCAATCCATAGGAGTTTATCGCCGCCTTCGATTTTACTTGGATCGACCCCTTGGTTCTTCAGCGGTACCTTATTCTGTTTGTTATTGTGACTCGCTTGGCTTGCGTTTAATAAGCGGATGAAAATCGGAACGGCATATCTGGGCAATTTTGATCGCGAATAGCTATAAAAGTCAGTGACAACGTTCGAGAATCCCGAGTTTGAGACGAACCTCAAAAAGTCGGCAAAATCAAACGATTCCTTCCTATCAGCAGCGATGTCCAGTGCAGCAGCGCCAGCTTTTCCATCATGGCCGGGGAGAGAGACACCGTAGACTACTGCCTCATTCACACCGGGATAACTTCCAAGGACTTCGGAGACCTCTGCTGTGGACACATTCTCGCCCTTCCATCGGTAGGTATCGCCGAGGCTTTTATATGTCAGCAATAGCTTCTTTGAGGAAACCGAAGCGGCCACTTACCGATCCAAGAAATACCATTTACCATCACCATCGCGTTTTAACGAGTCACCAGTCCGATAGAAAGTATCCCCCTTCTTCAACACGTCCTTCACAAACTTCTTGTCTGTTGCATCTGTGTTGTTGAAATATCCAGGAAACGCCCGCTCTCCCGGGTGCGCGACCAGAATCTCTCCGCCAACCTCGTAAGGCATCCGAACGGCAAGCCCGGTCTTCGGGTCTCTCTTAACATCACCAGTTTCCGTATCGATCGCAACGGGAACTATCATGTTTCTGTATCTTAGCCGGAGCAGCAATCCGTAATGGCCAACGGCATGGGCAAGAAAGTCTCCCCGCGACAAGTTACGAAGGTCCAGTACGCCCTCGGTGCTGTTGTAAAACTCGCAAATCGCATCGACGCCGAATCGTTCTAGGAAGCGCTTCCATACGTCTGGTCGGCAGCCATTTCCTAGTACGGTATGGATGCTGTGTTCTTTGTCGCGCGGTGAGGGCGGTGCTGCTACAAGGTATCGGAGCGTTTCGCCGACGTAAACGAACCACGTTGCGTGGGATTCGCGAATGTCGTCCCAGAATGTGGAAACCCTGAACTTTGGGGCCATGCAAACGGTTGATCCTGCCTATTCAGTGTCAGCATGGCAGCTATGATGACGCGTAAAGTCTAACTTACAAGCATTTGCGAAATCATTACGATACCTCCAGTCCCATGATAATATGGCTGTTGTTGTTGTTGAGTTAATAACAAATTATCATAGAGGGTCCGAAAGAAAGAAGACTAACCATGCATATGTAGCATCTCTCGCTGGACCCTGGTGATCTTTGCATGACGAGGCTGCTTAAGCCAGTAGCAGTGACGGCGGGAAACGCAACTGCTTTGGGCAAGCCGGTTGTTCCACTGCGAATGTTAGCCTTTAACAGATAATTGTAGCAGCAAGAGGGCTCACCTCGTGTAAAATAATGCCATTGGATCACCTGGCTTTATACCTTTCCTCAGACTGTCAGGAGGTCGTATAGGGTCCCTCTGGTAGATATGCGGTCTCTCCTCTACCAAGTTGATGACCCGAATTCCATTCACATCTAACTCAGTCTGTACATCTTGGTACTTATCGGCGACTTCTGGAGGCCCATCGACGAGGATAAGCCTCGCGGTACTGATTTTTATGCAACCAAGGAGCGCCTTGCCGGTAAGATTGTAGTTGATCATGGCCGGAGCTGCACCGATGGCCAACAAACCTAGCCAAGCGAAGGCAAAATCGGGCGAGTTTTGCATGAAAAATGCAACAAAGTCCCCACGGTTAATGCCATGTGAAAGGAAATATTGGGCATATTGGTTTACTCGATCGTAGGTTAACTTCCATGACACACTACCGTTCCGCGTCCAAATGGCTTCTTCATAAGGATTTCTCTGCGCGGCTTCTTCGAAGATGTAATATGGCGAAACCCGATCATTCTTAACTGGCAAAAAGAAAAGTTAGGGTAGAACTCGCTATAGATAGCGGCCTTGGTCTTACTAGCGTTTTCGATAGCCCTGGCCGTCATATAGCGACCTCGAAGCCATCGTATGTCTTTCGAGAGGTGATACTTGGCATCAAGATACATTGTGGTGGCTACGCCACCAGCCACCGCAGCAGCCGCTGATTTCAGTGTTAGCGCTTCCACTGTCTGGCCAGATCATACTGCGCTCGAATCTAGGGAATAGCTCCAGCAGGCAAATTAAAGAGATGGGGAGTTTGGAAAGCTTACCCAGCGCCATGGTCAATATTGGATCTAAAAGCTTTATCAGTTATGTCTACTCAAAACAATGAAGGTCAATCGCGCAAAAGAGCCAGAATCACGCGATGAATGGATGCCAGTTGTAGAGAGAAAGTTGGGGACCAAAAGTAGGGTCCCCCCAAAACGGGGTTCAAATGTGTCCGTTCGAACCGGTCATTATTTTCTAATCCTCTCCGCTGCCAGTGCCGACTTTTGGAGCTTGATCCTTGTGAAACGTGGGGGTTCGGAGGAAACGAAACTCCGTCAGTTTGCCTGTCGCTTCAAGACTGGGGAGGGATGGCCACGGAAAAAATAACTGCGCCCATGGTGTTGGTTACTCATTAGCAGTTTCGCTGCTCTGCCCCATTCCCGTCTTTAAACTCCA
The DNA here is from genome assembly GCF_014235925.2 of Colletotrichum truncatum. Taxonomy (NCBI): domain Eukaryota; kingdom Fungi; phylum Ascomycota; class Sordariomycetes; order Glomerellales; family Glomerellaceae; genus Colletotrichum; species Colletotrichum truncatum. Next base: position 599,177 of record NW_027222404.1, on the reverse strand, counting down.
CCATCGGGAAGCTACCCGGCATTTCTCTAGCTGCCAAGCATAGAGCGACTTTGATTTGGCATATTATGCAAAGCAAGATGAATGTCTAACCACTCTAGACCTTAGCCCAAACTGCAAGGCAACTAGCGCAAACAGAAGTTGGGGAAAAGCGCGAGGCATAGTTAACCGCCTTGGAAACGTAAACTCAGTTCTTACTCGTAAGGTTCCTCCGCGCGTTGCCGAGTGGAAGAAGAGGTCCGGCACCCTGCCTATGCTCGGTTACAGGACCGGATGTGGAGAAGATGAATATTTACTCCCTCGCGTTCGGAGGGACCTGATTGGGGTATTGTGGTTCTTGTCCCACCGTCCGACCATCCGACGTCTGAGCTTCAGGGATTCAGCTTCTGGAACATGACGAGAACGAGAGAATCGGCCACCAAATACCCGAAGTCCGAATCCCATTCCTTTTTTTGGTATTCATTGAACGGCTCTTGAACGTCATAGCAACACATAATTGATGTTGGTACCATCAAGCATCACACGGCAGCAGTCATGAGTGTCAAATCTTTGACCCCACATCGCCGTTAGCTGTCAAGCATGTCGGTCGGCGCATTACATACCTAATTGAAAATTAGACGGTGGAAGACTACGCTTGCTAGTATCCTAGTTTCCAGAATGTAACTTAAAGCTCCATGGTAATGTAGTGAGGTATGCTACAGTTAAAATGATGGCGCCTAAAGCCCACTACATCTCTATTGGGTGGAACCAACTTGCGATGCAGCTTGCTGCAATGCAAACTGTCAAGAACAAGTATGCTTTTCCCGTATGGCGTTTTCTTTTTCTGACATTGAATTATAACTTTTTCTCGTACCATAAACCTGGTTACTATTCAAAGCCATTGGAGCTTGGCGCAGAGCATCTTTTCCAGAGCAAGATACATCAGTTCTGCTGTGTCAACCTCGAAATACCTCCTCTCAATTCTCTGAAAAGAAAGGCGGCAAGTGTGAAAGCGAAATGAAACATTCAAAGTTTAATAAGATGTTGTGAGCAACTATGTTCAACAAATTTGACATTAATTGTATGCGCGCGAAATCAGACACGGCCCAGCCGATGAGCCGAGTTACGCTCGGGTATCAAAAATGCTCAGAAAACCTACACTTCATCTCGGAATGAAAAACGCCAGACAGCCACGTATTTCTTTTTGGATATGTCAAATGATGCAGTAGGTACTCCCCTGTATACCCTCGATATGTACCAAACTATTACCCTTTACCAACTCGCTTTCGAGAATGTGGTACCGTTGTGTTAATGTTTTGACGCTTGGAAATGCTACACGTAGCGATACGGAAAGCTGTGCCAGCTTTGCCATCACTATGAATGAAAATGTTAACAGCTGTTGACCTCTGGATGTTTCGGTGAGTCTAACCTTGAATGAATATTATTATTATGGCGAAAATTGCGCCCGCAATTAGGAGCGTTGCCAGAGGCTCGAGGATGGTTGGGTCTTTCTTAATCTCCTCCGCCAGGGTTCGACTCGGTGGCTCCCCGGGCTGCTCTGGCGGTGTCGGCTGTTGAAGCTTAGGTATTCTGTCTTTCTCACGATGTTGGTATCTGTCGTCGCTGTGCTCTGTGGTTTCGCCATGGTAAGGGGTCGCTTCGAACAGCCTAGCCGGTTCATTCATGATGACATCTGCGTTACTTAAGGGCCCGCCTCCAAGAAACGCATCCGCTTTAGTGGCCAGTGTAGCTGCGAGGTCGTGAAAGCGTTGCAGAACCGTATCGTCAGTGTCCAAATTTTCGGTAGAATCAAACGTGACTTGAACTCCCCACATTGACCAAACGGCGTCCCGATATGCTTCAAGCTCTGTCGCCTTATCCTCTGACGTGAAAAGCATTTGCCATCTTTTCAGGTCAGAATTGAAGTCCACCATGTAGTCGCTGTGATGAAATCCGTCGAGTGCTTCAACCATTGCTCGTGCGAGAGACAGGAACGGGATGGTGTCGTGGATACTCACTGGGATCTCTCCGCGGCATAATCTCCGCATGGCATTGATCCCAGCCGTCCAGCCGTCCCGATAGTCCGAGAGCCTAGATGAAAGTTCCTTGAATTTTGTCGATGACTTGGAGGCAGCCGTGAGCATAATTGAGTGTTGGCGAAGAAAGCGTTTCCACAAGGATTGTATGGTGGTCGTGCACACCATCCCTCTTGGCGAAAGATCTCGGCCGTCACGTTGGTCTCTTTGTATCTGAGATACGATTTTGATCAACCGGGCTATATGGATACGCTTGCCGCAAGCTCTCAAATGACGAATGGCGGCCAAAACCTGTCCACCGGCGTGGGTGAGCAACAAACGGGCGATGGCGTCGTGGCCGTTGCTCACGGCGGCACTGAGAGCAGTGCCTCGGTGATCAACGCCACTTACATCCACCTTTGTTTGTAAAAGTATATTTACCACTTCGTAGTTACCAGAGGCTGCAGATCCTATCAAAGCAGGTAGAAGTTTCGAGCCTGGTGTCGAAAGTAGCCGGTCTGCCTTTGCCCCATGGTCGAGAAGAACTTGCATAGTCGCCGGGCTACCGCTTGTCGCCGCTTGTACCAAGGCTTCTTCCATCTCTCTGCGCTCGTCTCTGAAAAGAGACTGCGAGCTAGATGACTCGGCGCGCTTGGCAAGCCCGTAGTGTCGGTTGAGTAGAACACGAAGAATCTCATGATGTCCATTGATCGACGAGGCATTGAGCAGGGAGCCAAGTTCGCCACGGGTGTTAAGGTTTGCGCCATGTTCGAAAAGAAGAAGAACAACTTCCTTGTGACCATTGGCTGCCGCGAGATATATAGGCGCTCTGTCTTGCTGGTCCTTCTTGTTGACATCTGCACCTCGGCTGATAAGGGCTCGCGCAACTCTAATGTCGCCAAACTCTGCGGCAATGCATAGAGGTGATTTCGAACAGTCGATTTCAAACACTGGCGAGATGATGGTTAGTAATTGAGCTTCCCCTACATGGTCTAAAGAGATCAGCTTACCGTCAGTGTCAGTTCCAAGATCGAGAAGAGCTTGCACGAGACTGATATCTCCGCCCATAGCAGCATTCATGATCCAGTCGTTGACGCTGAAAGTCCCTTCCTCCAGTTTCTTCGTCATAACCGGGCTCACTCGTGAGTCCTTCACAGTGAAAGCCTTTCGCTCCACATTCTTAGCCTTGGATATCGTGAATTCTTCTCGCGTTTTAAGTTGGCGTGAGTCTAGTTCGAAAGCTTCGGAGCTTATTACCGTCCTTTTGTAGTAAATGAATTCGTCGCTTTCTTTGCAAGATTTGGAAACAGCGTCTCGATCTGTTGTGAGACCCGCACCGTGAAGCTCGGCGCAAAAAGGGGTACTATCCAACTCATATCTCATACCTGAGCCCATATCGCCCGCATACATTTCGTAAATCTGACTGGTATCCCGGAAGGCTTCGTCCAACCGATCGATCTGGGTCTCGAGCTTATTAGGGGTTTCGTGCCATGTTCGTGGCGGTCGGCTGTTGTCCCAAGGTGTGAAGTCGCCAAACCTGAAGATAGGCACTCTGAGGTCATTTCCATTCACTTTGAACATGTGTTCGTTGAGAAGTCCGTAAACCAGAAGCTCCATCTCTAGAGACAACGACATTGCCTCTTGCGATTCGGAACTTCCAAGAGCAGCCGAATATACCTTCTCCAACTGCTTCTTTAGGGCCTCCCTGTCGTGGAAGAGCGTTCGTGCATCAATGTCTCTGTACTCGCATTTTGGCCTCTCGTGCCAAGGCAGAACGGAAATAATCTCAGACCAGAGCGCGTCGCTCAAGAATCTGACTTGGACATTATTCTTGGATGCTGTTACGAGGAACGAGAAATCAGCAGGGAAATGGGCGCCTTTGCATGGACAGTTTGCCGAGCAGAACCTCAACGCGGATTCCTTGATGTGCATGCCAAATCCGAGGGAATCCGTGTAGTACTGCTCTCCTCTATTTGGAATCAGAACAGAGCTTGTAAAGGTCATTTGGTTTCGACTCACGATTCAAATTCCTCAATCAGACGGAATTTCTTGTCCCCGTAACGATAAGGGCAAACTTCTTCGTAGATGTTGTCTACTGCATCACGAGAAATGACTAACTCGGGAGCTTCGCTTGGCACGAGCTCATGGAATAGCATTTTATCCGCCCCAAGCATGATGACGTCTTGGTTAATCGAGTCAACCTCAGTATCGGATCCCGAAGCTTGGTGCGTATGTTCGCTACTCGTCTCAGCCGAGGGAGATGGATCACAGATGGGGAATATGGATTGAGTTTCGTCGTCATGGAATTCTTCGTCCGTGGGCTCTTCTTGGTGGCTCTCATCGTAAATGATCTCGGCATCAGTTTCCATGGGGGTACATTCCATAGTATGGCCTTCTTCCGACTTTCGCTTACGGAGACGAACGGCAGCACGCTTCAGCAGGTTTTGGGACTTCGCCGGCTTGATATCGTGACGGAAGCTGGTTTTTCGGTTTTTGCTGTTGTTCTTGGCAAAACCCCATCTCTTCAGGCGAGTCTTGCACATCCGGACACTGTGATGTAGTGGTAAGTAATCTTTCTTCGCAACAAGATGATATAGAAGTCTATAGCAATCCTTACTTGGTGTGGAAGTCATTCTCCCTGGATAGAACCTCGACCACATCTTCCAGTCGCAAATCTACATCTAGGTAGTAGTACTTGATGACTTTCTTCATAGTTTCCCATTCTGTCTCGGGATAGGATCGCGGCGGCTGACGATATGTTTGAGGCGCATTTTGGGGGTCTATTGTTAGAGGATCAGACACATACTGGGCTGTATCTTCTGGTGTTGTGTAATGAGTGGACCTCTCCTCTAGCGTAGGACTTGAAGACCGAAACCGGGAGCTCAAGCGCTTCACGATGCCCACCACCGAGAGAGGCGATACCCTCCCGCTACTGTCATCTTGATGGGACATGTTGTCGTCGGAGATTGCTCTCAACTGCCGAATCAGGCTGGCACGGCTTTAGTGGCATTTGGGAAGACTCCACGAGCTCGAGACAAGGTTCCTGCGCTAATGCCGACGAAGAGTATATAAGCAACGGTTTTCAAAGTGAATGGCAAAACGCGATTTTGGTCGGTCGGCAGAAATGCACTTGGGAAAGCAAGACTTTTGCAGAATTCATGGTTGACGACAGCAGGCCAGGGTCAAAGTGCGCGAACCAGAGTGTGAGGCCGCCGTAGCCAATGTGCGCCCACCAGGCGTCACTCGCCTCGCAGGGACAACTTCCACTTTGGTATATGGAGGGCAAAGGACTCTGCCTTGAGGCGACAGGGGTGCAAAAGACCTCGCATGCAGCCAGTCAGATTGCGCGTCAGACATGTGTGGTGTATGCAGGGGTGTTGGGAGAGAGAAGAGAAAAGACTGCGCAGTTTAGCGGATCGGGACTAAACGGCAGTCGCATGATCTGCATTCCACGCCTCATTTATGGTAATCCTGCTCCGCAAATGTCACAGGCCGTTATATCGAAGGATCTTGAATCCTTCGCCTTCGGTCGCTCCCTTTCCCGTTGTCGCATGAGCTGGTAAGAACTTTCAGGTCTATCGTTCGTAGCTTGGAAGAACATTCTCAGAAGACCAGCTCCTACCCAGATGTCTGGGAGCACACACATGCTCATATATTGCGAGGGAGCGGGTTTTGCTCACTACCCATGACCATCATTGAGAGGCTGGCATCGGGCATAAATGCCCTTCTCAGATGTCTGTTTACTATGTCAGATGCGGCGCAACGCCGAACGCTGGCGCCTCTCCCGAGCAACCATCGCGCTGGGTTGATCATACTGACATGACAGCCTTCTCATATCTCTCTCTACTACCTACAACCGCGCTTTGGTTTTCATCTCGTACAAGTTACTGTTGCAACGACTGGAAGAGAGAAAACGGAAGAGACGCAAGGCCCGCCGAGAAAATGTTTCCGCCGCCACCGCCACCGCTCCAAAATTTCCGGATCCGTCTCTCGGGCTCGATGCGCCGTGCCCCAGATTTACTGGGTTTGGTCGGACTTTGGAGCTCGACAGATTGCCCGCGGAAGCCCAGGACGTCCTCCACCGGATACCAGATTTCAATCACCTGACGCAGGCCCCGAACCCTAAGCTCGCAACCCATTCCACATATTGCTTTACAACCTCCTACTTTGCATAAATAATGGAGGCACTCACTTACGGGCTGAACTTCTATTTATTGGGTAGTGGTGAACCGCACAAAGGCGCCATCACCTGTCTGTTGGGCCCAGGGCTGCCTAGGGTCGACAAGAAGTTTGGCAGCTAGTCTCTTTCTTGCGGTCATATCTGTGAACACTTTTTTGACAATAGGCCTGGGTGTCAACCCTTCACCGTGGGTGGTCTAAACAGCCATTGTCGCACTCTAAATCTTTGGCTTCAACATCAATAGAGCAGGAGTGCGGACTTCTGAGGCATACCCAGCGGTTTCTGGGTAATCTTTCTTCATAGGAGCCAAAGTATGATAAGGATATTGTTTGATTTTGCTTTTTAACTTTCATCATTTTTTATTTTATTTCTTCATCTTTATAACCTAACATAGAATATGTCTTTCCGTAAGTATTAGATTTTCAACACTCACAACCCCTAATATCTTTAAGCCTATTACGTCTAGGTTATAGTCTTAATAGCTGTTACTATTATCATTTATTTCTTAACCTTCTAGACTTTGTGGTGTCGGATTCGAAGCTGTGGCTATTTACCCGAGAAGCTATCTTCAACTTACAGCGTAGTAACCATCACAGGGGTTGAAAACAACGAAAAACTCTAGGAACGACAGACATCAGGATATCATCCAGCCTTCCTGACCTATCCATTTGCCTACATAACTTGTAGCGTATCATTGGTGGTCGGACGCATTACTGCACTGTAGGGTATTGACTTGGGCACCTTTTACTTTGCCTTCGCAGGGTCAGCCCTTGCCCTCAATGGTTTAATTAACTCGATTTTATGGATGACGACTATACGTTGCAGCGCCTTAAAAGAAGCACACGACATAGGACTAGATAGGTCTGCCTTCATGAGAACACCAATACGAGAGTTTGGCAACACGGTCATCATGAGCGGTCCCGCGAGCAGGAGTGTCCCAATCTGGGAGATCACCCCAAGAGGCAGGGGGAAAGCAGTGGTGGTGGTGGCAACACAGACGCCAACGAGGCTGACAGAGGTCGTATGCCAGTATGCGCGACATGCACATTGCACGTTCGGCTGAAGTCTCAGCTCACGAGTTGCAGAATCTTGCGAAGGGTCCACAAATTCAGATGGACTTTGTGACAACAGTCAGGAGTGAACAGCTGGAGGACGAAGGTTTCGAGTAACAGTTGGCTTTAGTCCGGATGGCACAAACTTTGAATGTAATGGGCTATTTGTTGTTCAAGGGCGAAGGATGTCTCGCCGACTGTGTAGCTCCGCTGGGACAGACAGATAGAGTTGGGAAAAGTACTACAAACAAAGCATCTATAACGTTGACCTTCATATATTAGCCGAGAAGAAACCACGCATCGACGTGAATTTGCAGACTCATGCCGCAACATTAACATGCTACATCCAGCCGTGCGTTAATTTTGAGGCACGGAAAGTTTGGATCGTGTTACTTGATACACCAATCTTAAAACTGATCATACTTAAATCACTCCAGCGTTACTTGTAAACGGTCCCTATCCTTTTCTGTTTGCCGAAGACATTCACCACCGTCTCCTCATAGATCCTCTTTCGTATGCAAGTTCCATCCACAACTCTGATCATGACAACACCAAAAGTATGAGGGGCTATACTGACAAGCCGACAGGGGTTGCAAAGCGGGGCTCCAATCTAAGCAGCATAGAGACAGGGGGGGCTATTTTCCTGGCTATTTTCTGACATTGGACTAGTCTAATAGTATCTTTTTCTGTATCGAGAATCTTGAGAACCAAAATGCAGTCTGTCTACAAACGACTAGAGGATTGTCTTCCGTGGCGACGATACAGCTCGCCTGCTAAAATTGCCTTGTAGCATCCTTTCCACCGTACCAAGGTCTGTGACAAATGCAACAAGGCTTTAGACCGCTGTGGCGGTGAAGGTGCCGGATGTGGTGATGCACTTGACGCCACTGCCAGGAGTGCCGGAGTGGGCGCAAGAGTATTGAGGGTTCGCGGTCGTGATGTTGGCGGTGTAGGTGGTTTCAGTGGCCGGCATGTAAACGGACGGGGCGATGTTCTGGATGCCGCCGAGGACTGCGACGGTGGCGGTAACATCGGAGGGTTGGCCTTTGTAGGTGCACGTGTTGTTGGCAGACACGCCAGTGTTGGTGTCACTGCAATAGAAGTCAGCATTCGCATCCGGAGTCTATCGAGAGCGGCGCGTCTCACTAAGAAGTGGCACAATTGTAGATGGTGCCGTCGGTGAAAGCCAAGCTGAAAGCGAACGTGAGGTTGCTGTTGTTGTACGGCTCGGGCTCGGCAACGACGTTGGCGAACCACTGCGTCCAGGTGGCGCGGCGGTCCGTGGCGGGAGCCGCGACGGCGAGGGTGGCAAGAGCAGCAACGATGGTGAACTTCATATTGAAAATTATGGAAAACAAGTGAAGAGACGTATTAGATGTTGTTGAGCGAGTGACTTAAACAAGATGGTTTGACTGAGTGATGTGATTAGATCTTGTAGAACTAGAGCTGAGAAGTCGGACCATTATATACTCAAAGCCGCATCAACAAGGGTGAACCAGTCCCTGGCAATCCAAACTATAATTTGGAGTTTAGGGAGAACACCGGGGAACACGAAGTCCCGAGAATACGACCGACTCGGGATCGCGAAATCTCCAAAATACGTAATAAATATGGCTACAAGGGCTTTCAGCAAGGCTGGATACGAAGGTAACTAATCGATCGATGTCCAACTGAATGACTCCTAACTCCTTTTTCTAGCGATCATACCTGCCTCATATCTAAAGTTCACGTGAACCGAGACCTTGGCAATGCTAATGCCCTTTCGAGATGAGGTCTTCAAACATTCAGGCATGGCAGCTATTAGGGCAATCAACACAGAGTACAGTGCTTTAGCCTACTCTTTTCCCTGTGGATACTTTTGATGGTGGCCTACAAGGAAGAATTTGTTCAGGCTTTTGCCATTGTTGAATTCCTGGATAAATGCAAAATTACAGTTGAGCAATTGACCAAACGAATACTGATACCTCGATTCATAGAAACGCATACTACCTCAAAGCCCTACTGAGTAGCTCTGCACAAGCTACTGCAAGGGAAAGACCAAGTCTGCGTACCTACTAATGTACGGAGCAATACACGTAGTGTCTAGGGAAGGAAATCTTTGCGCCGTGACCCATCACACAGAAGACCCCTGAAATTGCTTCTGTCCTGTAGCCAGGCCATTCAAGGTTAAGCATGGTGCCGGCTACAACCAATACTGACATGGATGTTCAGTTTTTATGACCTGTCTAAAGATGTGGGCGAAAAGATGGAAAGGGGCCTCCAATCTCTAGACGCTCACGGCTCCATTACGGAGGAACAAGACAGGCGCGGTCGTTGATCTATGTCTCCTAGCCGCAAAGAACGGCACAAGTACTGCATTTGGGACAATGGCAGGCAGATCAACTGACCATTACCTGAATCATTGGTGGCAAAGGAGATCGCCCCGTAGGTTACATGCGGCAAAGCCGACGAAGGTGGAGAGAGAATTGAAGTTCGCGTTGTCGTCTCATCTAAATACAGGGGGCGAGAACAGCCGTGGAGTGACTCGGCTGTCAGCATTTGGCTACAAAACGACACCTGCTTGCAATCAACATAGTATTACGTCTAAAGGTAAGGATTGCTAGTTATTCAACAACATCAATCAATCTTAAAAGATACGTACAAGGGCACCAAACATCCCGTTCTCCACGGTACTCCGGCCACCCCTGAAGTTGTTGCCATTTTCAATTCCATCTCAGTCGTAAATAACCTCTATGTGGAGGTTCTAGATTCTATTCTTGTCTTTCTGGAACGCCGCGGCTCGTATTTATAGCTTAGCCTGTCCCAATGCCGTAAATTTGCTCAGGGCGGCCCATCATGGCTTCCATCTCCCAGCTTGAATACTTGCTGCGTCCGATCAGACTCTCGGTCGTCTCCACTTGTGCTTCAGCTCCGACGAAGCCGTCTCCTTGAAGCAATCCGCCGCATCCTTGCCCAACACAGCAAGGAACTTGAAAGCGCTTCCACGAACTTCGTGCCACGAAGTTGGGGTTAGCTGGCTGTCCTTATTGTGAGGCGCCTTCTTCTTAAAAGAATTTCGCTTACTGACCTGCACCACCAGTGGCAAAGAAAAGACCACCAATATATGGGTAATGGTTCATGATGGAATCACCCTCTGGGGCGTTGGAGTACCAGCACGACCGCCGATTGACCCAAAGGCCCAGACGCGAACTCGGGCGCAAGCTGACGGATACCTTCGCGCAGATCCTCGTTGGCATCACCTGAGAGGTATTCGCTCGTGGCATTATTACCATCCCGTTTCGGCGAAGAGACCATCCTCTCAGATACCTCTGTATCGTCGCTTTCTCCGACGCGCACTTCTGTCACGTACCCGTAATTGTGACGTCCGAATTTGAGGATGGGGTTCTTGCCCTGGTTGGCAGGGGGGTGGACGACAAAGACGCCGGCACTTACGACTAGGATAGACGCGTCTTGGGGAGTAGGTCTGGAAGTCATACTACCAGATTCTGTAAGGGTTGCTGAGGTGGTGATGGGGAGGCAATGCGGTGTCAGGGACACAGACCAGCCGGCTGCTGCAGCGATCCTGGCTAGTCGGAACTCCTCGTAAAACATCAGGGCGAACAAACTATTCCGCTTTTGGCATGTTAAGCGCCAGTCGTCGCAACCACATGCAAACACGCTCCCTTTATGGAGTGGCTTTGGCTGGCCAGCCAAAGTGACCTTCTTTACCAGCAGGGTCACTACTACTGTAACGGGCGTTCCACTACGCCACACCATGATTTAAGGTCGAATACTTCGAGCGGTGGCCAAGGTAGCAGAGTAGAGCAGTACATCACATATAAAAGTGTGCAATTCCGAAGCCTTGCTGATGACGCTTGACTAGTAGTTACAGGAAAAGAATGACCGTAGAGTGGTATACTCACATGGTCCTCACGTTGGGAGTGGCGTGACCCAACATAATCTCTCACAAGACGCCCACATCATTATGGAAGGATGTGTCGAATATCTCTGATGTACCCACAGACCGGAGCCTCTGTAATCGGCGTGCGGAACAAATTTACCGGCATTTATGATCGACCTCTTAGCAAGAGGCAATTGTAATTAGCAGCTCTGATGCCACATTAGCGTACAGGGCTCCTGCGTGTGACTCTGGATACACGTCATGATGGCAATGTTCTTGGAGACATAATAAACAGAAGTCAGCGAAAAACGGCCTCTCTACTCCCCGATCTCTTTCCATCTTGGCATCAACAGAGTACAAGCTAACACTGCTATACCATACCGACCTGAAAATGAGCCCTGCTGACAAATGGATTATGCACAACAGTAACGGCGCCTCAATCTCTGCTGGCCAGCTTACTCATACACCCTTTTTGTTTTCTTTAATGGTTTGTGTTGATAGTGCATTCAAAGCCCGTTCTTCGCTCAACACGTGAGATGCTGTGGATTCTATTTCAGGGGATTCTGCTCCTGTAAGATTCCCAGTGTAGTCTATACCTCTAAGAAACCCGATTGGTGGAGACCTTAATACTCGTGGCTGCAAAATGAAGCCATTAGACTGCCTTCAAGCAATTTACATAGTATAATAACCCAAAAAAAGAGGGGAGGGTTGGGGGGTTGTGGAGCGCTGGGTAGTACTGTGCGTGCTGTATTAGTTCTTGGAGCGATCTTTGGGCGTACTTCTGGTGAATGGGAGGGAGCGTACCTCGGACACTCTCCGAGAGCTCCGGGGCGTCTCCCATCGATACGTCCGACTTCGGCTTCCTAGCTAGCGGGACGGTCTCAACGGCCGTGCTGAACCGGAGCGAGCCAGTTGTCGGGGCCGTATTCTCTCGCGAGACCACCGCCGTGATCCGAAGGCCGCGAGGTAACCGCTGGTGCTCGTTCCTTCGGCCGAGACGTGCTTCGTCTGTGTCAAACTATCGCATAACATGAAAGAGTGCTTCGTACGTACGAGCGGCCGTGCTACCATGTAAGTCATCGTTTTGGTTTTACATGTCCTTTCTCGAGTCCTGGGCCTGCTCCAGGCCCCCACGCCCACACTTCTGAGCCTCAGTCATGCCCCTGCCCTGTTTGCTTACTTGACGCATCTACTGCTTGGGTCGGGCCTTGCTTGTCTAGGTACTCGTCCAAATACCCCTTGTTGATGACCCGGATCTCGTTGATTGGCTTTCACGTGGTGTCACGACTAGGTGAGTGGTAGCCGACCTATTAGACGCGAAAGTATTTATCCTTCGGGATCACCCAAGTCTCAGAGCCCTCTTTGTCTCTTCGATGGGACAAAATACAATATTCCAGGTGACAAAATTATTCAGAAAGGTCCGCGGCTACCGACGACATGACGCTAACAAGAACTCTCACATGTTGACCACGTCTGTACGAGCAGCTTCACTCATGCTATGCATTACTAACTGTGTATTGGTTGGTATACTCGTCATCAATACATCTGCAACCACAGGATAGCTTGACAGATATTGTGTCTAAAACGGCTTTTTATAACTATCCTTTCCGCCAAAAAAGAGATCAGTTATACACTAAAAAAATCTTCCTAATGAGAATATTTCACTTTTTTACTAAGTGTTTGCGCGATAGACACCCAGCCTTTAATAAAGCAGTAGCCCAAGCGCTGATCACTTCAGCCCAAACAGGCAGGTTAAGCGCTATCACTAAATGGAGATGATTTCTATTTCATTCAAAAGATTGATTGAATATGAAACTTGATAGATATCGTACTCATTATGGTAAGATACTTATGCAAAGCCTAGACGGTATTTCCTGACAAGCGACTATTAAGATCCCACTCATATCCTCTCCTAAACACCTCTTTTTCTAATCACACTTACAATCATTCAGTCCAAAAACAACCAACATAAATTCAACACTCCATTTATCCGAAACCTCTTACCCGCTCGTGGGTGAGTCTCAACTTCGTTAGCCAAAAACCTTCCAATCTTGCCAGGTTCAGCATTTCAAAATGATTCAATTCAAGATTGTTGTTTTCATCGTGTCGGCCCTTGCTGTCGGCAACGTCGACGCCGCCTTTCACTGGACGCGATGCAAGAATGCACCTCATTGGACTTGGGCAAATCCTCCTAACAGCAACATGGGGTCCGGGGCTTCCGGGGGTGGTTCAAGAAACTAGATGGGATGGTACGTCCCGACTTTCGACAGTTGTTCTGGGCTTATCTACGACAAAGATGGATACTGGGACTCGAAGGCTAAGGACGGGTTGTTTGTCTCGCCCACTGGCTATCTCCGGACCACCCACGATTGCAACCTGGTTGTCGTCAGAAGCAAGGCAGGAGTAGGCTCTGCCTGGTGCAAGCATTACGGTGGCGACTGCTGTCTTCCTAACGAGGCTGGAACGAACATTGAGAATATCTTCGCGTACTACACCGGTAACAGTTAACTGCCAGTCTACTAGCGTTCGCCATCTTCTTACGATGGATGGTCTTTATATTCAACGCCATGGCAGCAAGGGCGCAGCCGCCCCTGCAATATACCTCCGGAGAGGTAGTTGGCGTGGCTTTTCCTAATGTCCTCCAAATTTTGCCCGAGGGCTCCTACATGTCCTTTTCAGCCTTAGTTCGCGCTTTTTTCTTAGTTCCATTAGGTCTTCCTAGTCTTTTAATAAGTATGTTTCTTCAGTCAGGGTTTAGGTGATGCTCAGCTCTTAGTACCGAGGGCAGATTTTCTGTGGATGAAGTCTGTCACTCGAGGAAAGGCTTGGGAGCCCTGCGAATCGGTGATAAGCTTCTTAAAGTACCGCTCAAGGGATCCCATAGGTCCGCCTTCTCGTTGCCTTTTATCCCTTGGTGTCCTGGGCCCGGTGGGTTCGGATTTCATAGATGTAAGTAGCTCTCTTGATCTCAAGAAAGACTGCTTATGATGCCAAGGGGGTCTTACCCCGGATCCCTTGAACAACCTGCGAGGCCAAAACAATGACAAATATGCCTATCTGATACAGGCATCTCGACTTGAGCTGATGATTTGGGCTTTTAGGTCTGCCTCTTGGGTGGCTGTTGCAGCCCTTCGACCGGGCTTTCCTGCGTTCAGACTTGCGTACTCACGTCCGTGGTTGACCCATATTGTTTCCTTCAGTATATGTACCAAGAGCCGACTATGACTGATCGCAAATAGCATAGCAAATTGTAAAGCAAGTAGCATGCATATTCCATGATATGTTCGCCCCAAAATTGCCCACAAACAGCTGCGACAGAAGCCCAGAAATGGAGAAGTTGAAACCAGATTCGGATGCAGCACACTGCCATCTGATGCCCCCTACATACGTGCGGTATCTTGAAAAACAGTGTGTTGAGAGGAGATGGCTGACAAGATGGGAATGCATGCAAACTCGGTTACCAAACGTTAATGCTCCTGTCACAGCACAATGAGCACGCAATCTACTCGTGTGCATTGGACTCGGCCAGCGTTTCGTGCAGTCCGTGACTAACAAATCGGCATGGCTTCCCGTGAGCATCCACTAAAGAAAAGAGATAGAACCAACAAAAACTGCGAATAGGCGGCCAAGAACATCGTGTGGCGTTGTGGGCAGATACGACGACGATGCGGGGCTGGCGTGTATATCCAAGTCCACCGCAAGAACAGGCATCACGAGTACACGTCCGCAGATCTAGAGTCGAGTTGGTGAGTTCAATCATAGCGTAGTCCTTCAGGGCTAAAGCTTTACAGCAAGGGGCCTGTCCGATCACGGTAGCAAAGTCGCCAATTGAATTTGAGGAAACAGGATCTAGGAGCGGAGTTAAAGGCCTACGTGGTGGGGTTGACGGTTGATTTTGATAATGCAACCATCCACTGGAGAATTCGTACGTAACAGAGAACAAGAGCGCGCCGACAAGGCAGAAAGAGAACGACAGCAAGAACAACATTGCGCCGAAGTAGAATGACACCGTGCCGATGAGGCAGAGCACCAACCCCAACCTACTTCGATGAACACATCACTACCTGTCATTCACTTGTTTAAATCAAATTTACTGTCGAATCCGACGGTAGACTGACCTCTAAGGGTTATGTAGGGTTCACAAAGTGAAACAGGTCCCGTACGGGTCTGTATAGCAAATAAAAGAAAATTCCTAAAAATTGACTATTCGTTGTAGTTTAAAGTAGTAGTATTAAATAGAAGGTAGGGATATTCCCCCTTAGCCTGTTACGTAGGCATGGGAGGCTTAGGCCTCTTACGCGTGACGGGCGTATGGCTGGGCATGCCACACGACCCCGTATTCCAACTCTCGCAACAGGTTCCATCACAAATCCGCGGGATAAGCGGTGCCCAACCAATCTCCAGCAATGGTCTGGCTTCCTGTAGCAGCAGAGCATCGTCTTTGGCGCCCTCTACGATACCGTTCCCGCCAAAAATGCCGTGCCGAGAGCCGATCATTCCTGTCCGGCCTAGGCAGCAAGATCACTAACGAGAAGGCTCTCGAATACTTTCTGCAGAAACGGTGTCGAGGACCCCATCGGGACGATCATAGACCAGCTTAAGGAAGTACACAAAGTCAAAAACACATTTGATCTCGGCAACGGAATTGTCTTCGAGAACCACCCGGATGCGATCAGCGACACGGCTGAGGATGTCGTTGACCGCAACATCCCATCGACACCCCATCCACATAGCATAGTAGCGAAGTCGACCTCAAACAGCGACGAGCCGATTAGTACAGGTTTCTGCAACATCTAAATCAGTTCTTCCAGTTCATGTTAAATTCATTGATTATGTTTTTCTGCTTTGGTCATGAAAACAGTCAATTCTATAAAAGGCATCGATCAGTTCTCAAGGTGTTAACTTAGAGGATGTTTTGAGCTCTAAAGATATTTATCCAAATTTTGTCGAAAGCAAAAATCATTAGTTGTGGCATTCATACTTCGTATGCATCAATTACTAGACGATGTGAACAGCCGATGACTTATAAGCCCTCTCGACTTGTCAGATTGAGCGCGCTACGCGAGGCTTCGGCAACGCTCGGCAGAACACTATTTCCGAGCGCCGAGCCCCGGGTCAGGGGGTGGCATACCCCCTTCCCTACGCGCCCCTGAAGGGCCCTTAGACAGTTACACACATAACGGAATATACATCGTTCTGAACCCTCAATTCGACACGACTAGAGGTGCTAGTCTAGGAAACACTGTGCACTGTGCTGAGCAGAAAGTGGGGGCCAGCAGTTGGAATACACCAATCATATACGGTTATGCGTGGGTTAGGGGACTTACGTGTAAGCTCCATTGTGACCCACATATAATCCTTCAAAAATGTGGAAGATGGAACGATTCCCACGGCCTTCATCCCTCACGAAATCCCCAAATATACCCGTTCTTTGCTAACAATTGAAGCTTCTCATCCAGCACAGTGCATCTTGATTCTTTCGCACTAACACCCATGACAGCGCTGATATAAAATGCCAAACATGAATTTTACAACACTTCCACCCTCTAAAATGCATTGTTATAATATCTGCAAGAGCTTGATTGCCATCTGTATTTCTTTTCTGCCTTTGAAGTAGACTTGTATGGTTGTTCTGGTGATTCTCAGCTCTGCCTTACCTATCGCTGTCAACATTTCCTCGTTGGTGCACTTATTGACATCTCGCCATGGAACCTCGATTCAAACAAGAGATTCAACAGGTTAGTATTATTTTTTTTCACTTACTTGCTGAAACATTTCTGGCTATTCTGCTCCCATAGCATCTTTACTCCACCACTTTTTCGTCCTCCTCAATCGCTAATACCTCATACATGGCAGATGATGTACATCGCAGGGGAAACCCAAGAGGTCTCAACCCAAACTGTCAAACTCATGGAAGAACTCATTCAAGACCAGATAGTCCACATGGTAGCACTCCGACCCCCGATCATATTTTCTTTCTATTTCTCATAATTGTTTTTCCTAACACTAACAGCTCAAAACGGCAAACGACCTCGCCAATCGCCGCGGCAGTCGCATCTTCTCCAACAACGACATAATCTTTCAACTCCGCCACGACACAGCACGCATCGAACGCCTCCGAACCTTTCTCGCCTGGAAAGCAATCCGCAAGACAGTTCGAGACTCTGACGACAAGGAAGGCTTTATCGAAGAGTCCGAGATGGAAGCCAGTGCCAACCCTGCAGAAGATGCAGCCGCATCAAAGACTAAATTCCCCACCATATCCCTGCCCTGGGACGTATCCTCCTTCTTCTCGGAGCAGGTCCCGGACATGGGACAGGACGACATCATGGCTGCGACGAGCAGCGAGGCGGTATTGGACAGGCTGCGCAGGAACGACGAGAAGACGAGACACATGACTGCTGCCGAATACGCTACGTGGTCAGAGTACCGACATGCTTCCATGACGTACCGTAAAGCGAAGCGGTTCAGGGAATGGTGTGGCCTCGGCGTTATCGCGGAGAACAGGCTTAATGATGATGTGCTGGACATTCTGGGCTTTTTGGCATCTGAAATGGTGCAGAATCTGACCGAGGAGGCGCTGAAGGTGCAGAAGCAGGAGTTGGCGCGTGCCGAGGGCCGGCCTGGGTCCGAGAGGGCGGAAGATTGCTACTGCGGACTATTCGCTGAGCCTGAAGGGCTGAGGAAGCCGGTTGACTCGAGGCATCTGAGGATGGCCTTCCAGAGATTACAGGGGAGACCGAAGAGGCATCGGGCGCTGCTGAATGGGGCGAGACTGCCTTGGTCGTCGGGACGCACATTGGTACGTATGCTATGGTGTATGTTATGTAGATACCATATGCTAACATTGGCTATTGCAGCTCTAAGGCAATTTCAATGGGATTGGAATTGCAGTAAAGAAGACAAAACCCAGCTCAACTCAACCATCTTCTGTTTGATAATAAACTCATGACATTACTATTTTGTAAATGGACAATTTTCTGTACTCTTCAAGTGAAGTATTCCTCAGCTGGGATCTATGAACATACAGGCTACAAATAGCGGTGGGCCGAGTAAGATTGGCTAAAAGAGCATATAACACATCAAGCTGCGAAAATAGAAAACGACAATAACAAAACTCAAGTAAGAATCACAAAGGTAAGGGCAAATAGAAAAAACAAAAAGTCATGCGTCAAGGACAGGATTCGAACCTGCGCGACCGAAGCCACTGCCTATACTGGAATCAGAGAACTGATAGCAGGGCAGCCCATTAACCACTCTGGCACCTTGACCACTGGTTGTTGTGAAAATCAAGGTCGAAAACTGGCCTATGAAAGGAAGAGCAAATTTGGCGAGCTTCCTCAACAGTCCTCTGCGTCTTAATACCTGGTTTTTTACAGGTTCTTTGGGTTGCAAGTTATTGAATGGAAGATTATAATAGTCCTTCAAGTGATGCACTGGACGCAAGTCTGTGCTGTTGCGCTGGGTGCCAAATTAGACAGTGCCTGTGCTGCCCCGCAAATCCCAAAACACAGTCTCGCTGCAGGGTGGTGGAAGCTCCTCCCCCACCGGCAGCTTCATCGCCAATTATCGGAGCTTGGGAGCAGCTTGACCCCGCGACGTCACATGACGGATGACGTGAAGGTCTCAAAAAGGCGTCTGGGTTGGTAACTTCTTCCCTCATACGATTTGTAACTTTTGAGATCTCTGATAATCGGATCAATCGCTTTATTCGAGACTTACTTGCACTCAAATCTTACCCCAAAGGGTTGAGAACAGCCTACATTCATCTCACCATCACCCGGAAGCCGGCATCCGAAGACGAATAGAGGGGTTCACAATGGCTACCGCACAGCAGCTTAACCTCCCCGATGGACGGGTTCTCTCGTATCATCTATCTGGCCAGGATTCACAGCCCGTGGTGTTACTAGCCAATTCACTGAGCGCGCCATTCACGGCATGGGACCACGTCGTCAAGGTACTCAATGAGAACGGATTCCGCACGCTTCGCTATGACCAGCCGGGACACGGCCAGTCCTCTGCGCCCAAGGGCCTCGACACGGAATTCGAGACGATAGCCGACGACGTCTACCACTTGCTACAGGCCCTCAAGATTGAGAAGCTTTTCGCTTGGATCGGAGTGTCAATGGGTGCTGCCACCATTTTCTACTTTGTGAACAAGTACCCCGGTATTGTCCACAAGGTGGCCATCTGCGACACCATTGCGGCGTCACCAAAGAACGCCGGAGTGGAAGATGCGTTTGGCCCTCGTGTCGTGGCAGCGCGGAAGGCCGGGAACATGCAGGAGGCAGTAGAGGGCACGATGGACCGATGGTTCGGTGCCGACTGGATCAAGGCCAACCCTGAAGAGGCGGCCCGCGTGCGAGCCATCATGAACCAGACTAGTGTTGACGGCTTTGAGACCTGCATTCATGCTCTGCAGAGCGACAAGTTTGACATCCGGCCGCTATTTGAGAAGGTCGGAGCTGGAGCTGATGAAGCGCTGCTAATTGTAGGGGAAAACGATGCCAATCTGCCGCAGGCCATGGCCGAAATGCGGGAGAAGGTTGAACAGGGCTTCAAAGCAGCGGGCAAGGACCGAAAGATTGAGTTAAAGATTATAAAGAACGCGGGCCACGTTTGCTTCATCGACGGATTTGAGCAATTCAAGCAGATAATCCTAGAATACCTCAAGGCCTGAGTACTGGCAGGGAGAAACCCAGTATTCAGCGACTAGCTACTAGCATCTAGCATCTAGCTAGCACCTGAAAAAAATCTTGAATTAGAAGCATCTAGCTTTGACTAAAAGCTGCTGGAGGTTGGTGGTTAGCAGCCATTTTGCAATCGAGTTCCGTTCCCAGCCATCTTGTGGCTTCGGTGAGATGAAATAGTAGAAATAGTAGAAAAGCACCAAAAAGAGGAACAAAGCTAGGCAATTCTGACCTCGGTGAGAGAACCAATCAAAAACCCCACATTGCGCTTCATGGCCCGTGCACTTCACCTTGATTCACCTTGGATCCACTTTAGGTCTAGCTACGTCTCAGCCGCCCACCGCCAGCCTCTTTTTTCCGTGGATTTTCCCCCTTCCCCCTTCTTCCCACCCCCAGCCCAGCCCAGCCCAGCCGTCCAGCCCCAGCTCAGTAATAGTCACTCACAGCTGTTTGCCGGTGCTTATTGCTTGTGCTAGGCTGATTGCCGGTGCTGCTCATTTGCTCCCCACAGCAACCGCCCGACAACCATCACCATCCTCCTTCACCACACACACACACATCACAATCCGTGCGGCAAACAAAGGCGTCGAAGCGTCACGATAGGAGCCTTTGCTCTCCTCCCCCCTTTCTCCCGCCACCTCTACCTCTACATCATTTCGACCGGTGCTTGTTATCCTCTGCAATATCCTCCGCTCGCTCAATCAATCCCCTCCGACTGTTTCCATCGCTGACGTGGTGCTGCGGTCAACGCGACTTGTCTCCGCACCTGCACTCGCTCTTGTTCACGTTGGCTCGATATCTACTCTTCGGTCGCAGATTCGCATATTATTACATACTGTTACGAATACAATTCGTCGATACCCTTACTTCCACGACCTGAACGATACCTCTGATTCGTCTGTTCCTGTTCATTACGATCCAATATGGCTGCCGACTCCGACGCTGCTGCCCAGCAGCCCAACGGCACCCCGACCGACAACCGGTCTGTCGTTGACGAGCCCACGACTCCCCAGGAGAACGATGTCCTCGCATTAAATTCGTCACAAGTGACCCTGCCGTCAACTGAAGTCCCCGCGTCCCCAATCGACCCCAATCAATCTTTCAAGACCGAAGTCAACGACGACCGGATGAGCTCCGCCGCTGTCATTCCCTCTTCCTTAACCCCGCCTCCCTCGTCACAGGTAGTTGCACACACCGGTCATGGTGCTCTGCAAGCTACTTATGGCGGTTCACAACGTTCTGCACTCTTCTCGCCGCCTGCTACCGTCCTAAACACAACAGTCCGTAGAGATGGCGGTCTTGGGTCGGAATACTTGCCTCCAGCACCCCAGCAGGTTCTTGAAGCGACAGCAGATGAATTGCGGGCCATGATGCAGACATGCATCGACGAGCATGCCAAGTTGAAGATGGAGGCTGCACACCACAAGCTACAATACAATCTGCTTAGTCTCCAAGCCGACGAAGATGCCAAGAGAGCTGCCGTCGAGCACGAGATGACCCGCCGAGAGATTGAGGCCCTTAGGACGGCAGAGTTTTCGCGGCAGGCTGTCCGGGAGCTGAGCGCCGCCTCTGAATCGGCCCAGATCAAGTATCTCCAGATGAAGATGAGCTACGAGGAGGCCATGGAGGAGAACGAGGCTCTGGCTCGGCGGGTGAAGATGGCCAAGAAAGTCATTTCACAAAAAGAAGAGGAGATTGTGACTCTGGCGGAGGAGCGAGACATGCTGCTCAACCGTATTCGAGAGAATCGGGAACACTTTCACATGCTCTGCAGTCCGGGCGGCATCTTTCACGGTGCCATGACGCCCAAGCAGCAATCACATCACCACCCGACCGTCTCAACTCCGCAGCAGGCTCACCGAGCGACTCCCAAGCAGACCCCGCGATCCGCTAATCGCGATGCACGGGTCGACCGGGATCATGGCCCCGAGCCCATTGCGGCTCTGCTGCAGGCTCTCAGCCAGGACAACAACAGCGCGCCGACTACGCCAACTAAGTTGGTCAGAC
Organism: Colletotrichum truncatum; assembly: GCF_014235925.2. Classification (NCBI taxonomy): domain Eukaryota; kingdom Fungi; phylum Ascomycota; class Sordariomycetes; order Glomerellales; family Glomerellaceae; genus Colletotrichum; species Colletotrichum truncatum. The sequence continues at coordinate 577,377 of NW_027222404.1, read as the reverse complement.
CCGCCCCTCGCATGCCTCCCAAGCACACCCGAAACACGCAATCGCTATCGTCCCTACCTACAACGCCGCTCTCTCGACCCCACCGTCACGAGCAGTCTGGTCTTTTGCCGTCGGTGAATCTTGTTCCCCAGAGCGAGCCCCGGCACAGGTACAGCAGCAGCATCCATGTTGTTCCCGGCACCCCTCCGCCACCACCGCCACCTGTACGAGAGCCTACCCACAAGAGCCGTGAGAGCACCATTTCAGCCGACGACAACGAGGAGCTGGCTCGCCAGGCCCTCGAATCAGTGGCAAAGTCTGCATCATTCTTGTCTCAAGCATCGCGCACGAGCTCCCGCGGGTCTCGTCGACCTCTACCTGGAGGTGGCGGCGAGGGGGAGGAAGAGGAAGTGTACGAGAGCCAGGCCAGCCAGGCGGCCTCTGAGATGCTACGTCGCGACCCCCGCGAGAGCTTCGAGGTTGCGTCTTCGGTGGGCTCACGCGACGTCACCCCGGCGCCGGCGGAGAAGAGCGCCCGACTTCACGCGAAGCTCTTCCCAGGCATCGCCAAGGGTCACGCAACACCAGACAAGCGCAAGTTCAGCGGCGGAGCATCAAACGCACAGGAAGCGCTGTCGAACATTGCCAGCCAGTCGAAGCGGATGCGCATGAACGGACCAGTGGAGGAGAATCCCAAAGTCGGGCTCGGGATTCAGTACGGTTACAGTTAAGGGCCGAACGGTTGGCTTTGCTGTCACAGCCGCCTGTCAAGTTTGTCCCAGTCCAGCATGGCCGTGGCCGCGGAAAGGCGCGGACGCGGGATGGTTCATCCCATCCGGTGGCTGGGAAATAGAAAAGGCGATGAACATGGGGGGAACCCGCCCCCCAATTTGAAAGTGAAGCGGTGTGTGGGGATAGAACGGCGGCTGCAGCGTTGGACCGCAATTGCAGGGCATTTCTGACGTGGCAATCTGCACATTTTATGGATACGGAAAGAGAAAAATTGCATTCGAAAATGATACCACCGACTCTGGACCTCGAGGTTCATTGTGGTTTTAGGGAGGAAACAGGCATATGAAGAGAATAACAAATTTGTACAATACAGAGAAGAGGGGAGGTACACCCCTCTGTCAAACTTTTAATGAGAAAGCATGGGATGAGGAATTTTTATGACGATTTTATTGAAAAAGAAAGTGTTGGATTTATTGCAAAAAAGGGACCCCCCGAAAGGAGGCACAGATCGCCACCTTGAACAGGGGATTCATTCTTAAACTGGGACGGCATAACCGAGAGAGGCAGATGGTTGAAAGGAGCAGGGGTCGTAGTTTGAATCTACATGCTCCGTACTGGTAGTACGCATGTAGGGCACTTCTGCGGCCTACTTGGAGAGGTAAAGCTCAACATCACACTTATCTAGGTGCCCCTATCTAGGCAGACTATGTGATACGAAAGCGATCCAGAAGGGAAAGTCGCTGCAGAATGGGAATCCACACACATGCATACCAATGTACAGAACACGCACACACACGCAGAAGACAGACCCCCTTTGCGCCATTCTGGCGCCCAACCGCTATTCCGTTTTCTCCCATCTTGTCTCTCGGCCTGTACGTAGTAGCAGTAGTAGTAGTCTGGCACTCTGGGTCCCCTGCCCCTCCTTTTTGGCCTGCCCCTCATGGTTCGTTCGCAAGCAACCTTGAAAAATTGAAGATCGAATGTCTCCCGTCCGTGCCCAGTGGAATGTTGCACGTCTTGATGTTGCCGTGCCCAGGTCTTTTTCACCGAAGGTTAACTTGACCGCTGATCGGACGGTTAGTTTTCTAATAGTTTGTAGTGGTATATACTTGGGGTGTGTACGCCGGTTTGGGGTGGTAGAGAGGCGTCAAAATTTCGTCTCAACACTGGGAGATTTTTTAGTTCCGTCTGATTTTGTTACTATTACACATCTTTTCTGCATCATATATTACCTCGATTTTTGAAAAAAAAAGAAAAAAAAAGGGTAATATAAAACACCAAAAGTCAGTGCGAGGTTACGAAGTCGAGTAAATCTGCGTCACGATCTCTCTTTTCTCCGTTCTCTTTAATTTTCTTTATCTTTATTTTTTATTTATTCTTTTTTTTTTCTGCGCCTTTTTAGCTTCACCGCTTCGCTTCGCCCTTTTGCCTTCCCACACCCCGCGTGCCCAGCCCAGCAGACCGGCCAGGCCAGCCTACCCTTGTCTGCAAATCCTCCTAAAGTGTCCCTCATCCCAACCCACATATCCTCTCACTCACCAACCCTTTTCACGACTCACGACGAACAATACACATTACTCACTCACACACACACACACCAACTCACACACATACACGCACACACACACCACACCACGGACTGCAACAATGAGGGATCACCCAAGCAGCCCACGCCAAGGATCCCCCGGCCCGCAGGGACCAAGGAGATTATCTGACGAGCTGGGCGACTTCATGTCCTCCACGGACGACGACTACGAAGACGACGACTACAGCGCGAATGGAGGCCTCGAGACGCCAATGTCTTCCAGGAAAAGTTCGCAAAGCGACGGCTTCTTCGAGGAGGACGACGAAGAGGAGGAGGAGGAAGAATTCCCCCCGTTTAAACCCCCGCCCATAACCACCACCACCACCATCATCACAGAAAGAAAAGTAGCAAGGATAGATTATGCCACGGACTATGACACAGATAGCAGACCCATGACGGCGACGAGTCCGCCGCCGTTCCGCCGCTCTTCGACGTGTCCCGTCATCACCCCCGACTTCCTCTCCAGCGCCGCCGACGAGGTCGTAAGAATCATGCCCGAGCAGGCGGATTTCATGAAGCGCATGGTCGAGGGCTGGCGCGAGATCCAGCGCCGGTCATCGGTTAGCGTCATGGCCGCCGCGCCGTCCCCGCTTTCCCTGAGCGCCAGTCCCTCCGGACCCGGCGGCACCACCACCACCACCACCAAAAGGCCGCATACTGCCCCGAGTCCCATGTTCCCGCCGGCCATGAACTTTTCGTCTTTCCCCAGGACCGTGCCGGAGGCGTTGGAGGAAGAGCAGCCCGCGAGCTCGACAGAGTCCGAGGCGAGTTTTATCGTCGCTCCTGTGCCTAGGCCGGAGAGGGTCGAAAGTACCATTGACGAGTTGAGGGTGTTTGCGAAGCAGTCTGCCGAGGCTGCCATCGCGGCGTCCCCTGGGAGCTGGGAAGAGCAGGATGCAAAGTTTGCCGTTGTCGAGAGGTGCATAGACACCATCGGACGGGTGTACGACCGCAAACCCGAGAGGGGGAGGCGGCGGAGGAAGCTGGGGATGAAGTGCGTCGGGGCGCTGGTGAAGATTTGCGAAATGTTTGCGAGCGAGGGGCCGGACGGCGGCTCGTACCGCTTCGAGTCGAATTTTTCTCTCGACGAGACGGAGCGAGAGGAGGAGGACAACGGGAGCGGGAGCGGGAGCGAGATTGAGACGGACGGCGGCGAGAGCGAGCCGGAGGATTACGCCGACGATGAGGCCGAGTACGAGCTCGAGGAGAAGTCGGCGGGGCTTGTCGCGAGGGCATGGCGGCGCAAGGGCCGTCGTGACCTTAAGCCCATCGAATCCGGGTTTTTCCTCGGCGGCGACTTGTCGAATGTCGAAACGGATAAAAAGTCGATGCCGCTGCCGCCGCCGCCGCCGTCTCCCACCAAGGACCCCTTTGACGAACGCCGCCACACCGATTTGGTGGAGCAGGCGCGCGCCGAGCTCGACACCCTTTTCGCCGCGGCCGCCGAGGCCGATACGCCCTTCGAGGAGCGGCATTCCCGCGTCGTGTACGCCGTGGAAGCTTACCTCGGCCGCTTATCGGAGATGGAGGCGTCTCACGACCGGGAATTCAAGTGGCACGCCGAGCTGAAGGCGTTCCACGTCGCAATGGGCTCGCGGAATATGCTCGGCTCCGAGCCGGGGACCGCCATGGCGCTCGTCGCCAGTTTATTTTTCTGTTTCACGCCCATTGCCACGGTGTTGTGGTACGTCACGGAGCCGACGACGACGTGGATGCTGTGGAGGATACTGATTCCCATCGGATGTTATTTCCTGCTCCTCGCCGGGTTCTACATCGACCAGAAGGAGGCGAGGGATGCGTTGTACGAGGAGCATTTGCCGGTGGAGGCGAGGGAGATGAGGGGCCGTCACAAGCGGGAGAAGGAGCTCTTGCAGGCTGCGCACGAGAGGGCTGTCCAGAAGGTTTATTCGCCTGATTCGTGATGAGGTGTTGAGCCGTCTCCTGTTGGCGACCTATAGCAGACGAATCAGACGATTAAGATGGGCGATTTCCAGCAAGGGACACAGTATGACGAAACGAATAGCAACGACTGTAACGATTACAATCACTACCAAAGGAAGAGGGCGAAATAAGGTGACCTCTTGGGCTCGGGATCCGATCATGGACGACACCGAGAGGTCAGCGTTCAAAGCTGTACGAAATGACGTTAAAATTGCGACGAACAAGAAACATGGTCTGAATAAATGACAGACACAACATATGCATATATTCCTTCCAACTGCAGAAAAGGCTGCAAGATGGAGGTCTTATTAGGTCACGACCGACCTGAGATTTAGGGAGACGTTGGGGGTTTTACTCAGCGCTCTGTACAATGCTCTCACCATCCCCTTTTGTATATAAACATTTCAAAGTAAACAGAATATATCCACACTTCCTAAAGTCTTGTCTTGGATTGTTATCCGTCAGCCGAATGACTTACTCGGAGTATTGATCTGATCTGTAGACCACCAAACTCCTAGAGGGATGCCCTGCCAGTAGTTTTCTGCTGAAAGGCCCCTGGAAGCTGGAAACCAGGGTATAGCTTCTGCATGTGCGCCAAGGAGTCCTGTATAATGTCGTAATCGAAGTGGAAGTCGTAGAACTCTTCCGGCTTGGCTGAACTAATGTCAGAATGGCTCACAAAAATGAAGGTCCTGCACTCACTGGGAATCCTCTCCACTGGCTGGACAAACTCTGACGCCGCTTCCTTGATCTTCTCCGCTTCGTCCTGTGCTGCGTTGCTGAAGATCGTGACCGCGCTGGCTCTGTTCCTCCGGATGGTTTCAAACACCTCGAGCCGCTCAGGGACATCTGCCAGCGAGGCGATATTTGAGAAGCACACGCCGAGAGCGACACCGTCTTCGATCGCTTGCGCGCCACCTTGGCCTTGGTCTACATCATGTCAGCTTCGTCTAAGTTGAAGTGGTTTCTGTCGTGAACTTACGTGGAAGCATCGGATGAGCGGCATCTCCGATGAGAATCATTCTCCCCTTCCGCCACGTAGGAATAGGGGCACGGTAAAGCAAGGGCCACTGCTTCACCTCGGTTGCTTTTCTACTCGCCGTCAGTGTACTGTGCTTTGCCTGCGTTATTGATGACTTACTGCAAGACTGCAATGACGCTAGGGTGAAAGTCGGAGAACCTCTCAACGAGATGAGATTTGTCCACTGAGCTATGCCAATCTGTTGACAGTTAGTCACGTACGCTATAAACCAACGCAAGATGTCGAACTCGAGGCAATCTACACACCTTCTTTCGTCGATGTACCGACTTCACTGTGGAAAATCGCAATGCAGTTAAGCACCTCACCGCTGAGAACCGTTAGCCGAGAAGCGTCGAGAACGCGGCTCTACAAACTTTCGACAAGGATATGTGACTACCCGCTTCCCATTTCCAAGAAACATTCGGACGCTCCCGCTCGCATCATCAAAAAGCTGGCCCGCGACAGGATCAGAGAGAACCTCTTCCATCGGTAGCAGGAAGCGGTAACAGAAGTTGTCCTGCCCAGCTGGGATTGCCGGGTTCGGCGAGCCCAGGACGGCTTCTACGCCGCCGCTATGGATGCCATCTGCCACCACGACAAGGTCTGCAGAGACGATAGTACCATCGGCGAGAGTTACCGAAGCATTTTCGGGATCCTGCACGATCAGTGTTCCGTCTCAAGCGCTCGAAGATACAACTTACATAGCTCGTCACCTCACTTCTCAACTTCACCGTCAACGGCGGGCCCCCTTCAGCCGCTGTCGCCATGCGCTTAAGCTCCTGATGCAAGTCGACTCGATGCGCAAAGTACCAAGGCGACCCATACCTATCCGCGACAGACCCCAGATCAAGGCTATGGATCAAATCCAAAGTATCGCCACGGACGCGTTTGCTGCCCCTCGCCCTCACGAACTTTGCCCGCGCGGGATCCATGCCAAGCGCAATCAGCGGGCGGGACGCGTTCGTCTGAACATTGATGGCGGCGCCGATTTCGTTGTTCAGTGCCGACTTTTCGTAAATTGTGACTTGATGGCCTGCGCGGCGGAGGGAGATGGCGGCTGTCAAGCCGGCTATGCCGCCACCGACGATGGCGATGTCGAGCATTTTGTGAACTACAGCTCTTTTATTCGTGTCCTTTGGTAAAAAGTCGACTTGGGAAACCGCGAAATGGTTCTTCGAGATACTGACTGTCGAGTGATTGCAGGCCAAGGCCAAGGAGAGGGGTAGAGACGCGCTCGGGACGGACGGACCCTCAACTATATCATGAGGAAATTTGGGCACAACATATCAGTTCTTATTCGGTAATGGTGCTGCATGGCCGGCCTGTCCTGCGGCCTAACGATTCAGATCAACGGGGAGACGCAGGTTACTAGGCCAGCCACATGCATCAGCACCTATTGAGCGATACCACGATCCAATGAGATGCAATTACAAAGATGGATTTCCCCGGCGGCGTTTTTCAGGTTGGCTGGTCTTCCATAGTCAGACACTTCAAAAGGCTTGTTTTCCGTTCAGCTCATTGCCCCCCTTTTGTTTATTATTGGGTGCGAGTTGAGCCAAAAGTGCGGAGGTGGGCTCTAAGCTGACCTGCATCGGACCGGACCGATCATGGGGAAGTCCCGTTTGGACCCCTTATTAGTCTATCATTAGCGATGAGCATCCCCAGAAGCAAAACATCTCATTGGAGCATGCGCACAATGCATGCTGGCTTAGGGACACTTGGAAATCCTTTGTCCCCCCCAAACCTTTATTGCTCGCCAGAGGGTGTTCCCCTGTCTCTGATGTCCAGCGTGGTAAGGGGACTTTACCATCCAAACTGGTAAGAAAGTTAATTGATTGGTCTTTTGCCAAGATATTTCTTCCATCTCTGTATTTCAAAAACAGAAGACCAAAGCCATGGACCCTGAGGAGCGAGTGCAGATTAAAGCAGCTAGTTCTAATGTAGTGACATTCGGTCGCCAGGCCTTGGGGAAGATGAGTGCTGCTTTAGCAGTGCCCCCACGACCAGACAAAGGCCTTCTGGCGGCCAAAAAACATGGATTTTTCAACATGGAGGTATTGGATTTACAAAACATCCTCCAAATAACGGTTGCCGTTTATTACAGATGAAACATGGTCCGATGAACACCCTGGACTCTCGGTTTCTTTCAGTAAGCTCTGGTCTTTAGCTACTGGCCATCAATTGGTGCTAGGCCTTTTCTCAACTTTTCCCCTGTCTCTTGACTTGAAACTGACCTCGTTGTTCGATACTGATTAACGCACAGTCGTGTCACCCAGGCTGGTACGTTGAGCAACCGGCCGGAACAATTGGGGCCGCCACCCATCATCGCACCAATAAGATCTATTTCCTCAATAACTTCATTTTATAATGCAAAGAAATTGAAGGAGGATACTCATTCCCTTGCATTAAAGCGACATGCAGATGTGGTTAGCTGTCGGGTCCTTTGGTGGTCGGGAGAACATTGAATGCGGTATTTTCCAAATGACAACGTCCCACAAAGTTAATCTCAAAGACTTCATTTCTCAACCGTCGGGGGACAACTTCGTCCGAAATCAAGGGTCCGAGTGCCAATTTTGGAGCCAATTGGCCCTCAAGTCTGAACCTCAAAGCTAGTATTGCCTGCATCCAGCGTATGAGCAGAATTTCTAGGCATAGTCTCCTGGCCAATGAGGCGAAGAAAGGCTCCCTTCATAGCAAGAGGAGAATGGTAAAAAAAAAAAAAAAAAAAAAAGAATAGAAAAAAAAAAAACAGATCTGCAGCACGGGAATCGATACTCCGATTGAGAGGATCGCCCTCCTCCTAACCCCGTGCTGGCGCTAGAATGCGAAGATAGAGAAGGCTCATCAATATTTATTGACCTCGGCGTCGCTTTCGGGGTGTGACACCATCTAATAACCCGTCAATGTGGCACAAATTTGCAGTCCATCCGCTTATGGCCTGGAATAAATGATCTGCGATTGATCTACTCAGCCAAGCCGACTAGGTCGCAAATTATCAGCCCAGCATCGCCCAGAATTGCCTAATGGTCGCTTCTGGGGTAGTATAGAAAGATTTAACTCATCAGTCCGAACGGCCATGAACCCCGCGAACTATGTAATCCGCGATTGGCCATTCGCTGCTTAGAGAGACATGTCGACTGGGGCCATTGGTCGAGGTGTCTCGTCGGGACGTAACGGCCAATCCAAAGCGAGACCGAACCCGAGACCGACAACCCCATATCGTGGCACTGCGGGAGGAGCACTGACGGTGGGTGCAAGCATGGCAATTGTCGCTTTCGTGGTCTGCCCGCGCATCTAATGAAACGCAACGGGTGGAGTTATAGCCCGTGGCAGTGTAATACCTCAGAAGCAATGTAGGCGGGGAAGACTGGGCTCAAGGCGCTCATGTCCAATACGCGCAAAGAGAGAGGCGTATTTCGGAAACCTGTACTAAGCCGAGGATCAAGAACAAGGAACCCACAGAAAGATGCCTCCTCTTAGACATGGGAGGGACGTTCGTCCTGCTCGCTTTCGTCTGAAAGTAGAGGAAATAAAACCAGCACGATGGAACGCCCTGACAAAAGATGAAAAGCTGAAGCCTCAAGCCTCGATCAAGAACCGCCTCTTTTTCACTCTATCTCTTGCATCGAAACTAAACGCATAATGGCGCTGTTCGCCTTCGGTTTGGTCAACACAATTGGCCTCATTGGCGGCCTTGTACGGTTTCCCCTTTGCTTAACATTCGCATCAACTTGAGGTGCTTAATCTAACAAAACGTTCTACTAGGTTTTTGCCTATACCTTTGGCTACCTCTTCTACAACCTTTACCTTCACCCACTCCGAAAGTATCCCGGCCCACTATGGATGCGCGCCACTCGAATCCCGTTTTGCTATCAGCTGCTCACTGGAACCTTGCCCTATGACATGCTCGACTTGCACAACAGGTACGGCCCCGTAGTACGCATCGCCCCCGACGAGCTCGCGTTCCACGATTCTCGAGCATGGAAGGACATCATGGGCCACCGCTCTCAAGGCGGCGCAGAGATGGACAAGTCCCAAAAGTTCTACCGTGCCGTACCCGGAGCTCCATCCGACATTGTCAATGCTCCCCGCGAGGAGCACTCCACTCTCCGCCGTTCGCTTGCACACGGATTCAGCGAGCGCAGCATGCGCGACCAGGAACCCATCATCAAGAAGTATATTGACCTCCTCTTTCAACGACTTCATGAGCATGGAGACAACGGCGCGAAGCCCCTCGATTTGGCCGCCTGGTACAACTACACCACCTTCGATGTTATCGGCGATTTGGCCTTTGGCGAGCCCTTTGGCTGTCTTGATGGTTCGGACTATCATCCTTGGGTGAAGGCCATTTTTCAGATGGCGCGTCTCGGTACCGTACTTCAACTGGCTACTCACTACCCCTTCATTGGGAAGTTGATGATGGCCATGGTTCCTGCAAAGGCCATTCGTGAACGCCAAGTTCACGAGGATTTCACCAAGGCCAAACTGCAGCGCCGTATGGAACTGGGCCAGGACAGACCTGATCTGATCGAGGGTTTTCTGAAGAAGAAGGATGACTGGGTAGGTCATGATGATGCTGTTGGGATCTCATTGATGCTAACACCAGTAACAGAACATGACCTTTGACAAGTTGAAGGCCAATGCAAGCATTCTCATCATTGGTGGATCCGAGACAACTGCAACTCTTCTCTCTGGCGTAACTTACTTCCTCTTGATGAACCCCGAGGCTCTTCGAAAACTCACCGAAGAAGTCCGCTCTACGTTCAAAAATGAGAGCGAGATTGACTTCGTCTCTGTGAATAACTTGCCCTACCTTCTTGCTTGCTTGGAAGAGGCGCTTCGAATGTACCCTCCCGTCCCCATCGGTCTGCCTCGCATCGTCCCGGCAGGAGGCGCAACTATTGCGGACAACTATGTCCCCGAGGGCGTAAGTGCCTAGAAGAACGGTGTTTGAGATTATTATGCTAACTCTTGAAAACAGACCACTGTGTCCGTCTACCAATGGGCCATGTACTATTCCGAGAAGAACTTCAAGGATCCTAAGAACTACCACCCTGAGAGATGGCTGGGAGACCCCAAGTTCGCCAGCGACAACAAAGACGCCTTCCAGCCCTTCCACCTTGGACCTCGTAACTGCATTGGAAGAAAGTGAGTGAATCCCTACGTCGCACCTCATGATTTTGCCAACCAACTCGTGTTTACGGTCACTAACACCATTCTCAGCTTGGCCTATGTTGAAATGCGCACGATTCTCACCCGCATGTTGTGGAACTTTGACATGAAGATTGCAGATGACAGCACCAACTGGGTTGGCCGACAAAAGATTTACCTGCTATGGGAGAAGGGGCCTCTCAACGTTTATTTAACCCCGGTTCAGCGTTCTTAAGTATTCACTTGCAAATAATCATGTTTGCATCCTTGAGAGCATGGCTCAGCAAGTGTGCCACCATTATAGTTTCATTTTCTTTGTAAGGTATCCAATCGGCGAATGCATTACGGGTGGGGTGGACGGTAACATTTGGCGGTGATAATGGTTCTGATTGATGGGCATCATCTCAAAGTGCCTGCTTTGTCGCTTTGCTACGGGGTTCTGAAGCATAGGTAGTACACATAGAAAGAAGTATAGTCCCAAACTTTGATTGAATCTAACAAATAGTTTTACACAATAAATGTTTTTTTGCGTTGGTTACATGTGGTACAGGCATGAAGAGTAAGAGGTTCTAGAGTCACATATCAAGGAAACCTTCACGGTATCGGCTTAAAGTACGACCAATTACTGGTTTTCAACATTCCAGCCACCGTGTTCTACTGATCTACGCAGGTTAGTCTGCGCATAGGGTGTATCGCACGGCCAGGATGACACGGTTATTGCGCCACAGTAGTCTTCACAAGGGGGAACAGGAAGAAACGCGTGACTGTTTGCAGATTCTGCTGATTAGTAAATGTCACTGGGAGGCAGCGTCCGCGGTCATTGAAAGAAGACTAGATGGCAAACCCTCAGTCGTCAAAGTGTGTATTTGACACCCCACTGAAGCACCTACTGACCCCAATTCATCAAACTCTTTTGGGATCTCCAAAGGCATCTAGACTAGGCTCTATAAAAGCATATCGACACCCTAAAAACTTAGACATCATCCCTGTTTTCTTTGCCGAGTGAAAAAATGGGATATTTGCAACCAGTCTATCATCAGAGGAGCAGCCACCCCTTTTGAGTTACCACTTGCAATTCTTCCAACCCGAAGATTGGCTGACTTGTATGTTGGTGGTATAAACCTTTCTTTTAATTGCTTATGGTCCCAAATGTGCCTAAATTGGCGTTGATCTATATCGGGAAGGAAGGAAGTCATAGTTTTAACACAAAACCGGAAAAACTGCCAGCCATTCTGGATTAACGATAATGGACAAGTTGAAACAACGAAATAAAGAAGCATGGAAACAACCATCTAATTATTCTGTGTACTTTGGCAGACTACTAAAACGGTTATGAATGCCAATCTTTGTGACTTTGTATAAAAGATGAAGTCATTGTAGCCCATAAACATGCACAAAAAGAAAAACATATAATACTAGGTGCTCGCTGGTTGTTACCGACCTAGCTGCTAATACAGCCCCTATATTCTTCGTTTTTGGGTTGAAGGCGACTAGTGACTCCTGCTTTTGGTAAATTAAAATTGTAGCCCCTGCTGAAGATCTACCTTGGAAGGGAAGACTATTCGACTGAATTAAACTGTTTGGAACGGAAGGCTTACTAATTAGAAGGCAACACCCTTTCTGTTTAAGTTGTATATCGAGTTATGTATAGTTCATAAGACGTACCTAGGAGTTGACGTAGTGCTTTCCTAGAACCTACTTAGCTAGCGACAGTTGCTCTAGGTTATGTTTATGTGATATCGAGTAGTTATAGTTCGGCTTGAGCTATTACTGGCTACTGTGAGTAACGGGGAGTTAGCCCTGAGTAGCCCTGAGTAGCCCTGAGTGGTGGGTAAGTAGTAGCCGAAGAAGCTAGAGTAGACCTGAGTATGTTAGACATACACCTGAGCTCTAGGTGACCGGCTAAGCTTAAGTTGAGCAGCCAGAGAATCCTGTATAGAGATGAGGTCTAGCTGTGGCTAACAACTCGGCTAAAACTGCTCTACTTCACAGGGCTGGGAGAAGCTAAAAGACCTACTTCTATATGTTTAACATCAATTTATTGCTGTTACTGTTACAGCTTATCCTTGCATCTAATTCTTCACCTTGATTTTGGAGTGTATTAGGCTCTAATTGGCTTGTGGGCCCTAGATAAGCTATACGTTGTTGATGGCGTAAACGACCTAAAACTTAGGTGCTAACCTCCCTACTGCATGTAACGACTGTGCAACTACAGCTGATACCGCCATTAATTTCAAATGCACATGCAACTTTACTATATACCTGTTTAGGCAGATGGGGGGGATGCCGAGTGCTCACTCTCTCACATTTTTGTCTACGGGAGAATAGTCACGGTTTTCCAACTGATAAGGTTGTACATATTGACTATAACTTGGGACCAAGACTAAGAGTACTCGGGGTTGCCCACAAACGCGACAGATGTGCAGTCGCATTGCGAATAGCGGTAACCAAGCTCGTACCGCCTAGCTACTATTGGAACGGAGACCCGTAAGTAAACACCTTGGATGTAAAGAGTCCAGCCATGACTCTAGTTGTTGAAACTGTGGTCAGAGCGGAAAGACCCGAGTAGTATGACAACTCTAAGGGCAGCCAATACCCCAGCCTCCCGTGATTTTCTTGCTGGTAGGATCAACCCAAGGACGGCAGCAGGAGGCTTTCTGCAAAGCAGATTAGTTACTATAACGTCGTAGATATAGTTATTCATAGTAAACTTACACAGTTATCCTTGACGATTTGGGGGCAGTAGTTGGTGTCCCTCTGGCACATCCCGACACCGCTGTGTCTCCTACAAGCAGATACGCTTGTCCAACAGCAGTCTTTGGTTAAGCGATTACCACCGGCTTGACACTAGAAAGGGATTGGCGTTAACATTAAAGGTTTCAAGGTATTGGGCGGACCATTTACTTACATTATAACCAGTCCCTTCCTGCCTTGATTCGATTTCAATGTCTCTTTGCTCGATTTCGCCATTCCTGGCCTCGAGTCCGGCAGCAAAAGCTGTGGCAAAAGCTCCGGCAAGAAGTACGATTGAGGCCTTCATGGTGATGATGAGGTAAGTTTGTTGAAGTAGTTTCTGAAGAAGTGTATGTGCTTGTGTGTGCGTGGGTAAGATGGTGAAGTAAGAGTATGACGAGAAATGGGCACAACCCATTGACTCTATATACTTGGTTTCTGGTCATAGGAGAAAGATGATACTACGCCTTTACCCGCAGGGCTTTGAAAATATCATGGGTTGCCCCATCCGACTCGTGAAGATGAACTGCAATCGTCAGTGCTTCGCCGATCCATAGCATCGCCAAGCTCGGACGGAGACATTCGAGAATATATTACACGGCGTGTGGGCTGAAGAGGTTATACGTGCAATTAGTGACTTCTGACTCGGATTTTCCTGCCGCCGGCACCTTGGAACAGAACTCAACTTCCACCAGACTTATTAGGCACCTCTAACATTACACATACAGAGTTTATTACGCCCTGTCTAAGCCATAAAGAGCTCTTGTATCTATGCTATATTATTCCTCTATCAGTAGGCAACAACAATAAAAGCTTGGCTTCATTCGAATTCAAACTTTCTTTTTCTTCTCGCACAGACAGACCCCTGCCTTCTTGGCACGAACACAGCCCGATTTGGCAGTGTTATACCAATCGACCTAGTGGCCCTGCTGATATGCCTTCGCCCCACCTGATCCAAGTACCCGGAAGATCATTTATGTACAGCATTAATGAGCTCCCCAAGCACTGCTGCGGTTGTATCGATTGCTTATAGCCTGTCTATTTACATTACAATTTTCAGAGTTTCTACGGTCCCCTACATTTTCTACAGTTCTCTACAGGGGCCAGCGAAAAGGACTTCATCCTTAATCTCAACTCTGTGCAACTCTCTGATGTCTTTCCGCACTACCACGTCTACAATATCGATATGTAAATCAAACAAAATAGCTGCACTATGTAAGCATTAAAAGCCTTACACGCTCGTGTGGAGAGAGATCAGAGAGTGGTGACTAGAATGAATGGCTTTTTACTGACAGTTACAGGACGTCGCTAAACGATAGTTATCTCTTACTGGGAGTGCATCTACTGTAATTAAGTTTTAGAATATTGAATACTAAGATGCTTTACGGAATGAAGTATCATTTAGACTGCAACACGAAGTTGACGCACTAGAGTACCAAACAGGAATCGCTTATTAACGGTTCAATCCGCGAAATGATAATGTACTCGACATTATCACATCGAGGGCCTATTGGCAACAGGTACATACCCTTGAGAGGAACTAACTACTCAGGAGATAGCCTAGACGCCTTCTAGTCAACCAAAAAGCCTATATTATGGATACTTCTATTGTCTATCCCATCGACCGTCACGAGACGCTATTTTCGCCAAGCCTCAAATTGTCACTTGTGAAGCCGCTTTTCCCCCGCGGCACATTCAGTACAAAGGCAGTAAGTCGTCTTCTCCATATTGTTCTTAGCATACAGACATGACATTAATGTACCGACAGCGATTACTAGTACGTCTAAACACTCAAATTTTACCAAGATTTAATGTATTCGAAATGGAATTATATAAGCTAACAAACCTATCATGTGTAGGAATCTTGATTGGCTTTACCCCTCCTTGGCAAAAATGGCATCTTGTGATGGTCGATGGGGAAGAGGTACCAGCAATCAGCCGAGTTGCAAAGCACTACTCCACAATGTAGGCACCCTGACCTCGTCTTCTCTCTTTGGTCTCGCCTAGTGCTCTTTTCTGTTGAGTACAAGCCACACAAGCTGAAGGACTTTTTCGCCTGTCCCTTACATGCTGTTCTGACGGAATAAAACTATTCCTTTTATCTAGTGGCCGTTATGGCCGACCGTATTTCCTTCCATTACTTAATTGCCCAAAGTGTTGAATTAATTAGGTTATCTACCTACGTTATATAAAGGGTGCGAACAGATTCTACGTTAGTCATCTGTTAGGGAACCTGGCCCGGCTATTTCTTACAAAGGGGTATGGCATGTTTACAGAGCTAGATTTAGATTACCAGCTACAGTTAGTTGCTGGCGGTGATGATTACTAAAAAAAAATAAGAGAGAGAGAAAAGAGGCCGTAGGAAGTTGTTTCAGGCGGAAGTGTCTCTACCTGCACAAGCATCTAATTCTAATCATTGCTGTCAGCTTTTAGCTTCAAGCTGACCAGCCCAGTTTCCACTCTGATAATCCTAGTCAGATAATCTAAATGTGCTGTTCTTTGAAATCTAATCCCGGCGTTAACGACACAGGAACCAATTTTATCTCTATTGTGCACGGGCCTTGCTGACACTGACCCACTTAGTGCCCTGCCCTGTTACTGATTCTAGTCCAAAGGGCTGCAAATGGCGATCTTAATATATTATCTTAATATATTTGGCAGATCTCCCTCTGTCACCTGTGACTCGGTCACGATTGTCAACACCTCACTCATCGGTGAGTGGCACCCGCACGCTACAATGCCAAGACTGCATAATGCCGAGATTGGAGTGATGAAAGTCAAGCCTCGCTAGATCTGCCATCTACTGCCATGTGGGTAAACCCACTATATTTGTATAGATATGATAGTGCGATTCATGTATGTTGTGGCTGTGATTATATAGTCGCTACTGATCTGCCTCCCACTTGGAAGCTCATGGCTTTTGGGGTAATGTACGTGACAAATACCCAAAGCTGAGATTCTGGTAGCTTCCGGCCCTCGAAAAAGCAGGATGCGCTCAAGACAGATTTATCGTACTATTGGGTGGCCCTTAAATACTTAAAGAACTTGTTCCCTTATTTCTTGTGTACATTCTACACTTGGGGTCAGAAATACGTGTTTTTTCAGGCACTAAATGGCCAAGGTTATGATCCAAGATTTTCAAAGCTCATTAATCATTTACTACTGTTCCCTGCAGTTCTTTTCAGGCTCTTGCCCTGGAGGAGTTTAAAAATTATATCACCCAGAGTGGACACAATTTCGTATTTTGTATTGGCGAAGTGATTCATGGTTTAGAGCCTTTCTAGATATAAGAAGTCACCTAGAAAGATTAGACCTTTTGTATCTACTTATTATAAGTACTTAGTCCTCGAGCTAGCTGCTTTTTAAGAGGAAAATATGACTGCTAATTGAATAGCGGATGGAACTGTCATATAATGCTGCTGAGATTACGGCATATGTGATGTCGGCTGCTTAGAAATAAAGCGTGGGTCAATAGTTGTGGTAATACATAAGTGATGTTGAAGCTCCGGAGCTGTAAGCTGGTATGGTGGGAGGTGGGGATGGAGCGCGCTGTTGATAATCCGCCTATTTTTTCTCAATCGTCCAAGACTGAGCCAACTGGGATGTATGTCTACTGGAATCATCCAGATGGAGCGGAGGCGGTCTTTTTCATCCAGATGAGACCGCAAGAAGACAATCTTGCATGATTAATGTGTTCCGAGCAGTCACGGCAACCAACAGCGCATATATCACGCCATGACAGCCTGCCTATTGCCTGCTGCTTAAAAGACCAAACTCACTAAGCGTTGACTGGAGATACGTTGAGCGATGCTTAATATGCAGTCAATGGCGTGCTATGATCGGCGATGTTTTGATAAATACAAGAGAAGAACCAAGTGCATACCAGTTGCAGTTATTGAAAACGCGACACGTCCGTTCCAGGAAGGCGATGCTTTTTCAAGACATATCTCCTCCCTGTTTATTCAAACTTTCAAATCTGCAAACGATATGTGACCTTCTTCCCACGCGGGAGAATTGTTGGCTGGCTGGCTGGCTCCAAATTGGGGGGCAGGACTTGGGGGCTTTAACTCCAATGCGAGTGCTCACGCCGAACCATGCTTCGGAGCCAGAAGAGCCGCGCATTCCCTGGCAACGACAAAAACTGTCGTTCACCGCAAAAGGGAGATTGAGCAGATTATCCTGGAAGATAGCCACGCAAAGCCAGGATATCCACAAGCTCGAAGTGTGGACGCGAATCTCGATACTGGATGCGCACATAGTGAGATGTAAAGTGACCAGCTCCGCCGTCACTCATATGCGCACCTCCACAACATCGACAGAGCGGACTCCCATAGATACGAATGCGGCCAAAGCAGACAGGCGGCACAGCAAATCCGAAGTCAAAACTGGATGAAGAAAGACACCGCATGTGGGCAAGCAAGTGTCCTTGCGCGGACGTCAGGCGCGTTCTTTGTGAAAATGAGGGTACCGGCAGCTAGAGCAATGTTGAGAAGCCCAATCCGTTGCGCCCAGGCTTAGCCATCGAAGGCTCATATGATTACTCGCACAGTCTCCATCGCCGGTCCTACTCTCGTTTCTCAAAAGGCCATACGAGTACCATACGGTCTGCGGACCCCCACGACACACACTCCTCGGGAGATCTGTAGCAATGGCGTTAACCGAATGCAACAGAAACAACAATACGAGCCGTATCTATGTTCATGAGGGTCATCTTCTACAATGCCCTTGTTCCCAAAGTGTTCCACGTCTCTTTGTCGGCGGCCGAAGTCACTTCTGCTGTTGATGGCACCAGAGGGCGTGAGGTGTCATTGATCAATTTGATGGTGTGAGTTACGTCTGGATTCAGTTTGGCCGATCTGTGCATCAGTTTCAGCGTGATCATGACAAACTTGAGGATCTCTCTGAGGATGTCTATATATCGCGACCGATCTGGAGGATTGGCCGCGATATGGTCTATTTTCTTCACTTGCGTCTGTCAAAGTATCTGTGTTCGCTGTACTGTTCAATATGTATTGGAAATGAAGCTACTTAATCGTTTCTGCGCCTTGTCTGCATGCGCGTTGGGCCGAGGTTGTTGCATGATGTAGGTAACGTTCCACCCTCACTTCTCCGCCACCCCCACGTTGCGAATAACTATTTTTGGAACGTGCTGTGCTCTTGGAAGCCCCAGAGAGCCCTCCAACCGATTAGCTGCCGCTGGCTAGACCGACGTTGCAGTGGCCTTCATGACCTGCATGGAAGACGGTCTACCTATATCAGGTTTTCCCTCTTGACCCTCATCTTGAAAGTGGTCGTGGTAGTCGCCATAGGTACCTGTGATATATTTTTATCTCCGATTTCTTTCATCTGTTATGTACCTAGGTAGTAGACATCCTCTACTCCTATGTAAGGCAGTTCTACTATCTTCCTTACAGGAGGGTCTCTTTTGCGTATTTGGACCAGATATTGGCGTCACAATTCGAACAGTTCAAAGATAAAACGTATCACATCCCAAAAATGAATACATAAGTCCGTTGCTGAAATGAACCCCATCGGGAACTCTCCCGTCATGACATTGAGACATCGCTCGCAGAGCCATGAGAAATTTTGATTTAGCGCCAATAAGGACCACCTTCACCTATTATTACGTTACTGGTGGAAATTGCGAAAGGGGGTGAGGGAGGGAGAAGGGGGGGGCATTAACAAAAGACAGTGACTGAAAAAAGCAAACGCGGGAAAAGAGCGCCTACGCGTGGCATAAAGCTGCAGATGCATGCCAAGACGAGCAACACCTTCTTCGTCGAGTTTTACCACCCGCACACATTCTCGGCCCACCCTGGGTCTATCTTCATGCACCGAAATATGGTTCTAGTCGCTTTGCCCCGCCTGACGAGGGAAGAGAATATTGCTTAAGTACTCACCCTCTGTTGCAGTCACATACGATTAGTGCAACCACCTTGAATCATCTCCCCATTACGCTTACGGAGCATAGAGCCAACAGACCAATATGAAGATCAAGTTGCTTGGGAGTAAGATCAAATCTAAGCTTAGCAAGTTAGGCTCTGTCTCGCATCACAATTCACCCTCTTCAGATCCTATTCCTGAGGCTTCCACGCCCTTACAGACACCGATATCAACAGCAAGCCTGAAAGAGCGGCTGTGGAACCAAGCGTATGACGAGCTCAAGTCAAGCGAACTCGAAATAGTCGAAGCATACGAGAAACTCCTATCGGCCCAACTTTCGGAGGACCACCTCACCTCAACCGCTGTAGCTGACAACCAAATCAAGCCTACCTCGCAGGGAAGATGGCGCCAGATGGAGCGCCTTGTCGAGGCTGGGCTACAGAAGACGAGCAAAGATGCAGCTACGAAACAGAAGATTAGTGACATGATCTACATCATATCCCCGCTGAAGGAGGTAGTTGGGAAGGCTTTGCAGGCTGCTCCTCAAGCTGCCATCGCTTGGGTCGGCGTTTCCTTCGCTTTGGAGGTCAGATTACTCCTCAAAACTACAAAACTGAACATCCAAAAATATACTGACGCTCTGAAGATGCTCGCGAATCCAGTCGTCGAGCCGGGAATCAATCGCGATGGCATTGAATATGTTGTGTCGAGGATGAACTGGTACTGGAACTTGGTTGATCTCCTCCTCAAACCAAAGAATGCCAGCCCGGACCTTGAGGGACTACGTGCTCTGCTAAAAGGACATATAGTTGAGCTTTACAAAAATCTCTTGATTTACCAGATGAAGAGTATCTGCATCTACCACAGAAGTCGGCTTGCCATCCTCTTCAGAGATCTGATAAGGTTGGACGATTGGGCCGGCAAGATCGACGACATACAAACCGTTGAGGCCGCCGTGCGAAACGACTTAGAGCAGTACAACACTCAACAGATACTTCAACATCTCCAGTCAATAGAGGACAATGCAAAAGAACAGCTCAAGGAACTTCGGAGTATTCAGTCTGCCCTTCACCATCAGACAAAGCAAAACAATGAGATGCAACAGAGCCGAGAATTCAAGAAATGCTTGGCCGACCTGCGTGTCACCGATCCCCGCGACGACAAGAAGCGCATACAGGACATTAAGGGCGGTTTGCTCACTGACTCTTACGTCTGGGTGCTCGAGAACCTTAGTTTCTGTCAATGGCGTAACGACCAGAACCAGCGATTGCTTTGGGTTAAGGGCGACCCAGGCAAGGGTAAGACCATGCTGCTATGTGGTATTATCGATGAGCTTGAAGCAACATACCCTGAAGGGAGAATGCTGTCGTATTTCTTCTGTCAAGCCACCGATGATCGACTCAACACTGCGACTGCCGTTTTGCGCGGCCTGATCTTCATGCTTCTCGACCAAGAACCGTCCCTCATTTCATATACGAAGAGCAAGTACGACAAAAGCGGGAAGGCACTTTTTCAAGACGCGAATGCCTGGCAGGCGATGTCTGAGATCTTTACTAACATGCTCTGTGATTCGAAGCTGCAAGGCGTCTTCCTCCTCGTCGATGCATTGGATGAGTGCTCAGCGGGTCTTGAACAGCTGCTCCATCTAATAACGGAAACATCGAAATCAACAAGTGCTAAGTGGCTTGTCTCAAGCCGAAATTGGCTACAGATCGAAGAACAGCTACGGACCGCAGCACAGAGGCTCTCGCTAGAGCTGCATGCAGAGTCCGTTTCAGCAGCTGTTGATATCTATATCAAACAGAAGGTGAAGGAGCTAGCTGAAAACAAGGGTTATGACTTAAAGACAAGAAACAGAGTACTCCGTTACCTTTCCAACCACGCAGGCGATACCTTCCTCTGGGTGGCCTTAGTCTTCCAACAACTCAAGGCAGTGCCTGTGCTTGAAGTTCAAAGAATAGTCGCGACATTTCCGCCGGGGCTGGATGCTCTTTACCAACGAATGATGCAGCAGATCTGCGACTCTATAGTTCATGAGAAATGCATGCAGTTACTTGCCGTAACTGTTGTGCTCTACCGTCCTCTATCACTCCTTGAGTATGGATCGGTTTGTGACCTACGAAGCGAGACAGAGTCGGACAACAGTGATTGGGATAACAGCGATTCCGAGAATAACGGCCGGAGCGTGGGCAAGCCCGATGTGTCGAAGTTGGTACATGAGTTGGTTCTCTGCTGCGGCTCGTTACTCACCATTCGCGAGGGCATAGTTTATTTTGTACATCAATCGGCCAAGGATTTCCTGCTGAACAAGACATATTTTGCATTTGACCATATTCTACCTTCTGGCATCGCGCACCAGCACTATGTCATCTTCTCAAGGTCTATGGAAGCGTTATCCGGAACGCTAAGACGAGACATCTACGAGCTGCGCGCCCCTGGTAGTCTTGCAGAGGACATTTCACCACCAACCCCAGACCCTTTAGACCCACTCAAATACTTTTGCACATACTGGGTCGATCATCTTGATGCTGCCTTTCCTGCGACTAGCCCTAACTATACACATGAAAAGATTTACGAAACTGTTCACACTTTCATCAAGCACAAGTACCTTTATTGGCTCGAGGCTCTGAGTATTCTTCGTGGCATATCGCAGGCAGTTGTAGCGATGCGGAAACTCGAGGTGCTAGTTGTAGGTTCAATCACAGGTCGCCCCAAACAGCCACTGGCTAATGCTCACAGGCAAATATTGAAGCACCGAAGCTGATAGAAGTGGTCCGAGATGCGCGCCGGTTTGTCCTATCACACGGATACATGATCGAAACCTGTCCATTGCAAGTATACATAGCAGCCCTTCTATTCAGCCCTACCGACAGCATCATACGTCAATTTTTCGAGGACGAAGCACCGGCATGGATCAAAGTAATCACGGAAGAAGAGGCTAGCTGGGACGCCTGTCTGCAGACACTAGAGGGTCACGGCGACCGGGTTGTCTCGGTAGCCTGCTCTTCTGATGGGCGCCATTTCGGATCTGGCTCTGTTGATATGACTGTCAAGGTGTGGGACGCAGCCACAGGCCAGTGTATCCAGACACTTGAAGGTCATACCGACTCTGTCAATGTAGTGACTTTCTCCGGCAAGGGCACTCATCAGCTAGCATCAGCATCTTCCGATAAGACCGTTAAGATTTGGGACTATAGAACAGGCTACTGTCTTCGGACGCTTGAAGGTCATAACCACTTTGTCAACTCAGTAGCTTTCTCAGCTGGCGGTGATCGTATAGCATCAGCGTCTTCCGACAACACTGTCAAGATTTGGGAGAGCAGCACAGCCCGGTGTGTTCAGACTCTTGAAGGCCACACCGGTTCCGTCAATGCAGTGGCTTTTTCGGGCCACAACACTCAGCTAGCATCGGCGTCTTCCGATGAGACTGTAAAGATCTGGGACGCAGCCACAGGCCGGTGTCTCCAGACACTTGAAGGTCACACCGACTTTGTAAATGCGGTGGCTTTCTTGGGCAATGGCACCCATCAGCTAGCAACGGCGTCTTCCGACAAGACTATTAAGATTTGGGACTATAGAACAGGTAATTGTCTTCAGACATTCGAGGGTCACGGCCGGTTTGTCAATTCAGTTGTTTTCTCGGCTAGCGGCGATCGTATAGTATCAGCGTCTTCCGACAACACTATGAAGATTTGGGAGAGCAGCACAGGCCAGTGCTTGCAAACGCTGAGGGGCCATAACCAAGTCATCCATGCAGTGGCTTTCTCCGGCGACGGCACTAGGTTGGCGTCGGCATCCTCCGACATGACCGTAAAGATATGGGACAGCGCTTTGGTGGGGTATCGTCGAACACTTGAAGCCCACAGTGACATCATTTTCACAGTTGCTTTCTCGGCCGACGGCACCCACATAGCATCGGCATCCTCCGACAAAACTCTCAAAGTTTGGGATGCTAGTAATGGCAAGTGTCTTTTGACGCTCGAAGGCCATGGTAGCGCTGTCTGTGCGGTAGTTTTCTCGCGCGACGGGAACCGACTGGCATCAGCATCCTTCGACAAGACCATCAAGGTGTGGGACAGGTATACGGGTCAGTGTCTTCGGACCCTTGAAGGCCATAGTGATTTTATCTTTTCGGTGGCTTTTTCGGGCGACGGTATCCGAATAGCATCGGCATCCGCAGACAGGACTGTCAAGATCTGGGATAACAACACGGGCCAGTGCTTGCGAACGCTTGAGGGCCATAGCCAGTTGGTTAGTTCGGTGGCTTTTTCAGGCGACGGCACTCAATTGGCATCAGCATCCTTTGACAAAACCGTTAAGGTATGGGACTGTACTACAGGTCAGTGTCTTCGGACATTCAGAGGCCACCTCAACATCATCTACGCAGTAGCGTTCTCGAGCGACGGCGCCCGAATCGCATCGGCATCCTACAATAGGCCCATCAGGATCTGGGACGGCGCGTCGATGGTTACTTTGCCAGCCGACAGCAACCAGCAATCTTTGGCATCTTCCGACAATACCATTAAGATTTGGGACAACGTGACCGGGCATCATATCCGAACATTTACCAAAACTCGGTTGCTTCACAACATTCATTTTTCCGAGGATGGGTTGCAACTTGATACGGAGATGGGTCTTATTGATCTACAAGGCAAACTTACGAGCAATTCAACGTTCATAACATCTCACGCACCTGAGAAACCGCTTTTCCAGGGTTATTCAATCAGCTCCAATGATGTGTGGATCAAAAGAGATTCTGTTCATCTACTCTGGCTGCCGCCGGAGTATCGATCATTTGTATCAGCCATAAAAGGGCCTGCGGTGGTCATTGGTTGTGGAACAGGCCGGGTTGTGATTTTTCGGTTCATGGAAAACGACAGCGAAAGAATATCTCGCAGCGAAGTCGAGGGTCAATCCGGACTGAGTGCGATTTGAGTGGACAGCCCAACTGGCAGAACCAGGAATACCCTCACTTGAGTGAATCTGACCGCATAGAGTCACTACAGTCAACCACATGTTCAGGCCGGGACTGCCGTACATAGGATAAATGCCACTCGTTTGTTGAGACCTACTGTAGACCCAGCAGATTACTATAAGAGATATAACCACGCTTACCCCACATTCATTATGCTGCTGGCGGCTATACTCATGATCTGTCTGTTATGAGCCCAGTAGACTTACCCCTTTGTCCTCGGCCAAGCTAGTCTTCGCTTCAACCTGGACGTAAGCAACTCCACCCCAAAGATCAGTGCAGTCTGGATAGGACCAAACTAATCCAATCATTCCAGCCCTCCGGTTCCCTCCCCAATAGGGCCATCGTGGCGGTCCTGGAACGAACATATCTATAGTCACATCTGAAAGCGGGAGACTCTCCGCCAAGAAAGGCCCGAAAGATTCTCGACAGCTCCGTTTCACCCTCTCCAGGGTCCCAACTTCAGGGCGAACGCATCATGCCGATTGTCCTTCTTGACGAGGCCACTTCCTCACTTGATCCCGAAACCGAAGTTGCAATACGCGGCATCATTCATGAAGAGTTTATCGAAAAAGGTCATACCGTTATTGGAATCACACATAGGTTTAGCGGTGTGACACAGAGTATGCAACCGGGCCGCGATGTCGTTGCCTTGCTGTCACAAGGAAGGATTGAGAGGTTTGGAAACATGGAGGAGATTCTAGGCTTGGACGAGTTGCAACGTGTTTGATCGTGTTTTTCCGCGTGTGGGTAGTCTCGCTGGAATCTCCGCGTTCCTCCGTATGCCTACTGCCCGAACAATACCACGGCACCGTCGAGATATTCTAGTAGATTGGGTGCTCTTTGTATGATACTGCCGTGCCTTGGCACCGGAACATCACCAGTTTAAGTGGGACTTGAGAACAACCCAGTAATAACTGCAAGGCATTCAATAGTTGTCAAGCTCGAAATGGCTTGGCTCTCTTTAGTGGTAGCGGAAGGAGGCGGATGAACTGTGTAGGATACGTTCGGAAGCCACACGATTCTACATAAGAAACTGCTCATCGTCTCGTGGACTCCCAGTCTCGGGTTCTAGCGCCTGACCTATTACCTACAGCCAACGGTTGAACGCCTTTGGGGACTAGATTGGAGCCTTCTATAGGGTTGATTAGGCTTGTGGTGTCTAACCCATCATGTATACGTCCTCGAACTAGGCTCTATGTGCCTTATTTTTCTTCGTGGTAAAGCAATCTCGACCGGGTGACTATAATAACTTCTCGTCTGCATGTCTGCCGATGCCTGTTTAGGTCTGGATCAGGCATAGGGAGGGTCCCTCATGCATTTTTTGAGGGTCTGCTTATGTCTTGCGAGACTATCCCCTCCCCCTCGTTAGACATAGGGACCCAGACAGAAAGAAGAAAAGGTGCCGCGATCCTAGCCCTGCTTAGTAAGTGAAATAGACTGAATCTTCCCTGCGGCGGGTAGGTGCTGGAATTAAAAGATGACGAAATAGCATCTCTGTTTATAAGGTATATGTAAAAAGAGAGCCAAAAACATACAACACCAGGTATTCGCTGGTCGTCACCGACCCAACTACTAATCCGGCCCTCACTGGCTTATCTATGGGAGAGCGGACGGGATCCCGAGTTTTCCAGTGGGTATGGCCGTATGTGATGAAAACATGAGCTGTAGATGATTATATCGGCAAACCATCTGCATCCCACGCTTAGTTCACCACGTATCGAAGCTAATAACTCCAAGGAGGTTTTACTTAAAGTCAGATGTAGAAGCTGGGATTCTTCAATACATGGTTGTTTCTTGATATGCTAATGTAAACTTGGCCTGGAACCCTCGGATAAGTGGAACAGCATCTCTAGTATTACCTATTAAGTAATCCACAGGCAGTAAACGTCAAAGGCGGTCACTCAATTTTTCCTCTTCATAAGTAAATTCTGATATCAAGAGGAGGTCGTTTGTTATGTGACGTAGTTTTTCTACTTCCTTCACTGCGTTTTCAACGTCTCCAGAGGGGATAAAAAGAGCAGTACTCCTGCATGCCCCCACACGGATCCTTCCAATGCACCAACGCGGATTCTCGCTGCAATTTGAGCCCATTTAGACATAGCAAAGTTAGCGTAGAAAAACCACACATCGAGGCAAATATTGCTCATCCCACTGCCTTGCTGAGAGCGACAGGCTGCAGATTCTGCCTAAAGCAAGGAAGTATCTCAATTCCAATTCATGAAGAGAATGTATGTTTGTTTGTAAAACTAAGTACTGCATAAAACTTCGCCGATCCTACCTGAATTCCCCAGTTGTCTGGAATAACACATAAGCAGATTATCAGCTGCATTTTGCTTCTTACCCAAGGGCCTAATTCAAAGAAGATTTGCAGCTGTTGCGGACTATGCCACGGTTGATGTGTCCTAAGTTTTGACTACGCAGTATTCTTACTTAAATGCAGCCAAACAACAAGTAAGCAACTTGCTGTTACGTGTCCTTTTGTGCGTTTAGCTCAATGGGATAGCACCTCTTTTTTGCACTTGCTGAAGACTGGTGTGCGGCCGATACTGCAACCCTAGACGGGTTCTGGCGCTTCATAATATCTGTCAGATAGGTGGGTTTGGCACGAAGTGTAGCGTGTATACCTCGAGGGTCGCTATGGTGGTTTTCATTCATTCAAATCCATCCCCTTAGTCTTTGGCTCGAACCGGGCTTTCTTATGCCTCACTGTTTACTAGGCTGTAGGAGTAGGAGTGCCCCCCACTACCAGCCTCTGCCAAGATCCATTTCTCCATTACAATTTCAATCCCTCTAAAGGGTGCAGGCAACCATGCGTCGAACCCAACCAGCATTGTTTATGTTACCTCTCCAAAACTCATTCACTAGCAACATGCCAGATTGAAGCACGCTCTTGATTCTTCCCATAAAAAGAAAAGAGACAAAATAATCAGTCGTAGCTTAGCACAACCAGCAAACGGTTTGCCTTCCAAGCTGGTGCCTTGACTGTTATTTTTTTTCTTTACAGGATACCTTAGGTTGTTCAAGATTGACATGTCACAACACGAGTTTATGGTGTGGCATGGCCGCATTAGCTACTGATACGCCCTAATTCCTCAGGCTAAACTAACTTTTCTTTCACTGCAATTCATCTCCATCTCGATGAAACAAGACACACGATCATCTACGAGTCCGCACATCACGCCAAGCTCGGAATACCACATGTCCATTGGTTGTCCATTAACTGCTGTTCGATCGCCGAATGAAAATCGTATCCTCAGTGACGGTCATGGCTACCTTGAAGCTCAAATACAGAGGGTGACAACGTCGCGTAGGCTTCCTAAAAATTCATTCCTACACCAGGGAGTGCCATGCCCACTCTTACCGTAACGTTCACTACTCTGTTCGATCAGTTTCATGAAGTTATAATTACATCGGCCTGAGTGAAGTCGGCCGCTCAATGGCATACGAGAGGTTCCTGACTACCTTAAACCAAATATTCTCTGAGGTACTTCTCTCCTCTACACACCCCAACTATTCTAAAAGGATGTCCCTATCAGATTTACACAAACATACATTATTGTAACAGAAATTTTGGCAGGTGTAAAGTATTGCTCGGTAGCTTTGTTACGAGGTTTAAAAGGCGGGACAAGTATTGGCCTGTGGTGTTCAATACTGTAAAGGATCGGTTCGTGATTGCAAAGCAATGTCACAAATCCGTTACGATCTCTGTTCTGTCCAGAGGTGCAAAACCCGAAGACATCAAAAAGATGCAGGCCAAGAACACTTATGTACCAATCGCAAGTGATGATGCTCAGTGAGGCTGTCAAGCGAGGCCTGTAGTACGTTAGCAGCGCGTAAAGGCAAAACAGGCTGCCAACGATGGGTGATAACCACCTAACTTAACTTTGTACTACCGTATGTCAACCACTCAAGATCTAGATAAAAGCCCTCAAAGAAATTCACTGCAATGTGTTCCTCTCCGGAGAGGACAAGGCAAAGCAAACTGATGAACGGCCACCAATAACATTTCTCAACCACGGTTTCTCTTGTTTCTGGAATTCGCTTATTCAGACCTTTCGCTGCAATCAATGTCCCTCAAAGGCAGAAAAATAAGGCAGATGAGTACGGCAGGCTACTTTGCGCAGGTGATTGTCACCTCACATTTCACGGCAATGCTCTCTTCTCCAGAAGCAACGCATTGTAAAAGAGCAACAACACCATTAGCATCCACAGCTCGATCAAAATACATGCAAAGCAACCGTTGCTTTCCTGTGGCCACTCAAAGGGAGCCAAGATGTTTGCCAACCAACCAGATACACCAAGGCTCCCACTTGTCTCTTGTACAAAATTCAATCATTATATGCTGAATGTCTCTATCTGATCTACATGCTATTACACAAATTATCTACCCTAGAGGTATTATTCAAGTACTGCCAGGTTTCCTTGTTTTAGGAGTCAAAAGGACGGAACCAAGCTGGTGCCCTATACCACTGGATGGGATTGGATATATCTCGATTGGACAAGTACCATAAGCCTGTTTGCAGTTCTCTTCAACTCTTTCACTGTGCTTTCGGCTGCCTCCAGCGGACCATCAAAGAGAGATGGGCCTATGGATACATTCAAGCCAAGAATAAAAGGCACCCAGTGACAGGCCGTACTGCCACATCTAGCCTAGAGTGATCCAATAATATACAACCCTACGATAGAGCCTTTAGGGCTGGCGAACGGCTGACTTGCATGAACACTTCACTGCAATTTAAACACCCCCAGAGGATGTGGGCTCACATTCACCCACACGCAGCCCTCAGCGGACCATTAGAGAGCGGAGCCCTCGGCATGCACAAAAACCAAGAATAAGACGCTACCAATAGAGCTTACCAACTTATGCATTAACATGAGCCCCTGCAAATGCATGTCTTCACTGCAATACATTCTCCCCTAGAGGGAGCAAAACAACGCAGACCGACACCAAGACAAGCAACCCGAATCTCAACCTCAATCAACATCTATACTCTGACTTTTCCACTCTCATTCGAACCCGTCAGGAAGGAACAAACCCAGCTCTAATATAACACGATCTACAACACCAACCAATGGGATCACATCCCATGTCAATGACAAGGATAGCCCCAGTTCAGTTTCAGTGCGATTTCTCGTCTCTCAAAGGGGCAGCAGTCATGGACACATTCAGCAACGATGAAAAGGCGAGATAAGTACCTTAGTGCACTGCGATCGATTCTCCCCCAGAGAGGATAGACCATTACGTCACCCATGCGAATCTGCAGATAGCTCAACAGCGGTTTAGCGCAACAGCAGTTATCCCGACCGCTGTTTTCACGTGTACAGTGTTCACTGCAATTTAACCCCCCTGAGAGGACATGAGCTCACATTTCACTCCGAATACAGTCACTGCTAAGATTCTAGGTGTGCACAAAAATCTTCCCATAAGGACAGGTATCTATTATGAGTTTATGAGTAAATAAAGAAAAGTGGTGAATGGTATCCTCTCTACACGAGGTTTGGTATAGGAGATTGAAAAAAAAAAATACACTAAATGTGTTTACACCGCCATGCAACCGCGAGACACAAAACGACCGAGGCCCATCGCTTTTTTGGACTCATCTATCCAGGCCCTCCAACTTGTCAGAGCAGCAACGTCTCCGGGTTTGCACCCGGCCTGTCATTTCTAATCAGCTTGCTCGTACACAATAAACCTCCACGTTGTTCAATATAGTCTTGTCATGTTTTCCTTTCTCTTTTCATTCCATCATTTCCAACAAAACTTTTTCATTCGCTTCTGGGGTATAAGTTTACTCGGTCTTCTTCTTGCCAAAGAGGCCACCCTTCTTGGGCACTCTTGCCAGCCAGTAGAGGCCGAGCGCAGCAAAGATGTTGAAGATGATGTAGACCCAGGCAATGCCAAAGTTCCTCCACCGGTCGGCGTAGTCGCTCTTGACGTTGGCAAGGAAGCGGTTGGTATCATCCATGACGCAGAACTCGCAGTTAGTAGTGGCGTTGGGCTCCCTGAGGTAACCACCGGCAATCTGGATGTACTGGCCCATGAACTGTTCGCATGTCTGTTGCGAGGGGGGATCGAAGTGGAGATATTCGTTGGCAGCGCAAATAACATTAGTGTTGGCGACTGCAGTCGACAACATACCCGACACGATATATGTGAAGGGTGATACGCGGTACATGAAGATCCAGAAACGCGGGATGGAGTCGGGGTTGGCGAGGACACCACAGAAGATAAGGCAGAGCATGAACAGCAAGTTGGCAATGTTACCTCCGGCCTCTGCGGTCTCGAATCCGGCGATGATGAAATCAGTAAAGGTCGATGTGAACAGCAGGAAAACAAGCAAGTATAGGAACATGAGCGCGCCACGCTCCGCGACCTGGTCAGCAGCGACTGCGTTGTTGTAGAGGCCAACAGGGTAGTACCAGCAGAAGTACATGATGGCAGCCATCAATGTATTCCAGGGCAACTCGACAATGATCTGACTGAGCATGAAGACCTTCCAACCGTACACCTTAGACGGGCGCTCGCGCACCTCATACAGGGATCGCTGAATGACGAAATGAGGCATAGTCTGCTGGACAAGCTGGCCAAAGACGGTAAGCAGGTTGAAGATGGCGAACATCTGGTTCTGGAGACCCTGCTGGGTGTTGGGGGCCTTGAAGAAAACGAAGCCAATAAAAGCAGCAACCAGAGTGCAGAGGGCAGCCTTGGCGTAGATGTACGAGGGGGTTCTCCAGTACTGTTGGAAGACACGATGGGTAACCTCCTTGAGCTGACCGAAGAAAGGGGCGGCGAATTCACGGTAGCTGGCCTTGTCCTGGGTAGCATGCATCTCAGGGCCGCGCTCGTCCTTGAGACGCTGCAATTCCTTCTTGACCTCGCCGTACTCGGCGCTGTTGCGCCAGGCCTGGTGCCAGTCGACATCAGTGTGGGAACCGGGGGCTGCACCAATGACCTCCAACATCCACTCGGCCGGGTTGGCATCAGCGGGGCAGGGAAAGCCTCCATTACGCTCAAAGTAAGAAGTCATAACCTTGGAGTTCTCGCCGATATCACCGAAGTAGACAGTCTTACCACCCTTGGCAAGGAAGAGGAGACGATCAAAACGCTGGAAGAGCATAGCAGAAGGCTGGTGAATCGTGCAAAGAATAGCTTGGCCGCTCTTGGTAAGCTTCTCCAAAAGATCGAGAATAGCCCAAGATGTTTGCGAGTCGAGACCGGAGGTAGGCTCGTCAACGAAGAGCAACAGAGGGGGTTTGGCGACAAGTTCAACACCGATAGTAAGACGCTTACGCTGTTCGACGTTAAGACCCTCG
Source organism: Colletotrichum truncatum (assembly GCF_014235925.2). Classification (NCBI taxonomy): domain Eukaryota; kingdom Fungi; phylum Ascomycota; class Sordariomycetes; order Glomerellales; family Glomerellaceae; genus Colletotrichum; species Colletotrichum truncatum. The sequence continues at coordinate 546,063 of NW_027222404.1, read as the reverse complement.
CCAGGAACACCGACGACAGCATCAGCGTATTCCTCCATATCCAGTAGCTTAATAACCTCCTCAACGTAGTCGAGCTTCTCCTGCTTAGGGACATGAGCAGGTTGACGAAGGAGGGCACTAAAGTTGAGGGCTTCGCGGACGGTTGTGGTTTGCAAGTGCAGATCCTGTTGTTGAACGTAACCGGTCTTGCGCTGGAAGGAGGCATCACGGTGGTAACCGTCGACAAGCATTTCTCCGGTGATGACACCCATAGAGGTACGATCAGCCAAACAATCCAGAAGTGTGGTCTTACCGGCACCAGAAACACCCATGAGAGCAGTGAGGGTACCAGGCTTGACCCAGCCGTCGACATGATCCAAAATGCGCCTTGTTTCCTTCTTGATTTGAACCTCGTAGCAGACGTCGTTCCAGTGGAAAGTCGACTTTTGCTCCTCGATGTTGCCGCCGCCACCCTTCTCACTAACACGGTTGCGGTCGGCGGTGGTGACAGGTCCAACACGAATGTCCTCGGGGTCATCAGAATGCTTCTCCTTGAGCGCCGCAGGCTTGTGTCCACGGCGGAAGACGAGAACCTCACCCTTGGACTTCTTCTCGGAGACCAACTCGGCAGTAACCATGTATGTGAACAAGAAGAACATCATGAAAGCAATCAGGATACCAAAGTTGCGCCAGCGGTTGTTCCAATCGTAGCGGAAACCGGAGCCGACATAGTCATCGCCGTTGACGTAGTCAAGGCCAGCAACGGAACCAATAGCACTGCAAACACGCTGAGCCGACGGGAGATTGTCGTATCCAGGAACGTCGGGGTTGGGGACGTATTGGTTGCGCGAGCATTCGAAGTTGCGGCCGTGGAACTCATTGACAATGAGCGACTCGAAAGAATAAGCCAGAGGATCCAAATAGTTTAGCCAGCGGCACCAGCCCAACATGTAGTCGATGGGGATAACGAAACCGGTGAAAATAACAAGGTCCAGGATAAGGATGGCAGCCGGAACCATGGCCTGCGAGAGCGTACGGGACGACGAGGCGATGGTACGGAAGATCATGGACATGGTGAGTACCGTGAAGAATGAGATCAGCAGGAAGAAGAAGAAGGCCCCAGGCTCGCGTCGCAGGTTCGTTATGAAGTAGAGCACCAAGTTGAAAACCAGCGTATTCGAAATTTTGTACGGCAAATCGCATAACATGGATGCAATAGCCTCGGCGGAGGGATGGTATAGAGCGTAACGGGCATGCTTCTCGACGATAGGACGTTGAGCGTACAGGGTGAGAATCTGTAAAGGTCAGCGTTATGTTTTATGTTCAAGGAGAGCAAGGCTTACTTCAAGGGCACTAGAGAAAGCGTTCATGAGCAGGGCAAAGAAGAGAAGGGCACCACGCTGGAAGAAGCTCTGGGTGTTGGGTTGCAGGTTATAGAACACACTTCCAATGATGAGGGCCATGACGATGTTTCCAATAAGAGATCCGACGGTGATACTGGGGTCACCGACCAAGCGCTTCCATCCGCGCCACAAGCAGAGCTCAATTTGCTGGACGTAAGACAGAGTGAAGGGAGACTTGGCGCGCTGACCCTTGGCCTGCTGGGCCTTCTTGGAGGCACGGAAAGCCTCGGCATCAGGACCATTGAGGGGGTGAGATTGCTTGTACTCCTCAATCTCGGCCTGAAGGGCCTTGTAGTTTTCGCTGTTCTTCCAGCAGGCGGCGAACTCGTCGGGAGTGCGAGGGGCACGGTTCTCCCAGCCGGGACGAACATGACGCTCCTGGGGGGAGGTCATGGACGTCAAGAAGTCAGGAGTGGTGGCACGAGGAGGGCAGTCATAGCCAAGGTCGATGAAGTACTGTCTTGCCTCATTGGCCTTGCCGAAGAAGATTTGGCGTCCCTCATACAGCACAACAACCTTGTCGAACAAGTCATATGCACTCTGGGGGGCCTGGTAAATGGACACGCAGGCGGTGCTGTCGAAAAGCTCGGTCTGCAGGCGCAGAGTTTTGCAAAATTCGATGGCGTTGGCAGAATCCAGACCACGGGTACTGTTATCCCAGCATTGAAGGGGAGCACCAGAAAGAGCGGCCTCGGCAATGGTGACACGCTTACGCTCACCACCCGACACACCACGGATGTACTCGTTACCAACGCGAGTGTTAATGGTGTGAGAGATACCAAACATGGCCATGACAACATCCCTCAGATGATTAGCAAAAGTAGCCTTGTCGATGCCCTCGGGCAAGTTGCGGGGTTGACGGGCACGGGCGGCGAAGGTCAAAGTATCGCCGACGGACAGCTGAGGAAAGTGAACATCCACCTCTGCGGTGTAAATGGCCTCGCCACGATGGTTCGTGTGCATTTCCTTAGCGGTCATTCCTGCGTATCATTAGCGCTGTCCACTCTACACATAAACAGGGGCGGAAGGGGTGAGCCGTCGCATTTCGCAGGCGAAGAAACATCACTCAGCAAGCCACAGCCGACGCCACCTCTTCTCTTTGTTGAACTTACCTTGGTAGTTGAAGTAGGACTTGTCATCGGTGTACAGACCGTTGGTCTCACCGGCAATAGTCTTCAAGAAGGTCGAGCAACCGGAACCGGGGGGTCCCAGAACAACCAACATCTCGCCCTTGCGGACAAGACCGTCAAAGTTGCTCAAGATATCGATTCTGGTCTTTGCATCGCCAGTGAAGCGGCGAACAAGGCCGGCAGCACTCAGCCAAACGTTACCGACATCCTTCTGGTAGTCGGTGGCCTGACCATATCCGTAAACATTGAGGTTCTGGAAAGCAACACCGGAGGTGCGGAAGGAGGCGCCCTGTTGTTGAACAAGATCGACAACGGCGCGAGCCCAAGCACGACCCTGGAAGTTCTTGGAGTGAGGGTTCAAGGGGGAGTTCTCGTCGGCGAAGAAAGGGTTGCCTCCGGGCGCAGCAGCAGTTCCTGAGGCATGGGAGTAGTGGCGGGCGAGAGACTGGACCAGTGACTGGCGGCGCTCCATCTCGGAATCGTCATCGTCTGCGCTTTCGGGAGGGCTGGAGCGCTTCTTGGTACCGGCATCACTGCCACCGACCTCAGTTACGGAGGTGGCGGCGGTATCAACGGTATTCTGGTTCGCGGCGGCAATTTCCTCCTCTTCGTGGTGGTTTTGGCGCCCCGAGGTGATGGGCACGCCAGAAGTCTGAGCTGTGCTATCGTAGTTGGGGATAGAGGCCATCCCGGCGAAAGCCATGGTAGGCAGTGGGTTCGGGGAGTAGCGGGCGTTTGCCGCTATCCCAGATGTCTCTCAAAGGAAACCTTCCACTTATCGGACCAGGCCGGTAGGATTACGGGTGTAACAACAACCCGATCGGCACTGGTATCGTGAAATTCGTGAGGTTGTCGATTCTCGGTCTCTGCGGCGGCGCGTATCGAAATTAAGCTGGGCGATTAAGTGCTAAACGTCTAGACTACAGACGATGCTAGAGGTGTAATTAAGGACCGACACGAACAACAAGAATTAAGGGAAAGGGATGAGGGGAAAGAGGGAAGAAGAGGCCGTCGGTGATGGACAGGACGAGGAGAGAAGAAGTAGAAGTAATACAGATCGAGGAGGAGGGCAGGCTAAAAGAGTAAAAAAGAATGATCCCAGCAGCTCGGGGAGACCAGGATGTCAGCAACAGCAGCAACAGCACTAGGAGGCGCACTGCTAGGTACTTTGTCGAAAGAGCAAGAAAAAAAAAGATAGGACGGGATGGAGCCGGGGAGGAGGGTGTACGTGCTAGGTTGGGGGTGTCAACCGGGGGGTGTAGAAAAAAACAGGGGAGGCATAGAAGAGAGAGCGAGAGAGGTAGAATAACAAAAAGACCAAAATAAATAAAATAAATAAAATATTCAGCTAAGCTACGGTACGGATACTTTGCGCCCTCCCAAGAAGGGTCGTTGTCAGAAAATCGAAACGTCCCAAAGTGGATAACTGTCCGGGGTACGTACCCGTGCTGGTAGGCTGAAAAGATACGCAGCCTGCAGGAAAGAAGCGAGATACGTACCCCCCATTCCCGCCTGCCTGCCCACTCTGCCTGCCTACATAGCACCTTTGGTACCGTGCTCCTACTACGTACGGCCACTGCAGTAGCGTGTCGATGACGCGCTCACCGGGCCCCAGGAAGTTCCCAGAACCCCTAGCCCCTTCCCTCTCCACGAAGAGTTTAACCCACCCGGGCTACCCACTTTCTCCGCCTAATTCGTAATCTGAACCTGTGAGAAAAAAGGCAAGTTGGTGGTGCGGATTCTTATCTTAGGATCATGCTGGCGCTCTCCCGCCATACCGGCGGAATTTGAATTGCTGGCAACGGTACCATCCAGCCTGGACTCCTCGCTAAGTAGAGAGAGACTGACTGTTCGACTAGGCTTCAGGAATTAAGGCATGTATTTTCAAACTCCGCAGGCTGGCGGGTTTTCACATTGCGGAAATTGAACCAGTTGCCACGTGTATTTCGACCGAAGCTCACGGTCGAAGCAGCCGGTGTTGACTGATCTGCACCTCCACCAACTGTGTCTCGCTGTAAACACACACCACACCAGACCATCTTCAATCAGGGACTGGCCTGCTACGTTTACAATCAAAAACCTGACGAACTCTCATACACGGTTCACCTGATGAGGGGGTATATCCACGAATTGCTCTATCTATCGCGGATATCCAGGCTCTCTTCTGCCCCATGGAAGCATAGCCATATCCCATCGTTGGCCGTTGGAGTACTCCTACATTGCAGATTCTTAATAGCAGCGTCGGCCGTAAGGCGGACCAAAAAATAACTGTGCCCAATTGTTGATTTACACATGCTTGATCTAATCCCCATAGAGCACTCACTTTAGCGCAGGCAGTACAACCCGTACCACGGACTCCAGGTCCGAAAAATAAAAGAGCACAAGGGCTCATAGATCCGACAGACCGCAAGGGCTCGGAACAACGCCCTGCATGGTGCAATCCTATCGGCATGTTGGCAGTTCCCGAACCCAGAAGGGAATTGTGGCATGCTCCTACTGTACGATCTTGCGGAAAGTAAAAGAAAACTGTGACAGGCTCAGGCCTGGGCCAGAGTCTCTCGTTATCAGATGCTGCCAACGATGGAAAAGCAGCTACGCTCCATCTGCCCCATCACATCACCATCGCATCTCATCCAGACGCATGGCTAGACGCATGGCGTATCCCATCACATCGCTGTCGTGGTAATTATAGTCAGCCGTGTCGCAAATCTCACCCCAGCATGGAAGAACCATCTCGGCCGGCATTATGCTCTGAACCTATTACGCCTCGTGTAAGAATCCCAACCCTGCGGCGGCGGCGCCTGGGCCTGCGCGCAAAGTTTACTAGATTGTCGACGAAAACTGCCTTTCCCACTGGCCATTAACGAACGGCAGATGCAAAACCTGCTATTCCACAGGGCTTGTTCCTTCGACATGCCCTCCAAAAAATGAAGAGACATTTATCTGTAGTTGGTGGCGGATGGAAATCCCTCCGAGAAATGGGATGGTGGCCCACTCCGGAAAGGGTTCCCTGTTATCGGATGCAATCAAGAGTCCTTTGCGATCTGGGGGGCCTGGACGTCTTGGCCTGCGACTGCTCGATTTACGGATTGTCGTGCTGGCTAGTCTAGTCTCTGGCATTACTTTGTAAGTACGAGAGGCGCAGATCCGTCTACCGCAACGGACAAGCACCTTGAGCACATTCGCCATGTATCTCATTGGCCATGATGACAAACAAAGTAATTAGCTGGTGGTTCTTTTTGGCGGGTTGACAGGGAAGGAGGGATGAAGGGGCACCTTCTGGAACGTGGTTGCTGTTTTTGCAAGTTGCCCAGAGCTTCAAAGTCTCCACCTCTTGGAGCGGCCCCCCATTACCAACTCCACTAAAGAAGCAGCAGCCCCGCCGGGCGTCCAAGGGAAATTTGACTGGAAGCTGCGACACAGCCAACCAAGGCCCCGCATCACACGCTTACGGGCTGCAAAAGGGGGTGGGTGGACCTTCCTCAACGGTACGTATCCTCGCTAAGGAGCCGCAAGCGAGCTGCCTGCCTGTCTCGGGCTTCTCGAGCAGCCCGACAACCCGCAACATCTTTCCCGAGTGAAGGTAACGGGACCCACATATGTTCCAGTCTCCCGTCACCGAGGGTCACCACGCCTTGCTAGAGTAGTTGTTGTCCATCCTTCTTGCTGTAAATGGATACACATAATAACGAGAGATAGATAGCATCACTGGTGGCGCGGCTCATTGGGCGGAAGGCGGTACCTACGCGCGCCGGCCTCTTGGCCTGACGGTGGAAATCTTTCTCTTTCCCCTGCCCTCTTTTGCTTCTCCGTACAGCAATTGCTCCTACTGGCTCTTGCTAGACTTTGTACATCCACTTGGAAGGAGAATCGAGTCCCCCAAAACTGACCCTTGATATTGCATATCTTGAGAAGCCATTAGCATAATGATTCATGACGAATATATATGGTAGAATAGTCTAAGTATTTTACTGCTTGACATTCACAAAACGCCCTCAACACAGGCAATCAAAGAAATACAGAGGCAAACCCGGACGCTGCCACTAGATTAGCCAGTTCGGATTTTCCGCAATGACCCCAATCCCAGGCCCAATGTTGCATCCGTTCCCAAACTTGGCGATCACCACAGGGCCCCGATTTACGACGACGATTTACGACCGGCGCACAAACACCCCCCGGTCGCTGCACCCCTTGGCCCTTTATGCTTCTGTCTTCTGCAATACATGGTAGTACTGCCAGTACTTATCATGTCCTACATAGTACGCATGCGGCAGGCTGTCTGCCCCTGGGATTCCCACCGGGGGAAAAGGCCTGAGGGTCTTTTGGTGTTATCCACATCATACTTCATTACCCAATCTCTCTCCCTTGCCCCTTACACTTCTGCCCCGAGATCTTCACGGTAGTTAGTACTGGGCGCCGACTCTCGACAACCCCGATGCCGATGCAATGTCGGGCGGGTTGTTCGCAGCGTTCCGATAAAACCCACTTCGAGTCTACTGTAGGAAGGAAAAAAACCAAAATGTATTACTACGACTTTTGGTTGGTTAGTCACGCAATACTAGCAAATTTGTGTCTAGCATGGCTTACCACTACAGCTAGTTGCTCGCGAGGCAGCACCGTCTTAGCGCGGTCTCACCATGGAACAGCATGCTCTATTTTTTTTTAATTCTGATTTTCTTGTTTCCTTTTTTGTCTTTCCACACCCCATTTGTCTCCTCTCATGTCTATCCCTGGCTGTGACCCCTCTGACTCGTCCCAACAGCTTAGTTGCCTTCGTCTTAAAAGACCTTTGCCAGGTGAACATATGCCAGCATGACACAGGTCGTAGGGCGTCAGGTAGGTATTTGCTCCGGTGACACAACACCAGACGGGCGAAACAGGTAATCTTGACATGGGATAGACTCTCGGGCTGGGGTAACACACATGCATAGCTGTTTGGGACCAACAAAGGGTGAGAAAGGGCCAAGACACAGCCAATATCCAGTCATCGGAAACTAGTAAATTCCGATCCCGCCGGTCGCCAGGTGTCGAGATCATCATCACTGCCGTCCATTTCTGGCGGGTTTCCGCCCCGAATGCCAATTGTACTGCTCCATCTGGCGGCCTTCCGCCTCTCCCCGTGAAACATTCCGCCGGCAGACGCCAACACGGCCGGGTGTTAGAATTTGACAGGATCGAAGCTTACGCATGAGAGATGGCGATCATTCGAGCCATTCTGCAATTCTCAAATTGTTCTTGTCAAGATCTCATTTTGTCCTTCTCCAAGTAGAATGGACTATACGGTTCGATATGATGCAACTTATGCACCCGATACCCCGGATCCGTCGTCTTCGCCCCTAGCGATGCAGGCCGCTAAACCTTGTGCATACTATGTAGTTACACCACCCTCAGTCGCACCTGGCCGCCCTGCACGCCTGTGGAAAACAGTAGAAGCGTGTGATGATGTTGCCCTCCAATCATATCCCGCCCCCATTCACATCCATCTGCAGCCACCGCTGGCTTATCTGAGACTGACGGAAACATAACCGAGCCCGTCTCCCGTCTGCCGTCATTTTTTCTCTCCGGGAAAGCAAACGAATGGTGCGCATACTGATGCTAGTAGATAAGTACCATTGCGATGTGAGCCAATCGACATCAATGAATATCCTCAAGAGTGATTGAAGACTTGCCGTCAAGATTCAGTTTATTTCAGTTCGACTTAGCCCAACTCAATCTTGTGTGCAGCATGTTCCCCAGAAGCATTAAAATTGCACGGGCTCCTTTACCCTGGTTTTTACTAGTACACATAGTGTGCTCTGCCAGTACGGAGTACGCGCTGCTACTAATAGTAGTATGTACGTACATGTTAGTGCGAGTCTCCACAATCCGAACCCGAACTCGAAAGCGGTTCTGTGGGTCTTCACCACATAGCATTACCCGATTGGGCAATATTCCAAGGACAATGAAATCACGCTCCCCACCACTATTTTCTATGTTTACTATGTACGATGACATGGGTATCTTTCTGCAGCGCAAGGCAAAGCACAGGATCCATTCCGTATGCCTGCCTTATACTAGTAGTACATGTGCCTAGACTGTCAGACGCGTCTCTCGTAAATCTCACTTGGTGCGATAACCTGAGACCAAAAAAAAACCCATATCCCCAATAATCCAAGACTCACTTTTAAGAATGCAGTGAATGGATAATCAGTAAAAGACACAAACACATTAAAACGCCATGGGCCAGCCATCTCAGCCACTCCCAGCGGCTCTGACACCCGCTTCCATGTGCTGCTGCTAAGCGTAAGCCCCCCTACCGACTTTAGTTCCCAGACACCAACCCGGTGAGCCCTGGAAATCCCGATCTCAGCACCTCATTTGCTGGGGCTGATCGTGTCGGGCTCTGGGATCGCCCCGATCATGTGTGGTGCCCTGGAATTCCCACCCGAGCCACAGAAAAAAAGTCGCCAGCAAAAGGCGCCGGTCTCCGTCATTTCCCGGCATTTCCACCTCCGACCGGGCGGTCTTTTCCCACCTCTTGTTGAACAATGTCGGCATCTCACCACCATCTCCTCCGTGTTTTGTTGCTGCTGCAATTGTGACCATGATCGTGACTACAAGTAACTGACCTGTTTTTTTCCCGATATAGAAATACTACCCTTTTTAGACTAGACTGCTCCTTTTTGCTGTTTCCCCTTTTCGTCCGACATGAGCCCTTTCTTCCCTCCCTCCACCCCCCAACCTTCGGCCGAGGTGACCCGGATGACAACTACACTCCGTACCGAATGTCAATACCTAGGCGGGCATACACAGGGCACATTGTCGTCTTGTCCCTGCAGACATCCCCAACGAGCACAGGCCGCGGTCAGCTACCAGCAGAACAAGCGAGCAAGGGTGGGTGAGGGAGGAGGGGAGGGGAGGAGGAGGAGAGGGGAGACAACAGCACAGGCACGAAAGGTCAAGGCGGGCAAAAAAGAGCAAAGTCCAAAGTTTCCCCCGCCAGTGTTTTGAAGTCGAGGGACCTACCTTGGTTGGCATATGCCATTCCGTCCATCACGCTCGATTTCACGTGTGCCTGTGCCTGTGGTCGGCAAGTGAAAGAAGACTTCCTCGGAGCTACCCGTCCCCCCTAACAACATCGGGGTAGCTCTTCGTCCCTGAACCTACGTACGATAGTATACTGGAGGTGCTCTCTGCCCTGGGGCGTGAAAAGGTAATGCTAGTAAATCCGCCGCAACACGGGACCACATGTCGACGGCCCCACACCGGAGTTAACCAACCCTCGATTCTATCCGTGACGCTTCGGATGTTAAAACACCTCAAACTCCCCCTTCTGCCCTCCCATGTCCTTAACCGGCCGTCCGTCCGCTTGTTCAGCGCGGTGGTCTGGACGGAGCACGCACGACCTCAGTCTTCCGTCCGAACGGGCTTCTGCTTCATTGTCTGAGCGAAAATCTTTTCCCCGCGAAATGGACCGCTCGTTTGGGTAAATTTCCCCATTCCGATATATTCGGACGAATGTGTTTGGTATGTTTCTTCTTTCGCCGTTCGGTATCTAACTCCACTACTTCCCTTCTTCGGATGGGACTGTGCGGCGTGCGAAGCGGATCAGCTGAGTGACGGTCGGATCCAGATCGCTCGGGGATTAGAGGAGGGGTTTCTTTGGTGTCGTGGCGGAGCCGCGGTCATGTTACATTTTGCGCATTTTGCTCGTTACGCGTACATGGACAAGATATTTGACGTGTGTAGTTCGTAAAAGGGAATCGGTTCGGAGTAATCTAAAGTAAGTTAGGTCCCCGTCTCGGCTCGCCCCGAAGAGGGGGCTGAGAAGACTGTTGCGTCCTCCTTCCCCCCGCGTTGCCACTCAGGTATGCTTAGATGTTTATATGTGGTGGGTCAAGGTTGTTTGTGCTAGAGTTATTGCGGTTCATCGGGTGCTTCGGAGGAGTTGAGATGTTGATTTATGCTTCTTTTGTTTGTGGGGATTTGTGTGGCGCCGTAATAGGGGCCGGACGTGCCGCGCCTGTCTTTCTTGAGTTCGGGTGTTTGGTGCTGCGCTTGGCAAGGCTTTCGCCAAGCCTGGGAATGATATAGAGGCTGCGAGTAGTGCCTTTATGAATGAAGCGGCGAGGAGACTATAAAGGTGGCCATGGGTTGCCTAGCACCTTAATTCATGAGATGATCACTTGCCATGTACTAGACAAGTTAGCAGCAACAGAAAGACTACGCGAAATGTGATGGAAGGATATCATAAGCGGCTCCGTGAACATGTCTACAATCGCTTGGTACACGGTTAGAAGGCCGTTTTTACTGTTTCACAAATGCACACATCGCCGAAACGATGGTGACGGCCTGACTGCGCCTGCGTTATCCACGAGGAGGAACACGTTCCAAGGGAAATACGGACTCGCTTGTTGGAACATGGTGACAAGGCTCACGGCTTGATCTACGCAGCTTGTGGTGAAGACGACGTTCCCACCACGGAACGGGAAAAGCACATTGTTAACTGTGTTGGTTTCATATCGATATTGAATCATTTGCAGTTACAGTATTCCTGAACCATAAAAACATCGAGATCTTGGGTCAGACGTATATTAACTGATGTTCTACTATCAAGACCTTGTAGCTGCCCGTCAGGTTGTATCAAAGCCGCGAGGTTCCGTTGACTTGGCAATTACTTTGACGCTGTTTATACTTACGGGGCACTTGTCACTTTGTGTTGCGGTTTTCTCTTTTTAATCTCAGACTTGATATCAGGCTTACGCTTTATTTGCCCTGTTTGATTGCTAGTCTCAGAAACGAGGCTGTCCCCAAGTACAACTGTGATGTCGTGATCGCCCATGAAGTTATCAGATAAGAGTAATAGATACACCAAAGAGATCGTCCATTACTAGTACTATGTTAGCAGACAACCGTGGGCGGATCAGTTTAGTCTTGACGGGGAGTGTAAACCACGTAGGTCGCAAGTGCCTCATTTGAGCAGGTTAATAGCCACGGGAATGACAAAGTGTTACAACAACCATTCTCAAGATTTCTAAGGGCTGGCTAGTTGTCAGTCTTGTCAATATATCAGTTGGCAAACGCCGTGTTACTTGAAAGTCTGTGTCTCGTAGGGTCATGTAATAGGAAACATGGAATGTGCCTGGGAGGCGTGCTGCTTGGCGCTGTAAACTATCAATTTGTATTGGAGCTCGCTGCGTACCCTAGCTGAATGGGGCTCAGTTGAAAAGCTCGGATAGTTTCAGTTGAGTGCAGCATACTATACAAGACCTGAACCTTTCAGTTCCCTTCGCTGCGCTCAACACAGCCAGAGTTATATACCACCTTCGCAGCACCGAGATCAGAGAGAGGCCTTAGCTCTCGGACTAGGCGTGCCAATTCTGATTTGTGACTACCATATGTCTTTCTAACACTTGCATATCGCTGTGTTCTACCGCAGTCCTGTGGGTAACATAACTTATCTGTCATTGAACCGGATGCAGGTCAGGTAATCCTCTACAAAAGGTTTCTAATGCTGAACTTAGACAACGTAGCAGGGCTTTTGAATGACAGACCAAAATAATGACGGTGGGAATTTGATATATATACTCAAATATACGTTTGATAGGCTCGCTCCTCACTAAGCTGGAAGATTGATGGCAGGGTCGTGTTCAGGCACAGAAAATCAGGGGTCAGGAATCGAACCGTGAACTGGAACTTTGTCATGATGGTGCATTTCCTATGACAGATGTAACGCTCTACAGCACTCAGTCAGGAGTAGCATCCAAATTAACTTCTCATCAATCATCAAGCATTGTCCACAGTCAATGTCGTGCTATTCCCGCAGCGACGAACCTCGCCACGCTCAGCTAATAATCTTCTAACTATCTAAAACTATTACATATGACCATACCCACTGGAAACTCGGGATCCCGTCTGCTCTCCCATAGATAAGCCAGTAAGAGTAGGCTTACATTGAAGATTTAGGATCCCCCCCCCCTTCTGCTCTGAAATATGGTAGTAAACGGTAGTGTTACGGCCAGCTTAGACGAAGTAGGTTCTACTAACAGAAATTAAGGCAGCAAGTCTGGCTTACCGCGTTCCTCGACTTGACAAATATATAAAGTTTTATCAATTTAAGGATTTACCTTCATGCGAAGGCATTCTATCAGCTGGAATTGTTCACAGGGGCTAAAGCAGAGTACTTAGAAGTTCGACAAACAAAACCAGACAGTACGAAGGTTTTACCAGTGTTATTTTGCGAACGACTTTATAGACTTATCTTAAACTTCTGTATGTTTAACGCATACAGCACATGTGCTTGTAGTTAAGTATATGCCTATAACCAAAGCCCTTATCAAACTTCTAGCCGCTCCTGCGACCGTCCTTTGTTTAACAGTTTTATGGAGCTCAATTCCTTCTTCATTGGCTCCTTCTTCAAACCAGACCGTCGCTGAGCTGAGCTGTATAGCCAGCATGAATAGGATAGGTAACGAAATCCCACGGCTGCGATCTGCGGAGCAGCTCAAAATCGAAACCATCGCCACCTGCGCTGACGTAAAGGAATTTCGTAAAAGAGGAAGAGGCGTAATAAGTGAAGGATGTTTTGGCTGGAATAAAAACAACGTCTCCTTATATCAGAGTTGAGGTCTCATAGCCAGTAACGTTTACGACTAAAGATCCTTCTTCCAGTTGAAAAGCAACATGCTGCTTGAGATTTGCGTGAATGGCCGTCTGGTTGGATAGTTTTGGGCTCATCGTTACAGTGCCCTGAGAGAATTTGCCGTCCGTTTGGTTCTTCGTAGCAAAGGGAGTAATGATGCGATAAACACCACCGTCCGTGTTTAAATACTTCGGACCATAACCTTTGGCGATGAAATTCGGGGTTTTACTATCAGGACCGAGAAAGTTGGGGCCATCATGCCAGTAGCCAGAGCCCCCTGCACTTCCATTCACCAAGTCACGCCGGGGTGTGAATTCCAAATGAGCGTGTACGTCGTATGTTGCCCAAGTGGCGATTGCGTCTGGATTTAGTTGCTCGCCAGCGCTATTTTCGGCTGTAGCAGGTGTATAGGGCGAACCTGCAGAAGAGAGATACGGCTGCTCCGAAACCGAGAGGAAAAGTCTTTCAAAGCCGCCAGGATAAATGACACCCGTGCCTTGGGAGTCGGGATCCAAGATCTGAAAGGTGTGGATCGTGTTCTGGGGGACAGCGGCATAGTCGCCTTGGTAGAGAATTCGAGCTTGCTCAGTGTCGTTGGTTTTGGTCCAAACTTGGAATCGCCCTTTGGTGCAGTAGAAGTTCTCAAAGTGCAGTTTGTGGACGTGTGGCAGCACGCCTAGATGTTTGGAGTCAGGCGCATTTGTCTGTAGGAGGGAAAATGCCCCAGCTGAGGAGTTTCCAGTAACAGATAGCCGATAGACTTGTTGGCCAACCGAGACAGCCTGTCCAGATCCCTTGCGCAACACGTAGGGCCGTAGGACTTCAGGAGCTTGCTCCAGAACAAGGCTTTCCTCTGTCCCTGCAGATTGTGCAAGCACGGGCCCCAAAATGAACCAAGGAAGAAGAGCCTTGAGGATGAGTGACTGCATGTTAAGTACTGAGTTAACGAGATCGAAAGATGCTTTGGCAAAGGCAGTGAGATACAAAGTGGAAAGGTTGTGAAGATAGAAATGTTACTCGATGGGGAGTCTGGAGTAGTAGTTCTAGTCCGGGGATCTGCTTAGATAGTTTTCGTTGCTTTCGTCGACATAGTCATCACCCAGAATTGTGAGTCGGCTTTCGGTATTCGAAGAATGCTGTCGTCGCTTTTATCGGCAAATACATCCTGGCCCGTCGCCGTGATAGACGTAAGGTAGTTGGTTATCGGATGCCCGGCGGTAGCGACGTTTTTTTAGACTAACTGGTATATTAAGCCTGACCTATTTTTTTCACCGAGATTAAAATCTTGGCACAAAATTGTAAAGCTAGAAGCCGAGGAGGGAGACGGATCAGGACTAGGCTTCTTGATGCGCGCTGGTTTGCAATTTGTCGCTGTAGCCTATCCATGGCTCCTGAGAGATAACCACATCAACCTGTTCTGCCATGTAAAGCTCGAGGAAAGCCGAGTGTGCCGGTCGCTCTCCAACATTACACTGCGCCACGCGCAGCATCATTGTGGAGGTCACTCTCGGCCTCCTTCTCTATACCGAGCTCCAGATGGGTGTAGGCATTTGCAACGTTGTAATTCTGCTTCTGAGCTACCCTTTGTCTCTTACTTGGTAGCGGTGGCATGGGACTATCGGGCTAGAGATGGCTTGCTGGCTCGAGAAGTATCCTTCCATATCTCCATGAAAGCTCACCCCAACTTCGTGTACATGGGCCGTTGTGGTGTTGCTGGGCATGTTGGCGACTGCGGAGGCATACTGTATGTAAGGTCTCTTCGAGCGCCGAGTGGTTGGTGACTCCTCAGAGTGGTCTGTAGGAGCCTTTTTGTCCAATTCGAGGCATCCCTGCCTGGACCAGGAGCGATCGAAGAAGTGGTACACAGTCGCAAAACAATTCCAGCCACGCTGGTAATTCTCAGGACTGAGATGACGCTGGCGACGCAGGTGCTAAGTTTCGTCAGCGCGTCTGTAGATAGTTTGATCTGTCGCCAGGGAAAGAGATTCACTTACAAAATACCAGCCCCGAAGCTTGTGATCAAGCCGGCCTTCTGCATCGTTCCAAGTCTTATCGGACTGCTAACACTGTAGGGTAAAAATAAATTATATCCGTAATAAGACTTAGAGCGGCGTTAGCTTTACCTAAGATCAAAACTTTTAAACTGTATCCGCTTGGTACGGAAATTGGTTGAAGAAAAGCCCGCAAGATCAAACCACAGTTAATCAAAGTTACAACCACACTGAGAAAGATGACCACCAAGGATCTATCACAAAAGTGTTTGATGTAAGGCAAGACAAAAGACCGGCGGTACAGTTGGAGTGTCATTAGAAAGCACGTGACTAAACCGACTCGGTTTGTCGGTGAGTCTTGGCTACTTCGTAACAACTACATACAGTACATGACTTGCTTCTAGTGTCTTTCTAGCTTCACGAACGTTTCCTTTCAGTAGTATCCACATGTTGTTTGTACATAGAACTGAGGGTAGGGAACCAATAGGTTCGAATCAAGACGGCAAGAAGGAAGCATTGAATTCCAAGAGCGTAAAACTGATGGCGTAAAGCCGAATTTGTCTTCAAAGAATGCATATAGAAGAACTTGGAAATGATTTAGAGAGCAAATTGATAATTAGAAACCCATCGAGCGCGAATGGACCCCATTTGCGCCAAGGGAGGGGTAAAAACCGATCAAGGCTCAAATGTGTACCATTTTCGTCAATTTATGTCCTTGAAATAAAGGTATATCTGATCTTTAGGAGTTTGAGTGTGACAGGTATTGGCGATCTTAACTGTACAGCATACTACATCGTAACAACCGTGTGGAGAAAAGGTGGATATAAAATGGAGATTTTGAGACTTGGCAGAAATGGGGTCTATTCGCGCTCGATAGGATGGTAATGAGTCGTGTCAAATTCGTGCACAAAGTTCAGCATCCGCTTCGCACATTCCACCAGTGGGGTACTTCGCAGTGTCGCTTCGATTGACGTTCGGCCGTCCAAGTCTTCTTCTCTTTCTTAAATGCCTCCCTAAAGCGCCTAGACACATCTTATCAATTAGTGGACTTGTCAAGATCATTCTTCTGCGCAAGGAAGCTTACTTAGATACAAACACAGTCGTATCTTGGATCGAGGTCTTGACCACATACGCAACCGCCAACTCCACCTAGAATGTTCGTACACCTTTCCCCTGCTCTAGGACAATAGTCCCATCTCTTTCCAACAGTCGAGGCTGATTTTGGGTTTGGCAAGGCGACCGACAAACCAGCGAAGAGGCCAATAGCACCAGTGAAAGTAGAAAAACGCATTCTGACGTAGTGTAAGCAATCGTAGACAATAAATGAAAAGGGAAGAGTGAGGTTGTTAGCTCTAAGCTATTCTTGTTTCCTTTGTCTGGCTTATTTATAGTCAAAGTCTTTACGACCCTTTTTAAGCTTTGTGGGAAACCTTGAAGAGATATACATCATTTTGTTCCTTGTTCTGCATATTTGTCTATGCGCGTCACGGGGCTGTGCGATCTATTAGAGTAAGGTACATCCCAAGCATTCTGAACGATTGATCCACATGACCCATTCACGACGACAACCACAGTGGACGGACACGGAGCAGCCTCAAGAACAGCGAGACCGCTTACTAAGATCATAACTTCTCTGAGAAGACTTCTACTATGCATGTACATCGAATTATTCCCCAAGCTGTCGGTCCAAGAAGCTTAGCTCTAGAACTGTCCACATTATCTTGGTTGCCTTTTAAACAAAAAAACGGTTGTTCTTATCTCGTAAGAGTTAAATAGTAAGAGTTCAAGGCATGGCAAAGGATGCATTGCCTCAATTTATTGGTTAGGTGTGAAGGGCCACGTCTGACCGCAATTCACCTGCTAATGCCTCTCACTACCACCAGCACGACTATCACTTCTATAATGCAAATCAGGAGATCATAAGACAGAGTTCTTATTCTCGAAGCTTCTGCATTGGCGGATTTGGTAGTCTTTACTTCCGTTTGACACTGTAGAGGGGATATAGGCCGGGGAACTCCGAGATATCCGAGGCCGAATTCTGATTAGTGATAATACAGCAATACCCAGTATTTATATATTAAAGTTAACTAGTTTTATTTCTTTAGTTCCATTGAACTCTAATTTCTCGGTGATCTCTTGCCACTTCTAAAATTTATAGACCGATCAACTTCAAGTTTGAGCTTACAGAAGTTGATCAAAAGTTGATGACGCACTGTCCTATTAAGTGTAATTTTAGTCAAAAAGGCCGTGACCATATTACTACTGGTACAACCCACTCTTACTCCGTGCACAATTTCTTTTTCGATTGATACCAACTGCTTGCATAAGAGGCTTGACGGAACACACGTCGCCACATCAAAAATCCCCTGCTTTGATTACTAACGAATTCTACTGTTGTTATAATTTTTACTGCTTTCTATCTGAGGCTTTTTTTTTTTCTTTTAAACTTTCCCAGGTTTGTAATGCATTCTTACGCTGAGAACCCTACTTTAGTCAACTCTCTCCTCACCCTACTTAACATCAACTCGTCGGCTACGAACGGGCTCCCTACACTAAACTCTTAAAAGTTTCTACCTGGAATATGTAACTAATTGTGTCTGAATCCGCATGTAAATCGACTAGTTACGACGCTGGTCATATTATATTTTTCGGGCACTAGCACGAGACCTCGGTAGGGGTTGCCTACCAGGTGGCAGATAGGATGACAGGTGGGGTAGAATCCGACAGCGTTTAGATTCTATTAATAGAGTCTATGATCAGGTCGATCAAGGCCCGCTGCATGCTTTCTGGCTACAGGAACTTACCAGGTCTTTGGCCTAGCAAATATATGTTGTAAGATTTCTGAAGACGCGATAATCAATCCATCATCCGCGACACTGGTAATAGAGTATACTTTGAAGGAGTCTAGCTCTGGCTTCCAGACCGTAAGTCCAGGTATATCGGACCATGCCGTCTAGCCTTTGTTGAAATCACAACGTGTATTAGGCACTGGAGGTAATATTCTCAGGATCAGTATTGCTGGGCTTTGGGTCAATACGGGGGTTTGAAGGGGGCTTCAATAGCTCTGTCTTTCAATGTAGCGTGAACAAAACAGAGCGTGAACAGGCTTGGCCAGATCGGAGAAAACTACCTTAACGGATCTGCTTAGCAAATTTAAAGCACTCAGCATCTCTGAAGTACCATCTAATCACGCTGATGTGAAATATGAACTAGGGAAGTATCCTCGGCATAAACTATTAGTCTCATGATTTTTCTATTTGATGTTCGCATGGAAGGGATATAATTATACTTGCTGCATCCTCTAAGCACGCAAGACAGGAGCTTGAAACAAACTGAAAAATGCAGGATAAAACTTTAAAGCAAGTAAAAACCCTCGAAATTCACAACCCAGGACGACATCTTAATGTGGCTAAGATTTATTAGCTGTTAATGTCATTGTTTCAGCTATACGAATATATACAAAGTTGAAAGTCAGTTGCATAATGTTTAGCAATGTAGTCGCCACCTATGAAATCGTCAGGACTGTAGGTACACACGCCTTGTTTGCCGACCTAAAACGTGTGACCGACCATGGCAGGAAAGATTCTGTTCCGGGATATGGGTCCGGCTAAAAAAAGTAAACTTGGAGAAACATCAGTTTACGCCAACAAGACATATTAGAGACTTCAAACAGAGAAAATTAGAGCGCGCCATTAGTAGGAAGACCAGGATTTTTCCATGTATCGACATCGTTGGCCAGTTGGCAGTTGTACACCAACGGCTCTCACTGAATAACTTCTGCCGGTGTAAAAGACGGCTCTACCCCTTGATACGTTAGTATGCCTACTAGTTAACAAACTACAGCCTATGATAAGTCTTACAGCCTCAACTTCTACTAACAGAAAGCTACTTTGCCTAAACTGGCTGCAACATCTATCGACTCTTTTGACTCACTCCTAAGTAGTTTGTCACAAAACTTGCTTATTATTCTTCCGTCCAAAGATACCCCTCCTAATCCTATTTCTTATAATATATGAATATCCTCTAGTCGCCAGGTGGCCTGTAGGTCCGGCTCTGGTTGTCTTATGACTAACGGGTTGTAACAAATAACAACAATGGATTTGTTACAATTGAAACTTTTGCCTTAGCTTCACCTACGCGTGATTTTGATGAAAAATTTATTTACCCCAATCTAAACGACAAAGCCACTTAATAGTATATACTCTGCAAGATTTAACATGTTTGGGATCCCTAAACCTCCCTAGCTAGAGAAATGTTCCAAAGAGGCTTTCACGTTATAGGCCTCTATAAAGTCCAGCGTCTCTTAACTAGAAAGGGCCCTAAATTGAGCTCTGGGTGTGATTGGAATCTTGTTGTTTAGCCGCAGACGGCTCGCATGCTAATATCCCTCAACCCCATTTTAATACTGCTTGGTGGCCCTGGCTGTGGCGGGAGGCTGGCAGCTCTGAACGAATGCATTAGCACGAGGACGAACAAAAGACAAGAATGTAGGACCGAAAAAAATGTGACTTACCTTTTCGCAGTTAGAGCAGGGCGAACCGGCCTCCTTGGTAGTGCCACCGGCGTAGACGGTCGGACCAGGGGGTGTGAAGGCGGTCACGGTTTCTTGGAGGCTGCGCAGGTTCTTAGCTGGAGGGATACAGGCACAATGAATGACAAAGGGAACGTACTTAACGGAGAGACCAGGGCCACCAGGCTGGTAGGCACCGGGGAACTTAACGAGGCTAGGCTTGGCGGTGCCGTTGCCCGCGACGGTAAGCTGGAAGCAGCTCATATAGTGTTCGGTGCCCTGAGAGCCCGAAAGATGGTAGGCAATCAACTCGGCGCGAAGCAAGTAATCGCCGGGGGCAATATCCTTGGGGATCTTGACGTCCAGCTTACCGCAGCACTTTTGGATGTCCTTCGTACCCTAGGAAACGTTAGCGCCCTCCGACACATCGATGAGAGAAGAGAGGAGAAGAGTAAGGGGTACGCACCCAGTGGTCGTCATAGCCGGTTGGACCATTGGGATTCCAGGTGTCCTCGAAGATCTTAAACCAACCAGGGACGTCTTGTGGACGGATGGTGGCCGAATCATTGACCTTGGCTAGGTAGACATTGACGGGGCCGAGGTGGTTATCGGCGATGACAATATCATTGCACTGGCGGGCGTTGGGCAAGCGATGCATCTCAACCGTGACGGTGTCACCAGCGGTGACAGGGCATTTTCCCTTACCCTCACCAAGCCACTGATTGCAGATAATGTCGTTACTTTCGATGTCGTAAATAGGGCCGAAATAGTCGGGCAGGCGGACGCACTGGTCGGCCAAGTCGACGCCGTTGACCCAAAGCTGCTGGAACAAGGCATGGGCCGAGGCTCTGCCAGCGGCTGCGGCAATGAATGAGGCGTAGAAGGTCTTCATGTTTAACTCCTTGACATGTGACAATAGACTAGCAGGGGATTAAAGGGTGAAGGCTCGGCAGATCTTGAGTGACTAGTCACAGATAATCCAACAAGATGAGGCAGGTAATAGCCATTTATATAATGAGTAACTCCGCCTCTTACTTGCACACACAAAGAGATATAATGAACGGAGGGTGAGAGACTAGCCTAAGCCAGTCCGAATACCTGATTTGAGCCAAGCCGGCAAGATCTTCCGTCTTTCTCTCGAGTCTTTTTTCCACGCTGGCGTCTCTCTCTGGGTCCCGCCGAGAGATGCGTTAGTCAAACTATCAAGGTGCTGCGGCACTTCTGCTCCTGTCTAGATTTTGTATTTTGCCACATATTGATTTGTCGCTATTCTCTAGACCCAGAAGTCGAAGCGTTTGTGATGTCGCCAGGAACATCATAGCCAGGGTGCGTCCCTTTGCGAACTACCTGAAGCGTGTTAGCTCGAATGTCTAAGTAAAGTGCTAATGCATCTTGCCGTCCTTGCTCGCAGCTAACTAGTGGATGTTATGTTGCTTACATGTGCTGGCAGTGAACATGGGTCTACGTGATAATCTTAGGCAAATCCATCCCTATGGGCGTACAGAGCGGAGTACCTTGATGGGTAAAACAATTCGGGTCAACAGGACTTAGATAGATCTAGTTTTACCGACAATCTGAACTGCTTGTTTCTTGTACCGAGCTATGAAGGTAAATAGCTTCTGCCGGAAGGACTTGCCGTACTGTGGGGGTAAGTAAACAAGCTAAAGGTAAAATATTGAAGGAGATATCGTAAAAAGGCATAATCCTTCGTGAAGAAAAGAAAAGTCAAAATACTATCCAGAAGATCATTTTTTATGGCCTACAGAGCGCCTGTAAACTATTACATAAGTTATACCAGAGGTTACAAAGTGGTTTTCAGTGTGAACACCTATGATTCTCTAGTAGCAAATTGTAGAGAGAATTTGCATGAAACTCCAGGTTCTCATTCCTGTAGGATACGCCAAACAGTAGTGGGCTGGGGGTGGGGGACACTAGACCAAGCGTGGTAAAAATATCCTATTGGTTGTTAATTTCGTTTGCAGAATCCATACTTGTGCTGATAAAGATTGGAAAGTCTGCAACGGCCCTGTAATCAAGCTGCGGCTGAAAACATTGCAAAGAACCATTCGTTTATTACCAACTTTGCTCATTCAAGTCCGCCATAGCAGGATAGCTTTTACTACATCAACGATAGTTGAGATATAGGAATGCTAGAAGTATTTTAGATTTAAATGATTTATCTAGCTAAAAGAAGTCTTGGGTAGCCCCTGAATAGCTTTTCTTCCTCACGGGCTCGTACCTGTTGCCTTGTGGCAGTCCATAGGATTTAAACCCAAAGGTTGAACTCAGAGCAGAAGTGAGCCGACCAGGATGATTTGTCTCACTTCGGGCGATATCGATGCAATTCATGTCATACAAGATGGTAACATGAAGACTTGTAGGTGACTAGATATTGTACTCCGCCAGTGATTTCACCAAGTCAACAATGCTTGTCTCAAGAGGCCTCCATTTAATGCCCAATATGTTAGTGGTTTTGCTGTTGTCGTACCCATGCATCTCGTCCTTGCTGGGAAGCTCACCCCCCTTGACATCGGGCGTTGGAAGCTTGTCCGCGTACTCAGGGAAGTTCCTTCGAACAATGTCAACAATATCTCGGTTGCCGAACCGATTGCCAATCGTCAAGAATCGCTGGTTCGCAGCCTCCTCCTTTTCCATGGCCAAAATGTGCGCGAGAGCAACATCACGAACGTCGACACAGACAAACACGGTCGACTCGGGGGTATTCTCGCGCCACTTGCCGGCGAGGAGGTCCACGACGGCGGAGTTGGATGTGTTGATCTCGCTGATAGATTCCAGGGGGAGCGTGAGCGGGCCGAAGACGAGCGGCGGGTCTATGGTGCTTAGAGTGTACTGGGGCTTCTCCGATGCGACAAAGTTCCAGGCGGCTTTCTCGGCGAGGTTCTTGCTCACGCGATAGGCGATATCTTTGGAAATGGTGATGTGGTCGATCGTGGCCGGGTTCAAGCTCCATTCGGTGAAAATTGTGTTCGGGTCATCCATGCGCGCGTTGTCTAGGATCGCGGCGAAGGATGAGGTGATGACTACTCGTTGAACGTCTTTACCGAACTCCTTGGCGGAACCGAGAAGTAAAAGAGTCCCACCCAATGCAGGCTCAATAACCTCCTTCTGGGGATCAGCTTTGAATTTGTTAGTTCTCCGCGGGTAGAGACAGGCTGCTGATTTATCGAAGGCATCACGTTGACTTACAAGAGTTGAAGTGGAATGGCGAAGCTGCGTGGATTACAGCCTTTGTGCCAGGAATCTGGAAGACTTTGTCGAACGCTCCGGGGACAGCTACATCGGAGATTATTTCAATTTGGAGACGGCCAGGTTCGAGGTTCTCATGGGCGGCACGCAGCTTAGTCGCCTTCTTTTCGTTGCGGACAGAAGTGATGACGTCGTATCCGCGGGAAAGCAAGATATTGAGGATGTGTGCTGTGGTGTATTCATGTCAGCTGTAGCTTCTCCAGCATCAAGTGCTTGTTGTTCGATTTGGGAACAACTTACAGGCTATGAAGCCATTACCACCTGCCATCGAGGGCAGCGTTGTCAGCTAAATACCCATCATTTAGAAATCAATATTAACAGAACTAAACACCTGTCAAGAGAATCTTGGTCATGTTGGCCCGTGTCTTTGATGGCAGCGTGACAAGTGAGCGTGTTTGATAAATTTTGGAACAAAATCAAAGGGAAGTGAACTGCTTGATGAATCAATCTAGCAAAGAATTCTGAACGCGAGAAACAACTCTCTTTAAATAGACATCTAATACTATGTTCTGTCTTCTGGATAATCAAAGCGCGCGCTATGCCAAGCGACAATAATGACCAGCTCCGGAGAGAGTCCGGACGATCCAGAGGCATGCACTTGGCTGACACTCCGAAGCTCTCATTGGCGGGGAGGGATCCATGCTTGACCCTCAATGTGTAAGTGACCTGATGTCACATCCCCAGAGAGCCATTTGGTTTGCACCATAAATCGGTAAATAATTTTGTCACTAGTCTCTCCATTGCAGCCTTCAAAGCAGCCAGGGGTACATGCATTTGAAGAGAATGCTGCGACAGTCTCAAACAACAAACTCCACCTATGAAGCCATCGAGCCAAAGTCCAAAAGTCTCTCTCCTCGCTTACGTCGCCAGTAGTTTGTCGCCCTAAGGATATCGTGGCAGCCTTGTAAAATCCATCCCCATTTCCTCAGAAACGGCACTGTTGCTTCCCAGCTTCGGGCGTCCCACGGATCACCCCAGACTATCAAGCCGGTTCCCCCAATGTCACCGCCAGTTTCGACGAGATCGTTCCACAACTGCTCTTCTTTTTCTTCGTCCCAGTTTCCAATCATGGCCGTGAAGAAGTTGTCTCGCATCCTGGGTGAGGGGAATAGGTCGACCCACGGATGATGTTCGATGCTCATCTGAAGCGTTGTCGGTACTAGGGTGACGGGGCACTGCGACGGCGCAAACTGCCGTCCGACTTTTGAACTCTCAACTCCTTTACCAAATGGGGAAATAGCGTGGCATATGAGCCAGTCGGTCTCTAAGCCGAGAACTGTTGCATTTCTTGTGAACGCATTGATAGTGTTGAGCTGGATAACCTTGAGCAGGTGATCTGGGCTCGGTTGGCTCATCAAATAGCTATGTAACACTCTCTGAGCCAATCTGTCCAACTATTCACGCCTCTTTTGAATGTTATATTCCGTGATCTCTTCATCCACGGTATCAAACTCTTCGGAGGACGAGAGAGCTGCGCTGGTCCCTCGAGTCCCGCTTGGTCCGTCATAAGCATTGCCGTGCGACTCCCTTTGTCGGCCTTGTCGCCAAGTCAGTCTAATACTGCTTCCAGAAGGGTATCTTACCTACGCGCTCTCTGGTTCAGCCGGTTTTGCAATTTCTTTCGTGCCTTCGGGTCAGTGACACCAGCCCAGTCCTCTCCCTGGCGGCGAATGTAAGCTCGGTGGGGCATTTGCCCCACCTCAACGATCATAGCATTCTCAGCGCTGTTGCTATTCATGATTTCTTGCAGGTGAATAACAACTGTTGAGTGATGTGAGGCAGAATTTGACAAAAGGTTTTCAGTTTTGTTTACTTAGCATCACTGCTTGGATCTTCACTTATTATGTCTCTGGCTGACTGCAATGGTGGGGCATGCACATGGCTGACATTTGTGGAGCAGAGCTAAAACTCACCATTCTTACACTAGTGACGGTGGGATAGGTAGTAACGTAAGCCGCCAATCGTCTGCTGGCGAGCGCTCAAAAAAGAGCTTATGGCGAGCTTGAATAGCTTGGCGGTGAATCTGGGCGTCTTCCGGGGTGGAGGATCTCACCATAAATAATAGAGTTGGTTCAGCAACTACTATTGGCGCTCAAGGAAGAGGATCTTGGCAATTGAACCTCTTTCTACAAGGTAGCTACAGCTAAAACAAAGGACATAGAGCAAAGAATCTTCCAATTTGATGCCGATGACGAACTTTCATCACCTACCGAGTCTGATGACTCTTCAGATTGCTCGTCTACTCCATCTTATAGGCTGCTCACGCCATCTGATGACGAAACTCAACTTCACTGGCATCCCGGTCTACACTCTGGACTTCGATTCAAGATATTACCTATAGTCTTCGTCAACTCAGTTTGACTGTTCAACTTGCAGGGGCTCAACAAAGACAAGAGCGAATTCGGCGATTTCAGAACTGGGATCGAAATAAACAAGTGTTGCACCTATTTAAACATTACGCACGCCAAATAGTTGACTATATATTCCCCGGAGCGAGCATGACTCTTCGAGAACGTATGGCCGAGTCAATGGTAATACTTCGAGTGCGGTTTGCGTATCATAGGCAACACCAAACGAAAGCCCTGACGCTGAATGAGGTCCCTGAGAACGAAGAGAAAAATCTCCCCGCAGCATCTGAGCCGAGGCAACAACAGGCAGCTAGGATTTGGTCTCCTCAGCATGATATTTTAGAAGCGAACGTACAGACAAGCGAAATATTCTTCAATACAGTCTTTGCTAAGCTCGACCCGAAGCGACTTCATCCAACACGGGTGCAATTATACAACGAGGCAGCAAGACACTTTACTGAACGTGGTCGCGAGGAGGCACCCAGCTTTGCGAGTGCCAAAGGCCAAGCCGCTGATATACTAGTGGCGAGCTCTAGTAGTAAGAACGCGATCGATCTACATGGCATAGAAGTAAAAGATGGCGTTCATATTGCAAGAGATCGCACCTCGGACTGGCGGTACAGCCTAGGTGAGGCTCGCTTGAGTAAGGCGCAAGAAGGTTTCACAATCGTCACAGGCCAGGCCCTCCATAGCGCCGGCAGCGTTTACAAGCTGAGACAGAGTGCTTTTATCGCTTTAATCAACGACGGATGAAAGATATTGGTCTCGACTAACAGCTGTCGGGTGACGGGTCGACGTTAACTACACGACGGGAATTGTGAAATAGCTTTGGTTCCTAGCTTCATCTGAGCGGCGCAGGGGCCTCGAAGATTTCAGCGCGAGTACATGGACTACATGTCAGAAAGTCTCCGCTTTGAGAAGCTAGCAGGCCATTTATAAAAGAACAATGTCCCTGGGTAACAATTATCCACCTAAGCCGTCAACGAATACCTAGCCAGCCAGGAACATTGTGCATTCAATTAGTATGCCAACATGTCTCAAACGACTTTAGTGAGACGAAATTAAATACTAGATTTCCAATAGGTAGTAGTTTGTGAACCATGACGAAAAGTATCCTCGACAGCGTTACGATTGTGTTTTGCTATCAAACCATTACCGGCCCGCACGCTCAAAGTTCTCCAACGCAGTTTCAATATATATCAAGTTATCATACGTTTTCTGTTTGATACCTAAACATAAGAATTTATTCATAACAGCAGTTATCATATTTACTATCTATTAGGAACACAACAAGGAGATTAAGTTCTAATAAATATGTTTTAACTAACCCAATAGTTGACTACAATGCTTTTAGGATCGCAAATTAGTAGTGAATCATATAATTTTGAGCGATATGTGTAGGTAAAAGTATTCGAAAGTCTACTGGTGAATATCCAGATAGTACCTAGCACCTGCTCGCGTATTACTGACTATTCGAATTCACTATTTTACGCAACGTCAAGTGGGTGTAACCGTCAACATACCCGTTGGTGTGGTGATTCACTTGTGATCTATGAGTTTATATAAAATCAAGCGGGTGCTCCCATCCTTGAAGACTGTCCAGAAACAAACCACACAGAATAACCAACCCTCACATTGCCTCCCACATACAACAACTAACTCTACCCTCTATCCATCCACCTGTCCCCAACCGCGAACAAAATGTCGGCCTCCAACAACCCCAATCCTCCATACTACACGTCTCAATGCCCCAACGGCCACAACGGCCCGACAGGTACAGGCTCTCAAGCCTCCGGCACACGAGGCGGCCACAAAGATAACACCGGAAATACTTCTTCTCGGGGTGGCCGACCATCGGGCGGTGGTTTCGGTCACCACTCGGGAAGCACCCAAGAAAGAAAGAAATGATAGGAGCACTGTGGTTTTAGGGAGTAGTAATTAAAAAGAAAGTTGGCAATTACTTGGTATCTGAATAGTATAACAAAAAATTGTAGTTAAAGGCGAACTTTCATCGCAGCTATTCATCCGTATTCTCTATATGCAATGATTTAGAAAATATGACTTTAGAATGCTACCTCCACGCTATTTACGAGCGCTCTCATTGGTGAGTAATCATCATTTTTATTGGACTCAGTATATAAAGCCGTTGTGAATACAATAGAGTAAGATCAAGGACACCTGCAAAGACTATGTACGGTGGAGCAGTTGGCCTGGGTGGTCGGCTCTTCACGCTTTATAGCCCTCGGGAGGTCTGCAGCAAAGGCGTGCCTTTGCGGCCATGGCGGTAAAACAATAACAAGTAGACTTCACTGCAATGGCCAGGTCACATGCAATGATAAGGATACGCGAGTAATGGAATGTTAGAGCTGGGAAAATAGTTGTTCAGGCTTGTTGATTGTGATGAGTTGAGGCTGAAGAGTGAGAATATACGTTGGTGAGTTGAGGCTCGAGGGTATTTATGTACTTTTGCAAGACCTTTTTTGGTCTATCTCACTCAAACCATAGATTGCGATCGCCACAGTCAAGCGCTCGAGAGTAAACTACCCGGGGCTACTATATGTGCAACATTTGATTTCTTGCCCGTGCCAAGACGCCCGTTTGCTTTTGTGCGCACAACTCCCCTGGGAGCAGTTATTGGTTTAGTAACCTACAGGGGGTGCGATCAACATTGTCGCTTCGATATAGTGATACCAAGTTTTAACCAAGTTTCCGGCAAATTCTTCGGGAAAATAACTTTTTATAGTGACAACTGGGGCCCCTGACTTTTATACCAGACCAACATGACTAACGTATTGGCTTCCTGTTCACCGTAGACATTTTTGCTGTCTTTCACGGTGATCGACCTATCAACTCGCCTTCTATAACTTCAAACCACCATGCAAAAAGCATATTTGTAACATTAATTTAACGCATGACAACAGAATAGAACTTCAACTTGATCTAAATTTAATTAATGGTATGTGGAGTCGCAAAAGTAAGCCTAAACTTTGCGGTATCACCGTATCTTTGTCACTAAACAAGACCAATGTTCCTAGCAGTGTCCCAGACAATTTCCTCCAGCTCCTTCTCGCTCAGAGTTGTCAAACCAACCTTTTCGTTCCAGCTCATCTCCTGGAAGCTTTCGCTGCCACCATAGCCCTTGCCGTACATCATCTGGTAGTAAAACAACATCATGGCAGACTTGTCGCCGCTCTCAAACTTGGCTTTGGCTTCCTGATAGAGCAGCTCCACGTCCGATTCTCTGGTCTCAAAAGTGTGGCCAGTGACCTTTTCCGCAATCTGGGTCAACTGCTTCTCGCTCACGGCTGCTGAGTGGATGTACACGGACTTATTCTCTGCCTCTTTGTACAGCCCCTTCTCGTCGCTGAGGATCTTCCCCACTGTCTCGGCAATATCCGGAAGCCTGGTGACCCCAATCAAGTTGTCGCCGCCATTGTGGTAGTTGGCTGTCTTGGCTCGGAAGTCCGGGCCTAGGCCGCCGAAACTGAGAACAAGCTCGAAGAAGGGACCGTTGTTAATGCTAGACCAACTTGATTTCCCATCTGTCTTTGACGTCTGTTCAATGAGGTACTGGCGGGTGCGAACTTTATCAGTGACGATAGGGAGGCCCTCGGCGAGCGGGGAGTCTAGATTGGTGCTGTACTCGGAAGGGAATATCCGTTTGACCCCAGCAGCAATGGCAGCGTCGATCCAAGGTTTTTGATTGGCAAAGACGATCGGGTCAGGTGCGGTGCAGATCACTGCATCTTGTTCTTTGAATGCTTCGGTGAGGGCTTCGGTGTCGTTCATGTCGAGTTTGACGGACTTTATGCCTGAGGGGATGGATGCGCTGGATTCGGTGCGCTGAATCGCCGTGATGTTGAAGCCCGCTTTGAGAAGAACTGCGGCTATTTGAGAGCCTAGTTTTCCACTTGCCTGAACGGCGTCAGTATGGAGCTACGAGACTCATGGTGGTTTGTGCAGGTTTTGAAGCTTACGCCGATGACGGCCACATTCTTGATCGGTGCCACCATAATGAGTGATGCGTTTTGAAGGGATTTTGGCAAAATTAACAGAAGAGCTCCCTAAGGTCAACTTGAAGAACACCTGTTCGGTTTTGTATGAACGAACCCGTGGGGAAAGTCCACTCGTGTTGCATTCATGTTTGAATGACGGTTGTGCGGGGGGCCGTGCGACGTGCTTGACAGAACGATGACGTCCGAGACCATGATGCCGCCCGTATGTTGAATAGAATTACACTGTAAAAAGTCATTCATCCATACAAATAGATAAGAAATAGGATCAATGGCTTTCTTTGTACAGTTCGGATTTCTGAGAGAGAAAATAAACACCTCAAAGCTTCAATAAAAGCTTGTTACCACCACGTAATTGCACGAACCATCATGACGATACAGTTCAAACGACAATCATATTGACAAGTTTCCAACAAGAGCCAGACACATTTCCGGCTTATTTGATTGGAGAATTTAGTCTTATATCACATACTATTCAAATGTCAATATCTGAACGCCGATCACCGTCGATGATCAACTAGATCACCAAGGAACTGGAGACAAGAAAGGATGACTTTGGAAAAAGCCGTTAATAGTTCTTAAACTATAGTCATGGGCGTCCCAGCTACCTCATTACTGCCCGAGGTGCTCGCCACATTATTTAAAGGTATCAAGTTCCATTCATGAATTGCAGTAACCTCATCATTCAACCCAGGACCCGAATGATGCTTTCCCAGTATGTAAAACCCATAGCACTACAGCCCTTTGACAAACCACTACTACCCCCAAAGGAGACTGATCTCGCCAGACTCTAGTATCCGTAGAGGTTGACGTGCTCCGAGGTAGATGCCCTAATCCGTCTGTTCTCCCTGACCAAGAGAATACGGATGCACCAGGCGCATGCAATCGAGAGCAAAGCAAATCCGGCCGAAGCGCCAAAGCCGATAGCATAGCGAGGCTCATCACTCTTGGGCCAGAGGTAGGCACCGTAGATGTAACCAATCTGATTCAAAGACGTTAGCAACCAGGTCAAAGTCAAGGTTTGGGGTTTAAGTTCCAACATACCTGGCCTCCAACGTTGGTCATGGCGAGAACAACAGCCTTCTTCTCCTTTGTCTGCGAAAGCGTCGAGGATGCCCAGCCGATAATAACTTGTTCGCGTTAGTTTACTGCTAGATCATTGATGATTGGCTTTGACTTACCAGAGTTTACAGAGTACGCGCCAGCGGCGAAAACGAAGGCCGCAACGTAGCGGGCCGCGGTGTTCATGCTGGAGGCGGCGATGACGAAGCCGACAATAGCAGTAAAGAGACCAACGGTGATGTGCCACGTGCGCTCGTGAAGACGGCCGGAGCTCCAGCCAAAAAAGATACCGGCAGCACCGGCGAAGATGAAAGGCGGGCAGGTCATGACCAGGGTAATCGTGGTGTTGAAACCCAAAGTCTTGATAACACTATTCGAGGTTGTTAGTACAATCCATGTGACCAACCAAGCTCGGTAAAAAAAAAAAAAATGGAACTCACGTAGGGAAGAAGGAGTTGAAAGAGCATGCCGAGAGATGGAAGTTCTGCATGAGGCAGAAGAGCCAAGTGCGCTTGTCGCGGCACGCCTGGCGGAGACCGTCCATGGCGGAAGCCTTCTCGTCCGAGGAATCAGAGACCTTGTCCTTCTCCATGCGGGAGTGTGCGAGCTGCTTCTCACGCTCGTTGAGCCAGCGCGTCGTGAGCGGCGTGTTGGGGAGCAGCCAAAAACCGAAGAGGGCGACTAGGCCGGTGATGGCGCCCTCGACGATGAAGAGCCATCTCCAGCCTGCGATGCCGTTGAGTCCGTCCATTCCAGCGAAGATGCCAGCGGCGATCAAGCTTGATAAGCCAGTCGCCAGGATCTGAGCGCAGTAAAGCACAGCAATGCGGGTAGCAACCTCTGTGGGTGTTTGTTAGTTGAGATAACTTCAGGTGTTGCTTGCTGTCTTCGACTTACCCTTGCGAGTGTAGAAGATGGAGAGCATGTAGGTGGCGCCGGGGTAGAACTAATGTTGTGTTAGTTACTCTTGGCGTTGCCAAGTTGGGTTGGGGTAACTTACAGGAGCTTCGGTAATACCCAAGAAGAATCTGCAAGCAACCAGGCCGCCGTAGTTTTGAACCAAAGCAGTGCAACCTGAGATGATCCGTCAGTTCTCTATTTCAGTTATATAGTAGGAGAAGAATTTACTCACCGGAAACCACAGCCCAGACCAACATCCATGCGCTCATGTACAAACCAGGTTGAATCCTGGTGATCAACATGTTGGAGGGGATTTGCATCAGGACGTAACCGACGAAAAGACTATGTAATGGTTAGCCACGCTTTCTGCTAGCGTGATGACTCAGTTCAGAACCCAAGTTGTTACAACGACTTGGCGATCCAAGGATCAACCAGACATGCAACAACTCTAGGTTATGGCTTGGTTATGAAGGCTGCTTACATGGAAACAGTGGTGTTGAATTGAGTGCCGGTCATGTTCAAGTCCTCCTCGAGGTTATTGAGTCGTGCTTGGGCGATGGCATTTCGGTCGACATAGTCTGCGCTGGTCAGTTTCGCCGAACCGTACAGTTGGGTTTCGTGGTGAGTATTTACTGAGGAAGTACATAACGCAAAGACAGGGCTAATCATAACTGGTCAGCATAATGCAAGCATTGACATTCAGTTGGTCTAAACTCACCATTATCCGATAGTCAAGCTTGCGCACAAGCTTAATCTCTTCGGGGTCCGTCTTCTTCGCCGTGCCGGTCCAGTCACGTTGTTCATCTTGCTGAACTTGCTTTTCATCATCGACAATGCTGTTGACGTGGTTGACGACATTCTCCTCGCGCTCAACGGACGGTGAACGCTTTTCGCTCGCGGCCATTTTGAGTTTTTTGCGTGTTCGACTTTGAGTTGGTGTAGCTCGCTAGTTTCTCGCCTAATGATTGGATGCCTGGGGGGATTTGACTCGGGTTCGGAGGGTTTTTAAAAAAAAAAAAAAACAAAGTCGGGCCTAACAAACAAGCTTAAAGCGGGATGGAGTTGTAGGAACAAACTTTGATTCGAATAAAACAACTCGACAACTCAAGTTGCAACGGATTCTGGGTATTTATGGCTGTTCACCAGTTTGTCTGCCACCCCATGCAAATGGTGTCAACGCGCTTTCGAATCCGGGGTAGTTGGATCTGCGGGGGCAACATCTGGCATCCGGCACCATGCGAAAGCTGGGGAAAGAAGCTCCGCGGGCCTCAATGGCTGAGAAAGTAACAGGAAACTATACAAAGACGCGGGGCTCTCGGTGCCAGATTTAGGATCCGGGTGAGCCAGCGAGATGGCGGTAGATTAAAAAGGGTAAGGGCAAGGGCACGATAAGGGGGATGGGTAAGCGGGAGGCGGACATGGCTCCTTGGAAAGTCGAGTGAGAGCGCCATTGGGGACTTTGGGGTTGGTCAGCCATTTTGCTGGGGATTTGGGGAACGAACCCCGCGTGCCAAGACCCGAGGGAATGGATACTACTGGGGTTAGTTTGGGGTTAGTGGCATTAGGCGACTGTTACGTTAGGTCCGGAGTGAGGGAAGTTTGTCAAGGTATGAGTTCTGGTTCGCTCGGAAACGTGTCGAGTGGATGCGGTTGAGGGAGGGCTGGACAGAGGTTGTCTGCCCCCGCGGAGGATTAGAGGTGGAGTTCTGCTGCAACTTTTTGAGGTTGATGCCATGGTTAGGGTGGATTGCCGAATCCTCCTGGTTTTGCGTGCCATTTGTGTGATGTAGAATGTGGGCATTGTGACTGATGGCGTTGTGCGTTTGCAGGCCGCCAATACGGAGATCTTCCGGGATCCGTGACGATTGGCATTCATCAAGATAACAGTTCTCACTGATACGGGCTTCATGGAGTTTCCAACTGGTGCTCATCTGCCGCATGCATATGTATGCTACCCTACGTGTTATCATTGTGAACGTGACCGCCCAGAAGCAATTCCGACTGCAGCGAAGATGTCCCAACATAAGTATGGCCCTAACCTTTTTTTTTTTTTTTTTTTTTTTTTCCTCCCTCGTTCTTTGTCAGGTTTTTCGCCGCATCCAACTCATATTTGCCCCATCATTGTGAATAATTAGTCCATGTTCCACCTCTTATTTTCAGTAGTGCAGTGTTGTTTCTTTATTCTTGAATCAGAAATGGTGGCTAGCTCTGTTTGTTTGTTGGTCATTTGGGCTTAAGATATTTCGCTATTTGTTTGGTGAAGGGTCCAGCTCGGGTCGCCCGTAAAGGGTGTTTTAATTTGAAGTCGCTGCTCCAATCACCGTATTTTAACGGTTGTTTTGTTAAGTATGATAAACCGAAATCAAGGTGGACTTTCAAAGAGATGGGGGCTTGACAGTAATACAACCTAAGATGTGGAACCGGATTTTAAGTAATGGAGCCAGCGTCACAGCTTGTCAGGAAGAAAACAAGAAGGCTACGAAAGATGCCCATACACGAATGTGTTCACATAATACAGAAGAAATCGGGAATTCTGTTTCTCTTTGACACCATCAACACGACGAGTGGATCCTAACTTTCGTCTTCCAAGAGCATTGCAGGACAGCGGGCATAGAGTGCTTATTAAGCCCCATCACGCCAGACCGCCCGAGGCCTGGGAAATGCTGAGAGCTCCGTGACGCTGACTCGTATATACTACTCCGCACGACTCGATAGAATGCAATGTGTAAAAGTAATTGGGTTGAAAGCAAGGTAAACATAATTTCGTAATGACATTCCGGACGGATTTCATGACGAAGCCTGGCAATGACTTTAAGAAAAAGAGGGGAGGGAGAAACAGGACAACCAGAGGATACCAGTGGGTCTATCGCCTTCCCAGGCTCATGCATCGTGCATGCATCCTCTTGGCTTGAAGATCGAATGAACGAAAAGCTTAGTGATACAGACTCGACCACGGGGTTGGTGTTTTGACCCAGAAATATTTTCGCTGTTGGGTCTTGGCCATGATGCTTTTAGTCTCCAAAATACTGTATTTAAGGTGGTGTGTTCGCGGCACTTGAGCATGAACCACTATCGTCGGGATGACAATAAACAACCTTGGAAGTCTGTTATACCGTTATTTGATATTCTGTTCTCTGGGATAGTACGCGATTTGGTAATGCCAAAAAGCTTGATTACCATGGAAGGGTTAGGTGCGACGTGTGGTCTAGGCGGAGTGTAAAACTTGCTTCGCCTAAATGGATCACCGTTGACAAAAACACTTAGGACTCGTAGTTGAATATATATAAGCCTGAGGATTCGATATACGACGAAGTGGAGGGTTTTCTGGAAGCGTGAACGCATTGCTCCTCTTATGTGTACAGCTCATTCTCAAAGGGGATAACCGAAGGTGAAGATGAGCATACTCTCGGTGAGCCTCGGTGAACCTCGGTGACTGGCCCGCCCTCTGTCGGGAGAATGTTTAGCCCCGGTTACCGACCTTCTCGTTGCCGAACCCAATTGCCTTGGGGTGCGGGTCCCCCACTCGGCTTCAAGGTTCGGGGCTGGGGTAAGTAAGGGGAAGAGCTATTCTCCCCCGCCCCGGTACATCATTCGAAGCTGTCCCCGATGCCCCAGCGACATCGCTCTTGTTTATCCGACTAGTTTTCGGTTGGTTTTCTCGTCTTTGTCTTCTTTTCCTTCTCAATTGTTCTTTATCCTCTGTACAATACCTGTTTTCATAATCTTCCCTTATCAATTGAGAGAACAGAAAAGCTCCGGATCTTCGAGTAACACAAGTCAAACATGTCTCTCCCCAAGGGAATCTCATCCGTGCTGAAGAAGGCCCCCTCCGATGTGGTCATTCTGTCATCCCTGCGAACGCCCGTCTGCCGTTCGAACCGTGGACAGCTGAAAGACGCATTCCCCGAAGAGCTGCTCTCGACAGTTCTCAAGGCCACTGTCGAGGCCAACCCGAACCTCGATCCCGCCAAGATCGAAGATGTCGCAGTCGGCGTCGTCCTCTCGGAGCTCGGCGGTTCCAAGGCCGCCCGCATGGCCATGAACCACGTCGGCTACCCCAACACGACCTCCCTGTACACCGTCAACCGTGCCTGCTCGTCGTCGCTGCAGTCAATCGCCCTCGTCGCGTCACAGATCCGGTCCGAGACGATATCCGTGGGCATCGGCGCTGGAATGGAGAGCATGACCCGCAATTACGGCAGCCGCGCGATCCCCGTCGACGTGTGGCCTGCGCTGAAGGATTCGCCGGTCAAGGATGCGAGGGACTGCATCATGCCCATGGGAATCACTTCCGAGAACGTCGCCGAGAGATACGGCGTCTCCCGCGCCGACCAGGATGCGTTTGCCGTCCGCAGTCACAAGAATGCTGCGCGCGCAAGGGAGGATGGGTCGTTTGCCCAGGAGATTGTGCCGGTTACAACGAGATACCAGGAGGTGGACAAGCAGGGCAACAAGGTCGGAGAGGAGCAGACCATCACCGTCACTCAGGACGACGGTATCCGCGCAAGCGTCAGCATTGAGGCGCTGGCGAAGCTGAAGCCGGCTTTCAAGGCGGACGGAGCCAGCACGGCAGGCAACTCATCACAAGTTTCAGACGGTGCCGCGGCGACTCTGTTGATGCGACGAAGCACCGCCACGGAGCTCGGCCTTACCGATAGCATCATCGGCAAGTTCGTCTCAGCGACCACCGTCGGTTGCGCTCCGGACGAGATGGGTATCGGTCCGGCTCTGGCCATTCCCAAGCTGTTGAACCAGCTCGGCTTGGAGAACAAGGACGTCAGCCGTTGGGAGATTAACGAGGCTTTCGCCAGTCAGGCGATCTACTGCCTGAGGGCGCTGGGCCTGGAGCAAGCTTATGAGGATGGAAAGGTGAACCCCGATGGTGGCGCAATCGCTCTGGGCCACCCTCTGGGTGCGACTGGTGCGCGCATGACGAGTACTTTGCTGCATGG
This sequence comes from Colletotrichum truncatum, assembly GCF_014235925.2. Lineage (NCBI taxonomy): Eukaryota > Fungi > Ascomycota > Sordariomycetes > Glomerellales > Glomerellaceae > Colletotrichum > Colletotrichum truncatum. The sequence goes on along the minus strand of NW_027222404.1, from coordinate 509,887 downwards.
TCTTGGAAGATCCGGCGGAGAGGTTGGTGTTGTGAGTATGTGTGTCGGAACCGGCATGGGTATGGCCGGCCTGTTTGTTAGAGAGTAAACCGTCCGGTTACTCAAGCTTATGATTCCGTAATATTTTACTGTTCAAAAATCTGCCAACCGATGCGCCTGTCAGCCTGTTGGGCGAACTCTTGGAATATTGCGAAAAGTTGCCCTATAGGCAGGCTGAGCTCCCTGCGCCACGGACACTTCACTGTGCAGCATTTGGGTCACCCTCCAATGAAAGCGGTTGGTATGTATCTATGTGCACCACGAGGCGCTCATGCAAGATTGGTCAGTTCGCCTTGATCAGGCTGGGCGCGGATTCCCCTCTCCGTCTCCCAACTTTTCAACCTTCAACATTCTTCTCCACCCCTGGATGATAGAGACTGCCGCAGTTCGTTTGCATCAAGCAAAGAATTTTCGCAATGGAAGTTATAGGTGTTGCAGCAAGTTTCATCGCCATCGGTCAGGCGTTGGTCGCTGGGCGCCACGTCGTGAACTTGCTCCGAAATATTCCAAGGATCGGTATCGAGTTGGCTTCGCTCAACAACGAGGTAAGTGGGTGTTGGTGTTAGGGTTTCGCTCGCGCAGGTTGCAAGGGTACGATTGAAATGAAAATGTGCTAGACTGACTCTCTTCCTAACCAACACAGGTTGAGAGCCTTCGAGTTGCCGTCGAGGCAGCGAAGGAGCATGTAGTGATTGCTCTCGGAGACGATCCAGAACCCCCAGACCTCCGATTAGCTAGGGTCAATATCATAGAGACCGCGAACGAACTCGAGAAATTCTGCCAACGTTGCACGCGCGCGACCGATAAAGATGGCAAAGCCAAGCCCAAGAAAGTCAAATGGCTCCTTCTGCAAAACGAACTACGCGAATGCCGCGATAAGGCTCGCGTTGCCAGGGAAAGCCTCCAGCTCGCGTTGTTGACTTTGAACCTCAGGTGTACGAAGTGGGTATTGCCTCTCAACCAACAGCAGTAACAACACCTGTCAGCGACTAACGGCTAGTCAACGTAGTAAACTAGTTCAGTCGACCCTTCGCATCGAGAGTTTCACCATCAAGTCGACTTATCAAAGCATTGAGTCGCAAGAAACAACATCAACATCTAAGAGGATCACTCAGGCCGATTCGTCACTGTCGGGTGTGGTGGAAGCATATGAACAGCAAAGCATTACAAGCCCAATTCAGGACTTGCAACAGAATATGACACGACTGGCGATTCCAGATTCTAATACTTCCCCTTACTCCCGTGATACAGACATGGTCGTTTTCAAAGCAAAGCTCTCGGCACCAGGCAGGTGTCCGCAACCTTGTCGGTGTCGCTGCCACTCGTCTCGGCCGTCGACTTTCAGCTCTGTGGGCTGGGCGCGAAATCTAGTGGGCCATCTCTTCGTGGCATATGACCGCAAGTTAACATTCGGGAACAATGTCGAATGCAGTGAACCACTGTGCAAGGGTAATAAACGGTCGGTGGTGACCTTCAAATACCAGTTTCCGGCATGGCTCTGCTCGCGATATCTGTCAGCACAGGCATCTATGGACATCCTTACCGGATTAAGCGCGTCATTGAGGCCTGTTAGAGTGTTACCGATGAACGACGGTGTAATAGCCAGCATACATTATAGGGGAAGGGAAGCAGTGCAGTGGCGCATGCAGAATGGAAATCTGATTTTTCCTGATGATAGACAGTGTGATGGAAAGACCGCTTTAGAGGTATGTTTTCGCATAATGGGTAACTGAACGACAATTTGACAGACATTTCTCAATAGTGGGCAATACGTGGTGGCACGGCCGATGCCTTGGAGTTTTTGATTGAGTTTTGGGTTGAGCAGCTCCGCAAGGACAGCTACAATCCGTGAGTGTGGCCCTTGTAGTGGCGGCTTTCAAAGAGGATGGTTACTTACACACCGTTTAATGCGCAGGGATTGGTACTTTGCAGCGAAGCATGAACTCAGATGGAGACCGTTTATGCCAGAGCAGGAGGAGAGAGCCCTCCGTGTGATAACGTCATTCGGAGAGGACATTGTCGACGCTGTGCAGACGCCACTTCACGATGCTGCTTGTATTGTGGACGACGATCCTAGGGCTAAACAAGAAATCCGCGACGCCTTCTCAAAATACCCATGGGCTATCAACCTGTGGAATTACGAAGGATCTACTCCACTAACTCTAGCTTCCGAATGTGGCAACCTTGAAGCTGTGCGCGAGCTCATCAGTGTCGGTTGCGATATCAACTGTTCAGATTACGCTGGCCAAACGGCACTGATGCGAGCGGCAGACAACGGCCATTCTTGTATAGTAGAGTGTTTACTAGATGCCGGTTGCCCAGTTGACGCTACATCATCAACGGGCCGCACAGCATTGATGGACGCCGCGCGCCCGACGAGAGAACCTGATGGAGACCCCACAGAAATCATTCGAATCCTACTTTCCGCTGGCGCTTCGACAAAATTACAAGATTTGTGGGGCGATACAGTTTTAGCTTACTTGGGAAAGCGCGAAACCACCGCAGCTGCCACTGAGGCCAAGTTTCACCTGCTCCTGGCAGCCGGCGCCGACATTAATTCGTGTGATGCTACTGGTGAATCACCGCTGCAACAAGCGATAGCCCGGAACACAAAATACGTCATGAGGTATCTCATAGAGGCAGGTGCCGAAGTGCAGTGGTTTCGGCAATATCGCGTTAATCTGCTACATTATGTAGCATTACATTCTGGTTTAGAAGCTTTGCAAGAATTGGCAAGAATGCAACTGCCGCGTTTGAATACGGATATGTTGGATGAAGATGGCGATACTCCATGGGACTGTTTTATCTACACCGTACATTCGCCAGATTGGAGACTTGGAGATTTTCGAAGCCCTAACCCTCAAGAGATCGAATGTTTTGTCTCATTGTACAAGAACATGAGAGAGCAAAACCTGCAACTCGACATTGGAAGACTACAGAGGACACGTCAATACCTTGCGGACGCGAACCAGCGTGGAGCTAGCGCTGCCTTGGAGCCGCTGATCAAGGAGAAGAAAGAGTGGGAACAATGGGAATCTCTGTCAACTTATAAGGCGATATTATTGCAAGTTAAGCAGGAGATGTGGGAGGCAGCCATTGAATCCGTGGACGAGAACATTGAAGTTTTGCAGGAAAGAATTGCCCAGGACCCGTGGGATCAGGAGTCATATTGGGACTACTTGAAAAACTCAGGCTCGGAGGATTCTGAGGATGAGGTGAGCAGCTTGGGAAGCGATGAGAGTGAATACCAAGACTGCGAGGAGGATGAAGATAGCGAGGTGCGAGACCACGAATGAGGAACAAAATACATGGTGTCGGCGGCATTATTAGATACACCTAAATTGAAGTCTTCTGAGCTTCTCCCAAATAACATACAAATAACATCAAAGTAGGAATGTGAGAATTGGCTAAGTGAAAGCTTTCAGAAAATAGAATTCATGTCACCTCCCCCCCTTTCCCGTAATCAATTATGCTTCCTACCTTTTATCATTATCACTTTGTACAAATAGGTAGATACTTGCTCAACTTCCTTGAGAAAACCTACACACGCAGTATCGCTTGTTAGAGTACAATCGTTGTCGAGATCTTGAATTTTTCATCTCACATACCATTAAATTATAGTGTACCTTTAACCTGAAGAGGGTTGGTTCTGTGAAACTGGAAAATCATACATTCATTCATCCGAGATGCCTCATCCTCAGATCAGCGCATCAATTCTAGCCATGACACCGTCCAATACCGCGCGAGCCAACCCGTCAGGAGCCATCCCCTCTTCAGTACAAGCGTTGATCACAACGTCCCCACCAGCCACACCAGCCGTATTAAACACGATGCCATGATATCCAACACCGCCATGGGGCGAGGCAGTCGAGAACTGCACTTCCTCAATGCTCAAAGCTGGCTTCCGACCAGTCAGGGACGCAGAATCCGGCTTTAAGGCTCCAAGGTTCGAGACGGAATAGGAATTCTGCATGATTATGCCAAGGGAGGGAAGGGACTTGTCCACGAACTCCTCGAGTGTTGGGCCCATTGTGTTCCCGCTGAGCCATGACTTGTACAAGGGAGAATTCTCGCCGCCCTTGCGCAACTGCTTCATCCGGTTTCCATAGCGCTGGACTAACTTCCAGATGGCCTTGGAATTGGCATTCTTAGTCTTTTCCCCCTTTTCGCTAGGGGAAGACGAAGTGGTAAAGGCGCGACGGTATTTCTTCAACCACTCGGGTTCCGGAACACTTGTAGCTAGATTGAGCATTTTACCTTGGTCCGAAGCCAAGTCTTCGAATTGTCCGACAGGTCTCATGTCGACCGCATACCGAGTAAATCCGACCTTCGCTTTCGGGTAGAAGTCTGCCGCCAGTGTACCGGTGATCATGACCATCAGCAATGGAGTAAAAGTCGTGCCGTGTTCTCGGCAAGCAGCAAGAATGGCGTCCATCTTCTTGGCCGGAATGCGATAATTGGCCACTTTGGTGACGGTTCGTTCATGGGGCAGCGCAATGTCCAAGGGATCTTTGAGAAACGCCCTGGGTTTCTCATAGTCGACGAAGAAAAGTAGCTTGGAGTAGAAGAAGCGAAAGAAGAGAAACATGAACAGATTATACAGGACACCCATGAATGGCGGCTTTTTGTGCACCGCGGCTTTAAGATTCTCATTTAGTCTCACTTTCGCGGGTTCGAGGTGGACTTGCCGGGGAGCTTGTTGTCTCAACCCCGAAGAGGGTACGTCGTTCAATGCTGCAAGTAGCTCGCGATGGAAGGTCATTCCGAAGGAGCCATCGCAGACGAGGTGATGAAATAGGAAGACGATGTCTCGGCGACCAAGAACAATGACTTTCCACCACGGTTGACCTGGCTTCACCTCTCCATCTGCCCAGAGCCATTGGCCGTGGAGCTTCTCGAACAGTTCTGAGCCCAACTCCGGCACGTCGGTGTCGATAAACTCGACGCAGGACTCCAGGTCAATTGTGTGGAGTGATGCAATGGATAGTAGGTGCTTGTCCTCGTCTCCTGGTTCCACAACTCCTACTAAGCCTAATTCAGGATGCTTCGTGATGACGGTATGCAGGGCTGCAAAGACTGCTTCGTCGGACAAGTCCGTACGCTGCGCACCGGTCTGCGCCGAGGCATAACGAGCTGCGACCAAGACATTTGCTTGTATTCCGAGGCGGTGATAAATGTAGAACATGCGATCAACCTGAGCTACAAACTACTTAGTTGCTTTCCTAGATACGTTTCCGTTCCTTGGACTTACTGGTTTCGCGGACGATAGTGTACTGGCTCTCTAGTACCTCATTATGGGTTTCCTTGGTGGTAACGGTCGTGGTGGCCATCGTGATCGTTACTTTGTGAGTGTGATGCGATTAATCGCCAAGGGGTTGAAGTTGCTGCTAGCCTGGAAAAAGAATGATCGCCAAAAACCCAAGAAATGACTAGTTTTGAACGGGCTTAAGGTTTCTAGGCAACGGGGAAACTACTATTTATAACACGACGACAAGAGAAAGCACACATTATAGCCAAGACCGAATTTCTTGGTGTGATAGCTTCAGCTGCTGTCACGGTTCGTCCTACATGATCCGCTAGGACGGGGTCATGCGGAAACACTGCCAAGTGAACCAAGCTCCATGCCATCTTCATTGGTCTCGCTGCAGCGCTCAGATCATGTGCTCGGCATGACTTGACGTCCCAGACATTTTGAGCTGAACTATGAGTTTGAAGTGTCGCTTGAAACCAATCAACATTGAGTAGACCGCCGCATTTTGCGCACTCATCGTGGCATCAGTACCGCCTTTTAAGGTCTCTACACGCAGACGCTCCAAAGTTACTTAATGAACAAGCCCCGGCAGGTGTTAAGATTTTTATCATTCAAGATAGCGAGTGATTGGATTTGAATTTGCAAGGACAGCAATACATTAACCGGAAAAAGTGTGTTACGCACAGTATGCAAGCACTGCAGACCCAAACGTTGACTCTTGGCAGAAAGGGCTCAGGCATCTGAGCCTCTTTTTCTGCTGCTGTCTCAGCCATAATTAGAACGCTATTCTGCGACAGCAACGATCAGTATGTCAGTTCAAATGAAGACTGTTTTCGCCCATTTGGCTGGGTCAAATCTGGGGTCATCTCCACTGTGTTGCGATTGGCAGTGACTTGTCTTGTCTCCCAGTACTGTGAATCAGCTGGGAATTTCCATCAATACTTGCAACACGGACGCTGCACTCCATTAATCTTGAGGCGCAAGTTACTACTGAGAGCATCTACAGCAACTGTCAATGCTCTAACCTTCTTCCACAATGTCAAGCTGAAAAAAGCAGCCTAGCAGCATGATGAGTCTTTTCGAGCTGTCTAATAGGCACCTTGCTTGTTGGTCTGGCCAATGAGCTGCTTGTTTCGCCGTTAGGTTTCGACAATTGAGGCTGAGGAATCTTGTCTTGTTCTATAGCGAACTAGAATGGCTGGTTTCAAACTTCGGGGTGCCAGCATTTGCTTGCCATGAACTGCCAGGGTAACGTTGATTGCGACTAGCTGCATCGCGTGATACAAGATTTATGGCGTTGATTATTTTGGAGCTGAGAGGCATACTACAAAATTGTTTCTTTCTATTGAGGGCATTGCTCAGGCACCCTAAGCGAATACTTTCTTCAGATGCTATTACTCCTGCCTTAGATGGCTTCGTTTGGTTATCCAGGGAATTTTAATATGTTTTGCCGTTGCATATCGGCTAAGCTAGTCATTGCTTCCAGATTTACGGCCTCGTACGACGGCAAGTGTCGAATTCAGCAACTAAAAAAGCGTATGGTTCATAAACAGGAAGTTACCAAGGTCATTTAATTGAGTTATTTCTGTGTTTAACTGTGCAGCGTTTTTCAGCGAAGACCATTCATATTCTAACTTGTGTGCATTGCTCGCAGTTGAAATTCTTCAAATGCATAATAGACTGGCTGAATTACGAATTCCCCAACTCACAATCCCCGACCATTGTCGGCTGATTTGGTGCGACAATCCGCATTTTCTAGATTTGTTCTAGCTTCCGAAGCCGTGAAGCTTACCTGCTTATTGCTTGATCCTGCCAGGCATAATCCGACAATAAGCAACACCAACACCAATCACCACCAGTCCTGCCGAAATCCCCGCGTCCGCTATCCAGGTACGTGAGCGAACCGGAGGTAATGCGCCCATTCTCCCCCCACACGCCGGCTTAGTCGGAGATGCCGTATGTTAGTGGCACAAGCCCCACAGCTTTGGGCAATGATTCCCCGTCGTCCAGGGTTGCTCCGCGTACCAAATGCTTGACGATCTGGGATCCAGGGGACCAGATAGGGACCTGCTGACGCGATAATGTGTGGTAGTAAGTGGATTGCAGTTCATCTGAAGATCCAGGGTCACGCCCAGCCAGTTGAGCGATGAAACAAAACAATCAGTTGTTGAAGCTCATACGGATGTATTTCCCTCAATTGCTGGTGGCTTGTGGCCTTACAATAGTACCTAGGCACTCAAGGTAGATAATGTAAGCCAAGCAGAATCTCTCCGAGGAAAGGCGACAGCTGCGATTCTCCCGACGAATGATGAAAAGAACAATGCATATTCGCCGCCTCGGACCCGACAAACCGAGTGCGAGTGGCTTCGCGAGGTCGCGTCATTCTGAGGTGGCTAAGATGGCTAAGATGGCCCAACCTTCTAGCGCTCTACTCTCGTACTCCCTACATGCCTGTCAAATCAGCTAACTGGCTGTGGCTGGCTGCGCTAAGCAGGGCTGACAAGGCACCCTGCGCAGTGACTGCGCCGCTCAAGTGACGAAAGTATGTGAGTGGATGAAGAGGCGGAATCGAAACGCTGCCGCCCATGTGGGGAAAAAGTAAGATGTGGTTTTCCCCATTCTGCAAACAATCATGTCAATCCTTGGCAATTTCCGAGACCTCCATTGGGATTTTGGGAGCTAAAGCTACGGGAATCCTGGCATCTCGTCATTTGTCCAATGTCTTTATAACCTCTGCTTCTCCCCCTTCCTTGGGTTCATGTTCATCATCAAGCAATCAATCAATCAACTCACTCTCCAGTAAACCAACACTTTACAACCTTTACATCTAATTCAACCATCTTACATCAAAATCACCATGTCTGCCAACGACTACTACGGCCAGCAGCAGCAGGGCTACGGCCAACAGCAGGGTTACGGCCAGCAGCAGAACTACGGACAGGGCGGATACCCTCAGCAGCCAAGCTACGCTTCCCAGGTAGGAACCAAAACCCCAAAATACTCTAGACAGCCGAATTGAAAGCTTACTTCTCAGCCTCATCAGCAACAGCATGGCAACTATCCCCCCCAGTCACACTCCCCGTACCAGCAGGGCGGCGGCTACAATGCCCCTCCCCAGCAGCACCAGCAGCACGGATACGGAGGACCTCAACAGCCCACCTACGGCCACGACAACCGCAGCACCTCTCCTTACCCTCCTCCTCAACAGCAATATGGTCAGCAGGCCTACCCCCCCGGAGGCCAGGGTGGCCCGGTTGGACCCGATGGTGAGCGTGGCCTTGGCGCCACCCTCGTAGGCGGCGGAGCTGCCGGATGGGCCGCACACAAGGCCGGAGGTGGTCTCCTCGGCACACTGGGTGGTGCGGTCGCCGGCGCTATTGGTGCAAACCTTTTGGAGAACAAGTTTGAGGGGTAAGTCCAGCTAAACCAATACCACCATGATGGATGTTCAGCTCCCGGGGTCGCTAACCAACAATGCAGCAAGCACAAGAAAGACAAGAAGGACAAGAAGGACAAGAAGAAGGAGAAGAAGTGGAACAAGGATCGTAAGCGCGGCGGCAGCAGCTCCAGCTCCGACAGCGACTAAAGCTCCTACGCTACGAATTTCCTAATCTGCTACTTTGTGATGATGATTTTCCCGGCGCATGCGGATGCGACCCGCGAAAACTCCTCTTGGTGCCCCCCGATTTGGATGATACCCCCGATTCAAAGCGTCAATCGCACTGAGAGAATGACTTATTGATGACTGTTTGGATCAAGCATATGCACATAGACTTGAATTTTACTACTATTTTTTAAACAACACGAGGCTAAAGTTTTGAAATGAAATTATGAATTTCCCATGTCGCGTCACTCTATTTGGTATCTCAAACACGTTTCTATACAATTTACAAAAATTTACTCCATCGTCTTCAGATCTTCGGCGACCTTGAAAGTCGCGTCCGTCTTGGCCTTTACCTCCTCGACGTCAACGCCCGGCGCGACCTCAGTCAGGGTCAGACCACCGTTCTTGCGGTCGACTTCGAAAACGCACTGCATAGAGTTAATAAGGGTGAGGATACATCACACGCGGAAATGCGACTTACCAGGTCTGTGATGATGGTGCTGACTACGCGCGCACCGGTCAAAGGCAGACTGCAATCTTGCACAACCTTTGACGAGCCGTCCTTTGCGACGTGCTCCGTCGCGACGACGATCTTGGTGTTGTCGGGGTTGGAGACGAGGTCCATGGCGCCACCCATTCCCTTGAAGACCTTGCCGGGAATCATGTAGTTGGCCAGGTCGCCGGTGGCGCTGACCTGCAGGGCACCAAGGATCGAGACGTCGACGTGGCCGCCGCGAATCATGCCGAAAGACTCGGCGCTGTCGAAGGTCGAGGCACCGGGCACGAGGGTAACGGTCTCCTTGCCGGCGTTGACGATGTCGCTGAGGGACACATTAGCTCCGGCTTGCTCCATCAAGGGAAGATGACAACTTACGCATCGACTTCGTCCTTGGTCGGGTAAGGACCCATTCCCAGGATACCGTTCTCAGACTGAATCCAGACCTTGCGGTCCGCGGGCAGGAAAGAGGGAGCAAGAGTCGGGATGCCTTGGTCCGTTAGTGGTGTTCAAACAAACAAAGGCGTGACATCAACTTACCGACACCGAGGTTGACGTAAAAGCCCTCGTGCAACTCCTTGGCCGCGCGTCTGGCGATGCGGTTGCGTCGCTCCTGCGCCGCGTTCTTGGGCTTGGACAAGTCCTCGCCGTCAGCCTCCTCCGACCTCGTCTTGAGTATCTCAATGTTCTTCTCGGCGGTCGCGGGGACGATTCGGTCGACAAAGATGCCGGGGAGATCGACGTCGTTGGGGTCGATTTCGCCGGCCTCGACAATGTTCTCGGCCTCGACGATGGTGAGCGTCGCCGCCTTGGCCATAATGGGGCCGAATGCCTTGGTAGTGTATCTGCGGTTGTCCGGCTTAGCTTGAGCAACACCAATCTTATGTGTATATAAAGTACGCACCTGAAGACACAGTTTCCGGCAGTGTCAACCTTCCACGCCCTCAGAATCGCGACATCTCCAGTGAGAGCCGTCTCCATGAGGAAGGTCTTGCCATTGAACTCTCTCGTCTCCCTCGTGCGGCCGCGCTCCTTGACCGCACCCGACGCATCGAGCCGGACGGGGATATCACCGGTTTGAACCAATGAGTCTGTGATGTTAGTAAGATCCAAAGCCCATCTCAAGAAAGTACTTACGAGCTCCGGTGGGTGTGAAGAACGCGGGGATACCAGCGCCACCAGCGCGGATTCTCTCCGCCAGCGTGCCTTGAGGGCACAGCTCAATGCCAATCTCTCCCGTCAGGTACTTCTTCTCGAGAGCCTTGTTCGCTCCGAGATACGAAAGAATGAGGTTGTTAACCTGGCCTGACTTGGTGAGAATCGCCAGGCCACCCTTTCCTTCAATGCCGGCATTGTTCGACACCGCTGTGAGCGAGTGAAGGCTCTCGGGTCCTCTACGCTCAAGAGCACCAATAAGGGTATCTATTTCAAGCCGAGTCAGCGAATTTCTTGTCTCAATGGTAGCAAAACGCTCTTTACTCACCTGCAACACCGCAGAGACCGAATCCTGAACTCAGGATCGTCGATCCGCTCTTCACATCCGCGACAGCCTCATCCGCAGTCTTGTACAGCTTCGAGCCGCCTCTCTTGACAACGGGTGCCTTTTGAGATCTGAGAATTTGCGAAGTAGTAATGCTGCGATAGCTTGCCACTGCCGCTGCGCGAGGGAACCGTTGCGGTTGCGCGCAGATGGACGGTACGGCCTTGAAGGTGGCGCGGACGAGCACCCTCGGGCGCAATTGACGAGTAATTGACGACATGATGGACTTTCTGTCTCACAAAATAGCAAACCTGACCTTCCAAACGCTTCTGCAACAAGGCGATGAAGGTTAAGAAGAAGGGAAAAGAAAAAGAAACAAAGTCCGATAGTCGGTGACAGTTCTGGGTTCGGGTTAGGTGGGTGCGACCTTCATCTTTTTGATGAGCTCCTGGCGGGGCCGGTCGGCCATTGTTTTGCACGCCGACACTATGGTGACTCCAACTTGGCGTCAACCGGGGCTTCGGCACGGATGGAGGGGCGTCCAGGGGTCGTATCTGACGTCGTTGGAGCGGGGCATTCCCAGCATCCTTGGGCAATTCTCGGCGGCTACAAGTAGACTCCGAGACTGCGAGTCAATCAAGATGCTCTGATTGGTTGAGATGGATGACGGCAAGTGTCTCCCCTTGATGGATGATCTGGGGGAATTGTAAGCATAGTTCGCGTTCGCGGGGGGGTTTTGGTTATCCCCGCAGGTTGAGAAACCTGGGGAAGATGGACTTCAAAAACGGCCGAGGGAACCTCCCAAGACTTTTCTACGCTTGGCACTTTCTTGTCACGAGGCTTGTTATTTCTTGCTAGTCACCTTGTGTGGTTTTTGTTTGCGGCTTTGATAGTTTGCCATACTCTTTCCCTTACAATTTGACAACCTCCCTTTCGTAACACAGAAACAGGCTTCAAGATGCCCCGTACTTCAAAGGACTACGACATGGACCCCAAGGCCGAGCACGCGGAGAGCCAGTTGGCCGCTGACGCTGAGCGTCGGGCCCGTTTGACGAGGTCCTTGCTTTTCAAGGTCGACACGAGGCAAGCAGAATCAGACCAACAAGCCATGTAGATGAGATGAACAACAAACACTAACATTGATGCGAGATGAACAGGGTCCTACCGCTACTAGCCCTGCTCTTTTTATGCTCCTTTCTCGATCGAACCAACGTCGGTAACGCGAAAATCATTGGCATGGAGGAGGATCTTGGCATCAACAATAACCAATACAATCAAGGCTTGGCCGTCTTCTACGCCACGTACATTGCTAGGTAAGTGGTTTATTGATTAGCGCAATGACTCCAAATTTCTGCAAACAAAAAAAAGAATGTCCCGCCCCCACGCTCCAACGGCTAATGCATGCCCCAGTGAACTGCCAAGCAATCTTGTCCTGAAAAAGGTCTCGCCGAGGATCTGGCTCCCGTTCCTTACCATTGCATGGGGTATCGTAACCATGTGCCTCGGCTTTGTGCGTAATTACGGCAGCTTCGTCGCCGTCCGTGCGATCCTTGGTATGACCGAAGGTGGGCTTCTGCCGGGTATGGTGCTTTACCTGTCGGGTTTGTATACTAGAGGCGAGCTGGCGTTGAGGATTGGCATTTTTTACACGGCTGCTTCGTTGTCTGGTGCCTTTGGCGGGCTTCTTGCGAGGGGTTTGTCTGCCATTGGTCCCAAGGGGAATCTCGAGGGTTGGAGATGGATTTTTATCATCGAGGGTCTCATTGTGAGTTGAACATTCTTTCGGTTTATGACGCCGCTAACATTCAAAAGACTGTTGTATGTGGAGTCATTGCTGCTATCGGTCTCCCGAATAGCTTGGCGACAGCCAAGATTTTGACCGAAGAAGAGAGAGAATGGGCCATTCAGAGACTCCAGGGCCATGCTGGGGATAGGTTCAAGTACGGAAACAATAGTCAAACTTGCTTGATTATATGCTAACAGTAGCTAGTCTTGCTAGCGAACGCGAGGAAAAGTTTCGCTGGTCTGAAGTTGGTCGCGGTGTTCTCAACGTTCAAGTTTGGCTCAGTTCCACGGCGTACTTTGCCATTCTTTCCGGCTTGTACTCATTTGGTCTATTCGTAAGTGATCTGTACCTGAACAATCACAAATCGTTCAATGCATTGACAAATACAACACAGCTGCCTACCATCATCAACGATCTGCACATTGCGCCCGACCCTAACCAGGCCCAGCTGTGGTCCGTCATTCCCTACGCAGTTGCCACTCCCGTTACCGGTAAGCCCAGCACGTCAACGAATTGGCCCACGATACTAATGTGGCATCAACTTTCAGTTCTTGTAGCCTTCTTGTCAGACCGTCTTAGGGTTCGCGGTCCTCTTATGCTCGCTGTTCTGCCCATTTCGATTGTTGGCTACGCCACCATTGCGAACGTGACTGCGCCTCAAACACGGTTTGCAATGACCTGTCTGATGGCCATCGGCATGTACAGCGCAGTCCCGTGCGTCCTCAGCTGGAACTCCAACAACTCTGCAGGCCACTACAAGCGAGCAACCACATCGGCTGTTCAACTGGCAATTGCAAACTGCGGAGGATTCGTAGCAAGTGAGTTACTTGGTCTTGAATCGACGCATTGTTGCTGACTCTTGTGATAGCATTCGTCTATCCCAACTATGAGGGCCCCTTCTATCATAAGGGGCATACCATCATCTTGGGCCTGCTTTGCTATGCCTGGGTTGCGTAAGTCCATTCCTTTGGCAGTTGTTGAGCCATAGACTGACAACTCTCAATAGCACTCTCTTGAACGTCTTGTGGTGCGCCAAGATCAACCGCGACAAGGCTGCGGGCAAGTACGACGAGTACAGAGGTACTGGCGATGACAGAGAGCCTGAGTTCAAGATGGTGCTGTAATGCTTTTGATTTCGATGCAAGCATGGAACGGTTTGGTAAACGTAAAGCAATACACGGTTTCGGTGAGAGAAGGATCATGATACCACGACGGTTCAAAATTTCATTGGATAAATCTGGGATTCCTTTTCTCTTTATGAAGAGTTTCTAACAACTCAGCATTGGATTAAAGTGTTTGGGGTTTTTTTCTTTACATAGATAGAGGAATATTCTCTTGTTGTTTCTTTGAATCGAATTATCAGGCGAAAACTGTAACAACCGCTGACAATACCGGTCTAACGCCTCAGTGTTTCTATCCTACGCAGGTAGACCGAGGATAGATATGGATACTTATATAAACTCCTAGTGACTGTAGAGGCTTAACCTACAATTGAAAACGCTGTCTTGTGCCTTCGTCATCTATGCTTGGTCCATCTTCAGCTGCCCTATCAATCTTCTTATTCTGCCGCCAGTACACCCACATTATAATACCAGTAACCGGCAGAGACACTATATACAGAAGGACGATAGCAAGAAATCCACGTGTATACTTGGGCGCATCGCTCTCGCGGAAGAGTTGCTTCCCTGCTAATCCACCAGCATTACTGCCGATGACCACTAATGCCAGGCCGATGCTACGCTTCTCAGCGGACCGAATATTGATACTCAGCCAAGCATCGTTGAGGCCTTGCGACAACGCATTCCCGCTGCTTAACAGAGTAAACAGAGCATACTTCGTCCACTTGCCCTTGTCTACTGATCCGAATAGTGCGCCGCCAAAGGTAATGCTCCACAGAAAAGCGACCATGCACCATGGGCCACGCAACTTGGTTCTGTCCGAAGCCCAAGCGATGACAAAACTGAGTACAACGACCAAGAAGCTGCTAACGGAGTTGAGGAGATTGGCGCGAATCTTGCTGAAACCCAGACTCCGAATGATGGTGGGGCCATAGAGTTGAAGGCCGCCCTTGGGAGCAAGAGACACCATGTTGAGAATCAGATGAAGCCATAAGCGGTAGTCGGTGAGGGCGGCAAGAACCCCTCGAGCTGTGACTTGTGCATGCGCCTCAGTCTTTGAGATGTCTTCTTGGAGGATGCGTGCGTGCATAACCTCGCGTTGTCGCGGGGTAAAGAGATCGAATCGGCCGTGGATCGGCTTGGTGTGTATGGGTGATCGAGGGAGGAATAAGACAAAGATGATGAAGACTAAAAGCGTAAAGATACCCTCGACTTTCATATTGTTAGCTTTTCGATTTCCATAAGAGAAGGGTTACATACTGATAAAGAGCCATTGCCAGCCAGATAAGCCCGCGATCCCGCCCATCTGGAGAACACCGGCCGCAATCAACGAGCCAGTAGCAGTCGCAAAATAGTTGCCAAAGTAGAATATGGACGTCCGTAACGCCAATTCCTTCTCCCGGTAAAACAATGCCAACATGTACTGCCCGCCTGGTATGAACCCAGCTTCGAAGAATCCCAAAAGAAACCGAGTGGCAAAGAACGAATGCACGTTTGTGATCCAAGCTTGCGTCAAGGCCACAGTGCCCCAAATAAGAACCTGGCCGGTCAGCCAGATTGGAGCGCCAAGTTTCTGAAGCAAGAGGTTGGATGGGATTTCGGCAATGATGATGCCCGCCATCATTAGTTGGTCTCCGAGGTTGACATCGTCCTTGGAGATTTTGAGGTCGGTTGTGAGCGTATCTGTCAAGGCGTTGCTAATGTTGCTGCGGTCGAGCTGGAGCGCGAAAAAGCCGAGCACCAGAAGTGGCATAAGGGTCATATCAAGCCTTGGTTTGTTAGTCTCAACTACAATACGTCCCGGTTGCTGCGTGTGACTTACTTCCGCACGACAGACTTCTCTTCCGCTTCTGTCCAAGTTTGTTGGGATGCGACGGATGGTTGACTTTCCTCAGCATCATCGTGATTTCTCTTGACATCGTTATCGATATGCATTTTTTAGTGTTAATCTAGTGAGAATATTGCGGTCAATTTCCGTGCACTGGATGCACCAGTTAATCTAACTGCTCTTGCCAGTTAAAGACTTGTTGTAGCAATTATAGTCTTCCATCACCTCTATAAAAGATCCTTAAACTCGATTAGATATAATAAGTGCTCATTGACGCCATCCAATCCTTGAATCGCGTATCATTAGCAGCAGCGCGGCGTTGCAAGGTGATAGTGATTAAATGCTGGGAGGGATGGTTTAGCCTTCGGAGGTGAGCGTCGGCGATGAGCGAAAGGTGGAGCTTCGGAGGGATTGCCGATGGCTTCACAGCGCAAGCGTGGGGATGGACTCAAGAAAGTCAACCCGATTCCTCGCGATGGGAGTCGTAGTCGCATTTCCCTCATTGAGCACGCAGTTTTAACCGGCGCGGCGCCTCTCTGAAGGACACATCCCCCAATGCGAATACTCCATCCTCAACTCCTTTGTATCCCGCCGCAAATCCTCTATCTCTAAACAATGTCGAAAGATCCATCAAAACCCAACATCGTGCTCATCCTGGCCGACAATCTTGGCTGGGGTGAGCTAGGCTGCTATGGCGGTGGCATCCTCCGCGGAGCTGCAACTCCTCGTATCGACAAACTTGCCACCGAGGGCCTCCTCCTGCACAACTTCAACGTCGAGAGCGACTGTGTACCAACGCGCTCGGCATTGATGACTGGTCGACATCCGATAAGAACCGGATGTCGTCAATCTGTTCCTGCGGGCTTCCCTCAAGGCCTCACACGGTGGGAGCAGACGCTTCCAGAGTGTCTCAAGCCGCAAGGCTATGCGACAGCCCATCATGGGAAATGGCATCTCGGCGACATTCCTGGTCGGTATCCGTCTGACCGGGGCTTCGACGAGTGGCTCGGAATTCCTCGAACGACCGACGAAAGCCAGTTTACTTCAGTACTGGGATACACGCCCGAAGTTGCTGAGCTGCCATACATAATGAAGGGCATTGCAGGACAAGACTCCGAGAACATCTGTGTTTATGACCTAGAAAAGCGACGATTGATCGATGAGATGCTAGTGGACCAGTCAAAAGATTGGTTGTCGCGTCAAGTCGAAGCCGAGAAACCCTTCTTCTTATACCACCCACTCGTCCATCTGCATTTCCCGACACTACCACATCGCGATTTCGAGGGTAAGACCGGACAAGGAGAGTTTGCCGACTCGATGGCTGAGATGGATCACCGGGTGGGCCAGATCATTGATCATCTCGATGCGCTTGGAGTACGTGAAAATACTGTACTCATCTTTGCCTCAGATAATGGGCCTGAGTTCAGACCACCATACAAGGGCACCGCTGGGCCATGGTCGGGGACATATCACACAGCGATGGAAGGCAGTCTGAGAGTGCCCTTCATCATTCGCTGGCCGGGAAATGTCCCTGTCGGTGTCACCTCGAATGAGATAGTGCATGTCACTGATGTTTTTACCACCATCTTGGAAATAGCTGGCGCCAACGCCCCGTCAGATCGCCCAATTGACGGCATCAGTCAAGTTGCCTTCTTCAAAGACCCGGCATCGACCAAATCGAAGCGTGATGGATTCCTCTTTTATATCAAAGACGAGCTGCGCGCCGTCAAGTGGAAGGATTGGAAGCTTCATCTGGTCTGGGAGCCCAAGGTGAATCAGTCATCTGGAAAGCTCGAGTCGCCGTATTTGTTTAACGTTATACGCGATCCCAAAGAAGAGACGGATATCCTAGCTTACAATACTTGGGTTATGCAGCCAGTCATGAAGATGAGGGCAGAATTTGACAAGAGTTTAAGAGGTGATCCGGCACCACCAGACCCTCTCAAAAGTCTTTAGGTAGCAACTTCTCCACAATGAAAGAATACTTGAACGTCAAAGAATGATGCAAACAAATTTGATGTCAAAGCACATCCAACTCTTCTGTCTTATCTAATCTACTTTTTTCACACACACTATTCCAATAGAGCCCATTTTGCCTGCATCTGAATTAGGTTTGGTCAAATATCCACGGATCAAGAGTCGGAGGTGTTGTAGCCCACAACGTTGCCGAATTATCCAAATCCATGGATGGGAGGACATTCTGCCCCAGAAGAAATTCAACGGAAATTTCCGATGACAGCTCGTTAGTAAGAACATCGACGTCCGATAATGATGCAGACAACTCGTCAAACCGGTCGCGATAAGAAGCTCCAGGGGGGTATCGCTCAGCCATTCCCCAAAGAACCGTCGAGCACACGGCGACTCGACTTTTCAGACCACTTGCGTCGAAGACTGCGCCTCGCAACGTGAGGTTCTTTATACAGTATACCAGCGCCGCGCCGGATTGAAAGAGGTTTGGCGTCGTCCGCCAGTAGAAACGCAGTTTTCCTTCCTTGAACCCCTCCCTGTACAGCTCTACGCTTCTCGAAGCATACTGCGCGAGGTCTCTCAACTCGGCTTCGGACAGATTGGGGAAATGACGCGAGGGAGAGAAGAGCGTTACAAGTGTCATGTATAAGGCGCCGTCGAAGAAGTTTCGAGGTGCTAACTTGGAGGTTGCATCAACAGGTGGCACGCTGTTGTGCCAGTCTAAAAGACGGTCCTTCATGCTTGCTTTCCATGCTTGATAGTCAAAGAGAGCACCATTGACTGGAGGCTTGTAATTCAACGTGTGAAAAATCTCGTACTCCAGTTGGCGAAAGAGAATACAATGATTGGCCAATGGACTGGATGATTCCTGCCCACTCGTTGACGGAAGCGATGTAAAAATGGCCTCGTCGGGTATTGACCTTGGGCGACTGAGTATAACGCACAGATTTGTTTCGAGGATGTAAGTAGACCAGAAGACACGTCGTCGCTTGTTGATTTCCGCAAGAGACGCAGCATGCGGCCCTTGACCCTGTTCGCGTCGCGACCCCAGGCGTGCCTCGTTCAAAAGGTCAAGGTCAATAGCTAACCGCGTTGCTAAGCCTATGAAGTGCCAGGCAGCAGAGAGGTTAGATGCAAATATAGTGTATTGTACAACAAGAAGTAACTTTTGAAGATGGTCCAAATCTCCTTTCCAGGTAGCCTGCGGACGTTCCGTCAAGATCCCAATCGCCGAGGCAAAAAATGAGTCGGATGCCGTTGTTGGAACCGCCGGATCAGTCCTGTTGAGGAGTCTTATAGCGATAGCCAATACCATGCAAAGCTGGAACTTCTGACTTGGGGTGCCTTCATGCGGAGACTGTTCGTCTCGGTAGAGGGCATTGATAGTGTTTTGAAACAATTCTTCATGAAGAACAGGTGAGAAAAAGTTGGAGTGTTCAAAGTATGTCCCAGCAAGTTGGATCGCCGTGGACTTTGGGGGGAACTTGATCGTTTCTGGCACAATAATGTCGTCCAGCAAACCTTGATAGCCTGGGCTTCCTCTGTCCTGCAAATCATCCGGTTTGGGGACGATGAGGCTTAACAATGTCAAGTCACTGGATTCATCATGCGACTCCTGCGTTGAAGCACGCCCATTTTGAGCATCTCGAGAGACATGAGTTCCAGTTGCAGGTTCTGTATCTGTCCCTTGCCTCTGCAAAGCCAACTCAAGCTCAGCAATTCGGTCCTCAAGACTTTTGATGTAACTGCAACAAACATGATTAGTGAATTGTTTGAATGAGTATTGAAGGCCCTTACTACCTTCGAGGCGCTGATTGGCCGTCTATATCCACGCCTACACAAGCCACACCAGCGCGAGCACACGATGAACACGCGGGAATATTCTGATCACAGCGTTGCTTCCGCGACTTACATCGCTGACAGGCCGTTACATTGGCACGCCTCACGCTGGTTCTTTTGCGACTAGTTGAATGAGCATTCTCCATCAGGTAAGCGATGATCACAGAACATGCCTAGGCCAACTCTATGCTGAGCGTCGAGTGTGTGTTTCGGAGGTCGGAGTGCGGCAGAGATCCCTGCTATTTCCCCACGTCGCAAGATAAGAATTGCGATGGCGTCAGCCGCGCTAACCGATGTTGGCTCCCCCAGGTTGAATGACTCGGAGAGACGCCTGTCTTTCGAAAATGCGAATAATTGCAATGGTGCTTGACTGGTATCATTTCCATGACGGGGGTCATTGAGTGGTTGAACAACCTCTGTAAAAAATGGTTCATCTTAACATAATTCAGATCATTCAGGTCTGTGGCCCTGCTAATTATTCTACAGTTTATAAACTCAACAGCTCCTCTTTATCTACAACTTGGATTCCCGTCCCGGGGCGAAATTTACCCTGGAAGAGCCTCCAATAGCCTCCGTGATGCTGTCAACCGACTTCAAAATCCACTCGCTACCCTCATCAGTAGCCAGCCATTGTGTGCCCTCAATGTCCTCCTGCTTATCCGCCTTGAATGTTCCGTCCTCGAACGCTTTCCTGAGTCCGAAAACATGCGACAAGACTTGCGGACCGACACCGGTCTGCGCCCGCAAACACGAAATCGCCACCACGGAGGTCAACACTCGGCCGGTAGTCGCCAGGCCCCCGCGCTCCTTGGGGTCCGACAACAAACCGGCGTAGTGGCTGTTGAGGATGTGCACCGGCAGGTCGGGATGCGACTGGGCGAGCTTCTCGTACAGCTTCACCTCGAACGGCGCATACACCGAGTCCCACAGCGCCTGGCCGCGGGCCGTGACCTCGCCAATGTTCTCGGCGGTGGGCGTTCGAGTGGGCTTCGTCTCTAGCTGGGCGGTTACGTCCTTCGGGAGGCCGGCGTAGAAGGCGTTGAGGCAGTTGATGGTGCGCGGGATGCCGTTGAAGCTGATACACTTGAGGCCGATCTCGCGGATGATCTCGGCTGCCTCACGCTTGTCGGGACGGCCGGCGTCCGAGGCGACGCTGTAGAGAGACTCAAGAGAATCAGGTGAGTTCATCGTGAACGTGGCCGCGGCCTGCAGAAGAAAGTCAGTCGGGGGGACTCCAGCCCATCGTCTACACTCAATTGGCAACTCCAGCTGATTCAACCATGGATTGACGTACGGAGAGAGCGATCCAGGGCTTTGCGCCGAGATTCTTCTGCGCAGCATCGCGAGCGATGGTCTGGTAGACACTACGAATATGCGATGGTGCGGCGGTTTGGCCGGGACGCGCAAACGGCGCGTTGATGAGAGCCTTGAGGGATGGAGAGAGTTTCGACATGTTGTCCTTTACTTTACGGTTATCGGATTGTTGCAATTCACTTTCTGGCGCGTCATCCATCGGAACAGGAAAAGATGGTTATGATGCGGGTGGTGGAGTGGTTTTGTTTGATTTCAGTGACGGAATAGGTGGGGGGAGAGGTTCCGCGGTCGGAAGGCAAAAGATGCGCCGGGGGTTCGGACTCAAGAAAAAGTACCGACGATCCAGGGTTCCATGTGATGTCAGCGAAGTCGACAGGGGTCAATGTCACCATCATTGCGCCGAGGTACCGACTAGTCGACGGGGCTACTTTTGAACTCCGACTAGAGCTGGAGCGCAGATTGAGGGGCCGTGGGCTATGCCATGAGACTGGATGGTCTTGGATATGAGGGAAAAGTACATGGGATCTCCTTTATCAAAAGAGCATCTTCCTGGACCGTAATCGCTGGAAGTAGATGTTGGAGAACCTTCTTGGACTTCTATTGTAAATTCTCACAATGGCTGCTAACAAGCAAAAGGAGCCTTTTTGGCTTGGGTGAGTCGGACAATCCTCAGAATACCTTCACAATAAGGAGACATCTAACCAAGATGAATGCAGAGGTGCAGCGGCCTCAATGGCTGTCTGCTTTAGTAAGTTTGGTTGACGAAGTCCAAAGCTATTCATCCGTTCTCTAACTGATCGCGTGATTGCAGCTCATCCCCTGGACCAAACGAAATAGTGAGTAAAACAGACAGGATGAACAGACCGACGTATAGGCAATCGCTAACAAATCCAGTCGCATGCAGGTTTTGAAGTCGAGAGAATCCATGTTTCGAGCGATGTACCGCTTCGCAGCCCGCGATGGTAGGTGTGATTGGGCTATGTCAAAACACGGAGAACTGACTGATGAAAGGCATCTTCTCTCTATGGTCTGGACTTTCAGCATCCATCTTCCGACAAACTACATACTCGACCGCTCGATTCGGTCTCTATAATTACTTCGCGCAACAAGCAAAACAATGGACTGGCAAAGAGAAGCTATCAACGGCTATGACGATAACATGTGCGGGGCTGGCGGGTGGAATGGCTGGGCTTGTTGGCAATCCTGCTGAGGTACGCTACCGCAGGCATTAAACCTGATGCCTCATGCTAATAGCTGTCCAGGTCGTCCTTGTTCGAATGTGTGCCGATGGAGCAAAAAGTGTCGGCGAGAGATTCGCCTATTCCAATGCTCTTGAGGGTCTTTACAGGATTGGAAGAGAGGAGGGCATCGGCGCCTTTGGAAGAGGCATTTCAGCCAACATTGTGCGAAGCATTCTTATGAGTAAGTCAAAAGCGAGTAAGCCAAAAAAGCTTGTTAATTGAGCTGACGATCTGTAACAGATGTTGGACAGATCGCTACGTAAGTGCTAAATGAGTGGATAGCCGCTAGTTATGGATGACGGCAACAAAAGACTAAACAGAAAACACAGATACTCGACGGCAAAACGATATCTTCTTTCGAAGACTGAAATGAAGGACGATATAAAAACGCACGCCGTGGCATCTTTCTTCGCTGGAACTGCGGCGACCACAATCTGCGCCCCCGCGGATGTTCTGAAGAGTAGAATCCAAAGTGCCGCTGCGAGCGGACCTGGTGGAAGTGTAAGAGTAACCCCGAGGAAGGCTGGCTCGGATATTTGCTGACAGCGTCAAAGTCCTTACTCCATATTGTTCAGACTGGTCTCCGAGAGGAGGGTCCCAGGTTCCTTATGAAGGGATGGACCCCGGCGTGGTTGAGATTGACGTAAGTCGAAAGTGAGTTAGGAGATTCTAGAGGTGCTGGCTAATTCGTTTTCTGCAGACCAAACACCGTGTTGACATTCGTATTCATGGAGCAGCTGCGCAAACTAACGCAATGGCAGTTTGCAGCTCCAGTTGAGACCATAAAGGTGTGATTTATACGTCACGTAATTGTAACTTAAAAACCGTACTCCGTTAGGTTGGGCCAGCTCAACCAGTCGAAATTGTTCATGTCGTCCCAGGACAAACCTGCGAACGAGGGGTCAAATTCATTGCCGGGTTGATTTAATACCTCGGCAATCTGGTCGTCAGACATGGCAGAGAACTGTAGAGTTCCGGGCCACAGCTGGGACTCCATGTAAGGTGGCTGCGAGACCGGTATTCTCGCCGAGTTGATAGGAGGAGATGTCGCCACAGCCGAGGAAGGTGTGCTGAGCTGACTGGTTCTATGAATTGTTGTTTCCGGGTGCATTTGGATTTGTGGCTGGCCGTCCATGGCTATGGCGGCCTTCTTTACGATATTTCGAAGATATCTTCCGTACAATGTAGACAGGCCGTTCCTGTGCTTTGTTGCTGACCCAATGCGTTCCAAGACGTCTGCTGTTTCTTCGATAAGGTTCCGGATGCTCGGTGCCAGGTTTGAGCTACCTGTGGCATAGGCGCTCAGAGTGAGAGCAAAGCAGGCAGCGAAGGAGACCATAATAGTCGTGTTGTTGGGAATCGACTGTAGCTGGGCTTCTCCTTGTATAGCTGCGCGCATGACCGTAACGGCGGATGAAAGGCCAGCCGTACGAAAGAACTGTCGGACTTCCATCGGGGCTGTCGGGTGGTTGATGACGCCACCATAGGTCGACAGTCGTGTATGGGTTACCAGGATCTCAACATAGGGAGGCAGGCGTCGCTGCGGCCCAGTGCCGATAGAGAAACCCCATTCCGTGAGCCATTGGTCAAAGAATCTCTCGATGGCACTCTCGATGGACTGTGCGATGAGACCTCCGTCTGTAGATATGCCCTGAGATCCGTCGCACAGAGCGCGGACGGTGGCAAGCAATCCATCGAGGTCGCGGCGGAGGACAGCCATAGAGACTAAATGGCCGTCCATGGGGTCGGCAATGCTGGATCTGTGCCACTGGTCGCAATCCTTGATTATTCGGGTAATCGGGACAGTGTAAGGTCGGCCGCGAGCCAGTGACATGCCTCGCTCCAAGACAAACAAAGCGATCCAGCAGCGCTCGCGGCGTCGAAGAAGCCTTTGGCCCAGATCAGAAGTATATTCGATCTGGCCGAAGCCATCCATTGCTAGAGCCATACGAGGGTCGAGGCAGTCTCCGCGAGCCAATGCCATGTTCGACCCAGATGCGAGAATCTCCACCGGGATCAGGAGTTTGTGAAGCGAAAGGTCAATGGCGATGGTGGCTGCCATGTTCACATACCAGCAGGTCTCGTCGTCGGTGCTGTGTTGGCCCGGGTACATCCAAGGGACGTTTACCATGAAAGCAAGAACAATCTCGACGGACTTGTGGCGCTTGGTAAGGACTCGTTGGGCAAGGGTCTTGCAGTGGTTGGAAAGTCTCTTGGACAAGGCTCCGGCGGACGGTAGGAACAAAGCAGATGCCGCCATGATGGAAGTGCAGAGGAAGGCCGACCGGGCTCGAGTGAAGCCCGTGGTGTAAATCTTTGGATCAAGACCCCAGCGTGTGTGGGCGAGCTTGCTGTGAAAGCTGCGCGGTATGATGAGTGAGATGCGAGTTGGTATCATGAAACCGACTTACAATGCGAAAAGTGAATCCGCCTCTTCTTCAGTAACGAGACCCATGCTGATTGGATCGATATCATCGCCAACATCGAGGTTGACACGAACAGATGTGAAGAAGGACTGCATCTCCAAATCCTCATCAGGTTGCTCAGTCTGCTGTTGCTGCTGCTGCTGCTGTTGCTGCAGTTGCTGCAGCTGCTTCTTGCGACTGGCACGAGGACCTAGCTGCTTCGGCGACAGACCGTTGATGGGCTGGGGCGACAGCTGCAAGTTGGAGGCGCGCGCCAGCAACTGGAGCGGGTTCTCAGCATCGTCAATAGCGAGGCTTTCTTCATTGTGATGATGCAAGCTTATGTAGTTGTTGCTGTCTGGGGTGTCATTCAGCTCATCATCATCATCATCAGATGAAAGGTCAGGTTGTTGATTGGGACTATTGAACTGAGAAGAACCCCGCCCTAAGTGAGAGGAGGCGGTAGTTGACCGAGCATTTCGAGAGCCCTCCAGGAGCGCCTGGAGATTGCCGATGGCCTTGTCATCTTCGGAAGACTGTTCACCAGTTCTGGACCTCTTAATGGCCTGTTCTATCTGGTATAGAGCTTTATCTAGACCCTTTCGCTTGCTACCGCGTGCGTCCACTAGTCAATAAGGTTGACCAACAAACCGAGTGACCGAGGTGGGGGATCAAAGGCGGGGGAAAAGATGGGGGGAGGGATTGGTGTTTCTTTTGGCGACGCTTCGGTCACTTTTCAGGTGCCCATAGCTCTGAAGAGATGGAGCCGAATAGCTGGGGAACTTACTTTTTGATACCTTTTTGCCTTCCAGCATGGAATGTAGGTCGAATGCACTCAGTGTCGAGCTGAATGCACCTCTTGCATTTGTTCTCATGCGGAGAATAGTCGCACTTGATCTTGCTTCGGCGGCAGACCAGACAGGCGGCCTGCTTTGGACGTTGCGATTGAGGATCCTCCATCCAGGTGAGGGGGATTTGTGAGGAGCCGGGTGCACTACGGCGATCTTTGGTGACGACACAGCAGCAGAAGAGGCAATGGTCAATGTGAAGGGAGTGTGAGTGTTCACGCTTGACGGTAGACGTCTGGTGGTTATGGCTGAGATACTCTTGATATCGATATAGACACGCTGCCCCTTAGAGCAGACAGCTCCGCTGTTGAAGGAAGTGTTAGAACATTGGAACTTTCGAACCACGAGATGTCGACTTAGTTGAGGGACCAGACACAGGGGGGGGGGGGGGGGGGAGAGGTGGGTGACTGGGGGAGGCTGCTTAGTTGCTGTGTGACTCGTGTGAAGCCGGAATGAATGGGGAAGTTGAATGAGGGCACGAATCAGCATTCAGCCATGGCCCCATTTCCTAGTAGAAGGATCTTAGTCATCCTTGGAAGTTACTTGGCAAAAGACAGATTACATAACGTCTTCGGTAAATCTCCTGGTGGTGACGAGTCTCCCTCTTCAGCCGTGGTTCATCAGGGGTCTTGAAAGCTTACCCAGACAGAGCTTAGCTTATCCGTCCCTTGTCCCCAAGATGTACAGGCTTCTATGCAGTATGCATCTCGCAATTGTTAGGCTACTGCGTCTTTCCAGTCCTTACACAAATCTGCTTCAGAATAATGTAGCCCCTGGACAACATGCCATTATGACCAGCTTGATTGGTTTTCGAATTCACCAAGAGTCGATATCCACGTCAGCGTCTTTTGAGTGGACTGAGATGCGATGCAGTCAGCAACAGCCACTGTTTGGATACACCGATGTTTCATTCCAATCCGAGCTGAGGGCACCATCAGCTTATCCACCAAATTGGCCTCAACCTGCATGTGGCTAACCGATTCCGAGTTCACATATATTATCCACTTGCCCGTGGACTTTTCTGTCTCGATTCCTGTGGATGTGTCATTTTGTTTCTCATTGAAATACTGGAAATGGTCTCGGCATGCACCATTGCTTCGTGACTTATAATCATCATCACATTTCAATTGCTAATTCTTCCACGATATTTGTCATTGGCTACAGTTGATTTACGCATATCCGCATCAACATGGACTCATCCGTGTCTGTTGACCATGTTGTTCTCCGCAACAGCACTCCGACCGAGGCCGCTCGACATCTCCGAGGGCTCAGTTCTAGCACCGCCGATCTAGTCCCCATAACCGCACATCTGTATGACGCCGTAACGCGGGGTTCCATCCCCCATGTTGTTTTCTCCATTTGGACCCCAATGCATCACGATGCAGAATCCACCATCGCCAGTCTTCGCCAATCCGAAAGCCTGCTTGAGAGGCGAGTAGCGATCAAGGCTTTTATCAAAGCTTTGCGTTCGCCTGAGTCACTGGCCAAAGTCTGGGATGCTGCGGGCGGCACGTCAGGCGTCGCGAGATTGATGAGTGGTCTCAGCGTTGACGAGATCAAGTTATTGTGCAATGGTCTGGCTAAGACTGCCTCCTTAAGCCAAGGACAATCAGAGAGACGCGCAAGACTGACTGAACTCGTCGAGCTCCTTTATGCCGACAAAACGACTGACCCAAGGCCACTTCAGGTCTATTACAAACGCATCTTCCCAGCATGCACCACCGACAAGGTGGCCGAGTACGAAAAGTCTCAACCCACTTGGTCGGAAAGGCAGCGCTCTATTCTACGGCGAACACATCCCTCCATCTACGAGGCCAAGTTTTTGGAATCCATCTTCTCGAAAGACGCCAAAGATGCCAAAGTCGATGAAGAAATCTGGACAAGCCTCATCGATAGCAATCTTGGTTTTGCCAAACAGCTCTTGTCAAAGCTCCTTGAAAGTGACGGGCCCCTACCGATTGAGTCTCCTGAGTTTACCAAACTTGCAGAGCATATTGTAAAGCGTTTACGCCGAAGAAGGCCAGCAGCTGAGAAAAGTCTTCCGTTCGAGCTCCTCGAACTTCTCGTCAAGCTTTTCAGGAGATACCCCGACTTGACAGAAGATCTCAACGCCCGTGTCGACGGAATCATATCTTATGTGATTGATTTCTGGGAACATACCCGCACAACTCGACTCAAGGTTCAGCGATACTTGATTGAGCTGATCGGCCTTGCACCTGCATCAGAATTCATTTCGGCAGAAGATATTGTGGCATTACTTCGAACGGTTAGCCCTGCGGTTTCGTATCAGTTATTCCGTCTCGTCATCCAGAGCGCCCAACACTATCAATTCGATATTGAAGACGTTTCAGATAAGGCCAATGGGTTCTTAAAGAAGCTGAAAGGCCCTTGGCCTTCAGATCTCTTCATCTCATTTGCCAACGATGATCCGGATGCCTCGCTGCATCTTTTTGAGAGACTAATCGCCGTTTTTCCTGACGCCCGGTTCATTGAGCCTTCCGATTTAATGAGAGATTCCATCTTAGAGTCTCCGAAAGAACCGGAAACCGATAAGGGCGATCCTTATATACTCGAGGCACTCCTGGTACGCAAGTCGCGAGCGAGATCGATTTTGGACTCGGAATTGATGGAACGAATCGAAAAAAGAGTCCAGCACTGCAAAGAGAAGGCCAGCACATCTCGCGACTGGGTTTTCCGCTCGGGTTGGTCTAAAATAGCCTTGAATCTCTGCGTTGCAGCTGGCTCTCATGAGCTGTTTTCCGACACGATTTCTTGGGTGAGGCGCTTCAACAAGGACCCTAATACCGTGCAGAGTCTGTACTTGAGTGGTTGTTTTCTGGCCGCCGAAACTTTCGACCTACTCAGCGGAATCCCTTCCAATCCCACCCACCTCGAAAAGTCGAAAGACAGTATCAAAGAAAGAGTCGAATTTGGAAACAAAATCTTGTTGCATTTGCTAGAGACAGCCTCGATGGGTTTACGAGAACCTGGTTTCCAGGAATACCATTGGTACCGCATACTTCTCTTACCTAGAAATGTTGTTGCAGCTCGGTTCCGTGGTGCAAACCGACTCCATGATGCCCTCCAACTGAGCGATGACGAAATGATCGATTTGCTCTGGAAGCCCACATTAGAGTTTGCTCTTGAAGCAGAAGAATATCTCTTGAGACCGGGCATGGAGCGCCTTTATCCCCGTGAGGTCAGAGGTTTTCTTTACGATATTGATTTCGATTTTGCAAAATATCTCCGGCCAAACTCGTCAATGTTCTTGAACCAACTTGCAATGGCACGTGATAAGATGTGGGAGAATTATCGCCCCAAACATTATCCTGCTGTCCACGACCTGGGAGACGCCTGGCCAAGAGGGCTACCTGTGCAGTACCTATGCCCTGACGACGTGAAGGACGTTAAAGATATCCCGTTTGTCTATTCAAAGGTTGAGTCAGTTGTCTTTGCCAGCCCAGATTCAGTGCTGCAAGAGGTTCCTACCGAAAAGGAGTTGCGAGCGGCTATAGGACCATTCGTCGACGATTACAACTACGCACTCCAGGCCTACCTTAATAGCACGGATGACGGGGCTGAGCGCGACAACCGTATTCGAAAAGCATGGCGTCACGCTGTCGACAATCTGACTGGGGATAGAATGACAAAGCGAGAGTCTCTGCGGTTCTGGGCCGACATATTCGTCGAGAGGAACGAACTGAAGCTGCCACCTGACGTAAAAGCCGAAACATTGAGACGTCCTCAACCTGCGATCCCGGATGTTGAGGACCCTGATACGCCTAATGAATGGGATCCAAGATTGTCGGATGAAACTGGCGAAATCGAACTTGACGAGGCGCGGGAGATTCCAGCTACCATTCTCGATATGAGGATCAAGCAAGGCTACTCATGGGCGTCCTCTAGTATTCTGGAGCAAGAAGTTCTTTGGGAAGATTCGATATGGACTGAAGTCGAGGAACACGAAAGTTTCTGGAGCTTGAAGCGCCACGGATGGCCCAGCTCCTGGAAAACGAAGGACAGCCTTGCAGTGGCACTCCTACTCTTTCTCAACACCCTCGAGGGCTCAGATACGTCAATTCTAAAGAAAGCGTTCCCATCCAGTACGGATGTACGATATCCTGCACTTTACTTGGATCAGTCTTTCATGGATGCGGTGGATCAGGAATACTTCGATTACAACCATGTCCACGAGATGAGCAACCTTATCAGATTGGCGCCTGCCTCACTGCTGGCCCAAGTAGCACGATCTGTTCTCGAAGCAGTTGAGGCTACTGAGAAATCAGATC
The DNA here is from genome assembly GCF_014235925.2 of Colletotrichum truncatum. Lineage (NCBI taxonomy): Eukaryota > Fungi > Ascomycota > Sordariomycetes > Glomerellales > Glomerellaceae > Colletotrichum > Colletotrichum truncatum. The sequence goes on along the minus strand of NW_027222404.1, from coordinate 480,381 downwards.
CTGATGCTCTTACACCAACCCGCCTGTGCATGCGGCTTATCAGGCTGGTAGCCAACAGTGACAGGCCATCACTGGCGTTCCCATTGATAAGCGATGTCATCCTTTGCAGACCTGATGATAGTTCTTGGCATCGGAAGCTCTTCAACAAGGGGTTCTTCAACCGATTGCCTCCTAGAAAGGCCGCAGAGTTTTTGAACAACATTACAGACAGCATACAGACCAAACTCGAAGAGCAAGAAAACAGGAGTAAGGAAGCGAAAGAGCAAGAACCTAATGGCCTCGTAAAATCCCCTTCGCTGGTCAAAGTCAGCACCGTTACAATGCTCGCAAAGCTCCTTAGTGACGCTTCCTTCTTGGATGAAAAGACTCCCTCTGAAGTTCTTTCACGTTTGTTGGAAAAGTCTCAGCACGTCGACATCCGAAACGCAATTATTGAAAGCTTGTACGGTGCTCTGGCAGGCGGTATCTCGTCATCAACCAAGGACAACATTATCTCCCTCTTGGAAAAGAATGCGGTGCCGATAGCTTCTTCATTCAATGAGCGTACCCTCGCTTCTGTCTCGTGGGAGGATGTCGAGGCTGGAGACGACCTACCTTGCGTTTCTGTGATGGAAAGCGAAAACGTCTTGCGTCAAATCTTTACTACATGGGACCAGCGGTTTTCTGAAGATCTGGATGTGCGGAAGAAACTGGCGGCCCTTACATCCAAGATAGTCAAGGAGTCGGCCGAGAATAACCGCCGGTGGGTAGAAGTCTTTCTGAAAAGATTTGGCTTCGAACTGCCGCCAGGGGAAGTTATCCATCCTGTACCTGTAAACCCAGGGATGCTTGCCATCTTTGGCCGTAACCCGGAGTTTCTCTCGCGTACTGAGTTTGATATGATGAGAGGCAGCGTACTCGCACAAATCTGTCCGCCACCTGGCGTTGCTGCCGTCACCAAACAAGTGCGCGACAGCCCTAGCCTGTCCGAATCAGACGCTGGCAAGCACTGGCTTTACATGTTTGGCGGCGGTAGCCGTGCCATAAACCTGTGTGGCACCGACTCACTGCTGAAGACGATGCATCACGCCACAGGTCAACAGGTATCCGACTCTTCTGAGCGTGTGACCTCTGACATGCTCCAGAAATTTGCGCTTGAAGTCTTTCAACAACTAATCTACAGAGGAGATGTGTCGCGACTTGAGTCATTGGTCAACAGTGTCACTCCTACAATAACCGGGGAAAAGTCTCCTGAAGCTGTGGAATCGTGGAAGTCGATAACACTTCCGATCCTTCAAAAAGTCATTGCCACCATCGAAGAATTGCGCACGTTGGAATGGCAGAGAAACCCTGAGCGCAAGCCTAAGGTGCTTCCTGACTCGTTCAGGCTGAAGGTTGCGACACTGGTGCTTCCACTACAAGTTGACCAAGAAGAGGCATTTGTGAATGATGTCTCAGGTCTAATCAACGAGTTAGTAGACAGCGGAGTGCCCTACCACCACAGGTGGGATTACCTCAAGCAGTCAGTTATCAACAGCCATATAGACTGGAAGCCATATCTTATGCGCTTGGCTGTCCCCACCGGCACCCTCCATGACATTGATGTCGAGAAACCTACGTTGGCGAGCTATTTGCGCATTGAATTTGCAAGGCACTTATTGGAGAATGGTTTCCCAGACGCGCCGAAGGGCAAAGCAGTTGTGGCAGCGCTGAAGAAGATGCTACACGACTGGGTAAAGTCTCCCGTTGAGGAGTTCAGAAGACATGCCAGGGAAGTTGTGCACACACTAAAGCATGCTTCTGATAATGAGTGGTTTTCCCGGGGAGAGCCACTCCAATGGGCTGAGACGGAAGACGGCGACAGCGATGGTGAAGGGGACTTTGTTTAGTCTGAAGATTAGCAACCCCTCGCGCAAGTAGGTTGTTCTCTTCTAGTGTAATTGACGGCGGGATGATTTTATTCAACTAGTGAAACTCTAAACACAATGCACTTTAATGAAACTATTCAAGCGAAGTGGAAAACCCAGCTTAAAAGTGTCTGGTTAGCGTAGTCGTTGATTCTGCCCACAATCCGTACCCACGTCATTAGCTCAGTTGTTCCACTTCGAGGATCCAGTCCCGAAATTTTCGATCCATCATCGGTTATAGTGCCGGTAACAACAACATTCTGCACTGTTCAAGAGACCTTTTAGAGCTGATGAATGGATCAAGCGCTACGTCACACCTGGTGTGGAGTAACACTTTTCGTCCGAAGAAGCCGCCAGGATGGGGAAAGCTAATGACTTCAAGACTATCACGTGTAACAATGGCTGTGGGTTACAGTAGTGCGTCATTCTTCCAGCGCTGCAAACCTTGGCAACTTCTCTAGATATTACCGATTGTTTTTGATCTTATAAGAACTTACAGGAACGACTGATTGTAAACTTTACGACTTCAGAACCCCTTACTCAATGGCTATTTCAAGCACCATCAAGAACCCATCAGCGCCTCAGGCTGCTGGACCCAAGGTCGCTATCATAGGAGCGGGGTTAACGGGCCTGATAACTGCTCATGGTCTAAAGAAGGCATCTTTTTTTCAATGCTACTTATTCTTTTAAGTTGTGCTGACACTCGGCAGCATGGATTTGATGTCACCGTCTACGAGCGTGATGTGAGCGTTGACGCACGTCCAAGAGACTGGACCATTCTTATCCACTGGGGAATGGCGACACTTACAGAGCTGCTACCCGAGCGCGCCCTCAAAAAGATTCCCAGCGCCGTATGCAACCCCTACCTAGACTTTAGTGAGTGGGATGAGAGCATCCCTGGATACGATGGTAACAGTGGCGAGATGTTGTTCAAGAATCCTACCCCTGGGGCTCGGCGAGTTAGTCGACGTCGGTTCCGGAAAGTCCTGGTTGAAGGCCTCGACATTAAATGGGGCAAGACATTGGGTTCCCTATCTGCTGTCGACGACGATACCATGCACCTTACTTTCGACGATGGTACCAGTGTTGATGCAAATTACGTATTAGGAACAGATGGAGTATCATCAAAAGTTCGAGAGCTGCTCGTAGGAGTTGAGGCTGCTAAGCCAATCCCCTCCGGATTTATGATTGCCAACTGCATCGTCAAGTATGGCGACGCTGAAAAGGTGAACATGATTGTAAAATCCCATCCAGTATGCGCTTTGATGCTCGGCTCTGGTGTGATGGCTGGCTGTGGCGGTAAGTTCTTTAGAAGGGTTGGTGCGGCATTCAGAGCTAATCAGAATCTAGTGATGTCGGTTGAAGATCCGAATGACGTTGCTTCCTGGGAAACCTTTTGGGTAAAAGTCTGGAAAGGCCAACCGGTCAGATTGAATGGCCAGCAAGCCATTGAATACATTCAAGCCGACCTCACCGGCCTTTGTGAACCCTTCCGATCCGCGGTGGATTGGACCCCTAAAGGAAGCCCTTGCTACATTGACGAGATGAATTATTGGATTCCTTCGGCCTGGGAAACCTACGATGGCAAAGTGACGCTTGCTGGAGATGCTGCGCATCCCATGCTTCCATGTAAGGTCCATTTGCTGCCGTCCAGTTTGCGTGCTAACTTTGAACAAGTCAGAGGACAGGGTCTTCAACACGCCATCATTGATAGTCATCACTTTGTTGATGCTCTAGTTAGGCTTAGAAAGACAGGTGATGCATCTATGAGAGAGGAGACTTTGGCGATATACGGAGCCGATGTAGTTGCACGTGGATGCACAGCTGTTTCACAGTCGCTCAGCGAGGCTGAAAACGCACTCAATAAGGACACTGTCGGTAGCATGCTCATGGTAACCCAGGGTCATGGAAGATCTGTTTAATTGGCATGGCCAGGTGTCAATCTCGCTTTTTGAGAAGCGACTTATTTGTAGTAGTTGTAAAGCGGAAAGTAAGCGAAAGGCCAGAACTTATTGGGTCTGCGGCTTCGTTATTTGTGTTCTGTTTCTATCAACATTGTCCTCACTGGAAAACTGTATTGAATCAAACCCGATCTTGCAGTACGTTCCAATCAGCCCTCGAACCGTTCATAGCGCTTCGCAGGGTACTTTTACAACGTGCCGCTAGAGAAATCAGTGCACAGTATTATCCATCAGATGCGTTTAATATTTAAATGAAAGCTGTGAGATTCAGAGCACTTCACAGAAGAACCTTGAATCTCAAACATTGAGGAAGGCAGTATCTGCATCCTTGAGATGCGGACAGTTGTTGGTTTGACGGTTAGCACTTCTTTCTCTTCGAACCATCAGCGTAGAAGTGGTCCTCGTTGATCTTGATAGAATCAACGTTCCAGGTCTTGCCATTGTCTGCAGTCTTTACGGCTCCGGAGCTGGCGCCCAGCAGATCAAGGGTCTGACCGAAGTCTGCGTCTGCCTTTTCGAGCACAACAGTAATATTCTCCCATGCTTCAAAATCGTTAGCCGCTACATAATGTCAAGTCATTCAATTTTGCATTTTGCCTTACTGTAGCCATTGACGGTTCCACACGTGCCCAAATAGCACTCGTTGCTGGAGTAGAGGTAGGAAGGGCGCTGCCCGGCTTGGGTCTCTGCCCCTTAACGTTAGCCACTTGCATTTCTGAGGTTGATTTATTGGCCATACTATCGGTCTGCTGCGAAACAAGCTTACCGTCCATGTACACCTTTTGTGTCACGCCCTTGGCAGCATCATAGGTGACTAAATCCACGTTACATTTTGAAAGCGTCTTCAGAGATGATCGGGATCGTTTACGTACGCTCAAAGTCGACATTGGTCTCAGCAGGAATAGGGATGTACGACTGGGCAAGCTGCTGGCCTGGGGACAGTTTCAGTATGCTGTAAAAAGTCGTAATTAAGGGGAATGCTATAGCGCTTGTTACCATTGCTAAATGTGCTTGCGGCAACACACCACTGAGTATTAGGCGCGGGGCATCCCCTATCGCCATGATTGTTAGTCCAGCGGGACTTTTATTTAGTAGGGCCATATCTTACTGCAGTTCATTGTTTGGGGCCCAATTAAGCAATGGTTGGAAGAGATCTGCCTTCTGATCACTCACGGAGCTGGAAAGGCCAACCCAGAGTGACAGCCACGGTTCTTCACTCGGTTTCTCCTGGACGTATCCACAGGGAACTGACGGAGTAGCAATGGTGTATGTCGCCTTGACAATAGCGTTCTTAGCTGGGCCGAGTCGGAACATATTGCCGAACTTCCAATTCTCATATTGGCCAGCAACAGCACGCGCCACGAGGGGGACGGAGAGAACGGCGAAAGTGGAGCAACGCATTTGGCTGAAGTGCAAATAACGAATGATAAATCGGTTTTTTAAAGGGAATGTCGGTGAAAAATAGGTCGCAAGATTGCAAAAGTTGGTAGTGCCAAGGAACTTATACTATTCAACACTCGGTTGCAATTAGAATTTGTAGCATTATAGTCACATCGGCACTGGTTGCCGATCATAAAATGAAGGGAGGCTATACTTGGTTGAAGCGGGCATCCCTCACTGGCAACTGATCCATCTTAGTGGGGCTTCACTTGCGACACAAAGCCTGATTGGATATTGTTGATCAGTAAAACGGCGCAATCACTACTGGAGACTAATTAATTAAATAGTTGGAGCTGTCAAAAGCTCGGGTTTCACTTATGGGTTGCATGCCTGGTTTGGAAAGGCTCTCGCACGACCATTTATTAATTTATGACTCGCCTGTTCCTCCACATCTTAGTCCTGAAGATTTGATCAAGACATGTCGTCAATTGAACCCCTTATCAACCGATGGGACAATTGAGTTCAAAATGAAGGCTTCGGCAACTGGTACTTTTCCAAGGTCATAATAACTGTTCATCTAATTCATATGCCGATATAAATATTGCGAGGTTGTTCCATCAAAGAAAGAATATACTTGTGGTTCTTTGAGCCCTTGGAAAACAGTTCTTTGTCAGCGGGAACCTGACAGCCTTCTCAGTTCGCACCATCAGCTCCCTGGCCTATATACTTTACAAGCCGTTTCATGGTGCATTCTCCATCATTCAAGTAGCAGCAGCTTAAAAGAAAACAAATAATGACCATTGCCCATAAATTTCTTTGGGTCAAACCCTCTATATATCTTTATTACTCCTCATCGATTATATCAGCCAATGGATGTGCCTCTTTTCCATACAAAATGGCCTGTAGCTTCTCTTTCAGTAACAGCACATGCGGCACCTTTCCTACGGGAAGCCGGAGGGTTTGCCCATCGAATGAGATCTCAGCAACTGGTTGGATCCAAGCTGCTGTTCCAACCACGAATGCTGCCATAAGACGCTCTTCATCCAACGCCTTGACAACCTCTGACATTGTGATTTCCCTTTCCACCACCTCTAGTTTTCCAATGTCCCCTTCGGTGGGCTCCGAAGCGAACATCTTGCGCGAAAGCTCAAGGATAGACCTGCGCGTCCCACCGGCGAGAATGATTTTCCTTTCATCCAGGGGTGGTGTCACCATCTCGAGGGTTCCCATCGACGTCTTCCAAATGACAAACATATTTGCGGAGCCCGCTTCCGTAATCTGACGATCGGGCCCAAAAAGCCAAAGGACTTGGTCATAGCCTAGCTTTCGAGCCTCCCCATGGGCTTGAATTGTTGGGCCGTAGTTGGCGGAGACCTTCGCAGCTCCCGTACCTCCCGGCCATGCTCGGACAGATGTCTCCGAGCTCCCCAACAAACGTATGCCCGTTTTGAGATCCTCATCACCCGGAGATGCCGAAGGGTTAAGTGAAGGCCAGTAGATAAGGAAGATGTACAAGAGTGCTTCCTCTGGGACCCACAGACCAAGACTACTGTCTGTCCCTATGAGTGTGGGCCTAATTTACAGCGCGGAACCAGTGTTGCCTTTGGGTAGCCACTTTGGGGCCTCGATATCACACAGCTTTCGGATGAGCTTCAATAACTCTTCAGGGTCAAAAGCTGGTAAAGAAATGCGCTCGGCTGAGGAGAGCATGCGGTTGCAATTTTACAGCGGCCGATGAAGGCGGAGACGACCATCAAAGCCGCGGTAAACCTTCATGCCCTCGAAGCACGCTGTTCCGTAGTGCAAAACGTTGGCAGAGGGCAAGAGAGGAATCGGCCCGTAAGGTGTCAACTTTGGTGCGTCCCAACCTTTGGCGGAAGACCACGAAGCCGTAATCATGTGATCGGTGGTTGCTTTTAAGCTGGAAACCTCAGGAGAAACAGACCCAGGAACTGTCTTTGGATTCTTTGTCCATTCAATCTCAAGCGCTGATGCGCTCAAAGCGGACGGTTTGGTAACAGTCATTTTGTTGAAGGTCTGATAATCAGAGTTGGGGTCGTTAGTGTAGGTTTCACAGGGGGTGAAACAGGGGGTGAAACGGAATTCCGTTCGTCAATAACAAATAACAGTAAATTGGTTCTAATCGATGGTTCATGATTGTTGAAAGTGGTGTTGTTGACTAGAAGGTGGGGATATTCCCCCTTGGCCTGTCACGTGGGTCTGGGAGGCTTGGGCCTCTCAGCCTGGCGGGCGTGTGGCTGGAAGTGCCACACGACTCCGTATTCCAACTATCGCAACACTGGAAACTCTCTTTTTATGGTGTTGAAGCGGTTGGAATACGTTGTCCCTATACAGTTCCGTCTCCTCGTCAATTCGGCCTCCTATCCCTACTTTCTCCCGTAGTTACGGTCTTGTTACCCATCCCTCCATACGTATCGTTATCGTGTTGCTATCAACGAATCTCTCGAGGGCTCGATTTGGTTTGCTCTTCGTGAGGGCATCAGCAGGGTTGTCTTCGCCGTTAATCCAACGAATTTCTTGTAGTTCTCGTCTTTCGTACGATTGTTTCAACGCCATGATATCGATCATGAGTCGCTTTTCTTTGGTAGTGCCCAGCTTCACGAGACACTCGTACAGCGAATAAGAATCGGTACAGACAACTGTCTGAATCGTTGGTAGGTTGAGGTGGTCAGTGATTGTCGCCAGGGTTGTGGCGAGGGCGTAGGCCATATCGACGCCAGCGACCATCCCGTAGATCTCTGACGCTAATACGCTGCGGGTGACTCGTTTACTCTTCGTAGAGCTGTAATGAACGAGGTTACCGTGAATCGTGAATTCTCCGTTGTTGCTGTCAGAGGAAGTGTCGTTGGCTAGGATGATCAGAAACCCTAATTGGGAGGAGAGGTCGTGGTTATTAGCGAACGACCCGTCAACGAAAACGAATAGCTTGGCTGTTGTAAGGTCGAGTGGGATAAACGTTATTCCTCGGTTAGGCGATTCTATTTGCCATCGAATCCGTTGATTCAGTGCTTTTATCGCTTCTGGCGAGGGGTCTTGGTGTTGGGCAGCAGTGGATAAATCGAAACAGGCCTCGGGTTGGCAAATTGACGCGATGTACGCCCCTCTGGCGCGTTGTTCGACATATTGCTGTTTTGGGTTGGGTTCAGTAGTCTCAATACATCGTAACTTCTTGGCTTGTCCCTTTTGCCTCAAATTGATCGAATTGTCGGTTGACAGCGCGATTATCCCTCCGTTGAATTGGAGGGGTTCGTCAATTGTGAGGATATTCTTCGCTTTTGCCGTAAAAGCCGCTTTTTCTAACTGTTCGTCTTCTAATTGTGAGAACGCCTTGTCTGACAAACCGAGGGTATCGTCGGTTTGCATGCCGATACAGCCAAAGTGTGGATTTTCGGTAGATGAGATCAATAGGCATGGATCGTACGAAGAAGTAACCATCTGGAGATTCTCTCTGTGATGCTTGTGATACGTTGCCCACCAGTGGGTTCCAGCTTCTGCGATTCCGTACAGAGGCTTCACAACCTCCATAATGGTCCCTTTTGGGTACTGGTCTTGAATTTGCTTCGGTGGGTAGGCGAGAATAGTACGATTGAGCCTTGTGGAGGATTGAACGTAGGCTTGTGTGATATCTCGAAGCCATAGTTGTTTCCCTTCTCGTAGGAGTGACGGGGTAATTGACAGAATTAGCCGTTGACTCGCCCGCTGAATCGTTGGCGATTGGGTCAATATAGCCTTCTTGCCATCGTCGGCGTAACCCTGTATTACAAGTCTCGATTTCTCGTAGGGTTCGGTTGTTTTACCCTTGACTTCGTTGACGATACGAGATCGGAAGATTCGTACGTTCTGGTGCCTTCTCTTATTGAACTGGGTGAATTTGAACACTCCTCTAGCGATGAGGCTGTTGATCTCTTGTTTAGTTGACTGTTCGAACGGTTCGCCTGGTGTAGTAATAACACCTTCTCGTCGTAGTTTGATTGCCAATTCTTCGTCTGCTTGCTCCTTAATCGATAGGAATATTTGTTGATAATCCGGGTCATCGTTGAATTCCTCTGTGAAGTGGGCGATTGGCAGTGGTCTCTTCCGGGGTCTGCCCGGGCGTCTTCTCGGTGGCTCCGGTGCCTCTTGCGGTTCGTCCGGTTCACTGCCTCCGCCGGCGACGATAATTTCGTCGCGTACTACTTCCTGCTGCGGTATCTCAGCTTCGGGTTCTTCTTCTTCTGGCGCGGCGATGGAATTAGGTGGTTGATCGGGATCTTCGTAGTATGGTTTGACTACGGTAGACCGGAAGGTCTTCGGACCACGTGGCGTATCGACAGTACAGGTTTCGCCGTTTATGGCTGCTAAAGTAAACGGTCCGGTCCAGCCCTTCTTTTCGCGTACATCGTACATATCGCCGCTGTATTTCATATCGTCGGGGTATAGTTTCGCGAATTCTGTTAATTGCTTTCCGATACGGTCTGTTGACTCGTATGGTTGGAAGTCTGTTAACGGAGAGACCGTGGGATGTGGCGGTCGGTACGGTAGTTGCCACTGTTGTTGTTCTTGTGGAGGAGGTGGCTGTAGGGTTGGTTCGACTCTTCCTCCTGTGCTGTTGGCTACTGTTGCCGGTCTCGTGATCTCTTCGTGGAATTCGGGGTCTTTTATCAGAGCCTTCAGGTTGCGATATCTCTTGACGCCTTGTTCGAGTTCTTGGGGTGACCAGTAGTGGAATTCTTCCTTTTTGAGGGCTAATGCCACGTTTTTCGAGATTTTCTTGCCATCCATTTCGACGTAGACGCCGTTACCGATTAAATGGTCTCTGAAGAATCGTAGGATTGGGGGAGGTACGTTCTGGAAGTCTTCTTCTGACCAGTCGGCGAAATCGGGAGAAACTTCGTTCCATAGCTCGAGGCCCGTGAGATTCCTCTTCTCATAGGTCTCAAGTAGGAAACCCATATAGGAACCCAGTTGCTGTGGGCTAGCGTTTGTAAGGTCGATTGCCCAGTTGCCCCATACTGCTGGATCGATCATACTTTCGATTCTCTGTGGGATGGGGACTGTTGATTGGCTTTTGGCAGTGACGCCGCTCGCGGGCGATCCTTCTCGTGAATTTCGCTCCATTCTGACAGTATAAAAGGATTACTTCTGTTTAGAATCTTGAATTCTAATCCTCAACAGCGTCAGCTGCGATTGGTGCAAGATGCAGGCCTGGAAGTGGGAGTCAAAAGACGATTCGGGATATTACGATTCTAAGGGGAAAGAATCGTGAAATCGGGGATTTTCGTCGGTTCGTCGTTTGTTTCCGTCGGCGCCGTTCTCGCTGATGTTCTCGAGGGGTGTGAGGGTATACACAGGTCTCGAATTGGTAGGGAGAGAGTTCTACCGTAGATTCTCTCGTGAATCTCTCTTTCTCGCTTCGGGCTTCGCTCCTCACTGTTGGGAAGTTTAGAATCTAGCGGACAGTTGGCCTTATGACGCCCACAACCACGTGCGTTTCTCCTAAGCCGCAGCCTCGGAGGCGTATACGTATAGCTGTATAGGCGGATTACCGCCGGTAGTCTCCGCTCGCCTTTCGGCGTGTTCTTCTTCTGGTAGGGAGGTCTCTTGTGGCAGGCGCCTCGCGGTTGGCACCTCGTCTGGGGATTTATTGAGAAACTAGCGGGCGCCTCGTGATTGGCACCGCGCGTGGGGGATAGTTGTAGTTGGGGAAGTTGTTGTCCCTTGTGGGATTCGTGAATCTTCGCCCTTGTGGCGTGAAGAGGTTGGAAGACCGTCGATTCGGTAGGTCTCTTCTTCTGGTGGTTGAAAACGCGTGATGGAACGCTCTTGCCAGCGATAATTGGCTGCGATTAACCTTATCCCGCCTAGGGTGAGCGTAGCAGTCCCTAGGTTACTCGAATAATCGGATTGCTGGTAGATTCGAGGAAAAGAAGCTTTCTTCTGCTGGTTTCCGTAGATCCCAGTTACTCTCGCTTCTTCTCTCGTTAGCACGAAATCCCTACTTTTACCTGGGCTTGGGTATCCAGTTCAAGAAGTCGTCTCTTCTGGTGTTGACCTTGCTGATCTGCGGTTTGTCCGTAGCAGAGTGGTAATTGTGAAGTTAACCAAATTAATGGCAACTGTGAGGTTTACCACTGATCAGTGTAGGTTTCACAGGGGGTGAAACAGGGGGTGAAACGGAATTCCGTTCGTCAATAACAAATAACAGTAAATTGGTTCTAATCGATGGTTCATGATTGTTGAAAGTGGTGTTGTTGACTAGAAGGTGGGGATATTCCCCCTTGGCCTGTCACGTGGGTCTGGGAGGCTTGGGCCTCTCAGCCTGGCGGGCGTGTGGCTGGAAGTGCCACACGACTCCGTATTCCAACTATCGCAACAGTTAGAAACAAACTTTTGTCGTGCAATATATCGATAGCGGTACCAGGAAACCCAAATAAAAGACACAACCGAACGCCCAAAGTAGGACTTATTTATTTCACGGTCATAAAAGGGCGCTGCTAACCTATGGGCTTGTTTCTGATCTAAGGCGTATAAGGCGCAGGGCGCAGGGCGTAGGGCGTTTTTGTTTGGCTATCTTTCGCCAAATATGGCCTTGCAAGTGACACGATGTGGGCCGAAAGGCGTGAATGGCGTCTGTGATGACTGGTTTCAAGTAGTTAGAAACCAACTGTTGTGTAAAGGAAAAGCCGCATATCAGTGCCCATTCAAGCTGGTGGTCTACACCTTCTCACATTTACATAACCGTACGAGATAGTCCTTGGCTTCGCACCGCATCATCTGGCTTAGCTCTGGGCTATCACACCAGGCAGCGCGCCCAATTTAGGCATGTGAAGTGGTCAATGAGGATTCTTATTTGAAGCAAAAGCGACAGCTTTGTTCTGTTTCTCGCGCCTTAAGCTGGGTTTGAGTGGTTGATTTCAAGCCTATACTTACGAGGAGATTGAGCGTGTCATATCGCTTCTAAACAGGTAGGGGCCTCTTAATGAATATATCTCATTTAGAAGAGGTAACAGATTACACGACCATCAGCCTCAAGATGATTATGTAGGTAGGCCGCGTTATGAAAAGGGTGTAATTATGTATACCTAAGTTATAATTAATCTATTATAAGCGGAAGACCACTATAAAAACACATCTTACTAACGTAACTGGCCCACCCGTATTGGAGGATATGTTGGCCCTTACGCCTTTGACATCAAAAGAAAGGAAAAGTTTTAATGGAAAAGCGTAGCCAGAGCAGGACACAAATCCTACAACTGCGTGTGGCCTGGCACATTTGTAGAGATATTCGTGCCTGTTTCCACACGACGGTGATGGCGGCGACATGAGCGACTGCGAGTGAATGTAAGTTGCATCATAAAACCCTTCTTCACGTTACTTGTTCTTATGTTATAGCGGGCATTTTACATGCTGATTAATGATGTTTGATGTACGGTTGGACAGTAATAAGTAAAGGCAGACGCTTGAGCTACTGCTGCAACAAGATAGCATTTGCAAACATGCAACACATTCCCATATCGCAGCACGTAAACTACACAATGATATTCCTAAACCAAGAACAGACTCCTCTTCAAACTCGGCGTATTCAATAGACTGGGAAGTGCCCTAATTCGTTTGTTTTCACCTGAAACTGACATCCCACCATACCCGATGCGCTTGTACGTATCCGGCTCTGAAAGCTTCTCCACAACAATGAATGGCACAGTATCAGACCACCGCTCCCAATAGGGTGGCTCACAAATGCTGCGCGAAACGAGCAAACACAACAGAGTTCCCGACACAGGGAAGTCCCAACTGAAATCGTCGAACATTATGCCAATATCACCAAGTTCAGGATGTTCCTTGAATGAGAACAAGATGGTTGATGTATCATATTCAGTTTCCCTCCAGGAATCATACCGCAGCGGCTCGACCATCCCGAGAATGTGCAGCTTGCATGTGCTTCCGATCTCGGTTGTGACCTTCAGATGATCCAGCTCTCCGGACACATCGACCACCTCCATCAACCATGCGAATACCGAGCCGTCATCCCTTATATCCGAGTCTGAGATGTCGACAGCGTCCCGAACGGAAGGCCACGACCAAGATGGTACGGGGCGCACGGCGGTATCTTCTGAACATGAACCCTTGCGGCGGCCGGGTGACCGCGACCAGCGGAGGCTCTGGCGCAAACGCGACCGCCAGTGGCCGTACAAGCACTTGTCGCCAAAGGTTTTGCCGATCTCATTGGCCAGACCAGAGAGAGCAACCAGTCTATCGTCTTCGACGGTGAGCGCCAGTCTAGAGTAGCTCTGGACGAGTTTGCACCATTCGGAGCCCAAGGCCCGCTTCTTGGGAAGCCGGAGATAAATTTTCATGTTTTTGAGGGCCATGACCGAAAATGATTGGCCCCGATGCTGCCTCACACGGCCGTGGTGGTCAAACTCGGAGCCCTCCGACTCCAGACACTCCCAGAAGAGAGCGTGCTCCGTCCAGTACATGATTCGTGTGGAGAGAAGGCGCTCCTGGCATGTCCAGCCTCTTTCATACAGTGGCGAGCTGCGGATTATGTCATCCTTATGAGGGACTTGCGGCTGGAACACGAGCTGTACTTTGTATTCTTGCGAGTGCTGGTTATAGCCGGGGCGGAAGATGGCGGGAAACGAGCACTCGCGTACGGGAAGGCTTTGCGCGGGCCGGGGGTTGAGGAAGCCCTCCGAGGAGTCCATCGCACTGGTCGCGGCGATGGTGCATATTGCGTTCTTGTAGTAGTCACCCATCTTCGGGGCTTCGTCGAACCAGTCAATTGTCCTAGTTCTCGCGTCTCAGTCTCCAAGCGAGTTGCACGACGGGGAAGGGGTGGAGCTTTCTTGTGACGTGCGTCGAAGTCCTAGAGACCTCCGGGACTTACCCTTGTATAATACACACGGCATCTGCCCACAGAAATCTCTCGCCAAAAGCCCGGGTGACCATGATAGCGTCCGTGATGGTCTTGCTGAGCTCAGAGATATCAAGACGGCGTTTTCTACTGTCGATGTTAGAAGCTAAGGTCCTGGTTTTGTTATTAGTCTGGCCCCAACAATAGCTCAATATAACATATCGCCCCGTCTGAACAGGATGTTCAGCAGTGATATGCAGCCGTACATCTTGATCCCCTTGGCCGACATCGATCAGTCTGCTGGGCAGGGGGACAGAGTCGGGGGCTTCCCTGGAGCTATTCCTGCAGTTGACGTGGCTCGTCGTGCACCGTTGAAGCCAGGCCGCTACCACTGGAGCCAGGGCCTCAAGATCCTTCTCCACGTCCTTAGAAGCCTACAGACAAATGTGAGTTTTGATTCATACTCCAACAATTGGCTCCATCAAAGGCGGGTTCACTTACTTTTGATCTCGAGGGGCGGAATATTCCGGCTGTGTTCTCTTGGAAACTTTTTTTTCGCTTCACCGAACGTTTTCCGATCCTTGCGTGCCTCATCCTGATCGCCGACATTTTCTTCCCTTTCAACACTTGTAGATCGGCCGGATTGTTCGTAATTGGAAAGAGGATTGTCATCATCAGTCTCTCCATTGCTTCTCACTTCGTCCTCTGTACTGTCCTCTCGGCCCAGGCCTGCGTGAGGCGTCTCGTGAGAAGTGTCTCCCGTTCGAGACTCGTCATCATCGCTATATTCCTCTTCGGACGTGCTCACCCGATCGCTTCCGTTGTCTCCCCCCATTCCAAAGTTAGGGCGCTGGCGACGGATATCCTCAACACTAGTCCCGGGCGGCAAAATTATCTCACCCTCAGCAGAGGCGCCGTAAATCCCATTTTCCCCATATTCAAGTTCCAAAGTCCGTCTGAGGATATTTAATGGCGTCTTTGTTGCTCAGCTTACACACCATCCGGTCAAAGTTTCCGGAATCTCCGTCATGAAAAAACTTGGAGGTACCACGACTGTAGATCAAGGACTGTCGCAGGAGACGGCAAAAGTCGCAGCCTGCCGCTGCGGATCTGTCGAGGGCTTTGTGCTTTAACCCATGGTGGTTCTCGAATTCATGCGAATGGCCGTCGTACTTCCTCTGGAAAGAGTCTCCAAGCTCAACGCATTTGCTACATAGCGTGCCGGTCACGGTTAGAGACATCTTGGAGAATCAGTTGAAGATTTGAGTCGTGAGGCGGAGTCTGCCTAGAGCGGGGAAATCGACTGGCTGTGCTGTCTGACATGATAAGTCGATAATGGGTTCCCGTCCCAACGGTAAATCAAATCTGCCAATGCTGACTTACATACAGTACCTCTGGTCATATCTCCAATCCACATGCCTGAAATGGCCGTTACGAGCTTAGTCATCGCCACTCGCCCAAGATTAGTATGTAGATAGGCCGCTGATTCCGCCAAGAGATGGACAGTTTCGGTAGAAGTAGTTGCTGCTGCCCAGTGGAAGTAATGAATAATTCTTCAGTGTTCGCCCTAATTTTCAATTCGGTAACGAGCGACAAAAGAGAGTCGACGATACGGCCTTTGGTTTACAGAATTTCGCAAGGATACCATGAAGTCGCTGAGGTCCGAGATATAAGGCGTTATTGTTGATTTTTAAAATCTCATGAAGGCTTGTTTTCTAAGCAAAAAAGTCGGCAGCTTCGAAGGCTTCGCAGTTCATGCTATTTCATTCTACTCGCAAAGCCGTAGTGGCCGTTAATATCATTAGTGGCCAGCTTCAAAATGGCCGCCTCTTGGCCACCTATCTTAACCATGCTACTGCTTGCGCCCCAATGTCTATATCTGCCTCCCGTCTGATTTAAGACTGGGAGCATTCAGTTGACGATCTTTCACGTGAGCCACAGGGCTGTACCTGATGTTCAAACATTAGAAGGAAAATAGGCCGTTCTTATATGAGCGTCTAAAGATGCTAACTCCATCACTAACTGACATGTTTAAGATTTATCGAGTTTCTACCTGTGAAGCTAAGCCCGAACCTTTCCCAAGAGTTACTGTCACCCAACTGTGACGAATTTAAGAGCAAGCATCGCTCTTGCCGGAACCGTTGTCCTTGCAGCTGCCACCACACCAGGTGATGTACTTGATAGCACCGCTGGAACCTCCGAGGCAGTCAAAGAGAGAGTACTGGATGTGGTTGTAGTCCGTGGCCTGGCCGGCAACCATAAGAGCCTGGTTGATCTGGTCGGTGTATTTGCCTGTAAAGAAGTGGAAAGTAAGTCTCAAGGTTACCAGGGATTTGTGAGAATGCCGTGGGAAAAGAAAACTGTACCCTTCTTAAGCAGAGTGCTACCGCAGTATCGGAGGCCGGGAGTGCAGTTGTCAGCCGCAACGAGGGGGGCAACAGCCAACAAGGCGATGGAGACAAGAGTAGACTTGAGCATGGTGGACGTTGGTTCGGGGTCGGTTGTTTGGTTTGTAAGAGTTTGAAGTGCTGAGTGCTAGTGATGAAACTGAAGTGTTGAGTGATGATGGTGAAAAGGTTCTGTTGATGGGGGATAGAAGGGGGTATTTATAGCTGGAAGCAGAGCTTTGTCCCAAGCCTCTCCATTACTGCCTTTCGTACATTCTCTGCACAAACCTCCTTTTGTTGTACCTGATGAGGCGGGGCGCCGGTTCGTCACTTGCATGAAGCCACCCAGCCCCGTAATCTTGCTTACAGGAAAACCCATGAGTCTCAGTGATGATCTGGTTTTGGTTAATTCAGGCTCGGTTCCTCCGTCTTCTTCACCTCGGGGCTCCACCAGGTAGTTTCTCTCTGATTTTCGTTGTAGCTTGAGATGGTACATGGAGGCGAAGTCTAAGCTCCATTGGGAACATAGTAGCAGTTGTTACCAACGTGTTGTGCAGTGGAGCTGGCAGTCTTACTTTGTGCTATGGCGTTGTATATTTGGGTCATTTCTTAGAAGACCGAACTGCATAACTACACTGAAGAATCTGCAAAGGTTTTCAAGCCCATAGAGCCAGAATTTCTTCAAGATTTGTTCTTTAAGCAGTGTATGTTGTTGAAGATGTGACATGTTGTGAACCTATACGTATAGGAGACAGTCCTGTACCATTTTTTCTCCACAAGAGACTCAGGTGAACATGCGCTGTCAGTTCTCAAGCAATTGTTCCTTAGACTTTCTAAAACTCGAGAGATCCTAAAAATGCCTCATTCATTCAGCTTGCTGATAGGCAGTCATATTTTGGAACATATCTTGGCGAGGGGTCCACTTAATTGTATAATTCCGAGAGAGAGAGATATCGTATTTCCAAAGTAATACGAAATCTTGAGCGATTATCTGTTTTACGTTGCTGACTGTGTCCCAATGCATAGGTATAAGCAATTTCAGCCCTGAAGCTGCGTGCTACGGCCGAGATCCACTTCAGTGAAACGTACTATGGTATGATCCAGTCATCAAAGAGAGGGTTTTGCGCCGTTGCGTTGATCCAGTTCGTGCACAATACCCTTGGGTCACCACACAGTGTAGAACTTTTGAATCATTCTATCCGCTAGACTCTGAGCGTGCATGTGCAAGAGTAAGTAGTTACTTTTCCTATCCGAGAGAAAAGTTTTAGACTTTTGCACTTTCTCACAAACCCATTAACTAAGCCAACACTAGTTGCAATTGCGATGATCAGGGGGGGGGGGGGCTTAGTCCGCATAGCCAAGGCAGCTGAAGTAGATAGGTTATGTAGTAGGCTATAAAGAAATAACCCTGCATCCTGCTGTCTCTAATATAGTTCGTTGATGACGAGGCAGCCGCATGCATAACGGCCTGAGGTATTTCTCGAAGACTCCTGGTTTACATTTGATGCATGTTCACTTCTCAGGGTCCCTTTAGCCCCTGTAACATCGTAACGTGGCGAATCAAAAATAATAGCACCAGTCCCTGAAGGATTAATAGGGAAGGGCGGCTAACGCAATCTCAATCTGGGGTTCTAACCACTCGGATGCCACATTGGACTAAGCTTTTTGCCAATTCAGACCGTCGTATAATATTACCATGCCCTAGTAGCTACAGCTTATCCCATCGACAGCTGCGAGCCAACAAAAACCTTGGCCCATCTTCGAGCCACTCATTCGCGCCATTACAACGTCGCAAGATAGTACCTCATTAATCCTTAAATTGACCTTTCTTATAGGGTTGCAGTTACAGCTCTGACAACATGCATACTCCTCTCATGGCCAGATTATAAACACCGCAATTGAACAATTAGGCTATCAGGCTATCTGATTGACCCAAAAGAAGTAAATAATATTTTTCAAATGGCCAGCTCTGTTGGCAGAATTGCACTTGTTGCGTAACCGCAATCGATGGAATCTGGTAGAAAAATGACATGCCCATGCCGGTAGAAGAAAAGATAAGCCGACCATGAACCAGACAAAGTCCCTCACATGGTCCCACAAGTCACATAGGAGACACGGACGCACTGCTACATCGGTTGCGTTGCAGAAGCAGCAGCCAACGGGGAGTCGGCGCATAGAATGATTGGCAAATAGCGCATCGGGCGAACGCCAGAACTGTGCCCGAATACTGCTGACGCATTACGAGGCATTCGAACCGAAAACACATCAACCTTGACGGTGTCCGTACAGATATGGTCTTGGTATAGTGACATTGTTGCCAGTGGCTATGCTTGAATACCCTAATTCAGTACCCAAATATAGTTAGGCTCTAGGCTGAAGGATACGCGCGGGCCCAACCGAGACTGGAAAATGGTTGTAATTAGCGGACTAGGCCTATATTATACATAGTAGTTCTTACGAGGACGGAGAACCCCCGCATCAGCGACCCTGACATGGCCGCATCGTTACACCGCAGCATTAATATCTTTGGCGGGGGTTGCGACGCGGGTACCTAGTAGTCGCCCATCGGCCACCGCCCGTCGGCTCGGTTTCTCGCTCGATTGCATCTCCGGTCAGTTCTTGGTAGGTCTGGTTCAGTTAAGCATTTGCAGGTTGCTTTTGCCCCCTTCTTGACAGCAGGTCCTTGTCGCCCATGCCGGTGACAGTTGGGATGTGCCTAGAGTTGCCACGCGGTGGGGGTGGGGCTAGTGCCACCCCCAGCGCCACAGGCCTACAAACGCTGATACCACGTACATTTTCTGCCTGTGTCATTTGTTTGACCGCCCTAGAACGGTTCCTGAAACACTAACGGCTGATTCCGTAATAGCGCAGTGCACCATCACTGACGACACCCTTGACGCGCAAGTACGGAGAAGCGTTTTTCTTCACCATTCTATGAGCATCGCCCTTCTCCTTTTTCCGTATTAGAGCTGAGCCATGAGTCAAAAGATGGAAGCATGCCATAACTGTAGGCGAAGTCGCTTGAAATGTGACCGATCCCTTCCGCAGTGCCTCAAATGCACCAGGAGGGGTCAAAGCTGTCTAGGCTATGGCATTCTGTTGCGATGGGAGAATGGTATGGCGAGTCGAGGAAAAATGCTTGGAGTTACATCAGACAACATAAGGGAGGTCAAGAAGAGAGACAGGCCCTTGACTCTACAAGCGCCATGTCTTTCTATCGTGCCTACAAGGCAGCCCCCATTCGCAAGTCCTAAGCCGAGCTCTCCTCGTTCGTTACCTCGTTCGTTGATAGATCCGCCTATGCAAAATCTAGACTATCGGTCGAGGAGATATATGGACTATTGTAGGCCACCTCCGTCCGCTAGGCTCCTCTTCACACTAACATTCTCCGTTGAAAGTCGCAGGTGCTGTTTGCCGGGACCTCGTTATTTACGACGTCCCCAAACATAATCTATTCCGTGACCTGATTCCGATAGCGCATCAGCACCCCGTCTTAATGCAGACAATCATCGCCAGTTCAGCTTTGCATTTGTCAAATTCTTCTCAACAGTCATCAAAGTCTCTTAGTGGTGCTACAAAGATAGCCCCGACTCAGAGCAGCACAAGCCTACTGGGCTCTCTATCGATTAGTCCATGTATGACATCTCACCCGGAGGCTCTCCATGACGCACTCAAGGCCAAGCAGCGAGCACTCTGTCTGCTGAAGTCTGCTCTCGAAGACATGGCTTCAGCGGATGTTGATGTGGTTCTCGCGGTAGTGCTTCTGCTTATTGGGTTCGAGCTCATCGACTCTGGGCGAGGGAGTTGGGTATTTCACATGAACGGTGCGAGGAAGATTATTGAGGATCTTATCGCATCCTCCATTGCGACGGAAACTGATTTTAGCCCGCTTCGTCGATGGTTGGTGTCAAACTGCTTGGTGTAAGTCGTCTTGTCCAGTAATCGATGACCTCTGACTTGACATGTCCTAGATATGATCTTCTTGGGTCATCCTTCGCAAATTCACATCTACCGCATACTGGCGGGATATCGGCGACTACCATGTCACTTCTTCAAGATGCAGAAGGCAATCATTGCTCGTCATTTCCGGCAGCTCTTCTTCCTTTGATACAGGCAGGGGCTCGACTATTAAGAAAGACGGACGATGATTCCAAGCATCCGGATTCCTTGACCAATTCAGGGCTGCGCGATGCGCTTCATCTTTTAGACGTTGCTAGGTCATTCGACGCAGCTGTCTGGGCTATCAATCTACAGTCACGCTCACCGGCTGACGATCTATTCTATCGGATGGAAATTGCCGCTGCACACAGGGCAGCTGTGTGCATTTATCTATCGCGCGTGATTCTTGCTCTATGGCCCAGCACAGTATTGCCAGATGATACTGAAAAGCTTGCAGTTGAAATCATCACCCATCTCTCACATATGCGCCCTGGAGATGCGTTATTTACTGCGACAGCGTGGCCGGCTTTCATTGCTGGCCTGGAAATGGTTGACCCTACTAATCGTGCTTGGGTAGCGGTAAGATTCCAGGAGCTTTGGGAGAAGGAGCCCTGGGGGCTTACAAGAGAAGCTCTCGGAGTGTTGAGTACAATGTGGGAGTTTAGAAAGAATGCGGATGCCGTCGAGAGTAGCAATGGTCAACGCCGCAGACAGGAAGAGAATTGGAACTGGATCAAGAAGCTAGAGGACATGGGCGCCGACTGGTTGGTTGCATGATTGCGATGCATTCATGGTAGGCCTCTATGGTGGTAGATGTCCATTGCTAAGTGACACAGTCTATATAGGTAACTAATTGCTATAACTTAGGGAGCGACCACCGGGCAATGAGGACGAATTGAAGATTGTTTGGTCTAGCAATTGCCCTTGAGCAGAGGTCTACGTGTGAGATCATGAACCTCTTAGAGTTCCCTCCTGTTGGCTGATTGTCCTTGCTGCTCACTCATTGCCTCTTCCAACAATTCAGCCTTTTCATCTGCGGTCAAATCACCACTGGCCTTGGGTACCTTGCCCCAGATTGCCAGAATCGACAAACTCGCAGCTGCAAGACCTACTCCAAACCAAAACGTGTTCTTATAGCTGTTCCCTAATCCTGCCTCGTCTACCGTTGCTGATTGAATATTATCCGCCAATCCAAGGACGACAGCGACTCCTAGCTGCAACACAGAGTTGATAACACTCCCAGCCAGCCCCTGCTGCGCTGTAGGAAACGTCGTGGTCACGAAAACCGTCATCAAGATCGTGGACAGATCGATTCCCACAGTGCTCAAGATGACTGCGGGGAAAACCCATGCCCAATAACTCCCTCCCAGCGGAATCAGAGCTATAAGGAGCTGCGACCCAACTGCTCCCAGGCCAGAAATGATCAACAGCACACGTCCTGGAACCAGGTGCAAGATCAAGCCTTCGATGACACTGAGAATGAGGCCTGCAACACCGAGAGGCACATACCACGCTACCACCTGCAAGGGGCTGGCACCCATGATGTTCTGGAAATAGAGAGTGCCATATACAGAAAAGATGCCCCAGGTGCCGTAAAGCAGGAAAAGAGCCAAAAGAAGAGGGCTCATGCAAGGAGTCGTGAAGATGGAAGCTGGTAAGAGAGGCTGGGAAGAGACGCGCACTTCAATGTAGCCTGCAACAAGAAGCGACAAGACACCAAGTGTGAGACACACTGGAAGAAATGGCTTTCGCCAACCTGCAGGGTCGTGTGCTGATTGCAAGATGCTTACCACGACTAGGACGAGGCCGCAGACGATCGAGATGGCGCCGCCGTAATCCATCCTGGCTTTGCTCGGGGGTTGGTCGTTTGGACGATGACGTGGAACGGACAAGGCTGAAGTCAACAGCGTAATTGCCGATGGCTCCGACCCAGAAGTAAAAACCCCAGCGCCTGAATTGAGCCACGATTCCTGCCACGAGAATGCCACCGAAAAAGCCAAATACCCCTGAAGTGCCGTACACTGCAAAGACGACATTCTTTCGTGGCCCAGGACGATACAACGACCCCATGATCATGACTCCAGAGGGCAAGAATGCCGCAGCTCCTAGTCCTTGCAGGGCCCGACAGAGGTCGAGCATCAGCGTATTGACGCTGAACCCGGCTATTATGCTCCAGACAAGAAGCCAGACAAGACCCCCCATGAAGATGGGATATCCCCCCAACATGTCGCCCAGACGGCCAAAGACGAGCAAGGTGCTGGCGATGACGAGGGAGAAGGCGGTTGCTGGCCAGACACTTTCCGCATGCGACATATTGAGCTCGGTGATCAGTGTGGGGAGGAGGACAGTGAAGCCTGAGACGAAATATTCTGTCAAGAATTGGGACATGGAAATGCTGAAGACGAGAAGTACCTCGCTCCAGCGGGTTGTAAAGATCGGAGGACGCTCGCGACTCAGGCGCTCGATTCGTGCTTGGAGGGACTCGTCGACTGGCGGTATCGATTCCGCATTGCCATGGAGATTCGGTAAAGGGTTGTCGTTTGATGGAGAGTTTACATCTTGAGGTAGACCTCTGGGGCTACATTTCCTCGATAGTGTAGTCAGTGCTGCTGACGGGTAGCTGAGAACCCGCTGAGGTTGCGATGAAGGTAGTGGTGGGTGTGTCATATTGAATATCGGCCACTGAATATTTAGAGACGTGTAAGAAATCAAGGCTTGGCTCTGACAGGATCAGGGCAAGAGATCATGGATATGTTTATTATATTTAATTTTATTTTCCTTTTTAATTCTACTTTTTGGGGCCAATTCATCACTCCATTTGTAATCAGAGCATATGGAGATACGACATTCTGGACACTTGACGTTTAGATAGTAAACTACGCCAGTCCACTACTTAGAGCTTAACGAGTATGAAGATATTGAGATGTTGTTCACCTTCAAAGAAGGCGAGATGGCGCTAATGCACAACTTGCGTCTTGGCTGCCTATTTGAGGCTAGTTGCTGCCGATCTACCAGCATCTTGATTGGATGAAGTTCCATTCGGAATGCGGCAAGATCCACATCCTTGTTACGTCCAAACTTACAACCTTTGAGAACATGATATTGATTCAGTACATATGTTTCCAAAATCTTTAACGATAGCTTAGAAGACAGTTTGACGCTACTAATTGAAATTTGATTACAAATTAAAAGCATTTATCAGCGGATTTCAGGCTTTTTCAGCAGTCTAGAATTGGGTGCATTTCCGGTTTTTTGCAATGGTATTACTAAGAGGAAGCTCAACTTCATCATGCCACAGTGTATATATCATGAACTGCAGTCCCGTCAGTAGCCACCCTCTTTGCGTCATTCAATAATACATCTTTCTCATTGAACACTCTTCACTCCTCCTACGCCTCTCAGAATGTCACCAGTGATACATTGCATCCGCCATGGACAGGGCTTTCATAACATTGGGGCCGGATGTTACACTCTTCCTGATCCTCACCTGACTCCCTTGGGTGAAGAGCAATGCAAAACTTTGCGTAAAACAGCCTTCTCAGATCAGTCAAAGATATCTCTTGTTCTTGCTTCTCCGCTTTGCCGAACACTTCAATCTGCTCATCTCGTATTTCAACCAGCCCTCACGACGAGCAGCAAGTGTCACCCCGAGATCATTGCTATCCCTGACGCTCAAGAAACCTCAGACGACCCTTGCGACATTGGAACTGATCCTTCAGTCCTCCGCAGAGTGGTAAACGAGAACAAATGGCCGGTCGACCTCTCTCTCGTCGAGGACGGCTGGAACGTAAAAGCTTTGGGGACTCGCTACAGCCCAGAAAGCCACGCAATAGCAGCCCGCGCCCGCGACGCTCGTATCTTGATTCGACAGAAGATCCGACAACTCATCGAGCAAGGCGACGCCGACCCTCAAGTTGCGCTCGTAACGCACGGGAGTTTCCTACACTACTTCACCGGGGATTGGGAGGACTCATGGCTGAAACCTGCGACCGGATGGCAGAACTGCGAGACTCGAACCTACACATTCAAGCACGACCTGATGGATGATATGGATTTGGAGGCTAGGCTCAATGAGACGATGGAAAGCCGACTAAGGAGGGGAAAGACCGACCCTATGCCGGCTGAGGAAGAGCAGTCAGCCCTATTTGAGCAGGCGATGGACAATTGGGAGAAACAGGGGCTGCAAAGACCTGACAGAATAGGACTCGATCATAAAGCGGGCGTCCTTGCTTGATTGAATGCTATTGTTATGATTCGTATTCAAGGGTAATAGCTGGACGACCCATTCAAAGATCAGGCGGTTAGAACAAGACATTTGTACTGCAGGATTATCAAACAATAGGGATTTACCCAGAAACGGGAGAGCTATATCACAAGTCACGTAACAACAATATAGGGAGCAATCGGTAGAGGACAGACAGAGACATCAGATTTTGCCACTCTTAACAAAGGTCAATCCCCGTCTGAAGCGAGCTCCGGTGGCATGCAGCCATCATAAAATCATTATTATTGACGCTTTGAGGCTGTGCTCAAGTCTATCCACGCCCTTATAAAGGCTGCTAAAGAAGCCAGACCAGTTCAACATTTTGCAAAGTACTAGAATAGCTGAGCATTATGCTGTCAAGAATGATGTTACTAATTGAACAGCCGGGTGCTTATTGCTGAAGGAAGAATATTCCAATCAGTTCGTCCTTGGTTCAGAAAACAGTTTGCTGCATCTAGCACACCTAGTAACTGGAAGTTTCGCTATGCTCTCATCCATGATGCAATCAATAAGCAGAAACTCTGTTTTTCATGTTTCTATTTCGTTACAGTAAAGATCACACAATTTTTATCTTCCTCCTTTTCCCCCACCCTTGAAATATAGCCGCTCGAGTGACGTCGAAATCAAGACCAAACTCAGACTCAAAATCACTAACTATGCCCACTCGCTTGCAGACGCGGGTGCTCCCACTTCGGTAAAGCTGCTCTAGGAGTATAAATGTCGTATAGTTCGATAGATTTAAAGCCAGAAGGTTTCTTTGGCCCATTTTGACAGCTTCTTCGTCTTCATCCGTGTCGAAAAAACATTCGTGCCGGCCTTCGAATGTGATATCTCTGTCCCCGTCAGGGTTAGGGACATCATCTTCCACATCGACAAAATGAGCTATATATTCCGGTGCTCCCCAGTTATCATCCTTGAGCTTGTTGTATTGCGATACAACAACGTCAAATATTTCGCCTCTCAATGTCAAGCTCGACCCTTGCATTGCAGCCCCAAATGCATTTACACTTGCCGGCAGGTAGTCTGTAGTGATGGGTTCAAGCTCAAGTTCATCCCTAAGTTCTTCCTGCATGTATCTCAGAGTATTCTCACGCCAATGTCCGACTTTGGAAGCTGGCTGAACGCGACCAGTAATGGATGCCCAAGACCAAGTCGGGGCAATGTAAGGGTCAATTCTACTGCTAGGATTGAAAGGCTCCTCCAACGATGGCTCCGATGGTTCATTGTCGAAGACGTTAGGATCCGGTTCCTTCACCTCGCGCTTCCAATGTAAGTCCATGCGCAGCGTATGCGTCCAAAGCCCAGCCACATAAGAAGTGCGTATCCCCTCTGCCTGGGCCTTACTCTTCATGCGCTTGGCAAGCCCAGCCAATGAATCTAACCGGTCTGTTTGGAACGTCAGGTTGCGCGCCATGAAATTTTCCATAGCAGTGTCCCAAGTCAAACTCCACAATTCTACTGATGTGTCAGGTTTGGAACTCCCTTCCCTTACGAAGTCCGTATACCCAGGAGCGCACTCGCATTGAGCTATCGACTGACACTGCCACATGAGCTCGTCGGATGTGAAATGCAGAATTCGTGGAGAAAGAAGCGTCTCCTGGAGCACCCAACCTCGACTGCTCAGAGGACTTGGCCCATCAGCTGGTTCGGACCATGTGTGGCAACTGTATTTGAGCCTGCTAACGCACACGTTGTATGCCTCAATAGCTGGTCTTCGAACATAGACGTTTGCAATACCGGCAGTGGTCAATTCATGTGCCTGGTTCGCCGCGTGTTGTCTCCCGGGAGTGCGAAGAAAGCCTCCCCCACTATCCTTGGCGGCGTCTGCAGCAATGCAAACCAAGCAGTTGGAGTAGATATCTGCCATCTTGGAACCTTGCTCTTGCCAGTCACTCTTAGAATTCTGGATAATACAGAGCGAGTCGATCCACAAGTACTCAATTTTCAGCGCGCGACATACGTGGACGGCTTCCTGGAAGTTCTTGGGAAGGGATGATAACGGTATGCCTCGGCTTAACGCCTCCAAATTTTCCGTAGTAAGCCGCAAGTTGATGTTACCTCCCCAGCAATGGCTTAGTGTGGCGTAGTAGCCCGTATCCGATCCAGTGTTGATACGCAGCTCGGGATCACGATCTCGTCCGACGTAAAGATATCGATCAGGTAAACTGTTAGGCTGCAGCCGATGGCAGTATTCATGGTTGTTGCAACAGTCGATCAGCCATGATAGGGCAAGCCCCATAACTTCTGGTGAAAATCCGTCTGGACGGATGATTTTACCCGATACGATAGATGGCGAAGGAGTTTCCTTGTCCAAGCTGAACAGCTCCAGCTCCGGAAATAAGTTGTCCTCCCTTGAATGGATTGAATGAGTGGTATACTTATACTCTAGATCATCCTTATCCTCTACATACGCGCAAAGTCTTATGCGCAATGCTGGATCTCCTGAAATCCAATGATCAGCCGAGGCGCGTAGATGTATCTTGACATCGGTGTTTCGATGCTCCTTCTCAAGGTATTCCTGAACAGTGCCATCAAAATTCTCGAGAAGCCGTGAGGCAAGTGGACTTGTGACTGCATCAATGAGCAGGCGGCACAGCACACAACGACCTTTTCCGGCATTGGCAAAACAAGCCCAATACGAAATCTCCTTGTTAACGGGTGGATCCTCCCATGTTTTGGGGAGCACATCTCTCAAGCCATCACAAACTCGGCACCTTCGGCTTGCTCGTGATGTTGACGCCATGGTTTTGTTGCAATTTTTAAATATGGGATAGAAGGATGAAAAATTGGGAATGGCAAAAGTTCATTAAATAATGTTGGGGGGCATTTCCCAGCCTTATATGCTTACTATATTTAGATCATTCGGGTAGCGGGACTTATTTCCGGTGTCTTTCTATCTTGGCATTTCTTCTGAGCAGGCTGCTTTAAGTTGCTGAATTCAGGCTTACTGATACAATTAGGACGGATATGGTGCTGGGAGTCGATGGCGATGAGTTTCCGTCGAGCACAAGAGTGGTGAAGTAGTTCTGGACATTGTATTTTTAGTGTGTTCCCTTCTTGAGACATTTTGAGGTGTTGAAGTCCCTGCAACAGGGCTTGCAAAACTACGTTTGCACCCTAGTCTGCTACTACTTACTAGGGCGCTTTCAGAGCATAGGTGATCGTGAGGAAGCAAGGAGGTGGTGCGGGGGGCACGTCACCTAAGAGGCCTCCGATACGCTCATTTCAATGTGGGGGGCTTGCAGTCACTCTCACTTGATGTCTTGGCCTGCATACAGCGCGCTTGTAGCTAACGCTGATCGAACAGAGACGAAGCAGACTCAGGTCTCTCTAGTGATATGCTAGGCCACGCGCGGCATGATTTATAGGCGCACAACTCAGGCTGTTAAATAAGTGTGCCAGCCTGCCAGTTTGTAACGTCAGCCAGTACAATCTGGTCTGTTTCACAGGTTATGCTAACATGTCGCAACGGCCTGCCGCCTGCGTAATTGCTAATCTGCCTACTCGATGTTTAGTGGTACAAAATGTATAAGAAAAGGTTGGGGATCCGTATGTTCGAGTTGATGTTTATGAAGTTAATTGCATTGTCATACAACTAGGCATTCTTGTGATACATAAGAACCTAGATAATATGCTAGAGACATATTTAGGACACTATCACTCCCAAGGCATCTATAGAAACCTCATATCAACTAGTGCCAGAAGTAAGACGGTAGCTTTAGGTTGTGATGAAGCCGCTATAGCAATGAAACAGATCTTTAAGTCGCGTTTTCAAATCTTCAATACTTCAATTACAAGTATAAATTAGTATACTTTCTCGTTTACACCATTAGAAGACGTTATATGTCAATAATAATCTTTGTTCATTGGTATAGCACGGGCAGCAGCCATGAGCAGAAAGGAATCGATAAGAGACACACTGGTGCAGAGTCCGCTGCCTTACTACTAGATGCTACTTCGATTCTTCTCAGAAATTTGTGGATTAACAACAGGCGTATTGTAGTTTGAAGACACAAACATAGCTCACATCCTTTCCTTCCAAGAAATTTCAACAGTGTTTGACGTTACTTCCACCGCATCAACCACAAATACGACTGTCAGAATTGTTGTGTACAAATCATGGACGTCACTGTCCTAACCTAGGTGTGCGTGGACTTGGCAGACTTAGTTGTCTTTGAGGTGCCGCCAACAGTGACACCAGTCGCGCTGCAGGGAAAGTCGAGTTTATCGACGGAGGCAATGTTCTTGCAGATGTACTCAGAGTTTCCTTTGGTGCCAACAAGCTTGGTGCCTGTGGCAGTGATGTCGTTGCAAATGTCGCTGCAGACCATGTTGACGACTTCCGAAGCCTTGCCGCCAGTTCCCGTGATGTCGATGTAGTGGATGTCGCTGATGCGGACGCCAGAAGGGTATTGCGCGCAGGAGTCGGCGTTTGTCATGTAGCACTGGTCAATGACGATCGGGCGGTCGACGTTCTTCATCACGAAGTCCTCAAAGGTGACGTTCTGGACGAAACCTTTTCCGCCGCCTTTGGTGGAGGTGGCGGAGGGACTCCCACCCCAGGCCTTGATGCGGGCACCGTTTGAAGCATTGACCATGGTGATGTTTTTGGCATAGATGTTCTGCACAATGTCCACCTGACCAGCATATTGACCCAGGGAGCCGACGGAGATGCCATGCGAGCCTTGGCAGTATCTGCATATGTGAGTCAGCGCGCCGTTTCTTGGTTATCAGAGATAGATATTAGGAGAAATTCATTGCTCACAGGTTCTTGACCACGATGTCGGTGGAGTTGGGCTTGAAAGAGACGCAGTCATCACCGTTGATGATAGTGCAATCCTCGATTGTGACTTGCGAGGAGCGGTAAGTGTCCCAGCTGGCGGGGTTAGTACTTCTTTCCACAGGGCCAAATGGAATCTTGCAAGAGCTTACCCATCTGTTGGAATGTCAGATAAAAGTCCCGAACGATCATAATGTAGGTTTGTACATACCGGTGTTCTGTGCCTGCTTTCCGTTATTCTGAACGGAGTTCATGTTGACGTGGCTGTATGTGACATTGGTGCAACCATCAACGAGATTGTGCCAGAAAGGGCTCTTGTTCATGTTGATATGCTCAATGAGAACATCCTTGGCGTTCAACAAAGTCAACATGACAGGGCCAGTTTTGCCGGCGGAATACCAGGCTGTGTGAGCACATTTAGCAAGCATTCGAGAATGTGTGAGCTTAGATATGAGTAACTTACCGTCACCGCCACCATTGAAGCTGCCGCCGCCATATATCTTGCCTGATGTTAGTATACTTGTCCGCTTGCGCGGTGATTGTACCTTACGTGGATGTTGCTACCACCGATGGCCCAAGCAGTATAGGCATTTTGGTAATTGAGCTGGATGGAATTCTTTTGCCAGTAATTGAGATCTGTGCTGAGATTGATGGTGCCGGAAAGCTGGATAGCGATGTTGGACAGAGCGTCAGTCTGGAGAACGGAGCCAATGGTGTAGGTTTTGTCAAGAACGACCTAGACGAGTATCACATGAGCTGATGTCATTAACTCAATTACAGACACATCAACCATCACTCACGGTTCCGCCGTTGTTGCACTGCTTCAGTGCGGCTAGAATAGCAGGAGAATCATTGGAAGTTCCACCTGCTCATGTGTCAGCTTCACACCAGCCGGGTGAGAGACGCATTGATCCTACCAGCAACCGGGCACGTCAGAGCCGTGACCAGGTTGGCAATGGAAAGCAGAGAGAGCAAAGTCTTGGCACTCATGACGAAAGAGATCTAGAATGGAATCGAACTTGGTTCGTGTCGCATGCATGCATGCCAAGAGACAGCCTTGCCCCGGATGCCAAGACATCGCGACGTCTTTTAATGGAGGCCCTCGTCTAGAAAAACTTCGGCAGAGTTTCGACGGAAGATTGAGGGGTAGCGGCTATTGTCCAATTACTTTCTGCTGTTTTTCCCTCCAATCAATAAGTGTCAAACCTGTCAAACAGGTATCATACAAAAGGACCTTAACTCTATTATATTTCTTAAATGGCCAGGTCGAAGGCCCCGCTGCACTGAGTGGTGGGAAATTGCGACGGCACGGATGGATGTCTTCAACCGGTGTCTAGCCTGCGAGCGGATTGGTGGCTTTGGCCCCAGATAGATTGCTTGCCTCCGCCTTAGCCGTTGTTGTGCGCTAAACGATCTCAGAAGCCTGAGTCGTGTCATTTTCCACCGAGAAATAGTGCTGACGGCACGCTATGAGTGTAAAGTCAGGGCTCGCAAGTTTTGGTAGGCTTCGAAGATGTTCCTACGAACTACACGCGTGTTATTATGAGCTAGCTAGAATAAAGTTTCATGTTCGGTTTCCTAACTGGTCAAAAACGTAAGATGATTAGTCGAGACGGTTTTCATTGTATGCCTCTGGAGCTTGGGATGAACATGTTGAGTGTTTGTAAGGCACAACAGATTGAGAAATTCTGTCTGATGGTTGCGGTTGTCTGGCACTTAGATCATTGAATACAGTGACACAGATTGCGTCGGACTTGGCACATTTTCTTTTGTCGTCCCGTGTCGCTGCAACCTACTTGAATGCGTTCAATACGGCTTACAAGATTCATCCACAAGGGCCAACAATATCCTGTTTTCCGCCTTGTCTTAGCAACTAAACATGGCTGGTTTGGCTGGTATGACTGCTGGCTTTTCCCAAATTCCAGGTGGACACGGCTGACACCTCCCTTCCACGTTTGGGTCACAACCTACATCAAAGGGAGATAATGACAGAGAGGTTTCTTTTCATAGGGTTGTTGCCGATAACATTTAAACCCACCTAGCTTCAAGGCATCAAGTCAGCTTTGATGAGTCCGGGCAGAATTCCTGTAGATGGATTTGACCAAAATGATCAAGCCCCAAGTATTGGTGACCATTACCATTGGAATAGGGCCGTCCATGCCGGTAATTCTAAGGAGACATGGCGCATATTTGTTACTGCTTTTCAGCTCACATTATCCCCGTCAGACTGAGAGAGTTCTTAGGATCCCAGCTTATCCAACGACTCATTTTGGCCATTTCAATTATCGTTCGACTGCTATATTATTATTCTGGGTCTTCCATCCTTCACTGTGGAGAGCTTGAACAGTGAGGCACATCCTTAATAGCTTCGGTTGGAAAAGCACTGCCACAATAACAGTCCGCAGCAAGTACTGCGAGACGTCTAAGTAGACTGGAATCGCACAGGGAGCTTACAGACACGAGATCATGTAATAATATAAATTACGCTTCTTCTCAAAGCTTTTGCAGATGACGGAAGGGCCATCAGAAACCCGTCTTGGCTGTTTAAGGGGGCGACGAGACAACCATTACGATGATAAAGCAACTCCAGTAGATCTGCTGGGATGCACATGCTTGCCCAGCACAGCAACACTCGTTTCCATTGACAGATGGCCAAGGGCCATATGTAAGGGTCGTTGATGGATCGATTGGCAACTTGGCCTCAATCTCGAGGGAGAGTACAGGGACAAACGTAGGTGCTGCATCTAAAATTAAGGAACTACTCACACAAGTACGATTATACTTTTACCCAAAAGGTCTTTGAAATCAACAATTATTTTCATGAAAGGTTGCTTTGTCATCATTAAGCGAAAAGGCGGAAACTTTTTCCTGAATAGCCCATACAAGCCGCTTTTCTTCCATGACTAGTATCTCTTGGTTTACTGATCACAGGAAAAAGAAAGTATGTTGTTGGGTCTAGGTAAAATGTGCGCTTGCGAGACGTTAAAGTTAATACTCGCTGTAGATACGTCTGGACTAGAGAATAAGGTTCTGCAGGCAGATGATGGAATTGGGTAAGCTAGGTGTAATCGAGCACCTTAGCCAAGGGTACCAAGGTATTCCCATTTAGAGAAAAGTCAAGCGCTCAGGTACAGCGAAAAGAATGGTCTCAATGATTGGGCCGTTACCAAATGTACGTGTTCATTTATTTTTTGACTGAGTTTGGGCGGGATTGGACCATTCATTCTGCGGAAGCTTCAAGTCGAAAACACACTCAAGAGTTACTCTCGCAAGCACTCCTCAGGCGAGTAAGCGCGAGTGAGCTGCGCTTGCTTTTTAATCAGAATATCATTAGGTTATCCCTGTATCCTTTCAAGTCCATACAATCGTGTTGACTGACTCGCCCAGTAGCGGCCAAAAGACGTTCGCCCATACTCTGTCTGGGTGAGTGAAAAGCTTCAACATTGAAAGGGTAAAATGCGAAACCGAGGCCTAAAGGAAATTGCACAATACGGAGATTTCATTTGCGCTTATTTTTAACCCCGTAAAGAATTGTCTAGGTACGCTCCGACCGACTGATGGTGCTGTTGAACTACCTGTACTCTTAATCGCCTCGAGTAAGGTATTCGTCAATCACTGTTGATTATGGTTTGACAATCTGTGGCTCTACATCACAGCCCAGAAAGATCGTCGCGAGACATTGAAAAGCCTGATGGACATGCACGAATGCAACTCGTCATTTGAGCGTCTCCTTTAAGGACAATAAGCGTAACCGGTGGAGTGGGTGGGAAGGGAAGTACAACCGTTGAGCCCAAACCAGCGCTGGGACCCCGTTAGCAGACCTTTGTTCCTGCCTAAGCGAGGCCCCGTAACGGGCAATAGGGAAATATCCGCCTGTTATGGTTCGAAAATGGCCGGGAACAATGGACAAACTCATTAAGCTCAGGAGAACTTTCCGACGCTTTAAATTGTTTATTGGGGGGGTACATGGCTGTCAATCACCATGGATCTGCTGCAGGGAAGCGTGTCAGACAGTGGTGGAACCCCCGGTGGAATCCTTTTACTAACGCCTCTCTCTATTTCTCTCCGTCAGCGCTTAGCGAGGCACAGAACATGATGCCATTGTCGGGTTTCGACGCGGGGCTCCTGGGTGCTAGGCGAGGCCATCGTCATTTCGCGTTGCTCAATCATGGAGAAGCGTATATTGACATAATTTGGGGCTTATTGTACCCGGTTTTATGTGATTGTTGCAACGTGATGAGTCTTCTCAACTATCTTGGCTCACGGCGTTAAGACTATGAAGCTTCAGCCGCAGAAAGCGTAACTTGGAGAAGACATACGCTAAACTCAGCGTTCAAAGTTGGTTCTGACGATCATGAGATTCTCTCCGTATCCAGCTCTTTTTTACCAAGGGGTTGAAACCTGGGCTCTCTTTTAGGGAGATCGGTGCAGGGAGCCGGACGTATTGGGCAGACCAAGGGGTTGGAATGGAGGAGCCCCCAAAAAACGTTGATTGGACCGTCTCGCGCGCCGTTTCATCGCAAATTACCTTTTACTCTGTCAGAAACACTGGATGCTAACCCCCCATGTTCAAGGCTAAGACCGACGACAACGCCAACACGGCCCCAGCACGTCTTGGTCTGAATATCGAAGCGTCTAGTATGTCATAATCTTCTGGCACTGTCGAACCGAACCCTTACTAGAGAGTCTTGGCGATGGAAGCGTCTCTGGCTATTAAAAGATGGTAGTCTTCCTCCAGTTTGCCCTGGATGGGAAGTCTCATCTCCTTCATCAGCAGGTTCTACATCACAACTTTTTTGGTCTCGTCCATTCTTTCAAATCAGAAGAGCTTAGGTCTTTTCTAAACCACATTCCTTTATTCAAATTTGAACATTCGTTAACCGTCCTTCTATTTTCACCACACACACACACACACACACGCACAATTACACACAAACACACTAGCCCAAAATGGCCCCAGTAAACCAGCTTCTCTTCGCCCTCTTCCTCCAAGGCCTCGCCGGCAGCACCTACGCCGCGCCTCAGCAGCGCTGGGGATACCCCTCGCGCTTCAACAAGCCCCAGCAGGTCTCTAACCCCGAACCCACCACGCCTGCCAGCGTCACCGTCGAGGCTGCTGCCGAGCCCGCCAAGTTCGAGGCCCAGCCCACAGCTGGCCCCGGAGGCAGCAACTTCAAGGACTCGGACCACTTCCGCGTCTACGGCGCCGGCTCGGGCGACGCCGATAAGGCTCTCGGCATGCTCGAGAGCGCCTACGACTGCTTCGTGCACAACCTCGGCTGGCGCTCCACCGGTCTCTCCTTCAACGACGACAGCAATGCCGGACCCTTCTACAAGACCAACATCTACTCCGTCGGCGACCTCGGCACCGCCGCCGGCGTCATGCACTCCGAGTACTCCTCCGGCGCCGCCTGGCTCGAGGTCGTCGACCAGTGGCTCACCAACCCGGGCGTCACCGTCCACGAGTGGGGTCACGGCCTGCACTACCACCAGAAGACCTGGGTCGACCAGGCCGACACCGGCGCCTGGTGGGAGACGGTGGCCAACTGGGTTCAGGATACCTACCAGACCTCCCCTCTCTGCGCCGAGTCCCGCCAGAAGCACAACCAGGAGGAAGGGCGCACCGAGTTCAACATGGAGAAGACGCTCGTCAACTCCCACCAGGTCATCGTCGACGGCACCGCCGGCACCGGTAACTACTACGAGGCCTGGCCCTTCCTGACCTACCTCACCAACAACCCCGACAACCTCGGCGGCCTCGGCAAGGAGACGCTGCACAAGATGATGACGGAGTACAAGGAGGGCAGCAACGAGACGCCCCTGCACACCCTCGACCGCGTCGCCTCCAACAACACCGCCGGCGACGTCGTCGGCGCCTACTGGGCCCGCATGGCCTACGTCGACATCGGCCACGACCAGGCCCAGTCCATGTTCCTCAGCTCCAAGGGCCGCCTCAACTTCGACAGCGTCGAGGGCTCCGGCTCCTCCTACAAGGCCAAGTCCGACCGCGCGCCCCGCTACATGGGCGCCAACATCATCCCCCTCAAGGTCACCGGCAGTAAGGTCGACGCAAAGGTCACCTCCGCCGGCGAGTTCACCGCCACCCTGTCCATCTTCGACGCCAGCACCAAGAAGGGCCGCTACGTCACCCTCGTCAACGGCGCCGGCTCCGCCACCATCGCCACCGGCGAGGAGGTCAGCCTCGTCGTCGCAAACACCCCCAAGGCCCCTATCCAGTACAACGGCTTCAAGCTCGAAGGCAGCGAGGCCAACAAGGGTCTGGATTACTCCTTCACCCTCACCGGTGCCACCACCGCCTAAACGGAAATTCTTTTTTCGGGGGGAGCGCGTGTAGTTTCTGTGTAAAAATTATTTTTCTCTTCTTTTTTGTATACTGTCCGCCACTAGATGTAGGCATGTACATATATGTCGGGATGCCCGTTATGGATATAACTGGGACACGACTGAAACAGAACTGTTTTTTTGTTCAAATTGCTCGTTATGGGGAGTTGGTGAGATGGCACTGGCCGGTTGTGTTCCTTGAGAAAGCATTGTGTGATGACTAAATGTATTCGAGTATCTCATGGTGATTGTTGAAGGACGCAGTTGCGATGTTCGAACCCTTCGTCTCAGACCAGATGAGAGTCAGCGGCGGGACGATAGCGTTCAGGCGTCACTAGTACATCGGCGGCCGCGTTTCCGAGTTTGCTATGATCGCAGGCACTGGCGGTTCCGACGTGAGGTATTCGCTAACGGATAATGAGACAATGGCAACCGCAGCACAGGTGACGAGGGTCATCGGGCGAGGAAGCCAGTTGACAGTGGGTATTTTGGCATCCTTCCCGAAAAGCCGTGCCTGAAGCTGCTGCGTCAGGCCCGGCTGGACGAAACCGAGTGTTTTCGATTGCATGAACGTCAGACGGACGAGATAGGCGCAGTACATGGTGACACCGCCGACAAGATCCGGACTCGTCTGCCGCATACAGGCGACGAAGATGCTGATGGGGGCGATCCTCAGCACAACCATGGACACGACATTGGCGAGCATGGCCCTTCTAAAGACGGAGGAGGTGCCCGCATTCCGGCCGTGCAGCCTCAACAGCGCCACGGTATCGGAGAACAGTTCCGTCACGAGACCTGCGTAAATGAGGTATATCGGCCGCCGTGGGAGATTTCGCACGAGGACGATGAGCAGCGAGCCCAGGGCGAGAACGTGGTGGGCCACATACTCTAGGGAGTAACTCAGCAGCGGCAGTTCAGAGACCCATAGGACGCCGCGAGAAGCAAGACAGACCTTGCCGGAGGTTGTAAATGGGCGTTGGTTGCCAACGGTATCCGTTTCTGGGGGCGTGTTGTTGTACGCGTATAGACAGACGGGAGTTGTGATGAAAGTTAAAAGGAAGCCGACGGGAAAGACAAAGTAGGGGGCCAGTTTCCGAGATTTGTCGAGTTGCAGAGTTTCATAGAAGACCGGGTTGAAGCTCCTCACGAGCCTGTGTAGTAGGCGATTTAGGAGTTGATAGACGACGAGGCCTATGACAATGTAAATCAGCTCAGAGAGAGACATTGTCTCGAAAAGTATTGCGGCAAGTGCCTGTTGAAGCAGCGGTAAATTGTCTGGGCATACCAACGGACCCAGCTCATTGTTGTAGAATTCCTCGGTATTTAATGGCATCATGGTCTCTTCCGGGTACCCAATGGCGTCTTTAGACCCCTAATCAAGTCCATCGTAGATGGTGGGTCGTGCTTGTCAGCGCATCGCAGCCTTACAGTCCTATGTAACCCCATTTGAGCTGTTTTTGTTGAAAACATCTCACGTAAGCGCGGAGCTGAAAGATGTAAAAAGGGAGAGAGCCCGGCAGCTGTAGGTAAGTGGAGATGGAGCGTAGCATCTGATCGAAGCATCGGTTGGATCTGGACGATTGTACTGATGTCTCAGGATGAAGGAAGAAATATTGATTGCAAGAGGCAGATCGTAGCAGTTGATGGGAATAAACGTAGTAAGACGTGAGCATAAGAACAAGCATAGGTCTTGAACAAATGCAACATCAACATTGCAACCGAAGCTGTGTCCCGTATTTCATGTTCACCGCACCTGTGTTCGAGTAGTCAAAGATAGCAAACGATCTAGAAACAATCAAACGGTCGGACCAACAACTATCCACATCGGCAGATTTTGCCTAGCCGTACCGCACAACTGGCTTGGCTCCGGGCCGTATGGAGCGCCTGTCAAGTCGACTATTCTCCGGGCCACGGCGGTAAAGAGCCGGTGTCTCTTGGCTTCGGGACGTTCGGCTCACGCAATCTTGAAAGGTGGAAAGGTCAGCTGGACAAGGACTGACGGCCCCAGCGGCGGGAGGATCAGGTACGCGACCCTGCTTATGGGATGGCGGCGGGGCGGCGCATCGTATGTCGACAACGATACGAAATGTCGTACTGTGATACACGCCCTGGCCTGAAATACGTATACGCGTCTTGTATCGACAGGGCTGGAGGACGGCTTTCCGCCAGAAAAGTGAGTCTTGGTGGGGTTGTTTTAGTCGATGAGGGGATTCAGACGCGGAGGCCAAGGGGTCCGGCGTCGTCTCCCATTAGGTTCTAACTGGCGGATGCCACCCGGCTTGAAAACTATCCCGAGACTCCTACATAGTAGTACACGTTAGAGAAACCATACAGGCACAAATACGAATATCCCCTAGTATACATAACTGTCGAGGCCACCCAAGGTCCAGACCAGGCAAGTTCCGGGCCGCTCGGGCGCCGCTGATGGGGGAGTTCAGGGGAAAAGCCTGCTGTGACATGTCCTCCGCATGCGCTAATTTTATGGAGTCTTGGCGTTACAGTTGCCGCTGTCGCTGTCCTGGCACTGCCTACTACTAATACCTTAGGATGTACTCCGTAGTTGCTCCCCCATTCCCCCCGCGCCACTCTGGGAGCGCTGAGAAGGTTTTGGAGAGGGGGGAGCCGGAGGATTGGTCCAGCCTCCGTAGTGCAGAAGATATGCATAAGAGAGATTTTATGCAAAGAGTCAGTACTAATGTGGGTGTCCCTTCCCCTATTTGAAGCGCTGAAATTTGAACGTTCCATCCAAATTCCTGGCGGCCTTGGCATCGATAGCGACTGGTCTCGCTTGAAGACAAGTGGGTCCATTGACGAGTTTACATAATACAACCTTGAATTCTGGGTTTTGGGTTCAGCGGTCTCGACCGAACAGCTCCTTCCAGAGGACCCGTGTTCCCTGTTGCAGTTGCACTTCCCCTCCGGATTGACAGCACCTGCCTACCCAGCCATCCACCCCCAGTGGCTCTTCCCCAATGTCAATCAATTGCAAGGTCAATTTCATTCTTCAATCCACTCGAACAACCAGATTATCTCATCTCATCTCCAACTCACTCATCCTTACATCTCACTCATGATCGGATCGACTATCATCATTGCCCTCACTGACTTACGGAAACCTTCGCGCCGTCGCCCTTGACGATCCTCGCTATCCCGGTGTTTGACCATAGAACATCGAACCGCCCGTCAGCATCCTACACGGCAACCGATGGCCCCTCCCCTAAGGATACTGCCATTGTGTGATCTACCTTGGCCGCCCCGATCGGTTTGCTTGGCGTACATGGCCTTGCAAACACAGACTGCCTTGGCTTTTGGTGCACAACCACCCGCGCCGACATTGAACTGATCTGACAGCTTACTTTTTTTGTTCTTTCGCCTCTGCCATGTTTTGTTCCTTGCATTTTCCCGTGTCCGTGTTTCTCTGCATCCAAAGACGGCCGTCCGATTCCTTGAATCTGTCGCTCACGGCCTCTGCCATCCGACCATTGCAGCAAGTGTTCCCTTTTTAGTCCATCTCGTATGAGTGTGACCTTGCAAAGTTGGGATGAAGCTGCAGGCGCAAACTTAGCTAGTGTAAGATACGTGTCGTTTGCTGGCTTTGTCAGTTGTTGTTCCCCCCTCCCATTGTCGACCGCTTCCCTTTGTTGTTTTGGTCGCCACTAACGGTTCTCCCATTTGTCGGGCGGGCGATCATTGCAACTCACTATTGACTTTGATTCTCACCCAGTCCGGGTCTATTCAATTCAATCCATAGGTTGCCCTGAGACGCCATTGTACCGCCAAGCCGCCTGCTGAGTCTTAGCTCTAAGCGACCCCTGGATTCCTCTTGTTGTCGCATCCACAATACAGGCTTTGCTTCTCCGTACTAAATTGTACACATACTATAGTCACTGACGGTCGTTTAATTGAAAGCTGTCCACTGCCCTGACTCTTGTCTTGAGTGCGCCCGTGAGTCGTGACAAGACCCTCAAAGCCGCAAAAAAGCCCCTCGTTGTGACAGAGGCTCTCCCCTAGTTTTTCCTCACCTGGAATGAGTCTTGGCAATTCATTGCCAGGTAGGGATAGGCTGGACTGTGACGATGGCTGCCTCCTTGCCTCCCCCAGCCCTCGCCTTACCAAAGAGTTCGTCCCGTCTGTCTTTTTTTTTCTGACTGACTGACATTTTTGCTGAGTGTCTGTGTACGGATACTTTGTTGATGTCAGGGACGGGTTCCAGTTATACTGACTATAGACGAACTCTGATTTAGAACCGCAAATCTCTAAGGCACAGCAGCAAGCATGGCAAGGCCAGTCCCTGATGATGATGATTCCACCCCCCTCTTCTCGTCCATCCAGCCGCCCGCAGACACTCTTTTTCTGCATAACCTTGTTGATGTACCGTGGCTGACCCGTGGGATGCCGGCTCGTAAAATCCAATCATGGCCACCCCGTCACTTTTTTGGCGAGCAAGAGGAGTCTTGTTCGACATCAGCGCCGTCTCTCATTTGCTGCACAGCCCCGATGCCCAGAAGGCCAAGACCGTACCAAGAATACCAAGACTTTGGCGGCCACCAAGACAAATTCACCGCGTCATCCTGTCTACTATTAATGTACTTATTATTTTTTATTCCTGAATTATGTACTCTGTAGACAAATCCAGAATAAGAGCCAAAAGTGGTCCGGCTCTCCCGCAAACCCCCCTATTCCCGCATTTTCTGCCGGTTTGCTGTTTCTATTCCTGCCTCCATCCCCAGCTCATCCTCCACTCAACACCAACACTACTACACTTTTCTCACTCTCACTTTCACTCTCACCTCACCCACCGCCGCCGACAAGTCAACCACGAACCAGCCTCCCGCGGCGGGCTGTCCACCACGAAAGAACAACAACAACAACATCCCAGGCGGTGGCGGCCATGAACATTCGCTTTTCGTAGACGAAACCTTTTTTTCCCCCATTCAAACCTTCGCTATCCGTTTTCTTATTATTCACATTCGATACATTCGCTGCATCCGAACCAAACCCGACGACAGACTCAACGATCGACCGACCGATCGAATCTTTTTTTCCTCCCCCGATATTTGGAACCCTCCGCCAATGTTTATTTAAAGTCGTCTCGATTTGACATTTCAACTTGATTCTGATCGCGAAATCGCCGTTGCTCCCTTACCCGACCGGCATATCGCCATGGTCACATCACTCGCTTCTGCCGCTTCGGCGGCGTTGCTGCTCATCGGCAGCCTCCCGGCAGCTAATGCGCAGTACTACAAAATCGACACAACTGGTATGTGAACCCGGATCGTCGTGAGGATGAGGGGATAAGCAACGGGAGAACGACCCTTACCCCAAAATGCCGCCGCATCTCCAACTCCGACTTGTAGCAAAAGTATACCCTCCCCACTAACACGATGCTCCCCCGCAACCCGCAGAAAACATCAAGGCCTCAGCAAAAACCCTTGCCTACGACCTGATGAAGTTCTACAAGGGCAACGAGTCCGGCGAGATCCCCGGTATCCTGCCCGGTCCGCCCACGGAACACAAGGGCGACTACTACTGGTGGGAAGGTGGCGCCATGATGGGAACCTACATAGACTACTGGAAGCTCACCGGAGATTCGACCTACAACCACCTCATCATGGAGGGCATGCTGCACCAGACCGGCCCCAACGCCGACTACATGCCCCCGAACCACACCGCATCCCTCGGAAACGACGATCAAGGTTTCTGGGGCATGTCCGCCATGTTGGCCGCCGAGAACAAGTTCCCCAACCCTCCCGAGAACAAGCCGCAGTGGCTGGCCCTCGCCCAGGCCGTCTGGACCACCCAGGCGAGTCCCGACCGTCACGACGAGACCTGTAACGGCGGTCTGAGATGGCAGGTGCCCTTTTCCAATGCTGGATACAACTACAAGAACAGTACGTCCAGTCTTTCATTCTCCCCGGAGCTTTGGATGTATCCCAGGGAACGGGTGGTTGAGATGGGCAATGAAATGAAATGGTATGGGGATGCTAACACGGTACAGCCATCGCAAACGGTTGTTTCTTCAACATCGGCGCTCGTCTAGCCCGCTACACCAACAACGCCACGTACGCTCAGCACGCCGAAAAGACTTGGGACTGGCTCTGGGGTGTAAACTACATTGACCACGAGACCTGGGAGGTTTACGACGGTGGCCACGTCGAGCACAACTGCACCGACGTCAACAAGCAGCAGTTCTCTTATAACGCCGCCATTCTAACCCAGGGCGCGGCCTTTATGTACAACTACGTACGTTGCCTGCCCTCCAATCTTCTCATATACATGGATAGAAAGAACAAACCAAACTGACTTTTATTCCAGACCAACGGCTCCGATATCTGGAAGGGCCGCGTCGAGAAGATGACCGAGGGCCTCTTCGCGCACTTCTTCACCGACAACATCGCCCAGGAACTAGCCTGCGAGGGCCGCAAGGGCCAGTGCACGCCCGACATGTTGTCGTTCAAGGGCTACGTCCACCGCTGGATGGCCGTCGTCACGCAGGTCGCCCCCTTCATGAAGGACAAGATCCTCCCCATCCTCAAGGAGTCCACCCAGGCCGCCGTCAACCAGTGCACCGGCGGCGCCACCGGCCGCGTGTGCGGCTTCTACTGGGCCGATCGCACCTTTGTCGACCCCGCCGTAGACAAGACCACCGGCGCCGGCGAGGCCATGAACGTGCTCGCCGCCGTCTCAAGTCTGCTCATCGAGTCCGCCGAGCCCCCCGTCACCAACAACACCGGCGGTATCTCCCAGGGTGACGTAAACGCCGGAAGCAAATCCAAGGACCGCGTCGAGCCCGAACCGATCACCGTCTCCGACAAGGCTGGTGCCGGCATCCTGACCTTCCTTGTTCTGGCAGGTGGTCTGGGAACCTGGGGATGGATGAGCTTCGGCGATTAACGAGGAAGGCCAGTCGAGGATATAATCACGTGTGTTGAGATTGTTTGATTTTGCGTACTGTACGGGGGGTTTAACATATCTGGATGCGCATGGCATGGCGTTCTGGGTACACCGAGGAGTGTGTGGCGGTGGCGGGGGCGGAAACTAAACAAACTACCCACCGCCCTCTTATTGATAAATGGCTATATTCTGCTTTTTCCTTACACACCTGTTTACTTAACCTTTTTTTTTTTTTTTTCCCCTCAACCTTCAACCCTTCATGTACCTCACCCTAGACGGGGGATCGTGGAAGCGGAGGCGGTCGATGAAGAGTAGTCCGACCCCCTGCGCGCGCGGTGTAGATTTTTCCTGCGTGTGTACATTTCTAGTGAGACCCGTTAGGGACGGACGGCCTTGGGCGGCCCCTGAATGAAGAAATGCTCTTGCTGAACAAAGTGTCCCCTAGTGAAACCTGTTGCTTGAGGATGTCTGGTCTGAGGTTTAGTCTGCTACCGTTCAAGCTCGAAAGCGGCAAAACTGGCTTTCTGCGCATTTACATTGACGGTTCACAGGCACCAAGCCTCGCAGCTTCTTGGGGAGTTTGCGTTGGCTTCGCGACGAGGCAGTCTTGCTCTCTAGCAAGAGCCGGAGTTTTTCGATGGTCGCAAACAACTCGATGTCCTTCGGGGGGTCAGCGTTTTTCCTACTATATCTTTTGCCCTGGATATGGATATAGAGATTGAGTAATTCGAGTTTAAATGAATCTTGCCAGTAGACGATTTTTAGGGGGTTATTTCGTACAACATGGTAACGCACTCTGTCTGGCTAGGTGCTGGATATCCGTCGTCAGCAGGCTGGTCACGGGGACGCGAAATGAGCAGGTTACTTATCTTGGGTTAAGTTGCGACATCTAGCTTCTCGTATCACTGACGACAGCCAAGCCGAAGCCA
Organism: Colletotrichum truncatum; assembly: GCF_014235925.2. Lineage (NCBI taxonomy): Eukaryota > Fungi > Ascomycota > Sordariomycetes > Glomerellales > Glomerellaceae > Colletotrichum > Colletotrichum truncatum. The sequence continues at coordinate 436,765 of NW_027222404.1, read as the reverse complement.
AGACAGGTAGGGGTTAGAACTGTGGGATAGGACTAATGTATGAGAAACAGTGCTCAAGCAAACAGTCAGAAAACAATAAACAGCGACGAACGAACACGTAAACGTAGATGGGATATGACAAAGGCTCTGGTTCGTGAGGATCTGACGCAAAATACTGTCGCGGGCGTCAGCTATCTCTTCGCGGAGTATATTCTAACCACAAAGCTTACGATTTTTGTCAAGAACGTCACTTCGGGCAATTTCAACCCGAAATTACCACTTGCCTACTTCACAGTCTACGGAAGTTTCGGATTCGTGTTTTCACTAGTCACCTCAGGAACCGGCGGTGTCACATGAGTATCATTGATACTTCAATCAATCCCCGCTGCATAAGGTTGCAGACTTGGGCCTGGTATCCACAGTTGAGACTCTCAGCGGCATCGATGCTTCGGTGGCAGCTAGGGACGCTATGTAACAGACTCTGTTCATGTGCGCTATTATAAATAGAGTCAAGGCCATGCTTCAAGGAAACTTAGAAAGTGCCTCAAGAGAACAGACTATGCTGCTTCAAACGAAATGTACAGTCCCGGAATGCGATAACTGCTGCGAATTCCGACAAGGCTGACACCAAATGTATGAATTAGGGGAAGTTTCAAGCTGCTTCAAGCGCGATAAATTCCCGAAAGAGTATGAGAACCCGCCAATTTAACGCTCTTGGCGAGAATGAGGTCATTCCGCAGTAGATAGGGTAGGCCTCTGGAAATGCTTTATATATGCAAAAGGTAAATTGAAAATAAGACCGACTAGTGTAAAAAGAGCCAACCTAATTTCAGTGCATATACCGCGCGCTAGCCAGGGTTGTTGCGAGTTTCCTTAAGAAGTAATACTCATTTGGAACTAACTAAGCGTATCAGAATCCCAAACATGAAAAGTTTAAGCTCTTCCAGAGAATAAAAAAGGGAATTGATAGGGACGCATCACGAATTGATAGGGACGCATCATCCTTAGGGACGCATTACATTCTAAGGTTGTGATTGGCTAGAAATTTTGGTGACCTACAGGTACAAGTCGGCGAAGGCGGTGAGGCTAGCGTTGCTAACGCCCCACCTTTTCACAGCTATAAGAGGCCTGCCTCCGTTTCATAGACATAAAGCCGGCCTGCCCTACTAGCCTACGTTTCTTAGCTATTCCTCCTATTTAAGATTTGCAAAACTATCTAAACGACTGCTTTTATAAATCTTAAATAGTAAGTCTTTTTCTTCCTTTCTAAGGAGGAATTAGGTTTTATTAAACTAAACTAAAACGGCTTTTATAAATCTTAATTAATTTCTACTTTTATTTCTTCTTATATAATAATAAAGAATACCCCCCTTACTTTTAACGTTTAAGACTCTTATTATTACTACTAAGTAGTTCTTATTAACTCCTCGTCTTATAGATGCTTGCTTATAATCTTCTTCTATTTGAATAAAAGCTAGTTAATTAGCTAGTACTAAGAGTAGTTACTTAGCTTCGTATCTATTACTAGGAAGAGGTTAGCGCCTAGCTACTAGCTATCTTTTATATAAGCTTTACTAAGGTAATCTTATTACGGCTTCTTAGTAGTTTACTATACTTACGCCTTGCTATTAATTAGTTAGGTTATTAACTTTATAGTTAGCTATATAATTATCTAGCTAGCTAGCTACTTAATTAAGTATTATCTTTTAATAATAAAGATAATAAGACTAGCTATATTAAGTTTTTAAGTTTACTACGAAGGTTTCTTATAATCTTTAGATTAAGGATCTATTAATATAGATCCTAGGAAGAAGACTTTTATAACTACTATTATAAGTAAACCTTATCCTTTATAAACTATACCTTATCTATAAGTTTAGAATAGATCTTATAATAGTATAAGATACTATACTTTATAAAGATAGTATAGTCTTTTATATAACGTACATGATAAGCGAGTGAGACAGACAAGCGAGTGAGACAGTAAACCGCGACCGTCGCACCTTGACGCGACCGGCACCTTTTCCTCTACAATAAATCATGGAATCAGCTAGTATTGAAAGAAGGTTACAAATTGCCCTTCAAGCAATGAGAAATGACCCAAAACTTAGTGCTCGGGCCGCAGGTGCACTCTATACAGTCAGTCACGCAACATTAAGCCGGCGACTAAAGGGAATAGTCTCACGACGCGACAGCATGCCTAATTCACGGAATTTATCAGATTTAGAAGAGAAGACAATAGTTGAGTATATTCTCGACCTAGATGCGCGATCATTTCCTCCCCGGCTGAGTGGTGTGGAAGAAATGGCCAATCGACTTCTCGCAGAGCGCGACGCGCCTCCAGTTGGGAAGCGCTGGGCTTCTAATTTCGTCAAGCGACAACCATAGCTTAGGACGCGTTTCTTTCGCAAGTATGACTATAAGAGAGCTCAATGCGAAGATCCAGAGGTGATTCGTGGCTGGTTTTCGCTTGTGAAGAATACAATTGCGAAGTATGGTATTGCTGATGCTGATATCTACAACTTTGATGAGACCGGCTTTATGATGGGCGTTATTGCTTCTGGAATGGTTGTTACAAGTGCTGAAAGGCGTTCAAATACGAAGATGACACAGCCTGGCAATAGGGAATGGGTTACAGTTATCCAGGCTATTAATTCCCAAGGGGAGAGCATCCCGCCATACATCATCGTTGCAGGCCAGTATCACCTCTCAAGCTAGTATACAGAAACCTCTCTTCCGGGCGATTAGGCTATTGCAACGTCTGAAAATGGATGGACAACAAACGAGAGAGGTATTGACTGGATCAGACACTTCGACATTTATACAAAACCACGTACGTCTGGGAAATATCGCCTCCTCGTTGTTGATGGTCATGAAAGTCACCACTCCGCAGCCTTCGAGCTCTTTTGTCAAGAAAACAACATTATTACACTGTGCATGCCGGCTCACTCGTCTCATCTACTTCAACCCTTAGATGTTGGTTGTTTTCAGCCGTTAAAGAATGCCTACGGTCGGCAAATTGAGAATAAGATGCGGCGAGGCACAACCCATATCTCGAAGGAAGATTTCTTTGCAGCATTTCACGAAGCTTTTAAGCAGTCTTTTACGAGGAAAAATATCCAGGGAGGTTTCCGAGGAGCTGGACTTGTCCCTTTGAATGCAGAAAGTGTTCTCTCAAAGCTGGATGTAAAGTTCCGAACGCCAACGCCTGAGGAGGGGGTCCCTCAGACACCAGACCCTTGGATCTCTAGGACGCCGAGCAACCCAAGCGAAGCAAGATCACAGTCTACTTTTATTAAGAGTCGAATCTCACGCCACCGAAGCAGCTCTCCAGCATCAATTTATAGTGCTGTGAGTAAGCTAGCCAGAGGGACAGAAGGACTAGGGCATCGGGTAGCATTACTAGAGTCAGAGGTTCAAATCCTTCGAGAGGAGAATGCAATATTAAGTCGGCGTCGAAGGGCTAAGAAAACACGTCTACAGAAAGGAGGAAGTCTTACTATATCTACTGGAGAGGATATACAGTCGCAAAGAGAGGCAGACACGCAACTACAAGAGGAAACGCGACGGAGTAGTGGTCGCAAAGTGAGGTCTGAGACGACTCATCGTCGGTGTGGCGTATGCGGGAATACAGGCCACAACGCGAGAACATGTCAATTTATTGAGGAAACATCCGAAGAACAGGAATCCGAGTAGTATTAATCAATCTAAGATTTCTTGTTATAGATTTCGATATTATTGTCGCGAAGGTCTGGTTTACTGTCTCACTCGCTTGTCTGTCTCACTCGCTTATCATGTACGTTAGTCTTTAAGAGGCGTTAGAAATAAATTTCTACTTATTAGTAAAGCCTTCTTTACTAGACGGTATTGCTTTGTAATTAAACTAAGATATTATAATAAAAGTATTATTTAAAGCTCCTTAAGGTACTTAGATCTATTCTTTATAAACTTACGGCTTATAAAGATCTTATCCTATATATAAGCTTACTTAAAGCAAACCTCTTAATCCTTAAGTATATCCTATATTATATTAACTAAGTAATATAAGTAGCTAAGTTTATTAAGAAGATAGCCTTTAATATTATTATTACTTAATTCCGTTTTTAAGGTTATACGGATGCTAAAGTTTTAATACTAGTAAATAGAATAACATACCTACTACTCCCTTAATAGTAGATATATTCTATATAGGTAGTTTAGAATAAGCTATTAGTCTTTAAACTCTTTATAAAGGTTTGCTTATGCTTTCTTAAAAGTATCTTTTATCTTAGTAAATAGAACTAACTTCTATATTATAAAAACCCCCGGTAGTTATATAGTATAGCCTTATCTACTAAAGTATAGATATAAGCATAGTCTTTATTATTAAGTTTAGTAATTAGTTATAAAGCTAGATCGTCTTTTTTAAACTTACTATTATTAAAATAGCTTTAAAGCTACTTCTACTTAGCTTTAAGCATAATGTTTAAGTTAATATAGTAAATATAAAGCTATTATTATATATTTAGAAAGTATTTATTAAGAACTACCTTTATCTATCTATCGTAGTTAGTAATAATAATATCTAGTTAGTAAATAAAGTTTTAATTAATAAGTTATAAGATACTTTGCGATAAGAACTAAAACCCTTCTAGTCTCTTATTATTAATAAGACTAAATACTATATTAAATACCGATCTAAGATATGTTTGCTTTATAGCTTAGAAGAGTAGAAGCTTAAAGCGATTAGTATTATAAGTATTATTAAAGCTAATAACCTTAGGGAACTGCTTCTATATCCGGAGAAAGTATAGAAACGTCTAGACAAGCCTAACAAGCTGATTCGGCTTATTATCTACCTACTTTATAATATAAAGGATTTCCTACTTATTAAAAAGCTTAATTAAAGCTATAGTTAGTATATACTTATTAAGCTTTTCGTAATTAATTTAGGCTTTAGTATTATAAATATCTTACTAAGTAAAAATAGATTTAGGAAACTACTTTTAAATAATAATACTTACGTTATATACCTAAATACTAACTTACTAACTAGTAGTCTTAACTATATCCTTAATAAGCTTAGTTAACTTTTTATAAGATAAGTATATAAATAATACTAAGCTAAGGATATAATTATACTAGCTATATATTAAGTTAGAATACTAACGTAAAAGCTATTTCCTTTCTTTTATTACTTTAGTAATAATTTACTATTAGTAATTATACTTCTAAGATATATAAGCTTAGATACTAATACCTTTACCTTGTTTTAATAGCCTAAATCGATTATAACGAAGTATATAGCGAATTATATATCTTTTATAATAGTATTTATTATACTTTATAATCCTAAATCTATGCTTTTTTATAAATTTATTAACTTAGTCGAGGAAGGTTTTAATTATTACTTCTAGTTTGCTAAGGATTAGTAGGTTTAGAATAGTTTCGGGGGTAGGTAATTTCGACCTTTTGCTTATAATAAGGAATAAAGTACTTAGAAAAGATAGTATCGCTATTACTTCTAGGCTTTATCGGGGAGGTAAATAAGGTAGAGGAGGAGGAGACTTGCCGATTAAAGATATATCTAAAAGGTATAGTAAGTAGCCTTAAGCCTTACGATATCGACGAACGCGTTTACATTATTAGAAGAAAGTATATATAAGACGTCGGTTTATTTTAATAACCTTTTAAATAAAGCTTAGAATAATAAAGAACTAATCTAAAATAGGTTATAAAAGTTAATTTTTAAGTTATAATACTAATTAGCTTTCTTTTAATTAACGTTTAAGTAAAATTATATATTATATATATATAATCCTTTTTAAAAAGGAATATAGAAGATATAATTTATCTCTTTAAAAGTTATAGCTTATATTAAAATCTTACTATAATTATTTAGGTAGAATCTTAGAGATTAGGTTAGGTTAACCTTTACGATTGCTAGCTTTATAAAATTAACTAATAATAGTATTACTACTAACTAAGATAGTATAGCGTTAACGCTTAGGAGAAGGTAATTAACTATATATACTAAAGCTATTAGGTTAGCAACGCGATTAAAGCCTTAATTAACTTATAAAAGTAGATATCTTAACGTTATAAAAGAGAATAAATTAAATATGTCTAATACGCTTTCGTAGTTATAAAAGGATAGGCTAAGAAGATAAGAAAGATACTTTATTAGATGATAGCAGAATTCGGATATACTAATAATAAAATTTTAAGCTAATTATAACCTTAGAATATAATACGTCCCTAAGGATGATGCGTCCTTATCAATTCGTGATGCGTCCTTATTAATTCCTATAAAAAAATAGCCGATTAAAGTTCTACTATCAACTTAATCTAATAAAAACCATACTATTTTATGTTCTATATATTGTTGCATGGATTAGGACGTCGCTTGGAGGTTAAGTAGAGTAATATCCAAATCTTCGTTAACAGACTCGGATTACTAACCTCTCCGAATGTTTATGTCGCCGCTAGCAATAACCTACATCATGTTATTATAAATAAAGATTTCCCTTTACCTCGTTGTGAAAGGATTTTGAACATATAGCTCTCTCTCTCTCTCTCTCTCAACTCTCAATACACAATTAAACCACACCTGGTTCTGATTCTATTTACTAAAAGTAGGCAACTCCTAGCGTGTGGCACAACCTTTAGAATGCAAGCAGAAACTAATTTTAGTCAAATTAAGATGAAGTCCTACGTTATTATGGCTGCACTAATGGCGTCAGCTGCTATTGCTGCGCCGACAGCAAAGGAGTAGGAAACGTTCCTTACAGTCGATACATATTCCATTCCTAACTCCGTGTTTTAGTGTACAAATCGAAACCCGTGCTCCTCCCCGCGGGCACAACTACCCAGCTCCAGGCGGCTCAAAGGCAGCTGGAGTTGCTGCTCGTGATGACCCCCGCGGAGGTAACTATCCGGCCGCCGGCCACTCGAAGCCAGCTGAGGTTGCTGCTCGCGATGACCCCTGGGGATATGACTACGACGGCGCTACAGTAGCTGAGGTTGCTGCTCGTGATGACCCTCGCGGTCATGACTATGCGGTTTCCGACGATGCCACGGTAGCCGAGGTTGCTGCTCGTGATGACCCCTGGGGAGGTAACTATCCGCCCTCCGGCCGCCCGAAGTCAGCTGAGGTTGCCGCTCGTGACGATGCCCGCGGACACAGCTATGGGGCTCCTGGCGGCAACTAAGTCATCCGCCTTCTGCTTGAACATCACATGGTCCCTCGGCGGTCTAGGATAGTTTGAGGAGATGGAAAATCAAAGACGGCTATGTCATAAGAGATGTTGTCTTATATGAGCCCTGAGCGTAGAATGATAATGAAAAAAAGCCCCAACAACACAGTTCCCCTGAAAATCTATCAGATGCGTCTCAAGCTATGGACTACAGCAAAGGAATCACAAGGCTCCATACACATTTTCGACACAGCCTGCGGTGCCGTCGCACCCATTGAGTCTTCATACGGAACCTCTCCAATATGTTCATCAACTATAGCTGCGCTCGTCTGAAGCCTTCCATCACACCTCATAGAAAAGACGTCTACAGATAATTCGCCGTCGGGCAGCCATATTTAGTCGCTATCGAACAAAGGGTTAGTCCGGTAAAGCTGTTTAGCCAGCGGAGAAAAGAGAGAAAAAAGGGAATGAACTAAAAATGAGAGGCAAAAGAATTGATGGGGGAGCTTGAAGCTGAAATGAATTGAAATTGCGAGATCAAAACAGGCAGAACATGCTTGGGCAGGGCCGCTGCTCGTTGCGGTTGGTCGCAGTTCGGAAGACCATCAAACTCTGGACAGGCTCAATTTTGGCCTTCCCTCTGTCTTGACGATTGAATTTCAATTTCTAGTCCATTGCGAGAGTGCTGTCTGTCGACATCTCCAGGTAAGCTATAGCCGCCTTCGTACAACGCGCAGAACCTTTGCCAGACCATGGAGTTGTTGGCGTACACAAAGTACTGTGCAAAGGAAGAAATCTAATGTTCAGGACGCCTTAGTATTTAATATCTATCCAAGATATGAGCTTAAATATGACCATGGTATCAGTGATATTAATAGGAAACTACGTAGGACAGGGGGTACAAAATTTAGCCTTCCTCCGACAATAGATATTCTTCTTCACGGCCGGGTTCTTTGCAAAGGTGCCTAACTCACCATAAGGTACTTGCCCTATTCCCCAGATTGCACGACCTTAGTGCGGCGGTTGATCTATACACACTTAGCAACTGATGGCATGAACCTGGACGTGAAAAGATGTGAAACTAAAGAAGAGAAGAGTAACCAGTGCCAGCATTGACTCGACAGGGGTGCTGTTTTTAGGGCTAACTTTATCTGACAAGGTTGGCAGTTCTGCAGGTCCTGCACTTCGCGCAAGGTAGAGTTTGACCATTGAATAAGGTTAATTTTTGGGATTATCCGATCAAACACTCAAATTTGAGTTGGCGGCTCTTTTAAGGCGATTATGGTCGGACATATGGGCTTCGAGCTGATTTTCCATCTGTCGTACAATGCGGTCCTGACGTCCTCTACCCAACTTGAAGAACGGTTTTCTTCTCGATGTACTGTACTAGGTCGACAGCATTTTGCGCTAGGGCGATCTGAGACATGAGTTGGGAGTGTATAAATTGACAGGTCAATGCGGCTGGATTGAGGATGCTTCAGTGAAGGGCGATTGGGCTGTTGTTGAGCAGATAGTCAAATTGTTGGTACAAAACCGAGCAATATTTGTACTCTGCACATTTGGCTGGTTACGTCGAGCCATGGAAACATCATCCATCATCTGGGAAACAGGGTGTGACAATCACTCGACAAGGTTCCTGCCGTGAAGAGAAGCGTAATAAGAACTGAAGTTGCAAATGTGACTTTCCAATAGCTTGCTAGGGGCTAACAATGATTGTTTCAGTTGGGGCGGAAGACGAAACCTGTACTTCTGGTGCGTTAATTGTTGACGTTATCAAATCACAATGTCACCTCGAAGAGAGCCACATCACCTACGGACTATTACTCACACCATCGGCCCTCTCACACTCGTACCGTGAAGAACTATCAATCTAACCGAACACACCATCGTTCTTGGGCTCAAATTCAACATGAGGGCGATTCGCTGCGGAGCTGGGGAACTCGGCGGGGTCGTTGGGAAGAATGCCCTCCATGATGGGAGCTGACATGCCAAGCTGGGAAGCCACCACGTTAATATAACCCACAAAAATTGTAATAGGGGAAATCGACTTACCGCGAAGTACCTGAGCTTAACCGCGTGAATCATTGTCGCCGCCTTGCCGGTAACCTTGAACCGCAGAACGCTCCAGCCCAAAGGCGGCAAGTCGTGGACCGTAACCAGGCCCGGGCTCCGCAGGTTAAGCGACGATGCCGCAGTTTTGTCCGCGGCAACCGCCTCTTCCACGCTCGCGTACGGGAACTTGGCATTGTGGCCGACGCCAAGGAGCCACGCGGGCTCGGCGTGCTTGTACAAGGGGATTGTATCGTTTAGCTGATTCTCGATTATGAGGTCAACGACACTGCCTACAGGGATTCCTGTGATGATGGGCTTCTCTAGTGGCCTATCTACGTTCGAGCCGACCCCTTGAAAAAGTAACGGCGTCAGAGACGAACGGAAGAGTTGCCATGGCTTCTCGTTGAGGAAGTATTCCGGCACGTAAGGGTCCGTGAGTGAGTACTGCGACCCAGCTGCGAGACGGAAAGTGAAGTCTGCGGATGCCGGGCGGGAGTGGGCGCTTTTCGGTGGCGGAAGTGCAGGGTATGGCGACAGGAACTGGCCTTCCAGAGTCTTGCAGCTCTTTTTCGTGAAACCGTCCGGGAGCACGCAGATGTCTTCCGCGGACGCCGGTTGCGGAAGTTGCATCGGCGCTCCATAGATGGGGCGACGGCTGGCCTAAACATTCGATATCTGTTAGTCCCTATAATTCATACACTTTATGTCGAACAAGTGGCACTTACCGGGTACCGAATGATCGAGTAGCTTTGCAGGTTCTGCAGCTGGCTTGTTGACGAAATGCGGAGGGCGTAGTCGCCTGGTTCCGCATCAAGTTTGATTAGGACAGTGACTCTGCCAGCACTGGGAATGTATACAACCTGTGTATGATTAGGATCATCACATGTTATTGTAAATATTGAGACTGACATCGGTTTCTTCAGGCGTGACGAAGCCGCCGTTGTTCGCAACGACAGTCATTTTATGGTTGTCAATAGATGTGGGTGGCAGGCCTCGCCGGCCCGTCACGTGGGCTGACGGCCGCCACCACTGGTCTTAGCCAGCCTCCACAGCCCTCTAGCTAGTCAGTTAGTTCTTCAACCAACAACACCACTTTTCCCCATTCTAAGCGTTCTATGCTGGTTTCGCCCACAGGTTATAAGCCTAGCGTTATTCTTTCGGAATAACGTCGTTTTACCTATTTATTCTACTTGTCTATCAATTTTCTATTAATTTACGAATTTTTGCGATTTTATTCGCTTTATTTACCTTTCTATGCGATTTTCTCGCTTTCTTTCCTCTTCGCTAACGAATTTCACTTTCTGACGCGATATTGGCTGCCTGGCGCGTACGAATATCACGTAGCACGCGACCGACTACTATAACCTACTAGTTTTCATAGATACTACGGAATTCTACTATAACAATAGACTTTTTAATTATAACTATATTATAACTATAACTTTTACTTTAATTCCTCGTTTTTATAAGAAGTTAACTACTTTAGCTTTAGTTTTTTAAACTAGCTTATTAGTTTCTTATATCTTCTATAAGTATTTATTCTTCCCTTCGATTTACTATATTTCTATAGTCGGATCTTATAATTCTACTTATTTCTCGTATTTTTATATAAGATTCTCCTTCTTATATAATATTTATACTTCTTTAATACTATTTACTTATTAATACTTTCCCTTTCTAATAGCATGCATAGGTAGTAGCGAAAGTAAGCTATCTAACATATAGATACGCTTCTAAAGCTATAGCCTTAGAGAAACGCCTATAATCAAGGTACGACTATAAGTCTATCCTACACTATTATAATACCCTTACTTTTACTTTAAAATATCTTAAAACGATTTTAAGACCGTCTTTACGCCTTTTCCTCGCCTAAAAAGTAAATCTAACTAGAATATATAACGTATACTTATTATAGCAACCTTGCGAGGATACGACTTCGAGATATTCCTCGAGACTAACATCCCTCGCCTTACTAACCCTATCGCTATAGAGGAATAGAAAAGAAACCGTAATATTACGTATAGTCTCCTTATAAACGCTAGCAAATCGGTACTCGACAAGCTTTATACTATAAGTTAGATCGACGATAGAAACCTATACTAATTATAGCAGGCGCTCGAGAAGCATATTCCGAGAATCTTATAAGATACTATAGCTACCCTTATTAACGAGTTTGCTAAGACTACTGCTAACGATTATAAGACTTTTTACGATACTTTTAATCGCTATTACTACCTTAGAAAGCGTATTAAGACTATTTACGGTCGTCTGCTAGACTTTTTCCTTGCTATTTTCCTCCTTAACTTCTTTAAAAACCGACTTCCCGATACGTATAAGCATTTTATATCGAAAGGCGCTACCTATCCTACGTAGAATAAGGTAGCTAATACGATTTATATACTTACCTAAGACGAGGATTAAAAGCATAGTTATGCTACTATTCGTAATATACTTAGAAGTAAGTCTACTAGCAGTAAGGGTCTTGCCTTACTAGCCGTTACTTCTACTATTACTAAGGAAAAGAAGAAGTATAACTATTATAACTATAATTACGAGACTATAAAGTACTATATCGCCTACCCTAATCTTATCTCTCTATACTATATTAACTAGGATAAGTTGATTAAGAAAGTAAGAAAGTATATATATAGCGATCGCTACCGCTAGGATCAGCCTACTTCTATTAATAGCACCTACTAGACTATTATTAAAGCGTTACCTACTATCTTAAGTTAGTCTACCCTTGTCTCTATTACTAGCCTAGCAGTTTTCACTACTACTTACGATAACCTTATTACCTAAGACGATATCGTTCTCGATTCTAGTTATACTACTTTAACCTTTAATAACTTACGATATTTCGTTAAGTATACTAAAAAAAGCGATTTAATACCTTCTACTTCTACTTTTAACGCCTTAGTCCGGTTACTTAGTATAGGCACCGTCTTCTTCTAGACCTAAGACCCTACTAACCTTAACGTTATTTACGATTAGATACTTTATAACGTTAAGTATAACTCTTCTAGCCTAGCCAACTTACTAAGCCTTAGAAAACTTTGTTATAATTACGTAGAATATAATTAACAAACCTTAAGCCTTATATACGTAATATAGTATACTTCTCTTACTAAAGTTTATTAGGTTTCTAATATTTACGTTATTAAGACTTATAATACTAGAAATCATATGCCTCGAGATATTACTATCAGCCTTGCCGCCTTCTAGGCTACCTAGCGACCGTCTCTTAAACTAATATACCGCCGGCTAGTTTACGCCTACCTGTTATATATTATAAAGGCTTGCCGCTATGTTAACATTCGGTTTATAACGTTAGAAATTAACGCCTTTTTCTATAAGTCTTACTATCTTAGCAAATCTACTAAACGGATTAGTCGAGACTACCTACTTCTACTTACGAGTATTAGTAATAAAATTTACCTTGATCTTGTTAGTATTCTTCCCTTATTAATAAGAAGGAACCGTTAGGTTCTATACCTTATAAATAAGTATAGTAGTTACTACTAAGTTGTTTTTCTACCTAACCCTAAGTTTGCTACTATCTTAGTAGCTATTAAGAAATAAGATACTAAATTCTATAGTCTTACTAGCCTTAAGCCTAAGGTTTAGGTTTCTAATAATACTCCCGAGCTAATCAAGGTTTTTAATAACCCCTATTTCGAAGGTACTTGCTATAATACGACTATTACCTATACGCCTTCTATAAACAGTATTATTAAGCATGCTAGTCGTACTATCGTCGAAAGCGCCTAGATATAGCTAATTAATATATCCCTTCTAGAAGAACTATAGGATTATAATATCGATTTAGTAACTTAGATTCTTAACCTCTTGCTTATACCTTCTAAAAGTAACTTAAGCCTTTACGAGATTATAGCGAGAGAGCTAAACTTAGCTGCTAAACGTAAGGCCCCCTATATTAAACATCTCCGAACGTTTAGCTATGCTGCCTATATATATAAGAAGGGCCTTCGACGCCTTATACGCTTTGCTAAGATAGAACTATAAGCAATTAAAGGATTCCTCGTCGGTTATGGTTTTCTTTATAACTATATTTACTATGTTTACCTACCTAATCGAAAGGAGGTTATTCGCTATAGAGATGTTCGATTTCGTAAGGAACCGTATAAGATAGTATTACCTCTAACTACTAGTATACTTAATATTAATAAAATTAAATATAATACTATGTTTATTAAACTAGATATTATTATCTAGTATATTATTTATTAAAAGCTTATTAAAAGTAAAAAACCTATGATTAGTAATCCTAAGCTAGATAAAACTATCGTTAAGAAAGTAATAATACCTACTAATATATATCTTATATCTCTGCTACTAGAGAACCTATTAGAGACTACTATTATACCTCGTAATAACATTACTAATAAATTAAATAATAACGAATTTATTACTTCCGTAGAAATAATAGAAACTAATTACTAAAACCTTAATTCCCTCTCTACAATTATTAAGGAAGTAATAAGTCAACTAGCAAAGTCCTCTCGACCTTACTACGCCTTAGCCTAGCGACTACCTAGTTACTACTAAGCTACTAATAGCATACGCTCTTATACTAAAAAAACCTTCCTATCTACTAATATTCTAGCTTTACTAACTTCTTATTAATTTTCTCTTAGTATACTTTCTATTACTACCTTTTTAAAAGTCTTACCTAATAGCATAGTAATCCCGAAGTCTTACTATAAGGCGTAGAAAAGCCTATAGTAGCCTTAGTAGGAATAAGCCTTTAAACAAAAGATAACTTAATTTTTTAAAAAAGGGGGTTTACGAAGTCGTTTACTTACTACGTAACGCTAAAGTCCTACCTAGTAAGTAAGTATATAATATTAAAACTAATAAAAATAACGAAATCGTATACTATAAGGCTTAATATATAGTTTATAAAAACTATAAGAAAGGTAACTAGTTATTATAAAAGGTTTATACTATAGTTACTTCTACTATTACTACCCGACTTTTCTTCGTAGTTATTATACTTCTCGATCTCGAATACGAAGTATATAATTTCGATACTAGCTTCCTAGCTGCCTCGATTCTAAAAGGGGTTAAGGTATACGTCTAGCCTCCCGCTAGCTATACTACTAAAGATAACAAGGTATAGTTACTATATAAAGTACTCTATAGCTTGAGAAAATTACTACTTTAATAGTTTCGTCTTATTAAAAGCGAAATAAAACGAATTAGCTTTACTATTATTAATAAGGAGGTCTATCTCTTTATTAATTATAAGATCAAAGCATATATACTTATATATATCGATAATAACGCTATTACCGCTCCTAATAAGCAGGTTATAATAGAAGTTTATCGTCTCCTCGAGAAGGTCTATTCTCTTAAAGACCTTGGCAAGGCTACCGATTTTCTCGGTTTCTAGATTGAACGCGACAGAGCTGCTAGTAAGATTTTTGTCTCTCAAGCTAAGTATATAAAAGCAATACTTTAACGATTCGGCTTTAACGGTTTAAATACCGTTAAGACGCTTATAGCGATTATTAACGATCTACTTATTACTTAGGATAAGAACGAGTACTTACTTAACAAATAACAACTTTATATTAAATAGACTAACTACCTTAACTTCCTAGTAGCTAGAACTTATGTTAATATAGCTTATACTATTAATAAATTATTATAAGCGAATTTAAAGCCTTCTAAGGCTTATCTTTATATTATTAAGTACTTATTCTAATACTTTAAAGGTATTGTTTATCTCGGTATTATACTTAGAAGCATCCTTACGATTAATAAGTTAAGGCTTTACGCTATTATAAATACTTCTTTCGCTAATAATAAGCTATTATAAGTCTTAATAAGTAGTTATATTATCTTCCTTGCTAGTATGCTGATTGCTTAGAAGTTAAAGAAATAGACTTTCGTAACTTTAAGTATTATAAAGGCTAAATTTATTAATCTTATACCTATAGTAATTACTATAAAATAGATTAAACGTTACCTTTCCTAACTACTTAGCAAACCTATTACTATGCCTACTATTATATTTACTAATAATACTAATAGCTATAATAACGTTATAAACCTACTTAATAAGGTATAAACCTATTATATCGACGTCCAATATAAATAGATTATATAGGAGGTTTATACTACGAAAAGCATCGAACTCCGGCTTATTAAAGGCGTTGATATAGCTGCCGATAGACTTACGAAGCTACTAGTTACGGTTAAATACAAGGAATTCGTTCGTTTGTTAGGCATAGCGGAAGGATTAGATTAAGAGGGGGATTTTAAGACTATAAGACTATTGATATTGAGACTTCGGGATTCGGAGGATTTCACAGCCTCCTATTAGCTAGGTTTAACCGGTAATTAACTAAGTTTTCTAATAGTTAAGAACTCCTCGGATTTGGAGGAATTAGGACTTTTCCTGTATTTTCCTATTATTCTTTTTCGCTGAGGAGTCTGAGAGGGGGTGTGGGTGGCAGGCCTCGCCGGCCCGTCACGTGGGCTGACGGCCGCCACCACTGGTCTTAGCCAGCCTCCACAGCCCTCTAGCTAGTCAGTTAGTTCTTCAACCAACAACACCACTTTTCCCCATTCTGAGCGTTCTGTGCTGGTTTCGCCCACAATAGACGCGACGACGGAGTGCTCGAAACCGATGTTGATTAGGTTCAACATGATGTACGGTCGCCCCTCTGTCTCGATGACCTAGGCAACGTTAGCTTCTTCTATGCTCCTCTCTGCAGCCTATGAGTGCATCTCTCACCTCATAGTCTGCTTGACTGGGGGTGCAAGTCTCCTGCGGCAACCCGGCTGGCTGTGCGCAGCCTGTTTCGTCGAGATCACGGCCATTCAACTGCTCGAAGCCGGGCTGACGGCAATGAACACGACCCTTGCCTGTTAGACAAGCACCATTAGTTTGGTACAAACTTGTGCGGGGACGCTTCTGCACCTACCATTGACAAGGATCGAATCGTAACAGTAAAACTCTGAACCTTCGGCCTTCATACGCAGCATCTTCCAGCCAGTATCGCGGTGTTGGTGGTTCTTAATCGCGATGTGGCGGACCTCCTTCTCCGCCTCCATGATCTTTCGCAGCTCGATTTCATCATTTGTGATCAACCTGTACGGTCGTGGTCTTGATGGGCTGGGTGCTACGTAGACCATTCCGTAAAGACCCTTCATCATTAAGTCAGTTCAAGTATCTATGTACGGGACAGGTGAGTTAATACATCAGCGGAGGCCGCGGTTGTGTGCTCGGCGTACCAGTTCAGACCCCACGAGCCCGTCGTATCGATAACACTGGTAAAGTTGCCACGAGGAAGGATCGGGAACTGGTCATTATATCAGCCATATGTCTCACATTGGGCGATACCTCAACAACAAACCTGAGAAATTCCGGCCGTACCGTCATTCCAGCTGCCGGTTCTGGACGGAATTGTCAGCAAGGCAAGGCTAGGATGTCCAACGACTCTATCTTACGCTTTGTGGCCGATTCCAGACCTGAAGTTTGTTTAGCAACTAGAAGAAGATGGTATGTGGCGAACATACCAATGAATGGATGACTGGGCATAGACATCGCTCTTGACCGTCAACTCAACAATGTCACCCTCCTCAGCGTACAGCGTGGGGCAGGGCGACTGGCCATTGCAAACGAACATTACTCTCCAGCGGCCGCCATCTAGAGCCCAGTTAGCTATAGCGTTGAAAAATCGAGCTATATGTTACTGGCCTGGATTCATCCACCTAACTCCAGACTGGAGGTTGTACTTGCGAATAAACCTGTCCGGTTTGCTTGCCGAGAGGCCGCCCCAGCTACCAAGCAACGTGTGCTGTAGGGGGTTGCCTCGCCAAAACCCCGCTAGGATCAGAAAACATAGAGCAGCTAAGCCAGAAACCCACACAACTCGGGACTTTTTACCGCTCTGTCCCCTCCCGGCCGATTCAAGTTGCTGACCTTTAGATCCCATTTTGGCACAAATTCAAGAGCTTGCAACAACCAAGGGCTTCGGGAGGTGTGGGACGGCCTGGGGGCACCACAGCAATAAGTAAGAGAGTGCATAGGACGGTGGAAACAGCAGGGAGGGAGGCAAATCCCAATCCCATGGTCGCGTCGTTTCTGACTCTCACTGATTGACAACTGACTAGTTGATCTTTGTTAACTAACAGCATCACTTCTGCGGTGTGACGCCGTAACTTCCGGAGCAACATGACAAAAAGAGAGTGGTCTCCTTGATGCAAAACAGACAGCGACCCGTTAATCATGACTCGATTGTTTCATTATTGGTCCATTGTTATCTCCACGATACCGTTGAAATGCCGAAGACCCTCATCCCCTGGGAGATTTTATGCCCTAAGTCGGGGTCCTGGTCTGAACATTGGGCATAATGTTGGAATCCCATGTTGGAAAAAAAGTTTAAGTTAACGCTAAATGGGCCTAGACAAATGACAGCGTGTGAAGTGCGAGAAAGCGGGTTGTCATTCCTGACTCGGTAACTTGCGACGCTCGCAATCGGCGCGCGGTAGGGATGTCCTTGATATCAACGGAACGGGCTACCGATATGGCGATCAGTAGTACAGCCCCCCGTGAAGAATTGAGCACTTGATATTTGATGAGATGGTCCCGCTTCCGACTCCCTTGTCTTTGCGGAGGCCAGACAAGCTGCCAAAGAAGCCATCATGTTAGCTTACGTTCGGTGTGCGACTTTCTTTCTTCTCGCTGGAGCAAGTCTCGCAGCAGAGACGAGGAGATACAACTTCACCATTACCAATAAGTGGGACAAGGGAGATGGTCATGGTAGGCCTGTATTTGCCATTAACAATGAGACGCCGGGGCCGTTGATAGTGGCGGAAGAGGGTGATGAGATTGAAGTGTTTCTCGACAACCAGCTGGCGTTTGAGACCACTATGCATTGGTAAGTCGTTCAACACACCCGGCTTCCACGAACTGAGTGGATCTTGCGATCTGATCTCTCCACAGGCATGGGATCTACCAGATTGACAGGCCTTGGAACGATGGAGTTCCCGGCGTCACGCAGTATTCCATCCAACCCCGCGATACCTACACCTACCGCTTCACTGTTCAGCAGCAATATGGAAGCTATTTCTATCACGGTCACTTTGGGCCTGCATTCGCTGATGGCATGCGAGGTCCCATCTGGATTGTCCCGGCAGCATGGAGACCAAGACCATATGAGCTCATCTCGTCCTCGCCGGCAGACATCGAGGGCATGAAGCTTGCAGAAAAGAATCCACATCACGTTGTCATCAGTGATTGGAACGCTGAACCCATGGATATCCTGCTCATGATGTACAGGGATACCGGCATTGTGCCATGGTGTAGCAACTCCATTGTTTTCAACGGCAAAGGCAGAACATATTGTCACTCGAAAGACTTGCTTGAATCTGTCGGTGGTCCTGGTAGGGACTCACTAGGCTGCATCCCTCAGGACCGCCAGGCGGAGTTTACGAACCTACAGACCTGCCAAGAAACGTTTGCTGACCTCGAGATCTTTGAGGCGAAGAGTGGTGAGGAGTGGATGTGGATCAACTTTATCCATTCCGGCGCCCACCATGAACTTCAAATCAGCGTGGACGAGCATGAGTTTTACGTCGTTGCTGCTGACGGTGAATTTGTGCATCCCCAAAAGGTCCATGCTGCGAATTGCAACCTTGGTGAGCGCATCAGGTAGGCAATGATCCTTCGACCACTTAGGAAAGTACGAAGAATGTCTGACGGGAGTATAGCATTCTTATCCGCTTGGACCAGAAGCCAGGCGACTACGCCATCAGAGCCACTTCTCTCCGTCGAGAGCAGATCATCCAGGGTCTCGGAATTCTTCGGTATCCCGGCCAGGGCGCCACAGACAGACAAAAGGTCCCCGCCACTAAGCCGTGGGTGCATCTTAACGGGACGCTCATCTCGCCATCATCAGTGGCTATGGACGAGAAGAAGCTTGCACCGTACCCCGCACGCCCGCCCCCAGCCAAAGCCGACAACACGATCAGGTTCTTTGTTAACATGACTGGGCCCAGCAGCTGGGCGCTGAATATTGGCCCTCACCAAGCATTCCGTCAACAGTTGCCGCCGTTACTTTGGACCGAAGAGTCACGTGGTCTTACAACTTACGGAGACGACACTAATAGTGGTTCACTACGCAATGGCACCGTCGTCGACATCATTTTCGAAAATGGCGCCAATGTCACTTCGCAACACCCGTTCCACAAGCATAACAGCAAGGCATTTGTCATTGGCACTGGGAGCGGCGGCTTTCCTTGGCCGACAGTTGAGGATTCCATTCGGGATGGAGGGATGGCAAAGTATTTCAACTTGGTCGACCCTCCAAACCGTGATGGATGCAGGTTGGGCAACAGCACGGGTGACTGGACAGTCATTCGATACGAGATCTCTTTTCCTGCGGCTAGTATGCTCCACTGCCACATGATACATCACTTTGCAGTAAGTGCTTATCGTCCCTATGTATTAGTTGGCCTATT
This sequence comes from Colletotrichum truncatum, assembly GCF_014235925.2. NCBI lineage: Eukaryota > Fungi > Ascomycota > Sordariomycetes > Glomerellales > Glomerellaceae > Colletotrichum > Colletotrichum truncatum. Next base: position 417,062 of record NW_027222404.1, on the reverse strand, counting down.
CTAACTTTCACAGGCTGGACAACAAGTCGTACTATTAGAAGGTGTTGAGTCAATGGCACCGATTCCTTTGGCGATGAAGGATAGAGTGCATTCCGATTTCAGAGCGCCTCTTCGCTACGGGCCTTTAGACTAGGTATCCTGATAAGCGCCTCTTGCTAGACCAAAGAAACATGCTTATAGTTAAAGTTGGCAAAAGTCATTGGGGCCAATGTCTAACTTTGTTTTAACCTTAATACATGTGTCGGTGCTGAGAACCCGAAATTGGATGGCATGGCTTATGACGTTTGTGCCCGAGACACCGATGAAACACCTAGAGCATTTTATTGGTGTCAATGAGCATATTTACTTAAATGGGCTATCATCTAGGCACTAGATACACAATTCGCACATCATTCTGATTACCTAGGTCCTGTGGAAAGACGGTGATGGATTTTTCTAGCTTGAAAGGTTGCCCCACGTGTTAATATTGCTCAACAGAAGGTCCGAAACTTTAAATGCCTCAGGCGCATTCACGCCCCATGGATATAGCCAAACTAGATGATGGCATGATTCGATCCAATGAGTAGGTTCCTTGATCTCGATGTAAGCCCATTTGCCAAGTTTCTGCCGACCAAGCTTGAATATTAATCGCTCAAGAAGATGGTCTAGCAATCCAGCATATGTTTCGTACATCTTTCACACTTGCGGTCGAATATACTATAGGTCCCAACTCTGATTGTTGAGCCAACTAGGCCCTAAGCACGGCTTTTCTTTGTCAGTTCATGTTCGGGTATTCTGTTTCCAGACGAAAATGCTGCATCTAATGGTGTCGATCAGCAATATGATTCTGCCGAGAGCCTCATTGGAAATGAAAGAACTTCAAAACTTGACCGAGTGCTGAAAATAAGACAATGATTGGCAGATGATCATGGAAAGAAACGAAGGTTGAGTTTACATGGGTTGTTTAGAACAGGAAGTCGCACAGGTACTTTGATCTGATGCGGGCGAGGTGGGTAGCTGTGAGGAATGTTGCTGTTTCTTATTCAAGTTAAGGACGGAAATGGATAAGACAGATGCGACACTGCCTCAACCAACACGCACCACCTTCATCGGCTTGTCTCGTGAAAATATCAGACGGTTTGGATTATGACACGGCAGTAGTGACTTGGTATTAGCTTGCTTGGGTCAAGCACGCCAATTATAAGCTTTCCAGCCTTAATTCTTGTTACTCGGCCCTAAAGTAAGAACCTAGAAAGCGAGGTCATCCTTTTAAGAGAAGTTTTAAACTCAAATGGCAGAGATACGCACAACTATAAGTGACGAGTAAACCAACAAGTTATGCACGCAATGTCAAAGTTTCCTCAACACCTCACTGTCTGTGAGAAGGCATTCTGACTTCGTGAATGATACGATAGTTGAATGAAGAAAAGCTCACCATCGTTAGGAGAATGACTCAGAAGCTCGCAAACGGTGAATGTCTTATTCTTAATCCACTTTAGGGAGGTGTTGGAGTTGATCAGCTGTTGTGAGGGGGGAGTTCGCGACAGCCGCATTGGGTAATATCGGGATGATCGATACGGATGCATCTTATTCTGTCCCCAATTTCACTTACAACATTCCATCGATGAACAAAAGAGAAAAAGCGAGAAAACAGCACGGTAGTAATGATGTTTGATGGTAATTACGACGATCTAGAGATTTCGCCCCGAGTAAAAAAATTGCATTACCCTCAATTCATGGATCCAGACGGTCTACCTATGACTACATGGTGAACTCAACCGAATGTTGCTCCGGTCGAAATCCAAATTTGACAAGCATTGAAATTGAAGCATCTTGTGAGCGAACATCTTGGAAATCTCAACGAACTAGATAGGTTAAAGCTGCAAGTGCCGTCGGAAATACCGCAATCTTTTCGGGGATACTATCCAAATGATTCGACGCTGAGACAGTTTCACTTTATCAGATACCCTTTTGTCTTGATTAAGTGAAATGCGCTATTTAGATCAGGGTCTTATACACACACTAACAAGAGTATACTCGAAGCCCAATTCCATCTTAAGTTCAGGCCGACCAACTGGCAGTGGTGGGGAATCAGGTATAACCTCCTTCGCGAGCTAGAGCTATCACATACGACCATACCCATTGGAAAACTCGGGATCCCGTCCGCTCTCCCATAGATAAGTCAATGAGGGCCGGATTAGTAGTTGGGTCGGTGACGACCAGCGAATACCTGGTGTTGTATGTTTTTGTGCTTTTTGTTTGGCTTCTTGTTATCTGCAAGCGATGGTGGTGGTGGGCGACGACGATCCCTTCCCGCCGCTAGTATTGCCTTTATGCTTGCTACTGTTCAAATGCTTTTACCGAGCTCTTTTATCTTTTCGTGATCGACACGGTAAAACATAGGTAGATTATCTTATCCCAACTCACTCACACCAATCTAAATTCATTCTATCGCCCGTCATCGATCTGCCTTGCAACTGAGTCGTGAGTTCTTCGTCATCATATCTACCCATTCAAATACCCTCGGCCGGGCTGGACATGATATAATCCTTGGTGAATAAATTGGCCGCCTTGGAATGCAGATTCGCCTTCTAGATGCCTCCTCACTTGGCTCGTGACACTTCAGAGGGTCGAGGCCCCTCCCTTCAGACTACTCGTCCAACTCGGATCTGAGACATTGGCTTGCACTAAGCCCGGTAAGTTCCTCGGAAATATCTTCAACCAAATGAGGAAAACTCTGAGACCCTTGAATGGCCGTTTTCGCAAATATCTCATCTTCTAGTCCGTGGCTTGTGCAGTGATACAGTAGTGCTAGGCGCCACTGGGGAAGCCAAGCTGGCCAAGCTACACTATGCAATAGGACACTACCTTGCCGATCAGCTGAGACAGATGCTTCTCGACTTCCTGCCATATGGCATCTGTCTCGAATGACGTTCTTCTTTGGTGATGCACCGTAAAATATATAAATGATACTTGCTGGGACGTACAGTCTAGTTATGATCTTGCTCGTTGGGGACTCCAGGCCGGAACAACATGGAAGCTCAAGAAGTCAACAACGAATTACTCAAACTCATTCTCACGAAGCTGCATCGTCTAGAAAAGCGCTTCAATGAGATTGACGGCCGTCTCGGCTCGTTTGAGAATTCCATCCCCCCCGCTGCTGGCAGCATTCCCCCGAGTGGTCCGCAGGGCGGCCAACCTCCGAACGTATGTTCCTGCCACATTCCACAACAAGGCTTCCAGAATCCCCAAGTAGACTGGGAACGAAGAGCCGGCTCCTCGAGCTGCAAGCCGTCCATCGACAATGTGCGCAACCGCTTCGAGTTCGACGACCACTCCGAGGTGACGCCCTATGAGGCCGGAGCCTCCACACCCTGCAATGGCAGAAATAACATGGTAGAAGAAGACGACTGCTATTCCGTCTCCATATACCCATATTCGATGCGCACCGTGACTTACACATCGCGACGCGCATCGTGCCCGACACGCCCGCTATCTTTTGCGTCAGACCCGGCGTCTTGCGCATCACGCCCGGTATCCAGCTCTTCGCGCCCAGCGTCCGAATTCAGCATTCAGGCCACTGACATGGGAGAGCCATGCGAAATCCCGGAGCTTCCTTCATTACGGTACGAAGACATACCAAACCCCGAGGAGAGCATCGGATGCCCCAGTGGACGCACCAGCATAAGGTCGTCGTTCCGAACTTTTTCGACGCGCCGAAAGTCCGTTAGCACCGCGCGGACTTCTATTGCGCTATCATCATATTCAGGGAGCCCTCCCAGCCTGGCCTCTTTCGGCAAGATGAGAGGCTCCATCAGGCAGCCGTCCTCTGCGGGCTTGTCGAGCCGCAAGACGTCCATCATTGACACAGACACCACTACTACCACCGGAAACACAACCGATGAAGAAACCCCCGCCCCGGTCGTAGAGAGGATCGAGTGCGCGAAGCCGGAATCGCCGAACATGGGGCGGTTCCTCCAGTCATTCCACAAGGGTGCGAGAGCTTGTGTTTCCTATATTTTCGGACGGAAGGCAGCGACCCAGCAACTCAGAACGTTCTAAAGCTAGGTCTTGAGAAAAGTGCGGTGGTATTACCGGGCTGCTGGTTCAGCCCGAGTGTACTCATATAATCATAATAGTTTATTACGGCCCACTAGAACTTTGGCCATAACGTCCCGCACCCACATTTGGGCACCCCCCACATTTGGGCACCCCAAAAATCATGATGCATTTCACTATATATCAACTTCAGCCATTGATTATATTTAATCTATTGCCACAACAATACTATTTCCCTCAAGAGTAGGTAAATCAGACTTGCTGGATTTATCTGAGCTATCCTCAATTTCGCCCGCTTCAATTTGAGCCTTCCGAATAGCTTTAATGTTGGCAAACTTCGAATTTAGGCTCGTTGTGACCTTCTTCCGCTTCCTAGCCCTAGATGCCTCAACTTCTGCTTCCAGCGCCTCAATCTTTCGCTAAGCTACAGCCAGTTTATAGCTCTGTTTATCAAATCCCTTTTGAACCTTACGAAAAAGTAGTCGTTAAGTATTTCGATTATGCCTAACCTTGTTATATAAGTTAAATTAATCCTATAGCTTAGACTGCTTCGTTAGCGTTAACTAGCATACTGCTAATGTCTCTAATGCTTATTTTTCGCTTGCTATAGTATTAGACAGTCCCTTATAAGGCTAATCGGTCTGTCTAGCTAGTGTTAATAGGTTCCTAAGTAGAAGAAGGCTTATTAGCGGTTTAGCTATGCTTATAGGCTATAGACCTATATATTTCTAACTGCTAATAATATTCTTACTTATAAATGCTATATAGCATGCTTTTCTATAGTAAAGGAGAAAGTTTCTCTTACTTATAATAATGCTAGCGTCTTATTAATCTAGGTATAGAAGCTTTTTCTTATATATAGCTTTTAGCAGCCTAAATACTAACTAATCAAGCAGCTGAAGAACGTAAGATATATATAGCGGTAGGAAGAGTAAGAGTATCTTATTCTTAAAGCAGATATATATAAATTCTGTTATTTTATAGCTATTATGCCTATTAAGAATAAGTAATCTAGACTCTTTAAGGTCTTAGAGTTAGGTTAATAGTATAAAGACCTTCTATAGCTATTTAATAGTAGTAAAATCCGACGTCTAGCTATTTTCTATTACTATAAACTTCTAGCTATTATATTTAGTTAAATCGAGAGGAAACTACTACTATTAAACAGTCTTCCCCTTATATATTATAAGTAGAGGCAATGCCTTGCTAGTTGCAGAGATATACTTAATTAGAAATGTCTAAGCCTAAGACCTAGGCTATTTCTTTCAAATAAAGCGAGTTTCTGATGATCTAAGAACTAATCTATTTGATCCTCTACCTTCTAAAATACCTGTTTCATCTATATTATATCGATTACTTGCTTTGATTGCCTATATCTTAGGTAGAGCGAGATGCTTAAACTATTCCCTGATTATATTAGTTAAGGCATTATTAACATGCTAGGAATTAATTGCTTTGCTTCTCTAAACCTTGATTGATGGATTTCTCTTGATAAATGATTAAACCTAGTTTCTTCCGAGAGGCTGGAAGTCTCTACGTGTCTATAGAATCCTCTTAGCAAAATCCTTAAGCTGTTGATAGGTTGGTGGAAAGCCTAGGGCAGCTTGTATTCGAATCCATTCAGCCAAGTGACTTTCCTAGGTTAGTAATAGCCTCTGTAACCTAGCGAAAGCAACACCTCTTGTTTAGTAACCTTTTATTCTGTTTTATAGTATAGTTCGTAGTATGCCCTTATCATAAGCTGCTTTTTTTATACTACAGCCGCTAGTAACAGCCTTAAGTGCCTTAAGCAAGTCATCTTCGGTATATTAGCGTATATAGGTATAAATAATAAGCATATAAAGTTAGATTATAATTAGTAAAAAGTTAAAAAAGTAGTAAATAGTTAAAGTTGAGGGGTAGTCATGGTGTTGAGCGATTTTTGGGGTGCCCAAATGTGGGGGGTGCCCAAATGTGGGTGCGGGACGTTACAGGTTGAACCAATAAACAATTAATTCCCTTTTTGTAGCATTTCTCAGCGGGCTGGTCTACGCTTCCAGATCGAATGTATTGTATGTGGTTTGAGGTCGCTTGATAGTTGCCAGTGGTTTTGTGGTGTTCGTTCTGTAACCTCCCTCTTGATCAGCACCGCCCCCTTGATCAAAGCCCGGCGCACGATCACCGAACAGCTCGTCCATCTGCTCCAACGACTTTCCCCTTGTTTCAGGGTAAAAGAAATAGTAGCATGTCGCTGCTACAAGGTTGAAGAAGAAGAAGACGTAGAAAAACTTGAATCCCACTGCGGTGAGAGCCTGTGGCGCGAATGAGACCAGGATGAGGTTGACAGTCCAGTTCGTAAATGTTGTCATTGCGTTTCCGAGGGCCCGAATCTCCACGGGGAAAATTTCGGCCGGGTAAACCCAGCTTATAATACCGAGAGGGGTGAAGAAGAATCCAAAGACGAAGTTCATGGCGACCATGCTGCGCAGTTGGTCTGCGTTGTTCCGATCAAGGTATTGGAACTGGATGGCATTGACCAACAGAGCCGCCGCAAGACCGATGGCGGACACAATGAGCGGTCTCACACGGCCAACACGATCCAGCAGCCAGAGGCCGACCGAGTTGTAAATGATACCGAGGGCGCCATTAATACCAATGATCATTAGCGATGTTTGAGTGCCGATGCCCAAGAGCTCGTAAATCCTAGGTCCGAAATAGTTGATGACGTTAATACCGGACAAGGGAGAAAATGCCTGGACGCCGCAACCCAGAATCAGGCGTTTGCGCCAGGAGGGCCTAGTGAGAATCTCTTTCCAAAGGTTCCAATTCTTGTTGAGGGTAGACTGCGTCCGGACAGCGAGGCGGATCTCGTTGTACTCGACCTCAACCACCTTCTCGTCAACGCCAATGCGCAGCTTATCGAGGCCTTGACGCGCCTCGTCTTGTCGTCCCTTTTCCATGAGCCACCGAGGGGACTCTTGGAGGAAGAAGATGCCCACTGCCAGGACAATCCCAGGGATACACTGGAACGCCAGGGGGAAGCGCCCTTGAGGTCGGTTAGCATATACACCGAGAATAATCGGCTGTGAAGCTTACATGAAAAGTCATCTTTCACAAACGAACACCCATAACCCAGCCACTGTGCGACCAAGAAGCCCCAGCTCAGCATCCACTGCAGCAGGCCGGACAGTTTACCTCGATGCTTCGCTTCAGAGAGCTCCGAGGCGTACATCGGAATCGTCGATGTGAGGATCCCGATCGCGACGCCGCCGATGAATCTCCCGACTATAAGAGTAAGAAGGTTCCGTGAGCCAGCCTGGAGCGCAGATCCCAGGCCGGAAATAACAGAACCTAGGAAGACGGTATTCCGACGTCCCAACCAGTCGGAGAACAGCATGTTCACCATCGTTCCAAGGATAGCTCCTCCTTGGAACGATGATACAATGCCCCCCGCAATGGCATCGGATGGGTGAAAATAATCTTTGAATGTCTGAAGGGCGATGGTAGACGTGATGATGCCCGAGTCGAAACCGAAGAGAAAGCCTCCAGTGGCCAGGAAGGCGGCCGAAAAAAGAGTTACATGACGACCCATTGAAGCTATATAATAACGGTGTATTTATCGTGTTTTTTATAAATCGACCTTCTTATATGCACCCCACATTAACAAAGAGAACAACAAACAAGGCGAGCGGTTCGAGTTACAATCAAGAGGAGCAAGATCAGCTCAACGGTCGGTTTTTTCGCCCCAATGCACCAACGGCTGGACTCTTTCTTTTCTTTTTCGAGATGAGGAGGAGACGAAGAAAAGGCGAACGGGGCTTCAAGTGTGTTATTCTCTTTCACATGCCGCCCGGAACAGGCCTGTGCGACCAAGTTCCCTCGTTAGAGTGTAGAGATCTACCTACGTGACGTGGACGTTTTAAGCATGAAACTTTGCGGCTCTGTGAGCCATTCACGGTTTCCTGTTTCGAAGAGGTTGCCGAAATAGAGTTGCCGTCTGAGATGATATTTGCAGCTCTTACACCCGCTTCCGAAACCCGTGACCGAAACGTTGTTTCTTCTGATGTTATTCAGATGCATGTACTATTTTCGGCTTGATGCCGTCATCTTTTCTGCCATCTGGTCCCTCCCATTGGGTTCCCAGGATGCAAGCCTTGCAGTGTGATTTACGGCGCGCTTCTTTGTAAGAACGGCAGTCATTTTTTTTATGTATTGTATGTATCGTGAATAGGTTGTTTCTCAACGCAGACAATGCAAAACGGAAACGCCTCGGATATGAAGCCGTTTTTTATCGGCCGATCATCCTTATGTGTCAGCCCAAGACAAACAGCGTTGTCCCCAGCCAGAGGGAGCGCGGCCACAAGGCTTCATCCCGCATTTCGCCAATAATACCCCGTTTAGTGCCAAGGCGGGTGAACTTTCATGTGTTGAGAAGAATCAGGTTTTCTGATTCGCCCATTGTTTCCAGAGCATCAGCAAGCTTTCCATGCAAGCGACACTCACTTCGCCGCCACGGCGAGGTTTCATGCCGATGGGCCAGTCTGAAGCTGAATCAGCTGTATCGAGACGTTTCCCGATGCGAGGAGAGAACATGGAGTATCGGCAATGACTGAGTTTGGCTTGACTAGGGCGCTACAGCTCCATGGTAACAGGAAGCTCATTGCCTAATCGGGAACTTGGTGTCCTTCGATAAGATAGATACTTGCAAGTTTAATTGTATGAATGTTGACTACACAAGTAGCACTCAACAAAACCGCAGACCCAAGATTTATCCAGACGTCTCACAAAACAAATTGCAGGTTTAAAGTCTCATTGACCGAACCCACCAATCACGAACTCGAGCAGGTCTCCGCGCAACTACCGTCGGAATTCTCCAGAATCTTTCATACCCGCATATTAGATGACGCCCCCCATGCTGTCACGACAGGTTCATACCTACTACGCAAAACTCACCATCGCTGAATCACACAAATCTCCAGGAATCAAAGCATAAGACGACGTCAAAGCTCGTGAACCGAACATCTCGACTCCGCATTCCCCTGAATCAGACAACCCGGAAAGCATTGGTGTCAGTCAACCCGCCGCAACCGGCCAAAACAGTTCGCACTGACCACGCCGTACGTCATACCGCGACGAAACCTCACGTTGCAGACAAGTTACATTTTTCCCTTCTTTCATGCGTTTCATTTTTTATTTGCAGTAAAAGGAAACTCATACACATATATACATTAGAAATCGTCCACTTTCATGTTTTTTGCTTCAACAAAACGGGGGGCTTTTTTCGCCCACACGGAAGAAAACCCGTCAGCCTCACTTTACACGCCCTTTACGCGCTGGGCTCGGCCCACTCGTAGCCCAGGGGCTGGACGACGCCAAAGTTGGGGGTGCCGTCGGCGTTGGCGGTGAGGGGCTGGACCATGACGTAGCGGTTGTCGTCGCAGGCGCCGTTGGCGTTGCCGGTGGCGTGGAAGGTGATGTAGGTGGTCGTCTCGTCGGGGCTGCGGAAGAAGCTGTTGTGGCCGGTGCCGAAGTTGCCGTTGGCGGCGGTCAGCTTGCAGCCGTCGCTCTTGGTCCAGGCGGAGGGGGAGGCCGGGTCGGTGCGGCCGTCCCACTCGAGGAGGGCGACGCAGTAGTCCGGGGTCCAGCAGTAGTTGGCCGAGTAGGCGATGTAGGTCTTGCCGCCAAAGTAGAGGCCGTACTGGCCCTCCTGGACGGGCACCTCGCTCTGCTCCCACGGCTGGTCGGGCTGGGAGATGATGGTGATGTTGGAAGAGGCCGAGATGTAGTCGTCGTTGAGCTTGCGCACGCAGGTGGACTGGTGGGGGACGCCCGTCATGCACGAGTAGACAAAGTAGTTGCCCCAGTCGTTGAAGCGGACGACGGTGCCGTCGAGGGACCAGTCGTCGGTGACTCTGCCGGCGTAGGACCAGTCATCCCAAGGGGACGCGCCGCCTGTTGTTAAGTCTTGTTAGTTATCTCTTGCTGACGGGAAACTAAAAGGGGGATGGAGCCACCTACCCTTGAGGACGTGCATGCGCTGGCCGTCCAAGTTACCGTCGTTACCGGCGGTGTAGTAGAGGTACCACCGGCCGTCAAAGTAGTGGATCTCGGGGGCCCAGACGCTGCAGCATCGCGTCGGGTTCGAGTCGGAGTAGATGACCTTGGGGGTGGCGGTCTTCAGGCCCTCGATGGTGGTGGCACGCGCGAGCTGGAGGTTGGTCCACTCGGTCGAGATGAAGTAGTAGTAGCCGTCGAACCACGAGATTTGAGGGTCACCGCCGCCGGGGTTGCGGATGGGGTTGGTGAAGGCGGCGGCCGAGCCGAAGAGGCTGAAGAGGCCCAAAGAGGCGGAGACAATCTTGGACAGATACATGACTGCGATGTCCCCTGGTGAACTTGACAGGATGAACAGGTCTGCTTCGATCGGGCTTTATCATCATGGGCAGGATCTCATGGCTTTATAGCCGTGCCGCCGACGGACATGAAGTAGGAGCAAGACTGCCGACATCATCAGCAGTTCATTCCCCTCCAAGCCAGTTGCTACCCCTGGGCAGATCCCATGAGAAATCGAGCGGCACGTGGAAGCGGCTGGGGGCTACGGCCGTTATGGTTACAAGCATTCTCGCGATGTAACTGGAGCGCTTTGGACCGAGTCAAGGTAGACAACAAGGACGATCCGGGACGACCCTGTTGAGGGGGCACACCCGTTCAATCATTCGTGCTTAACAGTCGGGTTCGGGATAGAGGGCAATCAGTATGCGGAGAGGCCAAGACCAGGCTAGCCGCGATGCCAGCCGATATCGACGGTCTACTCGGTACCTGCTTTGAGGAGGTTACACGGGATTGGCGCGCGAAAGAAAAAAGGCTGGCTTTAGTGTGGATGTTGATGGATGGCGGGGTAGCAGCCCGTGGGGAGAGAATGCGCCGTTGTCACCTTAAAAAATCCGTGTGGGGTTCATCCGTTCGATTCGGTTGTTCTGCACAAGTCCTGTAATAGTATGGAGTAGTACCCTTAGATGGTGGCCAAGGCCGGCTTTCGTGTTTACATAGTACACACTACGTAGTAGTACCTAGTAGGTAGACAAGGTTAAGAGAGACACCACCATTATTACCCCGTGTCTGTGTGTCCCCGGTCGACTTTACCGGCATCCACTTCCAAGTTTCTCCGTGGGCGCATGATGTGGTTAGGCCCCGCGTAACCCCCAGTCCCTCCAGGCGGTGCAATGCATGATGATTCTACTCTTTTTTTTTTTTTTTTCTTTTTTCCTCTCTTCTCGTGGTGGATTGACGTCAGGAATAGTCGGAATGGGTTAACGCGGCGCTAAGTAGTTATAGTCATTGTTTTCTGTCTCTGCCATGGTGCGCTTACAACGTCGCTGGCAGACAGATTAAACCAGAGTGTCAATGATGTCTACCATGTGCTTTGCTGACATTGATCCTCTCCACCACGGCTTGGCAGCGCGTATGCATGTTCAATTCTTCTCGTTATCGCTCATAGTAGTGGCCTACCTATGTTTTTCCCGAGTCCATCCCAGCTTTTGGCGGCCGCAGCTTCGCCGAAGGCGTAAACTTACGTAAATTTGCAGTGACAAAAGTTCGTGGCTTCGTCAACAGGCCAACGCAGTACCAATTCGAACCTCATCTTCTTGTTGATTTTTGTTTCTCTTTTAGTTTATGGATTGTAGTCTTAGTTGACCTACCGCCAATCAATGCGCGTTTATGGAGAACTGGATGAATCCTCGGTAGCAATCCCGATGATGCCAGTTGCTTGACTCTCGGATCTTCGGTTTATCGCTTCCATGGCGCCCATCCTTGAACCTTATCCTTACGTCCGAGCTTCCCAGGGCCGATTTTACTGGCATGGATTCATTTGCATGGATCTATTGCATACAGCTTAATTGTGCGACACGGGCAACGTTTACTACCAGTAAAGGCATATCTGTTGTAAAAGTGATCTGATTAAACAGATGTTTGCATTAAAATAAAGAGAATGGAAAAAATAGAAAAGAAAGTCAGGAAGCACAGATAAGAAATGGATTGAGAAAAGACTAAGATGAGAAAGCGAGGAGCACGGAAAAATGAATGAATTTAAAAAAAAAAAAAAAAAAAAAAAAAACACAGATACTATTTAATTGGCTGTACTAAATAGAGTTCCAATTTACTACTACACTAATCAAGTCACGAGCAAAGCATGCTACGCGGTAGTACTATCCTATCGAGGTCGAGTTGACTACAGGTATATCTTCGTGAGGATAAGAAGCAACAAAAAGCCCAGCCAAGAAATTTTCTAGCCAACCAAACAATTCAAGCAAAAGATACTTACACAATACACAGAATCTAGCAATGGAACAGGTTCCTTGCGTTGTCAGGGTTGCGGGGGTGCAGCCGAGGAAACATGGGGCTTACAGTCTACGGTTATGTACCGTATCTCTGATACGAGTGGAAAAGGGTGGCTGTGAGTTGGGGACTATGCGGCTGCAGCCAACCGGACCCTAATGGGATACACGACAACATACTAAAACGTTGCCCTCTGAATAACGAATATGAACATCCACAAGAAACCTCCATGACGTAATCAATCAATGACCGCAACCGTAACAGAAGCTACGCATGCCAGTGACGGTTCAAACATTTTACCATGAATCTCATCGCCCATATACCCAATTATCCGTATACGCTATTGAAACGTAGCGAGGTCGATGGAATGTCGAGGAATAAGATGAGCTGCTTTGTCTTCACAGATACATAACGTCGCACACCCACTTCTCGCACACCCCCACATTTCGCACACCCATAAATTGGGTCATCATGAGGTATTCATCAACTTCATAACTATAAGTCTGATTCGTCTCCTGCAACTGTGATACTATCGCCAGTTTTAATAGGTAATTCAGGCTCGCTAGATTCATCTGAGCTATCCTCAATTTCGCCAGCCTCAATTTGGGCTTTGTGAATTGCCTCAATGTTGGCAAACTTCGAATTTGGGCTCATTTGGACCTTACGCCGCTTCCGTACCATTCCAGCCTCAACTTCTGCTTCCAACATTGCAATCTTCTTCTCTGCTGTAGCCAATTGATAGTCCTTTTCATCAAATCCCTTTTGAACCTTCCGAAACAACAGTCGCTGCGTTTGCTGATCTTTATCCAACTTGCTGAATAAGCTAAGTTGATCATATAGATCAACTGTCTTCTTGGGCGTTGACCAGGCTACTATGGATGTAGCAGATGCCCAGTTTTCGTCTTTTCCACCATCAGAGGCCCTCATAGGCGTAGAATAGCCTGGCTTTGAGGGCTTGGAAGCATTCTCAAGCAGTAGAGGGCTCATGAGCGGTCGAGCTATCGAAATGGGCCATAGTCCTGTTGCTTTCCAGCCGCTTCTGATATTCTTGCTTGAAAATGCCATCTGGCGTGCTTTTCCATAGCAGGTAAGAAAGTTCCGTTTGCCTACAACTGTAGAATCGTTGTGTTGAATGAGGTATCCAAGCTCTTTTCGATAGGTCGCCTTGAGAGGCCCAAAGACTGCTTGGTCTAGAGGTTGGAGAACGTGGGATGTATGTGGCGGTAGGAAAAGGAGATATATCTTGTGTTTATAACAGAGATACATAAATTCTGTTGTTTCATGACTGCCATGACCGTCTAGGATCAATAGTCTCTGCTCAGAGGGATGATCAGGCTTAGTCAGAGGGATAAAGATGTTCTCAAGCCATTCCACAGCTGTAGAGTCTGAAGTCCAGCCATTCTCAGTTGCTGTGAACTTCCAACCACTGTAAATATCACGTTTATGGATATCAAGAGGAAACCATTGTTGTTGAACCGATTTCCCTCGATAAATAACAAGTGGAGGAAGCGCCTGACCAGTTGCAGAGACACACTCAAGCATAGTTGTCCAAGCCCGAGACCCAGGCTGTTTTTTTCGCATTGATGAGCTTTCTGATGATCCCAGTACTAAGCCATTTGATCCTCTGCCTTCTAGGATACCAGTTTCATCCATGTTATAGCGATGATGTGGTTTGATCGCCTTGATCTCTGGAAGGGCGAGTTGTTGAAACCATTGCCTGATTACATTAGTTGAGGCCCCATTGACACGCTTAGAATCGATGGCTCTAGCTCTATGAACCTTGATTGATGGATTTCTCTTAATAAAGAACTGAATCCAGTTTCTCCCAAGTGGCTGGGTAGTGCCTCTGATGTCTAGGATTCGCTGGGCAAATTCCTTGAGTTGTTGATGTGTTGGCGGCAGCCCTAACGCCGCCTGGATACGCACCCATTCAGCTAAGTGACTTTCCTGTGCTGGAGATAGCTTCTGGAAGCTAGAGAAAGCTACATTTCTTGCCTGTGAACCCTTTAATCGAGACTGGAGGGTTGATGGTGGAATTCCAGCATCATGAGCTGCCTTTCGGACACTCTGCCCACTTGCAACTGCATTGAGAGCTTGATTGACTTCTGTTTCCGTATACTGGCCCATTAAGCGTATAAGAGTAACTATTCAAAGAATTATAATAATCGCTGTAAAAGTGGTGAAGATATTAAAGAATGTTGAAGAGGGTAAAATTCTACATGAGCGATTTATGGGTGTGCGAAATGTGGGGGTGTGCGAGAAGTGGGTGTGCGACGTTACCACATTTACACAGCCATCACCACCGCATCGCGTTGACATGTCATATGCACTGACAAGTCTAGCTGATGAAAAAAAAAAAAAAAAAAAGCCATAGCGACAGTACACAAAGATACTGGGGAACGGCGGGCAAGCCGCCTGTTGAAGTAAGCCTCCCGTTAGGAAGACGAGCTAGTAATCGGGTTAATGTTTCACCGGTCCAGGATTAGTAATCCTACCAAGACGACTCCATGTTCATGCATAATTACGGGTGATCACGGCGCTTAACTATCAGATCCTTTCCCCTCACCTTAGACAATTCTGGGTTTTCTTGATATTGCGCTTCAAGTTATGGCTCAACAAGCTCTTATCAACTTGCCAGCTGAACTGATAACCGAAATCTTTTATCATCTATTATCACCAGACCCTAAGCACTTGCGGGACTATCAGAACTTCCGGGAAACATGCAAAACTATAGCTGAGGCAACGTCTTCAGCTTTCAAAGCACGCTTCTTCCGCATTCGCTACGTAATGCTAGAGAAGGAAAGCCTATTGAATCTTGTGAACATTTCACGCCACCATATTCTGAGTCAAGCGGTTGAAGTTGTCGAGCTCTGCGTTGATCATCTCATCCAACCCAAAGACTACATGAGCCACGAAGAACTAGAGATTTGTGGACTCAAAGACGAGTATGATTTCTTCCGAGTTCGGAATGGCGAAGTTGTCTTACTGGGCGACGATAGTTGGGAGCAAATAATCCAAACCTATAAGGATGGATGGCAGGAGCAAACGGAATTCTTCTCCCAAAGGCAACATATGAGTTATTTAGCGATAGCTCTCACTAACCTCAAAAACTGCAAAGCTATTGGGATATCGGATCATACCCGACCATGGGGCGCCTTTAAGCTTGGGCGACGTATTGGCGTACTTCCAAATAGGTTTATTTCTGATTTCTTACCTAATAGCATGGTTCATGCCTTAGTAGTAATCAGAACACTGTTTTTCGCACTTATTAAGAGCCGCCTTCCCATAGAGGAGATATATATCGAGTTTGGAGATATGATGGAAGGTTGTACGTCTGTTATTCCACGGATGCTATCGCTCCCAAGCAGTCTCGCAAAAGCCGTAAAATCCGAAATCACGACCATCACAAAGCTCAGTCTTGTTATCAATCCCAAGGATAGCGATAATCATTTCAGCCAAGAAATTAGAAAATTCTTTGCAGAGAATGACCCAGTACAGGAAGAAAAATATGATTGGCAATCAGACTTTCATAGCTTCTCTAGCCTTTTTCCAGCGCTCACCGATATTACTTTATTCTTCAACTATTGCGAAGAGAAGCAACAATTTCCAGGACTTTCAGAAAGCCTCTATATTCCTCTTCTTCAAAGGTTATGCCTTGAGTATCTAGACTGCACGAGAGACGAACTCCTGACGCTCTTACGGCGACATCAAAATACACTTCGAAGACTTACTCTCGAAAATGTTAAAATTACTACCCAAGGTCTAGACGCTTGGTCTTTTCTCATACAAACTCTTCAGAACGAATTTAGATTAGATGAGTTGGAAATAAGAGGGTGTGGTATTGACGATTGCGATTTTAATATAGATTTTGATCTCCCTGATCGACTTTCTGCACATACCAGCGAGGAAATGAATTTACTACAAAAGGAAATACTTCAGGTTGAAGAAGAAGAAAGACTTAAAGGGATCCAAGCATAGATAGCAATCTTCTTAGTATTGAATTTTGATATGCCTCATGTTTTCCAACGCAGACTATTTCCTCCCACGCAAACTGCCCCGTTTAGGCCGCTTCGTTGGACTCGCCCCATCACTGCTGTCTTCAATAGTCTCTACCTCTCCGGATCGCTTTATATTAATAGGCGCGACGTCGCGGAGGCCGTTAACAGAAAACGGATCATCATTATCGACAATGGCGTCCGAGGCTTGTGAACCTAAGCATATTAGCTTTCAGAATAATAAAGTAGAATCGTCAAGCTTACCATTATTAAACAGAGGCCCAGGCACTTTCGCGTCGGCAGACATCTGTGCGAGAGGATCGAACTTGAATTTTCCCTTCGTACGTTCAGTCATATCTCCTTTTGACGGCGTAGAAAACGGATCGCGCGAGGCTGCGGTCTGCCTAGGCTCCCCAGCAGCCCAGTCAACTTTGATAATCTCGATGAGTGGGACAAACTCAAGGGGGTTATAAGGATAATCAGAGGTAAAGACGGTATTCTTGTTGCAGAAACCATGGAAATAGCCAGTAATATAGGCTTTTTTTCCATGCTTGCGAAATGGTGTTGTCTCGACGCGGTAATCCTCGCACTTCTTCTTCATATGTGCTTTGCATTTGGGAAGCATCGCGTAAACGTAGTTAGCATACCATCCAGTTTTGGGGGTATAAGCAGCCTCTGTAGAAGTAAATCTAGACCACACCCTGAAGACGGCTGACGAGTTCCTGGTTATTTCATCGAGACCAACGGAGGGATCATCGGCAAGGGGGAACTTTTGGGTATCGACAAACCCGTTGAAAGTTACGAACGGAGGAGTTATCGGGAAACGAGGAGATAAGTCGGCGCAGGTACGGTCAGAAATACTAAGAGGGAGCTTTAGGATAAGTATTCTAATGCCACGGATGAAGAAACTTACGGCGTGAGGGCATCGTCCTGGATCCATGCCAGACGTTTATATTCCACCTCGTCTTCGCCAGATAGACCACAGGGGACGTAACTGAAGTGGGGATCGCAGATAATAGTAAACCATTGGTCTTCCCAATCCTCGGTAGTTAACGAACCTCCCAAGTGGAAGCGAGAGAGATCTAGCGATAAGGCCCCGGCGTGTAAGTTGTCAAGTATATTAGGGAAGACATTAGTCAACCACTCTGGCGTATGAATCGGTATCTGGATTTGACCAGACCAGTTCTGGTACCGAAATATCTGGGAGTCCCTGCTTAGAGATTCAACGGCAACCATTTTACCTGTAGCAAGCATCGTGAGGGGGAGGCTCCATGGCGAAGGCAGGTTCAGCTCGGGCTTCGGCCAATAGGCAGCCAAGTCTGGCTTTCCAGTACCCATAGCGGCAGGAGGAGGCAAGGCGAAATGGTAAACAATCTGCAAGGAACCAGTATAAAACGTAGAAGGAGCTTTCGAGACGTAAGGAAGAGCAAGAGAAAGGCGAATCCAAACATTCGGGTTATACTCTTATAAAGGAATAAACCTTGTACATGAGGGGGCGGAGGAAGAATCCATCGGAAGGGAGATTTTTCAGCTTTGCTCCCTTATCAAGTTATTAATACAGGAGAACCAGGTCTCGTGGTCGCCTGAAGTTGTCTAGTTTATGCTGGCAAGACGTAGACTGCGTCTTTTTTCTACAAAGTGGGAACAACAGGGGGCTTATTACCCTTCTATTGGTAGATCACAAAGTATTGTTTCTTATTCGGATGGAACAGGAATGATTCCAGCTTTATTATAGTAATGCAGCAGCAAGACATCCGTCTTTGCAATACGAAGTTACTTGCATCTCGCCTTGGGCTAATACTATATGAGAAAAGATGTTCTTATTGAGGCAGTAATAACATTTGCAGCTAGGGCAGAAGGTGATTTCAGCGGATGGAGCGAACACGCATTACTATTGCTAAGCTTTAATATTCCCATAGTCAAAGGAATATAATAGCTTTTTTGATCTCCAAAGACCTTAGAAATCCTTGAATCGACTCTAAGTTTTATCATGCCGCATCTTACAACACCAGTTTCCTCATTCAATGACACTCCTATTTCAATTCAGCCTGAATTGAGGCCGAGACAAATAGCCGGCAGGGAAGAGCAGACTTCTCCTTCAAACCACAGTCGCATGCTAGCACCGGGACCACCGCCTTCAGTCAATATTATGGTAAGGTCCCTTCAAACTCAATAAAATCACTATCAGGGCCCCTTTTGACACAGAGTTACTAGAGATCCCTCGACGAAGGATTAAAGGTTCCTTCGAATCGGAACCGAAATCTGCTGCCGACACCACCATCCTCGTTCGACAATATCCGAAGCCCGAATAGAATCGAATCTCCATTATCACCTAGATCAGTGTTAGTACAGACACCCTATAGCGAGGGGTTAAATACATCGCCTAGTAAAATTTCCCTTACGCCTAGGAAAAGCCGTGGAGGAAATAGGCAAGCCCATGCTAGTAGCAACCTTTGGGAGCAAAGTAATCGACCAACCCTACTTCCGTGGAACCCTAAGCCTATATCAAGTCTAAACACGCCCACTACCCTAGACATATCACAGCATAAGAGAGCTCAAGATAGCCAGCATATTCTTTCTGAAGCGCCAAGAACTCAAATACCGTCAGTTGCTATTCGCCAGTCTAATCCTATCCAGCAAAGGCATTTACCAATTCGTCCATCACTACCCAAGCTAAGCCAAAAAGCTAGCTATATTGAGCTACTAGACACACCCGAAGCATACCAAGCAAGGAAGAAGGAGATCGAACAGACAGTACAAGAAGCAGATCGCCGCTATATCCAGAAGAAGCTAGACTCTATGGATCGCACGTGGTGCCGACCAGTTTCCCGAAAAACGATTCTGGAAAAGACCAAGACGTTCCACGAAAGCATGCATGATGACTTTACACTCGAAATCGAATATTGTAGAGTATGTTACCAGCAAAAGCCTCCCAACTCACTAGTCAATTATACATGGGCCGAACTTGAGCCATTATACCTAAGGGTGGAGGACCAAATCCCTGTGTTAGACAGAGAACATTTCCTTTGTATGGAATGCTTTCCTAAGGAGCCAGAGGCAAACTTCGCTATTTGCACCCAGTGCAAGACCTCCTTACAGCATCAAAAACTGCCATACGCCTGCCAGGTGAATAATCTGTCTTTAGGCTGCATCCATCGGTATCCTCATGTTTTGAAAGATCTTTCACCACTTGAGGAGCGCCTTATTGGAATTTATACCCCCTGTGGTTGGATTACGAAGCTTACTATCGACGTCGAGAAGTCAACAAGTGGCCGCTACCGAAAACACAAGAGAGGCCATATTACTGTGTTCCCTAACGACGTTCAAGGCGTAGCAGCCAACATTCTACCTCATCCACTCGTGGAAGAGCGAGACAGGTTGCATGTATGCTTTGTAGGTCCTCGGACACCAGTACCATCCGATCTTGGCTTTATGTTATCAGTGAACCCCCAGAAGCTCAAGCGTGCGCTCGTTTGGCTTCGGGCGAACAACCCACTATACCGGGATATTAGTATTAGTGAGGATCATCTTAGGACCTGGGGGGAATGGTCTCCCGGAACTGAGGTACCCCAGGGACTTGTGGAGAGAATGGTGGCGTATGAGAAGCGTGCCGAAGACGAAATCCGTACAGGACACTATGTCCCTCCTGCCGAGCGAGGTCGCCCTGATAACCTTTGCGTAATGCTCACGATGTTATTGCAAGTCTAGAAGATAGGGAAACCAATGCTGCGCACCTCGAAGCTGAAAGCAACGCTAGGCTAGGGGGAATCCATGCGGGTGATTGCGACCCATTTGATATGGACCCTCGTCGGATAGATGAAGAGCTGTCCGAGTTAACCTCAACTGGACTAATGGCTACTGAGGTATCTGGAGAGCATAGCCCACAAGAACGACTCAGGATTCTTCGAGAAGCAACAGTGAGAGGGCCCCAGCGTGGGAGAGGCCGAAAGCCAAAGGACGCAAACGGAGACAGCACCCTCCGATATAAGAATACAGAACCCTATCTAGTCAGTCGCAGAGGAGAGGAATTTGCTGATTCGAACGATCCCGATTTCTTCCCTAAGGCTTTCCCTTGTTTATTTCCATGGGGTCGAGGCGGCCCTAGGATATTACGTGAAGAAGAAAACGAAGATGATCAGGATGAACCGCAAGGTCCAGACATCCAAAGCAGTCATAAGCCGAACGGATTTTACCTTCGAACCTGGGCACGATTCTGCTTACAGAGGCATGGTTAGTAAAACTTCTGCTTTATAAATAAAAATAAGTAACTAAAGTAATAGTATAATAGGTGCTTACTTTGCTACACACCCAAGCTTCCCTTTTTTAGTATTCAATATGCTTCTTCGATCAGAGAACCGACGGATTAGTTACTTGCGAATGAAGAGGTCTTCATTTGCCAAAGTCGAGCAAATCGTTACAAGACTTACTCCCGAGGAGATTGAAAGAGCAGAAGAAGAGTACCGCGAGACCCGGACGACTACTAACAGCAATATAGCATACTTAATCCGGGAGTTAAGCGCGTTTGGACATAGGCAGCATATGTCAAATGAGGAGCGTCTCTATCCTCGAAGGAAGATAAAGTCACTATGCCTCAAGTATGGAATGCCGTGTATATAGTATACAATCAACCCAAACGATCTAACAAACGAGATAAATATGAAACTAGCCGCCTTTCGGGTAGCACATGGCAAGGCGGCAGAGGAGCTGATGGAAAAGTTCCGGAAGCAGGTTGGACGCGTACAGCATGTTATCCGAGACGCAGTTAGTTCAGCAAAATTTTTTCATCGAGAGTTGGAGCTTTTCTTTCAACATTGTGTTTCTGTTAGCGAGGAATCAATGTTTGGCAAAGTCTCTTGCTATTTCGGCTGCGTCGAGACAAACGAGCGTGGGGCTCTTCACTTACACGGGCTCTTATGGTTAGACGCCAATCTCGGGCTACCTGATCTTTTTCATGATCTTGCCAAGCCGGATAACGCGGACTACGCAGTACAAGTGTGCCAATATATTGATTCAGTATTTAGTGAGGTAAGCATGTTTCTCTATTTTCTAAGTTTATCGTGCTAAGTAAATGATATAGTGCTGCGACGAAGGCAAGGCACGACGATACCGCCGGTGGGAAAGCGTCTTTACCAATATCAAACATCTTACGGAGGATATCAGCAGACTCGATGAAGCCCTTGATGCCGAAGCGAATTGGGTCGCCTACAGGTGCCAAATGCATAGCTGCGGTGCGACATGTACAAAGTATAGTTTCAAAGACAAAGGGAAGGCTGGGTCTCGGCATCCCTGTCGGTTTAAAGCACCATGGACACTGCGCCAGCGAACCGAGTTTACTACCGATGGCCTTCTGCATATCCGAAGAGATCACGAAAGAATCAACAGATACAGCCCAGGTTTAGCAGTAGCTATGCGTCATAATACGGATACTACATTCCTCCCGACTAACTCGGCTGGACTCTCCATGGTATACTATGCTACGAATTACTCAACAAAATTAGATACGCCGCTTTGGAAGAGAGCAGCGCTAGTCAAGGCTGTATTTGATGGGATGGCTGATCAGGGAGACGACTACGGACCGAATTGTGGAGACAGCGCGGCAAAGACAGCACAACGGAATAATAAGACACGGCAGTTTCTTGCTCGTACAGCAAATCAGATCTTTACAAGTCGAGAACTTTCGGCTGTAGAGGTTTGTAGTAATCTCCTCGGGTACAAGAATAGCTATTGCAGCGAAGCGAGTTGGATTAACGTCTATCTCAGTTCGCTTTACTGGGCTATTTTCCGGCGCTGGGAGGCCCTACGCAGAGCAGCAGGGCCGGAAGTGCAGCAGCGGGTAACCCCTGAAACGATTGGATTCGGCGCCGGTGGCATGACTTTGCCATACCTTGAGGCATATGCGCATCGCGGTCGCCTGTTAGAACAGCTTTGCTTTTACGAATACCTATGTATGGTTCGCGTACGGAGGGTCGGACGAAGGACCAGGATAAACCAGTCACGGTTTATACCGTTCGATTCTTTAATGACAGACCGGGAATCGTGGATACAAGAATTGCTCCCAAGGACACATCAAGCAATTCCAGTTGTTACCGGACATCTAAATCATGACGTACAAGGCACAGAAGAAGGGTATTACAAGAGGTAGGTATATATATATATATACCTCAGGCTATACAGTCGCTAACAGACAATAGGTCAGCAGTCCTGTTACTCGGCTTATTTGTGCCGTGGGAAACCTTTATGCAATCCACTAGTCCCGATCCAGGTGACATCTGGGAGAGATTATACACCGACATGCCAGGTCGGGTTAAGGCTGTGGTAAATAACATCCAACTTCTTCACAAGAGCGCAGAAGACGCAAAGAAAGACGCTAAGCTTTGGGCTAGCCGGAGCGAGGGCGATGAAGGATACGAATTTGATGTGCCTGAGGAGGGCTTAGACCTTTCAGAAGAATGGCACCCAGATAGGATAGACCTGCGGCACACCTTTCACGATGTAGTCTTCAGCCTACAGGACGGACCAGGAGTTACGAATGGTTCTCCAGGCATAAAAGAGTTGCTACAAACGCTGGATAACGCCGGGTTTTCTAGCATAGATGACGACTCCAGAATACAAAGCACCAACAGTCAACCACATATGCAAACAACACTACCAAAGCAACATTTAAAAATCACCAAAGCGGCGCAGGAAAGACTCCATAAAGAGCGAATGCTAGCCATCGAAGGGGATGAATCCGCCGAAAGACCCCTACATACCGGTGCCGAAACAGGCTTTGGCGACAACGATGCTAATATAGATTTCCCAGCCCAGCCAGCGATAGTTGGACTGAAACCTGCTTCAAACTGGATCGCAATTACGGCCGCTAATACGTTCACCCAGGCAGGGAAGATTATCGGTGCGGAGAGAACATTAAATCGCATGCAGGGAATAGCGCTTAGTCTCATCTGCGAGGCGCTCGACGAACGAACAAACGGCGCTGATCGGCAACACCTGCAATACGTTGGCGGGGGAGGCGGCACTGGAAAGTCGTGGCTTATCGATACCGTAAAAGAGGTTTTCGCAGCCAAAGGGGCGTCCAGCCGGCTTGTTATTACGGCAACGTCGGGAACGGCCGCAGCAGGTATCGGCGGTAATACAATTCATTCTGCTGTAGGGCTGGCATTTCGGGACGCCGATGGCGCTACCGTAGAACCAATGTTATCGAACAATCTAGAGAAAGCCAAAGAACGATGGCGCAGGCGGGATGCTCTGATAATCGACGAGGCCAGCATGCTCGGACTCCAAACATTATATGATATCGATCAAAAGCTCAGAATGTTAAGGGGCTTCCCAGAGAAGCCTTTTGGTGGCATTTCTGTCGTCGTGTTCACTGGAGACTTCTTACAGTTCCCGCCAGTTTTGCAGAAGAGCCTCCTTAGTACTACCGAACGAATTGGTATAGTGCTAGGAAATATAGGACCGGGAAGCAAAGCTATAGAGAGACGCTGGAAAGAGGCTAAAGCTAAAGAACTCTGGCAGGGGTTTACTAATGTTGTAGTACTCGACGAGCAAAAACGGGCTGAAGCGGACGCCTACCTGCTTGGTTTTCTTGAACGCCTGCGAGAGGGCAAGCAGACAAGAGAGGACGCCGCGAAGCTCGAAGCGCAATATAATAGCGAATCGAAATTCGATTTCACCAGCGGCAGGCGAGCTGTTATACCTCTAAACCGACACCGGTGGGATCTGACGTTGCATGCAGCCCTAGCATATAGCGTCGATACTGGTCGTAAGATATCGATATATCTTTCGAAGCACAAGTGGGAATCGCGGATACCTACAGCAGAGGAGAGAAAAGCAGCCATGCTATTAGGCGACGAGGGCAAGCTGAGCGCAGCTGGTATGTTCCCTTATGTCGAGGGTATGCCGGTGGTAATCAACGAGAACAAGTATATGGGTCTCAAGGTTGTCAACGGCGCAGAGTTTACAGCCGTAGGAATTCTTCATCCGCCCGGAGTAGAAGAGATCATCATAAACGACAGGCTGTCCATATTTCTCGGACCGCCTAGTGGTATTATTCTCCAGTCCGAAGAAACGAACGGGTTAGCTTTCCCCCATCTGCCACCTAATACTGTAATGTTGCCAGCAGCCAATATTCGAGTACCAGAAAAGCACATCAAAATACTCCGGCCAGATCTGCAGAAAGCCAATGTAAAACTAGCGCTAGTCCGGACAGGGCTCCCATGCACACCAGGCTTCGCATTAACCGACTTTAAGGCACAGGGGCGGACACTCGAAAAGACACTGTTAGGGCTTTATGGGAGAACAGTGGGTAAGAATACGGGGGAGCTTGAAAGATGCGATGCAGTAAGCATGTATGTTCAGCTATCCCGCGTGCGGCGCTTTGAAGATATCGCTCTCATACAGCCGTTAAACGTAAAGCAGTTCCTAGAGGCGCGCATGCCGGAGGAGCTAGTCGAAGGAACCAAAAGACTAAGGATCCTCGCGGAAGCAACAGTCCGGGCGTTCGAGGCTAGGGAGAGAGATGAAGCATAGGAGGGCGGAATAGTAAATAGGGAGGTAAAACCATTAAGATGAAAGGACAGATTAGTGGTCTTGCCTTGGCGGTTCAGGCATGTCATGAATCGGGTTAACACTGGGTTATTATCGCGTATTGCTGTCTTGTGTAGTGCTGTTGGACTCATTGCTATGACCAGAAGGAGGGCATACAATAGGCGTAAAGTTAATATGTGCTAGACCCGGAGGAATCCTCCGTACCTCGAATGTCCGCTGGAAAGACAAGACTAAGGAAACCTCCGAAACCTGCTAGCCTAATAGCTGGCACTCGTTCGTCAAGTGAGCTATCGAGGCGTGGATTGCTTCTAACCGGGATGTAAGGTCTTTGTAATGAGTAACCAGCTCAGAAGCATCCATTCTGGCCAGTGTGGATGCACGCGAGGTAATACCAGGGTTACCGAGAGTCTCCAGTTCTATCTCCCATCGATCCAAGGCAGAGAAAGAGTCAGAGAGAGTACCTGGTGGCTGTCCGATCAAGCCCAAGGATACACCCGAACGTCTAGCGAAAGAAGCATCTAAAATAGTTAATAAAAGAGCAGGACGAAAGAGGACAAAAAACCTTACATACGGTGACTACAACGGGAACCAGTATTATTCCACTAACAGTTAGCACACCCACCATTCGTAGCCCGTAAACCCTCAGCGGACTGCATTACAATACATTGCTTCCACGGACCATTTGAACAGGCACATCGGTCGCATGGAGGTCGGCGCTCAACGCCGGTAGCCTGAACCAGGGCAGTAATGATGCGATAACCATGATCGAACGACAGCGTCTTGCCCTGTTTCCGGGGAGCAAGCTCCCGGGCTATTGGAGAGCAAGATAAAACTTCTATTGTTCGGCTGGTGCGCATAGAGGTGCTCACACCAAGTCGATCCAGCAGGTCACCGCCAGCTAGAGAAAGCATTAGTGACGTAGATATGAAGATGAACAACCAGAGGGGACTTGCTATCACAAAGCACAGGGGGGTTATGGGGCATAGACATAGAGGAGAAATACGATATTATGAAACCAGCAATAGGAAGGACAAGCAATAGATATTAATCAGATAGATAGGAAATCACGGAAGGTAACGATAGGGTGGTATTAGGATGGAAAGTTCGATGGGCGAGGTTGGGCCGGGCTAGGCCAGGGGTTGAAAAGACGGGAAAATGAGAGTGGTTGGCGGGAAATAAATGGAAGAAGACCGGCAAGACATTGGGTAAACGACGGGAAGACCCGAGGACGGCGAACATGAGAGGTGATTGGCCGGAACAGGGGTTAAACGAAGCTGATTGGTCGAACGAAGAATAACGAGCGCTGATTGGTGGCAGGGTCGCTACGACCAATCAGCATCGATTTTTGCTCTAGCCAATCACAGAACAGGAGACCAGGGGGGATCAAGGCACAGGATAGTTTTTTACGCCTTCGCGGATGGAGAAGTTAACCTTCCTAACGGAAGGCACAGGATAGTTTTTTACGCCTTCGCGGATGGAGAAGTTAACCTTCCTAACGGAAGGCACAAGATAGTTTTTTACGCCTTCGCGGATGGAGAAGTTAACCTTCCTAACGGAAGGCACAGGATAGTTTTTTACGCCTTCGCGGATGGAGAAGTTAACCTTCCTAACGGAAGGCACAGAACAGGAGACCAGGGGGGATCAAGGCACAGGATAGTTTTTTACGCCTTCGCGGATGGAGAAGTTAACCTTCCTAACGGAAGGCACAGAACAGGAGACCAGGGGGGATCAAGGCACAGGATAGTTTTTTACGCCTTCGCGGATGGAGAAGTTAACCTTCCTAACGGAAGGCACAGGATAGTTTTTTACGCCTTCGCGGATGGAGAAGTTAACCTTCCTAACGGAAGGCATTTCTACTAGGGGTCTAGTCCCCAATTCACACTCAGTCTTTGCCCCTCATATCAGGGATATATAACCACATCTCGTCACCTAGATTTCCCAGGCTATACTTCTATTACTCTAAAAATGCAAATACCTGTTTCAAAAAAACAATACATACCTTTCAAATCAGATTATTTAGTTGGCTACAAAACTCTTGTCTAGCCTCTGAGTAGCTAGTGCTCCTCACGAGGATATATCTGCAGCCAACTGGTCCTCGATAATATACCTTAGCCTCAGACAGAACACTCAAGTTGTCAAAAGAACTCGTAGGTGAAAAAAAGGTAGAATAGCACTAATTATGAACATTAAACATCTATCAAGCATAATTCATCATCAAGCCTCTTACAACAGGTACGAAAACCCACAACACCCGCCATGAAGAGAAAAGAGAAAAAAAAAAACAATAAGAATCTTACACCACCACCATCACCACCATCATCGCCAAAGTAGACCAAGAACACAAATCTACTCCATCTTTTCATTCTCCTCCGCCTCCTCCTCGATACTCCAATCCTTCCACCCCTCTCCCCGAACCCAACTGATGCCCTTCCTCCAACCACCCTCCTTCACAGCCCTCGCATCCCTCTCGTACACGACACCCGTAATCATCAGCGCCATGACAAAAACCCACACGTCGCCGCCCTTCATCGCCCTCCACCAGCGCCTCTTGACGCCCACCTTCCACAGCGAATCGACGCTCACGCGCGCCGAGTACAAAAACACGCCGCGGCCCTGTTTCCGCTCCACCCAGGCCCAGAGACCCGCGAGGAACCCTCCAAAGAAGAACCTCTGCGTCGGTAGGAAGGTGCGCGGGAACCACTGCTGGAAGAAGCAGATGCTCGCCCAGGCGGTGGAGATAGAGCCCGTGATGAAGGTGCTCATGCGCAGCGACTTGGCGAGGACCCGCTGGAGGGTGGTGACGGGAGAGTTGTAGAACGAGCGGAAGCGTGGGAGGAAAGTCAGGGCCGAGTAGATGACGAGAAAGAATCGCGTTAGGCCGGGGAACGAGCCGAGCCAGAAGTTGAGGTAGGTGCGCAGGCATGACGGGTCGGACGGGTGGAGGGTTGCGCAGGAGAGGGAACTGATGATGGGGTGAGCCGTCGAGGTGAGCGGAGCGACTCCGGAGAGGGACGCTGGGAGCGTCTCCTTGTTGGGGAAGAGTGTTGGCGAAATGTAGGGTCTGCGGGTGTTTGTTAGGACACATCTGTAATAATGTAAAGCAAAAAAAAAGGGATATGCTTACGGCCAGTTGAGCTTGGCCATCTCAGCCAGGTTGTCCACGATCTCAAAGGTCTTGGGCCACTTGAGATGAGCAGGGTAGTCCTTTGGCCGGGGGTGGATGTAGGCGGACGAGTTTTTGAAGATGAAGTTGCCGTAGGCCTCGGGGAAGCAGTCGCGGTCGAACACGACGGCGTGCAGCAGCTGTCCGAAGGCGAACGGCTGAATGAGCCAGCTACCCCACCACCACGGCCGCTCCCGCTTAACCTTGCCACCGCTCTTGAAGCCCCAGATCATGCCCTCCTCCTCGCATAGGTTCCAGCCGAACTCGAGCGCCCTGAAGAGGGTGTAGACGGCGATGGTGACGCGCAGCTGCTGGGACGGGTAGACGCCGAGGAACATACCGGCCAGCGAGGCGCCGATGGCCGGGGCGTAGGGAGACGTCAAGGTTGCCGTCGTACGCGGGTTTCGTTGGCGGAAGGGCGCGGCCGAGGGGTCGAGGAGGTGCGCGCGGAGGCGGGCTAGGAAGCGGAAGAGGATACGGTAGAGGAGGAGGATGGTCGACAGGGAGAGGGAGAGACGGAGTGTCGGCGACTTGTGAAGGGGCTGCTTCTGGCCGGCCACGTTCGGGCTATTATTCAGTCAGCATCCGTCTACCAAGGGGGGTTAACGACCCAAAAAGATGGAGGGAGAAGACGCCTACTCTTGCTTTCCACCCAGCAGCTTGGTGGAGATCAAAGCCCATCCCTTCATTGTCATGGCCGTTCCGATAAACACGCGCAACGAGTGCCGGACGGCGCGCGCATTATAATCATCCACTGCCCGTCCTCCGGCGCCAGGTCCGGCATTCTGCTTCGCCTTATCGCCCTCGACAATGCGCTCGACGGCGCTGACGCTTGGCGCAGCCCTCTTGAGGAGGCGCGAACGCGACAGCACGTACTTGTGGAGGGTGGCATACTCCTTTGCGGAGATTGTATATCGGAGGGTATTTCGCAGGACGGGATCGGTGACGCTGTTGCGCGACGAAGGCGGCGGTCGTGAAGGGCCAGTACCGGCCGGACGAGGGCTCGAGGATGGAACCGAGGCTCCGCCTGGGCCTGGCCGCGACGACGAGGTCGCGGCGGAGGCCATTGGATCAGGTGACGATTACGAAAGAGGTAGGCTTGAATAAAGGTTATCGAAAAAAGACTAGAGTTCGATGATGTCGTCCGTCGCCTCTGTCGTCGTTTGCCTCGGTCGGATCGGGTTGGTTGGAGGAGGTGGAGGTTGGAGAAGTAGGGTATTCTGGACCGAAGTGAGGGAGCTCCGTTAGCACGTGCTAAATCCGGACCTAAGCCGGGGTTCCAGAAGGGGGGTGCGTGATGACCTCAACAACTGAGCTAAGGGACAAACTAAACATACCACGTCTCTGATGCGTTTTGATGCGTTTGACGCGTTGGTAGTCGACAGGTTAACAAGATGGGTTGGTGTTGCTGACGAGAATCGACCGAAGAAAGTAAAAGGTTTTGTTCTTTTTCTTCTGACTGTTGAAAAAAAAAATTGACTAGGTAAAGCAAAAAAGAAACCAAAAGTAAGTAACAAAAAAGGATAAACCCGCCCAAAAAGGATGACAGTCGCGTGGGTGGATGAACGAACCAGAAGCTGGAAACGTTCCAACCACTGTCTTTGGGGGGATGTCACAGTTAGCCACTGGGGCCGGTCGTTAATTAGGTCAAATCAACCCAGTTCACCGGGGTAAAGAAACATTTGCTAGCATATGCCAACATCCATAATGGCGCGGGAAGAATAACACCAAGAACAGGTGGGAAGCACAAAAAGCATATGCCTCGGCTTCCAAGGTACTATGGTAAGCCTCATCCCTGTCTTTAAAAGGGGGGGAAACCCTCCCAATTTCAACCACCAAAGGAGACGGTAGCTGCTGATAGGTCCCCCTACTGCACAACCACGTAGTGGCACTATTGCCTCTGCAACCTCAATCGGGTCCCCCGCAACAGGGGACTTCCCCACACTCATCACTCGCAGATGCGGATTTGCACCAAGAGAAGCCTACTACTACATGGTAGGTTTAATGAGTTTTTCATGCGTCGCGCGTCCATTATCATTATACCGTAGTACTAGGTCACAACCTGCCAAGAAGAAGAAGAAAAAAAAAATACAATCATTCAAAACCTCGTGTCCTCCGCTCTCCCTCTGATTTTCATTGTTATTGTTGTTGATTTGACCCGCGCGCGTCGTCTCTACTGTTCTCTCGTCAGTCGGATATTGTTACCTCTTTGGAACGCGTCTCCCGCTCCATCACCATCAGACACAAATCACAACTCTTCGCAATTGTCATCCGGCCTATATCATAATGCAGGTCATCATTCCGTGATTGCGCTCAGTACGTACTATTACTAACTAGTAAGCGAGCCTCGGCCGTAATCACAATCCACTCAGGCTTTTGATTCTCACAATCATCTGGTGCTACTCCCCAATAGCTCATCGGCTTCTCATGAGAGCCTGAGCTGTCCTCCTAGACGGTCTCTGTCCGTGACAACGTCATACCATCCCTTGCTCACAGCTCTGGGCCATATTCTGTCTTCTCAATCCTCACGACACCGGGTATACGTCGTTCCTCGTCCCCACAACCTGCCGCCTGACCGTTTCTGCACCTTTTTTTCAAGTCCGCTTATGCAGTCATGTCTTCCCCCCGTCATCCTAAATCTACGACCGCCCCACCAATTTTTTAGGTCTTCACCTCGATCCAGGAGTTTCTGTCCCAGGCCTCGCGTCGACATGTCTGTTCGTAGAAGATCTTTTCCATGCTGCCTGTCTTCCCGCAGATATCGACCGGCGTCAAGTGAAGTACTGACATAACTGTCAAAAAGCACACACGCGCGCGCACAAACAAAGAAGACCAGGGCAAATGCCCATGCCAGCCCAAAATCGTAGAGCGGAATGCCCACTCACTCCCAAGCTTTTGTGCGTTTGGCCCATCCATCTGCCAAACTGCAAACACCGTATGCAATGCCCAAACCATCGCCCCAACCTTTGTGAAAAGGAATTGCTGCCCTTTTTTGGTCATGATGCGTAAGCCGAATGCAGACCGACCTAAGTCGTTGATTCTTTTTAGTTCCCGTGTCGTAACATCGTTATCCCGGCTAGCCACTTCAAGGATACGCCGGGCGGCTCAATTGCTCCATATGGCCGGAGCCGTTCTGGACCATGAGCGGGACCCACTGCCGGCCGAGTGACGGCGCGTCGCCATTGACGTACGACACCACCTCCTCACGCCAGCCGAGACCGTTCCACTCCTCGCCCTGACGGGGCTCTACACTCTGGAGTCCGTAAAGAATCGACTCGGCATGCGGCACAGCGCCAGCCTTGACAGCTTCAAGAGCTCTGCCCCTTCGTGTCTCGCGCTCATTCACCACAGCCCTCATGATGTGATGGCGCGCCTCGACGTTTGCCCAGCCGTTGACGTTGCCGTAGCCGCTCGACTCAAGTGTGGGCTTGAGGAAAGCGAATGGAAGATTGATGAGTATCGTCGACAGAACAGACTGAATGTTTCGCTGCTGCGGTGAGGGAGGCGCGGGCTCAGAGCCCTTGGATCCAGCGTCTTGGTTCACAGCCAGGTCACCGAATTGAATGTGCATAGGGCGCGATCGACGGTCCTTGGCAGAAGTTCCACGGGCAATAGTTGGGGTACCCTCACGAGCTGGCGGGGACGCGGGGACAAACGGAATGCGGGCAAAGCGCTCGGGGTCGGAAACGGATGTGTCAAGGGTGAAGTCGGGTGGGAAGTTGTTGACGAGGAAGTTGATAATTCCATTCATCAAGATCTGGACAGGGTCGCCGTATGCGAACTGGGTGTGTCGATCAGCAGATGCGCGGCCGGGTACGTCGGCAAGGGCAAATTCAATGGCTCGCTCAATGGTCGCCCAACTGAGAGAGTGCGAAGCGATCTCCAAGCCGCGAACTACTATAGGGTGCCATCCCAAAGCGTGGCCAGCCGCAGCATATCCCAACGCAAAGTCGAAGCGGTCATCAGCGCTGCCGGCCAACGTCAGGCCGCCATTGGTACTGGGTTCTGGTAGCTCCAAAAGCGGGAAGGCATAGAGATGCTGGACAGCCATCCAAAATGCATCAGACCGGAGGTACTTGTCTTCCGACTGGAGCAGTATGGTGCGGTTCGTCCCCGGCGGGCTTGTCTCGAAGCTCTCGGTTTCAAGAATGTTCTTAACAACTTGGCTTCTCGCAAGCACAAGACGGTGACCAGGAATGCGGACGGGAGGGGCTCGGTCGTCCAGGTATCGGAGCTCGAGGGTACAGTCGGCGAGCGCGGTATCGCGGAACTGTGACCGCAGGTAGGCGGCAAGACCGTCCAATCCCTGGGCTTCATGGCCGTGGTGCATCATGTGCGGGGGCGGAATAGGCCCAGGCATCATTCGCTGGGGAGGCACACCGAAAGCTCCAGCAGGGGGAGGGTGGGAGCGGGCGTCATCGACATGTGCCGCACCGTTAGGGATACCAGGCGCGGGGTATGGGTTGTAAGCACCGGCATCCTCCGCCTGTGCCGAAGAGTGTGATCCCTGGAAGCTGTGAGGAGTGGAAGGCCCATAGCCGTTGACATAAGGATGGTACTGCTCCATGCCAGCAGGGCCCGGGATAGGTCTGCCAAACTGATCTACACCAGTTCCGGGAACGAATTCGGTTCCATAAGGCATCTGATGATGGTAGCCGTTCGTAGCAGCGGCGGCATGGTTATAGATTTGGCGTCCGTCAGGCATAGGTGCACCGTTGGGAGGCATGAAGCCACCAGAATGAGGAGGGGCGGGAGACGACGAGTTGGACCCGAAACCACCAAACTGAACGAGACTGCCGTTGCTTGGACGCGGGCCATGCATATGAGGGGGGCCATTGTGGACTGATCGAGGACCTCTGTGAGATGTGCCGTTGATTACGACAGGCGAGGGGCGAGGGCCATTATGGGCGCCGGGAGGCATGTTGTATCGGCTGGGAGGTATGACGGGAGGGGGTCGGAAAGTCGGGGGCAGCTGGGAGTTTTCTGCGAGATAGTGAGCAAACTCTTCTTGCAGCGGGGTGATGTTACAACGTCAAGGACTTCATACCCATTTGAGCGGCTCGAGCAGAGGGCGGAGAAGTTACACGACGGTTCTCTGCAAAGTGTGAGGACGACAACTCCTGGTATATATGGTGGCGGCCAGCGGGTAACCTACCTGGCGCGGATTCCTTGATAGACGAGGGCGCGTCTTGCTCGGTCTTGTCGGTGGACTTGGATAGTTCGGCGTCGGAAGAAGCAGGGATAGTAGTAGAGGACTGTTGTGAAAGAAGATCTAGACCATAGTGAGCAGGCGTCCAAGGCTTTTGCAGCGCACGTGTGGCTTGGGGGGATGTTTGGCACGTACCCTCGCGATCCTTTACATCATCGTTGTTGGAGTCATCGGCAGGGGCAACAACGGCGGGTTCTTCGACGGCGGCGGGCTTCTCGTCGCGGGCAATGGATTCGGGCTCGATGGACTTTGGGGTCAAGGTCGCGGCGTCGACATCGTTCTGAATTTTCAAGGAAGAGCCGTTGGTGGTGGCGGCGGGCCGAGGAAGGGACGCAACAGGGACGGATTGGGCTTGGGCTGCGGCGTGCTTCGCGGCAGCATTGGCCTTTAGGCGACGCTCGTAAGTCAAGGGAATAGCAGGGACCACACGCCGAGCAGATGCGGGCCTTCCGTTGGCGACACCGGCACTGTTCCTCGCCTTCGGATTGCCGTTGGCAGCCATGGTTGACGAGAAGGCGGAGGGTGGGTGTGAGGTGGTGGTGTTGAGGCGGCGTTGAGCCCACGTCGCTCTCAGAGAAACTGGACAGGCAGGACGTAAACTGGGTCCTTATTTTTTGGGCTGGGCGACTAGGACTGGACCAGGAGTGGGAGCCGGGGGGGGGGGGGGTCGCAGCGGTCGGTCCACGAGGGTCTATCGGCGATAGTAGCAGTCGTCCTCCAAGTCCTGCTGGTGGACACTTGGATGAATAGTGGATATTTCTAGAAGAACGGTGTCGACTGCTCTGGATGAGCTACTACTAGTATGTGTGTGAGTCGCAGGGCGCAGGTTGCAGGTCCGGGCCTCAGTCGGGGCAACCAGCCTAAGCAGCCTAGTGACTCTTTTCGTGCAGGATGAGAGCCTCTCGCGGGCAGGGGGTGCGCATGATAGAAGAGGATCCGCGGATGCCAATGCGCGCCAACGATGACACCAGAAGATGCAGTATGGACAGCTGAGGAAGAAGAACGGATTGAAAAAAGAAGAAGCCGGGGGCGGACGGCGTAAAGGGAGGAGTAACAGAGAATCGAGAACAGGTTTAGAGGAGAGAGGGGGAAGCGCAGGGGTGGTGGGAGAGAGGTGGAGAGGGACCCGAACGCGGTGAAGGAAAGAAAAAAAAAAAAAAAAAGATGGAGCTGGAGCTGGAGATGGAGATGGAGACGTGGATGTGACGGGAAGGAAGGGACAGAGGGGGGGAAGTAAAAGTTGTAGTAGAAGGTAGAAGGTAGGTAGGAAAGTTGGGCAGGTACAGTAATTATTAATTATGTCAGAGGCAGTTGGTTGCTGCTGTTTGCTCTTTCTTCTGTTTTAGTTGTTGTTATTGCTGCTGCTGCGATAGTTCCTGCTGCCTGGTACTTTTTATCCCCTTAGAGATATGACACTCAACACATGGCAGTTGCACCTTCTTTGTTCCTCCTTTTCACACTGCTGCCACTGCTGCCGCTGCTGCTATTTCAGCAAGACCTGAAGGGCAAAGAAAAAAAGAAAAAGAAAAGTTGGGGCTCCTTCCGCGAGGAAAATCCGATGATGACAAAAAATTGGGGCTGCGTCACAAATTTTACCCCCGCAAAAAGGGAAAGAAAGCAAAGAAAGGACGATGGACGGTGCGTCAGTGCCTTCGGCGGTACGTATCGGTCCAAGCTTGTTGAATCTCCAAATTTTCATTGGTCCAATCTTGGACATTGACTGGGTAGCTCATGCCCGATTCCTCGGTACGTACCTGCGTCTCCCACCTCTTTTTGGTGGGAGCTCCCAGGCTGGTGGGCAGGAACGCAGGCAGGACAGGGAGGGACCAGCCCAGATGTCGGCCCCGTTCGTTCTGCTTTTCTTGTCGTCACCTGATAATCTGCGTGTCAACAGGCAATCACAGCTGGATCTCGCGCATTCACTTATCATCTCAGGTTACGGCAATTTCCAGTGTCAACAATAAGCTGGGGCTGTTTGCTGCTCTTGACTCTGCGTGATACCGAGGAGGTGGAAGAAGGGAATACAAAAAAAAACCGACGATAACTCTCGTGGCCTTACTCCGCCCGATTTTGAATTACCCCCCTTCACACACAGACCGTCGCTGGACATAAAAATACCACAAGCCACAGGGCAGCCGGTACGCTACGGACAAGCTACTTTGGCTCATGGGCAGGGACCCTCGGCATCGGTACGTATCTTCTCTAATGCCGGATTACATCAGCTCTACGGATATGTTTTGAAGGAGACGCCAGGGAATCCTTGGCCCGAGACAGGGCTTTTGCGTAATTAAACCCAGCTTATCTAATCACAACCACCGCCATTTCGTCGGAAGGAACTCCGCTTCTTTGCCGTTCGGTCCACATCTGTCCGGGCCCGGGTGGGGCCGGTGCCTGTATAAACCATGAGGCGTGCCGATTCCAGTATTACGGGAAGTCTGAGACAGCCCTTGGTGATCTTGTCAAGTTCATTCCGCAAATCTCAACAACAAAAGGGGGCGCAAAAGTGTTGTTGACTCATTTTCAACATTAACGCAAGTTGTAAACCTCGCTATATTGATTATTCTGTCAGCTGTCCTGCGACATCTTGACAAGCTGCATTGGTCTTGGTAGGCTGTTGCAGCGGCGACGCTCTTAATAACTCCAACATTTGTAAATGTAGTCAGCCAGGTCTGTGTCAACAATCTTTTTGAGGCTGACAACTTCATGGCAGCCAACCCTAACCCTCTACTCTATCTATCTCTGTCTACCTATACCTACCTATACCTACCTATACCTACCTATACCTAACCCTATCCTCTGGAAGACACAGCAGTGGCTTTCCTACGCCCTTTCCACCTGGTTTAAGATATAATTTTGACAACATTCTCGGCTCCGGTAACATAGGGCCCACCGATGCCATGCCGGGTCGTTGTTCCCCTGCAGGTTTCTCAGATCCTCTAAAATTTTCGGTTTTGAATACATCCTTTAGCAGATCAAGAAGGCGTCCGCTTTCTGCAGTTGTATCTCCTAAATAGCAGACTATCTGAAGTAACAGGTAGCCAACTGTAAGCTGAGCCAGATGTTTAGCCTGAAAAATAGCAGCATACATAAGAACCGAAAGATCTGACCACCTTGCTATCACGCTTGGTCAGTGACTGCTTAGATAGCCGCCAGACTGTGCTCATTGGTTTTTTGGGATGAGCTGCTCGTAGCCTGAGGATTGTAACCATTAAAAAAGTCGAAATTGTCGCTCCTATTCAACGTCTCACTTCCGTTTCAACACAGATCCTCGTGCAATGATCCGCAGCCTCTGGAGCCGTTAGTTTGGCTGTTGAACAGCTTGTTATCAATGGTAATGGGGTCTGGGCCGCGCTAACCTGGGTACCAACGGTGATCGCCCAATCCTTGCGAACGGCTCCAACTAGGCAATTCGACTTAACGGTATTATCTAGTTCCCAACTACCAACCCAAGCGGCATAATCTAGTAGCCTCTGGGTACAACATATTTCATGTGATGTTGAACTGCATGGTTTCACTGACATTGCTTTCCAACTGTCTACATGAGCTTGTAAATCTGCCTCTTGGGGACGACTTGGAAGATATTCTGCAGGTGCTTCCTGTGACTTATAGCATCCCATCAGCGGCTATTCACTTCATAAATAGCATTACTCTTGAACAGAAGTCAGAATAAAGAGGGCTCAGGCCACTTACAAATGCCTGCTTAAATACTAGATCTGGGAAGGCCGTATCTCTCCAAATTGTCGGGTTACGCGAGCACGAGCTCAGTCCTATCTTTGGAGAAAGAACTACATAGGATGTCACATGAACTGCCTAAGCATGATTTACAGAGACCACATAGTTCTCTCTTCTAGTGAAGTCGATTTTGGCGTTCAGGATGGCAAGTATTGAGACATCAACCACGGCACCCAGGCCCCAGGTAGGGCGAGTTGTGGAGCGATGTAAAGATGTTGGCAGCGGTGGTGGTCGCTGTGGCATTAAGCTTCCCTATAAATTGGATACTAGCTGTTCTCGAAGAAACATGTATTCTTGAGTACTGGTCCTTATGGAATTATTTGCTGCTGCAACACGAATCAGATGGCCGTTGCCATCCTGTGCCCCAAAAAACCAGTGAAATTCAGGTTACGTGGGAAGGCAACCAGATGAGATCGGATATGAAAACGTATAGGAGAAGGCTCGTACGTTGAGTTGATGGCGTCAACGCTGGGCTTCGCTAGGGCTGGTCAGGTTGAAAATACATTGTCAACCAGGCCAAGTGTGGTTACTGAGAATAGGAGGGATTCCTTCATGCAAATCGTGGTGAGCCTGGTGCTTGCTTGACCAAGTCAAAACAAGCACTTGAAACTTGGACAGCCCTTTGGAAGAGGAAGACTTGGGTTTCTACATGCAGCTGTATTTGAGTAGCGTTTGCTTTTGAGGCGTAAGATTCCCGTTCAGACTGGTATTTCCAAGTGAATTGTACGCCGGCACAGCTCCAACTATTCTTGAGCTTTCAAATTAGTACAGCTAGCCATCAGCTTATGGCATGGCCTCAGGTATAAGAAGACCGGAGAAGGTCTGCAAGTGTTTCCAGGTCGAAATATCCTCTACGATGCGCGCATGTTTATGTACAAAGAGACATTTCACTTCCGAAATATGCTTACCTACAATAGTAGGCTACAGTTTTGTAGCTTCCAAAGTCTATGACAGTTAACGTCGCACACCCACTTCTCGCACACCCCCACATTTCGCACACCCATAAATCGCTCATGTAGAATTTTACCCTCTTCAACATTCTTTAATATCTTCACCACTTTTACAGCGATTATTATAATTCTTTGAATAGTTACTCTTATACGCTTAATGGGCCAGTATACGGAAACAGAAGTCAATCAAGCTCTCAATGCAGTTGCAAGTGGGCAGAGTGTCCGAAAGGCAGCTCATGATGCTGGAATTCCACCATCAACCCTCCAGTCTCGATTAAAGGGTTCACAGGCAAGAAATGTAGCTTTCTCTAGCTTCCAGAAGCTATCTCCAGCACAGGAAAGTCACTTAGCTGAATGGGTGCGTATCCAGGCGGCGTTAGGGCTGCCGCCAACACATCAACAACTCAAGGAATTTGCCCAGCGAATCCTAGACATCAGAGGCACTACCCAGCCACTTGGGAGAAACTGGATTCAGTTCTTTATTAAGAGAAATCCATCAATCAAGGTTCATAGAGCTAGAGCCATCGATTCTAAGCGTGTCAATGGGGCCTCAACTAATGTAATCAGGCAATGGTTTCAACAACTCGCCCTTCCAGAGATCAAGGCGATCAAACCACATCATCGCTATAACATGGATGAAACTGGTATCCTAGAAGGCAGAGGATCAAATGGCTTAGTACTGGGATCATCAGAAAGCTCATCAATGCGAAAAAAACAGCCTGGGTCTCGGGCTTGGACAACTATGCTTGAGTGTGTCTCTGCAACTGGTCAGGCGCTTCCTCCACTTGTTATTTATCGAGGGAAATCGGTTCAACAACAATGGTTTCCTCTTGATATCCATAAACGTGATATTTACAGTGGTTGGAAGTTCACAGCAACTGAGAATGGCTGGACTTCAGACTCTACAGCTGTGGAATGGCTTGAGAACATCTTTATCCCTCTGACTAAGCCTGATCATCCCTCTGAGCAGAGACTATTGATCCTAGACGGTCATGGCAGTCATGAAACAACAGAATTTATGTATCTCTGTTATAAACACAAGATATATCTCCTTTTCCTACCGCCACATACATCCCACGTTCTCCAACCTCTAGACCAAGCAGTCTTTGGGCCTCTCAAGGCGACCTATCGAAAAGAGCTTGGATACCTCATTCAACACAACGATTCTACAGTTGTAGGCAAACGGAACTTTCTTACCTGCTATGGAAAAGCACGCCAGATGGCATTTTCAAGCAAGAATATCAGAAGCGGCTGGAAAGCAACAGGACTATGGCCCATTTCGATAGCTCGACCGCTCATGAGCCCTCTACTGCTTGAGAATGCTTCCAAGCCCTCAAAGCCAGGCTATTCTACGCCTATGAGGGCCTCTGATGGTGGAAAAGACGAAAACTGGGCATCTGCTACATCCATAGTAGCCTGGTCAACGCCCAAGAAGACAGTTGATCTATATGATCAACTTAGCTTATTCAGCAAGTTGGATAAAGATCAGCAAACGCAGCGACTGTTGTTTCGGAAGGTTCAAAAGGGATTTGATGAAAAGGACTATCAATTGGCTACAGCAGAGAAGAAGATTGCAATGTTGGAAGCAGAAGTTGAGGCTGGAATGGTACGGAAGCGGCGTAAGGTCCAAATGAGCCCAAATTCGAAGTTTGCCAACATTGAGGCAATTCACAAAGCCCAAATTGAGGCTGGCGAAATTGAGGATAGCTCAGATGAATCTAGCGAGCCTGAATTACCTATTAAAACTGGCGATAGTATCACAGTTGCAGGAGACGAATCAGACTTATAGTTATGAAGTTGATGAATACCTCATGATGACCCAATTTATGGGTGTGCGAAATGTGGGGGTGTGCGAGAAGTGGGTGTGCGACGTTAATGTTACTATCAGGTCAGGGAGTG
This sequence comes from Colletotrichum truncatum, assembly GCF_014235925.2. Taxonomy (NCBI): domain Eukaryota; kingdom Fungi; phylum Ascomycota; class Sordariomycetes; order Glomerellales; family Glomerellaceae; genus Colletotrichum; species Colletotrichum truncatum. The sequence continues at coordinate 377,213 of NW_027222404.1, read as the reverse complement.
GGAATTTGATAGTCTTGTTTAAATAGATTGTCAAGCGCTTTACGGAATTAAGTGGTATGCTAATACCAATAACTAACCTCTTCGTCTTCAATATTAGTCACATATTACAGATCTCGCTTGGATCTTCCCAAAGCTATGAAGCATAGGATTATGGTACATGACTTATTGACTTCAAGTTTTAATCATCAAGAAAGGTAACAAGTGGAAGTAAACGAACAGAAGGGAGTAATTTTTATGTTCAGTTAACCTGCGCTCTTTGTGATATTTCTGGGCCTCTGAGAGTGTTGCTGCTGATTGATTAGGGAGGTTCTAATGCCACTATCATGTGACTAGACTCTTTGCATATAAGTTCATGTGTTCATAGTAATCACTCCCTATCTTCTGTAGCCTAATTCCTTTACGGGGCTTAAGAAGATTCATGCTGTGCTGCTAACTATAGGCGAGGCAACAATATCATAATCATGATGATTGGAGTTGGCTAAAATACGGTAAAGCAGATAGGCTATTTAATTACCGTATTTCGAAAGCAAGACAAGAGAATTTCCCATGTCATTGTCGTTGGGAAAAAGGTATTTCATGGTGACCGCCGCTCACCAGCCCCCATTGCCGTGTATCACGCCGCATAGTCAGGCTTCTGAGCTGATGAGATAAGACTCGCGGTATCCCGTCAATTTGGCAATTGTTTCGGGACTTTCCAAACCCTTGGAATAAGCCAAATAGCCACATTTCCCTTTCTGCTAACCTCGTAACACACTCCTCACTGTCAGTTCTTATGGAACCTGGTCAACCAAATTTCCCACCTTGCCACCATCCTCAGGGCTAGCCTCCGTATCCATAGCTCATTAATTTTGGTGAGATTTTTGGTACAGCTCAACTCCATATCCAACGTCGGGTTGCCTACTAGCTATGTCATCATATGAATCAGACTCAATATCACTTTTCTGATAGAATTGAAAGACAATACAACTGTTCTTTCTTCGTTGAACAACTACTTCGTTCCAGGCTTCCTTTCAGAATATAACAACGTACGTATTAGGGACAATGAGAGGCTCTGCACCGGTTCTGCTATTAAGATGGATAGTATAATTTTTGAGCAACTTGGGAAGTCCATCGTACGATTGCTCCTTGGAAAGCATTGAAGAGTAATGTCCCGAACGTCGTTCTGGAGAAAGATGTTTAGTAATACCATTGGCTAGTCTAAAAGTCTCACATTGCATAGTTGGCTTCAAGCTTACTAATTCAGGTGCTATTTCAAAACATAGCCCATTAGACTTGTCAAACCTAATTCTCCAACCTTCGTGTATATGTCATGTTACTGCTACTTCAAACCTCACATGCTCTTATTTAAGGATCTAACGAACCTCAGTGTTCAACGTTGAAACACTAGGGTTGTCGGCTCCTTTCTGAAAGTCCTCATATCTTGAACCATATTTTGCTGAAATCAGAGATACAACATGCAGATTAACATCACGCCATTCGGATTTCACATAGTATGTTACTGATTAACCACCGATTTTATTCAGAATAGCTACATAAGGTAGTTGACTATATTTAAGGTAAAGGTCTTCTTCAGAAAAGACTGCGTTTTCACTACGTAGGCTTAAATACCGTAGATGAAGGATGGAAGAGTGGCATCTCTAATTGTCCCTTCAAATAAGTTTGCAACCTCTTTTTGGCTGAAACCACTGGCTATGCCAAGCTGTAGCATAACTCTCGCCTGTAGCGGATGAACGTACCCAGACTTGGCGTATGTTGGTGATAGAGACGGCACACTGGCACCATAGGGGGACCTAGTCGAGACCACAATGTACGTTCCGTTCTCTTTAACGGAGCTGTCAGCAACTATGGTTATTACTTATAGACTGAGCACATACCAAAAGCTTCAGCAACCTCTTCTTTTCCGGTGGGAACCGCTCCGCTGCCGGTTCCCGCAATAACCAGGCCTTTGGCGCCTCTCTTGACAGCATCCGTGACGAGGCCGCCATCAAACTCACGATGGGCGAAAAGAATGTCTACCTTAGGCAGCGATGGATAACTTTCGTGATTGTTAACTGTCACCAAGTCAAACTTGTGTTTGTCCGTCGGTAAACTAGGCGTATTGAAGAAATAAGGCATGTTGTTCAGGAATTCGCCAAGGCTGCCGCCAGCTGTCTGTCCGAAACCATCTGGAAATGTGGGTACCATCTTGGTCGTCCAGAAAGCTTGCAGGATGTGGTTCGAAAAGGCGATAAGCACACCGCGGCCCCGGCTGGCTGGGCTGGCTGCCAGGGAGACACTTTGGAAGAAATTGGCATCACCATCGGCAGAGAGGGCCGAGACGGGTCGCGAGGCACCCGCGGCGACAATAGGCTTGTCACAAGGGATGAGAAGGTCGAATAATATTGCAGTCTCTTCTAGAGAGTTGGTTCCATGAGTGAAGACAGCACCGTCGATATCGCTGTCGTCAGAACAGAGGGCGTCATCGAGGAAGCGCGTCATGTTCATGACGAAAGCGTCAGAACGACTGGGTGAGGGGCCAGTTCTACCAGATGTCCAGTTGGAGATTGCCAGTTGGGATACATTGAACAGGTACGGATTTCGTGCTATAATTTCCTCCGCAGTCAAGTTGTATTGGCCATATTGAGTGTCGTCAAGGGGGCCGTAACCAGAGCCCTCGGCGAGAGTTCCGCCAGTGAAAACAACCCTTCCCGTGTTAGCTTAAATGCGGTACCGAATATCAAGGTTTAGACGATCTACAGAATTTTTGGTAATGACTGGCCTGATCCGAGCCATTTCAGTCCATGGCGCTGGCTGGACGTTGTTGCTCTCGATTGCAGTACGGAGGCAGACACGGCTGGGGAGACGACACCGAGGCCTCTCAGGACTGGCAACAGTAAGACCAAAAAGGAACAGGCTCTCATTGTTTCCGATGGCGACAACAGTAAGTGTTCATGAGTGTCCGGTTGGAAACCCGACTGGTCCTACTCAACACTAATAACCGCCGCATTTGAGTACGCAACATTGACCCAACCCATTTCTTCAAACAGTCACACCAAGAAATTACGAAGGCTATCACATCCGACTAACCGAATGTTCGCCATGTAGACTATCAGTAAAACGAGCTCATATTTGCTCAATGTGTCCGCTTAACGAGCTGGATTTGACCACTTTCTTCGCCAAGAATGCTCTTCACCGGCGGATAACACAGGGCTGGAATCAATGAGTCACTAATACAGGGGCAGCCTGTGGATCAGAACGTCAGAAATATCAGTAGACACAGCCATAAGCACGATAACGTGCTCGCATAGCCCTTGGCAATCATTTATCTTGGCTCGCACATGTGTCTCTGCGGCGGTGAACGCATGTAAGTCCTTGTGAAGGACAATCCAATGTACCCCCACATGCTGCACACTAGATCTGTAATAGGTCTGACCCCGCCTAAGGGTTGCATCGGCAGCAAGGACACCTGCCAATTGCGCTAACGCGCAATCTTGGCTTTAGAGCAAAATGTACGTGTCGACAACTTGCCTACTTGTTGCTTGGCTGCATTCAAGTAGGAGGAGTATGTCCTTGTGCCACATCAACCGTGGCGTAGCTCATAACAGCCTCTCTTTGATACACGAAGAAATGAACCAATACAGATGAAAGGTGATGGAAACCATACATGGTACTCGAATACAACTTGTAATTCAAATTCGTTTCTAGGAGACCTGGTAGGATATAACTCAAACAATGCCCGTACTTTCAAGCTCTGCCCACAGTGCCTCGAAACCACCTTGAACGCTAAACGCTTCATTGCCCATAGCGCGTAGCGTTGAAGACGCAAGCCGGCTTGCATCGCCGTTGTAACAAATCAGCATGACGGTACAATGATTGTCCCGCGCCTTCTGCAGCCGTTTGGCCACATTCGGTTGGTCAATACTTTTCTGAATATGTGTCCAAATCATGTGAACAGATTCGGCATCTCCAAAGAGATCTCCATCAGCTAGAGTGGAGGTTAAGCCCTCCAAAGGCACCGAGTATGAGCCTGGAAGATGCTGCGTCTTAAATGCAGCTTCATTGCGGAAATCCAACACCAGCACTGATGGCGAGATGTCTTTAGAGTGGCCGGGACAACAATTTAGTCCCAGCCGAGGGTTCTTTGAAAACAATAATTGGAGAAGTTGCAATATCCAGGAGCGAACTGTTCTTGGCTTCTGAGTCGAAACCAACTCGCCCAAACCTACCGTATCTTTGCTGATGCCCGCTGCTGACTTTCCGCTTGTCTCCAGTTGCGTGGTACCGAATAAGACGGTTGCAGCTTTTTGGCTGTCTAATATCCATCTTTCGTCATGTCTAGTTTGGTCACATTTCAAAAGAATCTAAATGTGAGGTTGTGTTAGCGTTTGAGTTGGAACTCTTGGTGAGTTAGAATTACCTCATTTTCAATCCGGGGAAACTCGTCTGCCTCAAGTTTCTGAAAATAGCCAGGGAGGTACTGATACGGTAGATCACTGCATGTGAAAACGCACGAGACCTCTCCAGTCGTCTTGTCTCTAAACTGAGCCAGATCATCAGACTTCTTGAGGTTTGAGATATGTTCAAGGAGGCCGTGGAGAGCTTCTCCTGATGAAGGACCAGCGATAAGTCCCTCTCTCGACAGGCGCATGGACATGCGGTACGAGTCAACGGACGAAACTTCGACCCGGCTGTCAACTGTGCCTTGCCATGGAAACCCGGACGTATGAAAGCCATAGAAATGCCTGGGCCCGGGAGTCGGGTCTCCGAACTTGTTGAAAACGCTGTCAAATAATCAGAGGCTGAGTGACGATGCGAAGGAATGAGATTGACCTACCCAACGACTCGTACTGCCGGCTTGCGGGATTTCAAGTAGACACCTGTACCCGTGATTGCACCTGTGTGACGTTGGTTAGTTGAATAAAGAGGCAACGCAAGCTCGCAAGTCCTACCTCCAGTGCCTACCGTCGAGCAAAAGATGTTGATTTGGGGTAACTGCTTGTAGATTTGGGGCCCCGTCCATTCTTCGTGAGCTTTCCAGTTCTTATCACAAGTCAGCAATTCAGATCTGTTTCATACTGAGTAAAACTTACATTGGGATTGTCATATTGGCCAGGGTATACCATCTGCTCGTCCTGTGTCGATCTCTTCCGCAGTCTGCACATGATGCCCGTAGGATCTGTGGGTTCCTGTTGAGCGAGACCGCCATATAGGCACCTAAGGGAGGGAGAAATGTCAAAACATTCATATAGAGGAAAATACATAGAAGATTTGAGGAAATGCGCCTTACGGTCGGATGCCAAAAAACCGAAGCATGTTCAATGACTCTAGCGGCTTCTTATTCGTCACATAGGCATCGACATCTTCATTCCCCCAGAGAACTCGAGCAATAATACCAAGAGATAGCACTGTAGACCCTGAACTTGCTTCTACAATCTTCTTGCTGTGAGCATCGGGCTTGTTCTGCAACATCTTAAGGGCTGGAGTATATGTTAGTTGATGGCCACTGAGCGGCCTAGAGACTTGCACTTACCAGGCAGAGACTTGACATTCTGCGCCGGCAAGCAAGTAAGCATTTTAGCATAGATTCTGACGCCATCATCTCGGAAGGGGTTCAGGCGATCTGGGATTTCGATCAAGGGGAGGGGAGGATTTTTGTCGGGGTCGAAATAGTCAGCTACCGAATGAGGACCACTGAAGAGGTTGTTTTGAGCCGCCATTTCTACAAATAGAATAGATCTCAGCTTGTTGCAGTCTTGGCCCAGCAAAGAAGAAGAAACGGAATGGTTGCAATGTATGCTGGTCAGATTTGTCTCAACTCAGAAGATCTAAAGACGACGTTTGGCGAAGGATATTGGCCCAAAGCCGACTTCATGTATGCGTGCCATGTCCTAATCACGATTTTGAATTACATGGCTGTCAATATGGTATCATGTTTGTCTACTTGAATTGGCTGAATATGTCACCTGTGATCTGCATTCAAAATCCCTCTAGTGAAACAGTGCAGCACAGTGTCGGAAGCCAAGCAGCTCTTAAACGCTCAGGGAGTATTTTAGGGGCGAATCTTGCGTAATATATATTAACTTGCTCAACGATGTGACGTCTCTAGCTTCACGAGGTGATCAAGTGGATCCGACGCATGTGCAAGGTATTAAAGTAAAACTTGCTCATTCATAAATCCTTCAGCATCGGGGCGTGCCGAGCCCTAACTTAAGCCTTAAGCTTGATTCCCATGGGTAACCGAAGGCGGGGTGCGTGAATAACCGCCGGCTTGTGATGATGTACCGGCGGTTGAATAAGTGCAAGGAAAAACATCACTCGCGGGGCAATCCATCTCGTCTTACACGTCCTTCTATTACCTACTCCCACGTTTCTCACAGCGCCTGTCAGCTGAAGTGACTCGGATAGACACCATGACCGGCCTGGAGTGGAACCTCGTACTGAAGAACAGCGAGAAACAGGGTAATGAAATGCTTTAACCCTGGCTTAGACCTCAAACTAACATGAACATGTCTTAGTCATCCTGCAAGCCACAGCGACAACTGTCAGAACTGCTACCTCGGGAGCTGGACAGCGCCACTGGTGCTTGGATCTTGAGGCTGTTTCTGAACAGCTTCCTAGAGATAGTTCTTTCGTCATCGATTTGGACGAGACCAATATCGCTGCCAGTTTGCTGCGAAACCTGATCCACCAAGACTCCCGCCATGCCACCATCCTCAGGCTGGTTTTCTCCAGTGATTCTGGTACCGTGATCAGGCCAGATTTCATCACGTACAGGCTTCACGGCTACGATGATATCCAGCTTGCTGTGGGATTCCTCGACCCATTGTCACCAGTGGCAGCGACGAATCCAGACCAAGCAATCAACGTCAAGACAAAGGATGACTTTCTTTCCCTCCTTCAAAACGCTGTTGGCGGTGCCACTGCCCGGGCCAGTAAACCCGAAGACACTACCCTGAACCTTCGCGCCCGCCTAGACGAGGAATTTGCCAAACGCCTCTCAATCCCTTGGACTGTCCCTCAGCCCCTCACTCAGAAACGCGTATTCTGGGTCCAAGGCCGCGCGAATATCGAAGCTAGCCAGCAGTTTTACAAGGCCGCCCGCGCGCTTGGCATCACTCTTGTCGTCCTCGACGAACCGGGTCACTGGCTTGAAGACAACAGCGGCCCACATGCGCACTATCGTGAGGCATTCATTCCTATAGGCATTGCGGGCGACGAGGGCCTCACTCAACGTGTCGTGGAAGCCGTGCGGGCGTATCCACACCCCGTTCATGGTGTCGTGTGCATCAGTGATGTGAGGCTGCCGCTTGTTGCGCGGGCGTGCGAGATCTTGGGACTACCTACCTCTAGTTCTACGGCGTATGCCAACGCGGGGAATAAGGGTGCCTCAAGGGAGATTGAGTCTGCTGCGTCTGGACAGGAAGACGGCTTTGTATTACATGCAGTACAGGACCTTGAAACGGTACTGGCGGAGAGGGGGGGAAAGCTTACTTATCCTCTGATCGTCAAGCCTTGTACTGGCTGGAATAGTGACTGCGTCGTCAAAGTGCGTAACGAGGACGAGTTGCGAGCAGCTGTGCTTCGGGCGTCAGAGAGACATGCGTCGTCGGCAGCAAGGAGTACGAGCGTAGTGATTGAGCCGTACATTGACGGGCCCGAGGTGGATGCTAACTTCATCGTGCTGAACGGAGACGTGCTCTTCTGCGATGTTACAGACGACTTTCCTTGCTCCGCCGACCTGCCAGAGACAGAAGGTACTAAGGCTGCCAACTTCATGGAGACGCTCATGGACGTCCCATCAGCGCTGCCAGATGAGGAGAAGGTCATGATGCGGAACTCACTTGCTGGAAGCATCGCCCGGCTCGGGTTCCAGTCTGGTGTATTCCACTGCGAAGCCAGGGTTCGCGATTCGCGAGGGTACTATGCCATTGATCCCACCGATGACATTCTTGACTTGAAACTCCTAGAAACTGCCCCTTCGAAAGCTGCGTCTTGCTTCTTGCACGAAGTCAATGCGCGTCCGCCCGGTTACATCAACTGTGTCGCAGCTTTACTCGCTCACGGCGTCGACTACTACGCTGTGCGTCTCTTACTAAGCCTCGGTTCGGAGGAGGATGCGCGTGTGAAGGCTTTATCTCAGCCATTTCTCCATGGAAAACCACAATACATTTTGGGAATCTCGGTGTTGGCCCCTACGCGATCAGGCATCATGGGGTCGGAGGACGCTGTGCGAGACTTTCTCGAGGCGAACCAGGACCTCAAACGACATGTCGTGCACTTCCAAACGGTCAAGGAGAAAGGAGAATGGGTACATGGCCCAGACTCAAGCGAACTGTGGTGCGTGGGGTATGTAATCGTTGTGAGCAAGGAAGGTCGTAGGGAATGTCTGAAGCTAGATCGAGAGGTTAGGAAGCGGTTTGACTACATACTACAGGATGAATAGAATTCAAGAGCGGTTTTTCTAAGTCCCGTTGTCGAATGTAAAGTAAATCGATACTTGGATCAAGATAATCTGGAGTCATCGTAGCTATAAGATTGTGTAAGTCCCAAAGAATTAATACTAATATAAATGATAGTGATATCTGTTGTGTAAAGTATTAGAAGTTTATCGTATCCACTGAGAATTTACCACGCGAACGCTTCGTCCACCAGGACATACGGTCTGCTTCTTGTTTCCGTTCTCGCCAATGTTACAATCTTACTGCGCACCTCATCCGCCATGCCCGGAGGCCCGCATACGACAACAGCTAACGGACCACCAGAACCCGCGAGCATCTCTTTGGTCAGGATTGCCTCTAGCTTCAATCTCTCGCCAACAACAGTCTCGACCTTCACGCTACTTGGGAGGCTATCGATAGCAGGAGCGAGAGCCGTAACAAGACCTTGGTGCCGACTGGACCAGAATAGGGTTGTATTTCCCGCGACTGAGCTGTGACGAACAAACGGGAGACAAGCGGTAATTCCTACACCACCGGCAATGCAGATCATATCGGTGCAGTGGGAGAGTTGCGGAGAGATGTGCCCCGAATGGCTGTACGGGCCCTCGAGAAGGACACGGATACGGACGGACGAGGCCGCTTTGGCAGCGAGGGCGCGGGTGATGCCGCTGCGGGTGCGAGAGTAGAAAACCGTAGTGTTGGTGTTTCTTTGTGTGTTGCTGCCGTCCGAGTCCTGGAATGTTTCCACGACCTTTTCGGGGTCAGTTTCAATAGTTTCGGGCGTTGCGACGGACTTGTTCTCCTGATTCGAGCTAAGAACTGTCGGATGCTGTGTTCGAGGCTTCGTGGCGATGCCATCATCTCCGGCATAAGCCACAGAAAATGGATGGGTTTCCCAGAAGCGCCAGGTGAGAGTCGGGAAGCCGAGGTAAACTACACCACCCTTGAGGCGCTTGCCCTCCACCTCGATGCGGATGTACTCTCCGTCAACATCGTCGACCGTGGTGATGGTAGCCCATTTGAGGCCCTGGAAAAAGCTGCGAACAAGCCGGAAAAGGCGATCGGCGCCCCAGATGCCGCCAGCGACAAAGATCCAGATCTCGTAACCCCAGTTGTACTGGTAGACGTACCAAATATGATAGTAGTAGCCAATGATGAAGAGCAGGGAAAAGACAATGTGCGAAGCCAGAAAGATCTCGTAGAAGCGCTGGCGCACCCACAGCAGGGAGGACAGCAGAATAGCGCACACGGCAACGGTGCCGACAATGCCCCAGATCCAGTACAGGCGGATCAGCTCAGCCTCATAGGTACCCTTCAGAATGTAGTTGGCCAGCAGCATGAAGGAGTGAACGATGGTGTGAAAGATAGCCCAGTACGCCAACCAGCGATGCAAAAGCAGGTAGGTACTGTAGCTCCAGTCGGTAAGGTAAAGCAAGACGTTGTTGCGGGCTGCAAAGAGGAAAAGGGCAACAACGTTACCCATAGCCATAACGCCGGCACGGTTGCCAATGATACTAACGCTCTGCATCTTCAGCGAAGTGAAGCTGGCCTGGGGCTGATGAATGGTGTAAGGGGCGAGCCACAGGATGATGTTGAGGAAACTAATGAGAAAAATGTACAAGGCCTGGCCACGAGTGGGAATATTGCCAACGCCGGCAATGGGTTCGCGATGACGCCTGCCAAAGGTGACTGGGTGAATGAGCCAAGACTGCCAGTAAGTCCAGGCACGGCTCTTTGTGAAGCCTGGAATAAAGCGAAGGAGGGAGAGGGCAACTGGTAAGAAAATAGCGACGATGGTGATGACAATAGTCACAGTAGAGTGAGTCGCCTCGTTGACCTCGAAATCATGCAAGTAATTCCATTGTAGCTGCCAGTCGGAAGGGTCGACGAAACTGGTGGTGTTGAGCGGCTTGGAGCCTCCGGCCGCCTTGGGCAACGGGCTAGAGACATCGTAAACCTCCAAACCTCCGGAGTCGTCGTCTGAACCCATGTCTCCATGACGAGCATTTAGTCGGACGGCCGGCGCCCTTCGGTGACTGCTGTGCCCGTGGTCGCCAGAGCCAGAGGACGAGGAATTGGTGTTGTGGGCAGCCTTGGACTCGGCGTCCCGACCGGCGGTCAGGGCCTCTTGGTATGACATGACTGGGACATACTTGTAATTACCCAGAGTGCCAGTGCCCAGATGAGCTGCCCAATAGTCCTCCAGTTTGGCCATCGGTGGCTTGTCGCTTAGCGGGCAGTATGTGTCGATGCATAAGGCCATGGTAAGAAGGAAGGCGTGGTCTTTGACAAAGCAATCGGGTGGTGTCGAAACGGGATTGTGAGCAGTTCCATGGTTTGTGCTGGAACTACTTGGAGTACAAGCAAGAGTCTGCTTCCTGAGGACATTACGACAGGCAAAGGTGCAGGTCGGATCGTAAAGCGTCTTGCCCCATCCAATAAGGCCAGTACCATCAGCTTGAGCGCCAATGGTATACAAGGCTATGGCGAGGCCTGATGCGAGCAGACGGGATGCCGGCGCCATGTCTATACGGCTGAAATATCGCTTGTGCTGCAGGTGCTAGAAGAGATGCTGCAGTGTAAAAACATAAGCAAAGAGGTACAGACGAACCACTTTAAATGGGAGAAGGTAGCAGTATTATATGCCTACTCGGAGGCTGGCATGGTACGGATGAGACTGACATGGAGGTGTGTTAGGGACAAATAAAAGTATGGCGCGACCCTGGAATGGCTTGGCCAAAGCCACCTAGAGCAAGTTTTCTGGCGCGGCATGTGTGGCTCCTCGTACTGTACAGCCAACCAGGGGTCTTCAATTTGTGATCTATCTTCTCCCTACTTGTTGGAACAGTCCTTGTTTGCAAAATCTGGTCACTTGGCCGTGGTGCCTAGAGCCGGGCCTAATAATTAATCACTATCCGTCCAACCGACAGATGATCTCTGTGCATATGAGCAGCCTCCAAGCGTCCTCTGCGTCGATAAACCGTTGCATATTTGCTCGAAGTACCTCAACCTGCTCTTCCGTGTATCCAAACTTGGTGGCAGCTTGGCGATATTCAGAATTTTCATCGGCGAGGATGTCAAGCATAGAACCTGCGTACGCGAACCTTTCCTCGGGCGTGATGTTGGACAAAACGCTGGCCGACGCCGTGATCTGGTCCCTTCGGAACCCAGCAGCCAGAGCTTTCTGAATCAGGCGACGGCCAGTTTGCGTTTCTAGACCGTTCATTCTATAGATACGCTCTTGTAGCTCTGCGTTTTCGGGACATGGTGGCCAAAGCACCTGCGACTGGGTGTCACCGTCGCGACATGCGACAATACCGCCGTTTGGTTTGGCCAACAGCCGCATCTGCTTAAGTACTGGGGCGTTTTCAGGGATGCAGATGAGGGTGGTGTGCTCGTGGACGACGTCGAACTTGGCCTCCATCTCCTCCGGGGTGAGGAATGTCTCGGGCCTGAGCACGTCGCCCTGGCGGAAGTCCACACGGGTTCCGGGAGCGAGCTCTTCAACGCTGGCCCGGTTGCGCTCCGTCACCTCGGCGCTCTGGTCGACCCCGATGATGGTGGCCTGGGGAAAATGTCGAGCCAGGTCCAGGGTTATGCTGCCTGGACCGCAGCCGACATCCAGGAGGGAGAAGGTGGGTGGCAGCGACTTGAGCGTCGGGAGCAGGTACTGCAAGCAAGTCGAGACATTGCGCAGTTCGAACAACTTGATTGTTCCCTGCTTGAATCCGATATGGTACTTTGACTGTGAGCTGGACGCCATGGCTATGTCTATGCAATTCTTTATGAATTACATTTCTCCCGCCAATTCTGGCCTAATAAGTACCCGTGCCTTTATCCGTCTAACAAGAAAAGAGAAGGGGAAACATCTTTTGACCTGGACGCGACCCAAGCATAGGTTCCGCTCCCCTTTGGGACGTGGTTCTGCGTCTGGCCTTGTCGTGAGCATGTTTGAGAGCATTTCCCGTCTTGGTGTGCTTGGCTGCAGCTTGGCGTCAGCTTGGCACTTGCTTATTGAACAGTAGGGCTAGCACTGTGCTTGTATGTTACCCTAACCTATTCTTTTGATCAAAAGGCCAACTTGAACTGCCGAGTTGGGCCATGTAATAACTAATCAGCCGCCGACCGCCGTCGTCCACATGATGTCGGAGCTGGCTTCGGTCTATGGTGCAAGAGTGGCTTTTTGGGATTCATCAACATGGGCATTGTTGACAAAAAAAGTTCTTCGCCTGAGGCCCAGGCTGTCGATACTCTCCCTAGAGATGCAACAGACGACGAGATAGAGAATCTCCCACACATTGTTGACAAAATTCCATCCCCAGCGTGGGCAGCCGCTCTGATTGGAGCGTCTGAGAGGTTCAGCTATTACTGTTTCGTTTCCATTTGGCGTGAGTGCTGTCCGACCGCCACCCCCGTCAACCCCCACGTTTGCTTCCACCCACGGCTTGTTTTATGGGTTGGTCTCAACTGACTGATTATCTCAGAAAACTATCTTCAAAACGAACGAGACTCTCAATTTGTACCAGGAGCTCTCGGACTGGGGCAGGCAAAGGCAACAGCAATATCCAATGGATTTTTTATCTTTCTTTTCCTAACGCCCAGTTGCTTCGCCATTGTCTCTGACATATGGCTTGGCCGTTACAAGACCCTATTACTGGGGCTTTTGTATGTTGGAGTCTCTTGATGTCCCATTGCGCGGATAAGCTGACGAAATTTCAGCTTGTCGTTTTGCGGGTCACTCATCATGTTTGTTACAGCCCTGCCCTTTTCCCTTGACAGAGGTGCAGGTCTTCCAGGTTTAATTGTCGCTATGGTCCTAGTAGGACTGGGTGTTGGTGCAACAAAAGCAACCGTTTCCCCATTCATTGGTAAGAAACACCCATTCAAGGAAGGATATGAGGGGGGCTACTTGTCTAACAACTTCTCCCAGGCGATCAGTATGTCCAAAAGAGTCCTCAACTCGTTCGGCAAAAGAATGGGACTCTTGTTGTTGTCGACAGCACAAGAACGCTGCAATTTCTCTACAATGCCTTTTACTGGTGAGAACGTTGTTGAATCTTCCATCATGGCCCGCTCACCATCTTTTCTCAGGTTCACAAATATAGCTTCCCTCTCGTCCATTCCCGCCACAATCCTAGAAAAGGAGTATGACTTTTGGGCGGCCTATCTCATGGCAGCCACCTCACTTATGATTGCCGTGAGCCTTCTTTTGATATTTGGGCCACGCTTAGGTACGTGAGCTACACCGGAGATGGTAGACTTTGAACAACACTGACACGAAAGAATGAAGGCAAGATTCGGCCTGGGGAAAACTGTCTTCCACGAGCTATCAAGGTTATGACAGTGGCAGCAAAAAATGGGCTCAAGCTGGATCATGCGAAGCAATCATACCAGATGGAGAATCGTGGTATCTTGGTCTCATGGAGTGACAAGTTCGTGGACGAGTTAAGACGCGGTCTCTTGGCGTGTCGTGTCATGTTCGTTCAAAAGCATATGTTATTACTTGCCGCTCTTGAAAACTGACACGTCCCAGCTTCTGTTTCGCCTTCTTCTATATGGCAATCACGCAAATGTTCAACAATCTAATTTCGCAAGCCGGCCAGATGCAGCTTCACGGGGTACCGAATGACATGCTCCAAGCTATGGCTGGTGTGGCTTGTGTGGTCTTTGGCCCTGTGATCCAGGCTTTATATAACTTTCTCGCGAAGCACCGTATCTCCTTCGGTCCTATGGCCCGAATTTCAGTCGCCTTCCTCATATGCGGCTGCGGTATGGCCTACGCAGCAGGTCTCCAGAAAATCATTTACAGCACAGGACCCTGCTTTGATGCACCCCGCGCATGTCCCGCTTCAGACGGCGGACGTCTACCCAACGCGATCAATGTCTGGGCTCAATTGCCCATATATGTAGCTATAGGCATTGCGGAGATTTTCGGCCTCGTTACTGCAAGCGAGTACGCATACTCCAAGGCTCCCAAGGAGATGAGGAGCATTGTTCAGGCTATGGTCCAGCTGAGCGCCTGCATTGGGTCTCTAATGGCTATGGCGCTTAGTCCAGTGTCACGGGACCCTCATCTTGTCATTGTGTATGCCGTCATCGCGGGAGTCATGGGGATATGTTCGATCCTATTTTGGTGGAAGTTTCGCAAGTATGACAAGCTGGATCGTGAACTCAACAACTTGGACCGAGATAATTAGATGTCTGGAGATAATTACAAATAGGGAAGATAAACTGGGTATCGGATACGCTCGAAACTTCCGACTGAATGCCACATCCATTTTGAAACAATGTATGGTAGGAGTCAGCGGTTGACTTGAGAGTGGCTCGTCGAAGCCTTTTATACAACAAGCTCAATTAATGAAGAAATTTACTAGCCTGTCTCTAATCACTTTAAAGTTTCTCCAAATAGCATCCTCTTCATGATAGGAAGGCTTGGGTCTGATATGACACGTTGGTCTTCCAAATACGGCCTGATGTCAAAGACACGTTAGCATTGAGCAACCAAGTAAATGTGAACATACACTAATGATACAAGAGCTTAAATGAAAGCACGAAATATCATATACCTACCTTAAATAAGTCCGAGCTGTTGAGACGTCGGAGAATGCGCATCAATATGTCATATAAATCTCTTAATAGCACCTGGCATGCATTAATTTGAAAGTCGAATAGAGCATCGGCTGATTCTGATGAAATTTTCTTCGATAAGCGAGTAAAACAACAGTTTACCTAGTTTGAGCTGTATTACAAACATAAAGGGTCTACGCAGTAAAATGCTTTGTGAAACCATCTTACTATGTTACTATCTACCTCCAAACGCTCCAATTTCGGCTATGAGTAGACTTAACCGGTGTGTAAGCTCACCCATCTTGTTCGAGTTCCAATTCAATTTGACAACCGATGTGCTTTTATGAAAGTCGTCAACTGCAACTCCCATACCACTGTTGCTTGATAAGAGGTTCTGATTCCTAAATATTGCAGATATCTTACCGTTTGTGGCTAACCTAGACGGGCAAATCTTGGTACATACATTAGCCAAGTATTTTCCAATGAGTTTCACATGCAACAGATGTCTGTAGAATCTTGATGTTTGCCTATTATTCGTAGTGATCATGTCAATAGTTCCATGGATATTTTAACTCCTATCAACACCAAATCTCCTTTGTTATTTTCAACTTGAACTACATGTCCTAGACAAGCACCAGTTGAAGGTGTTATCCAAAGCATCCGGACAGAAAGGCGCAATGTTAGATGGAACTTTTAGGCATTGTAAGGTACTTTCGAAATTTTAATTGACCGACCTCATCCGCATCCAGGTTGAACACGGTGAAGAGAAATTGAGTGTCGGGTGTCTTTCTAAGGCTGTTAAAGCGCCGAGTCGGATATAGAAGCTTGGATTGAGCCTTTTTAAGGGCAACGCTGAATGAAAGGGTCTCCGCGGTCCTCTGTCAGCTTTCGATTGCTTGACTGGGTAACATTGATGAAGTCACTACAAACCGCGAGACTTGGAAATATATCTCAATACCACCGTGTAGCTTTAAAAACCATAGTTTATTTCGAATACTGAACCGTATTGTTACTGTATTGCAGGATCTCTGCGACTCGATTTCTTGCGGTGATTTCGTAAGTAAGAAATATTAAATCCGCGTGTTCGATTGTTTTTTTTTTTTTTTTTTTTTTTTTTTTTTTTTTTTTTTTGGCTTGAAGGCGTGGGAGACAGGAGCGAGCAAAGGCATACTGGGGTTAGAAGAGTAAAGACGTTACTGCCTGACGCCAACTTTGTTTTATTATGGTTGGGTTATAATACCCTGGCTTGCCTATCTCATTTACCTTTAAGCTGAATGGTAAGATTAGTAATAATAAGAAGAAGAATAAAAAGAAAACCTCTTATATTCTACCATGAGTGCTCCGACACATCCGCATCGAAGTGACGGATATGAGTACTATTTGAGAGAGCAATTCCCAACCCAAGGGAAATCTGCAGAAGAATGAAAAAGAAAAGGAGATCAGCTATCATCTTGGTTTGGCATTATCACCTCTGTTAAGAAGGTCAAGACGGATGTGAACACGGTGACAGCAAGAGATCCAGGTTTTCTAAGCCGAGGCTACCCCTGATGTCCTTCTCAAGGTTCTTACACCCGTCTAAAAGTGAATCCAATAACTCTTGCATACCTTTCAGGAGCTTAATAGGGCTACATTGTTACGGGCTATTCCCGATTGATAGCTGTGCCATTGTCACTACTTAAGTGCAGCCAAGCAAAAAGTGGAGAATTTGCTGTTACGTATCCTTTTGAGTGTTTTAGCTCAACGGGGTGGCACCTCTATTATTGATATGTGCTGGAGGCTGGTGCGCGGCTGCCACTGCAATCTTGTAGGCGGGGTCTGACCCAGCACATGCACGAAGCAGCCATTCGTCTGGTTCTAGACATACTTGAAGAAGGCCACCGAAATGAAGTGAGCCGTCATTAAAATTAAAAACTCTCAATACGAGTAAGGCTGTTACCTACTGTTGCATGTAACCCAACAATCCACTACTGAGAACCGCACTCCAAATGAGTAATTCCCGGCTAACATGCTTGCCATACGGAGCTGGTTAAACAATAAGCTGCTTCCTTCGTCACACGCAAGTTAATCATTCATACTTTCTTGACGCTGAATTTATGAAACGCCTCGTAGCAGTTGTTAGAACAAAATACGCTTCCGTGACTAGATCAAGCTACAACCGCAATTTTTATGTACATGTTGCTATGGAGCGCTTAATGCCACGCAACGCTTGTATGATTTGTAGATTGTGCTCACGTCTATCCACTCTCCTTGTATTAGGTCGAGCGTTAGAAGTGAAATGCTCTCACCTCACACACAACCGCTCAAGCCGAGATTCACTGTCCATTTGAGAGGACATCTAGTGGTGTATTGCCCTGCCTTAAAATGGGTCTCACACCGCTCTAAACATTCGTCATCTCAAATGCTGTATTACCGGTTGCACTGTGATCGGTTAGAAATTATGTTTTTTAAATGAGACAAGACGCCTTACGCAGAAGCCGTATCTGTTTCTCCCATTGATCATCTCAGAGCCCCTAATTTGACATGTACGGCCAGGGGGTGGAACAGGGCCGGTCTTCATGTCATATTTATAGCACTAAGAAGTGGTGTCAGATGCTACACAACAAAATGTGTTCACGTAGTAAAGACCCAAAGGGACACTTACGAAGAATGCTTGAGTATTAGGCTACATTTGAATGAACATGATTAGTTTGAAGCTCCAATTTTAACATTCGAATGGCATTATATGACGTACAAAGCCATAGCAGTATGCAGAGGGATCATCTGATAGTTTGCCTGGGCTGCAGTCTTGGGCCAGAGCCAAAGGAAGGCCTGCGAGAAACAGAGTCAGGGATACCGAGAGATGCATCGTGATCGAGTATGAGTTGGTTCACTTGTTTTCAAAGGCACAAAGAATTCATGTAGTTTGCGAGGCAAGAAGCTCAGATTGTTCTCCAGCAGCCGTACTTTATATAGATAGAAATCTGTTGTACGATCAGACATAACGCTGGATTGTGGACGTACAAGTGACCTGTAATCTAATACAAACTACTGTAAATTGATCATCCGGTGCTTTATTCTTCAACATCCCCAGGAAACTTAAAAGAACTCTAATATGGTTCACCGAGACTAGTTTTGAGTTAATCTATCCACGCCCAAATGGGCATAGCTCATAATCGATCTTCATAACACAATGCCAATTTCACAAATACGAGTCAGGCTTGGATGCTTCTCAAAATATTTCTGGTAAATGTGGAACCACAACTGCAATGCCGCAACTGCGCCTCATGTCATGACATGTACCGCCCAAGTTTTAAGGGTCTCAGAAACTGTCTCCCGACTTTTTCATTTCGGTATTCTCTGAATTTGTATCCCCTTAACAGACCTCTTAGACTCGCTTTCTACCAAATGCCGCTTTGCTGATCCAAAACTATTAGAGTCAAATTCGCAGAAGCAGAGGGCTCACCATTGTTATGACAGAGTGGAACCACAATTACCAATAACCTAATTGAGTGGGGCAATGTACATCATGGTACGGGCTTTGAGGCCATAGCCTGAGCTGCGGGTGTCTAAAGAGTCCGAAATGGTGTAAAGAAGGTATCAAGCAAAGGTGTTTCATTGGCTGATACGTTATACCGCCAAGCTGTACACGTAAAGCATAAAGGTATAACGTACATGATAAGCGAGTGAGACAGACAAGCGAGTGAGACAGTAAACCAGACCTTCGCGACAATAATATCGAAATCTATAACAAGAAATCTTAGATTGATTAATACTACTCGGATTCCTGTTCTTCGGATGTTTCCTCAATAAATTGACATGTTCTCGCGTTGTGGCCTGTATTCCCGCATACGCCACACCGACGATGAGTCGTCTCAGACCTCACTTTGCGACCACTACTCCGTCGCGTTTCCTCTTGTAGTTGCGTGTCTGCCTCTCTTTGCGACTGTATATCCTCTCCAGTAGATATAGTAAGACTTCCTCCTTTCTGTAGACGTGTTTTCTTAGCCCTTCGACGCCGACTTAATATTGCATTCTCCTCTCGAAGGATTTGAACCTCTGACTCTAGTAATGCTACCCGATGCCCTAGTCCTTCTGTCCCTCTGGCTAGCTTACTCACAGCACTATAAATTGATGCTGGAGAGCTGCTTCGGTGGCGTGAGATTCGACTCTTAATAAAAGTAGACTGTGATCTTGCTTCGCTTGGGTTGCTCGGCGTCCTAGAGATCCAAGGGTCTGGTGTCTGAGGGACCCCCTCCTCAGGCGTTGGCGTTCGGAACTTTACATCCAGCTTTGAGAGAACACTTTCTGCATTCAAAGGGACAAGTCCAGCTCCTCGGAAACCTCCCTGGATATTTTTCCTCGTAAAAGACTGCTTAAAAGCTTCGTGAAATGCTGCAAAGAAATCTTCCTTCGAGATATGGGTTGTGCCTCGCCGCATCTTATTCTCAATTTGCCGACCGTAGGCATTCTTTAACGGCTGAAAACAACCAACATCTAAGGGTTGAAGTAGATGAGACGAGTGAGCCGGCATGCACAGTGTAATAATGTTGTTTTCTTGACAAAAGAGCTCGAAGGCTGCGGAGTGGTGACTTTCATGACCATCAACAACGAGGAGGCGATATTTCCCAGACGTACGTGGTTTTGTATAAATGTCGAAGTGTCTGATCCAGTCAATACCTCTCTCGTTTGTTGTCCATCCATTTTCAGACGTTGCAATAGCCCAATCGCCCGGAAGAGAGGTTTCTGTATACCAGCTTGAGAGGTGATACTGGCCTGCAACGATGATGTATGGCGGGATGCTCTCCCCTTGGGAATTAATAGCCTGGATAACTGTAACCCATTCCCTATTGCCAGGCTGTGTCATCTTCGTATTTGAACGCCTTTCAGCACTTGTAACAACCATTCCAGAAGCAATAACGCCCATCATAAAGCCGGTCTCATCAAAGTTGTAGATATCAGCATCAGCAATACCATACTTCGCAATTGTATTCTTCACAAGCGAAAACCAGCCACGAATCACCTCTGGATCTTCGCATTGAGCTCTCTTATAGTCATACTTGCGAAAGAAACGCGTCCTAAGCTGTGGTTGTCGCTTGACGAAATTAGAAGCCCAGCGCTTCCCAACTGGAGGCGCGTCGCGCTCTGCGAGAAGTCGATTGGCCATTTCTTCCACACCACTCAGCCGGGGAGGAAATGATCGCGCATCTAGGTCGAGAATATACTCAACTATTGTCTTCTCTTCTAAATCTGATAAATTCCGTGAATTAGGCATGCTGTCGCGTCGTGAGACTATTCCCTTTAGTCGCCGGCTTAATGTTGCGTGACTGACTGTATAGAGTGCACCTGCGGCCCGAGCACTAAGTTTTGGGTCATTTCTCATTGCTTGAAGGGCAATTTGTAACCTTCTTTCAATACTAGCTGATTCCATGATTTATTGTAGAGGAAAAGGTGCCGGTCGCGTCAAGGTGCGACGGTCGCGGTTTACTGTCTCACTCGCTTGTCTGTCTCACTCGCTTATCATGTACGTTACCTGAATCTTCAACAGTCTTGAGACATGAAATTGACAGCACAATGAAGCTGCTGCGCCCGAAAACCTTCATGGGTAGGGCATTGGAGGATGAGGTCGAAATTTGGTTAGATTAATAAAGTGAAAAGCTAAGACTGAACGAGGGCTGGAACGATGCGTTCACAGTGGTGGAAGTGACAAAATGTGTGATGCCAGATGCACGTGCATGTGCAATGGAGGCACAAACTTTTGTCACTGGAGAGCCGGGGAAAACCGAAGGTTCTCATACCCGTAAAGCAATTAAAGTTAAAAGCAAGCCGGTGGATGCATCAGATGCCAGTTAAAGTACTACCCCGTGTATCCTTCTTTATGCTTGTCGTTTATTTGAAACTGAGTAACCATTGCCGAACTATAACCCTCGAGTCTACTCACGCTGTTGAAGGCGAGATCATGGGTTGGGACTTATAAAAGACAAGTAAGTCACCACAAAGTCGGAGATCGTGAGTCTAATACCTTAATATCTCGAAAAACCCCGAACAATCTTCGTAGTAGCTTTCTCAACAGTAGATCTATCTCCTTGGTGACTAGCAGATCTACGTTATGTTAGGGATGAGGCACTGGTGTGCCTGTGGATCTCACAATCCCGTTTTGTAAGCCATCCTATGATTGGCGGTAGCTTGAGCTATCTAATAAATTATGTGCTGTTTTCTATTCTAATCTGATTGGTGTGGCCCAGAGGTCTGCCTAGAGCTTAGAAGCGGGGGGTGGGCGTTTTGCGTTGGCTGTGCATTTGCATTGCATATCTTCTATGTACCTAGATGTTAAAAGATGAGAAGTGAGTTTCCACAGCTTAGCGAATGCAACTAACGGTTCGATCTAAAGCTGATATTTCCACAATCCAGGCCATAACCCTCTAGCAAAGAGAAGATTGATTCATTAGAAAGTAGCCTGTAACACTTCAGATCCGTATAAGATTCTTAGCATAATTACTGTTGGTGGATCCATCCCACCGTTGTATAGAGAGATGTTGGCCAGTTGGTAGCTGGTTCAAATGCATATTCGGACACTCATAGCAGACACGATTGGGAGAATTGGGTCACTAATAAGAAGCAACATTCTAGCAAATTTATGTTGTGAGCTCTATTGCTTGTTGCAACTGTTTAGGAGCGGGCGACCTCGGGCTGCCGGGTGGTCAGCTTCAAGCAAATCAGAAACACTAGGTCTGCGTTTTTATGCAATAAGTACTGTAAAACTCCAGAAAAATCGCGCAGTTCTCTTGGAAATTCATGCTATCCATCACACTTTATAGTCTTATTAACAAGTTTCCAAAAGCCTTCTGCTGTCTGTCCTCGATGACATGGGATTACTCAGCTTAGCAGTTTACGCCACGATGATCGGCGGCTTTGTGATGACTATGCTTTTGGCGGACGCATATCTACCATCGAATGTCGACGAGTTTCGCAGCGTTACAACTCGTCTACCGTGAAGGATACCTCGGAGAAACATCAAAACACATACTTGAAAATTGCGCATACACTTCCATCCATTAGCAGCAGCAAGACTGTGCTAGCAACTGATTTGATTTCGAGAGCCAATGGTGGTATTGAGCTTATCTGTTGCTATAATATAGTTTCTATGTTTGGAAGGGCCTATCTGACAAACATTGTTTACAATCTTGCGGGAGAAATCAACTGTGAAGACTGTGAAAAAGCAATACGACTTGGTCTATTTATGATCTACTTGTTATCGATAAACGCCAACGGCGCTGTGATTCAAACTATCATGAAGCTAGAAATTGATGAGAACTTTGGGGATGCTATGCGGAGTTGGTGGAAGAACGAGCTCGTGAGTGGCAATAGTACATTACTTACTTAACATTCTGCCATTCGACACGGACGATACCACCCTTGAGAAGTGCAAAAGCGACCCAAAGATCTTGCAAGTTTTTATTTCAGCGAGAAAAGGAATACAAGAGATCATCGCTAATCACTTTGAAGGCAACAACACTAACCTCCAGCTACCTTGGCTAGACTAGAAGACCTTGTCGTCCCGCGACTTGGGGGAATATATCAGTTCTTCTGAAACAGGATTTCATATAGTACTCGCGCACGCTCTCTCCTGACATACACTCAGCAAGAGGAGATGCCTGGCTTTACGTTTGGGTGGCCTATCCCGCGGCAACCTAAGTCCTTCAGGGACGAAGATGAAATACGACACGATAGATTTACAGGGCATTTCTACTGTCACGGATGCGATCGAGATTTGAAGAAATGAGGACAGCATCAAAAGCTTTGATCTGAGGCTCATATCTCAGCATTGGAAAATGGTTAACAGCGACAGCATTCCAGCAGCAAGGTGATCGTTGGTGAACTGCTATGGCGATCCAGTCCCATAGCCACCATCAGGGACCATTGCACAAGCCCAGGAACCAAACGCCTATATAAACTTGTTTCTTGTGGCCCCACTATGACGATTACGGAGTAGCCGTATGGAATTCCGCTACAATACTGCACTTGCTCCTGAACCCCGCCTCAGGACAGGGGCCAAGGGAAGGCTCAGGACAGGGGCCAAGGGAAGGTCATACGGGGTAGCAAACTTATCTCTGTCGTAAATAGATGATCAGGCGGCTGGTAGTAAGTAAGCGACACAAATGGTTCGGTATACAACAGACCACTTCATTAAGACGGTATTTTTCGTTATGTTGCATTGCGTGTAGTTCTTAATGGGCCTGGAAGCCTCCGCCAATGAAGGATAAACCTTCCCATCTGATTGGTGGTTCCCTTGAAGCTCTCCCCTTATAGCATGCGGCTGGTGTTCCACAAACTCGAGATACCGTGCCAGAGTACATCACTAGGTTGATGAATACTAACGGCAGTATCCGTCTTGCTCCGGATTGAAGCCTCCTAGTTATCCCTGAAGAACCCTCTGAAACGTGATGCCTACGGGATGATCTAGACAATTTCTCCAGCGTTGATGCTCGACTTAGACATTTAAAGCGGAGTGAGAATATATACTGTTTTACATATTCTAGATGGATATTGATATTAAATCATGATATATTTCTAATCTAGAATATGGATAAGTTGGTTGCCAAGCTGGAACACTGCGGATGCGGAGCTAAAAGCGGAATACCGCGGGAGGTGGTTCTAAGACATACGGAACGCAGAAACAGAGCGAAAGAATACGAGAGCTCTGCCTACTTTTCTGAATAAGCGCTTATATGCGTTGGCATTATTTTGGGCAAACTTCCTTGTTGGCCAGTTCACAGTCAGACCCATTCCCACCAAAGGTCGACTCGTATTTCTACTTCGCCACAGACTCATGACATTCGCAAGTCGCTCTTTTGCAAATCTCATACTATCTTCAGCGGAAATGACCCCCGGCACCCAAAAGCACACATATGTATAAAAGATCAGATCAGACACCCTCCATTTTACGCTTCCTTGTCATCTCACAACCATCAAATCGACTTCAACTATAACTGATATTTGAACCCCTAAATTCTCGCCAAAATGCACTTCAATAGTGCTGTGCTTATTACCGCCTTGGTTGCCTCTGTTGCAGCTGCCCCTCAACGCGACAACGCCGACCCCAGAACCCAGAGGGTTATAGTCAATGACTTCAGCGCCCGTCATAAGCTAGATGGAACCGTTGAGTCTGTTGGGTTGCACATTACGGGCCCTGATGCCGGCGAAATCGAATGCTCCAAGTCCGATGGAGTTGTCTTGGGCGAAAAGTACAAATGTGGTGACAGCAAATATAGCTTTGCTCTAATCGAAGGTGTTTTTGATACCTGGGGCATCCGCGTCTACCATCAGTGGGGTGTTGCGTAAGTTGTCCATTGTTTTACAGTGTTTGAAGAATCATGCAACTGACATTTGGAGTAGGAGTGGAGCTTCTGGCAGCAGAGATGTTCCTACCATATGCCGCGCAGGCCCCCTCCAAACTACCATCTGCACTGCTCCGACGCCAGTCTGGTTCTATATTGGCGTCAAATAAGGGCGTATCAATGGCTTCAGTCACGTTGGTTTCTTAAGCTGAGCCTTGAAAGTATTATATAATCGCTTCATTTTATTAACTATTACTCATAACGTACATGATAAGCGAGTAAGACAGACAAGCGAGTGAGACAGTAAACCAGACCTTCGCGACAATAATATCGAAATCTATAACAAGAAATCTTAGATTGATTAATACTACTCGGATTCCTGTTCTTCGGATGTTTCCTCAATAAATTGACATGTTCTCGCGTTGTGGCCTGTATTCCCGCATACGCCACACCGACGATGAGTCGTCTCAGACCTCACTTTGCGACCACTACTCCGTCGCGTTTCCTCTTGTAGTTGCGTGTCTGCCTCTCTTTGCGACTGTATATCCTCTCCAGTAGATATAGTAAGACTTCCTCCTTTCTGTAGACGTGTTTTCTTAGCCCTTCGACGCCGACTTAATATTGCATTCTCCTCTCGAAGGATTTGAACCTCTGACTCTAGTAATGCTACCCGATGCCCTAGTCCTTCTGTCCCTCTGGCTAGCTTACTCACAGCACTATAAATTGATGCTGGAGAGCTGCTTCGGTGGCGTGAGATTCGACTCTTAATAAAAGTAGACTGTGATCTTGCTTCGCTTGGGTTGCTCGGCGTCCTAGAGATCCAAGGGTCTGGTGTCTGAGGGACCCCCTCCTCAGGCGTTGGCGTTCGGAACTTTACATCCAGCTTTGAGAGAACACTTTCTGCATTCAAAGGGACAAGTCCAGCTCCTCGGAAACCTCCCTGGATATTTTTCCTCGTAAAAGACTGCTTAAAAGCTTCGTGAAATGCTGCAAAGAAATCTTCCTTCGAGATATGGGTTGTGCCTCGCCGCATCTTATTCTCAATTTGCCGACCGTAGGCATTCTTTAACGGCTGAAAACAACCAACATCTAAGGGTTGAAGTAGATGAGACGAGTGAGCCGGCATGCACAGTGTAATAATGTTGTTTTCTTGACAAAAGAGCTCGAAGGCTGCGGAGTGGTGACTTTCATGACCATCAACAACGAGGAGGCGATATTTCCCAGACGTACGTGGTTTTGTATAAATGTCGAAGTGTCTGATCCAGTCAATACCTCTCTCGTTTGTTGTCCATCCATTTTCAGACGTTGCAATAGCCCAATCGCCCGGAAGAGAGGTTTCTGTATACCAGCTTGAGAGGTGATACTGGCCTGCAACGATGATGTATGGCGGGATGCTCTCCCCTTGGGAATTAATAGCCTGGATAACTGTAACCTATTCCCTATTGCCAGGCTGTGTCATCTTCGTATTTGAACGCCTTTCAGCACTTGTAACAACCATTCCAGAAGCAATAACGCCCATCATAAAGCCGGTCTCATCAAAGTTGTAGATATCAGCATCAGCAATACCATACTTCGCAATTATATTCTTCACAAGCGAAAACCAGCCACGAATCACCTCTGGATCTTCGCATTGAGCTCTCTTATAGTCATACTTGCGAAAGAAACGCGTCCTAAGCTGTGGTTGTCGCTTGACGAAATTAGAAGCCCAGCGCTTCCCAACTAGAGGCGCGTCGCGCTCTGCGAGAAGTCGATTAGCCATTTCTTCCACACCACTCAGCCGGGGAGGAAATGATCACGCATCTAGGTCGAGAATATACTCAACTATTGTCTTCTCTTCTAAATCTGATAAATTCCGTGAATTAGGCATGCTGTCGCGTCGTGAGACTATTCCCTTTAGTCGCCGGCTTAATGTTGCGTGACTGACTGTATAGAGTGCACCTGCGGCCCGAGCACTAAGTTTTGGGTCATTTCTCATTGCTTGAAGGGCAATTTGTAACCTTCTTTCAATACTAGCTGATTCCATGATTTATTGTAGAGGAAAAGGTGCCGGTCGCGTCAAGGTGCGACGGTCGCGGTTTACTGTCTCACTCGCTTGTCTGTCTCACTCGCTTATCATGTACGTTACTTGTTCAACGCAAACTCACTTATTTGAATTTCAATGACTTGGCCGCAAACAATTAGTGATGTCTTGCACGGCAAGTGATAATTCGAGCGACGTTATGCCGACTCGTTCCAATGCGTATTAGTGATATCCCAGCGAGCTTCTATCAGTAGCCGAAACTGTTTACCTAGCTGCATGCGAGTTTCATACGCTGCCACTCAAGTAGGAATGATACGATCACACATCTAGACCATGATGTGCTAGCCTTCTATCAGTGTATAGCTCATGAGAGGATGCGAAAGTTTCTGGCGAAGGCGGGAGGAGCTTTGCTAGTATTCTTACTCAATTTGTAACGAATTGTTTCGTCGACTCCAGGAATGAGTCAGCTGTTCTGATCTACTCTCCATCATACATGTCAAGATTCGGAGTGCGGTGAAATACGAATACATCGACCAATTAGGATTGAGAGTATGACAAATTAGTTATATACGGGAAGTTGGAACTTTGCTTCCCTCTCAGCCGACGTTATGGTGACTGGCACAGAAAGATATGATGAACCTTGTCAACATGCCGGGACGGTGTCGAGGAGATGCAGGTGGCGAAACTCGGCTCCATCATGTAGACTGAAGGGCAAGGAACGTCTCGCTCGGCTGTGTATAAGGGCGAGAAACTTGTTTTACGTAGTTAATGTTGGCCTTAGCATTCAGCTACAGAGATGTATCAGCAACGTGAAAGAGTTTTCCTCCTATTCCAGCACGAATAATGCAACTACTGATTTGGGCGGCTCTGGAAAAATATTGGCTTGTAATTCCAGCTCTTATCCTATACCTCGAAAGTGTATTTGAACGTATTCTCCGTCGGTCAAAGAAGAAGCGGCTCAGCACTTTGACAGCGATTGAAAACTTACCATTAACTAAATTGAGTCTTAATATGAGAGTGATTATGAATAATATTTGTGACGATAGTGTCAACGCTCACCGAACACACCGAGCGAGGTGTGTTTACGTAAGCTACATGAAACGCACACCGTAGGCGTATAAGTACGAGCTCTCTCATGCACATATCCTCTTTCTAAATCAAGTCACTCTTTTACACCTTTTCTAGCCTGATTGCTATGTGCCTAGTTCGTCACAATATTCTAGCGATGACTTATGTATTCTGCATGAAGTGCATTAGTGAAGGCAACTCATGTTTAGATACAATTTTGCTCGGACACTTGGAACACCTAGCTACCCCGAGAATAAGGTTACTAGCCGGTTGAATGTGATCACTATGGATTACGAATAAAATTTATCCCGATAGTGGATGAACTGCCTCGTTATGACGCGATAGTTACAGAGACCTTTAAGGAGAACCGACAGTATTTCGGTGGTTGTCCATAACTAGGCGAGGGATTCAATATACTGTTGAATGTTAAATCTTATCTGCATGGCTCAAGCGATATTCCCACCAGGCTTGAATGATGTGGTGAAGCAAAGTGCTGAACGTAGGCATGTATTCAAAGTAGTAGATTGAGTAGCTTGTCTTCTCCTAACTATACTATGGAACGATATCGTGCCTAAATATGTTTTGTAGGCAAAGCGGAATAAAGATATTCCGGTTATTCTATTTCGGGATTATCCCTATAGGCGATATATAGGTTACGTGATGGTAAGGCTATGTACTTCGCCTCGAAGGCATTATGATATACCCCCCTAGACGCGCCTGCGTCTATATATAGTTAATTCTCCCTATTTTCCTACTACTTATATTGCTAAATTCGTAATAAATTAGCTAAAATAGCCGTTTCTAAATATAAATCTAATAAAGGAATTAATAAAAGAGATATAATTAAATACGTTACGCGTTATATAAGGGAAAAGTAGTTATCCCTTATATACCGTCGCTATAGGTAATCGTAAAGCAGGCATACTACCGAGGGGTATGCTTGCCTTCTATAGTTTAACAAGCATAGTTACTTTCCTAAGGCGAATTATTATACTTAGGTGTTACGACCCGTAAACAAGGATAACAGCTGAACGACCCACTTGGGCGTCGGGCGGCTAGAACAGGACATTTGTACTGCAGGATCACGGGAACAACAGGGACTCACTCGGGAACGGAAGAACTATGGTGCAAGTCACGTGACGATAAGATAAGAGATTAGATCCGTACGCCAAGAATACGGAGTCCGTCCTTGGCACATACGGGATCCGTATGAACGAGGAACGGACCCCGTCAGGATCAGGAACGGTAAAACAAACAAAGGGTACTGTTCGGACTTGTATATAGTATGACCTGAGCTCGACTCATAGTCAGACTTCCATAGCTCTTCAGCAATCAACTTTGTATTCATCCTCAGGATACTTTCAGCTTACCTTCACTGCGAATACTTGTTGAGCCTAAGATTGATCACCTTAGCCTCTGACTACCGATCTACGACACAGCCTACGACCTACGAACCAGACTTACGACACGACAATACTGTTTACTAGCGTCAATCCCCAACTTCTGTTAGCAGACCCTACTGTCGGATAGCTGACCGTAACATTAGGGGAAATTTTTCTACTACTTACTTACGAAATTTTCTCTTTCCTTAATAACTATAATAATATATATATAAATTACTAAAATCGCTTATTAACGCTATTTATATAACTACGTATATAGTTAGCTACTTATTTTCGATCGTTTACTAATTATATTAATAGAAACTAATTAATTATAATGCCTCCTAAGAAGACTAATGTTACGGCCAGCTATCTGACAGTAGGGTTCTGCTAACAGAAGGTGCAGTAAGAGACTAACACTGGTTCGTAGAGGTCGTTCTGGTAGATCGTAGGGTTAGGGTAAGGTGATCAGTCTTACACTATGGTAACGAGGTTCTTAGTATTCACAATACTGAGAGGTAAGCTGAAAGTCATTCGAGGATGAATCACAAGTTGATTGCTGAAGAACTATCTAGAGGGCTTGAGCAGGTACTCAAGTCCTGGTCTATATAGGAGTCTATCTACACGTATTGTCTGTAGTCGTTGGAGATCATATTGATCGAACATGATCCGTTGGCCCCCAACTCTTCTTGGATCATTCTGACCTAGAATGATTCATCACGTGACTTGTTCCGTTCTATAGTTCTTCCGTTCCGAGAGGTTACCTTTTGTTCCCGTGGCCCTGCATACAAAGTCCTGTCATAACCGCCCAACCGAGTGGGTCCTGTTAAGTGCATCTGACGGGTCGTAACACTAATAATACTCCCAAGCTAATTAAGGTTTTTAACAACCCCTACTTCGAAGGTACTTACTATAACACGACTATTACCTATACGCCTTCTATAAATAGTATTATTAAGCATGCTAGTCGTACTATCGTCGAAGGCGCCTAGACATAGCTAATTAACATATCCCTTCTAGAAGAGCTATAGGATTATAACATTGATTCGGTAACTTAGATTCTTAACCTCTTGCCTATACCTTCTAAAGGTAACTTAAGCCTTTACGAGATTATGGCGAGAGAGCTAAACTTAGCTGCTAAACGTAAGGCTTCCTATATTAAACATCTCCGAACGTTTAGCTATGCTGCCTACGTATATAAGAAAGGCCCTCGACGCCCTATATGCTTTGCTAAGATAGAACTACGAGCAATCAAGGGATTCCTCGTTAGTTACGGTTCTCTTCGTAGCTATATTTACTACGTTTACCTGCCTGATCGAAAGGAGGTTATTTGCTATAAAGATATTCGATTTCGTAAAGAACCGTATAAGATAGTATTGCCTCTAACTACTAACATACCTAATATTAATAAAATTAAATATAATGCTATGTTTATTAAACTAGATATTATTATCTAGTATACTATCTGTTAGAAGCCTATTAAAGGTAAAAAACCCGTAACTAGTAATCCTAAACTAGATAAGACTATCGTTAAAAAAGCGATAGTACCTACTAATATATATCTTATATCTCTACTACTAGAAAGTCTGTTAGAGACTACTACTATACCTCGTAATAGCATTCTTAACGAATTAAAAGATAACGAATTCGTCGCTTCCGTAGAAATAATAGAAACTAATTACTAGGACCTTGATTCCCTCTCTACGATTGTTAAGGAAGTAACGAGTTAACTAGCAGAGTCCTCTCGACCTCGCCGCGCCTCAGCCTAGCAACCACCTGGTTACTACCAAGCCGCTAGTAGCATACGCTCCTATGCTAAAAAGACCTTCCTATCTACTAATATTCTAGCTTTACTAACTTCTTGTTAATTTTCTCTTAGCATACTTTCTACTACTGCCTTTTTAAAAGTCCTACCTGACAGCGTAGTAATCCCGAAGTCTTACCGTAAGGCGTAGAAGAGCCTATAGTAGCCTTAGTAGGAACAAGCCTTTAAACGAGAGATAACTTAATTTACGGAAAAGGGGGTTTACGAAGTCGCTTACCTACTACGTAATGCTAAAGTCTTGCCTAGCAAATAGGTATATAATATTAAAATAAATAAAGATAACGAAATCGTACGCTATAAGGCTTGATATATAGTTTATAGAAACTATAAGAAAGGTAACTAGTTATTATAAAAGGTTTACGCTATAGTTGCCTCTACTACCGTAACCTGCTTTTTCTTCGTAGTTATTATACTTCTCGATCTCGAATACGAAGTATATGATTTCGATACTGCTTTCCTAGCCGCCTTGATTTTAGAAGGGGTTAAGGTATATATCCAGCCCCTTGCTAGCTATACTATTATAGATAACAAGGTTTAGCTACTTTATAAAGCATTTTATAGATTAAGAAAATTACTATTTTAGTAGTTTCGACTTATTAAGGGTAAAATAGAACGAATTAGCTTTACTATTATTAATAGGGAGGTTTGTCTTTTTATTAACTATAAGATTAAAGCGTATATTCTTATATACGTCGACGATAACGCTATCGCTGCTCCTAACAAGCAAGTCATGATAGAAGTTTGTTATCTCCTCGAGAAGGTCTATTCTCTTAAAGACCTCGGCGAGGCTACCGATTTTCTCGGTTTCTAGATTAAACGCGACAGGGCTGCTAGTAAGATTTTCGTTTCCCAAGCTAAGTATATAAAAGCAGTATTTTAACGATTCGACTTTAACGGTTTAAACGCTATTAAGACGCTTATAGCGACTACTAACGATCTACCTGTCACCTAGGATAAGAACGAGTACTTGCTTAACGAATAGCAACTTTATATCGAACAGACTAGCTGCCTTAACTTCCTAGTGTTACGACCCGTTGGACATGGTCGCCAACACGACCCCGCCTGGATCCCGGCGGCTAACGCAGGGCATATGTAACCCAGCCGACAGGTGTAACCAGGGATCCTCGGAACGGAAGAACTATAGACAAGTCACGTGGCCTCGGGGATAACGCGGGGTAGGGACAACCCGGGCTGGATATGTTGGATATGTCAGATATCCAACCGATCCCCGGATATGTTGGATATGTCAAATATCCAACATAGCCAAGATAAGGAGGACCGTTCAGGACTTGTATATAGGATGGACTCGAGCCGGGCTCGAGGACAGACTTCCATAGCTCTTCAGCAATCAACTTTGTGATTACCCTAACCGGTACTTTCAGCTATACCTAAGTGACGACTACTCTACGACTCTTGTTGAGGCCTTGACTGATCACCAAGACCTTTGAAGATCTACGATCTATTCGACCAGGACTACGGAACGACTGTTACTACTCTCAATCCCTGGCTTACTGTTAATACAAACCCACTGTCAGTTAGCTAGCCGTAACACTTTGATTGCTCCTGTTCAGTAAGTCACCTTTTGAGAACTACTAAACAGTATAGACAAGATGTCTTCTCGCGCTTCTGCCAAATCACCCACTCCAGGATCCTCATCCTCTTCGCGCAACCAGCCTCAGAGCCTCGCGCAGGAGCCCGCCAACACTGAGGACTTCGACATGCCGGACCTTAAGTACGACTCCGATAGAGATGGCTCTTTCACTAAGGAAAGCTACGATAAGCTCCGACGCATAATCCAGAAACAAGAAGCCGAGACAAAAGACATGTAGAAAATCGTCAACGAAAACCGACAAGCAATAGAAAACCTTAACGAGCAACTCCAGCACGCTGGACAGGCCTACAAGAAGCTAGAAGAAGACATCAAGGGGGACGCCAACCTCCGGAAGATCTAGGAACTCCAGGGGGAAATCACCACCCTCCGGGCCGCCGCTAACATCGTCACCACGCCCGTCTACGGAGGACGACAAAAGCTTAAGCTTAGTGCGCCTGTTACCTACGACGGAACCCCCGGGACCTTTAAAGGATTCCTGATTCAGGTTAAAAACTACTAGAACTTTTACCACGGAGATTTCACTAACGAGACCGAAAAAGTAGTACACGCAGCCACCTACCTCCGAGGAAAGGCCCTTAAGTAGTTTGAACTAATCTAGGAAGAGTACCTAAAATGCAAGACCCTCGACGAGTGCACTACCGAGACCCGCGACATCTATGCTAATTTTAAAGGATTCGAGGACGCGCTCAGGTTACTCTTCTAAGACCCTAACGAAAAGCGACAAGCCGAACGAGATCTAGCATAACTTAAGTAGACTAAGTCTGCCAAAGACTACTCTGCTAATTTCCGACAACTTAGCGTTCAACTCGACCTCACCGAGGAAACCAAGATCTTCATGTTCTATCAAGGACTAAAAAACGAAGTCAAGGACGAGATCATCAAGATTGATCGACCTGACGACTTTCTCTAGTACGCCGAACTCGCTATCAAAATCGACAACCGGCTTTTCGAACGACGAAAGGAAAGAGGCGAAAAACGACAAAACCCTAACTCAGGACGCAAGTACCAGTGGCAGCCTCAGCACCAGTTCAACAACCAGCGAAACGACAATAGACCCCGTAACAACTGGAACAACCCCCGACAAAGTACTGCCTATGGTCACTATAGTAGACCAATGGACCTTAGTGCTATACAGAGAAACGACAAAAAGAACGATAGTTAGAAGAAAGATAGACAGTGCTATAACTGCTAGAAGATTAGACACCTAGCATACGAATACAGGTTACCCAAGAAGGAACGCTTCCAACCGGTACTAGAGAAACGACAAGCAAGTATCGCTACGAAGACGATCCCTTATGAACAACTCAACTGGACTACCTGCTTCGATGACAACTGCCATATCTACTCTAGCAGTAAGGAACACGCAGGATGGTACCCCCAGAAACCTCAAGAACGATCTGGTTACGACACTACCAACGCACCTAAACGGACCCTCGCTGTGGGATATAGAAGCAACAGCAAAATCGAGCGCAAGACAATCGAACAGCTCGACAGTATGAACGACAACGAGGAATTAGAACAAGACAATCAGCGAAGGCTGAGCCTCCTCTACGCAGGACGACAAGCCCACCTGCAGCGGATTCAACAGGACTTATAAAACCCTATGTGGCAACGACAACTCGGTGCGCTGGACGCACACATCGAACGACGACAACATGCACAAGGAGATCCCGCACGGATCCGCCAGATCAACCAAGAACTGGAAGAACAGGTCGAATCAGAAACGACCAAGAACACCCCTAACGACTCGGAAACACCTCGCGATGTTGCCCGCCAACATGCCCAACTGGAAGTCGCCTTTGAAGTCGCTTCAGTCGACGACACCAGCTCTGGAGAGGACTCTGACGAAGAAATACAGTGGTATCACTGCTACCAAGACCAGCGCCGAGTCCACTATATCAAGAAAGACGAAGCATGGAAGAAACAGCAAGAAAACGACGAACAAGGAACGGACGAGCAGTCAAAAAACTAGACTCGCCTACCGAAGACAAGGGACAACGACAGGCAGTCCAGACAAGGTCCCTATGTAGCGCAACGACGCCCACGACACAACGACACGAGTATATACAAGTCTAAATATAGCTTAACGGAAGAACAGCTACCGCTATGATCGACAGCAGAGCCTAAGGAAACTTTATATTACTAAGAACGGTGAATGAAAGAAAGATAACCTAGAAAAGAAAAGCAGCCGAAGACTGCTACGAACTCAGCACCGTTGAAGGAGAACAAGTCTAGTACGGCGGAGGACGCATTGCTATGGAGACAGCGCAACTCCCTTTGCAGATCCATGGCCGGAATGAGCGACTGAACTTCGATATTACGGAGATAGGAGACAAGTACGATGTCATCCTTGGAAGACCATGGTTATACGACAGTAACCCACGGATAGATTGGAGAACAGGCTAACTCTATTGGGACTAGGATTTAGTTACTGAGAAGCAACCACGGAACGGTGCCTCAAACGAACCTCTTAAGACTCCTGAAGCGAAGAGATTTCTAGCATACCTACGGATCAAGGATGCAAACGCTAGGACGTTATTAGCAATAGACATCGGCAAGGAAGACCGACTTCTGTCTATCCCAGAAGAATACCAGCAATACCAGAAGCTATTCGCCGAAGAACTCGAGACCGGACTCCCGGAACACAGCAACTACGACCACGAGATACCCCTTAAGGAAGGGAAGGAGCCAAAGCTAGAAGCAATCTACGGACTTAACCAGAAAGAAATGGAAGTACTCGACGCTTACCTCGAAGAAAATCTACAGAAGGGATATATCAGACCCTCTACATCACTAGCAGGATACCTAATCCTGTTCGTACTAAAAAAGAACGGCAAACTACGACTCTGCGTCGACTACCGGAAACTTAACGACATTACGATTAAGAACTGCTACCTACTACCGCTTATCTCCGAATTACGAGATCTACTGCACGGAGCCTAGTGGTTTACAGTACTCGACCTAAAAGGAGCCTATAACCTGATCCGGATGAAATCAGGTGAAGAATGGAAGACAGCGTTTCGAACACGCCGAGGACATTACGAGTACCTTGTGATGCCCTTCGGACTCACCAACGCACCCGCGACATTCCAGACGATGATCAACCACGTCTTACGAGAATTTCTAGATGTGTTCGTCGTAGTTTACCTCGACGACATCCTAATCTTCTCTAAGACTCTGGAAGACTACAAAAAATACGTATACCAAGTACTGCGGAAACTGCAAGACGCTAAACTCCTAGTGGAACCCGAGAAGAGCAAGTTTCATGCTAAAGAAGTCGAATTCCTAGGTTTTACGATAGCCCTAGGAATCCTCAAAATGTCTAAAGACAAAATCGCAGCAGTACGAGACTGGCCTATACCACAGAACGTTAAGGACGTACAATCCTTTATTGGATATGTGAACTACTACCGACGGTTCCTAGAAGGGTACTTAGACAAAAACGACCCTCTCACGAGACTCTCGAAGAAAGATGTTCCCTGGCAATGGGAAGAAGAATAAGAACAAGCCTTCAACGAGATCAAACAACAAGTCACATCGGAACCAATACTTGTTATACCAAACCCCGAGAAACCATTCGAAGTCGAGACCGACTCCTCAGACTACGCTATAGGAGGATAACTAGGCCAACGAGACGACGAAGGACGACTATACCCTTGCGCCTTCTTCTTACGCAAGTTACACGGCCTAGAACTTAACTACTAGATACACGACAAGGAACTTATGGCAATTATCGAGGCATTTAAAGAATGGAGACCGCAACTCTTAGGAACCAAGTACGAGGTCAAAGTATACACCGACTACAAGAATCTCGCATACTTCACCACATCGAAAGATCTTAACAAACGACAAATTCGATGGTCCGAATTCTTGTCAGAATTCAATTTCAGAATCATCTACCGAAAGGGCAAGGAGAACGGCAGGGCCGACGCCTTTAGCCGAAGACCGGACCATGAGGTCTAGGTACCTGAGGAAACCCGAGTTATCCTCAAAACAGACAAAAACGGAGACCTTGTGCCAGCAGCTAGACTCTTAATGATGGCCAGAAGAGACAGTACCAGCACGACTGGAAGGATGTCTCCTGAAGCCATTAGGGAGATACACTCCGCACCCGCACATGGTCACCAAGGCGTAACCAAAACGTGGAAACGCATCCGTCAACACTACGACAAAACGGCTATACGACAAGAAGTATCTTTAGCGATTAAGGACTGTGAGGTTTGCGCAAAAAGCAAACCCAGCCGACATCAGCCTTATGGAAAGATACAGCCGCTCCCAGTGCCGTAAACCGTATGGGAATCCATCTCGCTGGACTTCGTCACTAAGTTACCTAAGTCCCGAGAACCGATGACTAACGTCTACTACGACAGTGTCCTCGTTATCGTCGACAGACTCACAAAGTACTTATACTTTATTCCGTATATGGAGTCAAGCACTGTAGAAGACCTCGCCTACAAGTTTCTGCAGGTGATCGTAAGCTAACACGGAATGCCGAAGGAAATCGTATCCGATAGAGACAAGCTGTTTACTTCTAAGTTTTGGAGATCCCTGATCTCGCAGCTAGGATCTGACTACAAGATGTCCACCGCTTTCCATCTGCAAACCGATGGCTAGATAGAACGAATCAATCAGATCATGGAAACCTACCTATGCTGCTACGTTAACTATTAGCAAAACAACTGGGTCTAACTGCTACCTATGGCCTAGTTCGCTTACAACAGCGCAGTAGGAGAAAGTATAAAAGAATCACCATTCTACTTGAACTACGGATTTAACCCGACAGCCTATGGACAACCCCGACAAGGCCTAACAGCTCTGAAAGCTATGGCAGATATTAACAAACTCAAGGAAATCTAACGAGATCTTCCCAGAGACCTTGAATTTGTGCGCGAACGCATGCGCAAATACGCTGACAAGACAAGAGTTAAGGGACTAACTCTGAAGGAGGGGGATAGCGCATACCTTCTCCGCCGGAATATCAAAACAAAACGACCAAGCGATAAGTTAGACTTTAAGAAACTTAGACCCTTCGAAATCACGAAGAAGGTATCTAACGTCAACTTCAAACTCGCACTACCAGACACTATGAAGTGTTATCTAGTTTTTCATATTTTACTTCTCGAGCTAGCACTAAAAGGATTACGAACTATAGACTATATCGAAGTCGACCCGGAACAGGACTACGAGGTCGAAAGGATCCTCGATCACATCGATCAGCACGATGACATAGAAATATAATACCTAATTAAGTGGAAAAACTACGGACACGAAGAAAACACATGGGAACCCGCATCAAACTTGGAGTACGTACAAGAGGAACTTTAAGAATACTGGACGCAATGGGAAATACGACAGCACGCCAAAGTCATGCAAAGACCAACATACAACCCTCGCGTCAGAAACCCTCAACCTAAGTTTCGACTAACTAAGAAACCCCAGGGCAACAAAACGTTTCTTCGCCTAGGAACACCTAGCCCTGAGTAGCCGAGGAACCTCCAACACTCCCCGCACCCGCGCCATCCACCAGAGGACCCAAACCCACAAACTCGTCACCAAAACCAAAAAGGGACCAAGGAGGATCATTCCCGAGACCCACTGCCTGGAGGTTACTAACGACGAACCTCTCGTGAGCATCCAAGGCAGGTAGGACTTCGTCGTCCGCCAGGACGCCATCCTCCCTGTCAACCTCCTGCATACCACGCTCAAAAACTTCGGTCTGCCGCTCCCGAACCATCTTACGGACCGTCCGAATCCGTTTCAGACGACCCGCAGCATCCGCCATTTGAACTTGCAAACGAGCAAACTCTTGATGAAGCGCGAATAGCTCCTCACCCGCTTTCTCTTCTTTCTCATCCCACTCCTTTTGCTGAGAGTTCAACTTCTGAACTAGAAGCAAACATTAGCAACCCCCAGAACAGCGAAAACACAAAAACACGACTTACGAGTAGACGCCACGAGGACGCCGTCACAAGGTTTCTTCGCCTCGATGCAAGTCCTACAGCGTGTAGACTTCTTGCTAAAACGACACGGGACCTTTGCACGGAAACAACGAGTGCAAGGCATGTTGCTAGCAATCGATCGGGACTCTACGTATTTAATAAGCGCAGCTCTCTTACGATCTTTTATCACAGTCAAGTACGACTTTGTCTTTCGAACGCGACCTGACATGGTGTCAGCATCATGAAAAACAAAGGAAGCAAATTTGTGGATCCCCAACCTGGGACTAACGACCTACTTATACTCAGGTCTCGAGGACAAGACCTTTAAGAGGGGAGCTGATGTTACGACCCGACAGTTAACAGACCACTGACGACGACCCCGCAGGGGCTCAGCGGTTATAGGGACGGCCGTCAGCCGTTACGTCGTAACAACCCCCACGGAACGGAAGAACTAGGATACAGGTCACGTGACGATAAGCAGGACCGACGGACGATAAGCGGTCCTGGGACAGGACCGACGGTGCCAAGGGCGGTCCATGGCGATGGACCGACGTCCTGGGTGTCGGTCCCCCAGGATCAGGAAGTGTTCAGCATGGAACCAGACTTGTATATAGTTGGGACTCGAGTCCTCTCGAGTCCTACCTTTCCTAGTTCTTTAGCAATCAACTTTGTGATTACCCTAACCGGTACTTTCAGCTATACCTAAGTGACGACTACTCTACGACTCTTGTTGAGGCCTTGACTGATCACCAAGACCTTTGAAGATCTACGATTCAATCGACCAGACCCCAGAACGACTGTTACTGTTGTCAATCCCTGGCTTACTGTTAACACAAACCCACTGTCAGTTAGCTGGCCGTAACACCTACGGCAATTACTATAAAGTAGATTAGACGTTGCCTTTCCTAACTGCTTAGCAAACCTATTACTATGCCTACTATTATATTTACTAATAATGCTAACGGCTATAATAACGTTATAAACCTACTTAACGAGGCATAAACCCGCTATATCGACGTCTAATATAAATAGATTATACAGGAGGTTTACACTACGAAAAGCATCGAACTCCGACTTATCAAAGGCGTTAATATAGCTGCCGATAGACTTACGAAGCTACTAGTTACGGTTAAATATAAGGAATTCGTTCGTTTATTAGGCATAGCGGAAGGATTAGATTAAGAGGGGGATTTTAAGACTATAGGACTATTAATATTAAGACTTCGGGATTCAAGGATTTCACAGCCTCCTATTAGCCAGGTTTAACCGGTAATTAACCGAGTTTTCTAATAGTTAAGAACTCCTCGGATTTAGAGGATTTAGGACTTTTCCTGTATTTCCTATTATTCTACTACTTTTTCGCTGAGGAGTCTGAGAGGGGGTATAGGTAGCAGGCCTCGCCGGCCCGTCACGTGGGCTGACGGCCGCCACTACTGGTCTTAGCCAGCCTCCACAGCCCTCTAGCCAGTTAGTTAGTTCTTCAACCAACAACACCACTTTCCCATTCTGAGCGTTCTATGCCGGTTCTCGCCCACATGTCTTCTCCTAACTATACTATAGAACGATATCATGCCTAAATATGTTTTGTAAGCGAAGCGGAATAAAGATATTCTGGTTATTCCATTTCGGGATTATTGTCACGCAGTCAATTTGCCCACCACTTATGGGGTAAAAAAAGATGCTTCCATTCATTAGAGACTGTCTAGGGGTTATTGGGTTGATTATATAACCGTCTATTCGGTAATTACCGATTTGAAGGTTTTCATGCACAAAATGACATCCCCGTTAGTTTTATATGGGAAACAATAGCCGGGTGCATGGGTTGAATGCATGCCCCGATATATGCAGTGGTCCGTGTGACACACCCCCTCAGAGAGGCAACCTGTTGTAGGTTGATTCTCTGTATTCTCATTCAAATACAGAAATGATACTATTCAGAACTCCGTATACTTACTACCAAATTCCAGATTCATACTGCGTTCTTCTCGATCAAATGTTCAATATTCGCCATACCCAATTGGGCGATAAAGTGGTTGTGTTTTTGGGCTGGCATTGCTTTAGTCATACCGTCTGCCACCATTTCGTTGGTTGGAACCCATTGAAAGTCAATTGATCCCTTCTGTAATTCCTGGCGAAGCCATAAGTTGTTGATATTGATATGGCGTAATTTGCTAGTCGCTTGGGGTCTTTCAGCAATCAATAGTCGAAGAGTTTGCTTATTGTCGCATTGCATGATGTATTTATCATCTAATTGGAGATTCAATTGTTCCATGAGTCGAATGGTTGCCATATATTCTCTTGTGGCTGCTGTCAAAGCAGCAAGCTCAGCTTCTGTGCTTGAAGTGACTACTCTTCGTTGTTTGACTGCTTTCCAATGAATTGGACCTCCGAATAGCATCATCACATATCCTTGAGTGCTTTTTCGAGTGACAGAGTCATCAGCGAATGAAGCGTCTGAGGCGCAGTAGAGGACTCCTTTCCCTTTGCAGTTGAACTCGATAGCGAGGTATTTGTTGTCCTCAAGATATTGTAAGCATTCATATGCTGCTTTCTGGTGTTCAGAAGATGGATTTGATAGGAATTCTGCTAGTCTCGAGCTTGTTCGAGCTATATCTGGTCTGCCAATCACTCCAGCATAGTTGATTGATCCAACCTTCCGTTGATAGTAGTTGATTTCCTCTGGCGTAGCCTGACCAGGACTTGGGACCAGGTTATCTATTGCCATAGGTGTTTGGCGTCGCTTGGTTGAGGTTCTGATCTTGAATTCTTCAGTGACCTTAGATATATAGTTGTCGAGACTCATCCATAGTTGACGGGTTTTTCGTTCTCTTATTATTCTGACTCCTAGGAAGATACTCAATTCTCCCATATCTTTCATTTCATACTCCTTTTTGAGTTGTTGAACTGCTTCTTTTACTTTGTTTTCATGCTTTTTATGGTATATAACCCCAATATCGTCCACAAAGTGGAATACTATGAAGTATTGATTGGTGTAGATACAGTCATCTTCTTGGAGTGGGATAAGGCCAAGCTTCTTGAATGATCTCTCCAGATTCTTTTGCCATAGCAGTGGGCTTCGTCTCAATCCATATAGTGCTTTTCGCAGGGCAAGACAGTATCCCTCTTGTCTGAATCCTGGAGGAAACCAAACATAGACTTCCTCATCAATTGTGGCATGTGTAAATGCGTTGACTGCGTCCAATTGAAGAGTCTCTAAGTCAAATCTCGCCACAATTGCCATGAGACTTCGCAGCGATATACCAGCAAGCGTTGAGGCATAGGTCTCTAGTTCATTTGTCGGTTGGAGATCTCCTCGAACACAGATCCTCGCTTTGAACTTCTTGAGATATCCTTTGCTGCCCTTATATGTGAATACCCACTTCAATGGGATAATTCGCTGAGTGTCTTGATCAATATTGCCAAGATCAATCATTTCAAACGTGCCCATTTGCCATAGTGATCTGTTCTCAATATTCATTGCAGCAATCCATTTGTGACTGTATTGGTGTTTGATCGCTTCACTGTAATTCTTTGGAACTGGTGGAAGTGTCTTTTGGTGTGGATTGCCTAAATCATCTGCTGATGCATCCCATTGATCTCTTCCTTTTACTGTATCCGTAGATTGCAGTGTGAAGTGGGATTCTCTTGCTCTTCTCAGTCTTTGTGATGATCTTGTTGCTTCTGGTGGCTGTTGATTTGTTTGACCAAGAGGGGCTGATCGATTGTAGATGTTGTGATTTCTGCTGCCACGAGGTCTTCCCCTTCTCGCTATGTTTGGGATTACTGTGGAGGAATCTTGTGGTATGATTTCTTCTGGTTCCAATTCTATGACTGGTGTCTGTTGTAGTTCGAGTCGGTCTGTTGAGGTTTCCTCTATGGTCTCACTTTGATCCGATTGTTCTGGAGTTGGCGATACTTCTGGAGTTTCTGGAGTCTCCCTCACCCCCTCAGTTGTTTGAGAATCTGACAGCTGTACTGTTGGTGATAGAGAAGTGGGTGTAGGTAATTGAAAATCCCCTGATTCTTTCTCCTGCATCGGTGTTGCCGGTGTTGTTTCTTGAGCGGCTGGATTCGAGGCGGGTAGTGGCCCGGTAATATTATCGCTGAAATCTTCTCCATCCCAGCCAGCTGTGTCTAGGTCTTGTTCAATTGGATTTGTGAATGGGATATCCATTTCTGTGAACTGGAATTCAAGTTCCATTTGGCTTAACTTGCTGGTATCCTCAATCCTTGGATCATACAGCGTGTTTTCGTCGAAAGTAACGTCTCTAGTTCTCATGACTTTTCCTATTGCTGGGATCCAGATTCTGTAGATATTTGTGCTGTCATAACCACATAGATAGCCAATATGAGCTCTTGGCGCAGTTTTGTTTGACTTTTCTATTCCTCTCTTGTAGTTTTGTGTCAAGGGGTAAGCTCTGCAGCCATATCGCCTCAAGTGTGCTAGTTGTGGCTTTTCAGCCCTCTTGTGGGTAGACTGTTGATGAGAGTTCAGCCAAGTGTTGACCAACCCCAATGGTGTCTGCCACTTGTGGCGTCTTCGAGGCAATCTGTTTGACAGATAAACTGCTGCTTTTGCCAGCTCTGGTGCCATCAATTCAGGAAAGCGAGATTGAAATCGAAGTGCTCTCATGATCATAAACACAGCACCTCCAGCTCTTTCTGCTGGGTTTTGAGCACCAGTGTACTCAGCTGATCTTTCAATCATATATCCATTCACAGCTGCCCATAGTTCAAACGCATTGCGTAAAGCAACCTCCCAATCTAGGCGTAGAATAGAGATTTTGATAAAGCACTGTCTCTCGAGGTATGCTGCTAATTCTGTCATAGCTTGTAGTCCCTCCTTTCGAGTACGAAGAGTTCTTATCCAGAAGAACCCTGACCAGCCATCGCTGACCAGCAGGATCACCTTCTCCCCATTGTATGCTTTGCTAAGTGTAAAGAAGTCGAGAGATAGATAATCTCCTACAGCAGTTGGCCAATGGTCTGGGTTTCTGCGGGAAATTTGGTGAGTTGCCTTCCCAACAGCACAGGCATCACATTCCACTTTTGTGATTCCTTTTATCTGTATCCCAAGAGCTGTTTTAAGTAGCTGTTCCAGTCCCTCAGCGCCTGGATGACCAAGTCTCTCATGCCACAACTTGGCTTCTGCTGATGATGTTGGGAGTGGTTGTCTTGTTGACTGAAAACCTTTGGTTGGTTTCCTTTCTACGGTTGGGCTGAATCTCACAGTCTTCTCGGTATTGCTGAACGAGGTATTGTTCAGCAGAGCTGGGCCAGCTTCAATAATGTATTGACCATATCGGTTTGGTGTTTTGAATAGAAGTCTGCCTTTTGAGTCGATAAGACCCGGTATTCCTGTTGTAAAGATGATCCCTTTTTGCTTCAGCGGTTCTGTCCCAAGGAGCGATGTTGGGTATCCAGGCACAAGCCATACATTTCTGACTTTGATCTCCTTGTTGTTGGATTTGCCGCCTTGGTTTGGTTTGATGATCATTGTGCCTTTCGCAATTGCATGTACATCTCCTCCTCCAGTGGTGAAGTCTTTTGTGACTGTGTAGTCGAGATCATGAAGTCTTGAGGAGTCGTTGCAGATGTGGAATCCTGTTCCTGAGTCTACTATCACACTGTCTGACAGTGGGAATCCTGAATAGAGACTTGCTTCTCCTTGATTGACGATAGTGACGAAAGATGAGAGTGATCCTTCTCCATCAGACACTTCTTGAGTATAGTGGGATGATGATTGTGTAGTGTTTCTCCAGTTTGAGGAAGATGTTGCTCGATCTGGGGACTTTTGAGACTGCTGATCGCTTGCCCCTTTTCGTAGTTTTTCAACTATTCTCTTTAAGTGTGGTTTCTTCTGGAGATACTCATTCAATCTTTCCAGTGCTTTCTTATTTTCTGGATTATCTTCATGATAGTTTGGGCCTCGCTTCTTAGGGTTGGCATGTTTGCAATCAACAAATCGGTGACTTTCGTTTGGGCAAGCTGCACACTTTTGCTCTCGTTTTGCCCCCT
The DNA here is from genome assembly GCF_014235925.2 of Colletotrichum truncatum. Classification (NCBI taxonomy): domain Eukaryota; kingdom Fungi; phylum Ascomycota; class Sordariomycetes; order Glomerellales; family Glomerellaceae; genus Colletotrichum; species Colletotrichum truncatum. The sequence continues at coordinate 333,051 of NW_027222404.1, read as the reverse complement.
GTTTTATTCCTTGTTCGTTTTCTCCTTGCCAAGTAGCGAAACTCGTGTCTTTTAATGGAGCAGCATTCAGCCAGTCTGGGTGGAAAGTTCTCACCCAACTGCGGAAATCGTTAGCTTGCTCAATTCCAGCAGTCTTGCTGATCGAACTGTAGGTTGGGTCATCCTTGTATCGCTTTGTGAAGTCGTAAGAGGCAGATGTGTAGTAATCTGGTGCAATTTGCTTGACTGCTTTCAAGAACTCAGAGACTTGAGTAACTGGATCGCTGAGAGCAGGGATTCCGATTGTTTGGGCTTCATCCATGATTTCTCGATAGATTATGAGCCATCCTCCAAGTTTTGCTCTTTTGATTGATAGCATATGCTTGTTATATCTTTCCAATACCATTTGTTGTCTCCCAAAGTTGTCTGGCGCTAGCTGTTTTTCAAGAGCTTTTATGATATCCCTGACTGTTTGCTCCTTGCTGACTTGGCTGATATAAGTGGCTGCTACAGTGTTCATGATCCAACTGTGAATTTCTAGAAGACTTCGCCGAACCTGGTTGTATTGGTCTTTTTCTTCTTGATAGATAGCTTTTCCATAGCTGATAACGTTGCTATAGTTTGCTCGTTCTTCTTGTCTGAGGTCTTTTGGGTCTGGGAATTCCAATCTTGGCTTAGTATTAATCTTGGTTCCTTTTGGATTCACATAGTCCCAGACTTCATGAACGTTTGCCAGCATCTGTAAGTTGTTGAACCAGTGGTTCCAGTCGCTGTCAGTCTGTAGCCGCTGTGTGTATTTTGCAGTTTCCGTAGTTGAATTCATGATCTCTCTTGAAAAGAGAACTGGTCTCTCTCTTCTGATCGTTGTGCAGTTGGTTTTTCGCCGTGGCCAAGATTGAGTTCGTGACTAGACACTTCTTGTTTCAAGTTGGTGATTTTGTCGATTGTTGCCTAGAGGTTTGAGGGTATATAGCCAATCTCAACGCCTCAATTCTCAACAAAACGCAAGACGCCCCCCCTGTCTAATGAACCTGCCGTTTAGTGTAGTTGGTCTAGCCACCCAACTTGTAGCTATTCGCAAGGACCGTAAGACTGGCAAGCTCCCCTTCGTGGGTTCAATTCAGGGTTGTGGAGTTTTCGCAATTTGTAAAAAGTCTTATCGGTTCCGTTACACGAAGACTATAAAGTGAACCACCTGTTCGTCTTATCTGCCCGAAGCTTTCAGAGGCATAAAATGAGCAACTAGGTGTCTCTTCCGTTTCGTAATTCCAACCCTCCTGGCTGCGTATCAGTGGTATGGTCGAGCATGAACTTATATAAGGTTCAAGTTAAGAGTCCTGGGTTCAACTCCTCAGATGTGGTAAGTCCCCCTGAGTTGAGATGAACTTTTTGTGATTTTTTGATAAGTGTTGATGATATGAATTGATGACCAGAAGTTCTTTTGTGATTGAATGTTTCAACACTTCAACGTTCAGCCTTGTGTGATTGGAATTGATGTTTTGTTTGGTGGACTTGACTGCCAAAGTCTCATGGGTCGGTAACTTCGTCAATTGAGTGCCCTTGTCTATGGCATAAGTCTGAACTGCTCCCTTCTGGAAGTCGGTTTTTCAATTGGTAATTGTCACCATGAGGTACTGGGCTCATAACTGTCACGCAGTCAATTTGCCCACCACTTATGGGGTAAAAAAAGATGCTTCCATTCATTAGAGACTGTCTAGGGGTTATTGGGTTGATTATATAACCGTCTATTCGGTAATTACCGATTTGAAGGTTTTCATGCACAAAATGACATCCCCGTTAGTTTTATATGGGAAACAATAGCCGGGTGCATGGGTTGAATGCATGCCCCGATATATGCAGTGGTCCGTGTGACAATTATCCCTACAGGCGATATGTGGGTCACGTGATGGTGAGGCTGCGCACTTCGCCTCGAAGGCATCACGACAAATGACTAAACTGAGAACCCCATGATTATTGCCAGAGCGAGGTGATGTAGCAGGGTTAGGGAAGTAGGAGTGTTCAACTTGAGAATGGAAATGCCGATGATGAAACGAATTTTTTGCTGTGTGGTAAATGAAACATATCCTTCACGGATGGGTTCAGGTTTAACTCTTGTCCCTTGCGGATTAGCAGTCACTTTTCATGGAAGTTGGGTGGAAGGGGCGGTTGTGGATGGCGCCGCAGGCCAAAATCCTCACTTAGCCCCGAGGACCGCCGAAGGCTGGTTACACGTCAAATTACTGCTGACCTGACTTCGGCAGCCAGGCGCACCGATAGTTTCGCTAATGTTTCAACTCAAACAAAACTTCAACATCTGAAGTCTTTGATATACGCGGTTCGGCGGACGGTTTTCATTCAAGCCATTGATATGTGTTGTTGCTGTCACAGAGTCCTCACATACTTGATGTTCTTAAGACTGATGATCTCATAAAATCAGCGACCTGTTCGTCAGATTTGTTTGCGACCATCCTTAGCTCCGTAAAGCCAGTCGTCTCATCATGTAGGTTCTTAACATGAGGATCCTTTGGCGTTCAAGGGGGCGCTTGCAAGCCTTCTACTGCGCTTGCGACTTGTTCACCGGCCAAACTTGCCGACCCTCCTTCACCTACACCTTCAACCACCGAGAGAAGTGCCCTTGTAAGATGCGTATCAAGCGGCCAAGCACTCCATCCGCAAATCCGTTCTCTTTGATGCGCATGGCTTCAATTTCTCAGGCCAACTCTTATCTTGACGCAAGCTCCTCCTTTCTCGGCATTATCTTTACTCGATGCACCCTTATAGCGACATAAAGCGGCCATGGTGACAGTAAGGTGTCTGTCAAATATACTTCATCATTTTCAGCCGTAGTCTATGCCACCTACAAAAATACCTTCTGTTTCCACATCAATGAGACTGCCCTCTTGCTGCGATTTTGCTGGCAATTCCTTCCTATTCCTGCTTCCACCGTAAACCCAGCATCGGTCACGTTTTATAATGTGTTTTTTTTTTTTTTTTGGCAGCTGCAGTTACTTTTCCACAGGGAAGCAAGCCACAGCAAAGAATTCCGTGGGCGACAGAAGGAAGATTTGTTCCATTGCTGTCCATCGTCGGCTTACCGCAACTAACCTGGACAATGAAATCAAAGACGTGTTAGGTTGTAATAACTATCGGTTGGTAATTAGCGTGAAGGCTCGAAGCTGTTTGATTCAAATCTGCAACTATATCCGCGTGAATAGCCAAGGGGCAAGTCATATGATCACAGAAGGCCCAAAAAGAAATCAATATAGGCAAATTCCGGAACGGGGAATTGAACCCCGAGCCTGACGGAGCCCTCGGATGAGAGCGTCAAATGTTGACCATTACACCATTCCGGATTTGTTGATTACTAACACGATTTGTATCCACCTATTATTGGGGTGTGGTACTGGCCTTGACAACTACCTCCAGATCGCCAAGACCCATTTGCTTTTCTGAACAATTGAAAACCCACATCTTGTTTTACAGGCCAGTCTGCCAAAGACATCTTTTGCAACTTAAACTTTCGCCAATGCGAAAATGAATTGTTAGAAATTAAAACACCTGGCTGGAGGAGCACGACGAATTTTGGCCTTGCAAGCTTCGTTCTAAGGTTACCGAGAGCTTTTTTCTTTGACCGTATTCATTACGACTATCGTACTAAATGCGTCGCTGTGTTCGCCAACAACGCTCTTTAGATTAGTACTTATGCAATCACCATGTCAACGCGGATAACCAGCTCATTTATTCCTCAGAATCGTGTTGTTGACTACTAACCAAACCCCTGCTCTCGGAGCCCATTTGTTTACACAAAACCGGCAATTCCCTCAGGTACGAGATCTTTCGCATGCACATCGTGGCATCTTTGTCGACCTCGTAAGCTCTAGGCGCGTTGAATAGAAACGACGATTCATCAAGCTGACTTCGTAGCCGGGAGCGCTTTACGGCACCTTGTGTCGAAGGGGGACTCATGATCAAACGTTACGAAAACAGAAAGAAAGGTGTGTGTAGGTCAGAGAACAGAGTTAAGCGAGAACCTCCTGTGGTTATTGGTTTGTCACTTTCCAAATATTGTGCGGTCATTTGAGACTAGACTGTTTCATTTCCCCTTGTTAACTCGTTTTTGGGTCGGTTAGTCGGTCCATCAGCAAGAGGAGCTGTCTGGTGTTATGTATGGTTTGCTTCCGAAGCTGCAGCTACCATTGAAAGAACATACCGAAAGGCTAATCTTTTAGTTCGGCCTTACATTGATTAGATTGTCTTAGAGCCTTTTCTTAATACAGTAGAACTTAAGCATGTATATACGCGAGTTGCGGGTTGGACTGCCAATGTGGAAAATTGCAGAATGTAGTAAGTTTCCTTACAGAGGTCAATATTTAGAAAAGGTAATCGAGGCTAAATAATGCGGCTAAACTGTAATACTACTAGATAGTATCTTAGCTATAGCCCCAGCCAAGAGCACAGCAAAGCACTTAGAAGCTAAAAGCGTTCGCAACGGCAGTGAAATCAGCGCTCGAAAGGCCAGCCCACTCCAGACAAGAATCTCCGCAGGCGTAGGGAACAACTCCAGTCCCATCAAACCAGGGAGCAGCCGAGATGCACGCATAGGGAATACCCGTAACACGGATTTCTGTACCAGTTTTTGTTAGCATGCAATTTTCTCTTTAGCGTGTAGGCCCACACGGTTGAGGTAAGCTCTTTAACATACTCTTAGTAGATTTCCATCCGGAAATGTAGAGATATTTGCCAGAGAGCGCCGCGCAGCAGTTCTCCACGACGTTAGAAGGCACGCCGGCAGGGACGCTAATACATGGCTTGGCGCGTCCCTCGAGAGAGATCTCGGGAGTGACTGTCTCAAGCTCAGCAGTCAAGGCGAAGTCGCCCTCGGCTGTCACCTCACGAGCCCATATCTGCTTGATAGCGTGAGCGGCGGCAGCGACTTCGCCGACACTACTGACAATCTTCAGTGCGGTGTCAACTGTACACTCAGCGACAGGGACCACGCTGAGGGCCGAAAGTATGGCGAGGTTGACTCCAGTTTGGAAGCGCATCGTGAATAGCTACACGGGTGTTTGAAACAAATTTTGGATAGTAGGCTTTTGATATGTATTCCAGTGAATGCTTTGGTTTCGTGGTCTTTTTCGGTTTATAAGTGGACTTGTGATGGTTTATATAGATTTCGTCATGGTCGAATCTAGACTAACAAGTCATGGCTGTTTATCTTGCCTTGTTTCCAAGCTGGAGACATGCTAGATAGCCTTTTTTCCTTAGAATGGTACTCCACATCAAGAGTTCTTCCATCATCAGCAAGTCTTACATACGCAAGCAAAGGCTTTATCACGTATGCACTATGCAAGGAGTGTAGGGTTCAGAGCTGACGCGACGAGATTATTGCAGTAATTAACGGAATTCCGACAGTATGGAGGGCAGGTTTCAAAAGTGATGCGACAAGATGTATGCAATAGTCAACGGAATTCCGCCGGCATGGAGCGCAGGGTTGATTGCTGACATGACAAGATGTCTGTAATAGTCAATGGAGGCCCGACAGCATGAAGTATTTCCTGAGCAGAGTAGATTTCTATTGCCTTACACATCTACGATGCCTACCAATCCAAACAGCAATGCCCTGCTTAAATGTTAAGCATTACCTTAGGCATTTCAATGTTCATTTGCTAGTCATTACTTGTATTAATTGAAAGGAGATCTGCCGCTAGGTATTCAACTTCCTATTGATGCTATCCCAAAAACTTTGCATTACGACAGCCTAACCAGGGTTGAGTAACATTATCGTTCGCCCTACGTGGTATTGCCGAATCATATGCCTTATTCTGGACTTCGTGCGGGGTCATCCGCCTGATCACATCACCAATCCTTTATGCAGCTGGATGCTTCAGTTGCCATTTCTAGACATAGCGGTCAGCTTCTGCAGCACAGTATTGCTATTCCGAACCACCCTGATAGCTTAATAGCCTATACGGCCTCCGCGATAAGTCTTTATCAATGCTTTATTGGACATCGCTATGTGAAAGTATACTGATGCGTCGCTGATTACTACCGGTAGCAAATAATTTGTTATCCCCCCATTCAAAAGCCGAGACCATAATAAACTGTTTTCGTATTCTGACCAATGAATAACTATGGCTGTAGGACATTGCAACCGACGAGACGACTCGTTCAGAGCACTAGACTCAAGCTTCCATTGAGTATTTAAGATACTGAGTACCCAGCACCAAACCGACAATTGGATCCTTATCGTAGTACAGACTTTAACGCAGACACATGAGCATGTGGAGTACCCACTATCTCACACCAATTGCCTGTTACGGCTTGGTGGTTATAACCCTTCCAAGCAGCCTCTATCTTCCACGAGACCGACGAAGAATCTTTCTACTTCTAGTATGGGGACTGCTCGGATACTGTATTTGGACCTGCCACACCATAGGTCAAGTCGCAGGTCTCCAAATAGGGTTTCAAGTGGGCATGTCAGCTTTCATCACAGCACTTCACGCACCGATAGTGATCGGAAGCCTGCCCTGCACACGGCAAATCAGGCCGGATGGATCAGAGAAATGGAGCTTCTGGGCTGCATTCAAGAAAGCCAACAATCCGAGAGCACTACCATCAGCTAAGATCGAGGCCAAAAAAACATCATCTTTCACAGGGTTTCATTTCCTATTCTTTATCAGCTGTTTACTCAAGCTGGTTATAATCTTGAGCCTACGGTATGCCACCACCGGCATGGCTATGGCAGCGTTATCGCAGGTTTCTCTATGGGACTTTCTGCCGTCACGACAACCTATGATCCGCCGTTTGATCTCAGGCTCCATCAGTCTCCGTGAGCTTGGACTACGATCTTTCATATCTGTGAGCTGGATCATGAATACGATTAGCGAGCTCGAGATTAGCCACACTCTTGCAAAGCTGCTCTTCGTTGGCGTTTTCCGAATCGACGAACCGCATGAGTGGCCATCGTTGTTCGGGGATCCTCGCGAGGCATATACACTTAGGAGATTTTGGGGTCGGTTCTGGCATCGGCTCCTCTCCCCCGCGGCAGGAGTTTGGGGTCGGGCCTGGGCTGAGGAAGTTCTTAGACTGCGCACGGAGTCTTTATTCAAAAAGACTATTGTTGCCTTTTTCATTTTCTCAATGTCTGGCGCTGCGCACACCTTTTTGGCTTGGAGATTAGGCCAGCCCGATCCTTTCAGAGCTGTTTTGTTCTATTGGATTAACTTTGCGGGGGTCTTATGTGAAATAGCTATTTCGAAGCTCCTGGTACAGCGTTTGTCATTCTCATGGCGCCAATGGGGTGTAAGTTGTAAGGTGGAAAGATTAATAAGGCAACTCTCTGGATTTGTGTGGGTTTTTTCCTTTTTTCTGTGGGTTATACCAAGGTTGGAGTATCCTACTATCTTTCATACTCTTCTGACACAGGCTGTGCAAAGCAAGCTAGCAAGTAAATAAGAATATGCCTCTAATGTAAACATATATATAAATATCTAGTATAGGAGTATCAAACTAGATACCGCGGCTTATCCACTAGCTCTGTCAAGTTGGTCGTTGAGACAAAGCAGCAAGCTTCTTTTCCTGATGCACGAGAGGATTACTGGTCCGCACATTGTAGTGCCAGTAACTTTTAGGTGTCACGTCGTCTATTTAGAGTAGAATCCGGCTGACCGGATTGGTAGAGACAAATTTCGCCTAAACGTGATCGCAGGTCAGAGTAGGATATGATTTCATGCTCCTTGGCCTCTTGTGGTGATCAAAGCCGTCAAAATTCTCTGTCAGTTCAATATACTTGGAGTGATTGATTAATTCTCATCCAGATCGAGGAAATCCACTTGGGTCTCTGAGCTCCTATCATGCCGTCTTTAAGGGGCGGCTTTTCACCCTTGCATAAAAGCATGTGTGGGGTATCCGTATCTCAATGTGCATGTTCCCAACCTATGTAAACGCGCTTTGCTTGAGTTACAGGTCTGCTACAGCGTATCTAACAAAGCATTCATGAACTCGAATAAACATTGTTTTGCATTTTAGCTTAGTAGAAAAGAAATCGCAAAATATCTACGTTGGCAGTATACGTTATCATCTCTAAACAGTGTTTTCACGGTAAGTTTTAACAAGAGGTTACTCTGACCTACAAGAATCAGACCAATTTGGCAGCTTTTAGCGTCATATTTCCCAGGTTGACTACACTATTCCGTAGGGAGCTGATGTTGTTACTATTTTACTACTTGATTCACTTTCGGAGATCCAAAACCCAAAGGACAAGTTGTTACTACTGTTACAGCCAGCTTAGACGAACTAGGCTTCTGCTAACAGAGGCTGAGGCTACGAAACTAGCTCTGGATTGAGGTTGTTAACTGATAGGCGTACTAATATATTAAGGGTTAGGACAAGATTGTTAGTCTTCCACGAGATAATTAGATACTAATAACATAATACTACTTTAACGTACTACTTTAACGTTTCAGGTATAAACTTTTAAAAAATAAGTCATAAAGTTGAGATAATTAGTAAAGAATCGTCTAAGAAGCCTTGAGTAGGTGTTGAAGTACTAATCTATATATAAGTCCTAACAATTATAGAATATGTCCTCCTAAATACTTATTACTAAGGATAAGTACTTACGTACTTAGTAGTATACTTATAAATTTTATCTCTACATAACTAGTATAACAGTCCTTCCCTTCCAAGGTCGCTTATTACCTCTCCATATGTTCTACACATAAATGTCCTGTCTTAGCTGCCTAACCCCGTGGGGCCTGGTTGGTTATATATAACGGGTTGTCACATTTGCACCTTAATCGATTTCCTAGATTATAGCATATAGAGTCAGGGCTGGGAGATATGTAAAGAGTGACTAAATTCCAGAAAAGCTGTATGGGTGCGTAATGCACAACCAAACAGCTTTTAGTGACTAAGTTTCAGAAAGCTTGTGCATTGCACACCTGGATCGCTGTGCTTAATGGGCTCCGACACGTTCGTGACAAGTAATAAACAAGTGTCAGTTATCTTGGACCTCCTTCCTCTCGGAGCTGTGACAGCTAATAGAAAGACCGGTGACCGTTACGATCCGTTTCATCTCACAAATCTCGCTTTTGACGGCTTTCCAGTGGGTGGTTTCATGGAAACTCTTCTGGGACGTGATTCCGGACCAGCCGATAATCAACGCAAGTACTGACCCGCTCTGTTCCTTGGTTCCTACAACGGGGAAGTCGTTCTCAACACTCCAGCCCCAACTTATAGCAGCAATGCCTGGAGACTTTGAAACATTTTTGTCCACAGTATGTTCCAGTTGCTGAACAATCAATTCTTTATCGTCGGCGGATAAGTCTCCAGGGAAGTGTATAAAGACAATCTCTGAAAGAGGAGCTCGCAGCGCTGCAGCTGATGAGGCAGTGAGAGCTAGATGCTTCACGAATTCTCCATGAGTCAGAACCGTCGGAAAGTCTTTCGAAATTTCTGCTCCGTGACTATGTACTTTGGGTTAGTGTACTCTTTGAGTAACAAAAGAATTTCTTGTTTTGTGACGTACAGCTTTGCAAAGGTTTCATGATGTTCGACGGAGTCAAAGTCAAAAAAGGCCCAAGCCATGAGTGGATTTTCCTCCTCCAAGCCCCAAAATGCGCGGTAAGGTCCTCCCTCTATAACGGTCACAGTGTTGTAAGCTTTTGAGAGAACAGTACCCTCTGTCTTGCTCTCATCCATGATGTCGATGCCGGGCTTAACGCCCATTCGGCCAATTTCGGTTATGACCATTGTGATTGGTGACTGATCAAGTGTTGGTTCTCTGAGATTTTTGGGTCTGCTGATACAACAAAAACCACAGATAGTATGAATGAGTTGATGATCAAGTCCGCAGTAGAAACCAAAGCAAGACCGACTTATATACACAAGAATACAAGACTTTCATTTCCCGCTACGGCCAGAGCTGATCAACCTGCTAGGCTCCCGTTTATCTTTCGATCATGGAAACAAAACTGCTGACGTGTCGCGTCGCCACAAAATTAAAATAGGCAGCATTATTTAGTGTTAGCGTTTGCCTAACTTGGTTACACAAAAGCAACTCAACATGCATTTAAACATCTTCATGCGATGCCCCGCGTATACCAAACTAAAACAGACTTTCATTTTTTTATTTTGGGGTCAATGCTGTTGACTCGTTGCTTTGCCGCGATTTCTGAAGTACTTTAAGGCAGCGGCATTGTGTCTCAATGTCTGCCTAACCTACCTAGTCATCGACTAGAAAAACATCATCATTATGTCAGAAACTCGATTGCGTATGTAATCTAGATGGTAACCCAGAAAATGCCACAAAGGCGCATTTCCGTCAAAATATGGACAAGTCCAACCAGGCCTCCCACCCTCAATAGTTTTGTACTCGGAGTCACGTTGTATCTATTCTTTATTTGTTTGCATCTACCGGATATACCAACAGATTCCACGGAAATTTGTCACTACACTACATTCAAAGCAACATTTATAAGTTATATGAGGGTACAATATGCATTACATAGTAATCGCAATAGTGATAGTGCTGGGACGCATTGCTACAAAAGTAGGCAGTTCTGTCTTGGCGGCAATGGGACCTTTTTACAGGAAACATGACGGCCTAAGATGATTATTTAATGTAATCCTGAGAGTCAAATAAGAGTTTCAACGTAAAGCTCAGAACATACAATGTAGATCACTTTCATTATCCCCCTTTGGGCAGGGGTAAATGCGATTTTGCACATGTGCCTTGTTTGCATCAGACGGTAGCGACTGAATTGGCATTATCTATAATCATGATACCTTAGTATTAACAGGTTAGTTTGAGAGAAGCGCTGTATATGGCGGACACTTCAAATTCCGCCTATTTTTTTGCGCTTTAGCTTCAGACAGAAGCGCTGTCGTCGAGTGACTTTTCTTTGTCGCTCTGGTGGTTCTTGACACTACCGGCTGTCCACTGACGCATTCTTTTACCGAAGAAATACAAAACCGGGATCCCAAGAAATAGAATGATGATGGTCTCGGCATATAGGGCGAATGTTTCCATTGGTCCTTTTTCGGCGATCCAGACGGTGGCTTTAGAGGCCAGGAAGAAGGCAATAACAATACGTAAAGAGGAAACATTAACTAGGACCGGCCTGCTCACATTAGCACTAGAACAACCGCGTTTCAAGTAAAGAGGAAACTAACCCTGCCCATTGCGGGTAGCTTTCAACAATAAAAACATTAAGAATAGTCATGGTTGTTAGGAAAGCAAAGATGATCAAAAATGAGCCACGAGTAGGACAGACCAGTGAAGGTTTCTTTCGCCAGCAGTGCCGAAAAGGAAAGACCCTGCTACAGCCGAAAGAAAAGGAATAATTAAGTTAGCGAGATGGTGTTCCGGTTTACGACTGCCGCCGTTCCACTTTGTTACCGCATTTGAGATCTTATCAGCCACGGGACCTCCAAAGATATAGACCAATGCTGATGATAGAAAGAAAGGCAGCACGGTCAAACCTGTCCATTGAAACTGCCAGCCCTGAGCCAGCAGCGCAAAGGGGGTTATTTGTTGCGCAGCCTGATTGTTGATGATCATAATACTGTTGGCAAGGACGGCCCAAATGATGGCGGGGAAGTAGGTGGAGCGCAGCGCATCGAACATGGACTTTGCAGCGCGCTTGAATTCAAAGCCGTTCTGAAATACTCCGATATTCGTCCAAGTTGTTCTAGGAGTGTAATTCGTGTAATCTAGCTCGGGTCGGTTCTGTCCGGGGGCAAGAGACGAGGCATTTTGGCCGCCTAGGAATGTTAGCCTTAATAACGAAACGTGAGACCAAAAGTGACCATACTCAGCTCTTCCTGCGATCTACTCCATCTAGTCTCGGGGAGGAAAGCAATCAGGAGAGCCCAGGCTAAGATACCCAAGCCGGAAGTGATGTAGTAAAGCCATCTCCAAGTGTAGTTGGCGGAGACCCAGGGTGCTGCCACACCTAGCCCGATAATGATGATACCTTGACTAGACACGACAGCCGACATGGCCTTATTTCTCTGGTGGATAAACACTAAATCTTGAACAATCAGCGGAATCAATGCCTCGACCGCGCCTGCACCGAGACCCATAAGCCCCCTGGCCAGTAAGTGTTGGTTCAAGGTTGTGCTCAGCGCAGCAAAGAGTCCACCAGCCCAGGCACAAGTCGCAGCAAAAAGGAGCACAGGGCGACGACCAATCCAGATAGATATAGGTACAAGGAAATAACTCGCGACGCCGTTCGCCAACAGGGGAATAGTGGCCAGCAAGGTAACTTGGTCGAGCGGGGCTGGCTTGACTCCGGGTGGAACGACGGACATGGGGTTGAGTTTTAGACTATTTCCGCCGCTTTGTTCTTTAAAGTCAATATTATTAATGATTCTGGGATCGACGCCAGAGTACTCCAGAATGAAAATAGGCAAAAGGCCTCCGATGACAACTTCTGCTGATAGAGCGAGGGCGCCGACTGGGACTGGTCAGTCTTAAGGGATCCGATACTTTGTGGGTAGACTTACAAAAGCACAGGCAGCTAACAGCTGTCCATTTTCGCCAATTTGGGAGATTTAATGGGTCTAAGAGAGTGAGGTCTCAGCTGCAGTCCTTCTTCAAAACAAAAGACCTCTTCGAAGCTTACCCTTAGGGTCAGGCGTGGGCATCTAAGCATGTCAGTATGCATATCAAATAAACCTCGTCATGGCACTTACAGGAATTAGCCTCAATTGCCCGTTCACATACAAATTTGTTGTACCGACGACCAGCGTCTCGCCTTTACCCAAATCTTCTTTAATACCATCCGACTCAGCCACAATGACTGTCGACGCCGGCTTCGAACCAGCCGGCTCTTCCTGGAGCGGCCACGTCGTATTCGTCGCCATTGTCAGCTTCCTGCGATTAAGGTAAAGAAAAATAACAGAACCCGCTGAATCCCGGTTCCCAAAGAGGACGGGTGACCAGGGACACTGGGTGTTTAGCCAGCCTTATACCAACATTTTGGAGTACATCAGGGCAGGAGACAAAGTCAAACATACAAAGATGGGAGGGGGATGGATGATGTAAAGGGAATTGGGTGGGGGCAAATGACCGTGCGTCTTCTTTCTCTATGCGATGTCATCGAATCGGATAGCTCCCAAGGTTGAATATTTCCACTGAAATGCCAGCCGCACGATGTATGGAACGGTGATATATGGTAACCGGAAGGATGTGTATCATAGTACTACCCCTTTGCTCCACGTCCCGTTTTTCGTAGGAGGGGCGAGTACCCTCCCTCCACATTCCGCTTACCACAAATGTGCCAATCATTCATGTTGTACTACCCGCGAGCACGGTCGTGTCATGTTTTTGCTCGACAAACGTTCATCGCCGCGAGACCAGGAACTAGGTTGTTTAAGCTTGCCGCATCGAGGCGGGCCGTTGAACAGCGATGCTGCTTTCGGCAGTGCGCTTTTCTGAGGCTGCAAACCTGGGTTGTTAGGTTGAGAAGATGGGACGATGTGCTCCTCAGCCTTAACTCCACTTCCTCACCTGTTTTGATCGCGCTGTTTTGGAGATGAATTGATGTAAAGCGCTCCGCCTTGTAGACTGGTGGGTGCTTTGATGGATACAGGTTTGATCAACGTTTACATGCAAGAAACCCTTCCCAGTTCTTATTCCGTGTCACAACATCAACCCCCCTTCTAACACAGAGAGACCATACGTTACAGATGGGGACGACGCAGACCCCTACATTGACCCGCAACGGGACCCAGTTGATCTACAGTCCCCAGCGCCGACAGGCTGTAAGAATAGAGCAAAACTTAATAAGGACCTCTTGCGATTAAGTTGGTCTTAGCCACCGAGAGTTAAGTGTTAGTTTCGATCTTCCGAACAAAGGATGAGTTTCTCCAAGCCAAAGCTTCTCGGTCTTACGCCCTGGACAAGCACACGGCTGTGTCTAGTGTATAAGTGCCATGTAACGGTTGACTTCAGATTACATTTTCCATTCGTTTTTGAGAAGCTGAAGTTGAGACGAAGGAAAGAAAGAAAATGACCTTGGTAGGTTGTATTCGGCGCACAGATGCTTGACTTGGCGCATGAACGCGGCAGTACCTTGATGTTACAGAACCCCCGGTCCGAGTGCTCATCAAAAACACAGCCAATACACGTTCAGTGTGTTTTCGATCTGAGTTCTTCACTTTTTACACGATTGGGTCCCCGCACGGACAGTGATGCAACAGCATTCTCAGCTTGACGCATCCAAAAGGTGAATGGCCACATGCGAGAAACGTATGCATGCATATACACATCATTATTACTTCGCTCTTCTAACCCGCCAAGAGAGTAAGAAGGTTGTATTCTTCACATACTATGAAGATCATCAGTCGACAAGCTTGTGTCAACTGATCTCAGCCACTGCCACAGCTGCCTTCGTCCCACGTCTCCCGTTAGGCGTTACCACCAGCTGCAGTGGCTTCTAATCGGCAATCATTATGTTTCGGCATAGACTACCAATATAGCATGTTTCCTCATCTTACCTGTTTCTATAATCCTAAGGCATAGTCGGCTAAATGCGGGTCCTCATCCTCAAGGTCATTGCCGGCCGGCGTTCCATGTATCGGCCTAGTGCTTTTCTCGGATAGTAACGAGCCGTCTCAAGACGGCGAACAAGACTAGTAGAACCGGATTAGCTTGTCCGCTGCTTATATCTCAAACATACCGCAAGGTGAGACTAGCTACATTATTAGGTACTTCAAATCGTGAGCAAGCCAAGATGAATATCTCCGTACAGGCAGGAAATCAACTGCTAGGCTGGCAGCAGTATGAATCTCCACTCCATTAATTAAGCTGTATGCATCATTAGCTATAAAATACGGCCAGCCAGACTTCCCAGACTTTGAACAACAAATAATAAAAAGCCTAAGCTGTTGAAGAGTGCCTTTCAAATCAAACAAATATTGAAACCTATTTAATCATGTAAGCAGTCCTTGAGCGTCAAGGCACTGTTAATAACGGTTTCGTATGCTCGGGTTTGTATCTGGATTACTGGAAATGTAATGTATTATTAGGAACAAGCTATGGATGTCGTGGACGTTTTGTGCAAATAACGCCCCCTTTGCGATTTAGTTTTTTTTTCAAGGCTTTACTTTACATGGAGTGCCTATTTCAATACTGTTGAATGCTAAAATAATAAAACCAAGTTGAACAAGAACTTTTTTTTTCCCTCTCTTGCAGCAACTTGAGTCCCAAAGTTTTGGCTTCGGGGCGTTGGTAGGTTAAGCGCTGTGCTTCAGCGATAGGGATCTGTATATTCTCGAATAGTAAACCAATAATAAGTCCACGGGTTATCACAATGAATTTTTATATGTTCTCATGTACCAGTAATACCACCCTCTCCATTTTCATCCCAATAACACTTTTCTAAGAAGTTGCTCAATGGCGCGCTGGAGAAGGTGTAGGCCATCGAGAACAAGGTAGGCACGTCTACGGTTGGCAATTGGTACTTATTGTATCAAGTAGTTGCTAAAATCAACCAATTGAACTTAAAACTGATCTCGCAAGCCTTCTTGCAAGCATCCGTATGGCTCATCACAGTATTTGTCGGTTAGATATTGTCAATGAAGTGAGATTGACAACCTTAAGTATCGTTGTTTGTATTTATCATCCTCTATCGAACAAAAGCTATGAGCATTCGAAGTGCTGGACTTGTACAACCGCACGAGCACATTTTTATGTTAGAGATGGCTGAGGCGGTCAGTCAAGAGGTCACAAGTATGGCAACCGCGAGGTGTCTTTCTGGTGATGACTCGGAATTCCTAAGCCTGTTTGCAGTCTCTTTCTATAGCCTTTATCATTTGGGACAAGATATTCTATTATTAGACTTTAAGTGGTTCTACAAGCTGTTCTGCATGTGATAACCCTACTGTACATGTAAATGCCTGTTACGTTCTTGTAATTGATCC
Source organism: Colletotrichum truncatum (assembly GCF_014235925.2). NCBI lineage: Eukaryota > Fungi > Ascomycota > Sordariomycetes > Glomerellales > Glomerellaceae > Colletotrichum > Colletotrichum truncatum. Next base: position 317,142 of record NW_027222404.1, on the reverse strand, counting down.
CTGTGAGAGATTGATGACCTTTTTCACCATGACATCTTACTTGGAACAGCCAACACCAGAACCCAGGGCCAGGATTCTCTCAGCAGCGTAGGCAGCAGCCACCATAATAGGTGCCTGAGTGTTACCCGTAGGGACTTCGGGGTGCATACTTCCATCCACAACGAACAGGTTCTTGGTACCCCAGACCTTAGTATCAGGGTCAACGACACTCTTCCCGTCGTTTTCGCTGCCCATCTGAGTGGTACCCAGATAATGGCTACCACTACCAGCCGTAGCAACGATGCTTTCGGCAGTCACGTTCTCGGCAACAGTCAAGATACTATCGGGCTGTCGCGCGTACTTGAGAAGCGTGTCAAGGATAGTAGTCAAAGCCTCGCGGTCTCCCTCGGTGTGCAGAAGGGGTTTCTGTGTCATATTGGTAGAACCTTCGGGGGTAATTTCGACAGTGCCGACAGACGTAGTACCATGGGTGAGGTAGACCTTGACACCAATGGTGTTATCATCAGTGCCAGCACGGACTGTGCCCTGGACGGCACGAGTAGCTCCATCAGTGGTGTTGACGCTAGTCCAGAAGTTCAAACGCTGACCTGATTGAGCCAACAGACCACTACCGTGGGCGAAGAGATCAATAGATGTTTTGTCAGGGGCAGTCCATGCCGTAGAAGGTAGAACGGTAAGGTTTTCTTTGCTCTGCAGAGTTAAGGACACGATGGCATGGTCTTTGAGGTTCTCTCCAACGGGAAGCTCAATCCACTGGTCCTTGGGCGGAAGCTTAATGTTCGTCTTTCCGGAGGCTACAATTTCAATTTGCTTGGAAGGGCCAATGGCGGAGTTGAACAAGACACGAGGGGTGGAGTGCGAGCCTGCAGCAAGAACAAGAGATCCACCCTTGGTCAGGTTGACAATCTCTCGAGACCCGTCGTCATGTTCCAGCTCGATACCCGTAACAAGACTTCCGTCGCGAACGGCACGAAGAACCTTTGCGTGTAGTTGAAGGGTGAAGTTGGGGAGATCCTCGGCATCAGGAAGAATAGCCCTGACAGGGCTGTCGCGCAGACCTTGGGCAATCTACATAGGCGTTGTTAGACTAATTCTGCCCGTTCGTATGGGGCTTTTGACTCACCGACCAAGGGGGGTGCGAGTACATCATCTCCTTCGATTCAACGTCATTCAACGCATCCTTTTCGCTCCAGCCGTTGGCCTCCAGGAAGCGAGACATGATGTCGAAAGCACCATCGTCGTAGCGCTTGCCATCTTCAGATGCCAAAATGGTGCCCGGCAGACGCTTGTAGAACTCCTCCGCAGCTGCTCCAACTCCGTTCTCCCAGTGCCACTCCTTAGGCCAAGTGGCAAAGTCCGCCTTGCGAGGCTTGACGAACATGAGCGCGTTGAGCATGGTAGAGCCACCAAGAAGACATCCAGCCGCGATAGCAAGGTCTTTGCAGTACTGCAGATCAGGAGATGCGCCAGTATAGTCAGACATTCCAGGAACGTCGTACATAGTGACGGTGTCATTCCATGGCATGGTCTTGCGGTTGCCCGTCATGTAAAAGGACGTACCGCCACGCTCAATCAGAAGCACACTGCGACCAGAGTTGGCGAGGCGCTCAGCTGCTACAATACCTGCGGTTCCAGCTCCAGCGACAATGTAGTCGTAGGTGGTGTTGCGGGTAGTCGTGACATTGCTTCGAGCAGCGATATGGGCTGCCGCAATGTCGCTCAGCGCGAGCAGCGTCGAACCAAAGATGATTGACTTCATGATGCCAAGAAAACACTGTCTAAAAGGCCTTCACAGCTAACCAAGAGTCTAACAGATGGTACAAATTGTACAGAATGGAGGACAAAGGTTGACTATATGATGGATAAGATAAGATCGATAAGATGTGGGCTGTAACCATCCCCAGCTTACATATCTCGGTAGTGAGAAAAACTCCGCAATCCTACCCACGACCTAACTGAAGATGGCAGTGACCGGAGTAGTTTAGTGGGCCTTGCAATATAAGCATATGTGAAAGTGGAGGCTAATCACGAGAACCATCGTTGAATTGGGCAATGAACACAACTGATCACAAAAAACTTTGCTGTTCCTTGGTAAAATGCCTCAAACTGGATACTTGCCGAGACGCTAGATATCTTTTGCATGGAGAAAGGCCCTGTAGAACGGAACTCGGGAGCAACATTCAAGCCGCCCAGCGTCCTGGACCCTCTCTTTCTCTACAGGTGGAGGTGTCAATGACTAGCGATTACGACCGTGACAGATTAGAAGGTTGATTGATCAGCAAACATGCGTTCAGTTCGCGGGGACAACATGATTTGTTGAAATCGGATTCAATTCTACTTATTTTAGCTTTTCACAGCCACTGCCATAGGCTTGCTTCCACCTCTGGAGGCTTTTTCACTTTTCCGGCCTCTATCCCTATTACGAGGGGCGGTGATAGACAGGTGTACTCCACATCACCAGCTTAAGCCAGACCTTTACAGAGCCGTATTTTGTCGACTCCTGTTCCGCTACAAATGGGTTGTCTTGTCTTTATCCACATTTCAGACCCCACAACTGAATAGAACGCTACGTAACACCATCTTCTTTATAAGCCTACGTGATTATGGGTCGAGCAACGTAAGCAACCCAGGTAAAATGACGAGAAGAAAGACTAGGGGCAGTGTCTTGTACATGATTTGTACCCCAAATATTGTGCTGGCACCTCTGCTATAGACAGGAAACAGGGTGCTGACATTATATTGTCTCATTGCTTTGGAGCAAGTCTGGCTACCTTTGCGTGGGCTTTTCCTCATGAAGGGGTCCTTTGCGATCCATTAGCAGCCACATGGATAGGGCTTCCAGAGTTCATGCTACTAAGTTCTGGGATATGTTTAAGAAAATCATTGTGTTGATCAGGGCGCATTATGGTGAACTGAGCAGGGTGAAAAGCTGCAGAAAGTACAGGAGCTAACGTTCCCCATGGCCTTTTGGGCTCGCGGGTACATTGCTGCCATTTATAGTACTAAGATCAGTCTCGCCTTATATCCCAATCTGGATATTCAAAAAGTTATCGGTGGCGCCCTATGCGTTTCCTAGGCCTCGTGAAAATTGGCCGCGAATCCATATTTGACATGTCGTTTTAGGGTTGGGTAATACCCGCGGGTACCCGTATGGGTAGTACCCAAAACTACCCGTGGGTAGTTTGGGTAAACCCGAATTACCCACGGGCAGTCCCACTATATTTACCCGCGGGTTGAAAGGCCCGTGGGTAAAACGACCCATGGGTTACACTACCCACGGGTAATTTTGCTACCCACAAGAAACGCGGGAAATACTGTAACTAAGATAGAAAGAAAATATAACTAGTTAGTTATAGGGAGAAAGAGTAAGTTACATAAAACATAGATAGCTAGAATAGATTACTACAAATATAAGAAACTAATAGAGAATAATACGATAAAGTCGGAGTGAAATCAGAGGAACAATGTATATTTAATCGCTATCCTCGTCAGGAGAGAGTTCGACAAGATCTAGCCGAGTAAGTCTCTTCCTTTTGCGACCCCCAAGCTCGGAGAAGTTTGGGAGTTCTTGGGATACAGAAGGCGTAGGTGAGTTGCTAAGTTGGGAAACTTGACTCGATAGTTTTGGCTGTTGAGAGCTAGATAAGGATGGCAGCTCCTCATCTCTATCGCTAATATCCTCCTCTTCTACTGAGACTTCGTAAGGAGGCGGGGAGGGAGCATCTCCTGTAGTAGTAATAGAGATCTTAGTAAGATCATCAGAGACCTTTAGATATCTCTGAATATCAGCTTTATCCAATAGAGAAGAGTAGTTAAAAGCTTCTCTAATAATATGCTGGCGCTCTTCAGATGCTTTAGTGATATTCGTGTCATCTGGAACTTCCTCAAGTGTGGTTTGGGAAAGCCAGGCCTCATTATTCTGGCTAATTTTGATAGTCAAAGTATCAAAAATAGTATCAGCCGAAAGGTTGAACCGAGCGTAGTGACAGATATGGCGAGCAAGGCTGAATGATCGCTCTAAGGGTATTGACGTCGGTTGAATAGATAAGAAGTCTCGAGCCATGCGACAAATACTATGGAATCTGGGATAGCTATTGTCTAGGCGGACCTAAAATTGCTGAACAGTTTCATCAGGGAACATAACTAAATATAGTTATTAGCTGTTAAGCCTAGTAAGATATGAGTCTTTATCTTACCAATATTAAAAAAGTCATTACAGATATTTCGTGCGTCTTGGGATGATGACATTTTGCCCTTATAATAGGTTAGTACAGTGAGTTGCTACAATAGATTGCTATAAATACCATTTTCTTTGGACTGCGTGATAGTAAACTATGCAGAGTGTATCGGAGTCCTTCAGTTGCAGCTTTTTGAGTATTGGTATGGCGTTCCGAATCTTGATGGTACTGCTTTGTATATACCTTGATAAATTCTTGCTGTACTCGAGTTCGAAGTGAGGCTGAAGAAGGAAGGTATTCGAAGTAATTTGCGAATTGGAATCGCGTGTCAAAAGTACTCGAAACTGATGTCCCAGCTTCAGGGGTAAGGAGAGTTGCAATACCATATACCTTGAAGGAATCCTCTTCAATTAGCTTTTGAACGTATTTTTCCAGCTTCTCTTGGCCCTTTTTCGTAGCAGCCTGAAGGATTGATATCCAAGTAAAGTCTTTGCTAGTAACTTTATCTTTAAGTGTAGAGGCGCAAAAGTATAAGTGAACTGTTGCAACTTGTAATAAAGTAAAGGTATGACCAGGGGTAAGGTCATTTAACCGGCTGAGGATGTTTGTAAAGAGTAAAAACGGGCTGGTGATATCAAGCAGAATATCAAGAGCCTCCCAATCGGTCTCTACAAGAGAGAATTGTTCCTGTAGAGAGTGCTTTTCAACCCAAGCTGAAATCGTTGTTTTAAGCTCTCTTGCGCGGAGACACATAAGTGTAGTAGAGTTCTACCTTGTCTTAACATCGCGGAGGAGGCGTAGTGGTCGCTGGCTAATGCGAGTCGATTTCTGGAGGTCGAGAAACTCTTGCGTCTTCTTACTAGAAAGCTTAAGGGAAACTGCGAGGTCACGAATCTGGAGGTATATATGTTAATATAAAATCTTATAACTAGGTGAAGTATCTAACCTTTTGAATAACAGCTCCAAAAGGATTTTCCCTAGCAGTAGAATCTTTAGTATCAAAATCATCGTCAGAGTCTTCTTGATCTTTAGCTCGAGTAGTAGAAGGCTCAAACTCTGTAGAGGCTTCTACCATCGAAATTCGAAGAGCCTCAAAAATCGCTCGAACAACAAGGTTGAAAATATGGGCTAAACAGCGAATATGATATATCGGCTGTACTGTGGATGTCGACCCTTTTGCAAGTTCTTGTGCTAGGACTTTTGGCTTAAAAGAACTTGCGTTGTCTGCAGAGACTGTCTGAAATCGAATTGTCTTCTTCGTCCTCTGGCGAATATTTTCTAACAGAGTCGATAAAGCCGTTGCTTGCTTAGAGGCTGTATGACCATCTGTCATATCAATAGCACCAAGAAGAACCTGTTGTAACCTCCAGTGCTTGTCGATAAAATGGCATAAAACACCAAGCAGTGAATATTTTAACCCAGGTGTACTCCAGATATCAATCATCAGAGAGACATAGCTACCAGGCGGAATTAGCTGAAGAGTGTGGTGTTGAATGCGTAAGGCCTCCTCGGATATCCAGCTTCGGAGCGTCTTTCGAGATGGGAGGTGGTAGAGAGGATTCAGGTGTGAACAGAATTGCCGGAAACTTAAGTTGTCAACAGTATTAAGCGCTAAGTTGGATCCAACAATACAGTAAACTAATGCTTGATGCTCCGAGACTGCTTTCAATTGGGTACCCTAGATTGCGATTACTACAAATGATTGCTATAATGACCTGTAAAACTTACAGGCACCTGGTTTGCGCCTAAACGTCGAGTCTTACAAGACTTTGCAGCGAGGTGTCGTTGCATAGCACTTGTACCAGAGTTTTTGATTGTTGGATGATTGAAAACTTGGTGACAGTGCTTGCAGACTAATTTTGGCTCCCCTGATGTCATATGGTAGCCTTGGTGAAAGTGATCCCAGAATGATACTCGGCGTTGTAAAGTCCACAAGGATTTGGCGAAGCGTTTTCGTTTAGGTTGAGGGGATTTGGACAACGGTGTGTGTTTGCCAAGGATTACCCATTGGAGATACCATGGCAGGGTTTTGAAAAACGAGAGAAAAGTCTGGAAAGTCTCAATAACAAATAAAATGATTTCCGACTGTATCTGTAAACCAGAAGGTGGAGTATTGATTGTTGGAGTCTGCGTAGAATTTACGAGCTCGAAAGCAGCAGAACAATCGGATGCAAAAGGGTCTGGCCCAAAAGGGTCAGACGCAATTAAGTTCGACATCATACATAGTAAGAATTACCTTTGGTATGAACAGGAAGTAGTTTGCAGGATTACTACAAGATGAATACAAACATTTGATTATGTGGCCTTACGTAAATTTCTATTTTAGGGTTTCTGACTAATACGTTTCGTACACAAATCTAAAAGCTCTGAATTCTCCTTCGACTTGTTTTTTCTCCCACTTACATTCATCCTTCAATGCCTCGCTTATCAACTAGCCCTGTGTCAGATCAGAGCTCTCCGCTAACAGTGGAGGGCTCTTCACCGCCAAATAGTTACCCCTCATCATCAGCGAGGGGTAATCCCCTGAAACAGCCAATTACAGAGATTCGGGAGACTCCGCCAAGAAGTTCAAGTCATGCAACCTACTATAGCCAGGCTAGCCCAGACCTGAGTCAACCAGAATTACCACCGCTGAAGCGGAACTTTGCGACGAAGTTGGCGAGACGAACAGATACTGGCCAACCACCAACCATTGCACGGAAAGATCAGCTGAACTTCGCGCCAAAGAAGCAGCTAAAAGCTGCTCGAAAAAAGCCCGTCCAGATCACTAAACGCCAGAAAGTTCGTAGATGGAGGCCTGGTAGTAAGTAAGAAGTAACTCTTTATTGTTTAATTACTGAAATGTGAAGCAAATGCACTTCGTGAGATTCGAAAATATCAAAAGACTACCAATCTTTTAATTCCGCGGAGCAGTTTCGCAAGAGTAGTTCGAGAAATAACACTTGATCTTCCACTAAGAAACCGCCATAAGATCCGCTACCAGTCAATGGCTATAGAGGCTCTCCATGAGATGAGCGAACAGTTTCTAATCAACATGTTCGAGAGTAAGATATCCTATCCTGATCTTCAAACTATTATATTAACATGAATATTAATAGATGCAAATCTCTGTGCTATTCACGCTAAAAGAGTAACTTTGCAGAAGAAAGATCTTGACTTAGTTAAACAGTTAATGAAGAAGATGGGAGCATGGAGTGCTAGATTGTTTTAGCAGCTGTAGATTACTACAAACGATTGCTACAATACGAGAATCAGACTAGAGAGAATTCATGTCCTTATTCATGCTAGCCTTATTGCTAATTCTTAATTCTTAATCTGTCAAACAAACCCTCTCGCTATGCTCATCTGCAATTATAGAGAAAAGTCAAGCAAACGAGTTAGCTTCTGAGCCAACTCATAGACCTGACGCCAGTTGTATGGCGCTTTATCCCGAGCAAGGTCAAGCTTCAGGAAGAATGGTATCAGCTTTAGTATAGCTGAGAACTTCTTATCCATCGCAGATAAGATGTTGGCTGTTTTATCGAGAGCAGTAAACTCTTCCCAAACTTCAGCAGGGCCCAGAAGCTCCCAAACACCTTTCTTGATCATCGAGTCACTGATCTCAGAGAACATAGCCTTCACTGAAGGCTTTGGAGTGGAGGCATATCGGCGCTGAGCTGTAGTGAAGAGAGATCCTTGAATCTTGATGGCTGGGCGGTGCGCGAGTGCGAATTGGCTGAGAATATTAGTATTACTACAAAGGATTGCTACAATTAAGCACTTACGTCTTCTTCTTCTTGACAGAAGAATTAAGAACCAGGCGTATCTTCTTCTTCTTAGACAAGCGGTTCAGGTGCCAGTACTTGGCGAGTGCAAACCAAAGAAGCACTTCCTGTTTGGTGAAGATGTCGCCAGCTACTGGAAATTTAAAGCCAGGTCGAATGAAGCCATAATCCTCCATCGCAGCTAGGGTAAAGGCAGGATTGCTGTTCAGCCGCTTGACCTTGATGTAAAGTATCTCAAGAGTCATCTCCCAGGTATCACGGAAGAACTGGTATTCTCGGATCTGGTTTTCCTGTCTGTTTGTTAGCTATTGCTATAGTAATTAATTATAGTCATCCAGTTACCTGGATCATCTTGTCGATAATCGCATTCGACTGCTCAGCAACATTAATAGTCGGCAACTGGTTATCAAGGTCAACGTCAAAGTTGAGCATGCCCTCAACTCCATCCAGGTTTTCCTAGGTAGCCTCATCAATCTCATTCAAAGGGATATCCTCCCAAGCCTCGTCTTCATCGTCATCGACGATATTATAGGAGCTAGACGAGACTGGGCCAGTCATCTGAGCTAGCAGCTGGTCTGGATGGTTGCCTTTGAGGAAGCTAAAAGCACTTGAGCACTGATTTGAAACACCAAAAGAAATAAAAAAGAACTCACTATCGTGCATCAACTTGCTGGATTTCCCTAGCCTCAAGGGCCGCGCGCTCATCAGCAGACGCACTGATGTAGGAGCTTTTAGCCCTCAAGGCTTTAAGCTTGCGGGATTTCTGCTGGTTGATCGACTTCTTCGAGCGATCAAGTGCCTTCTGCTTCTCAGTCATCTTATCGATGCGCTGACGAGACTTCTTGGTGTGCGCGTTGTCGGAATAATCCTCTTCAGCTTTACGCTTGGCTCCAGCACCAGATCCAAGCGGTCGGCCTAGAAGAGATTAGTACAAATGATTGCTACAAAGCTGGTGTGAACGTACCGCGATCCTGTCCTGAGGACATATTTTACTACTGTTCCCTAATTGATTTAATAAGTCAAAACTAATAATTGTGAGATCAAAGTATCAAATTACCTTAATTAAGAGGCTTGTCGGTGCGGCTGGGTGTTAGTAGTGGAGGTAGGTTGTAGTGCTGTCTGGGGAGAAGTTTTCTGAAGCTTCAGAACCTCACAAAAAAAAAACAAAATACGCCAAAAAGTGGTCTGTGCGCAGCCGCGGCTTCTTGTTTTTTTTCTCAAAAAGAATCTCTTTGAAAACCTCTGTTCAGTAGTTATCTGTAAAAGATTCTATATTGATTGGACCTGGACTTGTGTTTCTAGGAGTCCTACCTGATTCATGGTTAACTTTATAATATGATGCCTGGCATAGCCCGAAAGACTATGCCTGGTGCTAAGGAGCAGCAGAAACGCCGTTGGCGCCCTGGCAGTAAGTCTAGATTGCTACAAAAGATGGCTACACACTAACCCTAATACCTAGCAAAAGCTCTCCGGGAGGTCAGGAACTACCAGAAGACATTTGACTTCCTGATTCCGAAGCCCCCATTCCAGCGACTCTGGAAGGAAATCTGCGATGACATCGACCCCTCCAAGCGCCTGCGCTGGCAGGCGACTGCTATTAGCGCTCTTCAAGAGTCTTCGGAGTCTCTTCTCTTTGGTGTTTTCGACAGTAAGCTTCACTTGCAAACTCTTATCGAGTTGAACGAACTATCTAGTGATTAACTTTGCTGCGATCCACACCAATCGCGTCACCATTAAGCCGAAGGATCTGCATCTCGTCCAGGCTATCTTGAAGGCCGGCAGAGTCCACGGAGACAAGTGGTTCGACCCCGAGTCTGGGAAATGCGGGCGATTAATTGAAGGCATTCAGGGCGTTCGGAAGTTAGGAGTAACAAGGTAGCAGGTCTATTCGTTGCGCAATATATCCACTCTTGAGGCTGGCTACTACAAAAGATGTCTAAAATTCGTGATGCATACTTACTGAAATCTACCTACGGGTATACACCCGTGGGTACCCAAACCCGTGGGCCCCCCTTCAGTTTACTACCCGTGGGCTTTTTTACCCAAACCCACTTTACCCATGGGTACCCGTGGGTAATAGTAAAACTTTCGGGCACTACCCATAACTACCCGACCCATTTCGCGGGTACCCGTGGGACCCGCGGGCCGGGTAATGCCCATGCCTATGTCGTTTAACTTGCCACTGAGGCCCAAGAAAAATAATACCGTGATTGGAGTACTGGATTTTGATTGTTTGCTTTAAAAACAAAGTTGTAGCATTGTAAAACACTGCTCAACTTCCCAGAAAGCGTCTAATGGTCAGACTAAAAAGATGGATCAGTAGATGGACCATCCGCCCCCGGAGGACCTCCAAGCATGTCTTGCCCGGCCGATGCGTCAAAATAAAAGTCCGCCAGAAAGGCCTCGAATTGATCTTCCGTCATTCCAGCCGCCGCTGGTTGTGTCTCTGCGTCATAATTGACAAGGGTATCATGTAAAGGGGGTTTGGTTAACTCGTCAATCTTCGGTTCGAATTGGGTATCGGATAGCTGAGGAAGGCTCTCATCTGTAATGACGGTTCCCAGAGATGGATTACCATAGGCGCTACTGGAGCTCCCGTCGGCTGTCGTTTTGCCCGGAGAGCTTGATGTGTCATAAACGCTGACGAAGCGGTCAATGACCGCGTCCAGCATCCCGTCCTCGGTAGATGAATACACCATCTCCAGGGCTCTTTCCTCGTCTTCAATCGAGTAAGACAGGCCGCGCTTGCCTCTGATGTGATCCGATACGATTTCTTTGCCCTTTGCTCTCCAAAACTCGCGAAGACTCGACATGACCTCGCATACAAGACTGTTGACGTAGGCTGACTTAGGACGGGGTGTTCCACTAAAGACGATGTCCCAGACACTAAACCATTGATCTGCCAGTGTAGATTTCTTGTCCACTTTGGAAGCTAGCAGCTTCTCCTGGTCCTCCGTTATGCCTTCGGGCTCGGCAAAATTTCGCATTCGACACTGCTGAGGTCTGCTGTGCTTCCGCTGCTCGTCCAGCTTGTCGAATTCTTGACCGCAAGTGGAGCAGAAGTGTGGCTGCTTATGCTTGCGGCGCAAATGCTGTTTAACGTCTCTAATTCTCTGCAATTCAAGTTTGAGACAGGCCTGATGTCTAATTTTGTCGTGCTTGTAGTATGGGCATGCCAGGCTCAGGCGCCCCATGCTGACGTCTCTGGTCAACGCAGTTCTCGGCCTTTTGTTACCATCCATCGCTTCGTCCTCATCGTCAGTCTCCTGATCAGAGGCCTTCTTCGGGGCATTTTCTGCTCGTCTTTTTTCCGGCCTGCCAGTCGTGCTGCAATGATATTTTGCGTCTTCCTGTACGGGTGCTTGCTTATAGAGCTGCGCTCGTTTCCATTTACAGAATAAAGAAAATGCTGAGCTGGTCAATGGATCGAGTTCTATGTAGAAAGGATGGCTTGTGGGAAGCATCCCTACTTGTGTTTGGTCCGAGTATAAGCTACTCTTCGTGTCTAGGCTGTCCGTAGAAAGCGGTGTCTCTCCAGATGAACCCTCATTCTTTCGACCGCGTGGCGCCGAAGCAGAAATGTCAACCGAGGGTAGAGAACATGCCTTTGAGAACGTGCGCGGTGCTTCTGGAGTTGGCTTCCGTGAAGTCCCGGTATGCGGAGTGGCGGAATTTATCTTTCCAGACGTGTTACGGAGGATATCCTCACAATTGTGATCGAATCTGAGGTTGAAAAGACGAACACCCTGCATGAAACGCTCGGTCTTCTCCAGCTCACGCTCACGGCCAAAGAGCGTCTCAACAAACTCAACACCAGCGTTCTTACCGAGGGAGGCTCCCTTCTTGTTGGCCTTTAGCATGGGAGCCTCGCATGTCTTGAGAAGCTTGCGGAGTTTATTGATCAGGCGCTCGCCCGATTCAATGAAGTCCTCGATAATCTCCCTGTTATCAGCGCCACGAACACGCTCAATAGTCTCATATGCACGCTTGACTTTTCCTGATAACTGGATGAGAAGAAGCCATAACTCGCTAGCCATATCAGATACCGGAGTACCGGATCCATGGTGGTAAACAGTCCAATCATAAATCCATTTTCCGAGGGAATTGGCGTCAAAAACACTTCCAAGCAGCAGGATTGGGTCTTCTGTAGGGTCCCAGTTCTTGAGAGAATATCCCGGAGGGATTTTATGCCTCTTGGCGTCACCTTCAGTAGCCTGCCGAGCTGAGGGAGGACTTTGGCTTCGGCCTGATGTCGATGTTTCTGAGGGTGATCCACTTTCTTGAACCAAGTAATGAGAACCGATGCTAGTGTTGTAATCCTTGATAAAAGTCGTTCCCAACTGGTATCGTTCCGGAGTATTCAAACAAGACTGTTCTGTCACTCGCAGTATCAGATGCTTGCCAAAAAATGGCTACTTGGGCGGCTTACTGAAAGGCTTAGTGGGTGTGGATTGATCGAGAGCTTGTCCGACGTTTTTCATCTCGACAATTGACTACTAGCATGGGTTGGCTACGTGATCTGGTGCTGCAAAGAACCAGAAAGAGGCATGCGCTGAGTTGAAAACCGAACATTGCAATACTGAGATGTGGTTCATCAGGCAAGGAGAGGAAATTGAGGCCTTTGCTGGGGCAGATTATTGGTCAATTTGTTGCCCCACCTGAGGAGGTTGAGCACAAATGTGCTCTTTCTTCCCCGGAGCTGACAGGCTGAGCGCTTATGTAGGCAACAGGCAACCTCGAAATTATATGGAAATTATAACGATTGGCTAAGTGGACTGGGATGATTAAGCGGGCGCCTAGTGGTTTAGGAGCATACCGCAAGGCTTTAGTCTGATTCAAGTTATTCTGGAGAATTATGAGCATCATTGCAAGACTACAACACCTAAAAGGTACGTTGCCGCTGCGGAATCTCTGCAAGCCAAGGATGGCAAGGCTGCAAAGATCAAAAGTAGACAACACAGTAACTATACAAGTCGATATTGCCAATCGGCTGCTGCTGGACCTCGCTTTCGCCAAGGGAGGGCAAAGCCAATGGGGGCTCCTCTGCATCCATTGCCTAAAGCTTTGAGGCATGTAACAGGTAGTGGCGATCTCCATCCACACATAACGCTATGTCACAATACCAAGCCTGATACGAAGTATAGGAGAAAAGTTTACTACTTATGTATTGAATGTCATGCGGAGTAAAAGTGGCTTTGAAAGTGGGAATTTGAGGGCTTGGTGAAAATGAGGTTCAGCGGCAGTCGATGGGATTGCAAACTTCTGTTTGTTAACAGTTCCATAATATATGTCGTTAAGCCTGCCATCCTGAGCCTACTCACCCTGGCTCGCTCAGGTCGCACGACCGTAAAGGCAACGGGCAATTGGACTACGCTTGAGTTAGATACTGGCGTAATACACGCAGTTCAGCAAGTTCAAATCAAATATGCATGATCGCTAAGCTCAGTGGCACGGCTTTGAGAACACTCACAAGGGAAATTAATGGATAACATTCAATTTAAGTCGTCAAGTATGGAAATAAAATCAGTTTGTAGAATAGAATATTCAGGATTGACCCTTCAAGGTCGCGGATAAATAAAAATCATTTTCTTAGACAATTAGCTATCATTTCTTTCGTAGTTGTGCTCCCATATAAGTCGCCGGCTATATTTCAATGTTCCAAACCTTCCACAGCTATCCAAAGCCATTTTCAAGTTTCATAACAACCTGGAAGTTAAAAAAATGTTCCGAATAATAACTGAATTGGTCACCAGCGTTTCCCTGTGCGCGAAGAAACCAGTTATTCTTCCCCGCAGGGGTGAAGCATTCTTTTCCAAAACCTGCTTTCCCTTGCTGACTCATTTTCGGGCGTCATCACATCACCTTGAAAGGTTTAAATGCCGCCGAGACTCCCCATAAATTTAAGCTTAGACGAACTCGCCGCTTCCTTGGCAGCGAGTGAGTGGCCGGTGAACACCCTCCTTCTCGCAGTTGGTGATGGCTCCCTTGACCCATTTGACTCCATTATAGCTACCTTCCTCATAGACATCGCTCATAAAAGCTCCAACCTGTGTTTGTCTGCCGAGACAACCACGCATGATCTTGCCATATCTTCTAGTCTTGAAGGGGTTATTCACCATGCAGCCAGTATGGCCAGCACTAATAGTTCCCCTGACCATAATGGCTGAGGCGGTAGCCCAAGACCTGGAGACAGCGACGCCTAGTGTGGAAGTAAGGTAACTTTGGATAATAGTAGGGTTGAAACCACCGTTAATAGTAATAGTGTCTGTAACTGTGTAGGTCTCTGTGAGACTGATAGTGACTTCTTTAGCTTGGGCAATCACTACAGGGCTCATTTGGAGGTCCCAATCGTAGAACTGCTCGGTTTTGGTGATGGTAATAGCGTGAATGTCGTCGCAATCGATCTGACGAGAGTCTAGATTGTTGACTTCCTCCTCTGAAGGAGTCTTGAAACTCAGAAGTGAGTGATCAACTTCAGGGACTGAAGCAAGAATTTTCTCAGATGCCAGCATGGCAAAATAGGCTTCCTGGTTGACAACCTCCACTGCGCCAAACGAGTTATTAAAATGCACTAAAAGAAGTATGTGACATATGGTTCACCACAAAGAACACTGCCGAAAGAACACATCATAATTATTGTGACAGGCGAATGGCTTGGTGTTCATATTCATTTGAGGATGTGGAGACAATGAAGCAGACTATGACGGAATATTTTACTCACTGTGATCTCCATCGACAAGAAGAACCTCGCCATTGAGTAGGCCGCGCTCTGGGTCAAATGCGGTGCCGTTCATAGCCCTCGGGGTAAACACCGGGGACGCAACAACAACCGCGGCGAGGCAAAGCATGACGAATCTGAAGGCCATTTTGACGAAGAGAGAGGTTCAAGCGATTTGAGACGTTTAATTCAAATGTAGTGAGCTGCAAACAGATGACGCACTTGCTATATCCTCGTACTCTCCATTGAGTGATCGAAAATTATTCTGCCTTGGTAGGTAGTGACGTGCTTAGACGAATGCACGCAATGGGTAGATTAGCCGTTAGGATCGTCCCAAATTGCCTGTTCGTGTTATTAATATAAGTTTTACGTTTAATCGCGTATGTCATGTAAAATACCTTGAGTCATTGCTCCTTGCCAAGTCTGCTCTGCGAAAGGAACTACAGTGGAATTGGATCCAATTTGACAATCTGGATAACAAACTAGTTGTCAACTTTATAAAAAGAGCCAATATCTGTACGCTCGATTGCCCGTACAACAGGCCAGACTACAGACGACGCATATTAAGCTTAAGTATTGGTTAATCTCATTACGTAGAACTACAACTTGAGTCTCAAAAGGTAACCCACGTGGCAGGTTGGCAAAAGTCAAATGTATCCAGCGAGCATTCCACTTCTCAGATAACGTAACATTTACTCCTCACCACGGCGAGTCAGCCAGTTTTCATTAAGGGAAATGATAACATACCTATTTTTCCCTACTAGGAGGGCAATCTCTCGGTACGACATCGGGATTCGCGCATGGTTTACGATGCCTGACCAGTTGAGAATTCCCCATCACATGTATTACGATCACGGGCAGTAAGCGGAAGGAACTTGGATCAGCCCTTTTGGACACCGACCGATATGCCGAGGCGATTTTGGAATTACCACCCGGCCCCTTCATCCGAGGGATCCAGTTCTGCACTGTTGATCTTCTACTCTCCGTCGATTCGAGGAAGTATATTCAGGGTGCTTCTTTGTCCACTTCTACCAGCACTTCCCATCATACACTTCTCCCTATTTTAGTCGCCATACCACATCCATATTACTTTAATCAAGTCCATTGATCTCAATTGCGTCTAAATATGTTTATCAGCATATCTGCTCTCATCACTGCTCTTCTCGTCAGGTTGGTTGTCTAACAACGTTTCTGGCGGATAAAATCTTGACGCTGACATTTTCCTTCCATCCAGCGTCGAAGCTAAGCTTCATGATTATGGCGCTTGCGTAAGAAACCGTATTATTACGCCTATTGGTGGTACTCCATGGAGTGTCAGCTACAACTGGGATAAAACGTACCAAGTCATGCCTGAAGCAACCAGGTGCGCTTGTGACTATTATCGTCAACGGAACACCGGCACAATGCAGTGGGATACTTGCCCCGACTGTGTTATGGTATGTTCATTTATTTGTCTTAGATATAATGTTTTATAAATGTTAATTCCACCATCAGGAAGGTGATCTTTGCCACTCGGCCGAATGGCACATTGGTGGCGATGAGGTAAGATTGAATATAAAACCAAAATATCGTGTATGAAACTTACGGCTCGTGCTGCTCCAGCTTAATCACTACTGCACCAAGTTTTGTGGTGCCCCTCAATCCGAGGGAAGCAACTCTGACTGAAAGCGTAAGGACAGGTCGTGCGAGGGCAACGTGACGGCTGTGTGACGACTTCATGATATCAAGGGCTTTTTTTTTTAATCGAATTCAGAAAAGACATATTGCGAGTTTGTTTATCTTTTTGTCATGATAATTATTTATTTTCATTACTATTACAAATCTCGGAGAACGTAGATTATGATGCTCTTGGTGCCAGTTTTGTCAGCCCAAAGTTTTTAACACAATAGTGGGCCACTGTGGTGTTACACAAGTGTGCCTCGATATGCCTGCCATCTGACGGCAGTTCGTGGGCCTACGGGAATTGATCATTAGACAAGGTAACACCTATCAACAGGCCTTGATGATCGTCCATGGGTCAAAGAAAGAAATAAAGAAAGAAAAAACCGGCCTGCCAGTCCAGCCTAGCTAATTCCCTAATGATCGTCGATTGGCAGTTGAAATTGGGCCATGGGCCAAAAATGTCTAGAAGAGATGTTCATAGGTAGTGGATAAAACTCTTAGGCTTGGCGGACATTGATTGATTTTCACCCGCTCCCTACTTTAAGGCTGGCAATCCTCTCATGGATGTCACATGTTGAGCCGCTTTTAAGTTGCCTCATTTTGCACACATGCTTGAAAGACATTAGACGCTTAGGGCATTTGATATCATATGGCCAGTTTCTCCCAGCAGCATTTTTGACACCCGTCGCAAGCTTGTAAAGCGAATTGATTCTGTCATTCCGAGTCAGGTTGATCGGTGCAGATGCCACAGGCTTTCCCATGTTTATTTCACTATCACTAGGGAGTAAGAAGGAACTTACATTACTCAGACCCCGTCAATAAGATCTTCACTTACCTATACAAAGGTTTCCTTGACAATGTAACATGAACAAAGTGCTATCATGCATATGGAGAGACAAATTTCTCTTGCAAAGAGGCGCGAGTCACGCTTTTCCCCCTCTCAAAAGATATTTCACACTGTAATATTTCCTTCTATTTCTAGCTGCCTCGCCAATGGAGTAGATACTTTATGTGTTATGTCATCAGTGGTGCAACTCTAACAGGTTTGTATCAATGGTATCTCAAGCGGTTATTCGATTAACTGTAGTCTCATGAGGTGTGGTAACGTATTTCACGTTAGCAGCAGACGAGATTGAAGTGTAGTATTCTGAGGCTTCACTTGATGCTGACTTGCAGCATATAAGTGGGGTCGCGTGATTATTGATGCTGATCTGCACAATGTCCTTTTTTTTCAACTCCTTTGGTCAAGGCTTCCATGGCTATTAATTTCGAGGTGCTGTTTAAAGACAAAAAGACTGACAAGTTTCTATCTCAGTTTCTGGACTTCATAGAACATGAAAACCGAAAGCGAATGCCTACATTCAAAATCTACCAGAACTATAATAGCGTTCGTTGCCTCGGCATTACTTCATTTCTGCAAATGCCATCTTGGTTATTCCTTGAAAAGACTTGGCCAATGAACACAACACGCAACTCTCACCAAGCTTTATTAGACCTATGATGTAACATTAGACCAATGATGTAACCTTAATTATTGGCTTTTGAGGGATATAATAGGCACAATATAGCCACAACATTCGATCATATAGCACTGGCCCTAAACGATCCTATGGAAAGCGCTTCCGTAATTGAATCTTTCACCAACGTCGATCAGAAGTCTTCTGTGAGATCTACCAGATTAGCATACGTAAGAATGGTGGAGTTCCATAACGCTTCATTGTCTGTGAAGCAAATTTCCCAATGGCTCCAGACTTTCTATGTACTGTGCGCTTCGCCAACTCATGTGTAGACTATTTACTGTCACGGGCTACGCCACGACTGTTGTGGGGTGAGGCTGTGCCCGCCCATTGTCACTGATTGAATGTAGCTAGACAGCAGGTGAGCAGGCTGTTAATCGTATCTTTTTGCGTTTATCTCAAAGGGATAGCGCCTCTGTTTTTATAAGTGCTGTAGGCTATTGTACACGACAACCCTAAGCGGATTCTGACGCTCACCGTTACACTCTGATATCTTTCATCCTTATATGGGGATGAGCCGGATATGGAATGATCTATCGTCAAACTTCATCGGCGCTTCAGTGTGTGAGCTTAATGCATTCTTCCATGTCTCTAAGCTCGCACTTGCCTACCTTCATCTTTGGAAAATCAAGGCAGGATTAGTTATGAGAGCTAAACTGGCTGTAAAAGTTTTGATAACAATAATCTCTTGCATCAGCTGATTGGTTGTAGCACATACATCAGAATCTTTTAAGCTTCCATGCACATCCTAGTAGATTTTTTGCCCTTCTTATGGCAGTGGAAAACATGATCCTTTAAAAGTGTTCCATTACAAACCTCATCTTCCATAAGACCATTGTATAATCAACATGCCGATTGATCACAGACAGCTCTAAAAATTCATGACTATGTCCTTGCTGCATTGAACCCCATTTAGGATCAGTTTATGAATGACAGTTGGGTTATAATTCTTTACTTCTGACAGTTGTCCCATTCCCATAAATATCCCAGACACTAACAACGCGAACAACGCGTGTAGTAACCTTATTTCAGAAGAACGTTCAAGACGGGTTGAGGTTGTGAACGAGAAGTGCTCAGCAGGCTGTGTGTTGACCATGAAGTGATTCGGATGTGATATGAAAACAATCAAATCCATGTTCGCCTTTGACTTTAGCCTCAAAAACACTTATCACGACCAGCGGTAAAACTAGCTGAAACTAAAGACATAGTAACTCTAGCCTGAACATATCCATCAGTTTTGAAATTTCCCAGACCATGGGTTTTCGGCAATAAGTGTAAACTTGGGGTTCAATAGACAGATAAGAAAAGAGCAGTGTAGACCAACTTTAGGAGTCCTTGGTTGAAGCCTAGTATTCAAGTAATCCCAAACTATGAGGTAGCTGTAAAACCGACTCTAGTTTCTGACCACACTGCATATTATAAGTGTGACAATTTGCTTCAAACCGTCCGGAAGTCTTCGATCAATATACCGCCCTAGACAGCCCATGGCATACAAAGACCGGTATTAGGATCTGGTATTTTCTTAGGGCCCTTGATACACTCTACATCCTGTCGAGCTCGGCACTCGGCGCCCATGAAGTTCTCCCACGGAACAAACGTAACTCGAGAGTTAGGACCGGCATTACTCCACGCGCGCCACACTACAAACCAGCCTTTGTAAAGCTTGCGGCCCGGCGGACAGGCGGGGCCGCTTACTCCCGTGGCGAAGTTCTTTTCGAGGCTCTCCTTGTCCCATCCTGCGCAGTCTGGACCAATGATGAGACTCACGCCTTGGGATGCGACAGCTTGGGCATCGTTGTCATCCGTAGCACAAACCGATGTATCACACCAGACCTGGAGGCACTCCCTACTACCTGAGTCGTCGCGGTAAGCATCTCGTGGGGCTAGGTTTCCGAGGTCGATCGCAGTCGCTCTGCAGAGTTGGCAGAGGGTGAAATAAATCCAGAGGATACTAGCATCGCATTGTTAGCTAACATGTTGTGTTGAAGAAGAAGAACTTTAGCCCATGACCATTAACTTACGAAACTGAAAGACGTGACATTTTCAAGTCTTTTTATCTGAGTCTAAGTCTTCCAAAGGTTTACTTCGAGGTGGTTTAAGGTGGCTGATTTGTTCTTTTTTTTCAGGCTGTAATGCCCTAATAATTGAAGAACTCACAGCAAGTTTAGAATAAATGGCGTGCAGCCCTTTAAGTACAAAGGCTTAACTTACTTACTATGCCTCATCTTGCTCCAATCGCTTTTTCAGTCGCACTTGCGCTATTTTTTCTCCTCTCTTTTCTGGGTTACTTTCCGAATATTTCTACTAACTTGAAAACATCGTTTCCGAAAACCTGTGTCGATCTGCCACTGTATATAAAAGAGTTTGGACATTCGGGCTTGGAACGAAGTTGTATTAACTGATGGAAAAGGATAATTTCGAGAAGATCACGTCCACCCAAGTTGTTGAGATCTTATTGTGGACGAAGACTTTTTCAGAAAACAACAGATTCAATCAATGCACACGACTCATTTTCTAAAAAAATATGAACGGGGTTACTCTCGAGGCTTCATGTTCCAATGATGATCGGCGGAGCTGTCCGGCGCCAACAGCAACCTTGATGGATCAAGCCGATATAATTCACATGAATACACTTCTCGTTGGGTTCCACCTTTACCCGCTGTCAACCAATGAATAGACATATACGTCCTTGATCTAATCAGATTATCTGATAACAACTCGGATAGACTCGGGACAATGAGGACAGGAGCGCAAATTTATCCAGACAGTTCCCAAAATACCCTCTTTTCCAAGTTGTGGGATGCCTACGGCGTAGCATGCAAGTGGGTTGCAAGCTTCCAGCGTCGTGATGATCTACAGTGACTGAAAACATGCAACGAGAGTTGACTTTTTTATCTCCACGATGCTAGAGTTTGAGAAGTTTTTCTCGTGGAAGGTTGTAGAGCTCAAAAACGCCATATATACATAGGCTGAAGCCGCAGAATGGCCAGCTGCGACTCCAGGTTAATGCAGACTGACAGCTGAGTCACGATTGCAAGTTGCATTTCTTCTTCCTTATTATGTTGCTTTCGCGCATTGCCTTGCTGTTATCTTCAGCGACCGTGCTGGTTGCCCAGACCGTTGACTGGAGGGCGGCTAAGTGTGAGGGTGTTGTTGTCGATGCGAAAGCTTTGCCTAACCGACGATGGGAGGCGGCTAACGCTACGGCGGCTCTCCACGAGATGATCGCCGCGTGGAAGGAGTATGACTCGAAGCCGAACGAGGTCAAATTCGAGTTCAGCGAGTTCGCTTCATGGTTCCTTGGCGGACCTGAGTTATGGCGATGCACGAAGCTGCTTGATGTGCCCTGCTCGACATCATTAACCTGCCAGGATACTAAGTTTCCAGCTGGACATCTCATCTTGAACTCATTTTCCAAGCTCCATCAAGTAAGCCCTTTTCTTTCATAGAATACCTCTTGGTCCCCTCCCTGGAAACTTTGTTTTCAGTCTCTTAGGTCTCTGGATAATTGATAGCTAAGCATACTCAATGGCTGTAGTTTCATCGCCGATACTTCGAGGCCCTCGACCAGGCACAAATGGAAATCCAATCTGAAATGGACCTCTTTGCCGAAAAGTTCTCAGTACCACTGCCGGATGACGGTTCATCGGAAAAGTTCCAAAGAATCATGCTCAACGTCATCTATGGAATGGTCGGCATTGCACAAGCCTATACCAACAATATCTGTAAGCCTTCCCGTCTTATCTGAGATGCTTGGTTGGTTATGGCCTATTTGTCAAAACACTAACAGGCGAAAAAAGTCGTGTACTCTTCCATGTTTCAGGGCTTTTTCGGTTTGACACAAACTATGCGATCCCAAATTACTACAACTAGTAGTTATAGTATCTTTACCAGTTGGGCAATTGGAAAGGATTTTATCCTCCCGTAAGGCCTCCTCCCTATCAGCCGCATTTACCACCCTTGACTAGACGCTGACAAGCTACGTATTTCAGAGGAGATAAACCTAAACCGGCTTATGGAAGGTTGTCTGCTGTAATGGGTGGCATATTCGACAGTTGGAAGGCGTCTGAGGTGGAGTATCTCAGGAGAATTTTCACCCCTAGAGACAACGACACGGTCAACTACTTGGTGGCGGCATTGGACAACGGCCTAATGTCGGCGACTCCAGATGACCTCGACTTCAAGGAAATGTCCAAGGTGATCAAGAAGCTCTTTTATCCCAACCTCATGCTGACTGCCTGGCAAACGGTGCCTTCGGCACGGAGACCCTTTATCTTGTAAGTCCCCGCGCAGTCTTTAGAGGATTAGCTTCATTAACCGACACACCTCTCTAGGAAAACAAACTTGCCTTGCAAGATGAGAAAGAAGGAAAGAAGCAGCGTGCTTTGGCCGATGTTGCCGGCTGACTCGCACGAGAGAGCGGCGACTTGCTACAATGGAAGCCTTTTCTATCTGCTTGACATTAGAAATGAAGGTGTCTCAGTGAGCTTTAGTAATCCTTCTATCGGGGTCAGCGAGAATAATCCCTTTACGGCACTTTTCGGTACAGAAACCATGGACGGCAAGGCATGGGGTGGTGTTACCAAAGAAGACATCGTCGCCGCCGTCTACGGAGGCTGGTTGGCAGGCGGCCGCCAAAACAACAACTTCGACCTCAACTACACTAATATTCAGCCAGAAGAGGGCTCCGAGTTGTGGTTTGGCAACGGTGTCCGGATGCCAGGCTACGTCAAAATGCCTCTTTGCATGAATACTTACACCATCTATGGGAATCTAGCGGTTGGTAAACCTGATGACGACCCTTCGTGGCCTTGTGCTAGCCTGCCCGTTCTCAGGCCCTCTTAGTGGCCAATTAAGTTAGTGTTAGTACCTATGAAAGTCAGTGAGATGCCGGCGGTTGCCATCTCTGTTTATCTTTACCCAATCCATTGTACACTTTGAAGCAAGCCAAGCATTAAGAATTATTTTTTCTTAATGAACTTGGCGCAATTGGTTATGGTATGTGCTCACGAATGCCCCCTAAGCATGCATTTGGTTGATGACGACAGTTTGGGCGCAGCTGCATACAACTTTGGTTTCCTATTCGTCTCCTAACATAGACCATACATACAATTATCACAAGTATCTTTCAGATAATGCTCCATATGCCGTTCTGGTAGTTGATCCAATTGTCGAATCTAAAATACATTCGTCATAAGCGTTTGCCCCCCATGCCCGCCATCTTAGTCCTCTATTAGTAAGACTCGTTTGTATATCACTCTGGTCCGTTACCGGAAAAGCCCAAAAACGCCATGCTCAGCCGTATCATTCCATGCGCACAGTATTATCCGCTGCCAATCGTCGGTGGTAGCAGGCCGATTCGGTTGACTACTTTAGATCGATTCAGCTGTCGCTGTTGCCAAGCACTCTGGCCAGCAGTACATAGAAGAAGACGAGACCACCAGCGACAAGCAGCTTGTTCTGGTTGAGCCAGCCTCGACCGGCATCCCGCTGCTGCACAACGGCATCAACAACGGCCTGGGCTTGGTGACCACTGCCGGCACCGATGCCGAGCTGGGGACCGCATGAAGCCCCTGCTGCAGTGCCAACCCTGTTCCCTGTCGCAATGTCGACCTTGTTCTCTTTCATCCACTCCCAGTTGGCCTTGTCAACCTCGGGCCACTCGGCACGGAACTTGGCGCCGCCGTCACCGGCCTTAATATTGCCTTTTTGTGTGTTGGATTTTGCGTGGGAACCACCGCCGGTAGAGTTCCACCACTTCGTCCGCCCTGCCAGCATTTTCCGCTCGGCCTCGGTGCTCGACACGGAACCTGTCGTCATCTCCTCACTCGTCATGAAAGAAAGAAGGCCGATCAGAATGGTGGAGACCTCCCAGGCGGGGTTGAAAGATTTTGGGTGGAAGTCAGAGATCGAGAGACATAATCTTGTGGAGGGTTGGAAGCGGCCAGATGGAGTGTGCATTCGGATGGCTGGAGGAGCGAAAGGGTAGTTTGGAGGGAAAACAAGGGTGCCCCAGTACTGGCCGCCATGGTATGGTGTGTTTTCGGGACCGGTGATGATGTAGTGCCACCTAGAATATCGTCAGCAGGAGCTGGCGGGGAGATGTAAGGAACATACTCAAGGATATTGGACTCGGAAGGGTGGGCTTCGATATACGGAGGAGGGTTCTCGGAGATGGTCTTGTACTCGCGAGTCAACTGCAGAACCGTCAGTGCCGATCCAGAATGAGAAGGGGGCAGCATGGCGTACCCGCTTCTGCGCTGCCCTACTGGCTGCCATGGTTGAGGAGTGTTTGGAAGGAAACGCTGGAGATCGAGGATGAGGACAAGGCGTGTCTGGATGACAGAAGACGACGTAATCAAGGGCACTCCAGAAGAAGGCTCACGTGGCTTAACGAAGAAAACAAAAAAGAAGGTAGCAAAATATAACACAGATGGGAAAGTTGAAAGTGACAGAAACCGCAGCGTGCCGTGTGGGAGTTGAGTGATGAGTAGACAAATGTACCGTTTGGGATGAAGTTGATGGTTTGGAGAAGAGCAGAGCCGATCGGAAACAAGCAATGTAGTGGAGGATAGTGGACAATGGACGGGTTGGGGAATGCGGCGAGGCTGTGATAGCCGCAGGGTGCATGCGGCAGAAGGTACGTACCATAGGTTCCCCTTCCTCAGCACGGATACCAGTGCCCGGTGACTTCGGCCTGCGTTCAGGATGCCCCACCTATTATGTCACTGCACTTGCCCTGTGCAATGCACTATTTCAGCCACAGAATTTCCACCAAGGAGGGGAGGGGAGTCTGATCGCCACACTTTGAGTGTACGTACTGTGTAGCTTCTTTGCAAGTGTGGCTCGACCTCTGAGCCCCCATCAACCACGTTTCCCCCAATCAGCGTGCTTGGTGCTCATCCCGGTCCGTCCCTTTGTCGCCCGTGCTCCACGCTGCATCTCGAAATTCAACCGAAGCCTACCGACTGGTGTCGTTCCCGGCTTATCGTCGCTCTAAAGCTTCTCTATAGCTCATTTTAGGTCTGACGACACACGTCGCCTGCTCAAAATGGCTTCTCAAACGGGCTCGAGCGGAAGCTCTGTGAGTGTCATTTGCAATAACCTCTCTGCTGCCCTATTTTCGCTAACCACAAACTTCCCACTTCCATAGGCTTCCAACCCTATCAGCAAGCTCAAGACTGGACCCGATGCCCTGCGAAAGGAAGCTGAGTCCTCGGCTGAGTTCGAGAAGCTGCAGGAGGAGGCCAAGATCAGAAGGCTTCAAGCATTGGCAAGCCATTACCGCCCTACGACCTGCGATACTTGTGCTAATGCCGACCCTAGCTCGCGGAGCAGAACTCCCAGCCTATGACCATCAACCGCCTCCAGGTTCATGGCGCTACGAACACTAGAAGAGGCTTCCTCGACCCCATCTTCAAGCCCCTCTTGACTGAAGATGTCAACAGCTCTTCAACTCTTGGCGAGGTGGCTGCTAGATTGGGCGAGGCCAGAGGAAAGCTCGAGAGACTAGGTATGGGCTACTCACTTTAATATTTGACGGTAGATTCTGACTTAGCCAGGCATCTTTCACCCCGAACCCAAGGTCCACATTAACGGCTCCGATCCTTCCGACCCTTCTGCCACCCCCACCGATGTCGACGTTGATATCGTCGTCAAGGAACTGTCTCGTTACAAGTTCAACGCTGGAACCGATGTCGGAAACAGCGAGGGTTCCGCTTACACCTCTCTGCTCTGGCGTAACATTTTTGGTGGTGCCGAGCAGCTTACCGTTAATGCCAGCGCTGGCACCCGAACCCGATCCGCATACAGCGCGAACCTGAGCGCTCCTGTCCACAGCAACCCCGACACGAGAGTTGCCCTGGAGGCATTGGCTTCTGCGACCGATAAGTCATGGGCCGCCCACGAGGAGGTGCTGAAGGGAGGAAATCTGCGCTTCTCTTGGCTCTCCAGCCCCAAGGACATGCACTCGCTCGAATACTCTGCCATCTGGCGTCAAGTCACGGGCCTGCGCGATAATGCTAGCCCGACTGTCCGAGCCGATGCCGGAGACTCTATCAAGAGCTCTATTAAGCACACCTACCAGCGTGACCAGAGAGATAACCCGCAGCTGCCCCAAAGCGGCTACATGCTGCGTTCCGTCTTCGAGCTGGCAGGTGTCGGCACTCTCGGTGGTGACGTCGCCTTTTCCAAGAACGAGCTCGAGGTTGGTGGTGCGGTGCCCATCCCTCTTCCCGGTGTCCAGGGACGCTCTGGTATTTCCATTGGCGGAGGCTTCCGTTTCGGTATGCTCTACCCCCTTCCTCTGGGATTCTCTTCTGGCGGTAAGGCGCAACCTAGCCGCATCAACGATAGATTCCAGCTTGGTGGACCTACCGACGTGAGAGGCTTCCACTATGGCGGCCTCGGGCCCCATGACGGACAGGATGCCGTCGGAGGCGACGTTTTCGCTGCCGGTAGCGTGAACATGCTATTCCCCTTGCCCTACAAGGGTCCTGACTCGGCCCTCCGCTTCCAAGTTTTCGCGAACGGAGGAAGACTCGTGGCGCTGAAGAACAAGGGTAAGGGCTCCTCAGCCGAGGGTCTGGATTCTCGCACTGTCGCAGGGAGCATGTGGAGAGCTCTGAACGACCTGACTACTGGTCTGCCCACGACTGCTGCAGGCGTTGGCTTGGTCTATGCTCACCCTGTCGCTCGCTTTGAGCTTAACTTCAGCCTGCCTCTGGTGTTGAGAAGGGGCGAGCAGGGCACCAAGGGCCTGCAAGTTGGTGTCGGCATCAACTTCTTGTAAAAGTTGATTTCCGCGAACTTACTGTACCATCCCTTCTGGTCGGCATATAGCGAGCCTAAAAGAATTTCTGTATAACTAAAAATACCTACCATAGAAGCTCACCAAATTCAATGTTTCAACAGTCAAAGGCACTGTCCCGGTACAGTCGCTTCAATATGATCTCGCCCCGTCAGACTATCAATTTCGAATAAGAATCAACACATCCCATGCTATTCGGTTGTCCTTACAAGTTGGCTCGGCTCTAGTTGATTCGGTTCGTATTTGCAAAGCCAAGACAAACAAGATGCAACTACACAATGATACGGACAAAACAAGTCCTGGGTTCAGTTCCTGTCAGTGGACACGCTCACGTGGGTCTCAGAATGAAGCCGCGGGTGTGACTTCAAATGGTGCTACTTGTTTCGCGTTAAGCCTTACGAAGTTACTTGTGTTTGCCTATGTCAGTGAACTTCTATTAAGTCCTAACTGGGGACCTGATCTATACAGATCATAACAATCCACAAATGCCGAGGACCTTGGTCCTAAATATCCAACCAATTCCAATGGTATAATGCAACAGTCTGACCTGTGGTGAGTATTACAGGCCCGGTCTCTCTCTCTCTCCCTTCTACAATTTCATGTGGTAAATGTCTCGCTATTGTGGTAGCTCGTGCCTTACGGTTGGTTCTGGAGGTAATTCGGGGGTTGTTGATTGCTGCCCATCCCTTCTCGAATATCCGAGTTTGGCATATGCAGGAGATGCAACCGAGACTGTGGGCGTCGATCTACTGGTATCCAGTGCCAAGTTCGCCGCTTTTGTTCTCTTTTTCTCTCGTAGCAGCAGTATTGTGAGTACGGCGACCGCGATTGTCAGCGGTACACCGATGCCAACACCGATACCTGCCGCTGCGCCAGCGGGGATACGATCGCTAGATTCTGCCGCACTTGAGCAGACGGGAATCGCTGTGCCGCTGGGTCCGCCGCCCGTGGACGTGGGCTCGATACCTAGATCCACGGCCACAGCCGTGTTCAACAAGAGTCTGCCCTTTGGCCGCGGCATCGTAAAGTTGCCTTTGGCACAGTCGTTCCGGCCATTGCACGTCCAGATAGCGCCATCGAAGCAATAATTGACGCCGCTGTGGGACCCTCGAGCTGAGTAGAAATAGTAATTAGTGTAGTTCTGTGCTCGTTCTCCTGCTTGTTTTCTTCAAAATCAAACTTACTACTGTCACGGCAAATTGTTGGACACCCGCTGGCTCGGAATTCCTTATCTGTACAGGAATTGCGGTACATCGTCCACGCATTTGGCTCTAAACAGAGGCCATTGGTGAGACAGTAGTGACTGGAGCTACCGCAGCATGCGACAGCATTATCGTCACCAACCCTGGGGCATGGTATCCCGTCAAGATCACGGGAACCATCAGGAAAGTAGCACTCCTGGCCGACAACTACGGCGGCCAATGTCAAGATAGCGAGAATGCGATGGCTATGTCGTTGCATTGTTGCGACTTTTCCACATGATGAGTAAAATAGAGGGAAGTCAGAGGTCAGCACATTAATCAAATGGTCCAATGTTAAATGGAACAACACCCGCGGAGAACAGCCATGTTGGCCGAGCCTGATTCCTGGCAGTGTCTTGCAATCATGTCCACTCATCGACTGTTGTGTTGCCCGACTAGGGATTTGAAAGTCTTCCAAGCATCTCATAGCCGCTCTGTTTTACTCGCCCAATTCTGCAGCTACCTAGGTATTCCTGCAGATCGCGCTGACATTTGTCTTGGTTACTCATGGCTAACTCGTTGCTGGAGCGAGCCGAGATGCTAGCTCGACCGAATTAGGCACCGGATGAACTAACAGCCTTGGCAGACTGTTAATAATTACGTGTCCCTTGAACTAGTTCCTGCACTGTCAAATGAATAATGAACTGCTTGAAAAACCTGCCTCACTCATACTGTATACGTATAAAGAAGTCTCGGTGGTGCTGTCTGTGGCGAGTCTCACATACTAACTATGTATCTGTTCCAATCAACAGAACCGGTGGGGAACTGCGCTAGAAGCCGAAGCCTCACTTCGCCTTGTAAGGCTCTCTGCATGGTGAACAAGTGTGGCACAGTCGGGCAACCACAGTGGCGTTTGCAACTGATATCCAATTGGTTGGTAAACGACCCTTTGGATGGACTGGGGAAATTTTGTCTGATTAGGGGAATATACACTCAATGCGGGCGGGACTGTCACCTTCGTCACGGTGATGAGGTAACATTATTGTCAAATTCTTTGTTCATTTACCCTCGATCGAACTTCATCAAGTTGGATATCTCGTCATTTGATCGCCGTTGATGAAACTCTTACTCTGTAGTGGCCGATACCGATGCTCACCCTATATCATGGAGGCATGTGACTGCAGGGTAAGCGGGGGAGCGGTATAGTTGCCCCCCGACATATTGAAAGGTTCAACAGCGGTTACCCTGAAATATACCTAGTGAGCGTTGAATGGTCAGAGATACGTTATCCAGCTTTTAGCTCACTTTCTACACCTTGCTCTTCAGACTTCCCACGGGCTTGGATTCAAGCCCTCCAGTACTCAATGAGATTTAATAACAATAGATTTTCTATCCCATGGTGCCTATGAAGTGCTGCTGGGCTACAGGTACATAGGATATGTAGCCATAGCCAATCAGAAACAGACAGTTGAGTTTTTTTCCAGTCCATACCTACAATCCACGAAATTTGGAGAAATATGGACCACTTTGTGGCTCGCAATGTACCTGTAGCCATACAGCCATTGAAGGGATAGTAAGGGAAAAGCAAATAAAACCAAGTGTTGATTCTTCTTGTCTGGCTAGAAAAGTTACTCGATATTATCTCGTCATCTCGTCAATAAGAACTGGCAAGCCCCAGAAGTTGAATACGTCCGATAGCATCATGCATATGAAGAGTACGATTGCTGGGGTTTTGTGCTGTGATTATGACGGAACATTAATCGATTGCCAGAGCTGGCTGGTGTCATTGCTCTCAACATATGAGCTCGCTCGAGCTTCTTGATGGTCTGGGCGCAACAATGGCGTGAGTGTTGAAAAGTCAATTCTTGAAAACGCGGAAGACCATCATTAGACAAGATACAACCAAACCATTTCATCTGAAAATGGAACTACCGTTATCGAAAAGTCCAATTGGACTGTTACTTCGCAATTTCCAGGCCTGTTCCCGGCGTGCCCAACATTGGACGAACAAATCAAAGTCTGCTTTTGCAATTGAAGAAGTTTCAACACTCATACGTGGTGGTAAAAGTAGGCATTGTATTTGCCGATTATTAAGATTTTGGAGAGCCGTACAATTAAAAGCTCTTGGGACTGCATAGGCCCGAATTATCTATCCTGTATGTTTGCCATGTATCATCTCGAAGTACCGATGCCAACGCCGAGTATGCATAACGTAAAACACCTATTGCAACAGCTTCTTGACCAGATCCGCAACCGACTGGATGACGGGGTACTTGGGGAAGGCGGGCTTGTACACCTGAGACTCTATTAGCATGCAGCCACATGAGTTGTCACAACCCAAATAACTTACCGACTGGCATCGAGCGTTGAACTCGTTCGTAGAGCCCTTGATCAACGACAGCTCATCACCGGGAACACCCAGCTTTACGAGCGGGCCCGACTCGGGTGCAACCTTGTCCCACCCGGGTCCGGCAGCAGGGTTCTTGATCCACTCAACGAACCACTTGTGAATAGAGTCGGCCAAGGCCTGCTGCTCCTCAGTGACTCCCGAAAGAGCCTCAAAGCACTCATTACCACCGTGGAAGAAGGGAACTTCAGTGCCGTGAGTGGGCGCAGTGTTGGGGGGTCCGACGACGTTGTCATAGGCGCCGAAGAAACGGTAGACCCAGGTATCCTGCGCCGCACTACGGATGTCCTGCAGGTAGTCTACCGCGCAGTTGAAGCGGGCATCGCCGTACTGAGCGCCGCTGCGAAGGGATTCGGTCTCGTAGTCAGAGGCGTTGTAGGCCTCGATCAAGACAGAATCCTCAATGTGCGCACTGTCTGCGTCAAAGGTGTTGATCCAGGAGCTAAAGTTAGTGTTCTCGCCGCCGTATACGATGCTGAAGATAGTACCCTCACCGTTCGAGGTGCCGGTCAAGAGAGGCACGTGAGAGGCATACTTGCCGGCGGCAAAGCGTGCAGCGTAGTCGGAGTGACGCGTTATGTCGTCAACGACAGGGGTGAACCAGGTGTTGAAGGTCGAGTTGAAGTTGGCAGTCTGGAAGGCGTACAGATCGACCTTGCGGAGGCAGTCCAATTGACCCTCGCCACCAGCGGGGCACCCGACTTCGGCGGCGACGGCATTTAGAGCCTCATTGACCGGCGCGTAACCGGGACCGGAGACGGCATTGGCGCTCATCTGCACGGCACCCTTAAGCCAAGTGTCGGGATGGTTCCAGAGATAATGGTCAACTTGGACACCGCCTGAAGAGTGACCGCCAAATACGATGTGATTGGGGTTTCCTCCGAATGCTGGCCTGGCGTTAGCGACGTGTCACATTAATCGGTAGTTGAGATGGCATCGGAGATAACTTACCCTGAATGTTCTCGTGGATCCAATCAAGAGCCTTCTCGACGTCCAGGATGCTAAAGTTCTGGGACTCATCAGGATTGGAATCCTTCAACTCCGCAGAGTGGGGGGAGGCAAAGATGCTCTCGCGGGTGTTGAAGTTGACATAGACGACGCCATTCCGCGCAAAGTTGCTTCCCTGCAACTGAGGGTTGCTGCTGGAGCCGGTGACCATAGCACCGCCGTACATGTACACAAAGACCTAGACGAGGCTCTGGTTAGTTTTAAAGGGGCAATTATGGGACTAATCTTGTCGGGACACTCACGGGCAGGTCCTTTCCGTTCGGGGGAGACCAGATATTGAGGTTCAGACAATCCTCGCCCTGCTGGGTGAAGGAAGTGCCTGAGATGGCCTGAGGGCATGTTGGGCCGTAAGCCGTCGCGTCAAAGGTTGCTGTGGACTCGGGAACAGCTTGAGGCGCTCGCCATCTGAACAGGGACTGTTAGCACATGTCAATTGATGAAAATCGCAATGATCTGCATACCGGTTCTCCCCGCCCGTAGTGGCCGCAAAAGGGATACCCAGGAAGACCGAGTTATGGGAGTCATCACGGAAGCCATTGAACGTGCCCTGGGGAAGGACGACACTCGTAGGCCGTGTGACGTTGACGCATGCACCTGCCGCCGTGTGAGGGAAGACAGACACAGCTAAGGCCAGGCTTGCGCCCGTCGTGAAGACATCGACAAGTCCCATGATGCACACTTTGTTGACGTTCGGGCGAGGTACGGAAAGGGGTGAAGGGCAACTAGTCCAAGCCGATGGGAGCGTCCATGCAGGTTCATATCAACTACGACCGACGCTCCTTTTACTAAGATCCTTACAGCTGCAGATGTGGGCTGGCACTTAGGTGGCGATAGCTCTTCAGGTGGAGAGCAAAACCACACATATCAAGGGTTTACATCCATGCCAACTCCGCTTAAATGGGACTCCGCTCGCCTCTCATTGCTCTATCCAGCGCGGAAGGGTCATCTTCGGAATACTCATTAAATAGACCAGCCTAGGCAGCCTAGGATCAGGGTCACCTTACCAGTGTCAACGGAACGAAGTCCACAAATTTCTTTGTAAAAAGCTCCACTGCCGGAGTTCTCGGCGTTACCCCCCGCGGTCAAGAGGGGTTCTACTCCGTATGTTAAAGGAATGGCGAGATCTGACAGAGTGCATGGCTCTAAAGAATATGCAAAGCACCTTATTGACCTTGTCGACGCCCACGTTGCAGAACGCAGCTCAGCCACCCCGGCAGTCTCAACCAGCCCTGGCTTTCTCATGGGTTCTCCACCAGGAGAGAGAATTTGGTGATCAATAATATCACGCAACAGGCCAGTCCCCTGCTGATCCCTTCCAACATCCCCTGTTGGGGTCCCTGCTTGACCCCTGTCTCAGCGCCGAAGATGCGGGGCCTGGCCAACGTGTGCCTACACACACTACACTACTGATGCCGCTACTGCATGGAAGGCTCTCAACATCACGAAAAAACCTGATACGACCACTCCACGTCCTCAAAGGCCATTGGGCCCGATCAGCTGGCGCCGATGATTCTTCGGTTCGTGAATTCTGGGTCAAACTAGTTAGTCTTAACCAAATGAGAGCCAAGATTCGCAATTGTGCCCATTCCCGATCACTAGCTCCGGAATTCCCCCTCTCCGCGCAGGCTGGAGGCAAACATGAGCAGATGTGAACACGGATATGTCCTGTACCAAGCACCTCAGCTAGTGTTGCCGCATGCCGTATCCCTACATATTATGAAATGGTAGACAGACGGCGTGAAATGCGCAACCCTGCTGGGTTGAACTGTGACTAGACTGGATTGAAAACAAGCGTGATGCAGTAGGGGTCAGACCAAAATGTCCGTGGCCCAGCTACTTGGTCACAGATCGAGCAATAAGACCTGAGGGACATCCACAACCGTTTACTCATCTGTCTTCCTTGCACAGACAAGACACCGTTGATCTAGGTCGCGATGGCGGAGGGTCTCGGTCAAGTGGTAGGTGGCAGTCCTTGTGCTGCTATCAAGCTTAACCATAGCTGTGAATCTCTCTCTGATTTTTGACGTCATTTTCAGGTCTCATGGTATATCTGTACCGTTGCAGCAGCCATCTTTCTTCTGCTCCGGTTGTGGGTTCGCTTCCGCAGGTTTAAGACTCTCGGTGTTGACGATGGCCTCCTCATCCTGTCGCTATGTTGTCTCATCGGAGACCTAATCATCCAACAGCACATGTGGAATCTCGGCATGTCTGAGATTCCCAAAGCCAGCAGAGAAGAATTTATTCAGATCATGCAGGTAAGTTTATGATCCTTGGCCAACATGTTATGGTCTGTGAAGCTAACCGATGGAACTTGAATGAAGATGATTGTACCAGGATCGATTCTATACGTTACCTCGCTATGGGCCATCAAGATCGCACTCGTATTATTCTACAAAAGAATTGCAGCCCCCGGAACAAAACTGCAGGTCATTTACAACGTCACCATCGTGCTCCTGGTAGCTTCATGGGCCACAATCTTTTTCCACATCATTTTCCAGTGTTACCCCCACAACAAGAGGTGGTCTTTGGACCCCACCTGTAAGTCGACAACAGCACTCTTTGGGCTCTTGGTTTGCAAATAAATAACGTTTTGTAGATCAGTGTAACCCAACGGATGCAGAAATCAACTATTGGTTGACTATCCTTCGTAAGTACCCCTCGAAAATTGACGTTTGGGGTTAAGCTAACCGGTCGCAGTCAATATTGGTTCCGATGTTGTTAGTAAGTAACAAAGTAGAAAGGTTGTCCATTCAGATCCTTGGTTAACATTCAAAAGCCATCAGTTTACCTATTTCAATGGTTTTGAAGTTGCAAATGAAGATGAAGCAAAAGCTCGGCGTGGCTGCCATCTTCGCTCTTGGTTTCTTCGTTATCATAGCCAGCAGTATGTCCCAACCGTTGCAAGTCTACCACGTGAAGCACATACTAACGACAACAGTCATCCGCGCCTACTATTCCAAACGCAACGAGACTATGCTGACCTGCACGGTCTCCATGATCGAAACAGCGGTCGCAATTATCGCCGCATCTCTTCCAGGTTCGTTGACGCCCAGTCACACCCAGCCTGTACTAGATCTGACGTTGCTAACTTACGGCCAGCACTTCGCACCCTCCTCCTCGGCCACACCTCGACTGCCGGAACCAACTCGAACTACGGACATTACGAGCTCTCTTCAGCAGGAATTGACCGTACGCGTCGAACACAGCAAAGTCGTATAACGACCACCGTAGTTGGCGGAACACGCAACAAGGATAATGACTCGGAGGATGAGTTAGTCAAAGAGGGGGGCCGCCTTAGTGCTTCTGGACAAGGCCGCCTGACACCAACAGAGGACAAGCCTAACGCCATCTCTGTGAGCACAACTTTCCAGATGCATCATGGGCTTGATGAGCACAACACGCTACCCAATGGCAAATTCAATCAGTACCCCTAAGGATGGTACTGAGTGGATCTCCCAGCGACTTTTTTTTTTTTCCTTTTCCATATTTTTTATATGCACGTCCTTTGGTCCTGGTCCTGCGACGGATTATCATATGGGATGTGGTTTTCGGCACGCTGCTGAAGCCGTAATCCGATGTTGAGCTCAAATTGTTTTCATTGACGGGGAAAAGCCTTAAAAACTGCCGGTGATATTTGACGTTCCGGCGTGTGAAAAGATGAGGTACACTTGGCGGGGCAGGCGGATCAGTTGATGCAGCATACATGAACAGTAACAAACATGCAAGACTGGAACTAAAGAAGAATAATTATCATAATAGAGAAGATACCCAACAAGCATACAAGTTTCGCTTCCATCTGTATCGTCATTCATCATTAGCCCGCTTATAACTCCAACTGACCAAAGTAAACAAATATTCCACAGAGCCAGGCACTACCTCCAAGCTAGAGCTGCATCAAAGGTTGGCAGTTCCTCGCCTACCGGTTCTGATGTCTCATGGCCGGACGCTTCAGTGGAGATCTGGAGTGGCACTGAGAGGCAAACCTTTGTACCCGAGACTGACGTTTGTAGATGCAGAACATACGTCCGAGCAAGGTAACAGCTGTAGAAAGTCGGGAGAAACATCTTTTGAGTGGTTGGCAGTTGAAGCGGCACTGTGGCGGCTGCCCTCCAAACAGTTGAGCCTTGTCCTTGCACGCTATCCTCGCGAGTCCATGTGATCTGCCCCACATCGGTTGCTGGAAGCTTGATCGATGTGACATATTTCAACTCATGTTTGATGCAACCTGAGTTTCTTGCTTCTCCAAGTTCAGGAAGCGTCTTCATAGACACTGCACTGAACCACGTAAGTGCCTCAAGCTTAAGTTGGGCGACTTTTACCTCTGGAGGTGTGGTAAAGGGAGAATCAGAGACAAAGCTGAAGTCGATCACGGCCGAAGCAGGGACTTCTTCAAGTTGATGCCCAGTGGTACCAAGGTGAAGAGCTCTTGGTTGAGAAGCAGTCACGTCCAAAGAATATTTTTCCATTGAAAGTACTTTCTTGCGAATGGACTTTGACTTTCTGAGAGCATATCGCGTGTCCAAATTGGTGATCCTTAGAGGAGGGTCTTCTGGGAAGGCGGGAATGACCTTGATTGCGCGGCTAGCCTCAGTTGCTTGGCTCAAGTTGGAGGTATGCTTTTGCAGTACACGAGCCAAAACAACGTATTCGACGCTTGCCATGACTGGAGACATGTCGTCTTTCTCCCAGCCACCCATAGTAGGGGGAAGTCGCATGTGGAGATCATGAATATGCCCAGATTCCAAGACGTCGTCGCAAGGGTCTTTGAGGAGTGTTTGAGGGATAGTAAACTCAAAGGGAGCATTATATGTTGTTCCAGCCTTGAACACACGGTCTGCGGGATAAACTTTTTCGTCTATCGGCATGTCCAACCTGAGAAAATCATTGTCAATGACTTTGGGGACAGGTAGCATGTCGATTCGAGTGTGCGAGGTGCCAACGAGTGTGATTTGAAGCCAGTGAAAAGGAATATCAATCTCTGGGCACAATAACACAGACCCAGAGACCGAGGATCCGTTTGTATAGATTTTGGAGATGTAATGATTATCGATGTTGATGTTAAGGCCCATCTTGGATTGAGTCAGCCGTGGATCATGGCTGAATATAGGCACAAAAAGAGATGAAACAGGATGCGCATGCTTAAAGCTGCGAGCTTGCTGAGTGGTTGTGATTGATGACGCTCGCATACTGAAAGAGGAAAGGAGGCGCTGAGTTGGGGGTTGATGAAGACAGAAGCACCCCGAGATTGAGGAGGAGGGGGCGGCGACACCACTTTTTATACCGCAACAACGCTTGTTTTAATTCCCCAAATGTGTCGTAGCAATCAGGTAATGGTTTAAATGATTCGGCTAGCGAAAGTTTTCAATTATTTCTGTGTGCGGGCGGCACGGGAACTTTTTCATTTCAACTCGGCTATACTCAACTTACACGGAAGACGATGGAGTGCCGGTCATGACTTGAGACCTCCGGCCCCCACCACCTCGGGACGGCTTAACGTACACGGTCGGGCCCCGCTTCCGGTCGACAAAGGCGTCGCTAGTACGCCCTTGCCAGCAGGCCCTGACCCCCGCACAAACAGACACTTGGCCCAAGTAAACGTAATTGAAATGAAAACTTTGAAAGAAGGAATTTGCCCGCTCTTTTGGCATGTGTCCCCCGGGGATACCCACCTTTGCGGATTGGCCAAGTTGTGCGCGCTGTTGGAGCGATCAGATGCATTTCAAGTCAATTTGTGTATGATTGATGTCAAGAGTTGCATCATCTATACATTCGATACTGGTTTGCTACTCTCGGATAGTTTATCTTATGGCATAAATTCCTTAACAACAGGTCTATTGTCAAATGTCCCTAAATGCCAAAGTCCCCCTCCACGAAAGACCCGTGAGGACCAAGTCCATAAACTTGCGGCATGTCAGCCCTAGCAATCTCCTCAAAAGTCGTGCCATCGAGAGCAATGAGGATACTGTGCATTCCCTCCCGGTCAATTACAATTGTAAGGACCACGCCATCATCCTCCTTAGTCGCACCTGGTCTCTGCACAAAAACGGGCTCACATGGGCAACTCTCCCCGTTTTTGGGCTGCCAACGCTTAAAAGTTCCGGTCTTCCAGTCAGATTTGGCCAGGCTTCCAAATAACGCAGCTTGCACTACCTTCAACCCGTTTCCGAGCCGACCGATTGGCACAGCCGTTCCCGGAGAGGGCCCGCCGGTGCCAGAAGCGCAGTACACGTAGCGATACCCCGGGACCATGGAAGCGCTCTTGGCAATCCGGGGAAGTTCACAAGCCATTCCCGGAATAAAGGCCGCTACAGTCGCACGACAGACATGATCTGCATCGGCTTGGTCCACGGCGGCCAGCTCATACCGAATGAGGGTCGCGTTTTGTAACGGGCCGGCCGGATCGACGATGTTGCTAAGACTGTAGTCACTATATGGAACGTAGGTACTTTCGTAGCTGCAAAGATCTACGTGAATGTTGATTGCCCCAGTCCTAGGGTCCACATAATCATAACCGTTTACAGAATGGAAGAACATGAAGCCATCCTTTTGTGAATAAGTAGCGACGCTAGGGTATGTGTCAGTTACATGTAGAATCTGTGGTAAAACCCCCTTTATTGCAGGACTAAGTTTAGCAGAAATCCACTCACTGCTTGCCGTCAATTTTATTCAAGACGAAAAATTGAGTTGGGGTATTTGGCTCGAATTGGAGCATATCCACCATAGGCTTTGACGTGTCGCTGACATCCATTTGAACAGGCTGGCATGTTATCAGTCAAGATGTAAAGCCTTTTGTTCAGAAGTCACCAGAATGCTCACATTTCTGATAAACACGACATACTTGTCGGTCATTGCTAAAGAGTGGATGTAACAAGGCTTGCATGGAAGCGGCGTTTTCCATAAAAGCGAGGTAGGCTTGGCTACTATATTGAGCGCAAAGACAGACATGATGCCTTTCTCAGGATCAATTAAATAATTAAAAGTCAGACCCCGCTTTCTGTCCTTTGGCGGGTGAGAACAAATGCCATAACCGGAAAGCTCAGGGTCAATTTGGGCATAAGTAAGCATCCGCTTAGGCTCGAGCGTGCGTGCGTCACAGACTTGAAGTAGGTTGGAGTCCGCTTGCACTAAGACCTAATGTCACTCAAAATTCAGTATCTTTATGCTATAGAAATCAGGTTTCACACTTGAAGTACCTCTTCAGCCTCTGGGTTATTTGCCGCAAGCCCTTTGGAGAGTGGGTTGCTATCAGGTGGAAGGTGAAAACCACGACGAGGGGCGACATTTACGCTGATGTCATCTGGCCCTAAATGACCATCGTGGTGGTATAAAGATTGCTAAATGGAGTGTTAAAACTTCTTGCAGAACCGGCAGCTCTTCACATCACTTACTTGAGCACCTAGCAAGGCCCAACATGGATCTTGCACGTGTTTCAGAGGGGTGTTTGGATTAAGACCAAAAACATTAGTAGAAAGGTAACCATCTTTCTTCGCTCTTTTAACAACTCCCTCGGACGTGTAGCGGCTGGTGTAGTACACGCTCCCGTCCAACATGCGGAACTTATGTAGCATGCCGAGCCCGTCGAAAAAGTGCTGGATGACGGCATTAGGCTTGGAGCCATCTTCAGAAAGAGGGACGGTGAAACGACCTGGACCAACTCTATAAGACGCTTTAGTATGCTTTAAAAGCACATCAGCATCGCAAACTTTTGCTACCTACCTGATAAATGTACCATGAAGCCACGATGGCCACGCTCCTGTGGTTTTGCACTCTATCTCGTTGGGAGTTTCCCGCACGTCACGCAAATATGGAGGCAAATACTTCAGGTCTTCTTCCGGGAGAAAGTACTGATTGTATCCCAAAGCAGGCTTAGATACAGCAACCATGATTGGAAGATTTAGAGAATCACAAATGTATCAAGTTTTTGCTCCCCGGTATTAGAGAATACTAAGAAGTGATAAAGAAATGAATATATAGATAGTTTTAAGTAAAAAAAAAGGTAGATAAACACGGAGCTGTGTTACATCTGCTTTATGTAGCAATATAAGACCAGCAGTGTAGTGTTTACCCCACCTCGTTCCACGAACGGTTTGTATGACAACCCCGCTTCTCCGCAACCCCTCAAACCTCCGAGCCCGATTACGATTTCTCGGTCTTGGACGTGGACACGGGCCGTGTGGGTGAGATGTATCATCCGGGTTTTGGAGGTTCTCTGAGCACTATCCCATAGTTGTCTCTCCGGAACATGGATGGACCGATAGTGTACGAGACATTGCAAACTATATTTAATTGGACGAGTCCAAGAGTGGTTATAGATTGCGATGCGAGCGATGTCAGTTCGGAGTTGTTTTCTGGTGCCAATGCTCGCCGAATCTCTGTAACAGCTCTTCACTTACACCAACTGTTTGAAGGCCAGCTGTGTTGCCAGACAAGTTAATTGATCGTATGGGGAACTCTTCGATAATTATGGGTGTTCCTTATAAGCTTTGACAAAGCTGTTGATCGCTTGCAGCGTCAAAAACATGATATATACAATTGTCTGTTGTCAAAGAGACTGCGGATTCTGCTTGATGTTATTAGATTTTACAACCTGCTCAGTGATACCTTCACTTCAGGGCGCCTCCTGTCTCTTTCATATGAGTAGTTACTGTCGATGTACTTCTGAGGAAGAATCGCAGCTGTAAACTCACGTAACTCGAACATTTGACTTGCCATGAAGTACAATAATCTGTTTTCGACACTTTCTTTGTATCGGATACCAACACAGGCGAAATCAAGCGAGTTCGGGGATTTAAGCATTATCCCCGGGCCCATGACGATATATTGGTACGTACTGTCGGTACTACGTGGTGCTGGGCCACATTTAAGTTTTGGCTATTCCTAACTCCCCGCTCCCAGCTTGTCCATAATCCTAACATCGCCACAACGTCCTCTCTAACTCCCCGCCTCCAAACTCCTTCGTCGTTTAATCGAACGTAATTCAGGCAATCTGACAGGCAGTCAAAGACAAATCTGATGGAGAACGATGCTCTTCCAGTAACAGCAACCCGGAAGCGGAAGCGGAATCCGATCGCTTGCAGTTCTTGTCGGGCCCGGAAATCACGGGTGAGTGAGTGACATCTGATTTGCCCATTGCAATGGACAGGCAGAAAGTATTCCTGCCTAGTGCCGGTGGCTGCTTTTTTTTTTTCTCGGAACCTAGCAACTAACCAGGATTTTCTGTCTACAAGTGTGATGGAGCAAGACCGTCGTGCTCAGCTTGTATCGAACAAACCATCACTTGTGTCTATGCGGTGAATTCTGGTGCAAACACCGCTTTAGTCCCTAAACAGTATGCTTAATTTTCCCCTACAGGTATGTAATGGGTTTAAAACTCTAATACTAATAATGAGCTTAGGTATCTGGAGCACGTAGAAAATAGATTGGCAGATGTTGAAGAAGCGATTAGCCGCCTAAAGGAATTCATTCCAACTGCGGTACTTGAGGATAGGCAGCATGTAATTTACTCGCATGGCGTCTCCTCTCGTCGGAATCATCCTTCAGAAAGCTCCTTCACTGAGAACTCGCTTCATGCAGAAGAAGGAAGTACACACATTGTGTCACCGGATGCAACGGATGGCGTAGGCACTATCGAGTTTACCAACGACGGCACATGGACCTATTTTGGTATGTTTCACAAGATTTACCTACGATTACAGCTGCTGGTCGTCATTCAAGGGTCGCCTAACATGAATTACCCTCCAGGACCAACATCCAACATCGCTTTCACAAGAAACATTCGTCGAACTTTAAATCATTTGCAGCGAACCTCCTCTAGAAAGGTCCGCCACCCAGAGGTCAGGCCACCCCGAGAGGCCCAACAACATAATTTGGCCGTTTCTAGGTCTCATTCACCCATCGACGACTCTTTCGACTCTAGGAGACTAGAAACTCCATCCGAGGCATGCCACCTGCCGCCTAATGTCGAAGTGTCGCGTCTCATCCGTCAATTTTTCTCTGACACAGGCTTGCTCTTTCCATATGTTCATGAAGAAAGCTTTTTAAAAGCATATGTGCAATTCCAATCAATCGGTATGAATAATGCCAGGCGTTCTTGGCTTGCGTTGCTAAACATGATTCTCGCAATGGCAACGAGCACCACCTCCACTAAGAAACTTGGTTTAAGTCATCGACAAGCAATTTCAGAAACTTACTACCAACGCGCCAAAGCCCTATCAATGGGCCAAATGATGTGTAGGGCGAGTGTTGAAGCAGGTACTACAATTACTTGACCCTTCAAATGGTCATCTGGATATCGGAAAATATGGAGAATGAAGAATACCTCATTAACTAGTGCGCAGTTCAGGTCATGTTGTTGATGTCTCTGTACCTTCAAGGAAGCCAAAGGTCAGTACAGACCTGGGCGATACATGGACTTGCTGTCAAAGCTGCTATGGAACTGGGACTCCATTCCGAAATTTCTCTTCAAAGGTTTGACCCCCTTGAAAGAGAGACGAGGATTCGGACGTGGTATGGTTGTATTGTTCTCGACAGGTGTGTGGTTTCTCACCAGTCAACGCCACTTGACGGCTTTTCTGATAGGACGCAGAACATTAAGCATGACATTTGGACGGCCTCCAATAATTCCTCAAAGTTATGTTAGAACGAATTTGCCAAGCCATTCTTTTCACCAGTTATCGGGAGTGGGTGAACTGAGATGGTCCGGTGAAGAAGAGAGTACCCTCTTTTGGAACAAGTCAATGTATTTTGCAATTCCTGGTCCCGTTCCTAGTATTGATACCCGCTGACTGCTTGTTTTGTAACTCTATAGAGCTCTGTACGGAGTTACTGCTGCCGTAATCGACGAGCTCTATGAGAACAACATTGGATCTGGCACAACGATTCCAATAGCAAATGTTTTGTCGACTGTGATTCATATTAGCCAAAGGCTGGCG
This sequence comes from Colletotrichum truncatum, assembly GCF_014235925.2. Lineage (NCBI taxonomy): Eukaryota > Fungi > Ascomycota > Sordariomycetes > Glomerellales > Glomerellaceae > Colletotrichum > Colletotrichum truncatum. Next base: position 274,967 of record NW_027222404.1, on the reverse strand, counting down.
ACTTGGCAAACATCTCTACCGACTTCAATGCAGCTTGTAGACCGAAGCGAGATACTTGAGGTTGTTGATAACCCCTTGTCACTCAAGTTCAGGGTGATCTTGACGCTCCGTTATCACAATCTTCACATACTGTCACATCGGCCTATCCTGGATCGTTGTCTTCAAATCATTCACGAACATCCTCACACGGACCAGGGGTCAGCTCCTCTAAAGCAAGGGTGGTACTTCAGCAAGGAAGCATGTCTCCAATCTGCGGAAAGTATCATTCGTCTCGTTGAGGCATGCAAGGTATCTATTGATGCAAACCCAGCCGTCTCCTTTCTAGGAGCCTGGTGGTTCAGCCTCTACTTTAGTAATTCTACCCCTTGCCCTAGCCGTGGAGCCCGCTGATTTTTTTTTTTCTTTTATAGCTTTCAACGCTGCGTTGGTTGTGATTGCCATAAAGCTCATCGACGAAAGCTTGTCTCCATTATCCCCCGAACCAGCTTGCGCCAATGCAAGCTCACGTGTGGATGACATTCTTAGGAATGCAGTGACTTGCATCTCACGACTTGACAGACAGAATCCGATGGTAGAAAAATGTTCAAATTTCGTTGCGGCTTTGATATTCTTGGTACAGAGTCTTTCAGGTTAGTTCCCTCGACCTTCAATAAAACCCTATACTGACAGTCAAATTCAAAGTTCCAGAGAAAGCCAGTGGATGTCCAATGACTGTACCAAGTGATTTTACATCTACGAATATAGAACCATCTTCCAGTGGGGTGCAAAACGACACAGGAGACGAGTTTTCAAGCTTGATGGACTTTCTTCCACCGAATTTGTATACTATCTCTGGCGTCGATGCGCCATTCGCAGTTTCTGAACTGATGAATGATTTTGTCACGGAAGATCTGTTCTGGTAGTTTATAAATCATATATCAATCACTTTTAGACTTCTCGCATTTTTTAAACGACCTTTGTGTACTTCCTGTCCTGTATCTCGGCCATCGCCAGTGATGATCTATACTAGAAGCAATACTGGGTGTCTTATTCTGGCTAATCCAAGTTTTCAGGAACTTTAACAAGCGCATTCTGATGGAAGCCAATGATGTAAGCCTATGTGTGATGAAGACTCCCTCGAATGGCCTCTGCTGGGACTTGAAAGTAAAGCAACGTGACAAGTATTGAAACGTCGAGAAACATGATCGGTAATAATATGAATTATAGTGTTAATAGATGTGCATCAAATTAGGATACGATACTAGACCAACAAGGAAAAGAGATAACTCCTCGGGTTATTTTACTGTTGCTCTCTCGAGGAGTAAGACGGCGTTTTCTTTGACGACCAGCAACCAATCGAGAAACAAAGTGAAGGAGAAATTGCATTGCAGCGCATGTTATATGTCTATTTTCTTGTGTGCTTCGAAGTGGCATAATTACCTTGCAGCATTTCTAAGAACCCATTCTTCCCCCCTTCTCTCTAGGCCTCCAACAATGCCATGTGCTCTGAGGTGCGGAACTTGCAGTTCCATGTCTTTTCTATACACATTTATATCTTGGGATTCTCTCAAGAGGGCACTCTTATCTTCTGGGGTGATAGCAAGCAGTGCCGGTAGTGGTGATCCTTTCACAATATCAATATCCAAGCCTGCAGTTTGTATGATGATGATGAGAAGCGTCAAGATCGAAAGCCCAACCTGGGCCGCTAGCAACGACAGCCATGGCCAACGTATTTCCACAAATCGCTCATCTTGCCAAGCGCTTCCACTTTCATTTGTCGTGAGTAGCCTGTTGAATGAGAATCAGCTTTGGTTCTAATAGTTTCAAAAGAGAGGGGGTGCTAACGCATTAGTTAATCCGCTAGCTATGTTCTGCGTGAGATTCTTCAGCGTCTCAAACTGGGCATCGTCTAGTTTTTGAGATTCGTTCCTTGGGTTTATGCCAATTTTTGCGCGTGAAAGGGCTGTGGCATAAATTCCCACACCGTTATCGAAGTCGTATGAACCCAAGTCGATGTAGTATCCTTCCATTGTTTTCGAAAGACTTGTTGCAATCTCACTGAGGCCCAGCCCGTCCGCAACATATTGTGCCCCAGGGCTATCCGGCGAGGTCAAATAAGTACCGTTGATTGTCCTGTTATAACTCTTCACGAATACCTCTCCAGTGTTGGGCTTCGTGTATGACGCTACTTTCTGGGTAATTGGTACATTATTTTGAACCGTGACGTTGTAGGTGTTAACACACCAGTGCATCATGATCTCCGTCGCTCGTAGTGTGGGACCATTCAAGACGAAGAAGTTGAAAAGTTTCGCCTCCAAAATCTCGGTGCCGTTATACGATAGACTAGTGCCTGTGGAGATGTTCATGTTGCCATACCCATAGTTGCTTCGTTGCATGTTTACGCCATTGGGGAGAGTAGCGTTCGTGCCGGGCGCAGTAGGGTCGCCGTCAGTTTCTAAGAGGTCAGTAACATCTAGTCCGACTATTAGCTATCCAGTGACTTTAATTAAAACATAAGATTGCTGGTGGCAACAAGACTTGTTGTAGTCTCAAGTAAAGGAACTTACTCTTCATATCCACGCAAACAGCAAGTGAGGTAAAGAGTGGCCACGTGCAGTTATTAGTTTGGCAGCTTGCTTGATGGTACGGCATAACCTCATCCGGCGGCGTATTGAGGCTACGGGGAATGGCTTGGTTTATTGGAAACATAATATCTCCTGTAGCTTGTCAGTTGGGCGAATCTAAGACTTCCAGCCGAGGCTGATGAACGCGCAGTCCTCTGCAGGTAGCTGAGTCTAGAGGGATAGAAGGGCATGGGACAAACTTACTGACTGCATTTTGGTTTGCAGTTGCCCAGAAGTATCCTTCATTTCTCAATGTGAGTGCGCTATCATTCTGCGCTAGGGCAATTGGTCGGGTTGGGTATGTGACAATAGACTGCGTAAGTGTCGAGGTCGCGATCCCCGACACCAGAATGATTGCAGACATAAGACCCACGATTCTGTCACTAATTAGAAACAGTGACTTGTCACCAGAAAACCCGTAATTCAAGTAGACTCCCTCACCTGCCCTTGGTAGTAACCAACAACTTCAAGCTGCCCCATGGGCCTCGACTGGCTTGGTCGAAAATCTGGAAATCCGCCAGAGGCCTTGGGGACTTGTACCAGTTCCATTTGTATTGCGACAAGCCCTCCACTACTGGAAGGACAAATGCTGTGCGGCATACAGTTGATATGAAGGCGATGACAGTGTTAAGTGTGAACCCTGCAGGCCAGTTCGGCAGAGGCTTGCCGTCGTAGGAGCTCAACACCGTAACGAGCGCAACAAGGCACAAAATGCTCACGAGAGACCACACAAGCTCTGGCCACCAACCCTGCAGGATATAAAATATCGAACGTGATCTTTGCGTAGGCAGTCTCCTTTCTCCGGTATTTTCGTCTGTTGTTACCAGTTCATATTCGCTTTCACGCACCCCGAATGTTGCGTTATTATTTGTTCCTTTCGCAAAGGCTTGCTGTGAATTTTCCCTCAGTGAGTTCGACTTCATGTCTGCTGGTTCCCAACTTTGCGCTTGCGTGTCAGCGGAAGCCAGAAGCAAAGCTTCATCGTATCCCAAAGGCGGAATATAGGACGGTACTGGTTTGCGCCGAGTCTGGCGCTCAACGTTGCTCCGGCTTTCTGGGCCCATAGTCACTCTGCTCTTCCGTTGAGACCAAAGCTACGAAATTTGCAATCATAACAAATGTGCCGTAGCTGTATTGGAGGAAGATACCTACCTTGTTCAATTCCGTTGCAAGAGACGTTAGTTTGGGGGCCACCTTTCTTTTAGGCTCTGCCGGGCACCGAAAATATGAGTGTCACTGCAACAGTGAGTGGTTGGTGGTATTGCAGGATAAGCACTACACCTAGTTTGGATAAGCTGTCGAAGGACTGTTTGATCCTTCTCCCTGTAAAGAGTGATTGTCATCGTTGCCTAGATCTCAGTTGCCACTAGCTGCTGCAGTCGCTCGAATTAGCGTATGATGCAGGGGTCGAATTTCCAGTAGCCACTCATCTCAGGACTGAAATTGCTTATTATGCCCCTATCGGAGGGTGTTTAAATTCTACACAGTCAGGATCGACACCGTTCTGTACGATTATCCATAGTTGCTTGGTTAGACTGTGTGGACCTGTCTGGCTTAGCCTATACCCGTTTTTACATGCTATTGTTCCATTGTGCGAATCGCACGATGGCAATGACAGATGCTGTACATAGTAAAGCAGCACCGCCTCAAAGATCCATTCTGCCTAGAATTTATCGTCTTAGCCTTTGCTTTGACCAAAGCGCTAGCGTCTGAGACACCTTCGTATAGCGCTCAAGCTGCCCACCTATGAGGCATCATTTAAGACTACGACATCATGTACTCAATAATAACACCCGACGACTCGTTTGACTTTCAAATGCTACCCAATTCATTCTCAGAATCATTCCAACAGAAATGTCTCAGCGGTATGTTCTGCGTATCTACTTTAAGATGCTAGAAGCTTACCATCTTATCCGCCTTGACGGGAATCTCACCTAAGGAATATTTTACCTGCAAAGGGCTTTTCTGAGTGTGGTTGGCCGCATTCACCTAAGGCTGATAAGATCGGCCTTAGGAAATTGTTGCAGAGTTTGAAGGTATCTGATTCAGGTTTAAGTGATCGTGTAGCTTAAGAGCAAAAGAACACCGAGATTATGGTGAGTTGGTGAAGAAAGCGTCTCATTCTTTTCTTCTTCATTGCTAGTGCTGATTATAGCCGTGGATTCTTTTTTTCCTAATATTTATTTCATGATGATTCGTTTTGTTGCCTTTGGTTCCCCATGCAGCTTACAAGATTATGCAGTTGAACCACTACAGCAACGTATTTTAATTCGCCATTTTGCTGACTATAATCATACAAACCATGCAGCTTCTTAAGCAAGCACAGGAACAGTACATAAGCTGACTGATCATTCCAACCCTTTCACCACGTCTAAACGACGCAGCGTTATCAAAAACCATCCACAACAAATCACAAAAGTGTCATAGCTCGAGTCGCATAGCGACCCGGAGGCAGTAAGCTTAAATCATTCGTCAGCGACCTCTTGTAGGTGTCATCCGCTGAAACATCAGCCGGGAACTTCGGTCAACGTTTCAGGTCGTTTCAAGCACCTCCGCTTCTCGACGCGTACATAAGGAAGTCGAGAGTATTTTGCAATTTCGGATTCATGATAGATGCATTGCCGTTGCTCGCTGAGATTCGCGGCGTCGTCAATCATTGAATGCGTATGATCCAAGACTGAGCTGACATTATTCCCGGTGGTATTTGTTTAATCACGAACTTCATTTTCCGATTGTGGCTTTGAAAATTGTTTGAAACATGTTGGCCGTGAGTTGGAGATGCGAGACAGTTCTTTCGTGTTGAGTATATAACTAATGGAAGACCAGGCTACCATCCTAAGTTTGTCGACTCTTGCAAGCGGCTGTGGACTTACTGGACGTCATATTTTAGGGCCGAGGGACGAGGCATCTTCACTGTGAGTCTCTCGAGACTGAGAATGATGACGAGTACCCACTAAACGACTTTCAGTGTCAGCAGAGCTAGAACGGGGGATCCATTACAGTCTCTGCGTATTCTCAACCCCTATCCGGGGATATTTGCGTACTATGATGGTCGGACCGGGGAGCGATTTCACTCAGATCAACCAAACTGGCTGGACGATGGAGCGTTTACTTTGGGAGTCTCAACGTATTCCGTCATCGAAGGCAACGAAGCCATCATCTTTGACGCACACATTACCCCTGACCACGCGGGGGCAGTGATGCGTCATGTCCAAGGCATGGGTGTCACCAAGATGTCCGTCGTGATCAGCCATTTTCACAACGATCACATCGCAGGAACGGAGGTTTTCTCCAAAGGAGGCGCCACTATTGTCGGCAACGAGAGGACAGCCCGTACAGTTGACCGTAACTCACAGAATCTAGCCACTGACGATCCGCCCATCAAGGCTGTTCCACCGACTGATCTTTACACTGGGACACGGGAGATGAAAGTCGGCAATCTGACCGTCGAGCTTCACAACTTTCAGATTCATACGCCCGACGGCACGGTTATGTATATACCGTCCAAGCAGTTACTCTTCGCGGGCGACACACTTGAGGACACGGCGACATTCATTGCCCAACCAAGGGATCTGCCCACGCATCAGAAAGAGCTTCAGCGAATGTCGGGTTTCCAAATCTCAAAGATTCTTCCAGCACATGGAGAACCTGGGCGGATCGAGGCAGGGGGGTATAACTCGACTTTCATTAATGCAACACTGAGATACATCGCAGCCATGACGGAGGACGTACCACAGCCTGCTGCATGGAACATGCCTCTGTCTCAAGTCGTAGCCGAAGACGTTGCAAAGGGCGATTTGATATATTTCGCTCAGTATGAAGAGGTACACAAGAGCAATGCGCAATCGATTCAAGAGTCTCGTGGTGGCCGGTGAGGATGCAGCTTACTGTCGCACAACCACATGAGCTCATGCGAGGAACTTTATCGATTTTATTTATGAAAGTCTGTGAGTGAAGGGTCAGTGTCGTGAATAATGTACACGATATAAAAAATGCAAACTAGCAAGAGTCAATAAGAGTCTGATAAGTGGACAAATATGCCGTACATAACAAAAAGCCGAGATTCTGCAGGTACCATGCAACCGAATGTTTTCATGTAACATAAAATTGTACAGTGTAATGTAGTGTATGTTTTCGGCATGAGATCTTTATGTCCCAGCTATAACAGCCAGTCTCATCTTCTACAAGTTGTCGTGCTTCAGAAACTTGCAGTCAAAATGGCGTCTGATGGCGAATCGCAACACCTTGATGAAGACTAACCAAGATGCGTCGACATCAAAATAGATGAATCATATTTACAACTATTTGTCATGGATGAATTAAAGCTACGTGACCAAGCAAGCCGTCGGTCCAGAGTGCAACTGATCATCGGAACCGGCCCTCCCCGTCCTTTGTGAACATCCGAGACTTGGTTTGCACAGCCATGTCTAATCTTCAGATTTTACTCTATTGAAGAAACAGAGCTCCATCATCACCTCTAGTATATCTTAGTGCGCCACAGAATCATCACTCGCTAAGAAGTGACGTCGATGAAGCCTAGAAATCCCATCCAACCATGCGGAGCGATGATCTCGCTCGTGACCAGTCCAACGCGGGTTTACTGCGAGATAGCGCGTCACTATGCCAACGCTTGTGAAAGAACTACCGTGCCATCGTCTCACGTGTGGACTATCATGCTAGTTTGACACGTTCTCTAGGAGGAAAGTCTAACCGTTCGTTCGGCAGGGACGTGCAAAATTGCAAAAAGCGAAGGGACCAGTGACGTCGCCCCGTGTGTGTCCTTGCGAGGGGTAAAACACTATTAGACTCAACGTCAACCAGACTCTTAGCCGCGGTAAAGATTTCGCGGAAATTTACAAGTTTATCAAAAAGAGTCTTTCGCTACTCAACTGCCGTTCTCATCAAAATCAGGCCTGCTTCTCCCGATACAACGAGCTTGCCAGAGTTTGACCCGTCGTCTTCCCATTTTATTAAACTTTACTTGGGGAAAACACCTCGTGAGCGAAGATTTCGGACCTGTTGTGTGTGTGTATATGTGTGTGTGAGCTAGGCTGCTGTCCAACCTCCACCATCCACCATGGCTTCTTCTACACGGCCGGGGTCCGACGTTCCGGATATGAATCTGTACAAACTGGACCGGGTTCATCGAACTTTGGAACAGCTGAAAGACAAGCCGATGTGGGATGCCGAGGACACAGGGGGGTTTGATTGCATGCACTATCTAGGCAACGCAGCAATCGATAATGCCGCCAGACAGCTCGGCCTCAAACCCGGAGACCGGGTCTTGGACATAGGGTCTGGGTTTGGCGGGACGGGCAGATACCTTTACCGGCACTACGGGGTCGAAACAACAGGTATCGAGTTACAGGGGGACATCCACGACATTGCGACTACGATTAACAACAAGTCTGGGGCCGCCGGAAGGGTTTCGTCTATTCACGGCAACTTCCTCGAATTGAGTTCCAACCGGATGGGCGTGCCGGTAGACCACATCGTGTCATTCCTCTGTATTCTGCATATCCCCGAGCGCGAGGCGCTCTTCAAGAAAGCGTTGGAAATGTTGAAGGTGGGCGGCGGATTTTACATTGAAGACTTCTTTGCACGGACGGCCTTGGACGACAAGACACTGAGCCTGCTCAGAGAGTCCGTTTCATGCCCCGACTTGCCAGATAGACAGAAATATGAAGCAGAACTAACCAAGGCGGGGTTCGAGGTTGCCGAGTGGGTGGATATATCGGATACCTGGGCCGATTTTGTGCATCATCGAGCCGGACACCCATCCGTGGATACCGACTTGATCACATTTTACAATGCTGTGGATGAAGTATTTGCGTCCGGAAAGGTGGGAGGCGTTAGGATCACCTGTCGTAAAATATAAGATTTTTGTAATATTTTTCATCTTTTCTTTTTTTATAGAGATGTTGTACGTTTATTTTCGTATTGTTCTGCGAAAAAAAAAAAAAAAAAAGAAGCAATATGCTACGTAATAACATGGAATCGTCAGTGTGGACAACATAATGGCTCGGCTCTCATACCCGATTAGTGGTCCCCGTGATGGTCAATTAAAAAAGATTAAAAAGGAATTGGCGCTTCCTCTCAGGGCTTGCCACATTCCGCAAGGCAAAAATTCGGGGCTTGGGGCACATTTGGGGGGGAGAGGGATCGGGATTCGGGTCGCATTTACCATGCGATCCGCGGGAAGAAATAAAGTCAAGCACCCGAAGCTAGTGAAGGATAGTTACGTAGAGAAGCAGGAGCCCAGAAGCCTACTCTCCAAAGCACAGATAACTTAAAACTAGGCTAAAGTTTGTTAACGACCAATGAATGGCCCCACCCATGTAGGCTTTTTAAATCGGTAAATTGTATGGAGTCAATGACGGCTAAGTAGGCGCAACGCAGCGCACGCACGGGATGGCGACGGACCAGGGACGAATGGGAGATGCGCCTATGCGAATCACACGGGCGCCCGCGTGGCCGGGGATCTACTCGGAGGATAGTTTTGCAACTGGCGCGCAGCAACTCCCCTTCCTAAACCCTCAATTCTAATTCTCCGTGGAGCTTTAGGAATACAAAAGGGCAAGGTTTGAGGCCTGGTCTCAACAACACGAATCAGGTAACTTGCCACATGGGGAATACTGTCCCAGTTGGGAAAGTCTTTCTTTAAAGCTGTGGCATAGGCCTAGGTTGCTATAGTGGTAGTGTGTGTCTGCATGCACTACACACACTCACTCACACCCACACACTCTCTCTCTTTCTCTCAGTCTCTCTCTCTCACACACACACGCATAACAGGATCTTCGTTAGGGGTACCTCCCTTACGACCCCATCTCGAAAGCGAGGCTGAGTATCTCCCATCTGTTTCTCGGGAATCGGTATCGGTCCGAGGTAGTCGCATAATCACTTGTACAGAAACTCGGCATCCTATGTCAATTTCCTTTCTTTTGTGGGTCTCGAGGTTTCTAATCTCTGTCAGGCAAAAGTCCATTGCCTGACTCAGCCATTTGGCAACCGATAATCAATTGATTGACACCCCGGCCACAGCAGAGGGACATAATACTCGTACACGTACACTAGTAGAGTTCCTTCGGTTAGGTAGGAAGAAGAGCGGGTAAATGAACAGGGGATTAGTGATCTACGACCAAGATACAGGGATGCTGGTCCGGAGGGAAAACTTCCATACTAATTGATACGCGGAGTACTCCGCGTACCATTCTTGGCTAAAGTCTCGTGCTGCTATTATAGTACTTACCGTATGCTTTTGGGTTGTTGGAGTGTTCCGGGAGTCAGTTGTGTTGTGCATAGAAACTTGAGTGAAGGCAGTAACCCGTTTAACTCTTTTCCCTCTTCTCAATCATTTCTGCACACCCCCCAGTTCAACAAAAAGAAAAGGAACGACGATCCTCATGACAATCGGAACACTTGAGGCAAGTCCGGAGCTTCATCTCATGAATGTCACCGTATACGGCAAAGCCGGCCACATTGATATCAGGTTGCCTGTGGAATCTCATAGAGGAAAGTAAAAGAAGGCTAGCGTTCAGGATTAAGCCCAGTGGGGGAGGGTTTCGCAATATTAGTGAGTCACTTGTCACCAAACGCAGTCAATAGTGTGCGTGTTGGTTTGAATGGCGCAATGCACGTCGCGACAAGACGACGAATCGTAAACACTTAAGATCCCAAGCTAGTAATAGCCGGTATCTATACGCAAGGCGGTAAGAACGAGGCACATGAAGGTCGAAGAGGTGTGGCGCTCATTGAGCATATGCGTGTCAGGCGGGGATTGGACGGAAAAGGGAATAGCGCTGGTAAGACTTGGCTGGCAGGGGTTGCGGCTTGGGAATCATGCGAGCAGGGGAAGGGGGAGGAAAGGGAAGTGGGAGGAAGAGTGCTATACAGCAATCTGAGCTTTGGCAAATCTACTGATAACGAGCTCTATGAGGAAAAAAAAACGCAAAGCATCTTGAGCAAGAAACATTGACATGAGACCCTCAGAATGATTAGCGTGTAATCGCAGGGCGTGATCATCATAAAGCCGAAGTGCTTCAGATAGTATGTAAGGTAGCGGCAGTGTTAAAACTAACTAAAAGTAAAATAAAAACAAAAATAAAATAAATAAGTGTTTTGCAGGGCCCGCTTATTCTAAGAAGAGGCAAGTTCGCCTGTGCTTTTCCTTACAGGCAGCGATTATATTGGACGGGTTACAGAGTGTTCTGTTTCGCAATCGAATCATGGACCCCTGGCAGGGTCCGTATTGTGGGATGCTGATATTGAAGGGGAGGAGCTTGACATCGCCTTTCTAGGAGGTCTCGGCTAAAAAATCTTGTGTATGCGTCGTGCTCGGGTCATTCGGAGACCGGGATCCTCTTTTTCTTTTTCGCTCTCGCTTTCAGTAGGCTGTTTACATAATCCACTGTTTGAATGGCGTCATCTTACTGCCAGGCCCTCCCCCCCATACCACATGTCATATAGAACCGGTACACCTTTGGATACGGATAGGTAGACCTGAATACTCCATTCAGCCTTTCGCCACATGTGAATTAGATGGCCTCGTGTTGGTTATACGGCAGCCGCACACCACGGACAGATTGGAAAATGTGAGCAGGACTAGTGACACGCAAAAGATTCTGAACACGAGTATACGAATATCTTTAAGGCCATGCCGGACCTATCGTCCGAAATTACTGTCAGAGATGCGAGTATGAAGAGAATCATGAATGTTGGTGGTTGAAAAGGCAAAAATATTAGATGCAAAAAGTGTAATACATTTCCGTGCATTTTGAGAGACGGGCTTGACATACAATGACAGGCAGAATGAAACCTGGAGGTTCATGGTCATACCAATCTGGAAAAAGAAAGTTTTTGAGACCCGTGCCGCTGGTGACACTAACATGAGATTACGGATACAATCTATACGTAGCGCGTACAGTGACTTGAAAGGAGATGCGGGATGGTGGGCATTCTTGCTTTTTTCGGTAGTATAACCAACCGTAGCGTTTAATTCGTCTGTTCACTGGTTGGCTGCTGGCCGCTTGCGTTTGTGTTTGGGTCGCGGGGCTTGGTGGGATGTGGTGTGCGACGCCAAGAGAGGGCGGTTGTAGCAGATACTCCGCCTAAAGTGTGTACCTTCAGTTTACGGCAAATGGGGCAAAAGCGAGCGAAGAGCAAGGCAAGTGGGAGTAAGTATTAGCAAAAGTCACCGAACGGAATATATAACGCGTGCGAGCGTGGACATGCGGGTGCGTGTGTGCGTATGCGTGTTAGTTTTTAGTGTGCTTGTACGTATGTGCCAGGGGGGGGAGATATGACGGCGCACTCAAGGTACGCCATCCATCCCAAGCCAGTCTATTCGGATGCCTAGAGAAAGTCTTTGGGCCAATTCCCCATAGCAGAAATAAATCTCGTCAAGGCGGGGCGACAATTGGATAATACACAACTCGTCGTGGTTGAAAGATCACAGTTGCCTAAACAGTTGCCTAGAGTCGGAATTGCCGTAGGCGCGGATACATGATAAAGTTGACATGAAAATTAAAAAGAGTCCTATTTTTGATGGCATTAATAAAGGAACTGCGACAGAAAAAGGGTTGATCATTTGTTGGCTTGGAATAGCGACCTGTTGCGAGGGGTCAAAACCAGAAAATACCCCCCAAAAAAACACTTCGATCCGGTGTTTGTCGGTACATAGCAAGATGCCGATCAACTGGACTGGACTTATTCATCCATTTGATTTCAAGGTGTCGTCCCAGCGCTGGCGCTACGCTACGACCTAACAAGGCACAGGGCCAACGACCAGCCAGTGTCAATGTCAGGGGCTGTAATAGTGTGGCAAGCGGGGGGCACTTTACGACGAATGCGACAGAGTACCACGGGGCGAAAATTGCCAGAATAGCAAATACTGGCAACTCAAGTGGCCAATGAGACGGCTTAGTCTGTGCTCTATGACTGTACGATATACCAGTGCCCTAGCCATAGAAAGTCCCTTGGAGGGGTGCAACTCATGGTTGTAGGGACAGGGGTGACGGACACGCGCCAGAACCTTGTCGAATATCCGCACTACCAAATAGCCAATGTACATTGAATTGGGCAAGTATGCGCAGAGATAAGTCCGTGGTTTGCTCGCGTGTGATACGACCGAGTCGCACTTTATGGTTCTCCAGTGTCGGCGGTGCAAATCCATGGGCAAGGCATGCATAATCGTCTACCTGGAATGTCTAAGCGGAGACATCCGTACATGCGGGTTCCGACTATTCGTGTATGAGTGGTCGCTCCGTGCCATGTCGGAAATGGCGTTGCGTATCTGTAATCTAGGTGTAGAATGGGCCAATAGAGATGATGGCAATGTGTAAGAGGAGGAGGCGACGCAGCCCCATTGGCCAAGGCAAAAAATGGAGGTAAGGCCGGGGGCACTTTACGGATACAGTTCATGTCAACTTGAATTCAGTAATGGACGGTCGTAACGTGATAATGGAGGGAATAAGACGAATAGATCCATCATAGTGCATCAGACGCCGTGCGCAGCGCGGGTTACTCCTTCCTCTCCCTTGCTGGGCGACTTGTAATGGGAGTGGAGTGGTAAGCCACGAGGTGTAATTTTAGTGTCTAAACTTTTACCCGAAATGGCTTGGTGCGAAGAAGCCGACAAAAGAGAAGTGTCATAGTCAATCCATTGATGCCGGGAAAAAAAAAATAAAAAGCCAGATAAGGAATACGATGAAGATGCAGCAAGACGACTAAAAGGGGAAAAGAATAAGGAAGAAACGAAAAGGAAACAAAGTCTGTTCAAGAGACCGGTCCCCAAGTACATGGAAAAAAGAGGCCGGACTCTACAGAAAGAGCGCTTCGTTCCAGCAGTTGAACTCTTCCACTCACCGTACGGAATACGTTATAGCCGAGATACACATAGTAGGACAGGCATGTGGATACACACAGCCTGAAGGAGGGATAGATCCACCCTAAGTTGGTGGTACCCACCACTCTCTCCGGCGCTGTATGTGTCTGTACCGGTGGGATTGTCCACTGCACTAGGTAGGTGCTGCCCCCCGAAGTGAAATGGGCAGCTGCCTGTCAGCAAGTGGCAGTTATGGAACCGGCCCCCCCTTCTCTCCCCTGTTCCTGCTCCTGTTTGCCTCGCCTGTCTCTACGAGGAAGCAGCAGGTACCGCACAAGAGGCAAGTACCCTGCGTTTGCAATGGAAAAGAAAGGTACCTTATGCCTTGCACTTGCCTTCCCGGCTTGCCTTGGCCTCCTCGGCTGGTAGGTACGCTTCGTTTGTCAGGAACGCAATAATAGGCCGGTGATAAATCAACGTGACCCAGCCCAGTCTCTAATCTAGGAGCCACCAAATGAGCATTTTCCCCTACTTGGGTGTACTCTCAGTGTCTTTTTTTATTTTTCATTACCAGATTAATCTGATTATCTTTTGCCTAACCGTTCCTTTTGTTGCCTCTCTTTACCTGGCCTCTTTTTTTTTTTTTTTTTTCTTTCATATCTACCCCTACTTTCCTTATCCATCCCACACACCCCCCTTCCTCATTGCCTCCTTACATCCTATCTCAACTCATCCACAGATTGTTACCTCTACCTCGCCATCCACGCCTAGACCGAAAAGGTACGTACGAACCTGTCTAGCCCATCTTCCTATTCTTGGCTATGGCATGTACCACACATACCATACCAGACCAGCATAACGTTCCATACTTTCTCATACTTTCCTGTGCCTTCCTTACCTGAGGCGTTCAACTTGCCTATCCTGCTACCCGGCGCACTGCGCTGTTTTTTCCTAAAACTGCGGCTTAGCTTAATTTCCCCTGATACCCCCAGCCAACACACTACTTCCACATTCTCTCATCTTTACCACCATCTTTGTTCCCCCGTTGCCCTTTCTCGCCTCCCCCCCACCATCACCACACGTTTTCCTCCATAGACAACTTTTTGTTTTTGACTGTCCATGACCCCCTCCAACTTTCCCTGCTTCTGCCCGGTCTCTTGCTGATCCAAGGAGCCATCTCCAGGCAGACTGAATATCCACCATTCATACAGATACCCGGATACCGTTGTTGTATCTCCCCAATCGAACCTCTTCTTCACCACGACATCATTGAGATCACCTGGGCGACATCTCATAACCGCCGCACTTCTCATCCGGCGCCTTCTTCTCAGTTCAATGAGTTTTTGATTTGCGTCTTGTCACAGACCAGCCTTATCATCAGCTGATCCTACAACTAATTACCACTCAAAGTGGAATACGTGTTGTTCTGCACCCTATCTTTGCCTGCACTCGCGCTGTTGTCCGTTGGACTGGAGTTTGCTACCTCAGATATTGGCACTGTTCATCTCACTTACCCCAGGCAAGACCAAGTCATCATTACGGCTGCAGATCTACCTCTTGGTATGTATACCATCTTAGAGTGCACATTCTGGCAATAGCAGGAGGCCCGAATCCGGTTCTAACCACTGAACAGATATCTGGCGCAGGAAGTTGACAAGTACAGCATTATGGGCATGGCTCGATAAGACTAAACAAAGTCCTGTTTAATTCGAGTAGAAACCAAGTAGATAATCTTCTCGCTGCCGTTGATTACTTATCATCGTTACCATCGTCACAATGGCAAGCCAAATGTCCGCCGGTGATGCGCCACAGGGCGTTCAGTCGAATCTGGAACAAGAGCGAGACCGTTGGTTCACCACACTGGAGGCGGTCAGAAGACGGTTCGAGGCCGAGAAGGAGACCCTCAAATCCAAACTCAACCATGATCAGCAAAGCACTTGTCGTGATTTGGAAGAACAGGCCCGGTTTGCCGAATCGCAAAATCTGCCGAGGCAGGTGCTTGAGCTCTTCCAGAACTACCAAGCGGAAATTCGGACTCGCCGACTCGCTGAGTGCAAGCAAAACTTTGACCTTGCAATGCAAGATTTAAGCAAGCACGAAAAGGATGTATACCATAAACATCACATGGAATTCCCCCTTCCCACTACTTTGCTGGGGCGAGGGGCGGCTACTAACCCCTCCAACTCCTCCACGGCCTTGGCGAATCGACCACAAACTTCGGCATTGCACACACAGGCCGCGCACAACGTGCCGCCTGCCTCGAGAACAACCAACCCAGTCACAAACAACATTAGTTCCGCTCCCATGCCAACGCAACAAAATCAGCACCAATGGCAAGGGTATAGCCAAGCCCCTCGCCACCATTCCCCTCGCATGTCGGGAACTATGAATCAGCCAAACCGGTCAGTGAACCAAGCGGCAGACGGAAACTCAAGGATGCTTCCATCCAACGGACGGACTCCGCTGTTGGGCAACGGAATGCCTTCTTCTAACCCGAACCTGACATCGGCTCCTAATCACGGTTCATCGGCTGGCAGCCCACGGTCAATGAGCCACTCGGTCGACGTTATGCGCGGAGGGCGTGTTCCGATTCCACCAATGACCCAAGCAGCACATATCCTTCGCGACGAGAGGTCGAATATCACAAGAAATGGCGTTCACCTTCAATCCGTCCGGCCAGAGGATTATGCTAGACAGGCCCAGCTTGAGGTTCATCGTCAGTTGAAGCGAAAGTCTGATTCGACCGAGCTCTCGCATTATCATGACTTGGACGCAAAGCGCGCTAGAACGGCAACTCCACAATCCATGGCACCTTTCTCTATCAAATTCCAGGAAATCTATCAAGATGGCAAGGCCGAGTTCAAGCATACCATTGTTAAGTACGAAGACATATTCTACATACTCAAGTAAGTTGAATAACGCACCTCGCCTCTGCAATTTTTTACCTGACAAACCAAATCGCAGATGTGACGAGCATGGTGTCCACTTCAAGCAGAACGCACTTGCAGCTGCGGCTAAGCATCTCCACGGTGCCTCCCATGGCCATCTCAAGAAGGAACATCGTCTAGCGATTCAGAAGCTTGGATTTCATGTTACTGACTGCA
Organism: Colletotrichum truncatum; assembly: GCF_014235925.2. Lineage (NCBI taxonomy): Eukaryota > Fungi > Ascomycota > Sordariomycetes > Glomerellales > Glomerellaceae > Colletotrichum > Colletotrichum truncatum. The sequence continues at coordinate 258,438 of NW_027222404.1, read as the reverse complement.
CTGACGAGCTTGCAAAGATGAACAATGAAGTGGTGCAAAAGGCGTTTGAAAGCGGATACAAGCCCCTTAACCAACTGCACGGCCCCAAGTCTGGTGGCAAGCGGCATTCTTCAGGACACGAGTTCTTCAAAGTGTCGTCAGACTTGTCCTTCACCCCACAGCCACAACCTGTTGACAAGCCAGAACCGAAACCCCAGGACGTGACGAAGTATATCACAAACCCAGAGGCTGGGGAGCTCTACCAGGCGAGGTGGCCAAAGAGCAATAAGATGTATGTGGTAATGGTTTTGGGTTGGACGGACCTCTCAATGTGTGGCTGGGCTGAAAAGTTCTCTGACCTGGCCCTCTATAAGGAGAGGCCAAGACCGAGCTGCTTCAAGTTCAGCCCCGAAGGCATTGCAGGCTGGGCGGAGGGATACGGCGACGGCGAGCCACGTGTCCTTTCCAGAGAGGTTCCTGTCATGTGGTTTGAGACGAACGGAAAAAACCGTCTTGGATGGGTAAACGTCCAGTTGCTGAGACCTTTCCTGCTAGACGATCCGAATCGACCGGCCAACCCGAACCATACCTCGAATCGAGCGCGTCAGTTATATGCAGAAATTCGCGGCTTCAACTCGTTTGAGGATATGCTGTTAGGCAACAAAAGATCTGAGCCAGCCGCGACCGAGGGCCATGTTCCGGCGGACATCGAAGCTCCCTCGCAGCTGCCGTCCTCCGCGTCGGAGTCCGAGTCTTCCCAAGACGTGGAGATGTACGATTTTGTCGGCAATCCTCCCAAGGTAGACGATTCTGAAGACGAGGATTATGTCGAGGCCACGGGTCGTAGAAAGGGATCGGACGAAGAAATGGCAGACGATGAACCATCTACGCCTCAGCCCCTCAGGCGGAGCACTCAGGAGGTGCGCCCCACGTCGCGGCTGAGCGACAGTACTTGGGGACTTGCCAGAACCGGCGCTGCCGCTGGAACGCGCTCATCCAGGAAGGATGAAGTCGATATGAAGGATGCTGCGCAGGAGACACCGTCTAAGAGCCGCGTGTCGACCGAGGCGAAGGAAAGCAACGATCTGGTTGCCAATGGAAGCACTACTGAAATTAACCTGGGCACCTCTCGAAACAACGATGTGGAGGAACCCGAGAACACGTCGACAACGAACGAATCTGCCGCGTCGCGAGACCGTAGACGAGAAGGCGGATCTCGTGATGAGACTATTTCCGTTGCGCCAAACTCGACTGCTGGCCAGGTAGAACGGAGCGGGGCGTCGAAATCACCCAGCTTGGAGAACGAAGTCTCCAAACCCAGCCCGAAATTGCAATTGGCAAACCTCCTCAACAGCACTGGGCCGGACACTTCTAAGGAGAAGTTGTCTCCGACCCGTCCGGAAAGCTCCTCCACATCAACCAAACTAGTTGAGGCACGCCGACCCTTACCTTCTCAAGCGGGCCAAACAGAGTCACGTAGACACCCGCTGCCATCTCATCTCACGGCCCAGGGACGGCGCAGTGCTCAGACACAAGCTACAAACTTACCCAGCCCGGTGGAAAAGCCGATCGAGACGAACAAAGTAACTAGCCGTCATTCTTCGCCAGTAAATGGCATCCATCGACCACCTAGTCAAAGCAAGCACAGTACTGAGATCTCGGGTATCGAGGCTATGCTTAGCCCCAAATTGTCTGTAAACGGTGATGATTCTAGCAAACAGCCGTCACCTACTCTCTCAATGAAAGGCATCAACGAGGCAACAAGCACAGAGACACGTCGAAGCGGAAGCGCAGACAGCAGCACGCGTGACCCGCGGATGAGCATTAGCAATGCTCTGGGTGACCATGAGCGTGAGGCCGCCGCCCGAAGAGCAGCTCAACAGCTAAACGGTGCAAGCGGCCAGATGCCGAGTAATGGCGTTTCGTCAGACAACAGCACACCCAGGGTGATGACGCACGTGAGCCTGGCCAACGACGATCGATGGCGCGCAGTTCGCAGCTCGGAATCGCCTCGCTTTGCGTCGGCTAATATTCGCTCTCCTCTCGTTGACCGTAGCGGGGCGGCTTCCCCAGTCCAGGGATATAAGAAGGAAGCTGACGGATTTTCTATTGATGTGGCTTCTTTCTCAGAGGGAGACAAGAGCTGGACACACCCTGACAAACTTCTCCATTTTGACGTCGAGGATGAAAGCCGCGGGGTTGCTCGATCGAGAGCGGCAGACGGCCTGGAGGCGAAGGTGGATGCGCAGCAGGTCAAGGCAGCAAAGATGGACAAGAAGACATGGACTGTGACGCTCGTTCTCAAGACAGAGGACGGCGAGTCGCTGGAGCAACGATTCGGATTCAAGAGCAACTCGATTACGGGAAGCAGCCGTGGAGCTCAGCCGCAAGCAACAAAGTTTTACAGATGGGTGACGGCGAAGAATGCGGCTATTGAGCACATTGAGTAGAGAATCTCAAGGGAAAGACTGGATTCCATGGCCAAAAGCCACATTTTGGGGGAGCAAATGTCTCAAGTGACAGCAGAACAGTTTTTTCTTTTTTCTTTTTTTTCCTTCTCTTTTTTTTCTATTTCCTATTCTTCTTTTTATCCACTCTTGCCAAGCAAAGTGGTGGCGGCAGCGATGAAGAAAACCGGGTAGTTTGTTATTGCCGTTATTAGGAGTTACCAGGTGTCTCGGGCAGGGGGAAATGGATAAAAGATATGGCAGAGTCTTGTGTTTAAGTCAATGAAGGACTGGATGCTTTGGAGATGAAGCAATTAGGGCAAGCTGCAGTTAGGGAGACATAGCGGGCAAAGCACCCTTATCAGCTTATTTCGGTACTCTATAAGAGCAAGAGAAAAGTTTACTACAAGGCTCTCCTTTCTTGTGACCCGACTTGATGCGTTGAAAGGTGATGTTTGATATGTTTTCAGTTGTCATGGTATTGCTCGGATGAGCTCGGATGCAAGGCATCTCACCGGCCCATGGCATCGGATTGAAAAGAAGCGATAATACTATTATTATATGTGGGTGCTGCAGGTAGTTGGAGAAGCAAGCTGTCCGTCATATTTGCATGTGATTGCCGGGGAACAGGTTTTAGGAGTGGTTGACATGATGGGCGGTAGCCTTAATTACTATGTAGTTGGGGATTAGGTCCCCCTGCCCTGCAGGCGACAGTGACAACAGCGGGGGTTGGGGCCCAAAAGAGCGCCAAAAGAGCGCTGACTGGGGGGGATTAGAATTCACGTGGGACAGAGCCAAGGGCCTAATTTCCCCAGTGTACGGAGTACAGAACACATACTACGTAAGTACAGTAGCTACCTTTTAGTGGTATTCGTGGAGCTCCTCCCCCACCTCGACCCTCGGTTCTTTAGTTGATTGTGGTAAGGTAAGGTAAGGCAAGGCAGGCAGGCGCAGGCAGTGAGCTGGGTTACGCCTTCGTCTCTCTTTCTTCTCATTTTTTACCTGCCTTTTGTCGGTAACTCCTTCTACATCCAACTTCAACATTCTTTCCATTTCAAAACCCAACAAAACAACTTCAACAACATAAAAGAAAGAAAGAAAAAGAAAGAAAAAACACCACCTCCAAACCAAATTTGCGAGTTTCTTGAGCTGGGCTTTCCTTTCCCCCCGTATCAGCTTCTCTCTCTCTCTCTCTCTTCCCTCTCCGCGTCCAATGCCGACGATACGGACAATCACGAGCTGAGCTGTGGCCGACTGCGACATTCGCTTCTCCAGCGACCGACGCGGCCGAAACCGATGACGTTGAGATCCACCACCTCGACTCGCCGAAAGCGCATGCGCATCTATCGACGGCCTCCCGTTTCTCCTCCTTCGCCGTCTCTTCTTCGTCTCGTCCATCATCATCATCCTCGTCGCCATCTGTAGCCGTGTCTTGAGAGGTTCTGTCCGGTCAGCGACAACTCCCCCGCAGCAAGCCGCAGCCGCACCGAAGATCAGCGCAAGTAGTGGAGGATCCCGGACATTGATGGCTGCCTTTGTGAGCTCCCCACCCCTGCCATGTCTCCTCTTCCTCCTCCACTTTGTCCCGTCCCATCCATATTGTCTCGCAGCGCCTTCACACTCATCCTTGCTCTGCTTCTTCCCGGGTGCCTGGGCCTAATGCCTCGTCATCGTGGAGCAAGCTGGCAGTTTGAGCAAAAGCCGCAACGCGCCGAAGCGCCCGCCTAGCTATCAAAGCTTCGGACAAGGACAACTACTACTACCACCACCTCAGGGCCCAGCTCAGTCAGCTAGCAACATAACACACACACACACACACACGCACACACCACCAACCCCGAACAGCTACCTTGTACGCTTTGGCTCCTTCAACGCATCAGCCACGTCATAACCCCCAGCCGGCCACCTTCTCCTCCTCCGCCTGCACTTCACCCTCTTGACCTCACTCTTGCCTACACTCTTGTCTTGCCTACATTCTGCTTTCATCCGATGGCCTTCGCCCTGCCCACATCTTTTCTTCACCAGCGTCGCTAACTGACGGCTGCATCGGCTGCTGCTACTGTTGCTTGTTGTCTCGCATTCGTTATACCTTCATCCCGGCAGCGACGCTAATCTCCCATCCATCCTACAGGATACGCCCTGGCTAGTCCACATGTCGACCCCGAAAGCCCACCGCGGCCCCGACGCCGATTCGGCCAACGATCCCTCCCATGCCGACTCCGGCCTCGACGGTGCCTTCTCCGGTGCGCCACCCACATATGCGACCTTCTCCCCCGTTACGCTCTCCGCAAACACCCCGAGCCGGTCCTCCCGACGTTCGACCATCATCGTCCATCAGAAGTCACCCTTGCTGCTGGCCACTCCACCGCAAATCACTCGTGCATTAGCATACTCCCATCCCTTTCTCCTTCCGTTGAACAAGCTTGCCGGCCTGTTGACATGGACCACCGATGATCCCTGGGAGAGCTTCCTTCTGCTGGCCTCATTCTGGGCCGTCGTTCTCTATGGCGATATTGTCGTGCGCATGGCCGGCCCTATCGTCGTCGTCTTAGCTTTGATACTGGGCATGTACGGTCGCCGTTTCAGCCCCTTAAGCAGTAGCGGCTGGACAGAGCCGGCTTCTAAGGAGTCGGGCGGCACGCAGAATGCTGGAGCAGCGGCCGGGGCGAAGGGTCAAAAGACTACTCCCAAGGGCAATGGAACCGGCGGCGCTGCCAAAGGCCACCACCGGGGCGAGTCGGAGATAACAAACACAAAACATCAAAAGACCCTGGACGAGATTGTCGAGACGCTGAAGGAGTTCACCGGCCGGTGTAATGTTCTACTCGAGCCACTCCTTGAGCTGACAGACTTCTTGAGCACACAGCGCACCCCGACGTCAGCAACAACGAGACCGGCGCTGACGACACTGTTCGTGCGCATTCTGTTCTGCACGCCCTTCTGGATGCTGTTGACGCTACCGCCCTTGAGGATCATTACGACGCGAAGAGTGGCCCTGTTGTTCGGCACGTTGGCCCTTACGTGGCATGCGAGAGCCACGCGTGTTGCCCGAACGCTCCTCTGGCGCAGCGCGACGGTTCGCAAGACGGCTGCTTTGGTGACTGGGCTCACTTTTGAAAAGCCCGTCAAGGCTGTTCCGGTAGACGTTTTCACGAACGGTAACGGCGGAAAGGTCGTGACAAAACGCCCAGTGACATCGGAACTGACCAAGGCGTTGCAAAAGCAGTCGCATCGGCACAGCAACAACGCCACAAGCAAGGACGCCGGTGTCAAGTTTACCTTTATTATTTATGAGAACCAGCGACGGTGGGTCGGTCTCGGTTGGACGCAGAGCATGTTCGCCTACGAGCGGTCGGCTTGGACCGACGAGCACAACAACCCCGTTCCGTCGCGTGACACCTTTGAACTACCCGAAGTCGAGGATGGAAGCAACATGCGCTGGCGGTGGGTTGAAGGCAGCAAGTGGAGGGTTGACGGTGTTCCCGACGACGGGAGTGAGCCTGTGGACTATGACGGCGACGCTGGAAAGAACGGGTGGATCTACTACGACAACAAGGTAAGTTGTATATGCGCGAGCACCTGAACTCAGAGCTGACAAGGACATTTTCAAGTGGCAAAATGGCCGTCGCGGTGTAGATGGATGGGGGCGGTGGACCCGCCGGAGGAAATGGTATCGCGATGCCGAGCTGGTCGAAGTCTCAGAGGACGAGATAGCACACGAACTTGATGCGTCACAGGCGCCACCACAGCCGGGGTCTCCCGCGGGTAGCCCCCCGGGACCTGCGTTAACGACGCAGAGATACAGCACCGTTGAGGAGAAGATGTTCTCCCCCACACAATCAGCGCCGGACCTGACGGCGCATGATAGGGATGCGGAGCGGGAAAAAGACGATACCGCATCGACGTTGTCTACGAGCTCCGGCGGCCGGTCATTCTTCAAAGCGCCTTCACTCAGGAGGAAGGTTACAGACAAGAGCATCGGCAGCAAGGCCGACAGGGAACAAGATCGCAGCCGGAGGGCGAGCGAGGCGAAGAGCGAAGAGGAAGCCGCGGCACTAGGGGTCAATCTCAACCTTGCACTACAGGGCAAAGACGGCGGGCAATGGGGCATTGGCGACGAGGCTCGTATGAGCTTGGAGTAAGGCGTATCCCGCGCCCCGGTGAGGATGCGATGACTTTTTCTCTCTATTTTGTCGGAATAGGACCGGGCACGGATGGGCATTTGCGGCGTTGTCGGCTGTAGAGTATGACGAGTCCGGGCTGCTATTTTTATGATTTGGGGTTTACGATATAAGCGTGTATAACATAATTGCATACCCTGATTGTCATGTGTGTTGTGCTTCGTTTGACAATTTTCGGGAAAAAGTCACGGGAACTTATGCTTGAGCCACACAGTTTTGAGCCACAGTGAGATTTTATCACAGGCACCCACGTTGCGGCGAACCAGTAATCATGCCGAACGAAGAACGAAGACAATCCTGGTGTGTTGCGCAGCTGAGCTATGAGACACCGCCGTTTAGTCTGATGATGAGGGGGAAAGGGGGGTCGGGGTGAGATGTTCAGGTGCGACGGGGCGGTGATGCAAGTCGGGTCATGTGGCTTTGCGCTGCGGGCATCCGATTGCATGGTCCCCAGACAGATTATGAAAAAAATGCCATATTACTACTCCGTTGACTACCTTCAGTAATCATTTGACTTTCTTTTTCTTGTCTTCTTCCCCCTTCCTCTCAATCCGAATTGTAACGATTTAAGATTCTCGGTCAAGCCAAAGATAGGAAGTACATCCCCGTCCCGATTATTCTTACAGGACAAAAGGGAAAAAAACAAAAGAAAAGAAAGGGGGAAGAATGGAAACGGTTTCGCGCCTGGCGCTGATGGCCGTCCTCTCGCGCGCCGGGTCTCCCGCGCACGAAAAAGCGACGTGGAACGGGTCGGACGGGTACCTGCCCATCATCACCGTGCAAGACTACGACACGGAAGCGGCGGCGGCGGCGGCGGGAAAAGCGGGGCGGAAGACAACAACGACGACGGAGCGGGGCGGAGACGGCGTCGGGGCGTGGAGCGGCGGCGAAGTGGCGTTTTCGGCGCTTTTGGGGGCGCAGTGCCTTTTTGTCGTCTTTGTCGAGGGGTGGATTGTGTGGATGGGTCAGGCAGGTGATTTTGAGCTTTGGAATTGGTATGTTTTTGTCCCTGTTTTTTTTTTGGGGGGGGGGGGGGGGGGGGGGGGTAACACGACTTGAGGGTTTGAAGGTTTTGAAGGGGGTTAGATGCTGGGAGATGGAAGGCTGACGTGGAGTCATCTAGGTTATGCGAGTTTGCTTCTCCTGGCCTACTCGTGCTTTTTAGCGTCTCGTTCTCCGCGATGCTGCTGCATGCCGTTAGGGTGCAGACGCGGCTTGCTGATCTGGCGTTCCAGGCGGCGGGCTTGATCATGGCCACGTTTTGCGCGGTGATGGTGTGTGCTGGCGCGAGCGGCGGGGCGAGGGGGATCGGGCTGGCGGTCGTCGTTGGTGGAGTTGTCGTCATGTGGTGAGTCTGGTTGTTTTTTGAGAAGTGGGGGGATGCTTGGTGAAGCTGACTTGACTGTGTTAGGTTCTCGTTCTTTGCTGGGTTTTGGTGGGCTGTTTTGCGTCTGCACCAGGAACAGAGGGGCCAGAGGGAGGTGAGAAAGGGCAAGACTCGTGAGAGGGGTTATGGGACTACGTCTGGGGGTTTGGCGATGGAGGACGAGACTTTTGAGGGGTTAGTGGGCGATCTTTCGTGATGGGTTTCGTGACGGAAGCATGCTTGCTAGGTTTGAAACTCTTGATTAAGACCATCTGGGAAGGGAGGCTACGATGTTTGCATTCAGCATTGCATTGGATCGGTTGGAGTTTGGGTCCAACGTTATATTGTTTTGGAGCTGGTGTGAGTATCAATGACCTAGGTATTTATGGCAAAGTGGTTGAAATTACTCATACTTCACCACTGATAGAAGGCATAGCAGAGCAGAGTGAAACCTGAGACTCAAAACCAATGGCCATGGATAGAACGGCGCGGGTTATGTGGTCTTAAACGAACGCCAAAGTGCCAGGTCGTCACAGAAAAGCATCGAGAACCCGGGAAAGGGAGAGGCAAACTGTGATGCCCGATGTTATGCTCAGCCTATGCTAACATGAGACGTCGCCCGTAGGCCTCGTGCGCCATCATGTTCAGTCTGATGAATATCTGGAGCTTCGATTCGCGTGATGGCGTGTTCGATGATTTCAGAGAGACATTTTAGAAGACAATTTCCTCTCCGTCGAGGAAGTAGGAGAAACACACACGGACGGGATCTTTTCAGGTGTCAAGCCCCGGTGAAGTAAGACTAGTTTAGAGATGTAATCAAACAAAGACACTTTAAAGTAAAGCCAATGACAGCTCTATTGGAAGTGTACCTGGTTTTTCTTCTTTTGGGATTCGCCAGAACCAACACTCTCAAAGTAGTTAGTGTGACGGCTTGGAACTATCTGATCGACTGCCTCAAGGCAACCGGTACATGACATGTGGTGTACTAGCCCATGATTCTCTGATAATACGATTTTGGTCAAATGATTAGCGCCATCTGGTTATTGTTTGGAAAAGTACGGGCTCAAAATGGTTCAGTATGTACCTGTTGCCTTGTGGCAGTCGATGGGATACTGGAAAGAGCACAAGAAATAACCGCAAGGCATGATTGGTAGCTCGCTAGTCTGCTCATGATTTCTAAGTGTGTCGAGTTCAGGGAAAGCCAGTCAAAGTCAGAAACTAGTCACTACTTCAATAAGTTCTTGATTTCAGGGCTCAAAAAAGCATTTCTGATGAAAGGCTTATCTGCTTCCTGTCTATAGACGATGATATTTGCATACACGGAGCTAGAATTGCCTTGTTACCTCGGTGTAAAACATCACGGCTATTTCCTAGATCCATCCGCGTGCATAGGTAAGCAAGATAATATATTCAGCGTCAACGTCTAGACAGCACCCGTATTCGGCTGGCATCACCTAATTAGCTCCTTGAGTCTGGGGTATTTCGGCCATGGGCTGATGTGGCCTAACAGAGGCTGAAAAGGTGGACCTTCGGTTGGCCCTCTCAAGCGCCTTCTCTGTTAGGTAAGGCCGCGCTGGAGGGGCAACAACCGCTTCGAGGGATTAACCGTCTTGGCAGTTGGAGCATGGGTGTGGTTGACACTCACAACAGCCACACGAATACATATTAGTTAACCCCCATCCGCCCGTCTCCAATGACCCCTCGAAAATTACTCTATACCCTCCAACGATCTCTTCATTTCTCATTTATACACCCATTTAGAAGCAGACATTATGGATATGTCAAGTGCCCAGGTGTTGTCAGACCTGCCCCAACTTCTGAGGGACTACAAAAACGATCGCTTCAAACACCTCGCTTTCTCCATGGTCAAGACCGGCTTTCATAAGTGGGGCTTTGTTGTCTATCGCTGCACCTACGACGATGACGACCTTTGGAACCGCTACCTCGCGCAGCTCAAAGATAATTGCCGCTATCACCTCGAAAAATACCGTGTTGATAAGCTCTTGGAACAGTACCTTGACTGGGTTGTTGTTGAGAACAGAGATACGCTAGACAATGCCTCTAGGCCGACGATAAGGCAACATTTCCAAAAATGGGTCTCCTCTCAACGAGCCGTCGCCTGGGAAGACGAACATCCCGGCATTTCTGACCTTCCTCGCTTCAAATACTGCTTGTATGTCGACAAGAAGTGCCTTGACACTCTGGAGCCCTCACAGCGAGACGTTCATCCCAGATTTAGAGAGGCAGGGACACCACTGGTCGTCGCAATCATTGATAGGCAATGGACGCCGAACCGCAGGGGCAAAGACAACCCTATGGATGAAGGGGGGTTTCCCCCAATTGATGGCAGCGACCGCAGATACGTCGGTTGGAGGTGGCAAAATTCGATCTACCTGTCAATGCTGTACAGCGGACTTTGGTGGTGTGATTTGGATGACGAAATCAGCTATAAGAGACCGCCTGCCATCAATCCTGTGGGGAGGGAATCAATGCCCGAGTGAATGCGAAGGAAAGCTTGTCTCGTTGCACAAGACAGGCTGATGATAGCGATTTGGAGGAACAGGGGCAGTATCCGGTTTAGTCTTCATAAAAGGTAAGCGGGGCATGTAAAAGCGTTTTATCTATTCTTTTCTCATATTTACTGAACCGGTTAATGGCACTGTCGGCATGGCAGCTTCTTTCAGTACCTTATCTTGGGGTGGTGGTGGCGGCGGCTTGATTTTGCTCATGCTAGACGTCAGTTTTCACACTCGACTTCTAGTTCTAGCAGCATGGAGGTACCTGTCCTATGCTTTCCACCAGGACGAGCTCGTCAACAATCTCTGGGATGTGTCTGCCACCTCTGGGAAACCTATTTACTCCATTCACACATTGGGTTCACCAAAATAAGCAGACCGTCATACTTGAACTTACACATAGCAATCGGGCAATAGCCTAGACGGCAAAAAAGCCACACAGCGCCTCCCAGTCTCCATCGACATCAACTGAAAATACGCGCAGGTGGGTTGGAGGGTGTCGCAATACGTCCGATCAAGTGGTGCTGTGTCTATCCGTAATAGTCCTCCAGGCAGGCACCATAGAGGTAAATAAAGTTCCAGAGTCCAATATATTTCGAGCTGAACCCCTTTTCAGGGTAGTAACTACCTGGAACCTCGGGCGGTAGCTTGACCTGAGCACTCATGGCCTTACAGAAACACGCTGTTGGTAGGCAGTAATCCAAGGAGCATGTGGCGCGGGTAAACAGCTTCAAAGTCCGGAGTGCGGTCACCCCAAATGCAAACCTCATTTTCAAGTGATGGTATGTTCATAGGCCTCTGGGAATTTGAAGTCAACCTACCTCCCGCCCAGGCATTATAGCCGGTCATGCAGTATTAAACGGGTGGTATTATAACACAAAAGAGCAAACATACGTTTGGGACTTTCGAAACAAGACAGCTTGAGAACAGTGTTGATAGAAACATCAAGTACCTATTCATACTTATTTCTGTCGTGGAATACCTGTACTCTCAGTGCCACCCATGTCGACCCCTTCTTCATTCATTCATGATTTGCGTCATACAATATTGATCGCTTGGCTTCGTGGGAACCTACAGTGAGCACCCCTTCCCCCCATTTTCCTCGAGTAGGGGCTCCTACATAATGATTTTCGCTCAAGGGTTATGGGAACTGCGTGCATTGTGAGTTAGAAGCACCGCCCAGCCTCTTAATGGGCTGAGTCGTCTCACCCATAAGAGTAGGTACTTGGCACCAGAGATAAGCAGGATCACGATCGTCACGACGATGTCGGATTGGCTCGCCCTAGGCTCTACGCGAACACACAGTCCTGTTCTAGCAGAGCTTTGGAAACGCAGCAGAGATCAAACTGAACGCACATAACTCAAGCTCTCAAGAGCTCAAGGTATCACCGGACTCTTGTCTTCCGCTTAATTTCCGCGTTGTTCCTCAAGGCGCGCCTTCCTTGCCGAGGAACCTTTTTCATGTCTGTTGGAGCCGGGGTGCTCGAGGATCAGACAGGGGTATTCACGTCTGTAAAGCTAGCGCAGACATGTCCTGAAGTGGAAGTGGATATCTGTCGAGTCGCCTTGGTCAGAAGGGAGTCCGCGCACATATGAATTACGGAGCATTGCTTGACATCAATAGCTTAATGTAGGCTAAAAAGACACAGTGGCAAGGTCGGCCTGTTTGTGGTCTCTACCGAAAGTTGAACTGTCATCTTTTGTATGTGCCCCTTAGTAGCTGTAAGCCTGTCACTGTTTGTTCCGGAGTTCCCTGCGTGTGCATGGTGAAGCTTTCCTCGAGTTAGCCAGATACTGGTTGTGCTGTGATGACCGCTCAGTCAGGCGGCCCTGCCATTTTTTAGATAACCTCTGGGTCTAAAAATAGCCAGGATGACATCTTTCATGAATAAACTACAAATTGAAAAAGAAAATTGTTCGATAATTCGTCATAGAAACGTTGGCTAGACAACGGACACCAGTTCTTTCTTGAAAATCCGTTGGTATTCCATCTGCACGGGACACAAGGCACCTGGGCACTAACTGTTCATTGCAGCCACTCACACATGCGAGACGAACTGTTTATGCTGCATATTATGGGTGGCGAATGGCTAGGGTCTTAAAGAGGAAGCTGGTTTAGAAGTCTACCGTTCAAAACGAGCGGCGCAGCCAGGCACCAACGTCACCTGTTGACCACCCAGCATGTCAGTCAGAAAAGGGGCCGGTCCAATTTCAAACCCGAATTGACGTCTTGGCTGCAGACGACTGATAAAGTGGGTAACCAACAAACTGGCAAAGCTACGCGCTTGAAATTGCACCACCATAAGGATATCAAATGACTTGTTGCAATTCATCAGACAATTTCCCCATACGTTAGTTTCTTGAGGCATCAAATTTATTGGAGTTCTTGTGCCCTACTTCATTCTGGCCATCTCAAACTTCGAAAACACACATCGGTTGTTTTACACCACCTTTGGGTTCCAGTTCCTCCAATTTCTCAACCATCCACCACTATGAAAGCGACGGCTATAATCGGTCTCGCCTCACTGACTCTCGCTCTAGCTCAGCAGTTTCCTCGCCATATCACCTCCTATGAATCGTTGGGACTGAGTTCAAAGTGCTTCGAGGCACTCAACACCACGGTGGATTGTTCAGGTCGTTTGGGCTGGCACGTTAGGTCCGAGTATGTTCGAAAGCGAAATACCCTCTTATTTCCTCATCCATCCGCTCACCAAATCCCTATCAGGTCTCCCAGAATCAACATTCTTGATGCCGATGGAATCGATGCCATCTGCACCGAAGGCTGTAAACAATCTTTGATGAACCTGAGATCCAAGATTCAAAATGATTGTGATGCAGTCGAAGACGTCCTTGATCATAACCTATTTCTCTACCCAGGTCTAAGCGCACCCTCGAAGAGCTAGCATTACTTTTAACTGGCGCAAATTTCTGACTGAAAGACACAGCGACATATATTCTGGACCGCTATATCTATGCCTACGACATGTCTTGCTACAAAAACAGGCAATACTCCCTTCACTGCTATCAAGTCAACATTTACCTGTCTAACACTCTCATAGAAAAACGGGGCAATGGTGCGATCAAGTACTTGACGAATGGAGGAACACTACGGATGATGTGCCTCACGACTGCGACGACTGCATTCTAGGGCCAATGGAGATTGCGGCCAACTCTCCCCTCGGCCACACAGAGGCTCTAGCCGCCGACTTTCAGTCGGCTGTGTCCAGTTGTGGAGCGACAGACTACGTATATGCGAGCCCGGCACAGTACATTATGAACCCGACTGCGGCTTTGTTCGAAGCCGAGACTACCGTGAGAGCCGCAACCAAGAGCTGGTCCGCTCAACGCATGTCGTCGGACTGCAGCGATACTTATCGCGTCCGAGAAAACGACACATGCACCTCCATAGCTGCGACCCTGAGTGTACCAAGCAGGGGTCTCGTCGAGGCGAACGAAAGACTCGATGATTGGTGCGGCGGCCTCGAAGTTGGTCAGGACCTTTGCCTGCCCGAGAAATGCAATGTTCATTTTCTTACAATCACGGATTCTTGTGACTCACTTTTCGCGACATATGGACTTAGCCAAGAGAATCTGTACAAATGGAATTCCAAGCTTTTCATAGAGTGTAGCCACTTGAAAGATTTCCGTGGTCAGTATATTTGTGTCGGGTAAGTTTACTCTTCGTCCAGTTAATGAAAAGAACTATTTGGTAGTTTATTAACAACGCATCTCTTGTATAGACAGCCGGGTAGTCTGTCAAAAGTTGCGACTGTTCCAAGCAACTCCACGTCCAATTCCCAAGGATCAACCTTGTTGAAGTCCGCATTCAGAAGCACCGATACCTTCACTGGGCAAGTGATGTCTTCGTCCCAGCTAACTTCAACAACTGAGAGTGCCGAGTCATTGGTTTCAGCGACCAAGTCGACTAGCTACCCAGCAAGTACAACGCAACTCACCACGCCGACAGCCGATACGAACAACAGCGACTGAGACTGTAGAATGGAGTTCATCTCGGCCAACTGGACAGTGCTCAGATTGGCGATTTTCTTTGGAAACATAATCTTACTCTTTCTTAAAAGTGCGAGAGGAACCGTCTTCACTTGGTATTGCACTATGTGAGGGCTTTCATTGTTTTAGGGTGTACTTAAGTATTGCCGTGTTTAGGAACACGTCTTCTTCTGTAGCCACATGCTATTGGAGCACAATTAGTGCCACTGCAACTTCAGAAACAACAGCAATTTTTCGGCATGTCCATGATCATCGACCTTTACGTACTGTTAAATACATATTGTCAAGGCCTGGGACTAAGCGATGCTTCTTGGCAGATGAAGTCCGCTTAGCAGTGTGGGGCAATCGAGGACCCCATTGCTGAACTGTGAATAAGGTTCAGAATAGAGCTACGGTACAAGTATCCGCAAGTATCTACCTTGTAAATTGACCCAGCCACAGGATCGCCCCTCCTTGACCCCTGGCCCGTGTGCTGACAGCCCTGTAGACCCCTGGCACCAGCCACTCGACATCCGTCATTCGCGAAATTCAAGTTTCCCATCCTGGCACGGTAAGGTAGCAACTGAAAACCGGCATCGCCAGACCAAGCATTTTCTCCTCCTTCGTCATCAGGGTTGTTTTCCCTGTTCAGAGAGAACCCCTGACGGTCGATCGCCAACAAGGCACCAGCCCCGCGCCATTCGCCTTTCCCATTCCCATTTCCTGCTTTTGACCCCTCGCATCGCCCACTGCTTCTTCAACTGAAAAGTCGCACATTGTCATGTGGAACCACCATCGTACGTAGTCGAGAGATCCAGCCATTCTTTGCCCACCACAACTTGTATACCGAACGACACGAATGCAACAAGACTCCGGAGCGACGACACACCGGAAAATACTTTCTAAGAATGACCGACGAGGAACATGCGATCCAGCGCCCAGCGCAAACCTTTCAAACACCTGAATGGGAAAACCCCTTCTAAAAAGCGGCGTTCTCTTCTTGAGCGATTTAAACCTACGGCTGCCTCACATCACCAAAACTCTTATGGAGGTGATGGCTACGCCAAAGAGGCGCATCCCAATCAATCCTTCTCCTTTGCACCAACTGCAACTGCGGCCGCTACGACGACCGCTCCAAAAACCCATACCTCTCTTCGAGCCCGCTTCGACGCTCTCTTACCACCGCACAAAACTTACCTCGGCCTTTCCCGCAAGCGATTTCTCCTCTTCGTCGTACTACCCCTTGCAATTCTTATCCTCTTTGTTCTACCTCTAGCGCTGGGCCTTGGCCTCTCCAAGCGCGGTGGCAAGCAAGATCTGCCTCTGCCGAACAACAAGGACACCCACACCGGTGATCTGACCTACTACGACGTGGGGCTGGGGGCGTGCGGCAAGACAAACAGCAACGACGACTTCATCGTGTCCGTCTCGCACTACCTGTGGGATGATGTGCAGGAGGGTGGCAACCCGAACACCAACTTGCTGTGCGGAAAGAAGATTCGGATCAGACGCGAGGGCGAGGGCTCTGTGGACGTCACGGTCGTGGACCGGTGTACTGGCTGCAAGCCCACTGATTTAGACATGAGTCCTGCTGCATTTCAGCGGCTGGCCGATAAGGCTGAGGGTAGGGTGACTGGTACGTGGAGTTGGCTGGACTGAGAGGGGTTGAAAGACATGGCATATCCCGCCGGACGGGTTGCCCGTACATGACGAACAACGATATTGAATTTTGCCATTGAAAATACCTGAATACCCTTTTTTTTTCTTGTTCTAGATACCACTATTCCTAAAGAAGAACTGAAATACAATGCCTTCAAATACACTAAACTAAAACGATACGTTGTCATAGTAATGTTGTTTCCGTTATAGGTCGAAGCTAAAACTTAAAGTTCATGTATCGAAGTTCGTCAGAATCGACTTAGTGTCAAAGCCAATGATCATGGAATAGTGACCGGAGTCGAGTGGTCGATGGTTCTGGCCCTCTTTAGCGACAATCAGTCATGGGGCTCATTCGGGCCGCTCACTCTCTATCCACCTCCCTAATGAGGCTAAATTAACCACGGTTATCGTTAGCAGTGGATTAAAATGCGACTTTCCCGTTGCCGATTTCCTGTGGCGCTATTTTTGGGTACCTAGAATGAGAGTCTGCTGCGGGTTTAACTGAGCTGCTGAGTAAGGCCCCTGGCATCGAATGAACTTCATATCATGCGGAATAATAGCTTTTGGTTTCTACCTGCTTATGCCTATGATGGGATCTAACGGCATATACTGATGTAAATAAATCTGATATTTGAAATTTTGGGAAAGAGAAGCACACTTTTTCCACCTCGTCGTAGTCGTGTAGGTTCCTTTCTGATCTTCTTTGTTGCTCAGGAGTGAATGCGGTGTACATGAGATGACTGTGGGATAATGATAATGGATCACCGATGACCACTACGTGACTTTGTTCATGTACGACATTGCTGGATGACTTATCTATCAGTTCGCCGTCTTCCCTTCTAACTCGAACTTGCAGAACCCTATCGACGAACACCGGGATTTCTAAACAGGTTCAAAAGAAAGCACTTGCCTTTAGTGATGTGGGAGAGAAATAAGCCATGTGGGAAGTGGTTACTTTCGTCGGTGACTTTGGGTGTCAAAAATGGAGAAAATCCCCAGCGACGACACACTTTCTACTCTCAGTGAACGAGTAACATTTGTGGAAGAGTGTCTCGTCAAATATCTTGTATACAAGAAACCCTGAAAAGGCTTACCACTACCAACTCTGTCTACCTAAATGCTGTAATATTTGCGAAAGGGAAGTGAGAACAGCTGCCACACCCATTGCCAAAATGATCCGGCCATGCAACCCCTGTATATCAGTCCTTGTGCATAAAATCAACAAATAAAATAAGGTCACCGAGACGACGATAAGATTAGGAAGAATTCTCAAGACTTGTTGATGTCGGGCTGGGAAGACTCATGAGGTCGTTCTGAGACAGCAAAGTCTGGCTCGGGCATTTCGAAAGACATAACGGCAGGGTTCAAAGCTGCAGCATGATCAGATGTTTGCGAAGCTGCAAGTCCACAATCGTTAGTCTGTTCCTTGGCGATGTCTTCGTCTTTATCCTCTAGAGCTAACGGTGCAAGGTCGAGGGAAACGCGCTGCGAGGGACTACTCTTTCCAGGGCTTCCAAAGAGATCATTCCAGATTGCGTTGTTGATCTCTGCCGTATTCGGGGCGTAGTTAGGTGAACCAAACTCTTGCTGCAATTCGTTCAACCGCCGCTCTAGCTCTTCCTTTGCCCGAGACTCTTCGTCCGCATCGGGAGATTCAAAAATATCCGACTCACATGGACATACGTCCCAAGGACCAGCTGGTCGGCCGTTGTGGAAGAGTTTCCAGTGGAGGTAGTCCATCTTACCATTGTCGCCTGAATGCTCCATTGCGAAACTAGAAACTTGAGCTCGCTCACGGGAGTACTCGGCATACTCGGGTAGTGGTTGTTTCGAGGCTTCATTGACAGCAGCGGAAAGCGTCAAGTTGGGAACAAATATTTCACCTTTGAATTTAGCCTCGCTGCTGTGTTCCAACTGAGGGATTCGGACTCGAAGAGATGGGCCGCGCTTGGCCGGGGCGGTGGTGGGGACGTATGTGTCGGGGTTAGGGAAAGACATGTTGCTTCCTCTCTTAATCAACTGTTTAACTGCTTATTAGCGTGACTGTGTTTTCTTTCAATCTGTGAAGGAGAAGAAGAAGAAGACGATTGTTGACTAATGTTGCTATTGCTTGGTCTGTTGTGGTAAGAAAGTCAGTTGCTCATTTGACGGACCATATCCTTACATATATACACCATAGAAGTATAGCTGACGCTGCCTTTGTTCAAATGAATATTGATCTATTCATAATCTTCAATGTTGTTCAAACTCCTATGATATCAATGGTGGAAGTGGTTGACCAGAATAAATTGTTTTCTTTGTCAGGGGCAGCCGGCCGTTCAATTGGGAACAGTTTGTATAGTTTTGATCACTGATGCAACACGAAAGAGCATTTACCCTCTTCACAAAGGGCGCTCTTTAACGCATTATTGGTGAAAGAGCGATGACACTTTGTCAAACGTGTCGAGAGAAGGATTGCTAAGCCCGCTGCGGGAGAACAATCAACAATAGCCTCGCAACACATGTACACCAAGGCCACAGCATTTGTCACAATTAAACTACCCAACCCAGCATTTGGCCCGTATCATGCCTTTCAGATCACATAACTAGTTCACTGCAACAGGCTTCTCGGTACTATGAATTTCAAAGTAATTCTAAGAGAATTGTAATAAACTTGGTAGCTGCCTCCATCCGTTATCGGGAAAAATGCCTGTGTTTTGAAAGGACATTGTTGGGGTGTGAAATATCGAGTTGTTGACTGCGAGCCCGCGTCATTTTTTTCTAAACCCAAATATCCAATTTTACGGAGTTTCGGTCAGAATGCATAAATCGAGAGCCCAGCACCCTTTGCGTCTACAGTGGGATATTTCTTAGCTAGACATATTAACCTTCTTCGACGATCTTCCCTGTATGGATCATTTGGGTAATGGACAGCTAGTGGCCCATTTAGCTGCCAATTCGGGTAACCAACAGGGTACGGAGCTAGAAGTGGCCTCCGAAACGATCCGTGAACAATAATGCCCCATGACCAATGGGATTCATCGTTAGTAATTAATTCTGCCTCATCGGTCCCAACACATCTCAATCCACCATGCCCGGCTAATGCTTTTGCCCTCGATCTTATAAAATACAAGAACCACTGTCGAACACTATCAACTTCAAGGCAGCACACAATCAACCAAAAATACCATGACTTGTCCTTCACGCACTTATCCCCTTCGTCAACCAAAGAACCACAAACCTCCCATCCCGCGATGGCAACTGGTCCTACCTGAAGATGTCGACCACCTCTTCACAGCTTACGTCGGCGTGCAGCCTCATTCTGATGTAAGTGAGGGTTCCGAAGCTGTCAAAGAAGCAATTGCAAGCATCCAAGCATGGCTTGACAGCGATAGCGACCGGCCTTTGGCAAATGAATGCTTCAATCATCTTGATGGAGATGATGCTCCGAATACTACTCTCTGGGTATGCTACTGGATTGATGAAGCCAAAGGCAAGCGCAGCTTGCAGCGACTTGGTATTAGATCTGTTTATTCTCGACTGTCTCCCAGTCAACAGAGCTCGCTGGGTCTATGGACGGAGAGCTTCGTGACACCAATTTCACGGCTGGAGACCAACTACTCTGGTCTTGACTATCTGCCCGGTCTGGCCAAGCTACCAGACACGAATACGGCGGAGCACAAGCTCTCAGCCTATTGGGGTGCTGCAAGAGACCGAATTCCGGACTCCGCTCATGACCTCTTCGAGCAAGACGATGCAGCTCAGAAATCCAGGCCGAATACTGTGCCAAAAGGCCTGGGGCAATATTTGACAGGGACTAATTACGACAATATGGTGCATATTCGGTCTGGTCAGTTCTGGGAAAACTGCGGACCAGAGGAGACGGATTCATACGAAAACAATCTCGAGCCAACGCTACGAGGAGGGTTGGCGTACCTATGGAATAACCGCGAGGAAGGCGGTGCCATTGGGCTCAGATACCTTGGCAACCGTGACGATACAGGTCAAACGAAAAAAGAGACTTGTGGTGCCGGATTCTTTACTAGTCTACACACTCTAGAAGAGTGGGCTAAAAGACATCGCTCGCATCTTGCTATATACCTTGGTGCTATCAAGCATGCGAAGACATTTGGCGAGGAGAGAAAGTTTCGGACGTGGCATGAAGTCTCGGTACTCAAGAGGGGCGAGGCTTCCTTCGAGTATGTCAACTGCCTACCGACGACTGGGGTAATTCAATTTGTATCTCTGGAACTTGTATCCAAATTGGGTTAACTGCCAATAAAACCACTTTCTTTTTGAAAATGTTCTGGCGGCAATTTGCATGAACATTTTTCACCATGCCGGCACCATACATGTGCAAAGCTTTTACGTAAAATGTTCAGCACCTTTTGATCCCATGCCATGTGTTCCAAGCCCTCTGGTAAATTGAGCTGAAAGGGCGTCAGCTTGTCTGCATCTAGCACCTCAAGCTCGTCTGAGCCGGCGGAAGGCCGGCGGAAACCAAGCATGCCTTCCGCCGAAGTGGGTACTCCGGCGGCAATGCCGCCTTCATTCGCTTGGCACATCCACCTTCTGCTCCAACGACTTATCGGAGTAATCTGCTGTCAGAGTGGATCTGACGCGTAGACTAGCCGGCCTTTTTCCTCTTAAATCCTAAAACTGATGCTACTTGCGGAAAATGTACTGGGCTTATTTATTGTATGAAATGTTTAGCCAATACTGAAGGGATGTAAAACAGTTGTGTTGTGTTTCATGTTAGCCAACGCTATTGTAGGAGAGACATGAAACAAATCTAATATTTTCTGCATTTGGTTGGAATCTACAAGTCTGGCACAATGGGGGACTGATTATGTGCAATTTCGATAAGTACAGTATTGCATTCAGCTCTTCTGACTTGTTTAGGTCATAGGCTCTTGCCGATTCCGCAGCCCAAACCAACCACATTCAGAATCTAGCATCGCGTCAAATCCATCGTAAAACATTCTACCAGTGTTAATAAAAAGCCCAGTTGTTGAGGAAGGTGACGGAGGATCCTTCATAACGTATCCTAGGGGCTCCATGCCTTGAGGATCCCCCGTGACAGTAACTGTGTAGTTGGCAATAGGATTCTTCTCATCTGGCACTAATACCTCCACTACGCTTCCAGGCACCAGAACCTTTGGGTTATTCTTGATTAATCGGGATGGCTCTGTCTTCGTCTTTGACTGAATATCTTGGTGTACTGTAACGTATGATCGGTTGATACCTGTGTCGAAAAGTGCCTTGCCATGATTGTAGGGGGAGCCATTTATACGGGTCGCCATGTTTGCCATGGCCCAGTCGGGGGCCTTTGATCCTGCTCTCACATCCAACTTTGTTTTCCGGAACTGAGCCGCTAGATCTTTCGTAAGGCCGACGTGTATCCCATTCTGAGTGATGATATAGCCCTGGTGAATATCTTTCACCTCGCTTCCTCTGATCTTACCGACATTAACAAATGGATTCTTATCGGGCGATGCCTGTGGCTGTTGCACGCTGCCTCTGCCAAAGCCGACGCCAAGATAGTGTGTACTGTTCGGCCATTTGACGACGTTTTGTTTTTCTTCTTCTGGGCAATACCCAAGTTTTCCATAAGCTAGGCAAGTGCTTGACTCATTTACGGCTAGAATCGGAATGTGGCTGACAACTTGTTGGCGTTGCCCCTGCTCATCCCTCTCAGCAAGATAGAACGTGACATCGGCATCAATCCAATAACCAGTCCACAGCCTCCCGCTCGAAGAGAGGTACTCGCTTCCTGGTCGCGATTTTTCGAACTTAGTTGCGTCTGAAAATCCGAGTAAACCACCGCCAATCATGACACCGGTTGAACCGGTATCCATGGCAGCACGGCCAATGTATTTGGGCTTGTTCCATTCCGTCGTAATGGAGAGGTCGAAAGCAGGTGAGTAGGTAAGGATTGGAAAGGGGGCATTGACGAATGGGATGAAAGCATTGTTAGATTCGCTTGCTTCAGGGTATGTTGGTGCCTGAGTATCGGAACAATTGGAATTGTCGGCCGCGAAATACAAATGAGCAGTAAGCGCCAAACAAACAAGGAGAAGAATTTTCGCGCCTCTCCTGCGATTTGTTGACATTTCTGAAGTTATTTGAAACAGATTTTGAAGGCAGTGGTCATCAACGATTCATTTTTTATGAAGTATGCTGAAAGCGAAGCTAATAACCGTTTGAGGACGAGGTCACGGCTTACGGAAGCAAATAACAATAGTAATCAGGCAGCTTAGCTGAACTTTAAAATATGAAACAGCCTAGCCATATACTTCGTAACGATCCGTACTGTAATCGACTCAATCAGCAAACGCTACAGGTACAATCTTGTTAGATATGGTAGGAAGCTTAATAGCATACAGCGTGGTAGCCTAGCTTGAGAATGTTGCTAATGATGTTAATCAGCAATAAGATTTCTTGTTAAGTAGAGATTCTGCTAAAGCTTCAAAATCAAGTAGAAATTAAACTTTAGGGAATCAGCCAAAGTCACATGTATGGCAATGAGGTCCACTAAAATTGGCCGTTTTTGCAGATTTCCCAATTCCCCCCCTTCTTGTTACCCAATTCAGCCCTTGGCGCCGGAAATTGCCTGATTTAAACGAATTTGTCTATGCAGAAGGTGTAAGCTCAACGTTTGGAGCTTACGAGGAGTACTTCGGAACCTGACTGGCGGGTGGACATGCCGACACTTCCGTGCCTTGCGCACAATACGAGAGGAAAATAAATCTCAAGAGACTAGCGTTTTCTTATGGTTTCTCAATACTAATTTCGTGCGTCTTTTGCTAACAGAGATCGAAAAATACAAAATTAACAAACAAATATGCCAGTAATTTCACCTGCACTGTGAAGCTTTCGTAAAGCAGGATAAATGCGGAAGACTGGCCCTTTAGCAAATCGACACATTGAACAAATGGAAAATATCTGATTATCAGGATGGGCTCGAATATTCATCAAAAGAATAGGTAGTCTCCAGCTTTTCAAGGAGAAGTGCGGTCGATAGACCTACTGTAATATAGATACATCCTTTCCCAAAACCACACCGTCTGCTAAATGGGTGGTCTTTGCAAGGCGGCCATATGCTACGTTATGGTTCTAAGTCAAGGGTAATATTATCCAAGGGAACCATATCCCATATCGTTAACTGGCGGCAACTTCGCATCAGACGGGAAACTGGACAGGAAGTGGGTTAGAACGCCAGACAACCCGGTCGACGAGGTTTTCAAGTTGGGCACATGGCTTCAATAACAATTATATGGAGCAAATACTGGGAAGTTAACACATTCGTAAACAGCCCTTTAAAAACAATTTTTGTTTTTCTAGTCGCGGGCTACGTCACGTACAGCATCAACTAGGAACGAAACAGTTTGTATTCTTTAAGTGAGCGAGGGTCGCCAAAGAACTCGGTCGCCGTTCCGCGTCTATCACGTAACCACGCGTCTGGGTGCCGCAGATTAGGTCAGGAATTCCAAAACTATAACCATAGGTTCTTAGATAGCCGGGTCAGACATGTTTAGTAACGAAATTTAGCGGCTGGAACTTTAGAACACGCAAGTCATCTGCATGAGTTCTATTGTCAGGATCTACCATTATAATCGATTTTGTGAGAAGTTTCTTTCACATACGACCATACCCATTGGAAAACTCGGGATCCCGTCCGCTCTCCCATAGATAAGCCAATGAGGGCCGGATTAGTAGTTGGGTCGGTGACGACCAGCGAATACCTGGTGTTGTATGTTTTTTGCTTCAGTGGCCTTCAAATGAAGTCGTGCACAGTTGCAAACCAAAAGTCAGCGGGTACACAAGCATGAGGGTGGTCATGCTGGTTGTTATGGAAGTTTGTCGATTCTACCAAGAAGAGAGGCCTGGGCCATGTAGTGTAGATTAACCATGCTGCTACCTGTGAAAGATAGTCAAATTATGGAGTTTCTATTACAGCCTGATGTTCATAACGGAAATGTAGATTAAGAGGCAGGTCACTTTTGATCTACGGTAACCACAGTGGACTCAGCCGAGATCCTACCTTAACATGGATCTTGTGAGTCGTGGCAACTTATACCGTGTAGAAACAATGAACCGTGAGTACTAATCAATCTTGACCCATATATCACAGGGCTCGATAGGTTCTAAAATCCTAGATTCTGGCACTGGTTAGGAAGCCACAGTAGGTTGTGTCACTCATGAAGAACTTAAGTAATAGGGCTTCTTTGCTCATGACTGTGACAAAATAGTAGAAAAGATTGTGTACTAAAAATATGGTGATGTAATATCTACTGCAGGTCCATCAGCAGAACACTTCGGAACCGCACCGTGTTATCCAGCATGTGCTTCATAGCCTTTTCCACATCTTTTAAGCCGAACCGCTCAACAACGCATCTGACATCATGCTCCCTAGCGAATTCGATAGCATCTTCGCAGTCCACTGCATGTCCACCAGGCCATCCATGCACTGACACGGCCTTCGAGATGAGACCCACGCTATTGAGTTCCACAGGTCCTACCGGCGCTAGAACGCAAAGCTTCTCTCCCGCCCGAAGTCCGCCTGTAAGTGGACTGATTGCCTTCGGATTGGGTGCAGTTACGAGGATCAGTGAAGCGCCACCGAGCTGCTGCAAACATTTAACTGCATCCTTGGCGCTGGTGTCAATAAAGTCGTGAGCGCCAAGCTCACGGGCAAAATCCTCCTTGTCGGCGCTGGGGCTGAGGACAATAACCTTATATCCCATCTTACTGGCGTCCTGAACATCAAGGGGGCCAAGGCCGCCGAGACCCTTGAATGGCGACAAGGCTTCCTGGCTCTGCGCCCATCCATGTGTATTCCATTGAACACAGTGATGCCAGCATATAGAAGTGGCGCGACGAGAGCTGGATCTATATCCTTGGGGATGCGCACGACAGCCTCGGAACGAAGCACCACGTACTCTCCATAACCACCATCTTGAGAGACACCGTTGGCGGTGCCGTTCCAGCAAAGCTGAAATAGGCCAGCATAATATTGGCGGCAAGTGTTATCGTGTCCTGGAAATGTCAGCATTCGGCGGCTACAAGTGCAGCAGGGCCTAGCTCACCACCATGCCAGGCTCCGCCAACACGTTGTCCTACAAATACTCTTGCAACGCCTTCATCGACTGCAACAACATCACCCACTATATCGTGACCGGGAACACAGGGGAAGTGGTGAGTGCCGAACTGGCCACTTTGCAATCCCGCATCAGAATGACATACGCCGCAAGCAGTACCTTTACCATCACTTGTCCTGGGCCTGGCTGTTTCTGTTCCAGCTCGATAAGCTCAAGTGGAAGGCCAGGGCCTTCGACGATGGCAGCCTTGTAGTACTTGGGTAGAGACCGTGCCATAATTTAGGATAGTAGATAACTAGTAGGATGCAATGGTGTGCAATGATACGAGTGAACTATAAGGGAGCTTGCTTAAATAAATGGGAATCCCCGGTTACTCTTCAGTGGTGATGCTTCTTCAACGGCCTGGGGATCATGGTGGCTTGGCGGAGATAGCGGATTTGGTACGTATTTTTATGATTAAGTCTTCGACATATTCTGGTGTCTTCCGGACATGAAGCTTGCCAGGGCGGAATGATGCAAAGGATTGAGTTACCGGTCTCCGAGTTGTTCAAGTGGGGTGTGTTATTCCGTCCGCAATAATGGTTGTGCCACTTGCGATCAAAGCTTTTCACGAACATTGCAGGGATTACGAGATTTTCTTTGCCATTACTATGATACCACCAGTTCCTGCGGAGTGTTTCACTGATTTGGCTCAGGAGAAAACATGACTACTGACAAATGTGGTAGATATATGCGTTGGCCATTACATTAACCCCATGAAATGTGCTGACCCAAACACCCATTCATCCAGTTCAGAAAAAACGGGGGTCTCTAGTCCAGGCATATCGGCTGTTCCACTCTCCTGCACCGATATAGTTATAGAATCTCGTCTAGAGTGTTGAACGATGTCATTAAGGGACCTTAATGACTCCGAAAGTGATCTATGGACGATCTCCTTATCTACATGTAAGGCTGCGAGGTCATATAGAGCCTGGGAAATTCTATACAAGTTTTATGCTAATAATAATCTTCTAGCTGATCCTTCCAATAACGTAGTAAAAACCTGTAGTCGAGCGAGGTCTTCCTGATAGTGAGTATGGAGAATATTATAGAATAAGATGATAAAAGGGGAAAATGGTATATAGAGAACTCTCCTATTGCGCGAAGAAGGATTAGACGGGTTTGATAATTACTAGTGTTTTTGAGGGACTAAAATATAGTATACTAGTTAATATACATGGCTCTGAGACCTTTTTTATCTTTGGTAATTTGACAGTATTGCTCATAGGCTTCTAATGCAGCCCTTACGTAAGCCAGATAATCTAGTGTTATATCATAGGATAATGATCTTGCGGTTTTAGCCCTGCAAATAAGTATTATAGTTGTAAAATATGTAACCCGGTCGGAGGATATTAATATGTCTTCTATGCGTGTCCGTTAGGGTATTGGATCTGCTATTTTGGACAACTATTTTTAATATATGTTAGCTGGGAATTATTCCATCGTATTTGATCACGAATCAAGTGTTTACTTTAATTTCCCTCTTTGCACCTGGCAACTACTCCTGATCATTCCAAAAGAACACAGTTTAAGTCCGTCGTTAATGGTAATGAAAGTTTGCTCTCTGATTTGGCAATCGCAACTTGTAAATACTAGGTTCTTTTCAAGGTGTGGTTGGCCTTGTCGTTCGCCTTAGTGTGGACATATATTAGCGCAGGCCTAAGGTCTCGGATGTGCTCCGTACCTTGCGTTTTTGTACAACTTACGTATGGGAGTCATCTTTAAGCTAGATCAGAAATTGGACATGAGATCTTTCAAGACTATATTCACTGCCTTGTTTGCAGCATCAGCTGAAATTAGTTTTTCAAACCTGGCTAGTGCAAAGGAAGTGTTTGTCGTCTCTTACAGCAATCCATCCGGGTCTTTATTGACATACAGAGGCGGTATTTCTTGGTTTGATCCTATCAACTTACCCTTGTTTCATTGACAATATCGCCGTTGGTTCTTTATACGTTTTTCAGCCTAAAAGCAATAAGAAGGCTCGAAGCACCAAGGATGTCTTACTTCTGTCCGATATATTTGGCATCATGCTGCTACAAAACAGACTGTATGTCACAACGATGGCCATATTTTCGCTGTATCGTAGCCAAGAAATTTCAGGTTGGTTGATAGCTTTGCAAGTGCAGAATACACAGCGGCAGTACCAGATCTCTTTTACGAAGAGCCCGCTCCACTAGATTTCAACACCACCGGCTTTAACATCAACAACTTCTTTTCGATTCATCAACCTAACTTGACCGAACCTGTTATCGACCGAGCTATAACATACATGAGGGATGAATTAAAGATAAAACAAATTGCTGCAGCCAGTAAGCTTATTGTTCTAGGGTTGAAGCTTGTCGCTAATGGAACGATTGAAAAGCAAACGACGATTTGTTCCCTTCAAACGAAAAGCTCGAGACTGAGTCTATCCTTTCAGAGAGCGGGCAACCATTCATGTCGGTTTTATATAGTGGCACAGATCACGGGTTCGCTGTTCATGCAAATCTATCGGATCCCCAGCAGAAAGTAGCAAAGGAAGAGACATTTATTTAAGCTGTACGATTCTTCAAAACGTGGATACAAAATGGTTTAACAAAAGCTGATAGCGGATTGTGTTTGGAACTCTATAGTCTCAAATAGATTGATCTTCCAATACTATGATCACGCTTGCGAATTCTCTTCTGGCTTTCTTAACTAGTTTCTCCCAAAGACGCCCGGGCTTTATCTATTTTACATTCAGCCAGAAGTCAGCCTCAATACCCTATGGCTTACCTGTCTCATTAAGAACACATCCAGTTCGCCTTGGGTATGGCTCAAGACAAAATCGTGGTCACCGCTTAAGAATTTTCTGTGCACATGATCCAAGCTTATGAGCGGCGGTAAACCGTACCGTTCGTAACTATAAAGACTCATGACTTTATCTTCATAGCCAAGCGATACTAAATTCTTCCAGGTTATATGCTGATCTGTAAAAGCACCGTAGCGGCCACAGCTGACGAGGCGGGTTTTGACATCGCTAGCCGTTCATTTCGATCTTAATCATGATAGTTGGTTCGTTTACGTAAAAAAAGCAAGCCATTAAGACCAAGGTAGTCCGAAATATCCACAAAAGGTAAAGGCGTAGCCACTTCAGTGACTAGATAGTAAATTTGATGATGACTCCTCGACGGGGAATTGAACCCCGGTCCCCTGCGAACATTCGATTTCTCGATTGACAAGCAGATATCCTCACCACTAGACTATCGGGGATGTTTTGGTTGAAAACTGCTGCAACAATATTCATTATGATTGTATGCAGCTGACCTCCTATCTCCCAGTCAAAACTTCAACTTGCAATTTCCTGCAATTGACTTTTCCACATTGCAATGTACGGTAGTTTTTCGGTCGGCTTAGAGCCATTTACTGTGCCGCCTCAATGCCTTTTTTAACCAGAACAATGCGCTGTGAGGTTATCGAGACAAAATGCTTTAATTGAGCCTTCGACCAAAAACTCTGGTTGGAACCCCTTGTGAATGCGCCTTGACTAGGTATCCTACACTACCGAATTTTTACAGGCTGAGCTTTTGCGACAGCCTTATCAATCGTGTTGTCACATTCGAACGAACAGAGCGCAATCAATCCAACATTGCGCCCCTCTACAGGAAGTCTAGAACGCTTGCACCGCAGAAGGGCTCAATTTCCTTGATTTCAAAAATGTCGAGAACAATAGCACGCGCCAGGAGTTTACCGATATTGAGGCTATTCGAAAGACTCACCTCGACACAGTTGAAACTACGAGTAACACAGGTGAATCTAGCGAGCCTGGTAACTCCGGCGACAGCGAAATTTGTGTTGTAGTTGCATTAGTGCACCGTCAATTAGACTTCGAAGTTGGTATATTCGATCATTTGGTACGATCGTTTTCGGGGTGCCCAAATGGGGAAATGTACTGAGCTACTTACCTTAGTATGTATGGAAGAGCTTTGCACATTTCTCTCAATATAGATTTGTTCCTAGGTACTGAAATAGAACCACTAGAGTGTGCCGCATCGCCACACTATTCTTTCAAACTTACCAGTTTGGTACTAATCATTGTTCCTGTCTCCATACTCTACGTAGATGAACCCTTCTACCTCTTCTAATGGACTACCACTACAGAGATATTAGTCTACTTGCCTTTGATACCAATTTCTCAACAGTAAATGTTCAACAGCAGATGTAAACAATACAATTGATTTGGGATGCGCTAGAGTGACCAGGGTGAGCAGCTAGATGGGACTTCTGTCACTCGCGTGCCAGCATAAGCGCCGCATTTCAATTGCCCAGCACAAATCAGTGTGTGTGCACATAGAATTCAGCAACTAATTTTACTGCTATTGCGTGGTTAACGCACGAATTGAGGATAGGAGAATCTTTTGTTGAAGCCTACTTTTGCAAAGAAGCCTCGCTTAGGTAGCCAGCGTCGGAAAAGCGGCAAGCAGGATGCATATGGCTCAATTGGCGATTGGATGCTGTCACAAGAAGATCTAGGCCCAGCATCGGGTGCATTTTAAGGTTACGGGCAATCCCACAACTGCATTAGTCCGCCAATTTCGCCCGACGATAGTCTGGAGATGCTAGCCCGCAGCTCTGGGCGTGCGACCTTTCGCCCCTTTATCCATCGAAGGATGACAACCCCTACAACCAAGTCGAAATCTGAGTACAGACACTCTATCAAATGTTGTTAACACAATCATGTCTATACATATGTTGACAAGAATTCAAGGTAGCCAATCAATCTACAACAACAAGTAAGCGCCAGACACTGCCCGTCTAACTTGGCAATAAAAACGTCCGCAACTGACAGTGACTTGAGTATAAAATCCTCACACATTTCCTCCTCCTTCTCTCTAAATAATCACTCTTTGTCTCACAGAATTCACTCTCATACAACTTTCAGATTACTTTATTCTCCCTCTTCAAACCTGTGCCATCTCTTCCTCGCAAAAATGAAGTCTTCCGCTGTCATGGTTGCCACCTTTCTGGGTCTTGCCAACGCCGTCAATATCCAGATCTGCAAGCACCAGACTATGAGGACCTGCGTGACGATGAATGTCATCGGGTGTAGTAAGTTTGCAATTCATAGCCACTTGTTCGACTTTAAGCAAATCTCTGACATGGTTTAGCAAACTTCCCATCGAGCATGAACGACCAAGTTAGTTCACTTAACACGGGAAACACCGAGTGCACCTTCTACGAGTAAGTTTCCATCGCTTTTCGAGTTGTTCACAGCCCAGACGCGCTGGGCCTGGCTTCTCCTCTCTACATCCCCGTCAAAATTTGTTGTCATCTCTAACGAGCATGGTGCTACGAACAGACACGGCAGCTGCGAGGGTGGCTCCTGGACTACCAGGGGACGACAGAATACGGTCCCCAGCAAGTTTAACGACAAGTTCACCTCTGTTCGCTGCTAGATCGCCAAACAATTTGTTGCTGGTTCTTATATGGCATAAACTCCGATGGGGCACACTGGTGTTGGAAGGTCATTGACTGCGTTCGTTCCTAAAACAGCTACGGATTTATCCGGTAGACTTCACACTCATTATGCTAGTCAAAATACTCAAATTGGCCTCAACCCATGATTCATCATGTGACAGACAATACCGGCAGCTTTACTTTTGCACGTGTATACGTGAAATAGCGTAGATGTGGGAGATTGGCTTTGTTAGATACGGTGCTGTTTGATTATTCAGGAAAAATCTCGACTAAGAGGTTTGAGACGAATCATGGCACTTTTTGATCAAACAACCAGGCGCAGTCCCACAGACATAAGTCAGTAGTATATTTTCTCTGTTCTGTGATTGTAGATGCGGCACAGATTAGATTTTCTTTCACGGAGACCATGCAAGTATAAGCGAATGGGTTATTTCTAGCGGCAAAGAATGAACTACATCATTGGCTCTTGAAGGTATTATTGATGGCCCTGGAGTATTAAAGGCCCACATTCCTCTGTCCCATAGACCTTGATGACGAGGGAACCACATCAGACTCAACAATGATCAAGATGTAGCCGTCGCGGAACAGACATAACATGAGTGGCCAGAATTAGCTCCTAGACTTTCATGGCAGCATCCCATCCATAACTACTGGAATTGCGGCGACGCGCACACCATGCATCATTGTGCTTTCTTCAAACTGAGCTGCCAGAGGAAGGTTGCTGGCCTTGCTGTCGGTTTGGACGGGGCGGAGGCACAGCTTTAACCGCCTGTATAGTTTGATGATACGTCTATAGGCTAACACAGGGAAACGCTTTGATTGGCTCCGAGCGCGGAGCGCAGGAAACTCTTGGCCCTGCGGAACACATTCCCATATGTCGCTAACCTTAGCGACAATTGTCGCTTGCACTAAGCTGCCACCTTCCGTTCTCAGTTAGGTGATGGAACTTGCAGATCAAGTGTCAGAAATACACCAAGAGAATTCGATCGGGGTACTGGGAAATAAGCCATTCTTTCTAACATACGTATACTTGTCTTTCTGAAGGACCAGGCGTCCTGATGATGCTTGAGACCCACAAAATGGTAGTGGCCAAAGCAGAGGAGACGTAATCGTCTTCACCATAACCCCGCCGTCTGGTGGGTTAAAGTAGTGACTCCTTTCCAGATGGCATTCTGTTACGTGTGTCTATGGAGAGTTTCGTTTCTATTCTGGTATAAATCAAGGGTAGTTTTAAGCATGCAAAGTTCATCCCACATAGCTACGCGGCGGCGACTCCGCTTTAAAGGAAAAACGGGACGGGAAGTGGGTTCGAAACACAGGTTCGTCCGAATAAAGCCAGGGTAACGCGGTTTGCCAAGCGAGGCGCATGGCCGATTGCGCAGCAGGAGTATTCTTCATTCTCTTTGTTCGAACCTCACGGTCGGAAGTGAGTTGACATTATGCCAGAGGCTGGTGTGAATAAGAGTCTTATATAACTTCGGGCTGTTCACTATTAGAATTTGGCTTCTCTCAATCAGCAGTAGCAGTGTTAGCCTCCCGTCAACAAGTATTCCATTTCTCTCTTTATAACCACTTCGTCATATTCGTTACAAGTTTGTTGCAATGACCATTATGTTTCGCTCTTTAGTTTCCCTTCTTGCGGCTTCTGGTGTCGTTGCCGCAGCGTCGTGGAATACCACCTGCACGACCAAAACACAACGGAAAGCATGGTGAGAGCATTATGCTTCCGTCGTAGCCAAGAAAATTGACTGATTGAAAACAGGAATAACATGACGGATACTGAGAAGAAGTCCTACATCGACGCTGAGCTCTGTTTAATGTCCACATCTTCCAAAACCGGTATCGAAGGAGCCCTCAACCGTTGGGATGAACTCGACTGGGCACATATTGTTCAGTCTAATGTTATCCATAACACGGTATGACTTTCATTAATATTCAAGATGTAATGCGAGAGATCTCTAACAAAAGAAATACAGGGATCTTTTCTCCCCTGGCACCGTTACTTTATGCGAGTCCACGAATACCTCTTGCAATCCGAATGTGGTTATGAAGGCGGCCAGCCATACTGGAATGAAGTCCTTGATATGGACGCTCTTAACCAGTTTGTTGTTTTTGACCCTGATACCGGTTTTGGCGGCGAAGGAGGCGATTGTGTGACGGACGGACCCTTCGTCAACTTGACGCTGCACATCAACGCCACCTCCAACTACGCCAATGACTGCCTAACGCGATCTTTCAACTCCAGGGGCTTCCAAACTGGCCAGCAGCAGTACATCGACGAGTGCTTTGCCTCAGAAAACTACACTGCTGCCTTTGAATGCTATCAAGTGAATCCTCATACAGCAGGCCACTCTGCAGTTGGTGGTACTGTAAGTGATACATTTTGCCTGGACCTTGCTTCCTTGAGACGTCAATTGCTGATGATAGGTACATTGCAGATGCTCGATGTTGTTGGCAGCCCTGGAGACCCACTCTTCTTCCTTCACCACACCAACTTGGACCGTCTTTGGTGGGAGTGGCAGCAGGCCAACCTTACTTCTCGTTTGACGGACATGGGGGGGCGTAATATTCCCCTGGACAGCTACCTTGCGCAAAACGGCATGGAATACCCTAGCGCTGCTCTTCTTGACTATGACGGCGACTCTGGTAACGAGACCACCTTGAACCACAACCTTTGGATGGTTGGTATCATGCCCAACGCCACGATTGGAGAGGTTATGGACCTTGGCGGTGATGTGATCTGCGCTGAGTACGTCTAAAGTGCCTCAAGAAGTTTGACAAACCAACCCCCTTTTGTTTCCCGATTCGCGTTTCTTGTACATAGTACCGGCACTTGCATGATAGAGACGTGC
Organism: Colletotrichum truncatum; assembly: GCF_014235925.2. Classification (NCBI taxonomy): domain Eukaryota; kingdom Fungi; phylum Ascomycota; class Sordariomycetes; order Glomerellales; family Glomerellaceae; genus Colletotrichum; species Colletotrichum truncatum. Next base: position 224,896 of record NW_027222404.1, on the reverse strand, counting down.
AAGGTTAGACCAAAGTTTGTTTGTTTCTAGAATCTAGTGGTCGATTGGCGAGATCGGTGCTCATCAATCCTTGTTTATTCCGTCGGTCCATAGCGGTTGTTAAAGCAACTAACGGTACCAAGTGAGAGTACATGGCATAGACATATTGTGACCATGAATTTGAAGTTTAGTCTTAGTTGAGTTCAAGACGATGATGGTGACCAAATGAGTAAAAGAGCTTGTCTCGTTCTTTGACTTAAGGTGGCTAAACCAGGATGTCCAACTTTAAAGTCTACATAACATGCCATCATCTTAAGTCACAAATGTCACATGCTTGATCGCGAGGAAGGTGTGACGAATGCCGTTAGGGCGTGGTATTCATTCATTCTAACGTAAATCAATGTCCAGTGTCTTTGGTTTTGACACCCTGCCAAGGGATTCGAGCTACCAGCAAAACTGCTGATAAAGGCCTTTGACGGAATTAACCAATTCGACTTATGGACGACGGTGGTTGGGTATCATGTCTTTGGAAGCCGGTCGTATGATAACTTTCTTTTCCATCTCTTATCCCTCTTCAATTTCGTTCTGGCCTTCCAGAGGCATGTTCGGGGGTTCACATTTGTACTGAGCCAAGTCCCCGTAACTGTAAAGGCATCGAGTTGAAGCCGTTCCACACTGAAACAAGGTCTGACGTCGCAGCATCAGGTGGACACCTGCGACAACGACTTCAAAACCAAGAGGGGTTTTAGCGGGAAAAGAAAAAAGAAAGAAAAAAACACTTCTAGTGTCATGTATGCCCCTTCGATATGCCTCTTTCCCTGGAAAAGATAACATCGAAGGAATAATAACGCGGCAGATCTCTGTGTCCGCCGCATTGGGCCAAGTAATTCATGCCGCGTATCTTGCTTCCGTATGCGCGAGTAGATCGTTATAGGTGTTTATGCCATGACAGCAAAGGTTACAAGAAGACCAGCCAACCAGGCGACCGAGTTGGAAGGCAAGTTCGAGTCAGCAGCGCCCTTTGAGGATCCAGTTGCGGCGGCATATCCGAGCTCGCTGTAAACACTAGTTGCCTGCTCGTTGCTGAGGGTAGCCTTGCAGGGCTCTGCGTCGTGTGTAGCTGTCGCGGTGACGCCACAGACGCTGGTAGCCTCAGAATTGTAGGTTGTCGTCGAGGCATAGCTGAGGATACCGACCGGCTCCGGGCAGGTCTTGGTGAAAGTAGGCTCGGAGCCGTCCTTCTCGACCGAGAAGTCGAAGCTTCCGTTGCTGATGCGCGGGTTCAGATTGAACTCGCTGTAAAAGGGTTGCTCAGTGATCTCGCATTGCGCACCCATACCAAAAACCCAGGCAAAAGTGTAGTCGCCGGGAGCAAGGTGGCCGGTGTAGCCGACTTCAAGGTGGGGATTGTTACCGAACTCGGTGTTGTTCAGAATGGTAGCTCCAAGAGAGCCGTGGGCGGCAGTGCGAAGATAAGAGTTCTTGTTCCTCGAATAGATATCCCATACGAAACCGTAACCGTAGTGATAGGCGACGTCTGGGTTCTGAATGTTGAGGAGAACGGGGTAGCCCTTTGATGCCTCGCCGTATTTTCCGTCCTTGCGAGGGAAGATAAGATCGAGCTCGATAGCCTGGTCAGGGATGTCGGCGCTGGCAAGTTGAGAAAAGGTAGATAAAAGAGTGGCGCCGAGGCACCAGAACCTTTGAGACAACATTGTTGATCTGTTGATCTGTTGATCGTTGCAAAGCTTGGTGAAGAGTCCTATGATCAACTGTAAAGGTTGGATTTTGCCCCCAAAAAAACGCTGATCCGGAGGGCGCACATCGTGGGGTGCGGAGATTTAAAGAAGTATTGAAGTTTCAATCTTGGCCGTGAAGGCGTCAGCAAAACACCAATTTCCGATTATGACCCTGGCCCACTGCGGTCTTTTTTCCCTCTATGTAAAACGTCGCTAATCATCGTCACTGCATTAGTTCCTTTTCAATTTCCGTCGAAACTCGACAAGCAGCCAACCGAAATGTGCAAGTGGGGGCCGTCCACCAATGGTGGCACGAGGCATTTTGTCTTTATCAACGTCTTATTTGTTTTTCTCATTTAAGCTTCTTAACAGCAATCCTACGGCTTCCAAGTTTTTTTTCTCATCAACTCATTAAAGATTACACCGTTTTGCCTTGGTCTCCACCCGTTGCCCCTTCATGCTTCCTCCTGCAGCTTCTTCTCCTCAAGACCCCCAGTGCTTACTTCGCACACATACGTCTTGAACTTGCGGGCCGGCACCTTATTGCTGAACATTTCCTGGATTTCAGCATAATTGCGACCCTTCATCTCGGGGAAGTAGAAGTAGAGCCAGGCGCACATTGGCAGAGACAGGCCAAAGAAAATGAAGCAGATTTTGCCCCCCAAGTTGGCTTGATCCGTGTTGATGAGGTAGGGCATCACCTGTTGCACCAAACAAGATGCCGCCGTCGAGCACATAATGTTGATACTGTAGGTTTTTTGCCGGAGTTGCACACTTTTTTTTCCCCATTTCGTTAGCAAACCATGTCCATGTGAGAAAGCTTTTGCGGGTCTCCCAGTTTGTTATGGCCCACAACCCGGTTTTCCGGTCTCACCCTCTCGCCAACACATGGTCGTTAGGGTAAAACCGTTGGCCTGGTTCGGGAGGCTCATCTTGGGATCATGAAGTCTGTGCGGCTTACCTAGCAGTTTCTCCACCAACAGAATAAGCAACGGCACCCAGAGTTGCCTGGTACAAGTAGCCCCAGATAACCATGAAAGCGACTGTCGCCGAAAGAGAGGCCGCGGTGCCGATGGTGCTGATGCCTCCGATAAGGAGTAGGAGAGCAGTCATGACAAATACACCGCCTACAATCAGAGGACGTCGTCCGTATCGATCGACCAACGGCCATGATGTCATGTTACCGACAAGTTGAATGGCATACGCCGCTTGGGCAATGGCCAATGGGTTGTTGACGCCTGCGAGACGGAAGTAGTAGCTGTGAAATGTCAGTTATTAACTCAGGGGGTTCTATTTTACTGCGATAATAGTTCTTACGTCAAATATCCGCTGACAAAATTCACACCTGACTTGGGATTAGCCTTTGATTCCATAATCTTATATTAACAAGGATGAAAAACAACATACCAATGAACTGCTGGGACAGGTAGACCATGACGATGATGAGGGTTCGGCGACCGTTCGTGCCCCTGAAACAGTCAAGCCAGCGGCTAGACTCTTGCTCTTTCTTGGCTTCCTGCTCCTTTGCAATTGCAATTGTCGCTACAGCCATGGCAGCATCAACGTCGAACTTGGGTCCGTTGAATCGTCGGAAAGACTTCGCAGCGTCCTCCCGGCGACCCTTGATAAGAAGCCAACTAGGAGATTCAGGAAGGAACGGCAGACCAAGGAGAAGCAGGCCAGGAGGAATAAGCTGAGTGATAAGAGGGATCCTCCAAGACAGGTCATTGTGGTAGTGGTCGCTTCCCAAGACCGTCACAGAGTTAAGCCACTGGCCAATGGTGATCATGGTGTTGACCAGCACCAGGCACACACCACGCATTTTGACCGGGGCCAATTCGGCGACAAAAACAGGGCCCAGAGAATGGCCCAATCCGAACCCAAACGTAGCAACAGTCTTGCCGCCAAAGAGCATGAGCACGGTTGTGCTGAAGTATTGAAGGATGATGCCGCCGCAGCAGATGATACAAGCAATAATGATAGTCCGTTTGCGACCGATGTAATCGCTGATAATACCCGTTGCGAAAGCTGAGACGAAGATACCGATGGTGCCGCCGGCGTTGAGAATCTGCTGGTCTTTGGCTGCGACGACCCATTTTCCATTGACCTCGTGGCCGAACCGTTGCGCGAAAGGGGTGACGGCAAGAAGCTTTCCGATGGTGGTGACCTCGTAACCGAAATTGATGGGCAAAAGATAAATCAAGAGGCCTGTGGGTATTTAAAGTCAGTAAGGTTATGGCTATGTTCGATTAGTTCAGATGAACTGACAGAATCCCAAGACACGCTTGTTATCCCAGAAGTCGGCAAACCTGAGTTTGTCGTTGACCTCCGTCTGCGGCAGTGCGGCCGTAGCCGCAGAGGTCATGTCTTCGACAGTCTCGGAACGTTGTTTGTCGTCATGCTGAACCGTCGGCTCAGTCTTGGTGTCCGCCATGATGTGCTTGTTGTATGCGATATGAGCCTCCGATGACTTTCCCCTCTGGCGGTCTCAATGCCAATTTTCTGGGACCGTGTGGGATCAACCAGAGTCTTATAGTCTGGGGAAGTTCGCGTCGTGTTGGGACCAGATTCCAGGGGCTATTGCGACGTTGGCTTTTTCCCCATGGGTGACTGGCGAAGTCTCCGCTCTCCGCAGTTTCCACGTGGAGATGACATCCCTCGAGCGCCAGGTTACTGTATGAGCAATGCTAAAGACTGCCCCCTTTGGTATGATCAGGTTTTTTGAGGAGGCATGACTCGGAGGCTAGAATTGCGGGGGAGAGGCCTGCGCTTCCACTTTAGCGCTGTTCAACCGGATCATCTTGCAGGCTTTTTTTATGCGGAGGTCGTACCGGAAGCAAACACGCAGTGGCATGCGGGAGACGAAGATTGGCTATGCATGTCCCGTATGGTGGGCCGGGTCCGAAAATCATTCGGCATCACTACGGATGCCCCCAAGAAACGACTGTCATGGGTTACAGGAATACAACCAGAATTAGACCCCAGACTTTTTCAGATGTCGTTTTCGGCTCATTCCTCGCCACTAGAAGCGTGACGGTAACGCCAACTGCCTGTTACAGTAAAATTTAGCCTCCAGATTTTCGCCTGTTGGTTGTTCTTCAAACAGATTTGGCAGTATTTGCCCCTCCGAGTTCCGTATTCCGGATTCCGGCTCCACATGACCCCGGACACCTCCGCACATTACCTCGGATTTGGCAATACCCCAGATATTGGGGCCACCAATCTTGGTGTGAATTCGGTGGTGCTGACATGAGAGTTCCGTCACGCCGGGGTCACCTCGCAGTATCGTTCGGCTTCATGTTAAGACATCCGTCAGTGCTACCCTCCTAGCACAACCCATTTATCCACACGATCAGACCATGTTAACGATTCACATGTTTCCAAGGAAAAAAAAAGAACAAAACTAAAAGCTTAGGAGCTGTTGTTCGCAGGAAAGGCCATTTAAGGAGTAATTACGCAGCCAACGAAGTAAAACTAAATGGGTGGTGATTAGATCTGTTATGGTATGATTTACCAAACAAAATTCAGTCGTAGTGCATAAGACTGTTCTGTAGCCATACTTTCAGCCCAAGATACTGTTCGAGGAAAGAAGGTATCTCAAAGGCTACATACCTCGGCATATATCTCCTTCAAGAGCAACAAAATTGTAGTCCAGGAGCGCACAGTCACATCCGACTCGGGTGTGCGTTATGTCTGTGGAAGTGGAACATTGAGGCTGATATTACTAAATCATGTATCCCCGGTAATTCTCAGTATCTCCAGGACAACTCAACTAGACAATCACAGCCGCGCCACTATTGTCTTGGGATCTCCATTCAAATTACACGAAAGACCAAGACCCGCGAGCATTCCGTGCAATCTCTTGGCGCGATAGACTTCCCTTGTCAAGAAGATGCAGGATGGGCACGCACCCGCTATAGGTCCTTAATATCCAAGTAACCCTAATGCATTACGAACAGTTTGCGGCTCACTCTCGGCAGTGGCGCGGGTCAGTTCGCATATCTGGGCCCTGCAAGCGCACTACATTCTGATGTCCACTTGCTTTCACCCCAGCATATATCCCGCCATGTTGCCTTCAAGCCCACACCTAACGTAACCACCAAACGTGGTGTTTCTGCAAGGGACGCGAGTGTCAGACTCATTATCAAGAGCAGATGGTTTCTTGGCATTTCGGAGTGAAGCTGGGCAGGAAAGTGGCACGGGCTGTTCCGGTGCTTTTTCCTGCCCCTTCGACAAGGAGTTAAGCCTTCATAGTCCAGGATGAGGGTTTTCATCATGTGGGATTAGTTAACAGTCAAAACCTTACAAAGGGTCAAGCATAAACTGGGTATATTTTCATTTTTTCAAACCCTATTCAGTTTTATTGCCATTTTTCATGTCCTCCAGTGCTATTTTATTTCAGCATCGCGCCATGCATAGCTAGGCCATTCTGTTTATTTAAGAATCACGTCTTTCCCATGTGTTGGACCAGTTGAAGGAGCTACAGCAGTATTTGATCTGGGTATGTTTCTCATCAGGGATTTTTAATTCTTAATTTCTTTTACTTTGCAACAGAACGCTTTTGGATACGAGGGTGATCACTATCAAAGTCCAACTGTGATCATCTTTCTAAAGCTACTACAACTTGTTGCCCAACGTACATTATCTTAGAACAGCGTACCCTTCGTCTGTTGCTTGTCACTCAGGCGGTGATTCTTCATCAACGCAACCCAAAGTACAGAGCCGACTAACGCCACCAACGACGCAATAATCATTACCTTTTGCGTCTCGCCGTAGGCGCGGATAATTGCATCTCTCTCAGGAGTTCCAACCGGGTAACTCAGCTGAGTCGCAAGATCACCATAGATGGTGAGAGCTTGGTCTTTGAGTTCATCAGGCAGGTAGCTTTCCAACTTGGAGGGCATCAAGTTAGTCCAAATAGCACCGCTAATAGACTGGCCGATGGCACCGCCGACACTCGTAACCAGTGCCAGAAGAGCGAGGCCAACGGCAACGTCACGGTGAGCAACAGATGCCATGATTGCAATCTGTTCGACCAGGACAATGGTGCCTCCGGCGAAGGCCCCAAGAACTTCGCACATGATGACGAGACCGACATGGGTGTCGGGCATGCGGAACTTGATCATCAAACCGGTCGAAAGCATCTGGAGAGGAATCGATGCCCATCCTAACCATTTGTATCGGTCGGAAAATCGCATGAGACTGGAAGATATTTATCAGCGTATGTAACTCGACAGCGAGATGGTTTTAACTCACAGTCCGACAGGAATTGCCCATGCACAGGACACGATGTTGTAGATGTTGGTGATGAAACCGGCTCTCGAGACGCTAAGATCGTAGACAACCTGCAGATAAGACGAGAATTGGACCTTGTAGCAGCTTCATAATGGTTAGTTTGAGCGTTATTTGTCGAGTGATCTTGCTTGACTTACTAAAAGCTGATCCACATATTTCCTCCGAGCAAGCACGATACTAAGACTGTCCTGTTCTGGAATAACTCCCACGGAATAAACGTCTTGGGCGCAATGTACTTCTCGTAAAAAGGAAACGCGATGAGGCACAAACCGCCCAAAATGATCATCGCAATGATCCTTGGTTCAGCCCACATGTGCGCTTGGTAGCCGGCGATGCTGAAAGGTAGCAGAAAGAGAGAAAATCCGGCAACAGCAATGAGAATTCCGGCGACATCGAATTCAATTACCCAGTATTTCACAGACTCCCAGAGGGTGCGGTTGGTCTCTGGCTTCACATAGAGACCCAGCTTCTTGGCTCGGCTCAGCTGAAGTGTGAAGATGACGATGAGGGGTGCGCACATGACAGGGATGATGATCGTGAAGGCGCCATATCCCCATCTCCAGGTGCTACCGTCGAGGAACGCTTGGGCGGCGGCAGGTCCGGCAAAGGTGTTTGAAATGTAGGGAGTCGAAGTGAAGCCAAACAAAATCATTCGGTTCTTGAGCGTCGAGGTGTCGGCCATGAAGACGTTGAGCACGTATCCGATGCCGTTCATACCTGTCCAGAAGAAGGTTTGGCCAGCAGCGTAGGTCTCGACGTTGTTGCAAGTGGCCATGAGAATCAGTGCTGCTTTTGCGTTAGCCCTGTCCAAAGAAGTCGTTGCGTTGAAACCATACAAATGACGACACATCCTAGCATGATGCAAAGGCCTTGGGTTCTACCGATAATGTCGATGACACGCGCGAGGGGCAGCTTGCTGACTCCTGCCACGATGTTCGAGATGATGCCGGTCGCGGCCATCAAGCCGTGAAGGCCGAAGTCACTAACAGCATATGGCAGTAGGGAGCTGGAGATTTGCTGTTGCAGGGAGTCGGTGAAGAAAATGAGCCAGATACTGTGCGGAAGTTAGTGCCTTGACTTGAACCTCTCCTTGTAAAGTTGCTGCTTACAAAATGTAGGCGACAATAAGCCATGGCTTAGTCCATGTCTTGGTCAATGCCTCAATTTTCTCAACACCAGCAAGGCCACCGGTATTCGGGTCGACGTAGGGAGCAGGCTTCTCGTCGACAACTTCGTGGTCCTTGTCATCGACTTGGTCGGGGGCGCGACCCTCAGAGACGATTTCTGGGGCGCCAGTCGTTTCGTTTGGGAGACCCATTTTGTGTTGTTGGAAACCCACTCGAGCAATTAAGCTGGGCAGATCCAGGCGTCCGATCGGGTTGACCGTTTATATTGGCGATGGGTTCTAGAGGAGTAAATTACACAAAATGTAACGGGATCGAAATGGTTCTTATATTCTTCCAGGAACTTTGAATCGCCAAGGGATGACATGCATGCAGAAATGGGCCGACCGCATGACTGTTTGCCATTGAACGCGCCCGATCCCATGTTAAGGGCTCAAGCCGATGATCTTGGTCGTGGAATGTCACATTGACCGACGAAAGGTTACATGGCTCTCGGGCGGTTTCGGCCTGTGTACGAATGAGATACCAAAGAAAGCTGGGTCACCGATTTGCTAGTGGTTCGTGTGGATTTTGGGGCCTAGATTGATAAGATCAAAATTTTCGTGGCAGTCGATCGGTGTGATTGGGGGATGAATCCCTGGCCAATGTTTCTCGTGGAGAACGGGTTCATTAAGTGCCAAATCGCATTCGTATCAGTCGCCGCCCGATTCAAAGGGTGTATGGCTCTCCGTTGGACAATGGCCCAATGACGGATAAGAAGTGACATGGGTAGGCTGAGTCGGGCCGCACGATGTCCGACGGCATCCAGAACATCAAGAGCGAAAGTTGGGAACAAGAGAGAGAACAGGAAGTGCTCCAGTAGGATGGCGTAGAGCCTTGTGAGGCTCCAATAAAACCAATTCAACAACAGGGAACAGCATGCATTGCCAACATCCTTGGTGTCTTGGCATGGCAAATGGCTCAATGTGACTGAAGGTGACTGAAGGTGTAGACTCTCCGTTGACGTTGGAATGTTCATTGCTCATCTTATCAGATTGATAAAACCTTTCCGGCAATCCACGTTCACTTGTAAGGGATAGGAAGAAATGCCACCCAGCTTATCAGATATGAGGCATTGCCAGTATTCGTAACAAAAGCAAATGGCCATCCAAGTTAGCAGATTACCAGAAACACTAGTAGGAAGTTTTGTATCCTCTACACCGACCTGGTGAGAAATTGTTACAGCCAGCCTAGTCCAGGTTGGTTAAGAAATGCAACGCGCCCCACCCAGTTGATTGGTTTCCTGCTCCGCCCCCAAAAGTAACCGTGGGTCCGGAGTACCCTCCGTGTTCTGAGGCATGGCTTATCGGAGAACTCGGTGTATCCAGGGAGATCTAGTAGAGACCCTGCTTCTTCGTAGGTCATTCAGAATGCTCAATAACGAGGGGATTGTTCTAGGCTTGGCATCCGGATAAACGTAGCGTTTACCACAACAAAAAGTTTTCGAATTACTCCTTGATGGTCTCGACCAAGCCCGTCAAGCCCTGTCACCATCCTAGCTCACATACAGCTAGGTACTCTTACAATGTAAAGAAAGCATCCCACCTAATCCCCTAGAAGTTGTGTCATGAACGAAACTTTTCTCCTACCTTTAAACTTTAGAATCTGTATGTCATTGGGGACGATGAATACCAAATTACTGGGATGATATACTGTGTAGACCTAGCCAATTGAAACACCAGACTTTTAGCAAAAATTGTGCGGAACTGTTGTCTGTACCATCATGTTTTCCCCAGTCATGAGCCAAGCTTCCTCCAGCATCCGGACTTCTGGGTTGCATGGTATTGTGTTAGGGGTTGCGGGCCACCTGAAGAAGACTTTGGTGTAGTGGGGAGAGAGACCCATTTGCTCCGGTGGGATGGATCAGCTCCCTTGTCCGCGCACAGCTTACCGTAGATAGCTTTTCCGAAGTCCATGTGAATTCCTGTTTTTCTTCACCCGTGGTTCAAAGGGTACGAACGGGAGGTCACTTCGTAAGCTAGCAGCTCGGGCAATCGTAGTCACTGATCAAACTATTTCTCAGCAGCTGCCGAGCTTTGGGCAGCTACGAGGCAGTGGCGAAAAGCAATTAATTGAGGAAACAAATAGTGAGCACCGGTGGCAAGATCCTAGACATTTGCTGGCGGTAATGTAGAAACGTGGTAGGCTCTACCATTTTTGAAGAGTTGGCTAGATGCCCAAAGTTCCCAGACTGTGATTTCGCTAGGTCATCTGACAAACTGGATAAAATGACTCAAATGTCATTGAATCAACTGGAGAGCTTACAAGGCTCGAGAAGAGATTTGAAAAGAATTCTTTGTATATTTCAGAACTGCCTTGCTCTGGCGAACCTAGAAGCCATCTAGGTAGTGAACAGCCCATGTATTACTGCTCAATGTCATGCGATTGGCAACAAGACCGCAAACCAACCACCCCCACGAACCGAATGTGCCACTCTGGTAGGCAACGTGGCAATCAAGAAGAGAACCCAAGCTACTAGATCAGTGCCGGTGTGTGCACTGCCTCTTCGATCATGCTAGGCACTGAACAAGACCTTTGGCATGGGGAACAGAGCATCATGGACGAGGCGAATTTTTCAAAGCAGGCTAGTACCAACTGTATGCTTGGAAGCACACCTATTGTGCCCGCCTCCCGCGGACTGCGTTTCGATCGGGGTGTCTGCTCTACTTTTCGAGTCACGAGTGGCAAATGCTTGAGGGCATGATTCGTGCCTCATTTGCGACGCTATCTTATCAATCAAAACTGGAGAGTATGGGTCATTCTTATAATGTAGGTGGAAAAGCTGGTGCTGGTTACGTTACCTGTTCTCATTCGTTCCCGAGAATAGAGTTACCCGATTAAATAGCATGTCGCTTGACGATGCATGTGTCCTTTATTGCTTCTGTACACGACAAACGCTCCAGTTTTTTGTTGAGACTGAGCCGTTTTTGCGCTTCCAGTAAGGCATGACTACCTTGGGAGAGGCAGCGCATTAGGTCTTGGCAACGATGACATCGCCCCTTCACTACTCTTTGTACAGTGCTTTGTGTTGATGAGGTAAAAAATGCACGATTGCGTTGGGATAGAATGGTGAGATATCAGGTTCTTGTAATGATCCACAGCTCATAGCGCATGATTTGGTGGGAGAGTATTCTACAATTGCTTGTCAAGGCCGTAAATTATCTTAGCTGTCGTCTTCTTCATGCCATAACAACCTAAAAACAAGTTCTGGTATGTAAATTGTCACATTATCACCTGTCAATTCTCCTGTTTCAGATCCTTTCGAGTGCTAGACAGCTTCATTGCCCAGAAATGGACGTTCATGAGCAATATCTAATACACTTGCTCTCATTGGAGTCTCAGTTAGTGCTGCTTTAGTTGGCGAGTGCTTCATCGCTCATAATGGCCAAATCACTGGACCACGGCACTGAAGGGGAGGAAAGTATTTAGTCTTCCTAAATGTTCCGCCAGTCCCAATGACGTTCTCTTAGTGCATCGCTCGAAGTACGTACTAGAACGTCACTCAATTTGCAAAAGATCATCTTATAACGTTCACGCTTGTTGACTCTTCCCATTAGATTTGCATTGGGTGTCGGCAACGTGGTCATCCGAACACTACCCCCAAGTGGCGCGGCAGCTGCATCCGCTCTCTCCTGGGATTTATGTGTTCGTCAGATCTTTGCCCCCATACAGCTGGCATGCAGAAATGCCAGAGGCATGGGTCATTGATTAGGCGAACGGGTTGGCAACATTCCGGAGAGCGGATCGTTGGTTTGGGGAACGCATCTCAAATCCTGGGGGCACCACGGATGTTACCTGCCAATAGCAGAAAGCCTAATTCTAATAACGCCAATTACTGTCCCAACTTGGACGTTGATGTCCACGGATCGGAGCTGTCCCGGCGCTAGTGCCTGGCAGCCCAAAGCTTGGAACCGGCGGACAAACAACTAGTGTAATGTCTTGTTGCGATCATCGTTTCCTGTTCAGCAGCCGCTAGGAACGTCTGTTTAGATGTCAGGTGAATGCCAACTGGCGGCTTCAAAAGCTTTAGCGGACAGTCTCGAGGTGAGAATGTGCTTGATAGATAATGTTCATCAAGACTCAAAAGGCATTTAAACTTGCCAATCCCTCCTTTACGAGTATAAAATTTGCAGAACAAACATTTCATTGTGCATAGTCAACTCCTTCTTTATTGAAAGCACACCGATTATCTATCACAATGCATTACAAGACCGCCGCAGTCACTTTGGCTCTCCTGGGCAACGCTGTTGCTCAGCGCCCAACCGATACGCCCATTTGCGACTACTACACAACAGCCCTACTGAAGGATAACTCAGCGCAGAACCAGTACACCCTGCTGACTCTCCTTGTCAACACTGTCGTTATCGGAAACTGTAAGTAATCAGCATCCTCTCCCAGAAGCAGATGGCTTACTTTACCCACAATATAGATACTACTCCCAATGTTGGAGTAAAGGTTCCTGGTATCCTGGCACCAGGTGTCTACAATAACGCAAACGTCAATTTATTGCCGTACTTCAATGGCGAACTGAAATCTTCCAATCGTGGTGGTAGCTCAGGCGTTTCCGTCAACTTTTTGGACGGCGGCGGTGCAGCCCCATTGATGAAGAACATGGCGGCCAACGACGAAAAGTCAAAGCAATAGTGAGTCGCTAGGCATGCCCTTCTATATGTTCATTGCCTGACTATTCAACTCCCAGTTTCCTCCTAACTCACCTATACCAATTCTTCGGTGCGCTCTTGGGTTGCTCCAAGTATGGAATGGCAGGCTTCCCCAGCTACAACGGACAGGCCTCCATGTACCAGGTTCACAAGTTCATGGCCTTGGACGAAAACGAACTGGGATACTTCATCCAACAAGTTGCCCTTGCTGGTGCCTCCTTTGGAGTCGCTCAAGACGACCTTAAGGCCGTTGGCACGTCCCTTTCTAATCTCTTTGGCTTGCGCTGCAGCCCGCCTGCTACTGCTATTCCTGCACAGGGCCCTCAACTCCAAGCCATTTGCATCGAAAACAGCTGTCCCGCATCGCCTGACGCTGTTTGCGCTAGCTACGAGCCTGTCGTGGCACCTAAGAATGCGACTGGGGAAGGGATGAATGCTACTAGCTCAGTCACTGGGCCAGCTGCTACATCTATGACGACTGCAACTGGCACGATGAGACCGACTACCGTCCCAACAGGTGGAGCTGCGACTCAGGTTGTCAGTCTTTCCACCCTTTTTGGAATCATTGCTCTGCTGCTGTAAGGTTGGATGACAAAATGAACACAAGTCTTGGAGACGTCTTGTGATATCCTATTGAGTGTCGGTATTAATAATCATCGCTCGATAATGAATTCTTTATGACAAAGCCGTACAGTTTGTCCAACCTTGCGTTGAGATGCCTGCTAGTTTCCTCTTTGATCTGACCACAAAAGCAGCCGCTATGGGAGAAGACGCTTTCACCTAGGCTCGTTTGTAAATAGCAAGATGCCTCAGATACATTCATTAATTGAAACAAAAGAAAATATCAATCGCTCGCGAAATGAGCATGGACCAGGGCAATATGCATGGTTATTTGTCCATTCCTTTAGTAGCATTCCTCTCTAGTATACTTCCCTAAACAACCTCATCATATCACTGCCTAGGAAATAGTGAGACCCAAATAGCGTGTATTCTCGTCAAGATGTTTCTGAATCGAAGAAAGTTTATTTTAGAGGCATGCGCAGTATTAGCGAGGCATTTGAGATCTCGCTTGATATTGCAGTTCACTTGAATCAGGTAACTATCACCTCGGGCGTGTTTGCAGTAAAGGAGTTATTCGGGTGATACCTTACTCTACAGGACTACTATCCCAATGCATACACGGCCAATGAATACGAAAAGGTGTCCCGTGGATAATCAATTACTGCAATTGCAACCATTGTCACAGACTGAGTAATTCATCCGGCTCCCACCGGTAGACCGGCGGGGTATTCAACCCCAAACGCCGACGGTGAATGCGAGGCCGAGCCGTCTATGGTTGTACACCCCCGAAGTGTTTCATCGGATCCCATTATCCAGTGGATGCTGCCGCTTGACTCAACGGATGGTCAATGCGGCTACGGGCGAAGTGCGAAGCGGCTGGCTTTACTACTGTCCGACTGGCCACGCGTGTCCTGGCCTGACTGGTTGACGTCACGAGTAGCACGACTCCTCCCGCTTGTAAAGCCCGACCGAGATGGACCTCGGACTGCGGAGCAGATACATCGCCGAATCGACCTAGCTGTGTAACGACGTTACCATCTGCACCGGCTCGTTGTAGATCACACAGAGAATTAGCCATTGGCCTTTGAGCTGCACCCCTCTTCATTTTATAATTTTGTATAATAGTTGATGACCCCGGTTGTTTTCTCGTAAAATTTTCTTTGGTCCTAGAATTCGATTAAACTCTTGTTAAACTTTTCCCATTCTATTCTGTTACATTGCCTTTATTCTCACACATGTCCTCCCACGTCTCTCTCAAAGTCCTCATCGTCGGTGGCGGTATCGGCGGGCCTGCACTCGCGTTCTGGCTGGCGCAACTCGGACACGATGTGACCATCGTTGAGCGTAACTCATGTCTACGTGCTCAGGGTCAACAGATCGACATCCGTGGTCAAGGCGTATCCGTCATACGTCTTATGGGTCTTGAGCCCGAGATCCGGGCTAGAGGCGTTGATGAAGCCGGCATTCGGTTCGTCGATCACAATGGCAAAATCCAGGCGGCATTTGGAGCCAACAAGACCGGCGTCGGCAGACAGAGTTTCACGTCAGAATTTGAAATCATGCGCAGCGACCTCGTTCGCCTCCTCTTCGAAAGAACAGAAGAACTCGGCGTTAAGTACATCTTCGGTAATAGTGTCGTGGCTTTTGAGCAAGACACCGAATCGGTCACCGTGAGCTTGTCCGACGGCACCACGGACAAGTTTGATCTCCTCGTAGGAGCCGATGGCCAGAGTTCCAGAACTCGGCGACTCATGCTTGGTTCTGGGGAGGAAGACCCGTTCTTCCCTTTGGACCTGCACACGGCGCTCTTTACCGTACCGAGAGAAAAGTCTGATGTCAATTGGGCCACCGTCTGCCTTGCTCCTAAGCAGCGGATGATGATGACGAGAAACGATAATCCTGAAACCACACAAGTGTACCTGGGATTCGCTCCTCAAGATCAAGAGACTGACAGGCTGCTTCGACAGTCACAGAAGGGTCGTGACATCGGAGAGCAGAAGCGCTTATGGATTGAGCTCTTCAAGGACGCAGGCTGGCAGGTGCCCCGGTTTACTAAGAGCCTAGAGGCTGGCGGTGTATCGGACGACTTCTACCAGTACCAGATTGGGCAGGTAAAAATGGACAAGTGGTACAAGAACCGCGTGGTTCTCCTCGGCGATGCGGGCTATGGACCTAGCCCTTTGACTGGCTCTGGCACCACATTGGCGTTTGTGGGTGCGTATGTTTTGGCTGGCGAGATTTCAGAGCACTGCGCTGGATCCAAGGGAAAGATGGGCGTATCAGCTGCCCTTAAAGCTTATGACAGCTCTTTGCGACCTTTTGTGAAAACGGTGCAGGATATCAAGTTCAAGCCTACTGCGTTATATCCCAAGTCAGCCTGGGGTGTATCGTTTGTGAATACCATTTTGTGGCTGGTTGCAATTTTTCGAATTGACAAGCTTTTCCTTAGGCTTCAGTCGGATAATGTTGAAGGATGGAATCTTCCTGACTATCCTGCATTGCCGGTAAAAGAGGGGAAGAGCGATACTGAAACTGATTGAAGATCAAGAAGAATTCGAATTGTTCGGCGTAAGGCACATGTATGTTCTCTATTAGTTTTCTTTTATCAAACTTGGTCAACTCAGGTCACCAAACTAGACGTTCGGGCTATTTCTCACGTCACTATGATTCGTCTAGAAGTGATCCGAACCGAACTAGTGAATAACTCTGTTTACGAACCCAAGACCAGCTACGTGATAGGAAGGAAGTTCAGGCAAACTTTCGCCTCAGTAGGCTTCACACAATGTAGCTTATTTCATATGCACACTCACATCTAAATGTTGTCTGGTCAAAGTTAACCAGTCCAGATGTCTAGGACAAGCGTAGGAACTCTGAGTGCCAGTTGAAGAGGTTGATTAGGTGTTAGTGGTTCTTCTTCAACCTAATCCACTCAAAACAAGAAGAATGCCAGCACAACATCAAAAAGCAAGTGTGGGACTTGAACCCAACCCGATTTGAACGGATAACCTTTCGATGACATCCGAACTGGAGTCGAACGCGCTACCGTTGCGCCATAGGTCCTTGGGAGACATCGTGACAAATGGAGCTTAGACATCCTGCAGGGAATGCTGCGGTGCAATAGTGGAGACAACAGGGGGAATAACTGCCGCCTCTTCCTGAGGGTGTGGTCAAGGCGACCATTGGGGGGGGGGGATAACCTGACCAATTACCCATTTATTTAAATGAATTATGGGTCTATCTAGCCAATTTTATGATTGGCTGTATTGAGGTGAAGTGGGTCCACCTGACCATGGAATTTTTAATCGGTCAGGTGCACGGACCAGTTACTAATTGCGTCCTCCCTCTTCCTGACTTTGTAAATGTTAACTCTGGGGTCAGTTACCGTCTAGGCTACAATCCATGCTTCAATTTAAAAGCTTGAGCAAGAACCATTTAGCCGTCCGATACGAATGAAACTTTTGATTTTCATCAGGATACCATGGAATGAGAAACTCATGAAAAGAATCCCACTCGCTTGCTCTCCCAAGCGCTGGACGTCTCGTATCAATCTATTAGCGAGGCGGTTCAGACTGAATTGACTTAACTAGTGATAAAATCTAATCAAATCAGTGAAAGAAAGCCAGCAGCAAACAACATCCTGTAATTTTTAATCAGTTCTCGACCTCGGGTAGGTAACCCTTCGCCCGGAAAGCCCTCTCCAGAATCTCTCGAATGACATTTTCCTTTCGAAGATTGTATTGCATCACGGTCTCACCCAACCCGACACTGATACCCGCAGCCTCCATCTTCGTCTTCGCGTATAGCTCCCTGTCGGCCTCATTTGACGTAAGCCACTCCTTCATGATCTGATGCCTTACCAGCTCCGCCGTCCCGGGCTTGAAGACGTGCAGGTTGCAGAAGTAAGGCTCATGCATCGCGAAGAAGCGGTGTTCGTGCCACCCGCGCTCGCGGGTGAGAAACTGGAAGCCAGCAGCCTCCAAAGCGGGCGCATAATCGTCCTCGTCCGTCGGGTCAGGGACGGTGAGATCGATGTCTATGACGTCTTTGGCAGGGAGGTTCGGGATAGAGGTTGAGCCGACATGGGAGATGCTCAGGGCTTTGGGGCCTAGGGCGGCAGATATGCGAGACTTGAGGTCTTCAAATTGCTGAGGCCACGCGGGGTTGGGAGGCTCAATAGCTAGTGGTTGTTTTGCTTTGCGCACCGCAATACGCTCGAGTATAGTCGGGTCGAATTCATAGTGTTTTAGAATGTCTTCAATTGGGCAAGCCAAATCGTCTGTATACTTGGAGGCGGAAGACATTGATTTGAAGATTTGAAAAGCAGCAACAGGGCATCAAAGGTTCATTCAAAGATTATGAAGAGAGGTCCTCTAATTAGGAGTCTAAATGAACGCCTAACGATATCTATCAATGTAAGTGTTTTTGTTTCTAGTTAAAGTTCAGGGGTAAATGACATTTGCCAAGTTTGACCGCCGCCGGCGTGAGTCATCCGGTCACCGGGTGGCTTGCAGCACCTGCAGGTGTCCAAATTCCTCTGTATGGAATAGTGCGATGCATCTGCGGCGGGCACATGTTTCCAATCATGGGTCTTCCAAGTCAACAAATTTGTATGCCCAATAAGCACACCATATGAAGGTGAGTCCACAAAAGAAAAAACTGACGAGGTAAAACGCGGCAGCCTAGATACGTCAGCTATGCATTTGGCGATGCAAATAATCATGTGTTGTTGCTGTATGCCATTCAGCTATTCGAGCCTCGTCATTCTTGCGTTTGCGACCAAGAAACGAAAACAACAGTAAGATTTTGAAAGCGGGAGGCTCGAATAGCCAGGTATACAGCATCATTTAAATAGGTTGACGGGAAGACTCACCTTGCCAGCACCTCCCCAACCTTGGCCGTCATAAAGAGGCGTACAAACATATACCGTTAAGCCTCCAAGGAAGCAAAGCGCTGAGTAGGCCATCAACATCATAGGCGCCTGCCACGTAAAAATCATGTTCCAGCGGATTTCGACGAGCGGCATCTCCTTGGGAAACCAACCCCCCTTCTCACGCAACTTAATCTCGCGGATCTGGGGGATCGGCGGCACCTCCTCCAGTGGCGAGTGCACAGGCTCGACGTTTCTGCTGCGGCGAATGTAGAGAATCATGGCGAGCTCCTTATCGACGTTGCGCGGTTTTGGCGAGCGGTGTATCGTTTGGAAAATGAACTGCTCCGAGGAGGCGAGGAGGATGGAGAAGAGCGAGAGGGAGATGCTGGCATACCAGAAGGCGGGAGTGAGCCAGTGCAGGGAATCGGGTGCCGGCCAGGAGAAGGTGCCTATGACAGCGGCAGAAATGAGGGTGCTCTAAGAAATGTTAGTTGTAATATTGATTCTGGAGCGCCATGTATCGTACGGCGACTTGGACGAGTTGAAACTCGCTCAGCTTGCGATCCCGCCACCTCTTGAGCTCGGCTGAGATTTCTGCATCGCTTTCACGGTTTTCAACACTCTTGGCAATGGACAGAATGGGGCGAAGCGTATTCTGTTGATAGAACCGGTTGTACGGCAGTGTAAGGATGTCAGTGGCGACATGGGCAATCTTCCCGCTCACCGTCACGGCAACGATCTAGATTAGAGCGTGAATAAGTGCATCAATCGGAGAGCGCTGCGGCAAGGTTCAATCATACTGCAAGTTTGAGTTTGGTGCCTCCAGTTGGGACTCCACGGAGACGTTCATCTGTTTCGCCCTTTTCGATTTCTTCGACCTGTCTCTCAGCCATCGTTGACTGATTCTAATAATCTACGTCTTTCAGCCATGCTGGCCAAGGACAATTTATATACAAATGACATCTTTCTGTAGGCAGTGAATGGTCATCCAAGTCGTGTGGTGTGCATTTAATAGCAGATGACATTTGGTTGCCCGTGACCGCGAGTTCCCCCACCCAACAGGTGATGCCCCCTCCCACACCGTGTCTCAGTTGCTCTAAAATCGCCATGGCCAACACAAGTAGCGTCAAATGACCTATGGTGGCCTCAGTTGAGATCATAGCCTAGGTCAAATGGTTTTGAGCTTATTCGATAGCCGGCGCCTGCGAAACAATATGCAAGTCATAGCCGCGTGGCTGTGGCGGATGGGTAAGCTAGGCTGCTCTAGCTCCCGCTTGGATCTAGGTCGGCCTGGTTTGCTTCTCTCTGTTCCTGACAATCGCAATTCCTGTCTTGTCTGTCCTCGAGATTAGAAGAAATGTGTTGAGACATCCTTGCCTCGCTTTCCTTGTTTAGAAAGACAAAGCGTGACCATAGCGTTCAGCCTTTGTTGATCTCGGCTTGGAACTTGACAACCCACTCGGAAAACTCATCCTTCTCACCGCTCCATGGTGTTTTGAGTAACTCGGAAAGAGCGACGATCTCGTTAAAGCAGAGACTCATAACGCGATCAATCTCCTCCGGTGAGAGCTCGTAGAAAGCACCCGCTAGCTCATCGAACATGTGTGGCAGTTTTCTGAGGATGCGCATAGACTCATCCAGACGCTGAGGAATATCTGATTTATCGGCAGGCAAAGAGGGCAGAGTCTTGAAGCGTCGCTTGACAATAGCCTGGTAGAGAAGGGTAGTCAACCTCAGTCGCTTCAGGCATGATTCGAGACGGTCACGGATCTTGTCGGGGTCGTCGCGAGGAATCGTCTGTTGGTTACCCATCATATCGTCGATCATCTCCTGCGTCGAGGGCATCATGGAGCCCAATGCGGAGTCGTGGTCCAAGTCGTCAGCATCGCTTTCCTCGTCGTCTTCAGGTTCCTCATCACCCCATTCCTTGAGCTCCTCCATCACATCTTTCAACGTCGCCCTAAATTCCTCAACCTTTTTGACAAAGCAGCTGCCAATCCCTCCCTTGGAAAATTGCATAACTTCATCACAGGCAGACCAGATAACTCCCGTAGCAGCCATGCTTCCCTTGCCTGTTGCCGTAGTGGAGCCGTTCTTCTGGGCTACTGAAAGAATCTTGCCGTCTCTGGGGATCTTCTCGATGAGTCCTCGAAGTTCTTTCAAGACTATATAACACTTCCATGACAGATCCTTGCGGAAGGTCGCAGTGTATCGCTCGGCGTCACATGACTGGGCGGCCGTTGCGATGCCTGGGATAGGACCAGAGACAAGTTCGCGTAGGACCTTGATGATAGCCGAAGGTGTAAAGGGTTCGTTGATAATCAACACGGAGATCTTGGTCGAATGCGCCTTGATTAGAGAAGCAGAATCATGCGCAAGAGAAAGAGCATCAACTGGTGTGGTCGAGGAAGCACTAGGCTGCTGTGCAGCATCTTTGCCAGCGTTGATAGTGGTGAGAACGGTCTCGAGCTGTTGCAAGAGAGCGATGGCCGTGTCTGAAAGTGAGTTTAGAGCAGCAGGCGTATTGGCGTTAGAGGAAGCCATTATGAATTCACGATCGTCCCGTGGAGAAAAGGATACCCGGACGAGAACGGTGACTCAAGTCGTCAGCTTTTGCGAGTATGGCAAAAATCACAATGGAGGAATAAAAAACATTTTGCCCCGCGATTTGGAGGGGTAAGGTACGTACCTTACAGTTTCCTCGCCATGCCTTCCGTCCTTCCTCCCGTCTGACAGCGCTCAGTGCCCTTTCCCCAACTTGCTTCTTGGCTGCCCAATGACGCTGGTGGAGCACCCGACCTTGTGACCCATATTTCACGTGACCGTTCCTGGAACAGCAACAGCTACAGCCACCAGTAGCTCCGACTCCCCTGTCAAGCCTCTGGAGCCATTGAACCCACCTAAAGCGTTTTGGGTGAGCTGGAAGTTCCACGGCAGCAGCGTACCTCCCTCGTACCTCGACCTCCAGACTGCCACCTGGACTGGATCTGGCCAGCTTCACCACAACACTTTCTACCTGTTCCAACAAATTCGACCTCACGCGTGAATGACGACTGCGAGGTCCTGCCTATCTTAAAGATGCGTCAAAGCTATGGCATGGTGCTTTTGAGCACCTTCGTGTCGGCTGCTGCCCCGGTCGCTGCAACTAGCTTGCCTAGAGGAGTTGGCCCCGAGTGTGAGTTCAATCAAAACAGCAACGCCGCTTGGAACTGAGATTGCCTTTAAGCTTAAATGCAAGGTCAAAGAATCCACGTTGGTTTCTTGTACTTGAGCTGGTTCCTTGCCGTTGTTGCTTTCGATCTCTAACAACACACACCGAATCTTTGCTAATATGTTTCCTCCTAGTTGCCAAGTTCTTCGAGTCCAAGGAGTCCTTCTCTTGTATCACCCAACCCGAGACTAAGCTGAACATCAATCAAGTCAATGACAATACATGCGACTGCCCAGACGGTTCCGATGAGCCTGGCACTTCTGCTTGTGCCCACCTCGACCCCCTCTCTCCCCCCCAGCCATTCGTTGGCTCCCCGACAGGCACAACCAACACTACCACTGCCTTGCCCGGCTTCTGGTGCGCCAATGTTGGACATATCGGCGCATATGTCCCTTTTATGTACGTCAACGATGGCCACTGCGACTACGAAATCTGCTGCGACGGATCTGAGGAGTACAGCAAGGTCGGCGGCGTCAAGTGCGAGAACAAGTGCAACGAAATCGGCAAGGAATACCGCCGCGTCGAGGCTGAGCGCAAGGGTGCTATTGACAGGGCCGTCAAAAAACGCAAGACCTTGACCAAGGAGTCTAGAGAGCTTCGACGCCGTGTCCAAGCCAAGGTCACAAGCCTGAAGGAGGAGGTCAAGGGCCTGGAGGCCAAGAAGGATGAGCTTGAACAGAAGCTCCATGAGACCGAGCGTTCTGAACGGGGCAAGGTTGTTAGAGGCGAGGGGTCTGGAGGAAAGCTCGGCAACCTGCTCAACCTAGCCAAGAACCGGGTTGCAGAGTTACGTGAGACTCTTGAAGATGTCGTCGCCCAGCGTGATCAACTCCGCAACAAAGTCACCGAGCTTGAAGGTATTCTCAGCCGATTTAAGGAGGAGTACAACCCCAACTTCAACGACGAAGGTGTCAAGCGAGCCGTTAAGGGATGGGAGGACTATGCTGCCAACTCTGCAACCGAGACCAAATCAGAAGACCTTGAGGCGGATATCAAGGACGTTCTTGTCGAGGACAATGAGAGCACTGGCATTAACTGGAAGGAGTTCGAGGAAGACGAGGCCACTGACACTGACATCCGTAAGTTGAGTTTCTGACACAAGCATTGAATGGCAACTAACTAAATGCCCAGTCTACAACTTCGAGGCCTACCTGCCTGAGCCCGTTCGCGATTTTATCCACGGCAAGCTCAACGCCGTTCGCGTCTGGCTCATTGAGAACGGCCTTATGGCCGATAATGTTAAGCCCGGTGTCGAGTCTCGTCTGATTACAGCTGCCCGCGACGCATTCAACGCTGCGAACAACGACCTGAACGAGAAGCGCCGCCAACTCGAGAACGAGGAGAAGGACCTTGAAAAGGACTATGGCGTTGACGACATCTTCCGTGTCCTCAGTCACAAATGTGTGAGCACCGAGGCCGGCGAGTACGAGTATGAGCTTTGCTGGATGGACAAGACCAACCAGAAATCCAAGAAGGGACATGGCAGCACCAACATGGGCAACTTTGTTCGCATCGACAAGGAGATGGCAGATGAGGAAGAGCGCACCGACGGCAAGAGTCTTGGCAAGGGTCTTCGCATGGTCCTGCGCTACGAGAATGGCCAAGGCTGCTGGAACGGTCCTCAGCGACGTACAGACGTTTGGTTGGCTTGCAGCGAGAAAGAGGAGCTGTGGAAGGTTTCTGAGTCAGAGAAGTGTGTATACAAGATGGAGGTCGGCACGCCTGCCGCCTGTGATGAACTGCTTGAGCCTCCTGAGCCCAAGTCCAAGGACGAGTTGTAAGAACAAGACGCTCGCTTTTGAGTGTACAAAAAGAATAGCATCGGGTCTGCTTAGCTTGGCGTCTGGTCGTCTGCCTTAGACCTAGTAAAGGGTTGCATTAGGGATGGTCAAACCAAGTTTTTTCTTTTTCTTTTTGGCGTGTGCGACGATGCCTGGTTGTAGATGAAGAACAAAGTGCCTGGGGTATCAATTTAGAAATTTTATACAATCTTGGACTGTGGGTTGCACAAAGCTACGCTTTTGATGCGATTTTCCTCCGTTTGCTGAGTTCTTCTTGCTCAGCCATGACCTTGGCCGTCAATGATGCAGCCATTGGGTTGTTGATACCGCTTATTCTGCCAGCGGATGCCTCCTTTTTTGTAGCCTTTGCATCGTCCGTTGCCCTTCTTTTCTCCGGAGCATCGCCGTTTCTGTCCTCCTTGGAATCCCCCTCCGCCTTGCGCTTCTTCTTGCCACCAGCCTTCTTGTCCTTCTTCAAACTGTGCGTAAGACCAGATGCGATAAGATCGTCCATCCTCTGTACCAACTTCTTCATGTCGCCCTCCTCAGATGGCAAAATTGGCACAACATTTTCGCTCGTAAATGGTTCGCTGCATTCAGGACATGATGATTCTTGAATCTCTTTAATAGCCACTTCGGCAAAGACGTGGCCACACGGTACGAGGTATACAGCCTTGACTCCAGGGCCAAGCTCCTTCAGAGAAATGGGACAGGCCCAGATGGCCTTCTTCGACGGCGGAGTGTACTGGTGGAACTTGAGCTTGACGATGTCGCGCAGCGACTTGATACCCGTCGAGCTGAATGTGAGCTCTGGGGATTCAGGGGTTGTCGGTGGCGAAGCAGTGGTGTCATCGGAGGGCAAAAGTGACTTGAGGATGGTTTCGTAGTTGTACAGGCGACCGCGCCAGTCCGAAACGACATTCTCCTTGTCAAGCGGTTCGTTCGTGAGGGCGTCGTGTGTCCAGGCATGACCCAGGGATTCCAAAGCATTTGCCTTCAGCTCGCTAACAGTCAGGGCGCGGGCGGCTTCCTTGACGAGTTCGCGGCGTTTGGGGATAGAGCCTCCGTCGTTACCCATGATGGTGGTGGTAGTGGGCAGTCGGCAGTCGGCTAAAGGGAAAACTCGTGTACTGATGATGAGACAGAAACCGAAAGTTTGAGAATGCCTTGGGTAGAATAGGAATGACCCCAAAGGATGATCGAATCCTAAAAGAAAAAAGTGGACTGGGTAGAAGGAAGCAGCAAAGTGGTTTAAGTTAGGATTTAGTTTCAATGTGCAAGGTGGCGGAGAGGTATGCGGCCGGATACAGTCTCGTCGCGTTGCCACGTTCAGTGCCTTATCTTATCAGACCAACGGGTGGAAGGTCAATTAGGATTTAGAGCTGCAGGGGTAGCCAACCGCACTTGAGGTCAGCAGGCGCAGGTGAGGGTAAGAGGCGCTTGCCTCCTCCACAGCCGCAGAAGCTCCTCGGTTTAGGAATGGGATGCCACAGTGGGGCTGACCATGTGTACAGTGCGGAACTGAAGTGCTTTCTATCATAGTGACGGCTGTTGAGACAGTGTGTTCTTAATAAAAGACAGTGTACATGGGTACATTCTCCCACTTACGGTTGCTCCCACGGTTGGTCTTCCATTCCAGCAGGTCCCAAGTGTCGCACTTTCCGTCACTGGAGACTGACCTGTTTCTGGTCTGGTTCAAACATCTTTCAGCCTCGTCTCCCATCCTGGGCCTTGCAATCACCTCTTCTGCTGCTTATTCCAGTAACACTTTGTTCATTTAATACCCCTCCTCCGCGACACGCAGTGAATTTCTGTAGCTGCGCCGACTGTTACTCCTCTTTCACCTTCACCACAACGCCGAGCCTGACACTCTCGAACTCCAACAATCACTCGTGCTCTAGTATCTACCATTCCCTTCAAACGATACACACCTCTTCCCGACCGACAGTCGATGTTTTTCCCATTCTGATTCACGAACGCTCGGGTGCGCCAGCCACTGAGCCATGGCGACCCAACAGCAGATCGCTCTTGAGAGACTTGACAATCTCGTCAGGGACCTGAGATCACGGTTCGTCCCCTCCTAGTGCATCTTCCGTGGGAGGCCAGACTCTACTCTTTATCCAGCCACTGACATATCCACCTCTCAGGACCTCAGATGAGACTCGAAAGCGGGCGGCTCTCCAGCTTAGAGATTTGGTGCTCGTCTGCCATCGGGGTAAGCTACAATGAACTTCAATCTTCCCCCTCTTTCGCGACCGTATAGCTGACCTCTTGCCTTCTGCAGACCTTCCTCTCGACCAGTTCAACACGATATACAGCCAAGTCAACAACAAAATCACACAGTTGATATCACACGGAAATGATTCATCCGAACGACTGGGCGGCGTCTACGCCCTCGACGCTCTCGTCGACGTCGAAGTATCGGAGCAGTCAACCAAGATGTTTGCCCGCTTCAACCAAAACCTGAAAACTATTCTCCGCGGCAAGGACATCAACCCCATGCAGGCTGCAGCCATTGCTTTGGGGAAAATGTGTCGGCCAGGCGGTTCTATGATAAGCGAACTGGTCGAATCCGAGACCCAAATGGCCCTCGAATGGCTGCAGAGCGAACGAGTAGAGGAGCGTCGGTACAGTGCCGCACTTGTTCTTCGCGAACTGGCAAGGCAGGCGCCTACGTTGATGTACAATTATGTCGGCCTGGTGTTGGACCTCATCTGGAACAGCTTGAGAGACAACCGTCAGCTCATTCGCGCCACATCCGCCGAAACTGTTGCTGCCTGCTTTCGCATCATTAGGGAACGCGACCAGGAGTTGAAGCAGACGTGGATGGAGAAGGCCTACGCCGAACTCATGCGCGGCCTACAGCATGGCACAGTCGAGTACATCCATGCTTCGCTTCTCATGCTCAAAGAGCTCCTGGAGCAAGGCGGCATGTTCATGCAGGAGCACTATCCGGAAGCCTGCGAAATCGTCCTTCGCTACAAGGACCATCGCGACGTCACCATTCGCAAGACTGTCGTCCTCCTCATTCCCGATCTTGCAAGCTACTCACCCGCTGAGTTTGACCGGAGCTACCTCCATAAGTTCATGGTCTATTTGTCTGGCATGCTGAAGAAGGACAAGGAGAGAAACGACGCATTCTTGGCTATTGGTAACATCGCCAACTCGGTTAAGAGTGCTATCGCTCCCTACCTCGATGGGGTCATGACACACGTCAGAGAAGGTCTCAGCCTTGCAGCTCGCAAACGCGGCTCAGTCGACGCAGTATTCGAGTGCATAAGCCGTCTCGCTGTTGCTGTCGGCCAGACACTGAGCAAGTATATGGAGGCGCTGCTTGACCCTATTTTTGAATGCGACCTCACTCCCAAATTGACACAGGCCCTCGTCGATATGGCCTTCTACATCCCACCTGCCAAGGACACCATCCAGAATCGGTTGCTTGATATGCTCAGCATGGTTTTGTGTGGTGAGCCTTTTAAGCCTCTGGGAGCCCCTCACCCCAACACTCTCACAGCTGTCCCCGCTGTTCCCAAGGACTCCAAAGACCCCATGGCATACGAGCACCGCAAGGCCGAAGTCAAACTTGCCCTCAATACCCTTGGCAGCTTCGACTTTACCGGACATGTCCTCAACGAGTTTGTGCGAGATGTCGCTGTGAAGTATGTCGAGGATGAAGACCCTGAGACAAGAGAGGCCGCAGCCCTCACATGTTGCCAGCTTTATGTGCGCGACCCCATCGTCAACCAGACCAGTTACCACGCACTCCAGGTTGTCGGTGATGTTATCGAAAGACTGTTGACTGTGGGCGTGTCGGATCCTGAACCGAATATTAGACGGACTGTTCTTGCCGCCCTCGATGAACGCTTCGATAGGCATTTAGCCAAGGCAGAGAACATTCGCACTTTGTTCTTTGCTCTCAATGACGAGATCTTTGCCATTCGGGAGGTTGCAATTTCGATTATTGGCCGTCTTGCTAGATATAACCCGGCATACGTCATTCCCTCCCTCCGGAAAACTCTCATCCAGCTCCTGACCGAGCTTGAATTCTCAGACGTGGCAAGGAACAAGGAAGAGAGTGCGAAGCTCCTCAGCCTGTTAGTCCAAAATGCACAGGGTCTGGTCAAGCCATATGTGGACCCGATGATGTCCGTTCTGTTACCGAAGGCGAATGACCCGAGCGCTTCTGTGGCCGCGACCATTTTGAGAGCCATTGGAGAACTTGCTTCAGTCGGCGGCGAGGAGGTCCTGCCCTACAAAGACCGTCTGATGCCTCTCATCATTGAGGCTTTGCAAGATCAAAGCTCAAACAACAAACGGGAGGCGGCACTTCATGCTCTCGGTCAGCTGGCGAGTAACTCTGGATACGTGATAGAACCATATCTGGAGTACCCTCAGCTGCTGGAACTCCTCCAAAGCATTATCCGTACGGAAGGCCAGCGCGGCCCCTTACGACAGGAGACCATCAAGCTGATGGGCATCCTGGGTGCTTTGGACCCTTACAAGTATCAGCAGGTTGAGCAACGTCGACCAGATGCGCAGCGCCGTGTCGAGAGCACACAGATGACAGATATCTCACTCATGATGACCGGTTTGACGCCATCCAGCAAAGAGTACTTTCCTACCGTTGTCATCAACGCGCTCTTGCAGATCCTCAAAGACAACTCCCTCTCGAGCCACCACGCATCTGTTATTGAGGCAATCATGAACATCTTCCGTACTCTCGGCCTGGAGTGTGTTTCCTTCCTCGACCGTATCATTCCTGCCTTCCTTGGCGTTATCCGCGCTGCAGACAAGACGCGCCTCGATTCGTACTTTAGCCAGCTTGCCACCTTGGTGTCCATTGTGCGGCAGCATATTCGCAACTTTCTCCCCGAAATTGTCGAGATTTGCCAAGAGTTCTGGCACACCACCAGCACGCTCCAGTCAACGATTATGAGTCTTGTGGAGGCCATCTCGCGATCCTTGGAGGGCGAGTTCAAGATCTACTTGGCAGGCCTGCTGCCTCTCATGCTAGGTGTGCTCGAAAAGGATACAACAACAAGGCGCCTGCCATCCGAGAAAGTTCTGCACGCATTCCTGGTTTTCGGATCTAGCGCCGAGGAATACATGCACTTGATCATCCCTGTTATCGTCAGGACGTTCGAGAAGCAAGGGCAACCCTCTCCACTCCGCAAGCAGGCGATCGAGACTATTGGCAAGATCACTTACCAGGTGAATCTCAACGATTACGCGGCCAAAATCATCCATCCCCTCACTCGTATTCTGGCCAGTGGTGATATTAACTTGAGGATTGCCGCTCTCGACACGCTATGTGCCTTGATACAGCAGCTCGGAAAAGATTATCTCCACTTCATGGGTACTGTCAACAAGGTTCTGACGCAACATCAGATCCAGCATCAGAACTACGACCTGCTTGTAAACAAGCTGCAGAAGGGCGAGGTACTTCCGCAGGACCTTGGAGCCGGCGACCGTTTCATCGATCGGATCGACGACCAGGCAGCTTTTGCTGATCTTGGCGCAAAGAAGCTGGAGATGAACGCCATCCACCTCAAGCAAGCATGGGATACGAAGGGCAAGTCAACCAAGGAGGATTGGCAGGAATGGCTTCGTAGGTTTTCCACCACGCTGCTCACCGAGTCGCCGAACCACGCGCTTCGTGCGTGCGCTGCCCTAGCCAGCTCGTACTTGCCGCTCGCGCGTGAGCTGTTTAACTCGGCATTTGTCTCTTGCTGGAGCGAGCTCTACGAGCAATTCCAAGATGAGCTGATCCAGAACATTGAGAGCGCCATCAAATCCGAGAACGTGCCTCCTGACCTGCTTGGTCTTCTGCTCAACCTCGCCGAGTTTATGGAACACGACGATAAGGCTCTGCCTATTGACATCAGAGTTCTCGGTCGCGAAGCGGCCCGGTGCCATGCATATGCGAAGGCACTTCATTACAAGGAACTGGAATTTTTGCAGGACCAAAGCAGCGGGGCCGTTGAAGCTCTTATCGTGATCAACAACCAACTCCAGCAGTCCGATGCAGCCATTGGTATTCTCCGCAAAGCACAGCTTTACCGAGAGGGAATTCAACTTAGAGAGACATGGTTCGAGAAGCTGGAGAGATGGGAAGAAGCTCTTGCCTTCTACACAAAAAGAGAGAAGGAGGTCCCGGAAGACAAGCCTGTGCCCGTCGATATCATCATGGGCAAGATGCGTTGTCTGCACGCTCTCGGCGAGTGGGAGGCGCTGGCTGGCCTCGCGAGCAACACCTGGGCCAACTCTTCACCCGACGTGCAGCGTCTTATTGCTCCGCTCGCAACTGCTGCAGCATGGGGCTTGGGCAAGTGGGATTCAATGGACAGCTACTTACAGTCTATGAAGCGCTACTCAACTGATCGATCGTTCTTCGGCGCTATCCTCGCCCTGCACCGGAACCAGTTTAGAGAAGCCTTGAACTGCGTGCAGCAAGCTCGGGAAGGCTTAGACACTGAATTGAGTGCCCTCGTTAGCGAGTCGTACAATCGCGCGTACCAGGTCGTGGTTAGAGTTCAGATGCTGGCGGAACTCGAGGAGCTCATTGTCTACAAGCAAACCGACGATAAGAAGAAGGCCACCATGCGCCGCACTTGGGAGACGAGACTCAAGGGATGCCAACGTAACGTCGAGGTGTGGCAAAGAATGCTGCGCCTCCGTGCCTTGGTCATCACGCCGACAGAGAACATGCACATGTGGATTAAATTTGCTAATCTCTGCCGCAAGTCTGGTCGTATGGGACTTGCTGAGAAGTCCTTGAAGCAGCTTATCGGCGTGGAGGCTCCTTTGGAAACTTTGATTCCCTACTGGAATGAGCGGCCACAGCAGCCCAACGCCGGCCTGGCCAGGAATATTCCCTCCCAAATCATCTATGCCATGCTCAAGTACGAGTGGGAGGTTGGCCAGCAACCCGCGTTCCGCACTTCTGGCATTTCTGAGAGGACTCTCTACTGTCTGCGCAAGTTTACTAATGACTCGGCACACCGGTACGAGGCAACCAAGGCTCATCTCACAGCGCAGGCTCCTAACGGCATGGACTTGACGAGTGATTACGGCTTCCCGCACCAGATCGACCCCAGCTTGATGAACCCGCAGACACAGAAGGCCCTGCACGATCAGACGGTTCTCCTGGCCAAGTGCTACCTACGCCAGGGCGAGTGGCTCATTGCCTTGAACAAAGAAAACTGGCAATACGAGCATGTTCAGGACATTCTCACCTCGTACTCGCAGGCTACCAAGTACAACCCGCGGTGGTACAAGGCATGGCACGCCTGGGCTTTGGCCAATTTCGAGATTGTTCAGGCACTATCTGCTAGGGGCGAATGGACTGATCACATGGTCATTGAGCACGTTGTTCCAGCTGTCCGCGGCTTCTTCAAGTCTATTGCGTTGTCTGCCGGCAGCTCCCTCCAGGACACTCTCCGTCTTCTTACTCTTTGGTTCACCCATGGTGCCAGTGCCGATGTCAACGCGGCTGTTACTGAGGGATTCACCAACGTCAGCGTCGACACATGGCTGGAGGTTATTCCTCAACTCATTGCGCGCATCAACCAGCCGATGCGCCGCGTACAGCAATCGATCCATAGTCTCCTAGCTGACGTTGGTCGAGCCCACCCGCAGGCTCTTGTCTACCCGTTGACGGTAGCCATGAAGTCATCGCAAAACACTCGTCGTTCGCGATCCGCTGCTCAGATTATGGATAGTATGCGTCAACACAGCGCCAATCTTGTTTCTCAAGCCGACATTGTTAGCCACGAACTTATCAGGGTTGCGGTTCTTTGGCACGAGCAATGGCATGAAGGACTCGAGGAAGCATCTCGACTCTACTTCGGCGACCATAACATCGAGGGCATGTTTGCCACTCTTGAGCCACTTCACGATCAGCTCGAGCGTGGACCTGAAACTCTGCGCGAGATTTCCTTCACTCAGGCCTTCGGTAGAGACCTCACCGAAGCCCGTGAGTGGTGCAGACAATACGAGGCCAGTCGAGACGTCAACGACCTCAACCAAGCTTGGGATCTTTACTATCAGGTGTTCCGGCGCATCTCGCGACAGCTACCACAGCTTACTACGCTCGAGTTGCCTTACTGTTCGCCGAAGTTGCTTGCCGCCAAGGATCTCGACCTGGCGGTGCCTGGAACCTACCGCAGTGGCCAACCCATCGTCCGTATCATGGAGTTTGACGGTACCTTTACGGTTATTAACAGTAAGCAACGGCCCCGAAAACTCAACATTAGTGGCAGTGACGGCGTGTCATACGCCTTCTTGCTCAAGGGCCATGAGGATATCCGCCAGGACGAACGAGTTATGCAGTTGTTCGGTCTGTGCAACACCTTGTTGGCGAACGATTCGGAGTGTTACAAGCGCCATCTCAACATTCAGCGGTATCCTGCGATCCCGCTTTCGCAGAACTCTGGTCTGCTGGGATGGGTGCCCAACAGTGACACTCTTCACGTCCTGATCCGGGAATACCGCGAAAGCAGAAAGATTCTCCTTAATATAGAGCATCGCATCATGCTTCAAATGGCGCCCGATTATGATAACCTCACTCTCATGCAGAAGGTCGAGGTCTTTGGCTATGCGCTTGATAACACCACCGGTCAAGACTTGTATCGTGTTCTGTGGCTCAAGAGCAAGAGTTCAGAGGCCTGGTTGGAGCGACGCACCAACTACACGCGTTCCCTGGGTGTCATGTCAATGGTCGGCTACATCCTCGGTCTCGGCGATCGCCACCCATCCAACCTTATGCTTGATCGTGTGACTGGCAAAATCATCCACATCGATTTTGGTGACTGTTTCGAAGTTGCAATGAAGCGCGAGAAATACCCTGAACGAGTGCCGTTCCGACTCACTCGTATGCTCACTTACGCCATGGAAGTGAGCAACATTGAGGGCAGCTTCCGTATTACCTGTGAGCATGTTATGAGAGTATTGCGAGACAACAAGGACAGTCTCATGGCTGTCTTGGAAGCGGTATGTACAATGTTGAATAATTCAAAGTGCTTGGCTAAACAGTTATACAGTTTATTCATGATCCTCTCCTGACCTGGCGCCTTACGAATGCTGCCAGCCCGGCCGGGCCGAATTTCCGATCTGAGAGAGAGCAATCCATTACGGGCCCGCAAGGCGCGCGCGCTCGCCGCCCATCGGTCCTTGACGCAGATGTGGCGCCCTCAGAGCTCCTCGCTGCCGATCCTGGCATGCCAAGCGGGCCGGTTGCGCGATCCCGTTCGCGGACCAACTCTTCGATGGCGCATGAAGGCAGTGTTGTTAACGGTAACACCGGCCAAGACCCTGCCGAGATCCAGAACGCGAGGGCCGTCGAGGTGTTGGATCGCGTCTCTCAGAAATTGACAGGCAAGGACTTCAAACCGAATGAAGAACTTGATGTTATCAACCAGGTTAACAAGCTCATCACGGAGGCCACAAAGTTGGAGAACCTGTGTCAGCATTACATTGGATGGTGCAGCTTCTGGTAAACTAAGCAGAACGGGACGAGTATAGGTGGTGGCGGTACGAGATGATGAACGGAGTCAGCAAGTAAGCGTGAGCTGATTAGGATTCAGGGGGTTTTTCGTTTAGATGGCAGACCGTGGTGGCGTTGGCGGCATCTTCCATTGCATGTGTGAGTACTCTTTCCTGGCATGTACGTCAGGCTTCTTTCTCTTTTTTTGTCAAAATGTATACCAGATCAAGGTCGGGAAGACAAGTGGTTCATTGGTGGTTCTTGGGTCGCACAAGGTCTCACCTGTGTACTTCAGGGCATGGCGAGGCGTCATGGTAGACAGAAAATTGAGCTCTGTAATTATTCAAACGGTTCGCAGTAATGCATGGTGATCTAAGAAAAGTGAAAGTCTATGTACATATGCAACTTTGGGCCAGACTCTTTACCGAGTCGTTCCCATTGTCAAAGGCTTGTTAGGCCTTGACTTTGTTCAGAGTCACGCCAAATGGCCTTGGCGATATGCTCTTGGAAGCACCATCCTCTCCAATAGAAATAACGAAGTCATCAAAGGCAAGGTAGTTGTAAGTACTGCGGTCGATAAGGCCCCAGGTCTGGCATCCGGCTTGAGGAAAGAACACGTCGTTGACAATCTCCTCGTTGTCATGGTTCTTGTAAACAGCGCGCCACGACCAGCTGCCGCCATACTTGATGTTTGTCGGGTAAATTCTTGCGGAGACGTTGTGGGCTTTCATGTCGGCTGAGGCGCTGTAGTTGGGGATGTTGGGGAGGACGTCGATGCCGCGGACCTTCCAGTCGGTGAGAGACAGGCCGGGGCCGTCGTCGACGGACAGTGTGACTGTCGAGTTCGTCTCGGGATCGGCGTAGGTTCCGGCGAACGCGGCCTCGGCGGCTTCCTTGTTCGCCTGTTCGAGGGCGGGGATCAAGGCGGAGATGACGGGGGAGATGAGCCTCGTAGGGAAGGAGAACTGCTTAGAAGCCGGGCCGCCGGTGAGGACGGAGATGGTCACGTCGTAGTCCGGGATGAGGACGACGACGTTGGAGTAGAGGCCCAGGTCGCCGGTTTTGGTGTAGACGTGGATGGGTACGCCGTAGGGGAGGAGCGTAGTGGAGGAGAGGATTTCCCAGGGGGCGCCGATGGAGTAGCCTGCCGCGTTGGTGAAACCGCGCGGCTTGAGCCATGACTTGGAGTCGATGGAGAGTTTGTTGGAGAGGACTGCCGTGCCGAAGGTGAGCATGTCGCGCGTGTTTGTGTAGATGCCGCCGGCGCTGGATGTGTGTGTTAGTGCTACCTCACGCATCCAGTTTTTTGCTTTGTGCGGGATGGAGTGAAGACTTACGAAGCGAAAACTCCTAGATCGCCACCCCAAGTGGGCTCGCTCTTGGGGATAAAACCCCAGGCGTCCGAGTCAGGTCCGGTAATGGAGGTGTTGCTTAGACCTAGAGGCTTGAGGATAGTCTCCGTGATGACGTTATTGTAGGTTTTGTTGGTGGCGGCCTCGACGATGAGACCGAGCAGGGAGATACCGATGTTGGAGTAGACGGGCATGGTATGCGGGCGGAACACAAGGGGCTTCTTGTTGACGGCGTCAAGAAGGTCTAAGCAGATATTGTCAGGGCATGAAACTTCGTGTATACATGGTAGACTACGCACCGTCAGTCGTGCAGGCTTTCGTTCCCTGCAGACCAGAGCACTTGGGACGTGTATCGTTGGCGACTGAGGGAAGGCCCATGGCTTTCCAGGGGAATTTCTCGAAGATGGCCAAATCGGTCGCAACTGGTCTTGTCAGCTCTGCTGCTTTGGTATGAGAAAATGGGAACTTACTATCGCCTCCAATGCCAGAAACGTGAGATGCTAGGTCTTCGACGGTAATCTGGTCCCAGGGTATGAGGTTAAATGTGGCACCATCCTCGGTCTTGAGGTCCTCTTTCTTCAGCCGAGGTAGGTACTTGGTGACGGGATCGCTGCCCTTGATATTACAGTTTTGAAGGGCGGCGAGCACGGTGAAGAGCTTGGTAATGCTGCCGCCACGGAAAACGGTATCAATTGTGACTTCCTTTGTGCTGCTGGCCTCGGCGATGGCCGGGGTGTGATAGAACTCGAAAAGAGGAGCGTCTTCGTGAATGGACTTGATACCGATGGCGATACCAGTACTGTTGAGGGCATCTGCGGATGTGAAGTTTACTAGAGACTCCTTGACCTTCAAAAGGGTCTCTTTTACAATTGTCGATGAGCTAGGGGAGTTCGTGGAGGGAAGGGTTTGGCCTTGGGGAGGGCACGGGTTGGCTGCTTGGGTTCCAGCCAGGAGAGCCGTGATGGCCACGAGTGACGCTTTGGAAAGCATGCTGAATGGCAAATCAAGAAGAAAGTGGCTACTTGAGTGATGAGATGAATCTTAAAATTTTGGAAAGAAGAGATAGTTCAAGATATCCTGAGAAGGAAGGACTGTGAGTGACCAAGATAGCTATTCTTATTCACATTCCAGGCGGACGTTGGCGTATAAATATCATTCTCGGAAGGATAGTTGATGGCGATGAACCATCTCCATTCTTTCGATTGAACTTGTCGATTGTAGGCATCCATAACCGTGAAGGTGGACTTTGACAGTGACCTACAAGCTAAGCCACTAGACGGTTACGTGAATCAGGTCGTTGCGGCTCTTCAAGACCGACATCACCAATCGCATCGAGTTTGCAAACTGCACAAGGCGTGATCCACTCTCAGTCCATGTCTTTAGGAGCAGCCTGGAAAATTCCATCAGCATCGGTTTTAGTCCGATGTGTTGGCGAATTAAGGTTAATTCTAGCAGCAGCTGTATCCTGTACAGCCTCCTTCATAACGGATCCCTCTGGGCAGCTGGAACCAAGCTGAAAGGACATGACGTCCTGGCTATGGTTGGATGTGGCAGTGAAGGATCATCTTATGTGGAGGCGCCATCAAACATCCAAGTAAAAATAATCCTTGGGGTAGCGTAATTGATCTATTGCTAAATGGGTTGAGGTTTTTGATAGCTTGGAACCTGGCAGTGTCTGTTACCTACCTTAGTGAGTGTACTTAGATTTGGGACAAGATCTGGAGCTTGGACCTCATTCATTGCGCCCCACACGTAAGCTGCGGGGATGACCCATCAAAGAGGACTGATTGGTTCGCTCGCAGTAAGTGCGAGCATAGAGATAGCCAATAGAAGTGACGGAATGCTAACAATTTTAGAACAGGCAAAGACACCCATTTAAAACCCTCCTTTTTTTGGTTATTTGGGTTACATTTCTTTGCATAAGGAATATGCCAATGGATGACTTCCCTTAGAATAAGCAGCATATCTGCGCACTGGTTCGCTTCATGATTGGCTGGTTATACGTCTGCTACATCATCCACGGCACACGGCAGGGCTGAGAGTAAACACCCCCGACCACTCCAACCATGTCGATGGGGTCAACACTAGGCAGAGAGATTTTCTCCCCTCTCGTTCAACCATTCAATGACATGATAAACCATTCTATACTGAATTATGGATCGGTATAGCTGCGACACTGATCTACTCCATATGTAGCTTACGAGAGTTGTACAGTTGAGGCACAGTTCCTTCTTGGCTACCCGGGGGGGCGAAGCTGTTTAAGTGGTCAATTCCCACTTCCTTCATTGAGGGGGAAGCAATTTCCAGCTGGGAATCCTGCTCATCTCAGAATCTCAAAGCTCAAAGCCTCTTTCTCAAGGACACACCGTCTTGTTATATTAACTAACGGCGACAAGCAACATCACAGGCTTAACCCCTCGTGGATGTACCGCGCCCCCTGGGTCAGCCTCTAGCGCGAAATATTAGAGACCCCTGGCTTGATTGCTCGCCTCGGACTGCCACCTCGGACTTCTCAATGGCTCACCACCAGAGTCATCCTTTCACGAGCGCCGACTCTATGCAGAGCCACCTACGTCGACTAGCGTCCAACAACGCGCATTCCGCTTCAGCAGCTCCCAGATCTACATCTACCCAACCTCAGACAGTTCCCACAATGATGGACCAACAAATGACGGTCCCCAGTGATGCCCCAAAGGGGTCTTTGCACCCTCCAGCTCCATCTTCAGGTCGGAAAGGGTCCAAAAAGGTTCGGACTGGATGCATCACTTGCAAGTTGAGTCCGACCTCTCCTAAGCCCACTTTGTGCAAATCTGCATGCATTTGTATCTTGACTTGCTTCTGACAACTGACGCTGCGGCAGAATTCGCAAGGTAAAGTGTGACGAGGCCAGGCCTGTCTGTGTCCGCTGCACCAAAACCGGTAGGAAATGCGACGGGTACCTTTCCCCTCGGCAGTCGTCCAACAGAAACGGCAGCGGCAGGGCTATTTCCAGCTCGGAAGTCATCCGTTTAAGTCCTCCCTTGTCGCCTTTCGCCGACTGGGTTGGTGGAGTTCGTGAGCAGCACGCCTTTGATTTTTACCGTAGCTTCTCAGCCCCCTCCATCTTCAGCGATGACAGCAGCAGCTCGACGCTGTGGAAGAAGCTGGTTCCTCACTTTTGTCATGCTGAGCCCGCCATCCGCCATGCCGTGTTGGCCATCAGTAGCCTTCACGAGTCGCTCTCGCTAGCCAAGCCCGTCAACACCGAGTCGAATGAGGTTCCGGCAACCGAGAGATGGGGCGGGGTGCCTTCCAACACATTTGCTGCGGAGCAGTACGGAAAGGCGCTGAAATCTTTGCAGGAGTGGAAGCCAACCGATTCGACAGCCATTACAGTGCCCCTGTTGGCCTGTCTGCTATTCATCTGCATTGAGTTCATGCTAGGCGACGAAGATGCCTCGCAAATCCATATAAATCAGGGCCGGCTCATTCTTTCCCAAATCGGCTCCGGAATGCAGAGCGGTGATGTGGACGTCATCAAGAAGCACTTTGTACCCATCTACAGCCGACTGAGCTTGGCTTCTTTCCTATTTGGAAGTAATCCTGCCGAGATACCCTCCAATCTGCGCTCCAGCTCCGCGACAAACCTATACTTTGTGTCAGTTGAAGAGGCCGAGGTCGCGCTGTACGAGCTCATCGATGAAGGGCTACGGTTAAGCAAAAAGGCCAAGGTGGCGGTGTACTCGCGACCGAGAGATGATCCGATACTGCAGTCGCTTCAACGGCAACAGGAGGAATATCTCGCGAAGCTCAATCGGTGGCATGTCGCCTTCACTATTGTTGCGGCATTGCACGATACGAAACGATCTGGGAAGATATGCTTGGTCTACTACCACACTGCAAAGATCTATGTCAGCACCGCGCTGTCGCCCTTTGAGACGGCATATGACGACCATATATCCTCTTTCACCGCCATCATCAGTCTTTCAGCTGAAATTCTTCAGTATTGCAGGAAGTCTGCCGAAAATTCCTTAATTGCGTCTATGCCAGTACCGAGGTTCATCTTCGATACAGAGATCATCCCACCGCTTTATTACACCATCGTTAGGTGCAGGCATCCGATGCTGAGGCGTACAGCAGCGGAGCTTCTGAGCCAAGACGCTATCGCAAACCGGAGAGAGAACTTATGGGACGCGCACATGTCGGCAGAGGTTGGCAAACGGATCATGGCCATCGAGGAGAACTCGGTACATCGCGAAGCAACAGACCTTGAAACGACGAATTGGGATACGACATTTCAGAACAGCCTCGAAGATTCCGTCAACCTCTATCCTACATCTGAACTGGCAAGTGAAGTTAGCGTGCCGTACATGCAATACCCACAAATTCCAAAAGCCATGAATCACCAGTCAAACATGGCGCATGAGTTAGCGAAGGACTTTGCACAGAGCAGGCAGGATACGCCCGGGTCTGTATCTACCGGAACATCGACAGTATCATCGGGTAGTGAAAACAGCTGGGCCTCAAGTCGCCTCGAGCCACCGTTTGATCTACCCGAGTATGCGAGGGTGAAGAACACACTGATAGACCACGAGTCGTTACGTGGCAGCTGGATAACCATTTTTATGGACCCTGAGGAGGCAGGTGCACAGCATTGGAAGATTACAAAAGAGTTTGTAAAAGTGCGGTGATGCAAAGGAAACGCTGACTTTTTTTTTTTTTCGGTGATGTTACAACTTGTTCTTCGTTAAAGTTGGGTGTTGGGGCAAAGCGATCGGCGAGTCTCACCTGCAAATAGAGAACCTACACTAAAACTTTTATCTGATAATTCTGTCAGTGCCAAGTTATGCTTTTCCTCCTATGTACCTCCTTCTAGGTTGGCTGAACCGCCGACCCGGAACCGGAGCTTCACAGTCTGAATCTTTGAGAGTATTTAATGGTAATAAATGACATGAGACTTCTTTCTTCACATGGAGATAAGTCTTTGTTTCACCATTGATAACCGGCTAATGCTCTTGTATCAAAGCAGACTGTGCACTTGTTTCTCTTAATTGTCACATATTACGCGTGTGGGTAGTTTTTCAAAATCTTGATTCGTGGCATATCGAAAGAATACAGAATATGAGAACACGCTAAACTCCACCAATGTAGGCCTGTATCTCCTATGCGTCTATTTCTCAGTGCATTGACTGGGGTATCCGATCTTTTTGTCAACAGCACCCTGTGCAAAGCAGTAGTGATATGTGTTCTTGGCCTTATCAAACGCGAAACCAACGTTTGCCTTTCCAGCAGCACCGACCTATACCATTCCTCAATCAGTACCCATATCTTACACCAAGGGAAAACAGTAGTGAGTTTTCTCCGAAAGAATAGCGACTTACCGTGTAAAGTGGGATACCAGAGAGCGTAGAGCATTTGCCCGAGGCCACATTGGCAGCAGATGGGTCACTCATGGTTCCCTTGGGGCCGACGATGGCCTCCTTCAGTTCGGCCTTTGATACAGTGGCTTCGCCGCCAGCGTCTTGCTGGCACGAGATGCTGTTGGGGAAGCCCTCAAGGGTCTGGGCAGAGGCGAAAGCGCCGAGAGCAAGGAAGAGAACGGTGCGGCCGAGCATTTTGAGAGATTGTGGTCTTGAAGAGCGAGTTTGGGTGTGAGTTTCTGACTTGGTTTTTTACTTGAACGAAAGTCGAGGTATAAAGCTGAATTTGCTGCTGTTTGAAGAGATCGATGATGTGTGTTAAATGATCCGCTACTCGTGAAGGAAGCTGCTGGTTTTATACTATTGAACGTTTCCTCGCTCATCAATTGCCGATCGATTTGGTTCACGGTCTTGGACGGACAATTTCGGGCTGGATCTGCGACGCACTATTGCGATGTAAATTGAGTATTCGCAATGCCTACAAGGGGTTGCACGCTGCCTGCGAGTCAATGTGCTACAACTAAGGACATGGGAACAGCTCAAGCGCGCGTGAGCCAATGCCGCGTTTGCCGACCAATGGCGTAGATTTTACTGTTAGCAGAAGGCCTGGAACTACAGCCATGCTCTGCGTGTTTCTGGGCAAGCGGAGCTAGCCATCGTCAGGCGCTGAATCTTGAGACGAGTCGAGGTTAAAATTGGCTGAGAAAAGCTTATCATAATAGCTGTTCGGGCGGAATTTGTCCCAATTCAACTATTGCAGTCTCCACATCTGCAGGCCCCCTCTATATATTGGAAACGTTGGAGAAAGGTTCTTCTAAATCGGCACTTCCAAGCCACACTTTGACTAAGACCCCAGAAAGCATGACTCTCTGCACCCGAAATGGCGGGTTCCTACGGCAGTCCGCAGGGCGCACTGGGTCAAAATTCAAACATTGCCTAATTAGGATGCATAAACGAGATAAGCATACACCACCCGTATAGATAGTTAAGCTTCTTATCTTTACTATGTAATTATCACAAATTTAAGCAAATTCTATGTTTCGTATACGTGCATGTATAGAGTTTTACGGGGCTGTATAGGAGTATATTCTTAATTCTTAATAATAATATTTACTATATTTTGTACGAATATGTCTTTAAGGTGCCTTAAGCAGGCTAACCTAGACTACTTCTTAGCAAAACTGCTATGGAAGTAGAAGACGTATGCATTTTGTTTAATCG
This sequence comes from Colletotrichum truncatum, assembly GCF_014235925.2. Classification (NCBI taxonomy): domain Eukaryota; kingdom Fungi; phylum Ascomycota; class Sordariomycetes; order Glomerellales; family Glomerellaceae; genus Colletotrichum; species Colletotrichum truncatum. Next base: position 184,180 of record NW_027222404.1, on the reverse strand, counting down.
ATTTATCCTAAGTATAAGAACTAGACGAAATCGACCTTACTAATACTAACGACTTCGAAACTCTAACGACTACGATTTTATTACGTATACGACTTTCTAATACTACAACTAACCCGATCGAACAAGCACTTTATATACTAGATATATAGCTAGACAATAGTCTCCTTACTACTCTTATTAAAGGCTTAGAGGAGCGTATAGCTAGTATCTAGCAAACCTAGAAGAAACTAGTTCTAAACCTAACTATAGATATTATGTTGGAACGGTAGGTAGGAATCTCGTAGATAGTACGATATCCTTATAACAGGGTATTAGAGTAAGGGAACTTGTACTTATGAAGTAGGGCTTTAATAGTAAAGAATGTATAGGCTTATATTGAAGCTGAGTTGGTTGAGGAACTAATAGCTAGCTAAGGGAGAGAATTAGGCTAGTTATATAGTAGTATAACGTCGCCTATAATAGCTAATATAGGAAGCTATAAGCTAGGTTTAGTATACGTAAGTATATACGTCAACTAGCTTATAAAGCAGCTTATAAATCAGACTAGAATCTTCTTTAACTAAATAGACTTTTAGATAAGGTTAAAGAGAGTATTCCATAGGGATCTGAATATCATATGTTTAAACTAGCAAGCAGCCATTCTTAGCTAGTTACTTTTGTAAGTCCTACTAAGTCTTAGATAAGACTAAATAGGATAAATAAGTAAAATAGAAGTATAATATACTTATACTTCTAACATATTATTATTTACCTATAGCTTATATCTTTCTATATTACGGATATAGATAAAATCTCTATTCGAATATATACTTAGGTTTAGTCTATTAAAAAGTTTATTAGGAAGTTATAGTTCTTATTAACTTCTAAGTTTACTTTATATATAGATATAATAAGTAAGGTCTTAGTAAAGTTTACGTCTAAGAAGCAATTCCTTAACTAAACCTAAAAGGCAATACCTATTACTTTAAAGAATCCTACGGATATGTATAAGTTTCGTAAGGTAGCGTACGAGGCTAAAGACCTTTTTACCTTTCTTCGCGAAGCCTTAATTACCCTTAATAAAGACGTTTATACTATCGTATTTATTTCCGAAAGTCAGGTAGATCCGCTTATTACTAAACTATAAGTATTAAAAAAGTTACGACTAAAACAATATACGCTTAACATAGTAATAACTAATATAATACCTTTACTTATTATTAATATATTTACGAAAGCGCTTACGCCTAAACCTCTAACTCGAATTTAAACTTAAACCGAACGAAAGCCTTCTCTTAAAGCATAAGAAGTAATAAAGCAGGAGAGAGAAGGAATAAAGTTATGCAAGCATACGCACTCGCAAGTTAAGTAGCAAGGCTATATAGACGTTATTTAAGAGGATATAACTCTTAAGAAGGGTAGCTAGGAAGATAAGGAAGAGGACGAAATAGTAGTATAATAAGAGGAAATAATCGTTTAGGCATACTCTATATACTTAAGTTTTATCTATTTCTAAACTACTATTACTTCCTGTTAGAAGTATAAGTATATTATACTTCTATTTTACTTATTTATCCTATTTAGTCTTATCTAAGACTTAGTAGGACTTACAAAAGTAACTAGCTAAGAATGGCTGCTTGCTAGTTTAAACATATGACATTCAGATCCCTATGGAATACTCTCTTTAACCTTATCTAAAAGTCTATTTAGTTAAAGAAGATTCTAGTCTGATTTATAAGCTGCTTTATAAGCTAGTTGACGTATATACTTACGTATACTAAACCTAGCTTATAGCTTCCTATATTAGCTATTATAGGCGACGTTATACTACTATATAACTAGCCTAATTCTCTCCCTTAGCTAGCTATTAGTTCCTCAACCAACTCAGCTTCAATATAAGCCTATACATTCTTTACTATTAAAGCCCTACTTCATAAGTACAAGTTCCCTTACTCTAATACCCTGTTATAAGGATATCGTACTATCTACGAGATTCCTACCTACCGTTCCAACAAAACCTAACGTAAAACTATATAATATAACGGGAGTATATATCGATGCTAGCATATATCTTAAACCTAAACGGAAGTAGTTTATTATATATATTAAGTAACTATATAAAGTTTAGACCTAGCGTAGTCTAACCTTTCCGCCGGTATCGGATCTCTTTTAGTCGGTTTATAACTTCCTCGGGAAAAACTATACGATATGCTTTATATAAGACCGAGTAGCTAATAATATAGCTACGTTAGCATATATATATAAAGAGGAATTCTTAGCTAAAGTCTTGTATAACGCGTGCTTTATTACTTATTATAGAGGTAAGGAAGTTTATAGCTTAGTAAAATACTGCTTGAAGCTACTCGGGGGTTTAACAACGCTATAGTTTATAGTATTTTCAAATATCTTCTAAGCTACGTTATAAGACTATAAAGCCTTCCGTCCGTAAGTATAAAAGAATATCTAAATCGGATAGCTTATGATTAAAGAAGAGCTAGAAGATACGTTATAGTAAGGCGCTGGAAAATTCTATACGGACTTCGTAGCAAAGGTTTAAGCTTTATAAGAAACGTTTAAATGTTGACGGAGAGACCTGAATTTAGAATAATTCGGAAAGATATATAATTATATTAGAATAAGTCTAGCTATTCTAAAACTTTTTAATAATAATAGATTAAAAAGGGGTAAGGTCGATACGTAGCTAGCTAGCTATAGTAAGGTATTGCAATAGTCTATACGGAGATTTACGAGGGAGAACGGGAAAATATAGATATTAGTAAAGAAATACGAATTAGGTATCTTAAAAAAAACCTAAAAACGTAAGGGTACGGACAGTCTTACGCTTCTGTATAAGGGTACTAAACCTTATATAGAAGTACTTAACTTGCAAACCAAAGTTACTAACCGTAAACGCTTATATCTATCCTCCTATTCTTATAAATATACCTATCGTTTCTATACGCCGGATTCCCGATTCTATATGCCTTGGTAGGTATCTATAGCATTATGTAAATATATATTTACGTTATATCTAGTTATTATACGGTCGTATAGGATTTTATAAGGTCTTGCTTAGTCGCAATAAAGCTCGATCTCGATGTTTTCGTTCTTATCTATATATAACTATAGTTAGTAAAGATATATAGACGGTACTAAATATATATAATTGTTACGACCCGTCAGATGCACTTAACAGACCCACTGGGTCGGGCGGCTACGACAGGACATATGTACGTAGGATCACGGGAACAAGGGTAAACCTCTCGGCAAGGAAGAACTACGTTACAAGTCACGTGACAATCGACCAATCAGGACAGAGTCGACAGAGTCGACGAGCGACTCTGTAGACTCCTGTAAAGGACCAATCAGAAGAGAGTCGATAGAGTCGACGAGCGACTCTATAGACTCTCCAAGACATTGGGAAACGGGACTTGTATATAGACCAGGACTTGAGCATCTGCTCAAGCCCTCTAGATAGTTCTTCAGCAATCAACTTGTGATTCATCCTCGAATGACTTTCAGCTTACCTCTCAGTATTGTGAATACTAAGAACCTCGTTACCATAGTGTAAGACTGATCACCTTACCCTAACCCTACGATCTACCAGAACGACCTCTACGAACCAGTGTTAGTCTCTTACTGCACCTTCTGTTAGCAGAACCCTACTGTCAGATAGCTGGCCGTAACACTTTGATTGCTCCTGTTCAGTAAGTTGCCCTTTGAGACTAACGAACAGTATAAGACAAGATGTCTTCGCACGGAACTACCGAAAACCCTACTCCTGGAACCTCGTCCACGTCCGAGAGACGTATTCCCCAGAATCTGGCCCAAGAGATTCAAGACCAGGAAATGAAGGAGGAATCCGATAGCGATGACGACAATGAAGAACTTAAGCGGCAACTTGAGCGGAACAACAACGAGCTCAGGGAAATGAAAAACCTGTTCAACCAGAACGTCAAAGCCCTCAAGGAGCTACAGGAACAAGCCCGCCGCACCAAAGAACTAGAGAAGGAAGTCACAACCCTTCGAGCTGCCGCGAACGTCATATCAGCTCCTGTCGAAGGAAGAGAACGCCTTAAGCTCAACACCCCTACCACCTTCGACGGAACCCCTGGACAGCTCAAAGGATACTTGGTACAGATACGGACCTACCAAGCCTTCCACATCAACACGTTCCAGAACGATACCGAACGTGTCGTCCACGCCGCCACCTTCTTGAGAGGGAAGGCCCTCGCTTGGTTCGAACCCCTCCAACAAGAATGGCTGGACACCCCTATCGAGAGATACAGTCAAGAAGTGAAGGACATCTTTTTCAGCTTCAGTGGATATGTTAAAGCCCTTCAATCTCTCTTCTTAGACCCCGATGAGAAAAGACAAGCAGAAAGAGAACTGGCGAGCCTACGACAAAACAAATCAGCTACAATGTACGCCGCAGAATTTCGACGACTCGCAGCCAGACTCGACATGACCGACGAAAGCAAAGTCTTCGCTTTCTACCAGGGTCTCAAGGACGACGTCAAGGACGAAATGGCCAAAGTGGACACGCTACCTAGCTTCCTTGATTATGTCGAATACGCTATTAAGATTAACAACCGACTGTTTGAACGACGCAAGGAAAAAGGAGAAAAACGTCAAACAGCCAACTCAGGAAAGAAATACCAATGGCAACCTCAACACAAGTTCAACAACAAAAACCAGAACAACAGGAACAACAATCAGCAGAGCACCGCACATGGACAACACAGTGGACCCATGGACCTGAGCGTCGCGCAAAAAGACAAACCCAGACGCAGAGAATTCAAATGCTACAACTGCGACAAGCCAGGACACATGGCCAGACACTGCATACAGCCTAAGAAACTTACGGCAACCCCTAAGCAAGCCAACGCTGCAACCAAAATCCCTAGCCACGAAGAAAAGGGATGGACAGCCTGCTATGACAATGATTGCACTACGCACAGGCATGCAAAAGAGAATAGTGGATGGTACCCTCAAAACCCAGCAGGACGATCGGGATACGACACCACCAACATACCCAAGGCCATTGCTGTGATAGACCGATACACCGGTGGACCGGATTACACTAAGCAGCGACAAGAGCCACTCGACGACTGGGAACAAGCGAAGAAGGCCGCGGAACTCAACAACGCCTTCCAAGATGGTAGCATTGTGTACCAACCGGGACTCTTATGGGACATCCCACGCCTCGCCAACTATCGACAGACGAATGAAGTAAACACCCCGGAAAGTCTCTCAGAAGAAGAAGCCAGGAAACTCGAAGAAGAAAACGAGACAGCCATCAAACGGATACAAGACGCCATCAACTACACGATGCAAATTCGAAACAACAGCGAAGTTGGAGACACCCTCCAACACATGCGGAAAACCCGAGACCGCCGCATCGCACTACGCGGAAACACCCGAGGATAGTATCAACTCAAGTACAAAGCAACCCAATTTATCTACCAACCCTAAAACGATGGAAAGACGGAACGAACCCTCGCGGTAGCCAGCAAATACGCCCGCAAAGCCACCGAGCAATTGGATGAAATGCTGAGACAACAACAATTCAGGGACGCCAGCACCCAGACCCGAGTATACCAAGCAAAGGACAACCTAAGCCAACGATGGAGCTCACCATATACCACGGTAGCCAGCGACTCGACCTTTGAATTGCCATAAAGAACCCGCGCTACTCCTCAACCTATCTCGGAATGGGCTGAAGACGTCGTAGACGGACTACCCTCGGCGGAAGTACGTCCACAAGGAACGTCGATAGACGATACCGACCCGGAAGACGCAGAAGAAGAACACCATCTCGACAGAATGGAAAAAATTAAGGAAGTACTAGAATACAAATACATCGACCCCCAAGACGACTGCTAACAGATCGCCTTCCATGTAGAAGAATATTATAACAAAATCCCTACAACAATCACACAAACCCGGGATGAAGAAATATTCTTGGAAGACGATCCCAGGATTACGACACAGCACAGAGAACACAAGGAGATAGCATGGATCTACTGCATCTTCGATCACTGCGCCTACCATCTCTTAAAGAAAGCAGAAAACGAACTATACCCCAAAAGAAAAGAAGAACTGCGAATCCGCAGAGCCCATGAGGAACAAGAACTCTCATATTGGGAAGTACGGGGAGAACCCGGAGAATGGAAAACTAACAACAATGGAATAGCATTCCTACGACCCAGCGTCGAATACCCTCAGAAGTGTGTGAACCACTTCACGGGAGTCTGGTGGAATTGCAGGGAAGACCTATGCAAACTCCACTATATTCCAAAAAGCGAAAGTTGGAGATTCCGACAATAAGAACTAGACAAGCAAGGACAGGACGGCGAGACGCCCAGCCCACCTCGTCTAGGAATCAGAGAAAGTAACCTCGGCAGAGACCGAAAGAAGGGCGAGAAGGCCCTCTACTCAAAAAACTAGGAGAGCCGCCTTGTCCGGGACACATGGCGAGCTCCCCCAGCAAGTCCCTATATGCTACATTCGACGACGACGCATAAATGAAGATCACAGTAAACCTAGGCGGATATACCACACAGGTCCTGATAGACTCAGGAGCCCAAGGAAACTTTATCGCACCCCGAATAGTGCAACAGCGAGAAATACCATGGAATCAGAAGCAAAACCCTTACCGACTAAGGAATGTAGAAGGGAAAGAAGTCGAGTATGGCGGAGGCAGCATTGATCAGGAGACAGCGCAACTCCCTTTGCTCTACCATGGCCATCAGGAGCTTATCAGCCTCGACATCACGGAGATAGGAAACCACGACGTTATCCTCGGAATTCCATGGCTACGAAGACATAACCCACAAATCGATTGGGTTACCGGCCGAATAAAATTCAATCCAGCCTCTGAGAAGCACTCGACGAAGGCCTCATGCGGATTACTAGCAGCAACCAGAGCAAGACCACGCCTGATGCTAAGGATAAAAGACATTGGCACTAGGACGCTAGCAGCCACGACGATTGACAAAGTCACGGAAGATCCAATGTCAAAGATACCTGTTGAATACAGGGTCTATAGCAAACTCTTTGCACCAGAACTCGAGACCGGATTACCGGAACACAGCAAGTGGGATTACAAGATCGAAATTAAGGAAGGACACGAACCCACCTTTAACAAAATATACCCACTCAACCAAGAAGAAATGAAAGCCTTAGACGAATGGCTTGACGAAAATCTTGCGAAAGGATTCATCAGACCTTCGAAATCACCCGCAGGATACCCTATACTATTCGTACTAAAGAAGAACGGGAAGAAACGACTTTGTGTCGATTATCGACGACTCAACGATATTACGATCAAAGACTGTTACCCACTGCCCCTCATATCGGAACTAAGAGACCTACTCTACGAGGCCCAATGGTTCACAGCCTTAGACCTTAAAGGAGCCTACAACCTTATCCGAATTGCAGAAGGAGATGAGTGGAAAACAGCCTTCCGAACGAGAAGAGGACAGTTTGAAACGTTAGTCATGCCATTTGGACTCACCAACGCACCGGCTACATTCCAAACTATGATCAACCAAGTACTACGGGAATATCTGGACAAGTCTGTTGTTGTGTACCTCGACGACATCCTTATATTCTCCAAAACGTTGGAAGAATATAAGAAGCATGTCTACGAGATTCTCAAAGCACTCGAACAAGCGAAGCTACTTGTGGAACTAGAGAAGAGTCTGTTTTATAAACAGGAAGTAGAATTTTTAGGGTTTATAATCACGCCAGGCGTAATCAAGATGTCCCCTAACAAAATCAAGGCTGTGTAAGAATGGCCTATACTAGAAAACCCGAAGGACATACTATCCTTCTTAGGATTTGTCAACTTCTACCGAAAATTCCTCAAAGACTACTCCAAAACGATATTGCCTCTTACCGAACTTACTAAGAAAAATGCACCTTGGGAATGGATAGACAAACAACAGAAAGCGTTCCAAGAAGTCAAGGACAAGGTCACATCGGAACCCGTCATCCAGATTCCGAACCCTGAGAAGCCCTTCGAGCTCGAAACGGATGCTTCGAACGAAGCTGAAGGAGCGCAGCTAGGCCAAAGGGACGAGAACGGAGTCCTACACCCCTGTAGATTCTTTTCAAGGAAGTTCCAAGGACCTGAACTGAATTACCAGATCCATGATAAGGAACTTATGGCAATTATCGACGCATTCAAAGAATGGAGACCCCAACTATCAGGAACAAAGTACGAAGTAAAAGTATACACGGATCACAAGAATCTAGCACACTTCACCACTTCGAAAGAGCTTAACAAACGACAAATCAGATGGTCAGAATTCCTCTCAGAATTCAACTTCAGAATCATCTACAGGAAAGGATTAGAAAACGGCAGAGCAGACGCGCTCAGCCGAAGACCCGATTACAAGGACGAAGTCCCAGAAGAAACTTAGGTTATCCTCAAAAAAGATAATGGCGACCTCGTACCCGCCGCGAAACTCTTAATGATCGGCGACCGTGTCAAGACCAGCACGACTGGAAGAATGACACACGACCAGATCAGGGAGATACACAGCGCACCCGCTCACGGTCACCAAGGAGTTACGAAAACCTGGAAACGAATTAGACAACACCACGACAAGCGAGTAACAAGAAAAGACGTCGCTGACGCAATCAAGGATTGCAAAGTCTGCGCAAAAAGTAAGCCCAGCAGACACAAACCATATGGAGAATTACAACCATTGCTAGCACCACCAGCACCCTGGCACTCAATCTCTCTAGACTTTATCGTCAAACTACCAAAATCGAGAGAACTACTTACTAAAGTACAGTACGACAGTATACTAGTGGTTGTGGATAGATTCACGAAGTACGCGTATTTCATACCATACTTGGAATCAAGCACGGCAGAAGACTTAGCATACACCTTTCTCAGGATCATTGTCAGCCAACACGGCCTGCCCCAGGAAATAGTATCAGACAGAGGATCAGTCTTTACGTCCAAGTTCTGGAGATCCCTGATCTCGCAGCTCGGAGCAAAGCACAGCCTCAGCACTGCCTTCCACCCGCAGTCCGACGGACAAACGGAAAGAATCAACCAGATCCTGGAAACGTACCTAAGGAGTTATGTGAACTACGACTAGGACAACTGGGTTAAGTTGTTACCAACCGCACAGTTCGCATACAACAGTTCAATAGGAGAAAGCACGCGAGAATCACCTTTCTTCCTCAACTATGGATTTAACCCTACCGCTTATGGAGAACCCCGAACCGGCTCTGCCGCGATAAAAGCAGTAGCAGACATCAAGAAACTTAAGGAAATCCAACAAAAACTACCCCAAGAACTCGAATTCGTACGGCAAAGAATGAAGAAACACGCCGACCGACATAGGGTGAGAGGCCCACCCCTAAAAGAGGGAGGTAGCGCCTACCTCATACGGCGAAACATCAAAACGAAACGACCTAGCGACAAACTCGACTTTAAAAAACTAGGACCTTTCGAAATCACGAAGAAAATTTCCGAAGTCAACTACGAGTTGAAACTACCGGAAACAATGAAATATCACCCAGTCTTTCACGTCTCATTATTAGAACCAGCACCGGACGGTATACATACCGAAGACTGCATCATTGTGGAAACAGATGACACCGAATACGAAGTAGAACGCATTCTAGACCACCGGAGGAATGACGAAACAACAGAATACTTCATTAAGTGGAAAAACTATGGACACGAAGACGATTCGTGGGAACCAGCTAAGAACCTGGAACACGCTCAGGAAGAACTCCAACAATACTGGCACCAGAGGACGTCTCTGGACCCCAGTCGTCCAAACCGACGCCAGACCAATCCACGACGCCAATAGCACCCAGGGAATGAAGTGCACCCACAGTTTCCGAGCTAGCACTCTGCAAACCAAGAACCTCGGAACGATACTCATTCTCAACCTCCTCCACACGCCGCAAACCAGATCGAATGAGATCAGTCGCCTCACGATTGATGTCCTTGCGACGCCTTCGTAAACGACGAATCTTCGCCATAAGAGCTAACTGCTCTTCTTCAGCTTTCTCAAGCTCATCATCAATTTTTATTTTCTGTTGCCGAACCCGAATGAGGGAAGCCGCGGAAGGACCGTGAATGTCGCAAGAATGCTTATCGGCAACGCAACGCGAACAACGAGAAGAATTAACTTCGGAAACGACGCAGTCGACACCGGCAGCCGCGCAACCGGAACAAGGGACAGGCATGATGAACCCGAACAAATCGACAAGCTGGCTAAGTTCCTTATAAGCCACAGGGTTCTTTGATTTAGATTTTTGAACGCGACCTGACATGATGTCAGCATCATGAATAAACAAGGAAGCACGATTGACGACTCCCCAACCTGGGAAGCCACGACCTACTTATGTTGGCCTTGAGGACAAGACCATCGAGGGGAGACCTGATGTTACGACCCGTCAGATGCACTTAACAGACCCACTGGGTCGGGCGGCTACGACAGGACATATGTACGTAGGATCACGGGAACAAGGGTAAACCTCTCGGCAAGGAAGAACTACGTTACAAGTCACGTGACAATCGACCAATCAGGACAGAGTCGACAGAGTCGACGAGCGACTCTGTAGACTCCTGTAAAGGACCAATCAGAAGAGAGTCGATAGAGTCGACGAGCGACTCTATAGACTCTCCAAGACATTGGGAAACGGGACTTGTATATAGACCAGGACTTGAGCATCTGCTCAAGCCCTCTAGATAGTTCTTCAGCAATCAACTTGTGATTCATCCTCGAATGACTTTCAGCTTACCTCTCAGTATTGTGAATACTAAGAACCTCGTTACCATAGTGTAAGACTGATCACCTTACCCTAACCCTACGATCTACCAGAACGACCTCTACGAACCAGTGTTAGTCTCTTACTGCACCTTCTGTTAGCAGAACCCTACTGTCAGATAGCTGGCCGTAACAATAATAACGTACCGTACTTAATATTAGTAAGCTTGTCTGCGATAGAAACTAACGTATTTCTAATAAGTTGTATATGCTTAGGCTTAACGCTACGGACCGCGTTAAGAAAGTTATACTCCGTATAGGAGATATATAACTTCTTACTACTCGGGGCGGAAGTATAAATCTCTGCGGTAGGTTGCTTCGAGGGGGACGGGGCTATATAGAATAGATTAGATTTATATTTAGTTATATATAGGTTAGGACGAAACTTACCGAAGCTATAGTTAGAAGCGCCGGAATTATATATATAGTTAGCATAGCTAGCATAGCCGTCTAGAATAATATAGGTATTATATAGACTATTGCCTTTAATATAGTTCTTATACTAGTCCTTACCCTCGCGCGTATTTCCGTATACGTATATAAGGAAAGAGTTAGCATTCTACGCACGCTTATACTTAAGCGCTTTTTTCTAACGTCTTCCGTTCTTAACTATAAAGCAAATATCGATTAAGTTATAAGCTTATATAATATATAAGCAAAAGAGTAAGGTACGTACGGGGGTATAAGGAGACTATACCTCCGTTTCCTTATTATCTAGAATGTTATTAATAAGAGTATTACTAGCATAAGGAATACTATCTATAACAAGTTAGTATAATATTATAAGGGAATTATAAAAGTATATATATAGGTAAGGTAGTAGCCGGTTCCGAGAGCATAAGTATATATAGAGGGTAGCTCGGCAGGCAACTCCGTAGGAATCTTTATGTCTCCGATCTTATCCGGCACGAGCTCGGCAGCTAGCTCTATATCCTGAGCCATGATGTATAGTAGTGTAAAGTAATGTCGAGTGTCGTTCGGGATTGTAAGGATGTTGTAGGATGTTGTAGGATATTATAGGATGTTGTAAAGCTTTGCTAGAAAACTATACGTAATGTAACGGGGGCGACGCCTAGCGCCTGGGGATATGCGAATCTATATAAAAGCTAATAGTTAGTAAATGATTATATAGAAATATATAAAAGCTTAAAAAATCGGAAAAAAAAATCAAAAATAGAGAAGATAAAAGAAAACGGAAGTATAATAAAGGATAAAAACTAAATCTCTATAAAACAGTATAGAAAGCGTTATAAATTTCTATATAGTAGGGGTTATATACCTAAACTCTGCTTAGCGTAGGGAAAAGGAAGAAGTTCTAAGCCCTACTAAATTCCTATTTATTTGTCGATTTAGGCGTACAGACTATACACCTAATCAACCGGAACCGGAAGATCTAACCTCCGACGGATTATTATAAAGCCTCGTAGGGGGCTATAGTTCTATATAGTAAACCCTTATTTCCTAAAAAGGCAAATACCTACCTAGAAATGTATAAAAACAAAAATCGTTTTACGCGAGATTACATATGTTTACGCTTATGGGGTGTTCCTATCACTACCTTGAATTTTGACCCAGTGCGCCCTGCGGACTGCCGTAGGTTCCCCGCAAATCGTTCCCTCGAAGTATGCTTGCTACTTCGGTAAGGCTGAATGAATTATTAGTGTTGGGTTCACATGGCAAGTCTTTCTCAACCGAGGTTAGGAGCTTCAAAATCGTGAAAAGATGCCCGTTGTTGGATTAAGTACGCAACCAAATTGGGGTCAGCTATTCAAGCTGCAGGTTGGCCAGGAAGCCACGGGCAGTCGGCTCCATGTCACGGACCTTCGGATGAGCATTCACTTTCAGGCCAGAACGGAAAGGCCAGAACGGGCCAGAAGACGGGAAGCTCTAAGATCAAATGAAATTTAGCCTCCCGGACCTGCCGAAATTTTGAATTCAGATGAGTTTGCACGTGTTGCAAAAGTTTCAGAAGACCCAAAACGTCTGCTACCAAGCAGGAGATCACCGAGCCTGTCTGTGGGTGACCTTAACGATGGAGTAAAAACGACAGCGGGAACCTATTTTCCTTCGCATTCTCACTGTTGGCATTCTTCAGTTCAAATGATTCTTCTGCGTGCGTCTGCCAAGTGATGCAGATTTAGAGACTAGTGAATCGATGTTCAGTCAGTTGAGATGAAAGACTGTACGTGTTCTCCCTTAGAAGGTTACATCACGAAAACATAAGAAAGTGTCCGGGAGATGATAATGTTGTATACTTGAAGTAAAGTGAAAAGATGGAAGTGAAACCACGTCATGCAAGAACCCATGCCACGATAATACCGCCTTTATAATAACAATTGTAGTAATATCTATATTTTCCTATATAATACGAAAAAAAGAGCCAGGTTGATACTAAAAGTAAGTACCGTGTCAGATCCATCGCTTTACCGCACCTGCTGGTACCTGACGTCACTATGTCTGGGGAAAGCAGATTACTCGCGAACTAACAAATCCGTTGAGCAAAGACATAATTACACAACACGATTTCTTTATCCTTTCAAGAACATACTAGAAGGACTATATGTAGATATAACTCTGGTATGTCAAATAGCACAGGGACACCGAACCAAATGATACCATAAACCAGCCTTCAGTGTACAAGTCCAGCACCTATGATGCTGGCTAGACCTTATCAAGTAGCTTGCTTTCGCCTACTCCTTGCCGACATCTATGGCATCCGCTTGTGAAGCTGTTTCTGAATCCCCTCTCTTGTTATCATTACCCAGATGTTTAATCACCAGCCAGGCGGGCAACAGCGACGCGCCCCAAAGTCCAAAGTTGATGTACGGACCGCCAACAAGAGCGAAAATAGGAATGGCGTTCAGCCCGTAACTAACAGCTTGCCATGCGGACTCAGTGCCACGCAGGAGCGCCGAGAGTCTTATCGTCTCCTGGGGACTCTCGGAGATCTGACCAATGATGAAGAAGGCAAAATTGTAATTCAGCTGGAAGCCCGAAACCAAGAAGATGAAGACCCCGAAGCCCCTTCCAAAACCGGGATCACTCCAGTCAAAAGTTGGCTGGGTGCGACGGTATTCGGTGACGTTGATTGTCAACCAGAGCCACCACGCACCTTGCGTCACCATAATGACAGCAAATGCCCAGCGAGCACGCTTTTTAAGGGCAATTTGATTTTGGTCAAGCCAAAGCCCCAGAAGGTTACCAGAGATGACAGCCACGATGCCAGACAGGAACGAGCCGAGAGCTCTGGCGCGAACTGAAAACCAAAGAGCAATGTAGGTGAAGAAGATGGACTCGGAGTACACGCCTTGACCGATCCAAAGAATCAAGAGAAGGAACTTAGGCTTGAGGAAGGTCCTTGTGGTAGCTTTGATCTCCTCCCATGGGTGGTCGAAGATGGTCAGCTCGACCGGCTTTCCATCGCGTCGCTGTACCTTGGATGGGTTATTCAGCAGCATCGCCGCGAATGGACCACAAGCTTGAAGGGCGATGAAGATGATGTAGACTTTGTAGGAGACCTTGCCGGCCCCGCTTCGGTCAGCATTCAGGCCAAGGTTGATTGCACCGCCTAGAATCTGACCAACTCTGGTCCATGTTAGCCAGTATGCAACCATTCGTCCTCTGTTGCGCGGTTCAGGATAAGCAATGGCGATGGCAGCTTCAGAAGCCCAGAATATGCCGGCTGAAATGCCGCAAAAGGCTGCACCGAGAATAACAAGCCATTCGACGCCATAACGGTTGTTAAGGTAGAGGCCGGCGCTGTACGGGGCGAAGCCGATAGTGCCGATAACCAGCGCACCCTTGATGCCGATGTATTTGACAATCGCAGAGGTGAGCCAGCAGGAGACCACCATAAGGCAGAAGGTGAGGGCATTTCCCGTATTTACGAGGTATGGCTCTTGAGCGCCGCCTAAAACCTGTTAGAACTGGATAGGCAATAGCTTCAGTGAGAGAGAGATTTGTTACCGGCACCAAGGGAGTTCATAGCACCCCATAGACCTGGAGCTGCGAAGCTGCAGATGCCTAGAACGGTTGCATTATAGAATGGCGATCGATACCACTTGACTGCAGATACGTTAGATTACCTGGTGAAAACAGCTCAAATGAGGTTTTTACTTGTGGTATTCTCTGGCTGTTGACTGATTTGAGCCTCATTGGGCGGAGGATTTTCCTCTGCCATCATGTTTCCTGAAAACAATACGGCTCTCTTGACACGACTCGAGCAGGTCCGCAATGCTACGACAACCTATGTCTCGAAGCTCCAAGGTCACAAAAAGAGAAGGCGAGCAATTTGCAGAAATTCCCGCTGCAGACTTTTGAGTAGCGGCATTGTTCGCACATGGCCGCCTGATAGGTGACGTTGCTCCCGGAGCACGCCATTGAGGCCCTCACTGGAAACATTGCACTCATTTCCGCCCTGGTCGCACCAAGACGCTTCCAGACCGCTGGGACTTGTGATCAACAACCGTACATAACTCCCGGTGCCGGCCTCCTCTTTTGGCAAGAGATAACAGGCCAATGTGGAGATAAGGAAGCGAGAAGCCAAGGGTGATTGAGTATTTTCTTGCATTGATGGCGTGCTTGCCAACAGGAAGATTAGTAAGCCCTCATCAATGAGATAAGAGTCCCGGATTTTAACTTCCAAACTTCAATTCACTAACTTCTCATACTCCTTTTTCATTTACCACAAAGGCAGCGCCAAAGGGTGTTTTTGGTGTCTTGTTCTGAAGGAGGTAAGAAAGTAACGTCCCGCACCCACATTTGGGCACCCCCCACATTTGGGCACCCCAAAAATCGCTCAACACCATGACTACCCCTCAACTTTAACTATTTACTACTTTTTTAACTTTTTACTAATTATAATCTAACTTTATATGCTTATTATTTATACCTATATACGCTAATATACCGAAGATGACTTGCTTAAGGCACTTAAGGCTGTTACTAGCGGCTGTAGTATAAAAAAAGCAGCTTATGATAAGGGCATACTACGAACTATACTATAAAACAGAATAAGAGGTTACTAAACAAGAGGTGTTGCTTTCGCTAGGTTACAGAGGCTATTACTAACCTAGGAAAGTCACTTGGCTGAATGGATTCGAATACAAGCTGCCCTAGGCTTTCCACTAACCTATCAACAGCTTAAGGATTTTGCTAAGAGGATTCTATAGACACGTAGAGACTTCCAGCCTCTCGGAAGAAACTAGGTTTAATCATTTATCAAGAGAAATCCATCAATCAAGGTTTAGAGAAGCAAAGCAATTAATTCCTAGCATGTTAATAATGCCTTAACTAATATAATCACGGAATAGTTTAAGCATCTCGCTCTACCTAAGATATAGGCAATCAAAGCAAGTAATCGATATAATATAGATGAAACAGGTATTTTAGAAGGTAGAGGATCAAATAGATTAGTTCTTAGATCATCAGAAACTCGCTTTATTCGAAAGAAATAGCCTAGGTCTTAGGCTTAGACATTTCTAATTAAGTATATCTCTGCAACTAGCAAGGCATTGCCTCTACTTATAATATATAAGGGGAAGACTGTTTAATAGTAGTAGTTTCCTCTCGATTTAACTAAATATAATAGCTAGAAGTTTATAGTAATAGAAAATAGCTATAGAAGGTCTTTATACTATTAACCTAACCCTAAGACCTTAAAGAGTCTAGATTACTTATTCTTAATAGGCATAATAGCTATAAAATAACAGAATTTATATATATCTGCTTTAAGAATAAGATACTCTTACTCTTCCTACCGCTATATATATCTTACGTTCTTCAGCTGCTTGATTAGTTAGTATTTAGGCTGCTAAAAGCTATATATAAGAAAAAGCTTCTATACCTAGATTAATAAGACGCTAGCATTATTATAAGTAAGAGAAACTTTCTCCTTTACTATAGAAAAGCATGCTATATAGCATTTATAAGTAAGAATATTATTAGCAGTTAGAAATATATAGGTCTATAGCCTATAAGCATAGCTAAACCGCTAATAAGCCTTCTTCTACTTAGGAACCTATTAACACTAGCTAGACAGACCGATTAGCCTTATAAGGGACTGTCTAATACTATAGCAAGCGAAAAATAAGCATTAGAGACATTAGCAGTATGCTAGTTAACGCTAACGAAGCAGTCTAAGCTATAGGATTAATTTAACTTATATAACAAGGTTAGGCATAATCGAAATACTTAACGACTACTTTTTCGTAAGGTTCAAAAGGGATTTGATAAACAGAGCTATAAACTGGCTGTAGCTTAGCGAAAGATTGAGGCGCTGGAAGCAGAAGTTGAGGCATCTAGGGCTAGGAAGCGGAAGAAGGTCACAACGAGCCTAAATTCGAAGTTTGCCAACATTAAAGCTATTCGGAAGGCTCAAATTGAAGCGGGCGAAATTGAGGATAGCTCAGATAAATCCAGCAAGTCTGATTTACCTACTCTTGAGGGAAATAGTATTGTTGTGGCAATAGATTAAATATAATCAATGGCTGAAGTTGATATATAGTGAAATGCATCATGATTTTTGGGGTGCCCAAATGTGGGGGGTGCCCAAATGTGGGTGCGGGACGTTATCATGGCGTAAAAGGCTGGCAGGGTGTCAAGGCATGAAGAATGTGAGATACAGTGTGGAAATCAGACATCATTCGAGATATCGGGAAGCAAATACCGATGACATGCAATAAACCAATCATCCAGTTCATTAAAGTCGGCAACCCAGAGATACAAGCCAATTGATGCCGGAGTGTCAAGTGTTTAATTACACTAACCTCTAATCAATTCAACAAGCAAAAGCTTCATTTTTGGCGTTGACAACCAACAACGACATTGGGAATTATAAACTGGGCTGAGGACAATTCTCTACTCTGAAAAGTTCAAAGAGGCTGTGGAATATCAAGGACAAAGTGAAACAAAGTAGATGTTTACAGTGAACCATGAGGCTGGCATCCAGTGTACTGTCTATCTTCCACCTCTACCAGCAATACGTATGCCTGAAAAAGAAGGTCTCACTAATGTTCACATTGGATGCCGACGACCCAGCTTCAAGAGTGGCTCAGCGAGTGGACAGCGTCAACCGTGCAGCAGTACGTAACGACAGCGGGAATATATTGGACAGAGCTTCAGCGGCGTTTGGTCAGGAGAACAACACACCAATTATGAATGTGGTGTGGCTTAGCGATAAATGCCTCGAAAGGATGTACAGCTCAATGATAATATATCTTAGGAAGACAGAGGATACACAGAGGCTACTTAATAAAGACTTTTTCCAGACGGGAAAAGAATTTAACTATAACAGGCTCTTCAAACGTCGAGAACAACCAAAGCAATACTACAATTACCACGAGATCACCCACCACAAGTCCTATCAGTACAACAAGCCCAAGATATATATAAGATGTGCCGCGGAAGGGCACATCCACCACAAGTACAATAGGATAATCCTAAATCAATGCCTCGCTCGTTTATCATATACGTTATACTGTAGTTAAAGGGGTGGTGCCCTAGTTTGGCGGAAGTAGGCTAGAGTTCTAATCAGAGCATAGCACTTTGATTTTTTCTCTAGAAGGATTTAAGCGGCGAAGGGTCTAAGATCCAGTATATATCCATTGGATTGCCTGATCTATGACGAAGTTGTCTCACTCGGTTCATCAAAAGCGGTGAGCTGAGCACAGGTTGAGTGGCACTTATTCCCTTCATTCTATGTAATCTATGTCTTGCACTCTTACTATTGTCTGTGTTATCTGTTTCAAGAATTACAGATAGTCCCTGAAACCTGAAAAACAAGCCCATTTAAACAAAGAGTGCTTGCTGCTTTCTCGCTCTGCGCCGATGTCGATAGCTATTTCGCCACAAGGACCGGATTTCTACGTTCCGACCTCACAGCACTGTGAGCGCTGTGCAGAGTTGCAGTCTGGGCCTGCAACAAATGCAGAAGACTGGACGTGGATGTGGGACCGGCTCGAAAATCTGACAGAATCAGCATCTCGCAATTGCTTCTTGTGCAGAGTGCTGTTAGATGCCTTGCATCACCCGGCTTTTGTGCTGCCGCATTATGAAGTGGTTAAATACGAAATGAATTTCCGAGAGGAAGTAACCATATCACAATTTAGAGATAATGCGAATTGGTGGGAGGTGAAATGTGGTGGTACGTCTGGTCGACTGAGGTGCCGCTCGATCTCCGGTTCGTTCTTTTTTTTTTTTTTTTTTTTTCCAATTGTCACCTGGTTTCCTGAAGATTGATTGAAATGAAAATCAAGCTAACATTTCTCCTGAAGACAATGTGATGATGCCAATTATCAAACCGGACCAAACAAACAGTACTGGGTCGCCTGCTTCGATGGAGATGGCCCGACGATGGCTCAGCAATTGTGTGGCTGAACACGGAGGTGGGCTAGGCCACTGTCCAAGTCCCCAAGAAAGCCCGCGTCTCCCCACACGTGTCATAGATGTCGGACTAGATGGGTTTCCGCCCCGCCTCTGGGAGAGTGGTGGCCTTCACGCATCGTACTGCGCTCTGAGCTATTGCTGGGGCACCGGCAAGGTTCTTTGCACGACGAGTAGTACTTTGAGAAGTCATTTGCGCGAAATTCCTTACGAAAAGCTTCCCAAGACATTAAGAGACGCAATCTGTGTCACAAGACAGCTCGGCGTAAAGTACTTATGGATTCATTCGCTTTGCATCATCCAAGATGACGAAAAGGATTGGAGGAGAGAAGCAGCACAGATGGGGACCGTGTACACCAACACGCATGTTGTCATCACTGCGCTTGCTTCAGACAACTCTGACGGAGGCCTCTTTAGAGACCGAGATGAGGCTTCTGTCCGGCCAGTGCCGTTAACCGCTTCGTTCCCCGAACCTCATGGGAATAGCTGCAGATATGTCGTCCCCTCTGGGGGCGACTGGAAGGCCGGTGAGCACAGCCCAATTAGTACTAGAGCCTGGACCCTGCAAGAACAGGTTCTATGCGCTCGAATGCTGTCCTTTGGGGCTGACCAGCTGCGTTGGATATGTCTGAGTATGTGTGCGGCCGAGACCGATCCCGACGGAGCTTTCAGCGGACAGCATTCGGACAGCCTGGCCATGACAACAGAAAGACAAATCTTGCGACTGAACGCAAATCAGGCGGCTTTGGCTGCTGGAGAATCTGGAGCGATGGCAAAAGACGATGGAGGTCTCTCAGTACAGGAAAGAGATGTAAGCTTCCAGGCTTGGGAGAAAATTGTCACCAAGTATAGTGCTCGTGTCATCACCAAGCAGGCTGATCGCATACCAGCAATTCTGGGTGTAGCTCGTCGTATGGAAGTCAATCTAAATAACCGCTTCGTAGCGGGCGTTTGGAAAGGCGATTACTGTCTGAGAAGCTTGAGCTGGCAGGCGGAAACCCCGGGAGCTTTGATCGCACACTATCCAACCTGGTCTTGGGCCTCTACAACTTCGCTAGTTCAATACACGATGCTCAGTGAGCCGGAGGCTAGCAAGGAAAGGATTGAATACCAGGCATCGGTAATACAGTTCGACGAGCTGTCGTCGGAAGTCCAGCCAACAATCGGCTGCTGTATCAAAATCAAGGGCAAAATTAAACAAACCCAGGATACTGGGGCCCCCGACCTCGCACCGAATATGTATTCGACGGAAAGCTTGCTATATCGATTGCAAAAAATTATAATATGGCTGATGAGAGATTCATTGACCACGTCACCAAGAGATCCGACAAATGTATCTTGCTTATTCTTGCGAAGGTTAACCGAGTATCAGCAGTACACCGAAACCAAGACGCTCAAGTCATATGTCTATGGCTTAGATTACTAGATGAAGGCGAAGGATTATGGAAACGAGTCGGAATATGCTCTATGAAGGATACTGAAAACTTCTGGACCGACGTGGAAAATGAACGTGTTATTACTATTCTTTGAATAAATACGTAGGAAGCAGTACCGCAGGATTCTTGGTTTTAGAAAACTTAATTGAATTTTACCTACTGGGGAGCGGCAGTATGCTGGCTACTGGGAAAACCTTCCGTAAAGAAAGACAGACCCAGAATGGCTGAGGCCAGATTCATGAGGGTTACAAATATCCTACCGGGTAGGTTGATGTTATTCCCAATAGTTAAAAATCGGAGTCAGAGGACAAAGGCGGTGTTTAACAGCGATCTGATCCCTCCTACAGTGCGGGGCCTGGCTTATTGTGACGACTTGATCTCCATACTTGTCCTTGGCGCCAAGGACGCCGAGCTGAGGCTCAAGGACGATGAAACCCTTCCTTCCAAAACACGTGCGGCTCGTTGCCTTCTTTGCGAGTTGCCCTCTAGCAGGTCGATGTTTTTGCTGTCATAGGCGGCTACAAAGGGCTTACTCATTGATGGACGAACGGAGTGCTACTGGTGTAAGATGGAGACTCGGAGGATAGAATCGAGGTCTCACTGTGGGGCGAAAGGGCGGGGTGCGTTGTTAGACTCCGAACCGGCAATCCCAGTCAGGAGACGATCATACAGGCAATAAACATAATATTGAAGGATGGCGGTTACCGAAGTCGGGCTTAGGAGTTGGCAGAGGATGCAAGGCAATCGATCTTGTTGAGCGGGAAATGCTGGGACTTCTGAAATGAGACGGATAGTATCGATATACTAGTGAGACCGCTAAAGCGCTTGGGTGAAGGGGTATCGGCGGATTTCTACCTCGGCGACGTGTTAGCATACAATGGAGGGTAGTATTGCGAGGAACATGGGTTTACGGAGTGTGGGTTGGAGGGCCGAGGTTGCCGTGCGTTTCTGTCGGGAGCTCGATGGACGAAATACCGACCCCGTGGCTGGTGGAACATATGCTTCCAGGCATTCCAGGCCTAGACCTTATTGGGTAACGACATCATGAATAAAAATGGCTCTATTGATGCGATATGGATCCCCTGAAGGTGGATCCGATGGCAGTTCTCAACAATGACGATGGGGGACATAGGATGAATTAAGCTTAGCAAGCACCCTGAAGGGGGTGCTGCAATTTAGAGCTATGGTAAGAAGGAGAGATTCTGATCATCCAAATAAGAGCCAATTGGGAACTTTTGGCGCCTTTACACGGGTATTTAGAATCAATGTATGTAGTAACGAGTATTTACCTAGAAATTTGCATAACCTGACAATCTTTTGCGTAGGTAAGCAAAGGTTCTATCCATGTTGTGTTTTGCTCTGCAACTTGTTTGTTGTGGTATATTAGATTTAATGAGAGCCAGCCTCTTGACTCGTGGCTGGAGCATCACGAGCGACCATTGTTAACAGGACTATGAGTCGTGGCTACATGTGCGATGCTTGCCTGGCTTTTTAGAGACTACTTTTCATTCGATATACCTCGTATTCATGTTTCAATCTCCTAGGCGGATGCAATTGTTTACACACTCAGTCTCTGAGTCGTCTTTTTCTTTTCGTATCCCGAGTCAGTCAGCAGGACCACGCGACCATTGCTGCTGCGCCAGTGCAACCCAGCACATTGTTACGAGATGCACTTTTGGCCTGGCATAATGCATTTTGTTCCCCGCCATGATGGGATTAGGGCATCTTTACAATCACCAAATAAACTTGGCTCGACTTGAGATCAACTTTCGTGTCCAGGATACTAAAGCCTATTGCACAACATTCGAAAGAAAGCTACGTTTGGAGATGGCTTAACTGACCAAACTTCGTGAAGCAGTATACCCACTCTGTAAGACCAGTTACAATAGAATCCCTACATGGTGCAGTTTCCCAGCTTCAGTTTCTCAGATCACTCTTGTCCTTCCGTCAAATTTGCTCACCATACATTTTATATTCCTCCCACATATAATATTAATTGTTGCGATAGTTGGAATACGGAGCCGTGTGGCACTTCCAGCCACACGCCCGCCAGGCTGAGAGGCCCAAGCCTCCCAGACCCACGTGACAGGCCAAGGGGGAATATCCCCACCTTCTAGTCAACAACACCACTTTCAACTATCATCATGAACCATCGATTAGAACCAATTTACTGTTATTTGTTATTGACGAACGGAATTCCGTTTCACCCCCTGTTTCACCCCCTGTGAAACCTACACTGATCAGTGGTAAACCTCACAGTTGCCATTAATTTGGTTAACTTCACAATTACCACTCTGCTACGGACAAACCGCAGATCAGCAAGGTCAACACCAGAAGAGACGACTTCTTGAACTGGATACCCAAGCCCAGGTAAAAGTAGGGATTTCGTGCTAACGAGAGAAGAAGCGAGAGTAACTGGGATCTACGGAAACCAGCAGAAGAAAGCTTCTTTTCCTCGAATCTACCAGCAATCCGATTATTCGAGTAACCTAGGGACTGCTACGCTCACCCTAGGCGGGATAAGGTTAATCGCAGCCAATTATCGCTGGCAAGAGCGTTCCATCACGCGTTTTCAACCACCAGAAGAAGAGACCTACCGAATCGACGGTCTTCCAACCTCTTCACGCCACAAGGGCGAAGATTCACGAATCCCACAAGGGACAACAACTTCCCCAACTACAACTATCCCCCACGCGCGGTGCCAATCACGAGGCGCCCGCTAGTTTCTCAATAAATCCCCAGACGAGGTGCCAACCGCGAGGCGCCTGCCACAAGAGACCTCCCTACCAGAAGAAGAACACGCCGAAAGGCGAGCGGAGACTACCGGCGGTAATCCGCCTATACAGCTATACGTATACGCCTCCGAGGCTGCGGCTTAGGAGAAACGCACGTGGTTGTGGGCGTCATAAGGCCAACTGTCCGCTAGATTCTAAACTTCCCAACAGTGAGGAGCGAAGCCCGAAGCGAGAAAGAGAGATTCACGAGAGAATCTACGGTAGAACTCTCTCCCTACCAATTCGAGACCTGTGTATACCCTCACACCCCTCGAGAACATCAGCGAGAACGGCGCCGACGGAAACAAACGACGAACCGACGAAAATCCCCGATTTCACGATTCTTTCCCCTTAGAATCGTAATATCCCGAATCGTCTTTTGACTCCCACTTCCAGGCCTGCATCTTGCACCAATCGCAGCTGACGCTGTTGAGGATTAGAATTCAAGATTCTAAACAGAAGTAATCCTTTTATACTGTCAGAATGGAGCGAAATTCACGAGAAGGATCGCCCGCGAGCGGCGTCACTGCCAAAAGCCAATCAACAGTCCCCATCCCACAGAGAATCGAAAGTATGATCGATCCAGCAGTATGGGGCAACTGGGCAATCGACCTTACAAACGCTAGCCCACAGCAACTGGGTTCCTATATGGGTTTCCTACTTGAGACCTATGAGAAGAGGAATCTCACGGGCCTCGAGCTATGGAACGAAGTTTCTCCCGATTTCGCCGACTGGTCAGAAGAAGACTTCCAGAACGTACCTCCCCCAATCCTACGATTCTTCAGAGACTATTTAATCGGTAACGGCGTCTACGTCGAAATGGATGGCAAGAAAATCTCGAAAAACGTGGCATTAGCCCTCAAAAAGGAAGAATTCCACTACTGGTCACCCCAAGAACTCGAACAAGGCGTCAAGAGATATCGCAACCTGAAGGCTCTGATAAAAGACCCCGAATTCCACGAAGAGATCACGAGACCGGCAACAGTAGCCAACAGCACAGGAGGAAGAGTCGAACCAACCCTACAGCCACCTCCTCCACAAGAACAACAACAGTGGCAACTACCGTACCGACCGCCACATCCCACGGTCTCTCCGTTAACAGACTTCCAACCATACGAGTCAACAGACCGTATCGGAAAGCAATTAACAGAATTCGCGAAACTATACCCCGACGATATGAAATACAGCGGCGATATGTACGATGTACTCGAAAAGAAGATGCCAGTATTCGTGGATCACTGTAGAATGCTGGGAATTCACACCTCCCAATACAACAGGGCACTTCCCCTAATACTGAAAGGAATAGCCAAAACCTACTTCTACGCCTCGATTAAAGTGATCAACCCACAGCCCAACTTCGAGACCATGATCAACCAATTGAAATCACACTTCGAGACTAGGGAAAGGCAACAAGCGTACGTTACGCAGTGGAATACAACTACTCTTCCCCAAATCATTCGCGATAACCCTGGAAAGACCAAATCGGAGTGTTTTGACATACTATGTGACAAATTAAGCAAGATTCAGCCCGGTTTGCCACAACAGGATCACAACGACCGATCCCTCCATACCCAACTTCTACACGCTTGTAGAGATATTCCAGAGTGTGCAATGGCGTTATTTGTACCGGCTGAGACGTACGAGGGACTTCGCAGCCAATTAATCTCGTCGATCGAGACAGCTACCCGTCTCAACCAACAACAATTCAACACAGTAGCCAACCCACCAGAGCAGTACTGGACCGACAGAACTTTCAACGGTCGAGGGCGTTATTCACGATACAGTCGTTCATCACGAAGTCGATCATCACGAGGAAGAAGCCGTGACAGACCCCTATTACCGCCAACGCCTAAGAAGTGCTACGTGTGTGGAAAACCTAACTGCTGGTCAACCAAACACACCACAGAAGAGAGACGAAAAGCGTACGAGAAGTTCAAAACCACCCAATATGCCCAGGATACGTCACTTCCAGCATATGGCCAATTTCTCGTCCAATACGAGGGTTTCGACGGGTTAGACCTACAACCTACCGCCGAAGACCCCCAGCAATACTACCACGTAACCGAACAAACCAGTGAAAGTGACGAAGAGGAAGAGACCGGCAGCGACAGTCAATTCCAGGTCACCGCCTATTTCACTACAACAGCAATTGACGGCAACAGGATCGCCACGATCCTAGCAGACCAGTCAACCCGCCATGCTATTACGAAAGAAGACCTCTTCCGCAACCAACCAGAACCGAAAGAGCTACCTTCGCAATTCACACTCGAGGGACGCTACTCTGCCCAGAACTTCCAAGGGATCATGCCCGACTCGGGCGCAGCAGGATTCTCAACCGCTGGCCACCCACAATTCGTGGCCCTACAACAAATTTACGAAGGAATTACGTTAAACACTGAGGCGGCTGGCGGCGTTACAGTGAAATTCGGCGATGGGATACCACTGGAGTCTATAGGGACTACCAAAGTGCCAACGCCGTTTGGAAGCGTCAAATTTCACGTTATTGAGACTAACACTCCCTTCCTTATGTGCCTAGGAGATATGGACCGATTGAAGGTCTACTTTAACAACGTTACGAATACCCTCATCCAAGGAAATAAGGTCGTACCTATTATTCGCAAATGGGGCCACCCATGGTTATTACTCGATAAGGAGAAACCACTCGCCTGGAACCACCTCACAGACGCTGAATTGCGACGGGTTCACCGTCGCTTCGGACACCCATCTGTTCAACGATTACACAAGGTGCTCCAGAGGGCCGGCCACCCAGTTGAAATTACGGCAATTGAGCAACTATCGAAAGTCTGCCATCGATGCCAAATGCACGCACCAGCGCCATCACGGTTCAAATTCACGTTACGAGACGATTACGAATTCAACTACGAGGTTATCGCCGACGTGATGTACCTTGAGGGTAACAGACCGGTCCTCCACGTCGTCGATACCGCCACGGCGTTCAACGCCGCCCGGTTCCTTGAGGACATTTCTGCGAAAGCCACTTGGGAAGCCCTACGCCTCTGCTGGATAGATGTGTATCAGGGACCCCCAGACTGGCTAGTTACCGACGCTGGAACAAACTTCCGCTCAACAGAATTCCGAAACGCGGCGAGAGGAATGGCAATTGAAATCAAGGAAATTCCCATAGAAGCCCACAACAGTATTGGGAAAGTTGAACGATACCATACACCTCTAAGGAGGGCGTACGAAATCATCAGAGCAGAAGACCCAACAATTACGCCAGAATCAGCACTTCAAACAGCAGTCAAAGCAGTCAACGATACTGCTGGCCCGAACGGAATAGTGCCAACACTCTTGGTATTCGGCTCGTACCCACGAATTACCGACGATTCGCCGCCATCTCCCGAAGTCACAAGGCGGGCGAAAGCGATTAAGAAGGCGACGAGCGAAGTACGCGAACTTCACGCAAGGCGACAGGTGGCAGAAGCTATCGCCACCCGCAATGGCCCTGATACAGGGCCAATTGTTAATTTACCGCTACGGTCGCAAGTACGAGTATGGCGCGAAAAGAAGGGCTGGACCGGACCGTTTACTTTAGCAGCCATAAACGGCGAAACCTGTACTGTCGATACGCCACGTGGTCCGAAGACCTTCCGGTCTACCGTAGTCAAACCATACTACGAAGATCCCGATCAACCACCTAACTCCATCGCCGCGCCAGAAGAAGAAGAACCCGAAGCTGAGATACCGCAGCAGGAAGTAGTACGCGACGAAATTATCGTCGCCGGCGGAGGCAGTGAACCGGACGAACCGCAAGAGGCACCGGAGCCACCGAGAAGACGCCCGGGCAGACCCCGGAAGAGACCACTGCCAATCGCCCACTTCACAGAGGAATTCAACGATGACCCGGATTATCAACAAATATTCCTATCGATTAAGGAGCAAGCAGACGAAGAATTGGCAATCAAACTACGACGAGAAGGTGTTATTACTACACCAGGCGAACCGTTCGAACAGTCAACTAAACAAGAGATCAACAGCCTCATCGCTAGAGGAGTGTTCAAATTCACCCAGTTCAATAAGAGAAGGCACCAGAACGTACGAATCTTCCGATCTCGTATCGTCAACGAAGTCAAGGGTAAAACAACCGAACCCTACGAGAAATCGAGACTTGTAATACAGGGTTACGCCGACGATGGCAAGAAGGCTATATTGACCCAATCGCCAACGATTCAGCGGGCGAGTCAACGGCTAATTCTGTCAATTACCCCGTCACTCCTACGAGAAGGGAAACAACTATGGCTTCGAGATATCACACAAGCCTACGTTCAATCCTCCACAAGGCTCAATCGTACTATTCTCGCCTACCCACCGAAGCAAATTCAAGACCAGTACCCAAAAGGGACCATTATGGAGGTTGTGAAGCCTCTGTACGGAATCGCAGAAGCTGGAACCCACTGGTGGGCAACGTATCACAAGCATCACAGAGAGAATCTCCAGATGGTTACTTCTTCGTACGATCCATGCCTATTGATCTCATCTACCGAAAATCCACACTTTGGCTGTATCGGCATGCAAACCGACGATACCCTCGGTTTGTCAGACAAGGCGTTCTCACAATTAGAAGACGAACAGTTAGAAAAAGCGGCTTTTACGGCAAAAGCGAAGAATATCCTCACAATTGACGAACCCCTCCAATTCAACGGAGGGATAATCGCGCTGTCAACCGACAATTCGATCAATTTGAGGCAAAAGGGACAAGCCAAGAAGTTACGATGTATTGAGACTACTAAACCCAACCCAAAACAGCAATATGTCGAACAACGCGCCAGAGGGGCGTACATCGCGTCAATTTGCCAACCCGAGGCCTGTTTCGATTTATCCACTGCTGCCCAACACCAAGACCCCTCGCCAGAAGCGATAAAAGCACTGAATCAACGGATTCGATGGCAAATAGAATCGCCTAACCGAGGGATAACGTTTATCCCACTCGACCTTACAACAGCCAAGCTATTCGTTTTCGTTGACGGGTCGTTCGCTAATAACCACGACCTCTCCTCCCAATTAGGGTTTCTGATCATCCTAGCCAACGACACTTCCTCTGACAGCAACAACGGAGAATTCACGATTCACGGTAACCTCGTTCATTACAGCTCTACGAAGAGTAAACGAGTCACCCGCAGCGTATTAGCGTCAGAGATCTACGGGATGGTCGCTGGCGTCGATATGGCCTACGCCCTCGCCACAACCCTGGCGACAATCACTGACCACCTCAACCTACCAACGATTCAGACAGTTGTCTGTACCGATTCTTATTCGCTGTACGAGTGTCTCGTGAAGCTGGGCACTACCAAAGAAAAGCGACTCATGATCGATATCATGGCGTTGAGACAATCGTACGAAAGACGAGAACTACAAGAAATTCGTTGGATTAACGGCGAAGACAACCCTGCTGATGCCCTCACGAAGAGCAAACCAAATCGAGCCCTCGAGAGATTCGTTGATAGCAACACGATAACGATACGTATGGAGGGATGGGTAACAAGACCGTAACTACGGGAGAAAGTAGGGATAGGAGGCCGAATTGACGAGGAGACGGAACTGTATAGGGACAACGTATTCCAACCGCTTCAACACCATAAAAAGAGAGTTTCCAGTGTTGCGATAGTTGGAATACGGAGCCGTGTGGCACTTCCAGCCACACGCCCGCCAGGCTGAGAGGCCCAAGCCTCCCAGACCCACGTGACAGGCCAAGGGGGAATATCCCCACCTTCTAGTCAACAACACCACTTTCAACTATCATCATGAACCATCGATTAGAACCAATTTACTGTTATTTGTTATTGACGAACGGAATTCCGTTTCACCCCCTGTTTCACCCCCTGTGAAACCTACATTAATACTAACATTGTGTTTATTCGTAGACCTCTCCTTGTGGATATAGGTCTAGTCAGCAAGCAACACAGGTGTCGAGTCGCAGGTGGTGGCTAGGATATTCATTCCAGCAGCTGTGCTTCTTGCAATGCTCTCTGTAACCCATTAGGATTCACCATCTCACGAGCACTGTTCAATCCCAGTCTCAGAGGCCTTGGCAGTGGGGCGTTTGACCTGCAGGGATCCTGCAGTAATTAATCCCCTTGGTACACCTCCGCAAGGCTACTTTTTCCCTTTCAAGCACGCAACTTTCACCCACTTCCCCCCCTAATATGGAGAACACAGCAGCCCTACCAGTGCTGTGCACCTGACACCCTTTTGCCCCTGATGCCCCGGAGCAGGTCCGGACATTTGACTCCCTTTTAGGATTCTAAATGAGAGGGGCACTGAGTGCTGGTCTGGGATGCTTACGCGAGACCGATTTAGGGTCTCGGTAGAGAAAGGGGCCAAAGGAAAACCGAATCGCAACGTACTGTGGCAAACATGAAAGAGAGTCTTTTCCGTTCGTCTGATGTAACCTGGCTTTGGCGCAGCTTATTTTCATCGATCGGCTGTTATTCCGGCGGGACTTGGCAAAGGAGCCAAGGGTTAGAAGAAGAGGGCAATTGAAAAAATAAAATAAATAAATAAAAAGAACTGTTCATGGGTAGCAGGGCAAAATAAACATTATCTGAACGTGCATGCGTGTCTTCATTTATTTCGCCTGATTAAGCTTCTTAAACTTTTACTTTGTTTCCGCCGCACCTTATAATTTTTGAGCTATAATGAATGCCATCTGAACTCAAGCTTTCTATAATTCTCTTGTACTATGGCACTACTGGCAAGTTGCATTCCCCGCCTGACATCTGCCGTCTCTGCAGCAGCATTTTTATGGTCACCTGCACAGCTGCCGAGGTGAACCTGGGGTATAATCACCCGAAATACCGGTCATTCTAGCGAGATGCGCCCGGTTCTTCTGTCTTTTGAACCCAGCTATTCGTCTGAGCCGGCTCATCGGCACTCTGCAGTCGATACATCCTTGTCTCCATCTTCTTCTTTTGTCCGCGTATCAATTTCACCGCTTGACCTTCATCTAAGCTTCTATCCCACCTGCACAAGCGGCACCGAGTGTAACACTTCAGGCTGGGACTTATTACATGTCAAATCGACGCAGTGTTCAGAACCGATACAGGCTCGAGTGGCCAAACAATTCAGTCCACGATCTTCATAAGCCCTCGGTTTTGCTCCTTATCTCCGCGTAATCATTACCGCGAATGTCTTTAAACCTTTCTCCGCTCAGGGTGCAACGGCAATATTTGAATTCGTGTTTCCATCACCACGATCCAGTTAAATACCAAACACATCATTCTGTGGGTAGACCATGCTCACAGCGGCTGCTGCGGGCTCCAACTAAGTCGTCCGAAATCCCGTCAATCATGGCCCCCCCTTCCCTGTGTTACCTCCACCCGCCCGGAGCGGAATACACTAACCCCCCTGGCCCCTGAGCCCCGTGTCTTCCCTTATTTGTTCTCTCTTTCTCATCTTATGATCTATCTGGGGCAGGCTGAGCATGGAAGCCCTTGTCGTCGGCCCATGAAACGACGATTCCGCCAATCACGAAGACATGGCAATCTATCTTGGGTCCGCGTAAAAGCTAAACGACACTATCCCATTCTACTCACCATTACATAGTACCACCAATGTGATCCAGAATGCCAATTCCAGACGGCAAGCACAGAACGTGCCAAGTGCCAAGTGCCAAGTGCCAAGTGCCAGCCCTTTCTGGTGTATAATATAAGTCGATCACTCTTGTTCTGCAAGGCTCGTCGAGGAGGCTGTCTTCTTCTTTCTCTGTCAGTGTTACAGTTTGACCTTATTCCAACTTCTCTTTATTCCTCGCCAGGCAAAGGCGTCTTCGCTAGCCAAAATGGCGTTCAACAACCTTCTGCACGTTCTTTTCTTCGCCATTCTTTCCTTCACCTCTTCTGCCTTGGCCGCCTTTGGCGTCACCACCTCGGGCAACAACCTCATTGTCGATGCCGGCTCATCCAACTCTCTCGTCTTCTCCGTTTCCAAGTCCAGCTGTGACATCAACTCCATCAAGTACCGCGGCAATGAGCTCCAGTACGGCAGCAAGGGCAGCCACATCAGCTCTGGTCTTGGCACCGCCACCGTCGCGTCTACCACTATCAAGGCTAGCACTGGAAATGTGATCAAGGTCACTTGCACTACCTCGACCCTGACCCACTACCTCATCGTCAAGGAGGGCGAGGCCAACATTTACATGGCGACTCACATCACCGCCCAGCCCTCCATCGGCGAGCTGCGCTTCATCGCCCGTCTCAACAAGAACACCCTCCCCAGCGAGTACCCCTTCGGCTCTGTTTCCACTACCGGCGGCTCTTCCTCCACCGTCGAGGGATCTGACGTCTTCGTTGTCGGCGGCCAGACTCGTTCCAAGTTCTACTCTTCTGAACGCTTCATTGATGACAAGGTCCGCTGCGTCTACGGAACCAGCCCCGAGGAGATTCACGTCTGTATCTCGGTCAACCCTGCTACTGGTTTCGAGTTGTCCTCCGGCGGCCCGTTCTTCCGTGACATCAACACCAACAATGCCGGTGACTCGACCAACCTGTACAACTACATGAACAGTGGCCACGTCCAGACCGAGGCTTTCCGCATGGGTCTCCACGGCCCCTACGTCATGAGCTTCTCCCGCTCCGGAATCCCCAAGGCCACCGACTTCAACTACGACTTCTACAAGGATCTTAGCCTCAAGGGCTACGTTGCTGCCTCCGGCCGTGGCACCGTCACCGGTACTGCCTCTGGCATCTCTGGCAGCTTCCAGCGCGTTCTCCACTGGTACAACAAGGACGCCCAGTACTGGGCCTATGCCTCTTCCAGCGGTGCCTTCACCTCGCCCGCCATGAAGCCCGGCACCTACACCATGGTCCTCTACCAGACCGAGTTCAAGGTCGCTCAGACCTCCGTCACCGTCACCGCCGGCAAGGCCACCACCGCCAACATCGCCAGCACCCTGACGTCCCGCAAGACTCTCTGGAAGATCGGCGAGTACGACGGCCAGCCCACCGGCTTCCGCAACGCCGACAAGCAGCTTCGCATGCACCCCTCCGACAGCCGCATGAGCAGCTGGGGCCCCCTCACCTACACTGTCGGCTCTTCCTCCGCCTCCGACTTCCCCATGGCGGTCTTCACCGCCGTCAACAACCCGGTCACCATCAAGTTCAACCTCGCCTCCGCCCCCGGTGCTGCCACCCTCCGCATTGCCACCACCCTCAGCTTCGCCAGCGGTCGCCCCCAGGCCAAGGTTAACAGCTGGAGCGGCCCTACCCCTGCCGCACCCACCAAGATTGACTCCCGTGGTGTTACCCGTGGTGCCTACCGCGGCCACGGCGAGATCTACGACGTCAGCATTCCTGCCGGCACTCTCGTCGCTGGTGCCAACACCATTACCATTACTGTCATCTCTGGCAGCAGTGGTGCCACCTTCCTCAGCCCCAATGTCGTAAGTACTCCCTTCAAACCCCCCATAGAATTACCTCCATTGGTGCTAATTACTTCTCGTTAGATCTTTGATGCCGTTGAGCTTTTCCAGTAAA
This sequence comes from Colletotrichum truncatum, assembly GCF_014235925.2. Lineage (NCBI taxonomy): Eukaryota > Fungi > Ascomycota > Sordariomycetes > Glomerellales > Glomerellaceae > Colletotrichum > Colletotrichum truncatum. Next base: position 151,310 of record NW_027222404.1, on the reverse strand, counting down.
ATGCAATTGGATTACGCGATTTCCACGTCCCGCTAGTCGTTGACGGGGATAGCAGTAATGTGCTTCTGTAAAATGAAGCAGCAATTGCAAGGAGGAAGGACAATTGCTCGTCTCGAGTCTTCATGGTACATATTCTGACTTTGGTCAACAACATACTTCACCGTACATATATTTTTACACAGTACTTCAAAGTACTTACATACCCCATGTGGCATGGCTTGCCGTTCCACTAGTCGATAGCAACATACATCGTCTTTTCTTGCACTTTCACTCGTTGACCGCAACATTTCTTGCCCGGCTTATGTAGCCAGACCCAACGTGGAAAGTAATTCATATTTCAACAGTACTTGGCTGTGAGTTTCGGAAATCATGCCTGATGCATTCCAAACAATTTCTGGTCATTAATCCAAAGCGCAAAGCTCCAATGTGTTGCCAACTGAATCCAAAACCGCCGGCGGTGCTCGGGAATAATAGTAATACAATAGCGTACACGTGGTTGGTAGTAATGATTTTCCAACGAGTAGAAAGTCACCTCTGGTTCGACTGCGACCGGCACCGAGCCTGTTGCAACAACCTGTCTAGGTCTGATAACATCGGGTCGGTCGACGTCGTTCGAGGAGATGGGTGCCTGTCGCTGTATGCTGTCCAGGAGGCTGACTCGGTCACGTAGCGATCGACGCTGTATGAGCTACCTTTGGCAGGTCTGTTGGTTGGAAAGTGTCAGTGCGACTAAGACACAAAATTAAGCGGTGGTCCGACTAACAAACTCGAGAACCCAGTTGCGCTCTGACCAGAGGTGGATTTAGAGTGCGGCATGTTCTACGTTCTCTGTGCAAAAGCCTAGTCGCTCACAGGGTCTTGTAGTGGAATTGATTAATCAAGCACTGTAGTATATTACTTGGTTTGGATATCGCCGGAATTGAGGTTGACTTTTTCGTGTATGTTTCTCGTACTTCGTGAGTTGTTGCAATGGTCAATCTCGTGCTCCTCCATGTTCATTATCCCTACCGCGACATCTTTATATTCGGCTCTTTTGAATAGATCAACATGTTGAGATGTTGCTGTTGAAACCTCAAACGTTTCCTGATCGAGAGTTGTTCTGCCAATCCTATGTTTACCATGATGGCATTTTAGTCGCATCGTTTCTCATGCCAATTGAGCAGACGATGCACCTTGCATACTCAATTGACCAACTGTGGCCATTTACGGCAGTCCGCAGGGCGTACTGGGTCAAAATTCAAACATTGCCTAATTAGGATGTATAAACGAGATAAGTATATACTACCCGTATAGATAGTTAAGCTTCTTATCTTTACTATGTAATTATTATAAATTTAAGCGAATTCTATGTTTTGTATACGTATATATATAGAGTTTTACGAGACTATATAGGAGTATATTCTTAATTTTTAATAATAATATTTACTATATTTTATACGAATATGTCTTTAAGGTACTTTAAGCAGGCTAACCTAGACTATTTCTTAGCAAAACTGCTATAGAAGTAGAAGACGTATGCATTTTGTTTAATCGATTTATCCTAAGTATAAGAACTAGACGAAATCGACCTTATAAATACTAACGACTTCGAAACTCTAACGGCTACGATTTTATTACGTATACGACTTTCTAATATTATAACTAACCCGATCGAACAAGCATTTTATATACTAGATATATAGCTAGATAATAGTCTCCTTACTATTCTTATTAAAGGCTTAGAAAAGCGTATAGCTAGTATCTAGCAAACTTAGAAGAAACTAGTTCCGAACCTAACTATAGATATTATTATTTACCTATAGCTTATATCTTTCTATATTACGGATATAGATAGAATCTCTATTCGAATATATACTTAGGTTTAGTCTATTAAAAAGTTTATTAAAAAGTTATAGTTCTTATTAACTTCTAAGTTTACTTTATATATAGATATAATAAGTAAGGTCTTAGTAAAGTTTACGTCTAAGAAGTAATTCCTTAACCGAAACTAAAAGGCAATACTTATTATTTTAAAAAATCTTATAGATATATATAAGTTTCGTAAGGTAGTATACGAGGCTAAAAACCTTTTTACCTTTCTTTGCAAAGCCTTAATTACTTTTAATAAAGACGTTTATATTATTATACTTATTTCCGAAAGTTAAGTAGATCTGTTTATTACTAAACTATAAGTATTAAAAAAGTTACGACTAAAATAATATATACTTAATATAGTAATAACTAGTATAATACCTTTACCTACTATTAATATATTTACGAAAGCGTTTATACTTAAACTTCTAACTTAAATTTAAACTTAAACCGAACGAAAGCCTTTTCTTAAAGTATAAGAAGTAATAAAGTAGGAAAGAGAAGGAATAAAGTTACGTAAGCATATATACTTATAAGTTAAGTAGCAAGGCTATATAGACGTTATTTAGGAGGATATAACTTTTAAGGGGGGTAGCTAGGAAGATAAGGAAGAAGACGAAATAATAATATGATAAGAAGAAATAATCGTTTAGGTATACTTTATATACTTAAGTTTTATCTATTTCTAAACTATTATTACTTCCTAATAGTAATATATAAAGTTTATCTATACTAATCCCGTAGCTACGGAACTATTCTTTTACCTATTTAATACTTTTATTTTATTTTAATAGTAAGTAAAGTTCTAGTTAAATCCTAGCCTTAATATATTCTTTAAGACGTTACTATAGGAAGTTATATACTTTAATACGTAGATATTATATACCGTAGAAGTTTATAACTAGTAGAAAGGTTTATATAGGCTTTATAATACCTTTATAAACTTAAAAGACTTCGTACGGAACGAATTAATCTAAATTAAGTTTTTTACTTCTAAGTAAGTTTTAAAGTTTTTAAATCTTTACGTAATTAATTAGCTAAGTAAAGTCTTATATAGTTTGATAATCTAGATAATAATAAAGTTTCTATAGTTAACTAGAAACAATATATAGGCGACTTTTTTATAAGCGAATACGATAGTTATTCTAAAGTTAAATAAAAGAAGTAAAGTCTTTACGGATAAGTAGCATAAAGATAAATAATAAGGCAATATAGTTAGAAAGTAATTAGTTATAAAATAAACCTAACGCTTATAATCGATAGAAATATGCTTAATACTATTAGTAAATAAATAGATATAAAGGTAAATAATATATACTTTCTAAGTTATAGATTATACTTAATAAAGTTAGTTCTACTAGCTTTTAATCTTAATATTATAAATACTTTTACTAAAGATCTAATAGTTATGAAACTAAATAGGAACGTCTTAGCCTAGCTATAAAGAGGCTTTCTATTACGACTTATAAACAAGGATAATAGCTAAACAACCTACTTAGACGTTAGGCGGCTATAACAAGATATTTATACTATAGAATTATAGGAATAATAAGGATTTACTCGGAAATAGAAGAACTATAATATAAGTTACGTAACGATAAGATAAGAGATTAGATCTATATGCTAAGAATATAAAGTCCGTCCTTAGCATATACAGGATCCGTATAAACAAGGAATAGACCTTATCAAGATTAGGGATAGTAAAATAAATAAAAGGTATTATTTAGACTTATATATAGTATAACCTAAGCTTGACTTATAATTAGACTTCTATAGCTTTTTAGTAATTAACTTTATATTTATCTTTAAAATACTTTTAGCTTACCTTTACTATAAATAACTTATTAAGTCTAAGACTAATTACCTTAGCTTCTAACTACCGATCTACGATATAGCTTATAACCTATAAACTAGATTTACGATACGATAATACTATTTACTAGTATTAATCCTTAGCTTCTATTAGTAAACCTTACTATTAGATAGCTAACCGTAATACTTTGATTATTCCTATTTAGTAAGTTAACTATTAATACTTACTAAATAGTATAGAATGTTTTCCCGCGCCTTTGTTAAGTCTCCTACCCCTAGATCTTTATCTACCTCTAGAGGAAAAGCTCCTTAGAGCCTAGCCTAGGAAGTCGAGGACTAGAAAATAAAAGACGACTCGGATAGCGAAGACGATACTAAAGAACTTAAACGATAGCTTGACAAAACTATTAAAGACTTTAAGGAGATATGCGATATGTTTAACTAAAACGCTACTATTTTTAAGGAACTTTAGGAGCAAGCGCGTAAGACTTAGGAACTTAAGAAGGAAGTTAATACCTTTTAAGCTATTATTAATATAATTTCCGCCCCGGTCGAAGGATATAAACGCCTTAAGCTTAATACCTTTTCTACCTTCGATAAGACCTTAGGATAACTTAAAAAATACTTAGTTTAAGTATAGACCTACTAAGCCTTTTATATTAATACTTTCTAAAACGATACCGAACGCGTAGTATATATAGCTACTTTCTTACGAGGAAAAGCTTTTGCTTAGTTTAAGCCTTTATAATAAGAATAGCTTAATAACCTAGTTAAAAAATATAACGAAGAAGTAAAAAGTATCTTCTTTAGCTTTATAAGCTATATTAAAGCCTTAGAATCCTTCTTCCTCGACCTTGATAAGCGAAGGCAGGCTAAGCAAGACTTATTATACTTATAATAAACTAAGTTAGCTATGCTTTACGCTACCGAGTTTAGATAATTAGCTATAAGACTTTATATAACTAACGAAAGTAAGGTCTTCGCCTTCTACTAAGGACTTAAAGATAACGTTAAGGACGAAATAGCTAAGTTAGAAATACCCTTTAGTTTCCTTACTTACGTCGAATATATTATCAAGATCGACAACCGCCTTTATAAATAATAAAAGGAATAAGGAGAGAAAAGATAAAACCCGAACTTAGGATATAAGTATTAATAATAGCCTTAGCATAAGTTTAATAACTAGCAAAACGATAACAAACCTTATAATAACTAGAATAATACCTAATAAAATACTTCTTATAGATAATATAGTAGACTTATAAACCTTAGTACTACTACTAAAAGTAATAATAAGAAACCTTAAAACCTTAAGTATTATAATTACGAAAAAATAAGATATATCGCTAAAGACTATAGACAACCTAAGAAGCCTAACTAGAAGCTAGTACCTAAGCAAACTAAGCAAGCTAGTATAGCAACTAAGATACCTTATATATCCCTATTGTAGACAGGATACTACGACAATAAATACCTTATATACCTTAGTAATAAAGAAATAATAAGATACTAGCCTACTAGCAAAACCCTTATAATAGCCTCTTAGGCTAATAGTAAGATAATTAGAAAAACTACTAAACAACTTAATAAGAAGCTATAAGTATAACAACTTAAACCTATAAGCTTGTTAGCCTTACGTATTACCTTAAGGCAAGCTACTTACAATAATCTTATAAGTTATAATAAAGAAACCTAATAAAGGATTAAAGACCCCGAAGTATAAGTTTAACGCGAAATAAATCGAATTAGGGAATTCGAAAACGAAGAAGATTTAGATAAAAAACCTAAATATTAATACAACCCCCTAACTAAATAATAAATCCTTAGTCTTACTAATAACTAGACGTTTAGAGAAGGAGAAGATTTACCTTACGACTTAGATAAACCTCGTAATATTACTTACTAACATACTTAGACGGAGATCGCTTATAAGCTTACCCTTAGTATAGACGATACTAGCTTTAAAAAGGAACTTAAAAAAGATAATACCCCTAAACGTATTATATATAAGTAAGTAAATTAATATAATAATAAGTAATTTATTAAACTTTATAGCATACTAAATATAAGACCTAAGACGTACTATACCTTATAACTTAGGATCGAAGATTACCTCTACCTTAGAATTATAAACCTAAGCTATCGCTACCTCTTTTAAGCTTAGTACTTCTTCGACTACTACGAGACGTATATAAAAGAAAAATACGAATACTACTTCTAACCTAGGAAATATAATAATACCCCCTTACGAAACGTCTATACCGCCTATACTTTTATAAGGTAGGAACTTAGGAAGTTCGATAGTAATATCGCTATATTTACCCCTAGCTAATAATACCTTATAAGGTAACGTACATGATAAGCGAGTGAGACAGACAAGCGAGTGAGACAGTAAACCGCGACCGTCGCACCTTGACGCGACCGGCACCTTTTCCTCTACAATAAATCATGGAATCAGCTAGTATTGAAAGAAGGTTACAAATTGCCCTTCAAGCAATGAGAAATGACCCAAAACTTAGTGCTCGGGCCGCAGGTGCACTCTATACAGTCAGTCACGCAACATTAAGCCGGCGACTAAAGGGAATAGTCTCACGACGCGACAGCATGCCTAATTCACGGAATTTATCAGATTTAGAAGAGAAGACAATAGTTGAGTATATTCTCGACCTAGATGCGCGATCATTTCCTCCCCGGCTGAGTGGTGTGGAAGAAATGGCCAATCGACTTCTCGCAGAGCGCGACGCGCCTCCAGTTGGGAAGCGCTGGGCTTCTAATTTCGTCAAGCGACAACCACAGCTTAGGACGCGTTTCTTTCGCAAGTATGACTATAAGAGAGCTCAATGCGAAGATCCAGAGGTGATTCGTGGCTGGTTTTCGCTTGTGAAGAATACAATTGCGAAGTATGGTATTGCTGATGCTGATATCTACAACTTTGATGAGACCGGCTTTATGATGGGCGTTATTGCTTCTGGAATGGTTGTTACAAGTGCTGAAAGGCGTTCAAATACGAAGATGACACAGCCTGGCAATAGGGAATGGGTTACAGTTATCCAGGCTATTAATTCCCAAGGGGAGAGCATCCCGCCATACATCATCGTTGCAGGCCAGTATCACCTCTCAAGCTGGTATACAGAAACCTCTCTTCCGGGCGATTGGGCTATTGCAACGTCTGAAAATGGATAGACAACAAACGAGAGAGGTATTGACTGGATCAGACACTTCGACATTTATACAAAACCACGTACGTCTGGGAAATATCGCCTCCTCGTTGTTGATGGTCATGAAAGTCACCACTCCGCAGCCTTCGAGCTCTTTTGTCAAGAAAACAACATTATTACACTGTGCATGCCGGCTCACTCGTCTCATCTACTTCAACCCTTAGATGTTGGTTGTTTTCAGCCGTTAAAGAATGCCTACGGTCGGCAAATTGAGAATAAGATGCGGCGAGGCACAACCCATATCTCGAAGGAAGATTTCTTTGCAGCATTTCACGAAGCTTTTAAGCAGTCTTTTACGAGGAAAAATATCCAGGGAGGTTTCCGAGGAGCTGGACTTGTCCCTTTGAATGCAGAAAGTGTTCTCTCAAAGCTGGATGTAAAGTTCCGAACGCCAACGCCTGAGGAGGGGGTCCCTCAGACACCAGACCCTTGGATCTCTAGGACGCCGAGCAACCCAAGCGAAGCAAGATCACAGTCTACTTTTATTAAGAGTCGAATCTCACGCCACCGAAGCAGCTCTCCAGCATCAATTTATAGTGCTGTGAGTAAGCTAGCCAGAGGGACAGAAGGACTAGGGCATCGGGTAGCATTACTAGAGTCAGAGGTTCAAATCCTTCGAGAGGAGAATGCAATATTAAGTCGGCGTCGAAGGGCTAAGAAAACACGTCTACAGAAAGGAGGAAGTCTTACTATATCTACTGGAGAGGATATATAGTCGCAAAGAGAGGCAGACACGCAACTACAAGAGGAAACGCGACGGAGTAGTGGTCGCAAAGTGAGGTCTGAGACGACTCATCGTCGGTGTGGCGTATGCGGGAATACAGGCCACAACGCGAGAACATGTCAATTTATTGAGGAAACATCCGAAGAACAGGAATCCGAGTAGTATTAATCAATCTAAGATTTCTTGTTATAGATTTCGATATTATTGTCGCGAAGGTCTGGTTTACTGTCTCACTCGCTTGTCTGTCTCACTCGCTTATCATGTACGTTATAGATAGATATTAAGCTAATATAAAGGGAATTGATAGGGACGCATCACGAATTGATAGGGACGCATCATCCTTAGGGACGCATCACATTCTAAGGTTGTGATTGGCTCAAAATTTTATTGTTAGTGCATCCGAATTCTGCCATCATCTAATGAAGTATCTTTCTTATCTTCTTAGCCCATCCCTTCATAACTACGAAAGCGCATTAGACATATTCAATTTATTCTCCTTTACAACGTCAAGATGTCTACCTCTACAAGTCAATCAAGGCCCCAATCGCGTCGCCGACCCAGCAGCTCTAGTATATACAATCAATTGCCTTCTCCCAAGCGCCAACGCCGTGCTATCTCAGTTAGTAGTGATGCCACTATCAGTCAATTCTATGGGGCTGGCGATCGTGAGGGTCAACCTGACCTAATCTCTGAGATTCCACCTGAACAATTACAGCAAGATTCCGACACAAGCTACAACCCCCAGGGAGATGAATTATATCTTCTATGTTCCTTTCCAAAGGGGACAATACGTATGCAGCGTACAATTTTACCTGAACGTCAACCAAAAGAAAGCCAATTAGTATTACAACCTGAAAATCAACCCTTACAACCCACTTCAGATCAGTTCTCTACTGTTCTAAGCCTCATTCAAGAGGTTGTTGGGACAAACCGACGTCTTACGCGTGCTCTCCTCCAACAATGTGAACGCGTTCGTCGATATCGTGAGGCTTGGGGCTACTCACCACACCCTTCAGACATATCCTCAATCGGCGAGTCTCCTCCTCCTCCACCTTATTCACCTCCCCGACAAAGCCCAGAAGTGATAGCGATACCATCTTCTCCAAGTACTTTATTCCTTACTACAAGCGAAAGGTCGAAATCACCTACCCCCGAAACTATTCCAAACCCACCGATCCCTGGCGAACCAGAAGCAACAATTGAAACCCTCCTCGACCGAGTTAATAAATTTGCAAAAGAGCATGGATTTGGGATTGCAAAGTATAATAGATGCTATCGTAAAGGACGTATAATTCGCTATATACTTCGTTGCGATCGATTTGGGCTACCAAAGCGAGGTAGAGGTGCTGGCATCCGAGCCCGCGCATCTCGGAAGTGTGATTGCCAATGGCAAATTATTGCTGAAGCAATAGAGGAGGGGAAATGGCTTTTACGTCAGCATTCCAACCCAATACACAGCCAGCATAATCATATCCCTAGCTTAGCATCATCTGCACACCCAGCCTATAGGAGGTTGACTGAGCCTATTAAGGATGCAGTTGAGACTACTAGTCGGCGGGTTGGTATTCGGGCACGCGACGTAGGTGCTATTATTCAGGAGCAGTTTCCTGAATCTGTTTTCACCCAGCGGGATATCTATAACGCTAGAGCCCGAATCAATCGCGAAAAGCTTAATGGGTATACACCAACTGCAGCTCTAATCAAGCTTTTTGATGAGCGGGAGATCCCTTATATTGTGAAGTGGGCGGATGATGAGCCGAATCGGCTTGTTGGGCTTGTCTGGACGTTTCCATACTCTCTCCGGATGTGGAAGCGGTTCCCCGAGGTTATCAGCTTTGACAACACCTATAACACCAATCGCTTCAAGCTTCCACTCTTCCAAGCTACAGGGCAAACATGTCTTGGATCGGTATTCAATGCAGCATTTGGTCTCATCGATAATGAGAGACTAGAGGGGTTCCAGTTCTTATCGCAGAGTATCTTACAACTCATTAATCAGAACTCTATTCGCCAACCAGATGTTATTATCACCGACTACGACAGACAGATGAAGGCAGCTCTTAACGAATACTTTCCGAATGTGCAACAACAGCTTTGTATTCACCATATCAACTCAAACGTTATGCTTAAAGCCAAGCAGAAGTGGCTTCAGAGCTATTCTAGTAGTAGTGGGTCTGAAGAAGACGATCTAGCTCCACAACCAGTTACCGAACTTAGCGATGAGGACCATGCCTATATCCATACTTCAGTAGATGGGGCTACGCCACATAGCTACCGGGGGGTTCTTATAATGTGGAAGTTGGTTCTATTTGCTGAGACAGAGGATGCCTTTAGGAAAGCATGGGCAAACCTTTGCAAAGAGTTTAAGGACCAACGGCCTATTCTGAACTACCTGCATGGAATATATCTACCACTAAGGGAGCAGTGGGCACGTTATTCTATTCGCCAGTACCGAAACTTCGGCATCCGTGTAACCTCAGGGACGGAATCAAGCAACAACAACATCAAGGGCTATCTTCTTAATGGACTTAGCCACCTATATCACTTAGTTAATGTGATGCAGGATATGCTTAAGGATCAAGAGGTTCGCTTCAAGCAAGCTTGTGTACAGGATGAGATCCTCACAAGCCGTGAGTTTATAGGGAACAGATCTGAGTACCTTGGGGAGCTTCGAACAATACTCTCATCGCAGTGTCTTGGTTTGATTACGAAGCAATACCGTCTGGCAAAGAAGGCTCTACCAACAGGTAGAAATCCATTTCCAGCGCCTCTTAGAGACTGCACAGAGGACTGTACTGTCTCTATAGAGTATGGTATCCTATGCTGCTATAAGATCTACTCTAAACTTGTAGATGGGGTACAGTTTATGAAGGATGAGGTTCACCCACGATGGCGGCTGCGGGAGTCTTCTTCCCAGGATCCATATCGACGGATCCTTGATCCGAAGATTGCAGGAAACCTCCGTGGCAGACCTAAGAACTCAATGCAGCCAGTCCCATCATCCCTATCATTAAGGGATAGCACCCAATCAAGCAACCAGCTAGCTAGACAATCACACAGCCAACTACAAAGTCAACAACCTAGCCAATTAGCAGCAGGGCGCAGGCGTGGCAGACCACCAGGAAGCCGTAATAGGACCACCTTAGCAAGGCTTACACAAGAGACAGCCAGTAGCCAGGCGCCAACCTCTTCCCAGCGGCAGACACGAAGCCAAGTAACTACTCTTAGTACTGGCCGATCAACTGGCCTTCGTTCGAATGGAAGAAGATTACAGGCAAGCATCCGTAGGACGAGGAGTCAATGGGAACTACTTAGTAGTAGTGATGAGAGTCTCAAACGTTGAGGGTAGGGGGGGCATTCTTTATTATTATATAAGAGGAAATAGAAGTAGAAATCAATTGAGATTTATAAAAGCCGTTTCAGTTTAGTTTGATAAAACCCAATTCCTCCTTAGAAGGGAAGAAAAAGACCTACCATTTGAGATTTGCAAAAGCGGTCGTTTAGATGGTTTTGCAAATCTCAAATGGGAGGAATAGCCAAGAAACGTAGGCTAGTAGGGCGGGCCGGCTTTATGTCTATGAAACGGAGGCAGGCCTCTTATGGCTGTGAAAAGGTGGGGCGTTAGCAACGCTGGCCTCACCGCCTTCGCCGACTTGTACCTGTGGGTCACCAAAATTTCTAGCCAATCACAACCTTAGAATGTGATGCGTCCCTAAGGATGATGCGTCCCTATCAATTCGTGATGCGTCCCTATCAATTCCCAATATAAAACAGGCTGTATATATAGAAAACCTAATGTAAAACTATATAATATAACGAGAGTATATATCAATGCTAGTATATATCTTAAACCTAAACGGAAGTAATTTATTATATATATCGAGTAACTATATAAAGTTTAGACCTAGCATAGTCTAACCTTTCTACCGGTATTGGATCTCTTTTAGTCGGTTTACAACTTCCTCGGGAAAAACTATACGATATGCTTTATATAAGACTAAGCAGCTAATAATATAGCTACGTTAGCATATATATATAAAGAGGAATTCTTAGCTAAAGTCTTATATAACGCATGCTTTATTACTTATTATAAAGGCAAGGAAGTTTATAGCTTAGTAAAATGCTACTTAAAGCTGCTTGGGGGTTTGACGGCGCTATAGTTTATAACATTTTCGAATATCTTCTAAGCTACGTTATAAGACTATAAAGCCTTCCGTCCGTAAGTATAAAAGAATATCTAAATCGGATAGCCTATAATCAAAGAAGAGCTAGAAGATACGTTATAGTAAGGCGCTAGAAAATTCTATACAGACTTCGCGGCGGAGGTTTAAGCTTTATAAGAAACGTTTAAATATTAACGGAGAGACCTAAATTTAGAATAATTCGGAAAGATATATAATTATATTAGAATAAGTCTAGCTATTTTAGAACTTTTTAGTAATAATAGATTGAAAAGGGGTAAGGTTGATATATAGCCGGCTAGCTATAGTAAGGTATTATAATAGTCTATATAGAGATTTACGAAAGAGAACGGGAAAATATAGATGTTAGTAAAGAAATACGAATTAGGTATTTTAAAAAAAAACCTAAAAACGCAAAGGTATAGATAGTCTTACGCTTTTATATAAGGGTGTTAAACCCTATATAGAAGTACCTAACTTGCAAACTAAAGTTACTAACCGTAAACGCTTATATCTATCCTCCTATTCTTATAAGTATACCTATCTTTTCTATACGCCGGATTCCCGATTCTATACGCCTTAGTAGGTATCTATAGCATTATATAAATATATATTTACGTTATCTCTAATTATTATACGGTTGTATAGGATTTTATAAAGTCTTGCTTAGTCGTAATAAAGCTTAATCTTAATATTTTCGTTCTTATCTATATATAATTATAGTTAGTAAAGATATATAGATAGTATTAGATATATATAATAACGTACTATACTTAATATTAACAAGCTTGTTTATAATAGAAACTAACGTATTTCTAATAAGTCGTATATGCTTAGGCTTAACGCTACGGACTATGTTAAGAAAGTTATACTCCGTACGGGAGATATATAACTTCTTACTACTCGGGGCAGAAGTATAAATCTCTACGGTAGGTCGTTTTAAGGGGGATAAGGCTATATAGAATAGATTAGATTTATATTTAGTTATATATAAGTTAGGACGAAACTTACCGAAGCTATAGTTAGAAGCGCCGGAATTATATATATAGTTAGCATAGCTAGCATAGCCGTCTAGAATAACATAGGTATTATATAGACTATTACCTTTGATATAGTTCTTATACTAGTCCTTACCCTCGCGCGTATTTCCGTATACGTATATAAGGAAAAAGTTAGCTATTACGACCTGTAAACAAGGATAACAGCTAAACGACCTACTTAGGCGTCGGGCGGCTAGAATAGGACATTTATACTGCAGGATCACGGGAACAATAAGGACTTACTCGGGAATAGAAGAACTATAGTACAAGTTACGTAATAATAAGATAAGACTAAGCAGGTAGTATAGGTTACTAAGCGCTTAGTTAAAGCTACTAAGCGCTTACTAACGATTACTAATCGCTTACCGGTACCTGATCAGTAATCAGCGACAAGACATAAGGACTGTCTAGGACTTATATATAGTATAACCTAAGCTCGGCCTATAGTCAGACTTCCATAGCTCTTTAGCAATCAACTTTATATTTATCCTCAGGATACTTTCAACTTACCTTTACTACGAATAACTTGTTAAGTCTAAGACTAATCACCTTAGCCTCTAACTACCGATCTACAATACAGCCTACAACCTACGAACCAGATTTACGATACAACAATACTATTTACTAGTATCAATCCCTAGCTTCTATTAGCAAACCCTACTGTCGGATAGCTAACCGTAATATTAGCATTCTACGTACGCTTATACTTAAGCGCTTTTTTCTATCGTCTTCCGTTCTTAACTACAAAGTAAATATCGATTAAGTTATAAGCCTATATAATATATAAGTAAAAAAGTAAAGTATATACGGGGGTATAAGGAGACTATACTTCTACTTCTTTATTATCTAGAATATTATTAATAAAAGTATTGCTAGCATAAAGAATACTATCTATAACAAGTTAGTATAATATTATAAGGGAATTATAGAAGTATATATATAGGTAAGGTAATAGCCGGTTCCGAAAGCATAAGTATATATAGAAGGTAGCTTAGTAAGTAACTCCGTAAGAATCTTTATATCTCCGATCTTATCTAGCATAAGCTCGGCAGCTAGCTCTATATCCTAAGCTATAATATACGATAGTATAAAGTAATATCGAGTATTGTTTAGGATTATAAGGATATTATAAGATGTTATAAGATATTATAAGATATTATAAGATATTATAAGATATTATAAAGCTTTACTAGAAAACTATACGTAATATAATAAAGGCGACGCCTAGCGCCTAGGGATATACGAATCTATATAAAAGCTAATAGTTAGTAAATAATTATATAGAAATATATAAAAGCTTAAAAAATCGGAAAAAAAAATCAAAAATAGAGAAGATAAAAGAAAACGGAAGTATAATAAAGGATAAAAACTAAATCTCTATAAAATAGTATAGAAAGCGTTATAAATTTCTATATAGTAAGGGTTATATACCTAAACTCTGCTTAGCATAGGGAAAAGGAAGAAGTTCTAAGCCTTACTAAATTCTTATTTATTTATCGATTTGCATGCATAGACTATATGTTATAGTTCTTCCTGCTAGCACGTAGCTATAACAGGCAGAGGTCGGAACCGTGATAAGAATAGAGATGTAAATAGGATAGTATAGAAGTTAAACAAACGGTTACAAGGTAATAAATAACGATGAATTAATAAACGTAGGTATAAGCAGTTAGTCTTGTATTAAGTTGGTTTTCTAACGATGATGCTGTCGAGGGCGTCTCTTATACGGGTACGGCTAGTACGTAAGATATTACGTACCCCTGATGACTGTTTATAGAACTGTAACAGGTGCCCTTCCCGAAAAAAGACGATCGTCCCGATCGATAGTAAAATGAAAACTAATTACATGAATTTATTCCTTCTATTACCTATCTATCGCGAAGAATCACGACCTTGATAATAAAATCCTATCCTAATCGCGGTCTAGCATATTACTAAAGCAGCTTTGCTTAGCCAGGCTTGCGATGTTTTCGGTGGCGACGCGCTTGTCGCCTTTCTGCAACTTGGCAACAGCTTCGCGTAGTTCTACGATCTTACCGCGGAGGACTATAATTTCGTTATCCTTAGTAGCGATAACGCGGTTAACCTTTACGGCGATCATTTCCTTGCTAGCAGTAGTCGCTTCGAGTGCTTTAAGGCGATCGTTAACACTTATAACGTCGACGGTAGACTAGGCTTTCTCGTCGAGTTTGTTAAGGCGAGGGATGATCTCCTTGTTAACGCTGTTAACGATTTTCTTTATATTCTTAGTAACCGTCTTGTTTATTTTATAAACGTTACCTTTAAAAGCCTAAAACGCTTTTTCTATATTCTTAAGTTGCTTGCAAGCGGTTATATCGGTAACGGTTATATAGCTAATATTTATAAGCAGGGGAACCGAGAAGAGGTCGGCTTAGTAAATAGTAATAAGGTAGCCTATGATAATACCGTTAACCTAACCGTTGCTAGTATAAAAGACGGTTGCGAGAACCTAGGCGTAAGACGGTAAGTATTCCGTATATAAGGCGTTATTATTATACGCAGTATAAGCGTATTTATAAGCGTCCTAAACATAACGAATAAATAGGTTAGAAGAAGGGGTAGCTAGGCTAGTAAAGTTATCAAGATAAGCCTTAATCTCCTTAAGCAATATATCGTCTAGGTAGAAAGCGAACGCATCCTAGGCATGCTTTTTAGCGTCTTAGACCTAGGTATTATTAACCTTAGTAGCAGCATGCTTCTTCTTCTTAAGGGTGCCGGACTTCTTGCTAGCCTTAGCCTTCTTAGCCTTAGGGGCAGGAATAGCCTCGACGGCTAAGGCGTCGGACTCTTCCTCCTTGCTAGATTTATTAACTAGCTTAGGGTTGCTTTTCTTAGCCTTCTTCTTAGCCTTGCCTTTGCTAGTCTTCTTAGGCTGGTCTTCCTCGACTGTCTCGGTAGGTTCGGCATAGGCTTCGTAGGCCTTGTTAGCCTTGTCGGCGTCGAACATAGTAGTATCCTGCTAGTTATTAGTATGTTTAGTAGCGGCTATGGTAATTTCCTCGGTAGCGTTCTTGCTAACGACGTAAAGTTCCTTGTCGGCTAGGCCGAAGTTGTTTCCGAGGTTTTCGTCGTCGGTCTAGGTCTTATTATTACTTACGTTGCTTCCGGGGGCTACGACGGAGCCGGTAGGGGTTTCGGCGATCTCGTCGGTATCTTAGCAAGTATGTTAGGAAGACATCTTTGCGTTTTTGATATCGAATCTTATAATTAGGATATATAATAGTAGTAAGTTGAAAGTCTTGATAAGAATAGAAGGGGTTTGTAATATATTATAAAGTAGGAGATTTATTGATTTTCTATTATATAGGTAGAAGTAGGATTTATATAGTAGGAAAAGTTTACTTTTATAATAGTAGTAGTAAAAGTGAAAAGGTAGAGTTTTTTCGCTGCCTATAAGGCAAGTACTTACGAAGGGAAGGAATAAGTATTTTATACGAAATTCTATTATGTTAATAAAGGGAATAATCTTACTAATATCGCTTTATTATAAATTAGCTATTTTATTATAGAATAGCGATATTGTTTTAGTTGTTTTGTTGTTAGCGTTGCTTAGAGCGGTAGGTTAGTATAACCTTTGCGTCGACGGGATATCTCGCCTTATACTTGTTAACAAGCTCTGCTGCGTTAGTTTTAAGCGATTTGCGAAGCTCCTAGGTATCGAACCTTATAGTAAATCCTTTCTAGCGAATAAGATATTCGATCCTTGGCTTGCGTTTTCTCTAGTTAATTCTGCAGCTTATAATATAGTCGATTTCTTATTTTTCGCTGCTATTAACCTTGATAGGTTAGGGCGGCTATTATTTACGGTTAAATAGGTTGTCTCCCTAGGCTAGCTTGTATAGCTATGCTACCGATAGGATTGGAAAAATTCGCTAATAGGCTAGGAGGTCGACTTCGTAAGCTATTAAGCTTATAATTCGAACGATTCGAAAGGGGCTTATATATCATGACGTCTACTTGTTATAGCGTTAGCTAGGTAAGTAGAAGCCTTTCCCTAGTCTTATCTAAACCTTGTTACTAACGGAGAATCTAACGTCTAAGTGCTTTTTGTTATAGCGTTCCTTTCTTAGTAAGTTTGCTATATTAATTAAAGCCGCTACCTCGTCTTAGTATATCTTTCTTATAACGTCGATAGACTTAGTTAGAGCGTCTTTTTCCATAATAACGTCGAGAGTATTTTAAAGCTTAAATCCGTATACGACCTTATTAGGAGATCTCCCGATCGTTATAGTATACGAGTTGTTAAGGTTGTATTATAGCGCTAGGAGAATCTCTAGCTATAGGGTTTCTAGGTACTTTGAAAGCTAGAATCGGATCGTAATTTCTACTATTTAGTTTGTTTTCTTACTCTAGCTGTTAGTCTATAGGTAGTAGGCTGTCGACAAAAGTAGTTTTACTCCGAGAGTATAGAATATCGCGGTCTAGACGGCTAAGATAAACTTAGGATCTTTGTCGCTAATAATACGACGTAAAAGTCCCTAGTTAGCTAGTTAGAAGGCTTTAATAAGGACTATTGCCTACTCCTTAGCCTTGTATATAGTATAGCTTAGTAGAAGTATAACCTTCTTTGAGAATTTATCCGTTGTAGGCGCGAGCGTATCAAACTATTCGAATCTAGGTAATGCCTATAGACTTCCTCGTACTTTTACTTTTAGTAAATCGGTAACGAAGTCGATTATTACGGTATCGAAGGGGATTCTTACGACTAGAATCGGCTATAGGCTGCTTAGCAGTCTCTGCTAGTCGACTTAGTTTTCCTTATATCTTAAGTAGTAGGTAATATATCGCTTTACTACCGATCGCTTGTTTTGTATTTAAAAGCTAGCTAGCTTTGCTAGCATATAGTCTACGCCGAAATAGTGCTTTTGATTGTAGGCAAGGCTAAGAACTTCTACGACGGCTTTGCGTAGGATATATAGCCTTTTTATCCTATCATACGTATAGTAGAATAGGAAGCCTGTCTTTGATAGTTGCTACGGGGAGATTCGACGACGAATTAGCATACGCCTTTCGTTCCGAGCGTGATTTTCCTTATCGTCTACCTCCTTAGGTAACTATTACTTATTACTACTTTCTTATTATCTCGTAAGTGTTAGATAAGTTTTCCGTACTTTAGGTCGGCTTCGTAATTTTTAACGATAGTCTTAGCGAAGTCTTTACTTATCCTAATTATAAACCTGCTTAGTTCTCCTAGCTATTTATCGTCTTTTAAGTTAAAAGCTACGATATTTTTATCGTTATAGATATCTATAAGTATATTGCTTTCTTTAAACGGGTCTGCTTTACCTATTACTATTAGTAACGGTAGACGCGAGAAAGCGTTAGGTATAACGTTAAGTTTCCCTAGGACGTAGGTAACGTTAAGGTTAAATTAAGAAAGGTAGTTAGTAGTACTTGCTAACTAAAGATTTGCTTTGTTAAGATCTATTATTCTTAACGATATATAGGTAAGAATTCCCTTTATAGCTACATAGTCCGTAAGGATCTATACTAGGTTCCTATTTAATTATACTAGTTTCCTAAGTTTCCTTACTACTTATACTATTACTACTACCTCTACCTTAGTTGCGAAGTATTACTTCTTTGTTAGGGATATTACTTTTAAGAGAAATAATACTAGTTAGATATGCTTTTATAAGATGTCTTTTTTAGGAATTCTTACGCCATCCTAGGTAATATCTATCTAGAATACTATAAGCCTAAATCCTCCTTTATAAGCGTCGATTTTAAAGAATAAAGGTTTTTCTAAGTTATAATAATATCTTACGACTTAGTCGTAGAGATTCTTTTATAACGTTTCCTATACTTCCATTTCTTCTAGCGTTAGCTTGAAAGTCGTATATTAAAACCGTTTAGTTCTTATAGCCTTATTAAGGCTTGTTAGTAACTAGTCCTCCTTGCGTAGGATCGCGGCTAGCTTAGTTTTCCTTTCGTTAAGGGGGGCTGTAATTACGTCGTATTAAAGAATGTCTTTTCGAAGCTATCCTGCTATTCCGAGGTATTTCTCGAGATCGCTAAGGTTTTTTAGGAACCTAAGATTCTTAAATATAGCGATTCGATCGTCCGTTCTATATATCCCTTGTCTATCTACGATATAGCTAAGAAGTTTTATAAAAGGGAAACTAGCAAATAACTTTTTTATTACTATATTAAGCTTGTTATTATTAATTATATTAAGGATTGTTTTAATATGCTTAAGGTAGTTTTCGTTAGTATTGCTAAAGATTACGATATCGTCGATATACGTACGAACGAAGTATTTATAGTCTTAGAAGATGCGATCTATAAATCGTTAAGCGTAAGCCGGCAAGTTTTTAAATCCTATAAGTACTATGTTCGAGATCTTAATACTACAGGGACTTATTACTACTATCTTATTACGGTGTTTTAAGTAGATAGGTAGTTAGTAAAAAAACCTAGTAGCGTCGAAAAAGGTTATTCTTTTTTTACTACGAATTGCGTTTATTATGTTATCTTAGTTTAGCAAGGGGTAAATATCTAGGACTGCTAGGCGGTTAAGTAGGCGTAAGTCTACGACTACTCTAGGTTTTCTCGCAGTCTCCGTTTATCGCTATACGATGAAAAGAGAATAGGCAATCGGGATTAGCTTGCCGTTAGCTTAATCTATTTTTCCCTCGGTATGAAGTTAGCCGTAGGTTTCGTTTAAAACCGCGAGGTTTTCGAGACTAAGTAGATAAACCTTTATATTAGTTTTTTAGTTTTGCTATCTATCGATAAGGTCGATTTATATACGTTCCTCGTCGGGGAGTAGTATAATACCTTTATTATAATAGATATTATACCTATCGAGGATTTTCTATAGTTGTTACGCGAATTCCTTATCGAAGTTATATATCTCGACGTTATGCTTACTAAGAATTACTAGCATATCGTCTAGTTTAGAGATTCCGTAGTCTAGTATCTTGTCTATCTATAGTTTAGTACTTCCTTCTAAGGTACTTTCTTCGTTAGTTATATTAAATATTGCGTTATCTTGCTTATTTTTAGCTTTAAGGTTGCTAAGTAGGATACTTATATCCCCTAGTAGTTATTTCGTAAGGTAACCGATATAGTAGCTTTTAGGGATTTGCATTTCTAAATTTCCTTTGTTATAAATAAGAAATAGCGCTAAGGTTGCAAGATCTACTATGCTATAGATCGCTCCCTTATGTATTAAGTAGAAGTGCTAGGTTTCGCTCCCGTTGTTACTATCCTTTAGCAGAAGGCTATATCGTCCCGGGACGAAGACTTGACTCTTCCGTAGAATTATTACTATATAGGCGTTTTCTACGCGCTTGGCAGGTAGCGTCTACCGTCGATACTTAACAGGCGCCTTTATATTAAATACGGATCGAAACTTAATAATAGACTTATTAAAGTCTACGACGAGACTATATTCCTTATAGAAGGGGGTATTAAGTAATAGGTTTGCTCTAAGTATATTAATAACCTTTGCTATGATAATGACGTATATGTTTATGTCTGTCTTGCTTATTTTACTAAGGACGTAGAAGTTAAATATTACTTCTTCTATAACTTAGAAGGTAGAATCTATAGCGTTTATTTTCCTTAGTTCGATCGCTTAAAAAGACGATTTGCAAGCAAATCGTATAACCTAGGACTTTTTAACTAGTATAGTTAAGGCTCCTATGTCGATATATACCTTGTCTAGTTTGCTATTATCGTCGGCTTTAACGTAGAGTCGAAGGTATGTTCTTTTCGAGGGTATGCTATGCTTATTCGGTTTCGTCTAAGCGTCGATGATTTAGCCTAGTGCTAACTTCGGCAACTTTCTGATTTTGTAGTTTTTTACGGCTGCTCTAGCGAAGTCGCTACGCGGCTCCGTCTAAGGCTTTATTTAATACGCTATCGTGACTACCGTTACTTCCTCTTATATTTAAGGAGATAGGGGAGGGATCTCTGCCTTGGGAGTAGTTGCCTCGTAGGCGCGGAAGGCAACGTTACTAGTCTATCCTATATAGGCTACCTCTTCTTTTTATGGTTATGCTGCTAGAACTTCTACGATGTCTTCGAGGATATACTTATGATCGACGAGGTAATTGATTATGTCTTCGTCCGATTCGTCTTCTTATACGAACTTAGTATCGTTAGGCGGTTAACCTAGACGGTTATACCGGGCGAATCGCCTTAAGTTTAGGAACTTCTACTATACGTTCTAAGGTTTGCAGTCTTTCTAGTTTTATTATTTCTAGTTAGGTTGCGTTTTCTTTTATTACTATTAAGGCTGGTTACGTTATAGCTAGGGAAAATCGCGTTTCTCTTAGTTCTTATTATTCTAGGCTAGGTATAGTTCTCCCTATAGAGCGTTATCCTTACTGTCTAGGGCGGTTGTATGAAGAACCTCGATTAGGGTCTGTAGGTATCTTCGAATAACTTTGCGTTTTTCCTCGGCGAGTCTAAGATAGCTCTTAACCGTATTATTAAGCGTTAGTTTGTAAAGAAATCGTTATAAAGATAGGTTTAGAGCGTTATAGAATATCGTAAGTAGTTACTACTAAGGCGTTAACGATCCTAACTATGCTTTGCTATATTTAAAATAGTCTTAGGCGAATAATCGGATGTCTTTATTACTACCGATCTTTTCTATAGTAAACTTGTTAGATACTACCTATTAGATTGCTTCTATCTAGGTTAGCCTGAAGCAGGCTCTTAGTCCCTTCTATAGGCTAAACTATCCCTAAGCCTTATACTAGTTCCTTTCTACGGGCTTGAGGTGATATTCCTACTAGCTAAGTACTTTGCCTTTAAGTAGGCTTTGCTATTTTCTAAAGACTTTGTCTCGAGCGTAAAGATTAACGATCTTAGCTTCGATCGCTAAAAGCTATAGGTTTACGTCTCGGTAGTATAGTATCTCTCGGTCGTAGAATATAGGCTCCTTGCCATACTTGCTATCGGCGTTAGGCTAGAATACTTTGTATCGTTGCTAAATATTCGTTATGGCTGCGAATCTCCTTCCTAGGTTTGGTAGTTCCGATCCCGGCGTTGCCGTGCCTAACAGCCTTCCGAACGCGTTTATTAGCATTGCTTCGAACTGCTGCTATATTTAAGGGGGCGGTAGAGTCTAGAAGGATGGAAATCCTATTGCTATTAGGTATAGCATCTGCCTCTAAGGGGGAAGGTATCTTCCTGTGCTGGGGGGTATATATTGCTATTAAGGATTCTATCCCTAGCTTAGTATAAATTGCGTTCCTTCCGATAGGGTCTTTATAACTTATGCTTCCGTTTTTAAAGGAATAACTTCGGCTTATAGCGGTTTCGTATATTATTATTAATTTAACGGTCTTGCTTGTTGAAAAGTTTGTTAAGGTTGGCTTGCGGTTATATCCGATACTGCTGACTATGGCTTTTAGGGGTCTTTGTAATTCCCTTCGTATTAGCTATGCTTAAGTAGTGCTTTAGGAGGTTGTTGCTTTTGCTATTAAAGCTGTGTTAGCGGCGTTATTAGCGCTAGTTTGGTAGTTTTGTTATTTCTTACGGGTTGCTTACCTTTCGTAATGTCTAACTCTTCCGAGCTTGGTTCTCCGAATTATCCTTAGAGGTCCTAGAGTTCTCGGGCGTAGATAATCGCCTTAGCGATACTATTTACCGCCTTGTTATAGTCGTAATTCTCTATCTTCTAGCTGTCTTCGAGTTACGTTGCCTAAGTCTAGGTTCTATCGTCGTATCTAACGTCGATTCGGCTAATATTCGTATTCTATATAATAAACGTTATAATACTTATATATGCTTAGAAGGAGTCTGAAATTCTTATTGTTTTAGGATTATCAGGATATATCTCCTAATATCGTAAGAGACGTCTTGCTATCTCGCGATGACCGTTATTTAACCTTAGGTTATTTACGTAACTTATCGTATAAGTCTATGTTAGCTACGTCGAGGTATAGGTTGTGATTTTAAGCGAGTAGGCTTGTAGGGTATTTCCTTCGAGATTCTCTACGATATATCGCGGTTGAATTAAGAGAAAAAATTGATCGAGATTAAGTTATGCTACTACTTGTCATAGTTCTTCCTGCTAGCACGTAGCTAGAATAGGCAGAGGTCGGAACCGTGATAAGAATAGAGATGTAAATAGGATAGTGTAGAAGTTAAATAAACGATTATAAGGTAATAAACAACGATGAATTGATAAACGTAGGTATAAGCAGTTGGTCTTGTATTGAGTTGGTTTTCTGACGATGATGCTGTCGAGGGCGTCTCTTATACGGGTACGGCCAGCACGTGAGATATCACGTGCCCCTGATGACTGTTCATAGAACTGTGACACTATACACCTAATCAACCGGAACCGGAAGATCTAACCTCCGACGGATTATTATATAGCCTCGTAGGGGGCTGTAGTTCTATATAGTAAACCCTTATTTCCTAAAAGGGCAAATACCTACCTAGAAATATATAAAAATAAAAATCGTTTTACGCGAGATTACATATGTTTACGCTTATGGGGTGTTCCTATCACTACCTTGAATTTTGACCCAGTGCGCCCTGCGGACTGCCGTAGCCATTATCCAATGACAGGATATACTCGAATGGCCGGCGACCGGCCTGCGACGGGGCATCCATAAGGCCCTTGCTCGTCTAATTTCAACTGAAGTTGTAACGCTCCAGTTCCAAAAATGTGTCTTGATCCCACAAGGCGCAATGGCGTGCATTAATGGAAGCGTAATCTTACCTACATACCCATCCCCGTAGGGCAGAAAGAAAGAAAAAAAAAAAAAAAAAAAGGGCAAAAGAGGGTAGTTTGCAGCCCAGGACAGAATCGCCTAATTAACCCCCTGAAACTGGGTGTGCTGATCTCGTTTGGTACTTTTGCTGTTAAAGAGGACCTGCATGGAGCCAACAAACAACGCCTATACGATGGCCTAAAAGAGTCATCCCCTAACAAAACCAACTGACATAAACATGTTTCTGCCTGGCATGACTGTCAAACTTTCTGAAAGGCACCCACCACAAGCAAATCAGGTTTTGGCGTTTGCTGTAGGGGTAATGCCCGCCTGCTGCAGGAGGCGCGCCAGAATTAGGGGAGGCATCCCACCAACAATGACCGGATTGTCCAATGAAGATGATTTGTTTCTGCCATCAACAACGGCCGCCGTCATGAGCCAATCATAAACGCAGGCTCAGCCCCCTTATCAATGCTGGAGATGGTTCGCATTTCTACATAGTCCTCGGCGTAGTTTGGGGGGGCTGAGCCATGAGGCAACAGCCATGAACGAGGGGCACACGCCCTTACATCGATGTTGACGACAACTTTGAAGCTGATTTTCACCTTCTTTCTCTTCTTGAATCGATGTGTTTTCATTGCAATAACTCGACAAATAACGGACGGGATCTAATACTAGACTGTCAAGGCGAGAAACGACAGACAAGGTCAACCTGGTAGTGAATTCAAGCGTCATTTCTTCTCAATTACACCACCCCCCGGCAGTTTTCACGATCGCGTATCTCGATAAGCGAAACAACAACCACGATGAGCGAAGAACGCTCGTTCTCAGTCGAGATTCCCATTCGGCCTCGAGAGCCGCGTCACCGCGATGGTGCCGTGGCTACACATGTCAAGGTTGAAGATGCTACTCACTTGCCATTTGAACACCATTTCCGACTATCACAACCCCAGCAGCATGTCACAAAATGTCCTGAGGGCTTAAAGATCATCTCGAGCGCGTTCAACAAACCGAATCGTGACCGGTCGCCGACATCCTCGACGATGAGCTCCACTCATGTACCGGATTCTGCGACTACCTGCTCCATGCCCATGTCGCCTACATCGTCGACATTCACGCGGGCGACCACGCCAGACATTGATGGGCCGGAACGCCTGCCGACTCCATTCCTCGCGAGAAGGTCCGGAACGAGCGGTCATCGTTACCGGGAATCCTGCGATTCCGGGTCAACGTTTGTGGACTCCATTAACGAGGAGAGGTTTCCGGCGTACCCGGACTCGATTGGCATGGGTTTCAAGGACGAGATTTCACCACGTATGGATATCCAAGAGCCAGAGAATGATGACATGGATGAATTGCCAAATGACCTGCCCCATTCAGTTGGGACTCCGAGGTATGTTTCCATGTCATCCCTTAGACGTATGCTCATGCATCTTCTAGGCCACCAAGCTTGGACGAGGCCTCTGAATCACCTCGCGAAGAGGCCATGCCGCCTCGGCCCCTTAACGCAAGAATGAGCTTTGACTCCGGCTCCGATCGTCTTTCGCGTGCCTGGGAGCCGGCTACCCCGACTCCGATAGACTTTTCTGACGAGGAAGCTGACGCTGTCCTCAACTACGTTCTTCAGGCCACTTATGGCGTGGAACTTGACGAAGTGAACATGCCGCCGGCCTTCCTCCGGCAGTTCGTTTACCGATTCATTCAGGATATTGGTAGCCTTGCCTTCTGCGGCTTCCCGGCCACCCAATTGACGCACACCACATCTACATCTTCCAATGGCTCAGTTCCCCTGGCGAGAAGGTCGGGGTCTGGCAGGGGGTCTCAGAGCGGCAAACGTAAGAAGGGCGACGCAGGTCGCATAGACGGCGAGGATGATGGTGATGACCTGACCGACGATGATGGCGACTCCAGCATCCCCTTTAAGAGAGCCAGGCCCTCCCCTAGAGAGGCGGAAGAGAACCTGCGTCTCAGCTGCCCCTTTCGCAAGAGGAACCCTCACCGGTTCAACGTTAGGGAACACCACTCCTGCGCGATGACCTACTTTCCCAAGTTCGCAGAGCTAAGGTTGTTCTTTCTGAGAACTCTTTTTTTACAAAGAGACTTGAATTGACTGTGCATAGGCAACACATCGTTAAGCAACACAAGCGCAACGACCCCTCCGCTTTCATGTGTGACCGTTGCAACCGCGACTTCCCTAGCAAGAAAGACCTCAGAGATCACCAGCGTCTGCCCAAAGAGCAGATGTGCGATGTCGCTGACCACGATCCGGAATCTGGCATCGACGGCCCTACCATGACCAAACTCCTCAGCAGGAAGCGAGCGAGCGGCATGACTCCAGAGATTCAGTGGAAGGAGATCTGGAACCTGTTGTTCCCAGATGATGACGACTACAATGTCAAACCTTTTGGTAGGTGGCACCGAGGAACTACTAATACCATCCATCATCATACTGACTACTATCAGACTTCTGCCCTGTCATTGAGCATTTTGAACTGCAGACTCAGTTCATGAACAGTCTCAAAACTATCGAGGGCAACCTCCGCAACAAGGGACTAAATGAACAGGCCCTGGAGACCATTGGCAATATCTACCGCAATCAGTTCATCCAAATCATCGAACAATGTATCGCCAATGCGCAGATGATGCCCTATTCGAACAGGAGCAACCGTAAAAACGAAACATCTCCTTCGAGATTGCCGGTCCCCCGTCACATAACCCGCACCGTCCCTCGTCCGGACTCAGGCGTGGATGTCGACGAAGGTTCTGAGGACAGCCAGTCGGTTGCTGTCTTTTCCGGCCATGGATTTGACAGCCAGGGCATACTGGGCCATTCCGATAGTGTGCGGACGGTCAGGAGAGTGTCGTCCACATCCACCGAGTTCAGAGGCTCGGTACCATCTCGTACGCTACAGCCGCTGATGGAGCAACTACCTGCCTCCAATCTCAACCTCGGAGGAGATTCTCTCGTACAGCAGCCATCGCCCCAACAGCAACAGTACCAGCACCCGAATCAAAACTTTATTCAGCATCAGCAATCCTTTGACCAATTGAACGGAATCATGCCGATGGCGAATGGGATGACTGCGGAGATGGCCGCACAGCTATGGGCCTATCGGAATGGAAACGTCGCACCGACACCGCCTCCGGGAGATATGAGCATGTTTGTGCCGACTAATGATGGAAGTGACCAGAGCCAGTTTCTGGAATGGAGCTCGCTACAGGATCATCACGACTTGTACAACTTTTCGGGATATGCCGTCCCACGATGAAGCCCCGTGACGAGAGAGCGTATGGCTGTATGATTAATGTATATTTATGGGCGCTGTCATCACATTTAATACTCATAATGAAAAACAGTAATTCTCAAAACGGTTTGGCAGTTGGATTATGACTAATTTCAACCTCGAACAGCCCAGCAGAAATGAAGTGAGATGCTGCGTCTTCTTCACTGGCAAATTGTTAGACGTGCTATCGACTCTACTTGATCCATTAGGTATGGCATACATTGGCAATTTGGAGGATCTTCTTCTACCTGGGTTGGGCAATAATCGTAGGAAATCGTCTCCGATACTTTACAAAGACGATATATAGACACCCGCTCAAGCAACAAATCTGCCGGTGCCTGGATGTCTATAATCCAAGTCAGCACCAGACTCTGGTTTCTTCGTTCTAACTTGTAAGGCTTCCCGAACATACCTAGTTTGCGCAAAAGCTTTTGGTTATAAAAGCAGTTGCACTACATTTTTCCACCGTTTCTCTGTAGAGGGTAAGATCTTGTAGGATCGGGTAGCCTGCATAAAGTACCTTACCTGGTATGCGCTGCAAGCGCATTCTTACATAAGCGCAGAACCCGTCTCAGCCTGCAGCACCCCGCTCACAATAACGCTAGCAACTTTCCTCCTCATCCATAATATCGCACCACCAGCTGCTGAGCGGCATCGCCAACCGATGTCGAAAGCTGCGACAATTTATCCACTAGCTTAGATTCGCTGCTACTACCGTTGCAGTTCTACCAGCCATGGCTGGCCTTACCATACGTTCGACGCCTGGCGTCATGCGCCTTTACTTTTTGTGTCTGTACTTTGGAATTGGTGCTTCCGTATGGGGGTGAGTTCTCATCTTCTCTGTATCAACAATACTTATGCATCATACACGTATCTTCGTGTGTTCACTGTCTCTGTATCTTTGGTTTAGATACACTCTGTGGGGCTTTTGTCTCGGGATCCATCGGGACAAGATGAGCGAACAAGTATCGCGCCTAACAGTCTCTAACATGCTTCCACAGATACAACATTGGCATCCTGTCTTCCATACTGGTCCATCCTGGGTGGAAAGACGCTCTAGGCTATCCGAGTCCCTCTATAAGGGGCACCATCGCCGGTGTCTACTATCTCGGCACTCTCATCAGTTACATTTTCGTTTCACATCCTGTGAGCGACTGGCTTGGACGCCGCTATGCTGCCCTATCCGGCACTCTGGTTGTCTGCATCGGCGCCCTCTTGCAAGCCTTAAGCGGCGGTGCCACAGCAAGAGCAACGATGATTTTTGGAAGAATGATCAGTGGTGTTGGTGTTGCAATTGTATCAACTTCAGTGCCACTTTATCAAGCGTGAGACTTCCCAACTCTCATCTTTTCTGTATCGACTGACCATTTGAACCAGGGAGATATCGCCCGCTAAAAAGAGGGGTCACTTTGTTACAATGAACCATGTGGGATTTATTGCTGGCATCGCTACTGGTCTCTGGTACGTGTGGCTCATCTTCGAGATTTGCAAGTCAGCTAATCATCGCAAGGGTCGGTTATGGCATGAGGTATTGGAAATCAGAAGCCGGCATTCATTACGGCTGGAGATTGTCTATTATTCTTGAGATAATCCCTGCCCTCATTTTCGGCATCGGGCTGCCCTGGATTCCTGAAACGTAAGTACAACATTCTGTTTGGACGTTTCCCACATCTAGATTTCTTACAAGTCCAAAAGGCCCCGATGGTTGGTTGAGAACGGCAAGAAAGACCGCGCGCGCTCAACACTTCGTTGGCTCCGCGAAGGCAGTTACTCAGATGAACAGATTGAACAGGAGTTTGGCGCCATTGTCAAGAACATTGACGAATATCACCGCTCGGGGAAGAACTGGCTTTCTTTGTTCAAAGAACGGGCACTTTTTGCCCGCTTGTGGCGAGCCGCCTTGCTACAGTTCATGGCCCAAGCTTGCGGAGCAACGTCCATGAAGTACTATCTTCCTAGCCTCCTAGAGGCACTGGGCGTCGAGGTTCGCGTCGCCCTTATGGCAGGAGCTATCGAGATGACAATCAAGATAGGTTTCACTGTGCTGGAGATGTTTATAATCGACAGATTTGGGCGGAGAAACTGTTTGGTCGCCGGATGCGCCGTCATGGCGTTTTCCATGCTGGTAAGTCCTCCTGCAACTGATACTCTTATTTTGAACAAGGCTTCTCACATATTCTAATTGTCTAGATCAACGGAGCGTTGCCTATTGCATACCCTAACAATGTTAGCAAAGTTGCCGACGTGATCTGCATTATATTCATCTTCACATATGCATTGGGGTTCAGTCTAGGGTTCGGTCCAGCTGCTTGGGTCTACAACACAGAGGTAAGCCTGCCGATACCAGAAAGTGAAATCGACTCGTCTGACTCGGTTTAGATCTTCCCGACTTCGGTACGAGCTCGCGGTCTCAATTTCGCAGCGGCTGGCGGCTCTATTGCTTCCATACTAGTAACGGAAATTTGGCCTGTCGGCATTTCTGCCTTGGGAAGCAAAGTCTACTTCTTCTTCATGGCAGTCAACCTTATCTGCATACCGGTAAGAAGAATATTCAAAAGGCGTCTTAGGTCCTCGCTCTAATTGCAGTTGCCCATCTAGGTCCTGTTTGCATTTTACCCAGAAACCAAGGGCTGGGAACTCGAAGATATGGACGCGTTATTCGGCAGCGTGGAAAGACGCCAAACTGATCATGATGGTTTGAGATCCCTTGATCAAATACTCCGAAGTGTTACTAACTGTGCCAATGTAGATCTCTCGGAGCATTTGCTACGGGACGATGCGCAATATCGGGACTCGGAAGAGTCAGCTGCCGCTGCGACGCGCGATCGAGATCGAGATCTTAGCCTCATACAGTGAATCGCATCATCAAGTGGCTTGCTTATTAGACACCTTCCAATCGCCAGACCTCTGAGACATGATTTGACAGGAAGGCTTGTTCGTGCATAACTAAGCGCATTCTAGGCAAGCTATCATTGTACCGTAACATGCATGTATGCTGAGCTTCAATGGCGAATTGCACTTGCATTGTATTACGCTATGAGGCCTGTAGCCAATGGACTTAATTTGTGGCCAGGAGCCTGGCTCGATGATGGGAGCAAATCGTCAACAATTGAACTTGGCATCTCCAGCACATAGAATGAGAACTTAATGACGTCACCTTTCATTTTACTTATAGCTTAATGAGGGGAAAGAATTGCGATATTTCAAAAGAAAAGCCTTTCCAGTAGAATAGAAAATACCTTTTTCCATATTGTGATTTTATGTTATCTGTTTCAGTTAAGAATTGACAAGATTCAAGCTCGTCTGTTCTACACCCCGACATTACATAGTTATCTTAGCTTTTAAAGCAATCTATCAACACCAAAATGCAAGAAGTCCTTGGAAAAGCCGCTGGTGGGCCTCAAAAGATTGAGCCAGAGGACCTGAAGGGTCGTGTGGCCGTCGTGACAGGAGGCGCCCTAGGAATTGGGTTCGAAATCAGCCGGGCGCTTGCTCATGCCGGATGCAAAGTCATCATGGTTAACCGTAAGGAAGAACATGGCGCTGAGGCAGTTTCTCAAATCAAGGAGGAGACGTCTGGGGCTGATGTTGAATGGAAGGAGTGTGACTTGGGAAATCTTGCTCAAGTCCGCAGTGTCTTTTCAGAAATCCGCGAGTCCCTTGACCGGCTTGACTTTCTCGCCTTGTCTGCCGGAATCAACTCTGACCAATATGGTGAAGACCACGACGGCATTGACCGACACTTTGGCGTCAACTACCTAGGGCAGTTCTATGTCACCAATCTGCTATGGCCCCTCATCAAGAAGACGAGCAAGTCTGCCAGCAACCCTGCGCCGCGAATCGTTTTTGAAGCAAGTGAGGTTCATCGGACGGCGCCGTCTGACGTGCATTTTGCTTGCCTGGAAGAGATCAACAATCCCAAGTTGGGGCCTACGCAGCTGTATGGGCGAACTAAGCTGGCGTTGATTCTACTTGCCAAGTTTGGTCTTACCAACAATGTGATTAAAAAGGATAAGGTCAATGTCTTTGCAACTTCAGTTCATCCAGGCACGGTATGTCTATCTCACCTAGTTAATTGCCGCTATTACTTCTCAGGCTGCCAGTGTAACTTACCATGTTATTGTAGGTGAAAACCGGAATGCAGGACTCATGGAAGAGCGCTTACCCTGGAGTTACCGGCTACGTTCTATCTGGCCTCATGAAGCTCATAGGACGCAGTCCTGAACAAGGCGCCTACAGTGCCTTGTGGGCGATGACGGCTCCTGAAATCGAGACGGAGGATCTGGGTGGGCACTACTTTACTGATCCTGGCCAGGAGGGAAAAGAGAGTTCGCAAGCTTCTGACCCTTCGCTAGGTGCTGCCTTGTGGGATCTTAGTGAGAGAATCATCAAGGACAAGCTTGGCGGCGACGCCTTGCTTGACTGGCATGCTTGAAAGTTCTGCTTGTTTTGTGTTTGATCCTTCCTTAGTGTTCCCCATATTGGGCCACAGATAGTTCCCCAAATGACACATGGATATGGATATTTAGTGAAAATTAAATAAATATGAACGTTTTCAATGCAGACACAGTTGTGAGTTGATTTAAGGTTTGATGATTTTCCGCTCGCTATTTGTGCGTAGCCAAAACAGTTAATCGCATTGGGCACTGGCTGGTTAGGTAATTGACCAGTTTAATCAGATCAAAGTCTCCCACCTAACCCGCTATCGCGATTGACAAAAAACACCCCGTCAGTCCCCCTAAATCCAGAACCTCAACTCTCAGAAGTAGGACGTTTTTTTTTTTTTTTTAAGTAATGAAGCTAGAGAATGTCTTTTGTTCGGCGCTTAATAAGGTATTACTTGGGCTCTTACTTGTAAGATGAAAAGTTTATACTTTCTCTAGACTTAAGCTTAACAACTAACTTTATAATAAGGAGCTCATAGTATTATTAAAGCCTTTAAGGAATAAAGACTCTAACTTTTGGGAATAAAATATGAAGTCAAGGTTTTATACTACTCATGAAAACTAAGCCTATTTTATCATATCTAAAGACCTAAATAGATAATAAATTAGATGGTCTAAATTTCTCTTAAAATAAGGTGCAGTATAGTAGGTCCAGTGATCTGGAGCAATTATGACAAGGACGAAAAAGAAAAGAAAAATAGATGTTGAATGATAGCAAAGCTAGTAAGTCTGCACCGTACACGACTACAGTATTAAGCTTTCTGGGACTGATTCTGGGTCTGAGAGTCACTCACGATCAAGCTGCGACCCGAATAGTAGTCATACAATGGAGGTATTTTCACGACATTCAAAGACAGCGAGCAGGCTCGCAAAAGTGTAAAACCTGAGCTAGTGCATCCTTGTTCTCTCTAGTCGCATTGAATAGACTGCGCAAATTCATCCCACTAGCTTGTTGTATCGGGGAAGACATGTTGATAGAACGAGGGAAGTTGTGAATGATTTTCCTGTACTGAAGGAGATATTATGATGTCTCTTGAGAAATGCTAGAGATAGACATTCTTAAACAACCTGGCCGGTGCTGTCAACGCTGCCCCAAGCGCTGCTGCAACCGCCATCGCCTGTAATTCCACAATCAGTGTAGCTGCCTCTCTTAGGGGTGAAGCAGGTGCTATGCTCGGGGCACAATCCGTTCATCTCATCGCCACCGATATAGCCATCGTCGGTTGCAATTTGTTTAGTTCTCTTGTTGACAATACGCCCGCTAATGGCGAAAGCCTGAATGAACATTAGTAAAAAAGAAAATACTTCCCACGCCTTTGCAGATCCAGGCTTATTATAATAACTTACATAGTGCCCCGGATGCGGAGCTCCATCGGATTTATCCCAGTATTTGTTACCTAAATATGTAAGAGACGATGTCACAATGGAACACTTTCTGAGATGACACATACTGAAAACAAATCTGCCGTTTTGTGCATTAACGACCTTCTGAGTGCGGGTATCGTCGACGCCATCACCCCGGCCGGACTCGCAAGCGCAAAGGCGATGCTTGTCTGCAAGTGCCGTAGCCCTGGGAACGTAGTCAGCTTTTGTTTTGCGCACTGCCTTTAGCAAGGAAGAACGTACGAAAGGCCAAGAATCAAAGCATTCAGAAGGGTGCGAGGGAACATGATGAGATGGTTGACTTGAGAAGGTAACAATTGACTTGTTTGATGGTCTGAGTGGCTAATGAATTGGAATTTCTGATGACTAGAAATATTTGGTTGATCAGTTGGGCAATGAGTCTTGCTCTTTTATATGTTTAAACAAGACTGAGATTTCAAGACATGTCGATATTGATGCTGAGCCTTCAGGCTTTCTCGCATCTTGCGAGGCAGTGTTAGCGGCTGTTCCGCTTCAAGCGGGGTCGTCTTGAGGCTTGATAAATTACATATTGAAAGCAGGAAATTATCCACATCCTAATAACTTTAGCTCAGGAGAGTCATTAGAATTTCGAGTCAAGGCGAAAGAGACATTCACAGCCTGTGAAGTATTTGATTGAGCGTTGTTAACGATGTCTTTACCAAGCTGCAGGTGGTTTAGTTAAACTATAATTTGAGTCATGATGCTATCTGTGTAGGGATTGTAGAGGGTCCGGCAACCTGTACTCCAAAGGTGCATGAGTTGACACGATGACTAAACTACGTGGATCCTGATCTTTATGATAAAAGCTTGTTGAACCTAATAAAACTTTCCGAGATTGTCTAAAATGTCTGCTGGAATTCCCAGTTATTATGCTTTCGTATTTCTGGAGCTGATCAGTACCGTCGATTCAGGGAAATACTCTACGGCATACAGACAATCTCACTCCACACGTGTTGAACCCCGCAAGCAACATCTTCACAGTCTCTAAAGTCATTAGCAACAGTTTTAAATATATGATACAGGCTAGAGTAATATTGCTGGGCAATGCGTTTTCTAGTTTGATTATGTACCATACGAACAGTATCAGACTGCATTTTGAGGCTTGCTGTTTAAATAAGACGAACAAGCTTTTAAACTTTTCTTTCAGTTTGGTTCTATTGAGAGTAGAATTATTCCTTGAGACGGCTTCCAGTGTGGGCGAGAACCGGCACAGAACGCTCAGAATGGGAAAAGTGGTGTTGTTGGTGGAAGAACTAACTAACTGGCTAGAGGGCTGTGGAGGCTGGCTAAGACCAGTGGTGGCGGCCGTCAGCCCACGTGACGGGCCGGCGAGGCCTGCCACCTACACCCCCTCTCAGACTCCTCAGCGAAAAAGAATAATAGGAAAATACAGGAAAAGTCCTAATTCCTCTAAATCCGAGGAGTTCTTAACTATTAGAAAACTCGGTTAATTACCGGTTAGACCTAGCTAATAGGAGGCTGTGAAATCCTCCGAATCCTAAAGTCTTAATATTAATAGTCTTATAGTCTCTAAACCCCCCTCTTAATCTAATCCTTCCGCTATGCCTAATAAATAAACGAATTCCTTATATTTAACTATAACTAGTAGCTTCGTAAGTCTATTGGCAGCTATATTAACGCTTTTAATAAGCCGGAGTTTAATACTTTTCGTAGTATAAACCTCCTATATAATCTATTTATATTAGACGTCGATATAGTAGGTTTATGCCTTGTTAAGTAGGTTTATAACGTTATTATAACTATTAGTATTATTAGTAAATATAATAATAAGCATAGTAATAGGTTTGCTAAGTAGTTAAAAAAGATAACGTCTAATCTATTTTATAATAATTACTATAGGTATAAGATTAATAAATTTAGCTTTCGTAATACTTAAAGTTACGAAAGTCTATTTCTTCGACTTCTAAGCAAGTAGCATATTAGTAAGGAAGACGATATAACTACCTATTAAGACTTATAATAGCTTATTATTAGTAAAAAAAGCATTTATAATAGCATAAAGCCTTAACTTGTTAATCGTAAAGATACTTCTAAGTATAATACTAAGATAAATAATACCTTTAAGGTATCGAAATAAATACTTAATAATATAAAGATAAGCCTTAGAAAGCTTTAAACTTGCTTATAATAATTTACTAATAATATAAGCTATATTAACGTAAATACTAGCTACTAAGAAGTTAAAATAGCTAGTTTATTTAATATAAAGTTATTATTCGTTAAGTAAGTATTTATTCTTATCCTAAGTAATAAGCAGATCGTTAATAGTCGCTATAAGCGTCTTAATAGCGTTTAAACTATTAAAGTCGAATCGTTAAAGTACTGCTTTTATATACTTAGCTTAAGAGACGAAAATCTTACTAGCAGCCCTATCGCGTTCAATCTAGAAACCGAGAAAATCGGTAGCCTCGCCGAGGTCTTTAAGAGAATAAACCTTCTTAAGGAGACGACGAACTTCTATTATAACTTGCTTATTAGGAGCGGCGATAGCGTTATCGTCGATATATATAAGAACGTATACTTTAATCTTATAGTTAATAAAAAAATAAACCTCCTTATTAATAATAGTAAAGCTAATTCGTTCTATTTTACTTTTAATAAGTCGAAACTATTAAAATAGTAATTTTCTTAATTTATAAAATACTTTATAAAATAGCTAAACCTTGTTATTTATAATAGCATAGCTAGTAGGAAGCTAGACGTATACCTTAACCCCTTCTAAAATCGAAGCAGCTAGGAAGGTAGTATCGAAATTATATACTTCGTATTCGAAATCGAGAAGTATAATAACTACGAAGAAAAGTTAGGTAGCGGTAGTAAAGGCAACTATAGTATAAACCTTTTATAATAACTAGTTACCTTTCTTATAGTTTTTATAAACTATATATCAAGCCTTATAATATATAATTTCGTTATTTTTATTAGTTTTAATATTATATACCTACTTGCTAAGCAGGACTTTAGTATTATATAGTAAGTAAACGACTTCGTAAACCCCCTTTTTTATAAATTAAGTTACCTTTCATTCGAAGGCTTATTCCTACTAAGGCTATTATAGGCTTTTCTATGCCTTACGGTAAGACTTCGAGATTACTATGCCGTCGGGTAAGACTTTCGAAAAGGTAGTAGTAGAAAGCATGCTAAGAGAAAATTAATAAGAAGTTAGTAAAGCTAGAATATTAGTAGATAGAAAAGTCTTTTTAATATAAAAGCATATACTACTAGCGGCTTAGTAGTAACTAGGTAGTTGCTAAGCTAAGGCGCGGCGAGGTTAAGAAGACTTTGCTAGTTAACTTATTACTTTCTTAACAATCGTAGAAAGGGAATTAAAGTCTTAGTAATTAGTTTCTATTATTTCTATAGAAGCAACGAATTTATTATTATTTAATTCGTTAGTAATACTATTACGAGGTATAGTAATAGTCTTTAATAGACTTTCTGTTAGAAGTATAAGTATATTATACTTCTATTTTACTTATTTATCCTATTTAGTCTTATCTAAGACTTAGTAGGACTTACAAAAGTAACTAGCTAAGAATGGCTGCTTGCTAGTTTAAACATATGACATTCAGATCCCTATGGAATACTCTCTTTAACCTTATCTAAAAGTCTATTTAGTTAAAGAAGATTCTAGTCTGATTTATAAGCTGCTTTATAAGCTAGTTGACGTATATACTTACGTATACTAAACCTAGCTTATAGCTTCCTATATTAGCTATTATAGGCGACGTTATACTACTATATAACTAGCCTAATTCTCTCTCTTAGCTAGCTATTAGTTCCTCAACCAACTCAGCTTCAATATAAGCCTATACATTCTTTACTATTAAAGCCCTACTTCATAAGTACAAGTTCCCTTACTCTAATACCCTGTTATAAGGATATCGTACTATCTACGAGATTCCTACCTACCGTTCCAACAGGTTATGAGCCCAGCGGAGTAATAACTTTACTTATTCTTTTATCCTCAACTCTTCGGTTATTAAATATCTTAAACTCTATTTTATTCCTATAAACGATATAAGTTTTAGGAATTTATATTTATTATTCTTTTAAACCGTATATTATTATAACGGTTATTATTATAACGGCTATATTCCCCTAAGACGAAAAGTCTAAAACTTTAACTCTATTCTAGTACTATTAAGGCAGACGAAGTGTAAGTCCTTAGTACTACTAAATACGAGACTATTAAGGGGATTACGTCTTAGAAACTATTATTCTAAGATATTACTTGCTGCTTTTAGTGCTTATATACCCTATTATAAAGGCATATCCTAGGGCTTAGCACTTAATAACAAGGCAAAATACCTGTTATTTACTCAAGGCATAGCTCCTTAGTATCTTCAGCAGCCTATTAAGGGATAAATTCCCTATATTATAAGCAGTTTTTGGGCTATAAGTCCCCTATCTCAAGGGCAATAAGTACCCAAGGGCTATAAGTCCCTATATTTAAGGGCAATAAGCACCCTATTAAAAGTCAATATGTCTTCGACTACTACGACTACTACTACTGCTATAAGAGCCGTTACAGGCTGTTTAATGCCTGAAAATCAACGATTAAAGGGTATAGATAACTGGAATACCTGGATTACTACCCTTCAAATCTATTTTAAATTGCTGAATTTATCCCAATACTTTGAGGATCAAGAGAAATATTCAGCTATAACCGAAGAGCAAAAATCACAAGCCTTACTAGTTATAAGGCAAAATTTACAGCCAGAACCTCTTAGCCTGGTTTTTAATAATAAAGACCCAGCAGAAGCCCTAAAGTTACTAAAGGATACCTATGAAGGTTCCGGGCCGGTTCTAAGGCAACAGCTATATCTCGAATTCCACGCTATTAAATTCGAGGATTATAGCTCTTTAAATCTATTTATTAGCTCTTTTAAGGCTTATTTATCTAAATTAGCCTCTGTAGGAGCAAAAATCGAGACTATAGACCAAAATACGGTCTTTATAGCTGCCTTATCAAAATCATTTCCTATTTGGGCTGAAAGGCAAAGGGCTGCCTTACGTTCTAAAGAGATACCTACTTTAGAAGCCCTTATTACGGATATATTAGATGAAAATAGGCGTGATGAGGACACCCCTATGTCTAATTCCTATATCCATAGGCAACAGTCTCAACAACGGTCTAAAAAGACTAAGAGGTCTAACTATAGACCTAATGCCTTAAAAGGCAATAATAAAAGGGAAAACCAACAGCCTCCTAGCAACTCCTACTCTTTCTATAATTTAGAATATTATAGTGGGATTGATGCTAGTTACTTTAATAAGAGGCCTAATAGCCCTAGTTCTAGTTCTAGTCCTAAGAACTGGTGGCTGTATGATTCCGGTTCTACTGTTCACATAGCTAACAGTAGAGAATTCTTTACAGCCTATACTTCTAAAGACAACCTCCCAGAAGTCAAAACAGGCGCTGGACCTATAAAACCTAAGGGCCAAGGTACTATAGACCTACCGCTCTACTTTAAAGGTCAAAGGTCAACTATTAGGCTTGAACAAGCCTTATATATACCGGATTTCCCTATAAATATTATTTCAGGTCTAAGGCACTATCTCTCAGGAGGCTATATTAACGGGAATTATTTATATACCCCGTCTCACAAAGCCTTTGCTGCCTTAAATATCCCTAAAAGGGGATTTTTCCTATCTATATATGGGAAATTAGAACCTGATATTCATAGTTTGAGGAATAAGAAGACGAATAAGTCCTCCTCAACTAATAAGACTAAAAAGTCTACTACCTCTAATTATAACGAGGTTGATTTATCCTCTAGAATCGATGAACTTTCCGATTCTGAAGCCTCTAACTATATGGCTTTTGAGGAATTACAAGGTTACCCTAACCCTAAGGGTCTAAAGGGTCAAAATAACCCTAATCTTAAGGGTAATAACCCTACTAATCCTACTATGGATTGGCATAACAAATTAGGACATCCTAGTTACTCTTACCTATATAAGACAGCTAAGATAACTAAGGGGATTCCTATCAACCAGCTTAAAAAGGACGATTTACAGTGCCCTAGCTGTGAGAAAGCTAAGTTAACTAGACAACAGTCTATAGTTAACTATAACAGGGCTACTAAACCTCTCGATCGACTATGTATCGATACGATTAAGATTACGCCTTCTACTATAGCTGGGAATATCTACGCTATCCCATATACTGACGATTATACTAGCTATAGAGATATAGATTTCAGTCCTACTAAGGATAAAATCTTATCTCTTATACAAAATAAGCTAGAATATTATTATACGCAGTATAACCAGTACCCTAAGTCATTACGAATTGATAATGGTACTGAATTCGCTATAAGCGAATTAGAAGCCTATACTAAACCTAAAGGGATAGTTATAGAGCTTACTACTGCATACACGCCAGAACAAAACGGTATAGCTGAACGAGCAAATCGAATCATAGTTGAAAAGGCTAGAACTATATTACTAGCTTTAAAACTACCTCTATTTCTATGGGATGAAGTCTTTAAAGCTGTTATTAAGTTATTAAACTATACAGCTACTTCAAGACTCCCTATTACACCATACGAGGCATTTTTCAACTATATATTTCCTAATAAGGATAATCGACCTGATTTATCTTCCTTATATAACATAAGAGATTCGGTCTATATATATTATCTTAAGGAAAAACAAGTCAAATCGAATAAGGTTTATACCTATACTCAAGAGGGCATATACCTCTATACAGAGGCAACGAATATTCATATTATATACTGCCCTACTAAGCCTTATAAATCACGAATCATAAGGGCTACTCATATTCGTTTTATACGAAATACTATAAGAGAGGGGGAACAAGAGGCTCAAGATTCCTCTAAATCCATTACTTCTAGTATTTCTAAAGACGTCTCTAGAGACGTTAAAGAAGCTAAAGAAGTTATACCCTCTAAAGACGTCTCTAAAGACGTTATAGTCTCTAAAGACTTTGAAAACAAAATCGAAATCAGGCTTCCTTCTATTAAGAACAAGGAGGAATATATAACTATTAAAGAGAATAACTATATTATTCACTATCTCTTTTCTAGTTACTATACTAAGGAACCGTCTACTATTAAACAGGTTCTTAAAAGCCCTGAAAAAGACAAATGGCTTAAAGCTATATATCAAGAGATTTCCCAACTTATCTCTAAAGGCACCTTTAAGGCTATAAATTCTAAGTTAGCCTCAACCCAGCCTATAACGGCTAGATGGGTATTTAAGCGGAAATTATTACCTAATGGAAAAATCGATAAATATAAAGCCCGCCTTGTGGCTAGAGGCTTTGAACAACGTTACGGAATCGATTATTTCCAGACTTTCGCTATAGGGTCTAACCCTACAACTTATAGGGTTTTATTTGCCCTTGCCGCCTATTACGATTGGGAAATTCATCATATCGATATCATAGGAGCTTTTTTAAACGGCGAATTAGAGGAAGATATCTATTTAGATCCCTCTAATATTCCTCTAGCTGAATTCTTTAAACAGAACCCTAAACAAAACACTATAGGATATAATCCTACTAGTAATCAGGTTCTAAAGCTAGAAAAAGCCCTATACGGCCTAAAACAGAGCCCTCGACAGTGGCAACTTAAGGTTAAGGCTATATTTAAACAACTAGGCCTACAACCTCTTAAATCCGACGAGGCAACCTACTATAATAATAATAAGGACAATCCTATTATCATAGTAACCCACGTCGACGATTTTATTATATTCGCTAAGAATCTTAACGAAATAAAGAAGCTTAAGTTATTGGTTTCTAAATTCGTTGAAATTAAGGATCTAGGCGAAATCAGCTATTTTCTAGGTCTCAAGATCACTAGAGATAGACCTAATGGGTCTTTACAAATCTCTCAAAGCCACTATATTCAACAAATCCTAGAAAACAACAACTTTAAACACCTCAAAGGCTCAGATATCCCTATATCTCCCGGAATTCTAAAGCAAGACTTAGGGCAGAATAACCCTAACTATCAACCCTCTAAAGAGCTATTAAAACTATATCAACATCTAGTTGGCTCTTTGATTTACACTATGTATATGACTAGGGTTGATTTAGCCTTTAGTGTTTCCTTTATTAGCCGGTTTCTTCATAATCCTACTCAACCGCTATTAAAGGCAGTTATAGGTATAATTCAGTACCTTTCAACTACAAAAGACTTTAGTATTAACTATAAGTCTAAATCGAATATTCAACAGCCTGAATTAATAGGCTATACGGATTCCAGCTGGGCTAATTGCCCTACTACTAGGAAATCAACTAGCGGCTACTTATTTACTTTAAACGGTGGCCCTATTAGCTGGAAATCTAAGAAACAATCAACTATAGCCCTCTCTACAACTGAGGCTGAATTTAACGGCATTCAAGAGGCTATACGAGAGGCTATTTGGCTTCAAGGTCTCCTATCTGAACTAGGCTTTAACTATAAGCCGATACCAATCAAAACCGATAATAACGGAGCCCTAAACCTAGCCTATAACCCAGAATATCATAATCGAACAAAACACACGGCGATATACTATTATTATACTAGGCAAGAAGTAGAAAAAGGAAATATCTCTATATCCTATATTCCTTCTACTAGTATGCCGGCTGACGGGTTAACTAAGCCTCTATCTAGACCTAACTTTATTAAGTTTATTAAACTTATAGGTTTAGATCCTTCTTCTAGTATTAACTAGAATTACCCTTTTATCTTTTCTACTAAATAGTATAAAAGAGGGGGTGTTAGAAGTATAAGTATATTATACTTCTATTTTACTTATTTATCCTATTTAGTCTTATCTAAGACTTAGTAGGACTTACAAAAGTAACTAGCTAAGAATGTGTCACAGTTCTTCCTGCTAGCACGTGGCTACAACAGGCAGAGGTCGGAACCGTGATAAGAACAGAGATGTAAATAGAATAGTGCAGAAGTCAAACAAACGGTCACAAGGCAATAAACAACGATGAATTGATAAACGTAGGTATAAGCAGTTGGTCTTCTATTGAGTTGGTCTACTGACGATGATGCTGTCGAGGGCGTCTCTTATACGGGTACGGCCAGCACGTGAGATATCACGTGCCCCTGATGACTGTTCATAGAACTGTGACAGGTGCCCCTCCCAAAAAAAGACGATCGTCCCGATCGACAGTAAAAATGAAAACTAATTACATGAATTTGTCCCTTCCATTACCCATCTATCGCGAAGAATCACGACCCTGACGATGAAATCCTATCCTAATCGCGGTCCAGCATGTTACTAAAGCGGCTCTGCTTAGCCGGGCCTGCGATGTTCTCGGTGGCGACGCGCTTGTCGCCCTTCTGCAACTTGGCAACAGCTTCGCGCAGTTCCACGATCTTACCGCGGAGGGCTGCAATTTCGTCATCCTTGGTAGCGATGACGCGGTTGACCTCTGCGGCGATCATTTCCTTGCTGGCAGCAGTCGCTTCGAGTGCTTTGAGGCGATCGTTGACGCTCGCGACGTCGACGGTGGACTGGGCTTTCTCGTCGAGTTCGTTGAGGCGAGGGATGATCTCCTCGTTGACGCCGTCAACGATTTTCTTCACATTCTTGGTGACCGTCTCGTTCATTCCGTGAACGTCACCTTCGAAAGCCTGAAGCGCCTTTTCCATATTCTTGAGTTGCTTGCGAGCGGTTGTATCGGTGGCGGTCATGTAGCTGATATTCACGAGCGGGGGAACTGAGAGGAGGTCGGCTCGGTGAACAGCAATGAGGTGGCCCGCGATGGTACCGTTGACCTGACCGTCGCCAGTATAAAAGACGGTTGCGAGAACCTGGGCGCGGGACGGCAAGTGTTCCGTGTACGAGGCGTTGTTGTTGTACGCGGTGTAGGCGCGTTTGCAAGCGTCCTGAACGCGACGAATGAACAGGTTGGAGGAGGGGGTGGCTGGGCCGGTGAAGTTGTCAAGACAAGCCTCGATCTCCTCGAGCAACATATCGTCCGGGTAGAAGGCGAACGCGTCCTGGGCGCGCTTTTTAGCGTCTCGGACCT
The DNA here is from genome assembly GCF_014235925.2 of Colletotrichum truncatum. Taxonomy (NCBI): domain Eukaryota; kingdom Fungi; phylum Ascomycota; class Sordariomycetes; order Glomerellales; family Glomerellaceae; genus Colletotrichum; species Colletotrichum truncatum. The sequence goes on along the minus strand of NW_027222404.1, from coordinate 108,618 downwards.
GGGTGCTATCGACCTTGGTAGCGGCACGCTTCTTCTTCTTTGGGGTGCCGGACTTCTTGCCAGCCTTGGCCTTCTTAGCCTTGGGGGCGGGAGTGGCCTCGACGGCTGAGGCGTCGGACTCCTCCTCCTCGCTGGATTCGTCAACTGGCTCGGGGTTGCTCTTCTTGGCCCTGGTCTTGGCCTTGCCCTTGCTGGTCCTCTTAGGCTGGTCTTCCTCGACCGTCTCGGTAGGTTCGGCGTGGGCTTCGTGGGCCTTGTTAGCCTCGTCGGCGTCGAACATGGTGGTGTCCTGCTGGTCACCAGTGTGTTCAGTGGCGGCCACGGTGATTTCCTCGGCGGCGCTCTCGCTGACGACGTGAAGTTCCTCGTCGGCCAGGCCGAAGTTGTCTCCGAGGTTCTCGTCGTCGGTCTGGGTCTCGTTGTTGCCTACGTCGCTTCCGGGGGCTGCGACGGAGCCGGTGGGGGTTTCGGCGATCTCGTCGGTGTCTTGGCGAGTGCGTTGGGAAGACATCTTCGCGTTCTTGATGTCGAATCTCGCAATTGGGACGTGTAGTAGTGGTAAGTTGAAAGTCTTGATGAGAATAGAAGGGGTTTGTGATGTGTTATGAAGTGGGAGATTTGTTGATTTTCTGTTGTGTGGGTGGAAGTGGGATTTATATAGTAGGAAAAGTTCACTTTTTGTGGTGGTGGTGGTGAAAGTGAAAAGGCAGAGTTTTTCGCTGCCTATGAGGCAAGTGCCTACGAAGGGAAGGAACGAGTGTTTTGTGCGAAATTCCATTACGTTAACAAAGGGAATAATCTCGCTGATATCGCTTTATTAGGAATCAGCTGTTTTGTCGCAGAATAGCGACATTGTTCTAGTTGTTTCGTTGTTGGCGTCGCTTGGAGCGGTAGGTTGGTGTAACCTCCGCGTCGACGGGATATCTCGCCTCATACTCGTTGACGAGCTCTGCTGCGTTGGTCTCAAGCGATTCGCGAAGCTCCCAGGTGTCGAACCTTGCGGTAAATCCCTTCCAGCGAACGAGATATTCGATCCTTGGCTCGCGTTTTCTCCGGTTGATTCTGCGGCTCACAATGTGGTCGATTTCCCATTCTTCGCTGCCGTCAACCTCGATAGGTTGGGGCGGCTGTTGTTCACGGTTGAATGGGTCGTCTCCCTGGGCTGGCTTGTATAGCTGCGCTACCGATAGGATTGGAAAAATTCGCCAATGGGCCGGGAGGTCGACTTCGTAAGCTGTTGGGCTCACAATTCGAACGATTCGAAAGGGGCCCATACGTCGTGACGTCCACTTGTTATGGCGTTGGCCAGGTAAGTGGAAGCCCTTCCCTAGTCTTATCCAAACCTCGTCGCCAACGGAGAATCTGACGTCTGAGTGCTTTTTGTCATAGCGTTCCTTTCTCAGCGAGTTCGCTATATCGATCAAAGCCGCTGCCTCGTCCTGGTATATCTTTCTTATGACGTCGATAGACTCGGTTGGAGCGTCTTTTTCCGCGATGACGTCGAGAGTGCTTCGAGGCTTGAATCCGTATACGACCTCATTGGGAGATCTCCCGATCGTTGCGGTGTACGAGTTGTTGAGGTTGTGTTGCAGCGCTGGGAGAACCTCTGGCCATGGGGTTTCCGGGTACTCTGAAAGTTGGAATCGGATTGCAATTTCCGCTGTTTGGTTTGTTCTCTCGCTCTGGCCGTCAGTCTGTGGGTGGTAGGCTGTCGACAAGAGCAGTTTCACTCCGAGAGTGCGGAATATCGCGGTCCAGACGGCTGAGATGAACTTGGGGTCTCTGTCGCTGATGATACGACGTGGAAGTCCCCAGTCAGCTAGTTGGAAGGCCCTAATAAGGACTATTGCCCACTCCTTGGCTCCGTACGTGGTGTGGCCTGGTAGAAGTATAACTTTCTTCGAGAATTTGTCCGTTGTGGGCGCAAGCGTATCAAACCACTCGAATCCAGGTAGTGCCCACGGACTCCCTCGTGCTTCTACTTTCGGTAAATCGGTAACGAAGTCGATTGTTACGGTATCGAAGGGGATTCCCACGACTGGAATCGGCTGCAGGGTGCCTGGTGGTCTTTGCCGGTCGACTTGGTTTTCCTTACATCTCGGGCAGTAGGCGATATATCGCTTTACTACCGATCGCTTGTTTCGTATCTGGAAGCTGGCTAGCTCTGCTAGCATGCGGTCTACGCCGAAATGGTGCTTTTGATCGTGGGCAAGGCTGAGAACTTCCACGACGGCTTTGCGTGGGATACACAGCCTTTTTGTCCCATCATACGCACGGTGGAATAGGAAGCCTGTCTCTGATAGTTGCCACGGGGAGATTCGACGACGAATCGGCGTGCGCCTCTCGTTCCGAGCGCGATTTTCCTCGTCGTCTGCCTCCTTAGGTGACCACCACTCATCGCCACTCTCTTGTTGTCTCTTGAGTTGCTGGATCAGTTTTCCGTACTTTGGGTCGGCTTCGTAATTTTCAACGATGGTTTTGGCGAAGTCTTCGCCTATCCCAATCGTGAACCCTCCTGGTTCTCCCAACCGTTCGTCGTCCTCTGAGTTGAAAGCTGCGATATTCTCATCGTCGTGAATATCTGCGAGTACGTCGCTTTCTTCGAACGGGTCTGCTCTACCTGTTGCCACCAGCAACGGTAGACGCGAGAGAGCGTCGGGTACAACGTTGAGTTTCCCTGGGACGTGGGTGACGTTGAGGTTGAATTGAGAGAGGTAGTTGGCGGCACTCGCCAACCGAAGGTTTGCTTTGTTGAGATCCATCGTTCTCAACGACGTGTGGGTGAGAATTCCCTTTGTGGCTGCGTGGTCCGTAAGGATCTGTACTGGGTTCCTGTTTGATTGCACCAGTTTCCTAAGTTTCCTTACTGCCCACACCACTGCTGCTACCTCCGCCTCGGTCGCGAAGTATCGCTTCTCTGTTGGGGATGTTACTTTTGAGAGAAACAGCACTGGTTGGATATGCTTTTGTGGGATGTCTTTTCCGGGAATTCCTACGCCGTCCCAGGTAATATCCATCTGGAACACCATAAGCCCGAATCCTCCCTTGCAAGCGTCGATCTTAAATAATAAGGGTTTTTCTGGGTTATGGTGGTATCTCACGACCTGGTCGCAGAGATTCTTTTGTAACGTTTCCCATGCTTCCGTTTCTTCTAGCGTTGGCTCGAAAGTCGTACGTTGGAACCGTTTAGTTCTTACAGCCCTATTGAGGCCTGTTGGCAACTGGTCCTCCTTGCGTAGGATCGCGGCTAGCTCGGTTTTCCTTTCGTTAAGGGGGGCTGCGATCACGTCGTACCATGGAATGTCTTTTCGAAGCCATCCTGCCATTCCGAGGTATTTCTCGAGATCGCTAAGGTTTTTTGGGAACCTGAGATTCTTAAATGCAGCGATTCGATCGTCCGTTCTGCGTATCCCTTGTCCGTCCACGATATGGCCGAGAAGTTTCACGGAAGGGAAACCAGCGAATGACTTTTTCGCTGCTATGTTGAGCCTGTTGTTGTTGATTATGTTGAGGACTGTTTTAACATGCTTAAGGTGGTTTTCGTCGGTATCGCTGAAGATCACGATATCGTCGATGTACGCGCGAACGAAGTGTTTATGGTCCTGGAAGATGCGATCCATGAATCGTTGGGCGTAAGCCGGCGAGTTCTTGAATCCCATGAGCACTACGTTCGAGATCTCGATACCACGGGGACTTATCACTGCCATCCTGTTACGGTGCTTCGAGTGGATAGGCAACTGGTGAAAGAACCCGGTGGCGTCGAAGAGGGTAATTCTTTTCTTGCCACGAATCGCGTTCATGATGTCGTCTTGGTCTGGCAAGGGGTAAACGTCTGGGACCGCTAGGCGGTTGAGTGGGCGTAAGTCTGCGACCACTCTGGGTTTTCTCGCGGTCTCCGTTTGTCGCCATACGATGAAAAGAGGACAGGCAATCGGAATTGGCTTGCCGTCAGCCCAATCCATCTTTCCCTCGGCGTGAAGTTGCCCGTAGGTTTCGTCTAAGACTGCGAGGTCTTCGAGACCGAGTGGATATACCTTTATGTTGGTTTTTTGGTTCTGCCATCCGTCGACGAGGTCGATTCGCATGCGTTCCTCGTCGGGGAGTGGTATGATACCTTTATTGTGATAAATATCGTACCTGTCGAGGACTTTCCGCAGTTGTTGTGCGAAGTCCGTGTCGAGATTACATATCTCGACGCCGTGCTTGCTGAGAATCACTGGCACGTCGTCTGGTTTAGAGATTCCGTAGTCTGGTATCTCGTCTATCCATGGTTTGGTGTTTCCTTCTGGGGTGCCTTCCCCATTAGTTACATTGAACATTGCGTTGCCGTGGTTATTCTCAGCTTCGAGGTCGCTGAGCAGGATACTTATATCCCCTGGTGGTTGTTTCGTAAGGTGACCGATACGGTGGCCTTTGGGGATTTGTATTTCTGAATTTCCTTTGTTGTGGATGAGAAATAACGCTGGGGTCGCGAGGTCTACCGTACTGTAGATCGCTGCCTCATGTGTTGGGTGGAAGTGCCAGGTCTCGCTCCCGTCGTTACTATCCCTTGGCAGAGGGCTGTATCGTCCCGGGACGAAGACTTGACTCTTCCGTGGAATTGTTACTGCGTAGGCGTTTTCCACGCGCCTGGCGGGTGGCGTCTGCCGTCGATACTCAACGGGCGCCTCCATATTAAATACGGATCGAAACTTAACAACAGACTTGTTGAAGTCCACGACGAGACCGTGTTCCTCACAGAAGGGGGTGCCGAGCAATAGGTTTGCTCCGAGCATGTTGACAACCCCTGCTGTGACAATGACGTGTGCGTTCACGTCTGTCTCGCCTATTTTACCAGGGACGTAGAAGTCAAATGTTACTTCTTCTGTGACCTGGAAGGTGGAATCTACGGCGTTCATTTTCCTTGGTTCGATCGCTCGAAAAGACGATTTGCGGGCGAATCGTGTGACCCAGGACTTTTCAACTAGTATGGTTGAGGCTCCTGTGTCGATACACACCTCGTCTGGTTCGCTATTGTCGTCGGCTTTGACGTGGAGTCGAAGGTGTGTTCTTTTCGAGGGCATGCCACGCTTATTCGGTTTCGTCTGAGCGTCGATGATTTGGCCTGGTGCTAACTTCGGCAACTCTCTGATTTCGTGGTTTTTCACGGCTACTCCAGCGAAGTCGCTAGGCGGCTCCGTCTGGGGCTCTGTTTGATACGCCGTCGTGACTACCGTTACTTCCTCTTGTATTTGAGGAGATGGGGGAGGGATCTCTGCCTTGGGAGTGGTCGCCTCGTGGGCGCGGAAGGCAACGTCATTAGTCCATCCTGTATGGGCTACCTCTTCCTCTTGTGGTTGTGCCGCTGGGACTTCTACGACGTCTTCGAGGATATACCCGTGATCGACGAGGTGATTGATCATGTCCTCGTCCGATTCGTCTTCCCATACGAACTTAGCGTCGTTAGGCGGTTGACCCGGACGGTTATACCGGGCGAATCGCCTTGAGTTCGGGAACTTCTGCTGTGCGTTCCAGGGTTTGCGGTCTTTCCAGTTTTGTTGTTTCCAGTTGGGTTGCGTTTTCTTTTGTTGCCATTGGGGCTGGTCACGTTGTAGCTGGGGAAAATCGCGTTTCTCTTGGTTCCTGTTGTTCCAGGCTGGGCGTGGTTCTCCCCATAGAGCGTTATCCTCACTGTCTGGGGCGGTTGTGTGAAGAACCTCGATTGGGGTCTGCAGGTATCTTCGAATAACTCCGCGTTTTTCCTCGGCGAGTCTGAGATAGCTCTCAACCGTATCATTAAGCGTTGGTTCGTGGAGAAATCGTTGCAGAGATGGGTCCAGAGCGTTGTAGAATATCGTGAGTAGTTGCTGCTGGGGCGTTGACGATCCCAACCATGCTCTGCCATATTTGAAGCAGTCTTGGGCGAATAATCGGATGTCCTTGTTGCTACCGATCTTTTCTACGGTGAACTTGTTGGATACTACCCATTGGATTGCTCCTATCTGGGTTGGCCCGAAGCGGGCTCTCAGTCCCTTCTGCAGGCCGAACCATCCCTGGGCCTTGTACTGGTTCCTTTCCACGGGCCCGAGGTGATATTCCCACCAGCTGAGTGCTTTGCCTCTAAGTAGGCTCTGCCATTCTCTGAAGACCTCGTCTCGGGCGTAAGGATCAACGATCTTGGCTTCGATCGCCGAGAGCCATAGGTCTACGTCTCGGTAGCATGGTGTCTCTCGGTCGTGGAATATGGGCTCCCTGCCGTACTTGCTGTCGGCGTCGGGCCAGAATACTCCGTATCGTTGCTGAATGTTCGTTATGGCCGCGAATCTCCTCCCTGGGTTCGGTAGTTCCGATCCCGGCGTTGCTGTGCCTAACAACCTTCCGAACGCGTTTATTAGCATTGCCTCGAACTGCTGCTGCATCTGAGGGGGCGGTGGAGTCTGGAAGGATGGAAATCCCGTTGCCATTGGGTATGGCATCTGCCCCTGAGGGGGAAGGTATCCTCCTGTGCCGGGGGGCATATATTGCTGTTGAGGATTCCATCCCTGGCTCGGTATAAATTGCGTTCCCTCCGATGGGGTCCCCATGACTCGTGCCTCCGTTTTTAGAGGAATAACCTCGGCTTGCAGCGGTTTCGTATATTGTTGTTGATTTGACGGTCCCGCTTGCTGAAAAGTTTGTTGAGGTTGGCTTGCGGTTGTATCCGATACCGCTGACTGTGGCTTTTGGGGGTCCTCGTGATTCCCCTCGTATTGGCCGTGCTTGAGTGGTGCCCCAGGAGGTTGTTGCTCTTGCTGTTGAAGCTGTGTTGGCGGCGTTATTGGCGCTGGTTCGGTGGTTTCGTTGTTTCTCACGGGTTGCTTGCTTTTCGTGATGTCTGACTCTTCCGAGCTTGGTTCTCCGAATTGTCCTTGAAGGTCCTGGAGTTCTCGGGCGTAGATAATCGCCCTGGCGATGCTATTTACCGCCTCGTTATAGTCGTAATTCTCTATCCTCCAGCTGTCTTCGAGTTGCGTTGCCTGAGTCCAGGTTCTATCGTCGTATCTGACGTCGATTCGGCCGATATTCGTATTCCACGCGATGAACGCTATAACACTCGTATATGCTCGGAAGGAGTCTGAAATTCTTGTTGTTTTGGGATCATCGGGATATGTCTCCCAATATCGTAGGAGACGTCTCGCTGTCTCGCGATGACCGTTGTTTAACCTCGGGTTATTTGCGTAACTCATCGTGTAAGTCTACGTTGGCTACGTCGAGGTATGGGTTGTGATTTTGAGCGAGTAGGCTCGTAGGGTGTTTCCCTCGAGATTCTCCGCGATGTATCGCGGTTGAATCGAGAGAAAAAATTGATCGAGATTAAGTTGTGCTACCACTTGTCACAGTTCTTCCTGCTAGCACGTGGCTACAACAGGCAGAGGTCGGAACCGTGATAAGAACAGAGATGTAAATAGAATAGTGCAGAAGTCAAACAAACGGTCACAAGGCAATAAACAACGATGAATTGATAAACGTAGGTATAAGCAGTTGGTCTTCTATTGAGTTGGTCTACTGACGATGATGCTGTCGAGGGCGTCTCTTATACGGGTACGGCCAGCACGTGAGATATCACGTGCCCCTGATGACTGTTCATAGAACTGTGACAGAATGGCTGCTTGCTAGTTTAAACATATGACATTCAGATCCCTATGGAATACTCTCTTTAACCTTATCTAAAAGTCTATTTAGTTAAAGAAGATTCTAGTCTGATTTATAAGCTGCTTTATAAGCTAGTTGACGTATATACTTACGTATACTAAACCTAGCTTATAGCTTCCTATATTAGCTATTATAGGCGACGTTATACTACTATATAACTAGCCTAATTCTCTCCCTTAGCTAGCTATTAGTTCCTCAACCAACTCAGCTTCAATATAAGCCTATACATTCTTTACTATTAAAGCCCTACTTCATAAGTACAAGTTCCCTTACTCTAATACCCTGTTATAAGGATATCGTACTATCTACGAGATTCCTACCTACCGTTCCAACACTTTCTAATAGTAGAGATATAAGATATATATTAGTAGGTATTATCGCTTTCCTAACGATAGTTTTATCTAGCTTAGGATTACTAGTTATAGGTTTTTTACCTTTAATAAGCTTCTAACGGATATTATACTAGATAATAATATCTAATTTAATAAACATAGTATTATATTTAATTTTATTAATATTAGGTATGCTAGTAGTTAGAAGCAATACTATCTTATATAGTTCCTTACGAAATTAAATATCTTTATAACGAATAACCTCCTTTCGATTAAGTAAGTAAATATAGTAAATATAACTACGAAGAGAACCGTAACTAATAAGAAATCCCTTAATTACTTATAGTTCTATCTTAGCAAAGCATATAAGGCGTCGAAAGCCTTTCTTATATATATAGGCGGCATAGCTAAACGTTCGGAGATATTTAATATAGGAAGCCTTACGTTTAGCAGCTAAGTTTAGCTTTCTTGCTATAATCTCGTAAAGGCTTAAGTTACTTTTAGAAGGTATAGGCAAGAGGTTAAGAATCTAAGTTACTAAATCGATACTATAATCCTATAGTTCCTCTAAAAGAGATATATTAATTAGCTATATCTAAGCGCCTTCGACGATAATACGACTAGCATGCTTAATAATACTATTTATAAAAGGCATATAGGCAATAGTCGTATTATAGTAAGTACCTTCGAAGTAAGGGTTGTTAAAAACCTTAATTAGCTTAAGAGTATTATTAAAAACCTAAACCTTAGGCTTAAGGCTAGTAAGACTATAAAATTTAGTATCCTATTTCTTAATAGCTACTAGGATAGTAGTAAACTTATAGTTAGGTAGAAAAATAACCTAGTAGTAACTACTATACTTATCTATAAAGTATAAAACCTAACGGTTCCCTTTTTAATAAGGGAAGAATATTAACAAAATTAAGGTAAATTTTATTACTAATACTTATAAGTAGAAGTAAGTAGTCTTGACTAATCCGTTTAGTAGATTTACTAAGATAGCAAGACTTATAAAAGAAAGTATTAATTTCCGACGTTATAAACCGAATGCTAATACGGCGGCAAGCCTTTATAATACGTAATAAGTAAGTATAAACTAGCCGGCAGTATATTAGTTTAAGAGACGGTTGCTAGGTAGCCTAGAAGGCTATAAGGCTGATAGCAATATCTTAAAGCATATAATTTCTAATATTATAAGTCTTAATAACGTAAACGTTAGAAACCTAATAAACTTTAGCAAGGGAAGTATGCTATATTACGTATATAAGGCTTAAGGTCTGCTAATTATATTCTACGTAATTACGACGAAGTTTTCTAAGGCTAAGTAAGTTAGCTAGGCTAGAAAGGTTATACTTAACGTTATAAAGTATCTAATCGTAAATAACGTTAAGGTTAGTAAGGTCTAGGGTTTAGAAGAAGACGGTACCTATGCTAAGTAACTAGACTAAGGTATTAGAGGTAGAAGTAAAAGGTATTAAATTGCTTTTTTTAATATATTTAACGAAATATCGTAAGTTATTAAAAGTTAAAATAGTATAACTAGAATCGAGAACGATATCGTCTTAAGTAATAAGGTTATCGCAGGCAGTAGTAAAAACTACTAGGCTAGCAATAGAGGTAAAAGCAGACTAACTTAAGATAGTAGGTAATACTTTAATAATAGTCTAGTAGGTATTATTAATAAAAGTAAGCTAATCCTAATAGTAGCGATTGCTATATATATACTTTCTTACTTTTTTAATTAACTTATCCTAGTTAATATAGTATAAAAAGATAAGATTAAGGTAGGCGACATAATACTTCGTAGTCTTGTAATTATAATTATAATAGTTATACTTCTTCTTTTCCTTAAAAGAAGTAATAATAAAAGTAACGGTAGTAGTAATAGCTAGAAAGACAAGACCTTTACTATTAGCAGACTTGCCTTTAGGTATATTATAAATAGTAGTATAACTATGCTTTTAATCCTCGTCTTAAGTAAGTATATAAATCGTATTAACTACTTTATTCTATATAGGATAGGTAGTACCTTTCGATATAAAATGCTTATATATATCGGGAAGTCAGTTTTTAAAAAAGTTAAAGAGGAAAATAGTAAGGAAGGAGTCTAGTAGATAACCGTAAATAGTCTTAATATGCTTTCTAAGGTAGTAATAGCGATTAAAAGCATTATAAAAAGTCTTATAATCGTTAGTAATAGTCTTAGCAAACTTGTTAATAAAGGTAGCTATAGCGTCTTATAAGATTCTTAGAATATACTTCTTAAACGCTTACTATAATTCGTAAGGGTTTCTATCGTTAACCTAACCTACTATGTAAAGTCTATTAAGAACCGATTTACTAGCGTTTATAAAAAAACTATACGTAACGTTATAGTTCTTTCTCTATTCCTTTATAATAATAAGGTTAGCAAGGCAAGGGACGTTAGTCTCGAGGAATATCTCGAAGTCGTATCCTCGCAAGGTTGCTATAATAAGTATATGCTATATATTCTAGTTAGATTTACCTTTTAAGTAAGGAAAAAGTATAAAGATAGTCTTAAAGTCGTTTTAAAATATCTTAAAGTAAAAGTAAGGGTATTATAATAGTACGGGATAGACTTATAATTATACCTTGATTATAAGCGTTTCTCTAAGGCTATAGCTTTAGAAGCATATCTATACGTTAGATAGCTTACTTTTGCTACTACCTATATATACTATTAGAAAGGGAAAGTATTAATAAGTAAATAGTATTAAAGAAGTATAAATATTATATAGGAAGGAGAATCTTATATAAGAATATAAGAAATAAGTAGAATTATAAGATCTAACTATAGAAATATAGTAAATCGAAGGGAAGAATAAATATTTATAGAAAATACGAGAAACTAATAAGCTAGTTTAAAAACCAAAGCTAAAATAGTTAAATTCTCGTAAGAACGAGGAAATCGAAGTAAAAGTATAGTTATAACTAAAAGGTCTATTATTATAATAGAATTCCGTAGTATTTATAAAACTAGTAGGTTATAATAGTCGGTCGCGTGCTACGTGATATTCGTATATGCTAGGCAGCCAATATCGCGTTAGAAAGTAAAATTCGTTAGCAAAGAGGAAAGAAAGCGAGAAAATCGCATAAAAAGGTAAATAAAGCGAATAAAATCGTAAAAATTCGTAAATTAATAGAAAATTAATAGACGAATAGAATAATAAGTAAAAATAGGTAAAACGACGTTATTCCGAAAGAATAACGCTAGGCTTATAACCTATAGGCGAGAACCGGCATAGAACGCTCAGAATGGGAAAAGTAGTGTTGTTGGTGGAAGAACTAACTAACTGGCTAGAGGGCTGTGGAGGCTGGCTAAGACCAGTGGTGGCGGCCGTCAGCCCACGTGACGGGCCGGCGAGGCCTGCCACCCACATCCAGAGTGTTAAATGGGCTTTGAGCCTTTGCGCACTACACGTTGCAGCTTATGGGATGATCAAAGTATTCTGTTGGTTCTGTAATCATTCTTCCAAGTTCTAAACTACGTGGGTGAACTGGCAACTGTCTGTACCTTACGTGGACAGATGTAAAACACCCGAAGGATATCCTTTGTCCAGGATATCCTAACATCATGATTGAGAACCTCATAGCCGAGTCATACTGGTCATACAGCCATGCTAAAACTGCTATTCCGCACAGAGTTTAAATGCTGCTTATTTTAGGTAGAGATTGGCACGATGGCGAACTAACGGGTACTTGGGGCTCTCGATAGTCCAAACTGTAAACTCCACCAACCCGAGAAACCCGATCCAATCTACGCCAATGGAGCAGAGGAACACGTCTACTAGATGTTACTATTTCCATAATGTCAAATAGATGAATTAATTAACTATGTCCTTCTTTATTTGGTTTCTAAATACTTTTGCTCACATTTACAATTTCAAATAGCCATACGCATGACTACATACACTCATTTCGATACTCAATGGCTAGCTCCGGACACGGAGATGCACGACCGTGGGTGTTTTAATAGACTTTCATCAGATATCAGGCCGGACAGCTCCGTTGAGGCCCGGTCACTAGTCTGTTCATCAACTCCGCGAGAAGAGCCGTCGCGTCGCTACTATCGTGTCTCCTTTACTTATTTAATTGGGCGTTCCCCTGCCCAAGTGTCAATGTCGCTTCACCACAAGCCACCGGTCCTTACTTACCGTTATTCTCATCACAAATCGCTCTTTACACACTCTCGCTTTGTAACGCACTTGGGAAAAGTACGCATTCCCCTCCTTCCAAGACTGGCATCACGGCTGACCGTTCGTTAGTAAAGCTGTCTAGCATTTTCACAACTTTGTTCTTGGGCACGGCCCTTGCTGCCCCTACTAATGGCGATGTCAGCGGCATAGCTGTTCGTGCTGAAGCAGTGGGTGGAGAGTCGATCGAACACGGTGATATTGAGTGGGTCTACCTCTACGTCGTCTGCTTTTGTTCCTTCTGACCAGTTCAACATTTAGGCGTCGCGAATCCATCCTCCGACTTCCGCGACAGCTTGGTCTGAGCGTGACCGCAGTCGTGAATAATGTCCAATTTCATATCATTCGAGAGGATGTGAATGAGTGGATCATCACCATTTACAACCGCGAAGCTGAGGGCGTAATCGCTACTGTCACCGACATTGAGAACAACTTTAGATCCGGAAATATCAATTTAGTTGAAATGATTTTGGCCGGCAATAGTCACGAGGAGCAGACGGTTAAGTTGACCCAGAGAATTCGGTCGGGTGATCAAGTTAAACTTACTGCTGTTCACCACATTTAAACCACGGCCGTGCTCAACATAATCAGCCGTAGAATACTCATCTTCTTGTTATAGTCGATACTATCTCCAGAGTCGTGAATTGTTAGCTTTGTGCTTTGGAATGGTTTTGTGAGAAGGACTACTATTATACGCTGGGTCTTCCTGTTACTCTTAACCCTATGTGTCTTCGAAGTACACTGGTTGATATAAGGTTTAACAACGGATCTTCAGTTTGAAGTTTTGTGTTCTTCATTTGTTTCCAGAAGGTTAGGTGTGATGGGCAACAGCGCAGTTGAGTAGATGGTTCTTAAACCCTTTTGCGAATAAACAATAGGTACGCTGAAGGGTTGCCTGTGCAAATGCCCACTATACAGTACACACACGCTGCTTGAAGTGTCGTAACTGCTTATCTCGATACCTGGAGTGCAATCATGACGAATTCAATACTCTCATCAACGTGTGCGGCGGTGTATAGATGCTACGGAAGACTGGTCGATGTGCTTTGAATTTCCAGAGTATCCTGTCCATAATTACTGGAATGCTATATTCTGTTTCTTTATCGTTCACTTCCTCGTTTAAACTCAAATACGGTTTTGACGAGCTTGTCTTATGCATAAGAACCTTAGCCATGTACAAATGAGTTCCACTAACGGAACCTAGGTCTGAGATGAAAATCAAGTTGTCGTGATCAAATAGTAATAACAGAACAGTACATAAGCCCATCGGTTCCCTTAGCTACCTGAGGTAATAATTTCACCATTTGAGGAGTTGATCCTCAGCTACCTTCGTAACATAAAAGTCTTTTACTTATCTTATATATAACTATCTAAAAGGGGGATATTAAGTAAGTTGTTATTAAATTTATAACTACAAGGTTTGTAAGAACAACAAAAGAATATAAGGTCAGGGTGCTAATAGTATGGAGTCATAACTTAGAACTCTAATAATTACTAGTATGTATATTACAATTAGAAACTAAAGATAAATTAATGACCTTGAAATCAGACGATTCTGTTAGTTTCATGGAGTCTTAGCTAGTCTTTAAGTAGCTATTCCCCCTCATGAGGATGTACCTAAAGCCCATAAGGCTTCAATAGGATATAGTATCACCATCATTATTATCACACACATTTACTCATTTTAGAAATTCAATAATCATAAAGCTGATTCTTGAGCTTTTTTATTTGTATCTTCTGTTTAGGTCTGCGAATACTTCTGCTATCGAACGATACCATTGCCTTTATTTCTGGGCCTGTGGTCGCAAAATAGCAAACGCCCCCTACCATGTGTCGCCAGCAGTAGTGATGATTTGTGTGGCTTGGGTATTTTGTTGTTTGTGAGTATCCGTAAGCCCAGCAGCACCTGTTTCGATATATATTCTATTTATAGGCTAAAACAACTTTTATAATGAGAGAAACATAACCTAGCTTTCTGCCATTCGCACAATTTTTTAATTCAGTTTGTTTTTTGTCGGTTATGCATGATGCTATATTCTCGTCATTGAGCAAGGGCAGGGATAGGTCTAGGTGGCTTGCCTTTGACGTAAACCCAGTAAATTGAATGCAGGGCGGGAGGAATAGATCAACCGGCAGAATGACGAAGCAATGAGTCTTAGCGTACCCAACCTAACATCGAAAATAAAGCTATATCAGGGAGTGTCCCCCAAATTTTCGACTGCTTGAGCACAAAAAAAGGTGATCCATAAGCTAGTCACCTCATTGCTCTTCGTCTTCACTCCATACAAGCACCATGTCGCGCAAGCTTTGCATCACGGCTGTCGATGGCCAGACAGGTTTTTTGATTGCGGAGCTTATACTCAAGCACCGAGAGTTCTCCCGTAAGGTTGACTCGGTGGTCGGTCTTGCCCTTCAACCTCAGTCACAGCGCGCCCAAGAGCTTCGAACCCTTGGGGCAAAGATTGTTCCCCATGTGCCTGGAAGGGAGCGTGCCATGGTCAAAGCACTAAAGGACACCGAGTGCGATACTATCTGCCTGGTCCCTCCTGCACACCAGGATAAATATGACATTACTGTGGAACTAGTGAATGCCGCCAAGAAGGCCAACATCCCGAACGTTTTGTTGATCAGTTCTGTGGGATGCGACTATGCGGATCCTCAGAAACAACCGCGCTTACGAGAGTTTATCGAGCTCGAGACCCTAGTACTGTCAGCAAAGGGAGACCCCAATGTTTCGACGGGACACTCGCCTTGTGTGATTCGGTAAGGTGGCATTCTACTTGTAGGGGAATTGTCGTTAACCAGAGTAGTGCTGGATTCTATGCTGAGAATTTGCTTCTTTACGCTCCCCAGGCTAAAGAAGAGGGTGTCCTGCCCCTGCCTATTGGCGAAAATCACAAATTTGCCCCTGTGGCTCTTGGTGTAAGACGCAAACAATGTCTTTTGGTCACTCATTTGTTTTTTTACTTACATGAATACAGGATGTTGCTCAGGTTGCGGCACACGTGTTGACAGGAAAGGGAAAGCACGGTTTCGATGACAAGCACCGTGGTCAGATGATGATTGTAACCGGTACCAGCCCTTTATCCTGATGTTTCTCGATTTTGGTGTGTTAATCCAACCTTAGGGCCCCAGCTCTGCGCCGGAAAGGAACTTGCAGAGGCAGCTAGCAAAGCGATTGGATCGCAGATGGAGTTTGAAAATATCTCCGAGTAAGTATTCCTAACTTTTTGGGTCATTCTTCTTCTCAATTTACTGATCTGTATTACTTTTAGAGCGGAAGCAAAGAAGGTGATCAAGGCCCAGGCCGACATTGATCCTTCAGAGCAACAATATCTGCTTGAGTACTACAGCCTTGTTCGAGAAGGAAAGACAAACTACATTGCCACTACCGCCTTCCATGATGTTACTGGAGATCATCCAACTGAGCCAGACTCATTCTTCAAGATGTATTCAGCCGAAATGCGGCCAGCCAAGAGAGTCAAGAGGGATTCCGCGTAACCAGGTTTTCAAGTCTAGGCTAAGAGTTCCTACACCAAAATTGGCCAAAGCTAGGGGATTAAATTGTCACCGTCGTTTAAGAATGTATTTTATAGCTTGTTTATGCTCGCATGTAAACTACACTTTATAATCCTTGCTTGATAGTAAGCCCTACCAGTATGCACAACACCGATTTAACTGCCCTTAAAATCCAGCGGATTCGGTGAGACTCCGAAGCATGAATTCAACTCAAGCTTTATGTCGAGATTTTGACTGCAATTTAGTGGGTGTGATTGAAGGGCAAAGAAGTGACGTTGAAAAACCCATCGGACATTAACGTGGTGATTGTGGGTTTCGCCCGACTGGCAGGGTGAATGTGGGTTCGGAGACGGAAGTTACTTACGGGTAGAAACACCCAGCGCAAAAACTTACTGAATCAAGTCAATAAAGCCGATTTAACCCTCGGTTGGTAGTCGGTCTGCTTGTTGTTTTGTGATCATTATTTCAGAGAACTTCAACTTTGAGAATTAGTATAAAGTACTTTCCCTCCCATAGCTTTCATCTCACACTACAACAACTTACAATACTCTTCTAGGATACTGATCAACCTACTCGCCCATGGCGTCATATAATACTGAAGAAGTCCTACAATTGGGACAAGCCAAGTACGTTGCATTAAACACTCGCTGTTCCCGTCTCCCTGTTAACATTGAAGCAGCCCGCAATTTACGGAGGTAGGCAATTAAGCAAATTCCTCGGGTTTCCCACTTGTTCCAAGTACTGATGAATTCTTGAAGCTTCTCAAAGATGAAAATGTCTTCGCAATGCTGAATTCAATTCGTCTTTCCATAATCAATCATGCTGAGCCTTCACGTCAACCGCTGCCAGGGACCGAAAATACCGATTACGAACTGGACTTCAAGATTCCCATGAGAGACGGCCACGAGAACTCAGCTAGGCTTTTCAAGCCTGCGTCGCCAGTGAGTGACAGAGCGACCGTGGTTATCATTCATGGAGGAGGGTTCACAGTTGGCCATCCCACGCATGTCAGCCACTACGCTCGAGCGGTAGCGAGGCTCTTTGGGACTACCGTTCTATGCATCACCTATAGACTCGCCCCGGAGTTCAAGTTCCCGACTGCCCCGAACGATGTATGGGATTCTCTGGAGTGGATATTTTCCGCCGACAACTCGAGTGCAGCAGCCCTCGGTTCTTACAACAAGGCTAAGTTCATCATTGGTGGAGTTTCGGCTGGGGCCAACTTATCTGCGGTCACGGCTCAAAAGTGGATTTCTGCTAAGAGAGCACCTAATTTGGTTGGTGTTTGGTTAAGTATTCCGTGGCTATTGGAACCCGAAATTCTACCAGAGAAGTACGCCGACGTGTGGCTCTCTCGGGACCAAAACGCCAAGGCTCTAGTTGTCGACCAAGAGACTTTGGACGTCGTCAAAGCATTCTACCAACCTGATGTCTCCTCGACCGACTTCTCCCCATTCAACGACAGGAATGCCCACAAAGGTCTTTCACCTGTATACCTTCAGGTTTGTGGGCAGGATCCTCTTCGTGACGACGGCATCATTTATGAGAAGGTGCTGGGGGATAATGGCGTACCGACCAAAATTGATACGTACCAAGGAGTTCCGCATGGATTTGCAGACGTGTTGCCAACTTTCCCACTAGCTCAAAAGTACATTGCGGACACTATGAAGGGTTTCGGCTGGCTTTTTGGAGTGGAGACTTCGGATTCAGAAATTGCACAGGCGTTTGCACCAGCTTAATCGCTCTGCAGGGCACAGTATCATGTAAGAAGTTGGCTTGTAATATTCATATTGAAGCAAGCTGGAGAAATATCAGATAACTTGAATTTATCAGTCTTGAGGCTATTCCTATGTTAGAGAGGTCGCTAGTTCCTACGATGCATGGCAACTACTCAACGAACTCCATTTGGGCTGAGGTACTACCATAGTCAGACCCGGAATCCAAGTCAACAGCGCAATGAAGACCATTTTGTGCGGTTATTAGTGAATTAATTAAACACCACAAACACAGATTACAAGCAGTTCATCACAGCTCGAAATCTTGGCGCTCCAGCCCATGCAAGCGAATTTTCTGGCTTGAGAGGGCCAGCATCCCGAAACCCCATGTCGATGGCACTGACACAGGATATTGCCAACTATTTCGAGATAGGTTTGATGTGGCCTCGATCAAGTAAACATAAAATTCAGCATAGTATTATGATCGAAGATGCCAGGCAAGACACACATAATTGGTAAATTACAATGACGCGATTTACAACAAGGCAAAGGCCTGCAGGCCATCGTCTTGATCACCGAAAAGCCTTTTCGCCAATGATTTTGGCTAGCCCTGTTGGCGCCATGTTTGCCAAGACCCTACAGGACTGGGGTTTTGGGTGTGTTGTTCAAGACCTCTGAATGGTTGACACGCGACATGTATGGATCGTTGCCGCGCTCCTTCACAACCCCCCCTGCAGGCGCAGCAGCCTAGCGATTGTTTGGGTGCTGACATGCGTGAAAATGGCTGGCGGGGCATCGTTCAGACTCGACAATTCGATTTCATAACCTCATTTCTGCCGTGTTTGGAGTTTGCTCTCCGGCGCATCTGCAGTGAAGAGCACCGCAACTGCTCGAGCCCTTGGAAGCTATTCAGAAGCAAGCCCCTCGGTTGCCTGTCTGATAATTGACTCACGGGCTGAAAACTTTGAGACCGCATCCGGCCATGTACCAGCCTGTCAATCGCGAAACCTCCGACCAGCCTCCGATTGAGTCCAATAAGAGCCACCTGGTGACCAGTCTAGGGGTTGAGAGTAACGAACCTGGCAAGTGGCGCCATGAGCCTCGAGGCGTCAGAGAAGACGGATCTCGGCCAAATCGCCTGAGCTGGTTGATCAAACTCAACTTGGTTGCTTCGCTGCTCTGCCTCGCAGGGGCTGTTGGATTTATCTCTTGGCTCTGGTGGGCTCCTCATCATGATGCCCGCTGGCGAGAGTGGGTGCTTACGCCGAA
This sequence comes from Colletotrichum truncatum, assembly GCF_014235925.2. NCBI lineage: Eukaryota > Fungi > Ascomycota > Sordariomycetes > Glomerellales > Glomerellaceae > Colletotrichum > Colletotrichum truncatum. The sequence continues at coordinate 89,898 of NW_027222404.1, read as the reverse complement.
CCGACTACAACTCAGCGTCACACTAGCCGGCGTAGTCATCAGAACTGCGGTCGGCGTCCTCGCTGGTCTCGCCACGGCCATGATTGCTTCAGTCGCTGTCGAACGGCGGGGAGTACGCCTTCACGCCGTTGCCCAAACCTCTGTCGCGCGCTTTTCTAGCGACGGACCTCTCTCCCTCGTCTCCCTGGCTCTTAGAGGCTCATCGTTCGACGGGGTGGTTCGATTGGTGATTATGTTGCTCGCTGTGACGACTATCGCAGCGCAATTCAGCTCTTCGCTTCTCGTTTCTGACTTTGAAGAACGCCGGGTCGTTTCATTCACTCGTCCTGAGCTGAATGCTTATACCTTGATGAGGCGAGACCACTCGAGGGAGGGGCTTGCAGAGGCCGTGGCGGGCTATGCATATAATTACTGGTATCAAAGACCACGATTTGCGGAGACATTCGCCGAGTTTAACGAGCCCCCGGCGGAAGGAGAGGGTCTTGATGACACAGGTCCATCTGTGAGAGCATTTCTTCCGGTGGCATCGCAAGAAGTAAGGGAGTCGCTGCTCGAGTTTCAGGGTATGGCGAGGGTGATGGATTCGCGGGTTATTTGTATGCGGCCAGAGTTAACCAACCTCAGCGTGTGCAAGACTGAGGGATACAACATCTCTGCCAGTCTCTGCGGCTCCGTAAGACTGGACAGGACTGTGGCCGCAGCCAAGGCAGGTCTAGACTGGTCAGACGACATGAATTTCAACTTCAGCTGCCCCATAACTGGCCTGGGAAATGACTATACCTGGCAGATCTGTGGAGAGCGTTACCTCGAGTGGACAAACTTTGAGTGGTCTCTGTACAACAACAGTAGAACTACCGCTGTGCGTCTCCTCTGGGATGCAGGAAAAATCCAGTGGTCGTCAGTAACCCGGAACGCAACGGCTACGGAACTTAATACCACGACATCTGGTCCGTGGACGCGGAAGAGTCTACATATCAGCAATCCAGATTCCAATGATGGCTATTACGCGAAGGAAGCCGACATCAGTTTTCAAATGACCATGTGCGCATCGTTTTTGGTGTAAGTTGGGAGAAAGATGGCCCTCAAACTTTCCAATTCATTGTCCTAAATCTCTAATGCTGCATTTTCAGTTCAAAGGATTCTATACAATATCTCAACGTCTCTGCCTCCAGCTCCAGCAACCGAACAGAACAAACTTATAAATGGAACGTGGCCGATGAGGTATACAATACCAGCGACGTTCGCTTGCAGCTTGGCGCTGTCAAAGATGCCTCGCACTTATCCCACGGCGACCGCCAGATTCTGACCATAAGCCGTGACAGCCTCGAAGCAAGCACGGCCGAGGCTCGTGAAGGTGTCCATTGGCAGAAGTATGACGGAAGCCCGGCTTGGGTGTGGTTCTATGGCCGCTTGAGAGACTTCAAACGGACGTCTCCCAAGTCTATTGTCTTTTGCCCTGACTGCACGTCGCAGGAGTGGACGGACGCCGGGACCGCAGAGGTCATATATACGAGGCTGTTTGAAGATACCATTGCTGATACTGGGTCTCCTGCACGCGCGTTGCAAGTTGTGGACTTCACGCGTACCCGTGCCGTTTACTACGATTTTATGAGTATCTATTCGCCCAATCTGGACGCCCCTGGAGCCGATACGGCTGGGTTTGTCATGTATCAGCCGACACTGATCCCGTGGCGTTTCCGGGGCTACGCAATCTTGATGAGCACCCTTCTTGTCTTCCTTGTCGCGTTTACGGCGGCTGCTGTCCTCTTCCGTCCGACGCAGTTTAGCTTTCCCGAGAACGCGTGGCACACGGTTGCTCAGATATCAAAGAGCCCAGAGCTTAGCAGCTTGCTGCGGGAATCGGCGATGGCGACCGACGACGAAGTCGAGCGTGATATTGCACGTAACAAAGTTGAGCGACGTCCCAAAGCTGGACTTGCGTCCCTTTTTAACCTGGATTCTCAGAGCGGGACTCCACGCTTCGTGGTTCGGGACGGGGTCTTTGTGCGTGCCTCGGGGCTAGATTCGGGTATGGAGATGGAGGCTGGCCAGTCTAGATCTCGCTTGACAAGGCCAGGTCCCGGTTATGAGTAGAGTCGCAGCTGCTACATGTTGCTTTGTTACTAGATTAGGGGTTGCTTGGAAACGTAAAAGAGGGTCACAAAATAGGCAGAACCATCTATGAATAACGAATTACAATTGTGTCCGTTATATTATTGATTTGTTAAACCCTTGTCCAGCTCACTATACTAACCAAGGTAGGTAATTAGCTTTCTGTATGTCTGGAAACCGAACATGAAACTGGCAGAAGCCGCCCATGCTAGGTGAGTTGAACATCTTATGTTCCACCTTTTTCAATTAAAAAATCAAATCATCAACATTTCAAAACTGATAGAGTATGCCTAGTGGTACGGATGGTATTGGTATCAGATGTGAATGGGGTTGGCAAATGTTTTGGTTAAAGGGCTTCGAACACGGTAATCTACTTCCGCGGCTTTTGAAAAGTTCAAGCATGATAACCAGAGTTGACAAAAAAAGGCCTAACTTCACTTAAAGCAACAGATAATCTTGGTTTGGTATGCAAAGTGGCACTTTAAACGTGGCGTTCCCAGGATACAACCAACACATCTTGGCCTCGACATGATACCCACATGGCTATAAGCGAGATATCAAGTAGAGCTTTTGCTTCGGCCAACAAAATTTACAAGGCAACATAGTGAGCTCTCGTGACGCGAATCGTAGTGCGGAACAAACTACGGAAGTTGACCGGTGTTCGAATAAAAGACGTGAAATGCCTTCATTAAGAAGCGGTCAAAACAGAGAATAATTTAGGGCTGGCCCGTCTTTCTACCAATGTAACGACACTACGAAAGGGTCGCGGTTATCGGTGGGCCGCTGGAGGACTTTGTAAGGCGAATGTGGGGTGCAGATGGCGTTTTGATGTTCACCGCCGTGGTCGTGGTGGGATGAGTGTCTCAGAACATCACGCGACAGAGTCATGGCGGTGGTTACAGAGATAAGTCGACAGGCGGCTAGGGCTTGACAGAGTGTGGAGGTGTGCGTGGCTGAAGGCATGAGGCCCCCCTTAAAAAAAGAGGCCGACGATGGAGCTATAACTTGTTTTTTTGGGCTGATGAGCGTTTTGGAAATGGTATGTTAGATATTAGCTCAGGCATCACGGAAGGGCCGGTGAGATTAGTGCAGATGTAGTTGTAGTTACAAAGTATGGCTGAATGGGACGGGGCCATAAAATGCAGGCTAATGTATGTAAAGCGTCTGTTCGGGATGAAGTTGATCTGGATGGTTGAGGGACTGGATTGGTTGAGTGGTTACTACATAGGTCGTGGCAGCACAGGTTGAAGTGATAGGACATGGTGACAGGACTCGGATGAGTGAGATGAAGTGGTGTTGCACGCTGGCTGGGGGGTGGGATCGAGAGGCGAGGCCGCCAAGATGGGTGCTTGGCCGCAGTGGTTGACACGTGGATGAGCGCCGATCAAAAGGCGGTGGATTCAATTCTGGAACCTTGGCCGCAGTAGACGCTCAAGCCCGTTCGGCATCATAGCTTTGCAGGATATATACTGGTTGACGAAGGATGTGCATGAAGCAAATACCGGTAATTCATGGATGAAGGCCGTGAGATTTGAGAGAAGCATTGGGCGGCAAGGGGTCATGGAGGGTGAGATGAGACAGGAGAACGTGCTTCTACTACGTAGGTTGGTGAAAGGGGACGATATATCGTGGGGGCAATGTGGGCACTGAGCACGAGGGGGGTGAGAGAGAGAGAGAGTGAGAGAGAAAGAAATAGGGGGGGACATTGATGTGTCACTGAGACATTTGGGGAGGAATTAGAGCAGTTGAAGAGATTGTTTTTCTTCTTTTTTTGCTTGTGATGGTTCAGTCAATGTTGGGCACTCGTTGTTGTGTACCTCGGCGGTTGGTGCGGGTAGGCCGGAAGCAGGATTTTCAGCGTTCATACTGTTTGACTCCATCTTGAACGGCCTGGCCTGGACTGAGTTGGCGATTGGGGAGGTACTTTTTTTCTTCTTTTTTTCTTTCTTTTTGACTGGCTCCCCATAAGATCGGGGAGGGGAACTGCGGGATGAGGTTCCCGTGTAGTGCCCTCGTGCTACCCAAACAAAGCCTGCCAATCAACGCCATCGTAGGCTAAACAAAGTATAGGTATGCCTAAGGTTGGACTTCACGAGTAATGGATTTTTATGCCAGGCAAATCTACAATAGTATGGTATCCTTTAATCGGGTGCGGTAGGCAAAATGATGTGCATTGAAAGCAGGTATTGCCTCACACATCAACTTACTGTCTCTTACCTCCAGTGGAATAAAGGAGACGGGAGGAAAGCCCGAAGAATGGAGCAGTGAGGAGGGGGGGGGAGAAGCATTGACCACGGCATGACGGGAGGCATTGACGGTCGTCCGTAAGTCTCTGGGCCTTTCGTACTGAGGGATTATGTACCCCTGCGCGGGGAAATGCATAGAATGATACCTCCGCACACGGTGAGCATCTTGGGGAAGGAGGGGTCCCGCCAGGCCCACCTTCCACGCCAGCCTCTTGCCCCCCTTCCCTCTTGGTATGGTATGGTGCTTGTTGCTTGTCTACTATGTACATAGCAGTACGTACCTGCTTCGCCAGTCCAGTCAGTCCAGGCCCGGAGACCTTGAGTGAAGTAGAGAAGGTGCGCTTCCGCCAATCCGCTAGGCGAGCGCAGGTACGGCCTGTCAATCTGGGTTGGCTGCTGCAGTTGCCAGTCGGAGATACATCCTAATTTTTTTTTTTTTTTTTTGGTCTTATTTTCTTTTCCTCCCATATGCAGCTTATCCATTTTCTCGCCCATTTGGTATTCCTTGTCGCAACCACATACGGCCAGAGAGGCAGAGAGGGATAAAAGAATTCCCATCCAGAGATCCAGCGCCCAGCTAAACCCGGGCCGGTCCTCCAAGCGATTTCGGTCGAGACTGGGCTGTCCTGTCTTGTCTTGTTCCCCATCAAGCATCGCCGGCGGCCACATCCCCATTCTTTCCGCATCCACCAAGTCCCATGTAGCCAGCCTTCTGCCAAGGTACCCCCATCCACTACACCAGCCCTGCAATCCACTAAATCCAGCAGAAAAATACATCGGGCTCTGGTACGCTTGAAGCAAGGTACTTTGAGGCCGCACTCTTTCCTGCCTTACACTACCTTATCGCTCCGACGTTGCCCAACAGGCAGGTTCAGCACGGCATAGTGGTAACTTGACTATGTACTACGTAGCTAAGGGTACTTCGTACCTTTGCTGTGTAGTGTAGTGTGGGAAGGAGATGTGGATGTCCTATCCTATTCTCTTGGACCCTTCCTGCCTTGATTCTTGAAATCATTCCTGCTTTCTGTTGCATGCTTTGACTCCTCCTTTCTTTCCCATTTCATCCCCTAATCCTTTTTTTGTTCTCCCCTTTTTAAATTCCACATTGGGTTTTTCCTGTTTCTTATTTTATCTTAATTCTCCGGTTTACTAGCATTTGCCTATGTCATATCCGATGCTGCTTTTGCAGACGTCACATGGACTTGGCCACAACATCATCGCAGATATTCATCGCTATAGCCCAGCACTGTGACGCTAGCTTCTTCTGCTCATTGTCTTCGCTCATCCACAGCGCCGCCCTGTACCGATAACCGCTCCCCTCTCCCCCACCCCGGTCTTCCGTACGACCCTCGACCAGCATCTTTCTCGTAGCTCTCTCACCCTCTTCCACCCTCGTTATCACTATCCCCGATTCTCTCTATCCGTATCTTCCCCTCTATTTTCCTCATCCTCCGCCAGCCTCTCTCTCTCTCTGGTCACCTGTAAACTCAGTTAACTGCCTCCCCGGTGCCTCACTCTGGGCAGATAATCCTTTCACTCTCTCTCCCCACGCTGTACCCTGTGCTGCCCGTGGAGCTCGTCTCAAAGTTTGGCCGCCCAGCGCCCAGCCACGCACGTACGACAACCACGTCGTCACAAGCTTCCCCGACCCGGCACGCCCGACCGGTGCCAATCCAAATCCCCAGGCCCCGTTCCCATACCAAAACACACCCAGCGACCCAAACACAACGTCCGCTTACTACAAACCCCTGGCCTGTCATCTGCTGCACTGCCAACTTAGTACCTGCCATCATCATCATCAATCCTCCTCCTCCTCCCAACAACAACAACAACAACACCAACATTCTTCCCACCTGCGCCCGCCAGCATCTCCACAATAGGCAAATCCAGACTTCCCAATACCCATTTCCAACGAGCCGCATCACCGACCTGCCACTTTAACATCTGTCCGACAATGCTCTCTTTCTCTTTCACCATCATCTGAAGGATGCATTGTTGACTGGACTTTATCGACTCGCCAACCCCAAATCCACGACTGCGGCGGTAATCCCCAGCTTATTCTCAATCTCGGCTTGCTATTCGACCCGACCCCACGACACGACAAACATCGCCTCTTGTCCGACCGACCGAGTCGACCAAACCTAAGTGTCTACATTTTTGGTGCAGTTGGTAAATACGGCCTTTCAACTGACTCGTCTGTGTCCGTTCGTTATTGAAAACTGCTCTGCCTTTCGGACACCGAGCTAGCTAGGCCCTGCTTACTATTTCAACCCAACCCGACAACGCCCAAATCTCGCAAAACTGTGCGCCATTTCGACGTTCCACGTCATCAGCAGACGCCATGGGAAATTCAAACACCAAAGAGTCCCGACCGTCCGATCCGGGGACTGACTATCGTCAAACCCAGTCAGCCTATCTCAATACCTCCGGTCCCCGCGATGCACACAGCGACCGCCCCAGCTCGAGGAGGCAAAGCCGCTTCAGTAGGGCAGATCTCAATCTGCTCGGCCTCGGAGCTGCCGGATCTTCAAGCACTAGCGCCAGAGAGGATGCTCCATACGAGCGAAGGGAGACAAGACAAGAGCGCGAGGCTCGCCGCTTGGAAAGGGAGCGCGTTGCCAGAGAAAAGGAACGGGAGCGGAGTATGAATGAAGAACATGTTGACGGCGGCTACCTCGTAACTCTTGGAACCTACACTGGTACCGAGGATTTTAGCAAGCCCATGGTCCGTCAGTTGCAGGTAAAACGACCTCTCCGGGAAATTGACGTCGAAAACGTTTACTGACGCATGTGACTTGTAGATTGAGCGCCGTCTTGCACCCTTCTGGCGGGGCCTTAACGACTACTCCGACAACTGGACCGAGTATCAGCTAATCTGCGCCGGGCGAGGTCTCCCCATCCCCGCGGCTGACGAACAGCCTCCCCCCGAGTTCATTCCTTCGGCGAACAGTCCCGTTTCACCCGCCGAGTCTTCGCAGAATCTTACCAATTTAACCGTCCCTATCGGCCCTCGATCTCTGTCCGTAGGTTCCGACCGCAGCGGTTCAGGGCCTGGCTCCGGTATTTCTTCACCCAACGCTGCTCAGCAGCAACGAAGCAGTTCTCCCTTCAAGCCACGAGCCAAGGCCCTCGCAGCAGCTCTGAGCGGAGGCGCTCGGAACAACTCGCCAGGCGAGGCTGCTCCTCGCGAAATAAAGCTCCCTAACGATCCTTTCGTCAATGGACAGCCTCTAGAGGTCTTCCTCTACAAGGATGCCACCGAGTGCCCCATTTGCTTCCTGACTTACCCACCCTATCTCAACCGCACTCGTTGTTGCGACCAGCCCATCTGCAGTGAATGCTTCGTCCAGATCAAGCGTGCGGACCCCCATTACCCCGAGCACCACGGAGAACCCAACGAGCAGCCGAACCCGGAGGAATCTCCAGAGATGTTGATTTCCGAACCTGCGACGTGCCCTTACTGCCAGCAGACCGAATTCGGCGTTACCTATGATCCTCCTCCTTTCCGCCGTGGTCTGTCTTACGCCATCACGAGCTCATATCCGTCGCAGGGAACTGCCATGTCGTCGCAAAGCTCCTTGAACTCCACACTCTCTCCCACCTCGCCGACCCCTGGTAGGCGTAGAGCCCAGAGCTTGTCCGCCAACGCCCCGAACGTCATCACCACCGATCGCGTACGCCCTGATTGGTCAACGAAATTGGCGGCACAACGAGCGCACCAAGCTCGCCGGGCCGCCGCAGCAACTGCCCTGCATACTGCTGCTTTCCTTATGGGCAACAACGAGCAGCAACGCGGCTTTGCCTTTACAAGACCTGGACGCTTCAGCCGACGCAACACTGGCACCCACACTCCTTCCGGGCCCCCTGCCGTACAGGTGGAAGAGAGCCCCAACCGCAACCCTGAAACTGAAGCCAGCCCAACCGGGCCCGAGCCAGGACCGCGAGGGTCCTCTGGCCGTGGGCCACTTAATAACAGACGAAGCAGAATGGAAGAGTTGGAGGACATGATGTTTATGGAGGCCGTTCGCCTTTCCCTTGCTGCCGAGGAGGAGCGGAAACGCAAACAGGAGAAGGCGGAGCGGAAGGAGGCTAAGAAGAGGGAGAAGGAGGAACGGAAGGCCCTTAAGAAGCAGGATCGGCAGAGTGTCTATGGCCCTGGACAGAGCTCTGCTAGCGGAAGTAGCCTGTCGCTCGGCCTTGGACGACGTCGGGGAAATAGCACAACCAGCAACCTCCGAGTCGAAGCGACAGTGCAGGGAGCTCAGTCAACTCCCGCGAGCGCCAGCGCCGAGGCGTCTCCTGTCGCGGCATCAAGCACACCGGGCCCCACTTCTGCTCCCAGTTCGGCTTCCAACGTCAAGGGCAAGGCCGTCGAGCGCCCGGCCGTTGAGACGCAGTCATCCGAGAGCAGTTTTCAAAGCACCTCTTCTACCCCTTCGCTGCCTATTCCGGCACCCAGCCGCGGCCCTTCCCATCTTAGGCAGATGAGCAACGCGTCGTCGATTTCATCGTCTCTTGCTGATAGCCACAACGGAAGTTACACCAACCAGGCGTATCTTGACCCCCGGGCAAGTGAACTGAGTGTTGGCGGCCGAAGTGAGGAGGGTGACCGTGACAACACGGAGCCGATGTTTAACTTTAGAAGTTTGGCAGAGATGGTAGGAGTTGATATCGAGAACGGCGAGGCAAACCAGACCGAGGGCGGTGAAGAATCTGGCAATGGACAACAAGGCGCGGCGTCGAAGAAAAAGGCCGAGGTTGAAGACGAACCCGAGGCTGAGCAGATTGAAGATGCTCAGGTCGAGCAACCAGTTCAGACAAATGTGGGCACATTGAAGCCACCGCCCACAATCCCCGAGGAGCCTACGGACGCAGTTAGCAAGGAGAACGCTTCTCCTGCAAGCGAGGCAGCAACTCCCGAGGTTACAATCACCCCGGTCACTCCAGCTCCTGCGGCAGACGAGGACAGTGAGACGAAGAGACTGGGCCACGATAACGTGGTAGAGAGGTCATCCGAGATTACGCAATGAGAGGAACGAGTATGAAACCGCAGAGGATACGATATGGGCTGTTCGACGGTGACATCTCTATGGTGAAGGAGCGACGGAAGGCTTTTGCATACACTCCGGGGAGGTTGGGAATCTGAGAACTTGGGGCGTTCAGCGTGGCTTTTATTGAAAGGGGAAGGGGCGGATTAGACGTGGTTCTTTTTTCTATTTTTTTTTATATGGCCATGTGAATGGCTAGGTCTTTGTACTCTACCCCTACGTAAGACATGCAGCGAGGATTGTTAATGTCCCAGCTGCTACAAATTCTATGTATCTAAGCCAACGCCTCAAACTTGCGTGCTAAAAGTCATTTTTTTTGGCTTTTTTTTTTCTTTGATATTACGTGTGTTGGAACAGTCCGAAGGAAGACTTGTAAACTCGGCATCAACTTAAAAAGTCCCCTTCACTACTCACAAGCGCGGCTCGGCAGCAATGGAGGCGACATTAGTTTCAGCAGCAGCGGAGGCCTGGGTCGGCTGGTTCACGAAATCCTCGCCGGGGCTGGCCCAGCTGTAGTTCCGCCACTCTCCCAGCGCCGGCCGCATTTGCTCCGTCACCAGACGCTGGATCTTCTCGTGACGACTTACCACGGAGCCCTGGTACTCCGTCTTGTCGGCTTCAGTGGTGGTGCCGGACAACTCTCGCAGGACGCTCTGGAAGGCTGCCCAGGTCTCCTCAAGCTCTGTAACAGACGTGACGCCCATGACGCTGACGCCGACCCTCGCGGGGCCCGTGAACGTGGGCGGCAGCAGCTCCGTGCCGAATGGGCTGCCGACGCGGGCCCAGTTCGCCATGGCCCAGTACAGGGCGACGTCCTCCATCTTCTCGCCCGCGGCCTCTGCGTATGCGGCGAGGCTCTTGCACACCTTACGAAGGGGACCCGGGGCCGGGTGCCAGGACGACATGGGCCCGTCGTCGACGCCGCGGGTGGTCAAGAGACCCATGCTCAGCATGCTCGCGTTGGTGAGGATGTTGACGCCGGCGTTCTTGAAGCGGGCGAGGACGGCGTCGGAGGCGAGGGAGTCGTTTTGCACGCAAAAGTGCGAAAAGGACTGCACGGCGTCGACGGGCTCGCCGGTGTCGCGGAGGATCTTCTCGGCGAGGTCGCAGAGGACGGGGACGGGGTATCCGCAGATTCCGACGTAGCGGATGAGGCCCTCCTCGTCGCGCAGGCGGCGCAGCTCGCGGACGGCGGCGACGACGTCGTCGGGCGAGACGAACTCTGCGTCGTGGGTGTAGACGAGGTCGAGGTAGGGGGTGTTGAGGCGGTCGAGGCTGCGGAGGACGGAGGAGCGGATCCAGGCGGGGGAGTAGTCGAACTCGGAGGGGCCGATGCGGCCTGCCTTGGTGACGAGGAAGTAGGATTCGCGGGGAGGGGAGAGGGAGCGCAGGGCGTCGCCGAGGATGGACTCGGAGGGGCCGTAGTAGGGGGATGTGTCGAAGGCGTTTACGCCGAGGGAGAGGGCGCGGGAGACGATGTCGACCGAGGGCATGCGCGAAGGGTCCGAGACGTACTGGTAGTTGAATGTCGCGGTGCCGAGGACCAGAGGCGGGAGGACGGCGGAGAGGGGTGGTTGTGGTTTGCGCGGGGTGGCCATGATTGTCTTTATTTCTTTTGTTGGGAGTGTCTTGTATTTTCTTGCGGCGAGATGTGGTTGGGAGTTTGTGAGGAGTAAATGAAGGGATCAACGTCCCGTAGTCTGACTGTTAGAATGGCCTGGAGAATGGAAAAAAAAAAATGTGCTGTGATTGTAAGTTATCGTCAAAGGGGGGTGGGAAATTCAACTACGGACGACGGTAGCGCAAAGAAAAGGTCGAGCACGTCAATGATAATTCAGGGTCCCCCGCGTGGCCCCGAAGAATTCCCCTCCAAATGGGATTTGCCCCGCCGGAAGGGTGGGGGAGGGACAATAGTGTGGTATCTTTTTTTATCCTTTTTTATCCTTTCTTTTTTTCCCTTTTTTTCTTTTTAAGCTTTTGGTTTCTGGTGCAGCTGATGTACTCGATCCGCGCGGGGGGTAAAATACTACTGCAACTTAGCAGACACCAGACGGCTTGTACGAGTAGGAGATTTTAGTTCCGGGTACCCGAGACGCCGTGGTTTACCTTGTTCGGTTGGCTTTGTCATCTGTCGCCTACTTCAACTGTGAAGGTCGACCGCATCGGTCGGATTGGCTTTGGTTTTCCTCTTTTCCCAGACTATTCCTACTAAATAGGCTGAAATCGAGGTTCGTGATGAGGGGGCATCGCGAGAAAGCCAAAGTCTGGGGAACGGGGACCCGAACGGTGTTACCATGACTCGGGGTAGATGAGGGACTTTTATAAACTGGGTATTCCAAGGGAATCCTTGGATCATCGGCATGAAGCTCCCGTACTGGCGCCGCTTGGAACCATGGCGGTGAGAGAGCGTGGAGGGGTTGGTTGAGGTTTGGGCGTGATGTAGATGGTATGGCGACGTTATGCCATGATTTTAGTTGTCAAGAAGTGGTGTTTCTGTACGGCGTACGATGTAACTTGAGAGAATGACGAAACAATGTTGGCTTGATTCTCCCCCTCACTGGTCAAAAGCCAAGCTGGATTTCTTGTTCTTCCGCCTCATTCTTGATGATCAGCTTATGTAAGGCGGCACGGTTAGACTTACGGTTAGACTTATCTTATCGTATCTTATCTTGAAGCGTATCGATAAGCCACGGTGATAAGTCACGGTTCAACAGTGGACAATGCAATGAAATGTAGCAGACCCAAATAATAATACGAAGAACACAACGCATGGCATCCATCTCCAAATATCCCGTGTCCTTGGTTAGTGGTGTAGCTGGAAGATGACGATAAAGGCGTTTTTTAACTGTTTACTTACGCCTTTGACGTGCTCAACATTGACCTCTCATCGATCCCTTCCAACTCCGTTCAGCCAGCAACGCCCATGTCGATCTTACACGAGTCTGAGCCATGTTTTCGGATTTAGGCCATCTTCTAATGAAGAGAGCGTCAGAATTAGAGAAACTCGTCCCAAATTTCGACTCCCTTCATTGGTGTATCATCCAGCAGTTAACCGTAACCAACGAGGCTCCAGCATCCAATCTATTCATTTACAACCCTAGACTGCATCCCTTTCTAATCCAATCTACCGTATTGGTCGACTATTAGCCTAATCCTCCAGCCATGTGCTCGGCTTGTCGCATAAACTCCTCCTGCCTCCCCCTGTTGGTTATTCACCTGGTAAGCCATTTGCAATTCCCAATCATCCCATCCCCGATGCTACTCTGCTCCGTTACCCATCACCTCCTCCTACCTCCTTGACAGTCTTGGCCCGTACGCCAACCCCATTCGGCGCCTTGGTCCGGCATTCTGCACGTCTTCCGGTGGTTTCCCAGTCCCACCGTCTCCGCAATGTGTACCTGGTTCACCTTTCCCTCCTGCCCTATTTAGCCTTCCAATCAACAAGATGCATTTTGCTCGTGTCCTATCATTTCGGCTCAAAGATATCACTTCATCTCTCTTCTCACTATATTGCTTCCCCCGAGCAACATCTTATACCGTCCTGTTCGGGCAGTTCATGACCCTCTTTACATGCGACAACGTCACATCCTACCCCGTCTTGGGATGCCCTTTACTTCCGCTTCGGTTCGCTTGTTTATCCCCGGTCCCGTTTCGAGTGATCGTCCATCACAGCCAAAAGTCGTCATCGTCCAACTCGTTTCCCTTCCGGTCATTTTCCCACTACACCACTAAAACAAGCAGCCGTTTTCGCCCACGTTTTCAGTATTGCCTCAGTGCCTAAGCAATATGTTAGACACATTATTCCGCCTTGGCGGCCTGTTGGCGCCTGGATCTTCATATTGACGTCCCTCCTTCACCTTCGCCTGTGCTACGATCGTCTCTCGTCGTCTTGTAATTCGTTGCGCCCCCCCCCCCCCCTCGGGACTTCTGCCGATTGTATGGCTGTCGCCAAGAAGACCTGCCGAGACCTGTGATATCTTCGACCTGCTATTGCATCTCGCCTACATGGGCCCATACCTACCTGCCATTTCGATACTGTAGCACCTCCTATTGTGTCATTACCAGAGAGGCATCCCATGGAGCAGCCTTCCCGGTGCTTGCTCAATGCGTCGAGCAGGCTATGAGTTTTGATGTCTTTAAAGAGCCTGTCTCCCCCAACTGTGTTGTCGTACGTGCAACGTCGAGTCTTTGTCGCCTGCGGAAATCTTGACCGACACCATGCGTTGGCTATCTGCTGCTGCACTGGGCTCCGTTGCCCTCGTCGGCTTTTGTAAGCAAAAAAGCAAAGGACTCTTCCGGCTTCTCGCCTTACTAACACATCCTTGTAGCTGTCGCACAGGAGGAGCAGTCCACTTACTGCGACAGCCTGGGCCGATGCTTTGCTTCTCACACCAATGAAGGAGGCATCACTTATGGTTTCGCCATCCCTGAAGGGGCTACATCTGGCAGCTCCTACGATGCCATCGTCCAGATCACCGCTCCCATTTCAGTGGGTTGGGCCGGTCTGGCATGGGGAGGTTCCATGACCTACAACCCCCTCACGATTGTATGGGTGAACGGAGAGCAGGTGACGGTCTCTTCACGCATAGCCTTGTAAGTATCTCAACTCTCAACAGGAAGATATTGGTACTGACTTTGAGGCAGCGGCTACTTCACCCCTCCGCCATACGATGGAGCAGAGTACACCGTCCTTCCAGGGACCGTTGTTAATTCTACACACTTCGCCGTCACGGCTCTGTGCAAGGGTTGCACCTACTTCGCCCCCTTTGGAAACGACCCAACCGCTCTCAACCCTGACGGAGAGAACTATCTAGCCTTTGCGTACTCGGGGGTTCCGGTCGACGATCCTTCGTCCAATGAAACGACCTTTGGCATACACGAGCGCGTCGGACACTGGAACCACAACTTCGAGCCAGCCAAGGCCGCCGACTTTGAGGTCTGGGCCGCGGGTGACGGTGGTGGTAGCGAACCACCCTCAAGCACCACGACCCTCACGACTGTTTTGACCGCAACCTCGACCGCGACGGTCCGTAGCACCACCACCCTACAGACGACAGTCACCAGGACCGGATTCCCATCGAGCAGCGTGACTGCAACTGCCTCGGCCTCGCGTTCTACCTCAGCGTCGGTTTCCACGTCGGCCTCCGCATCCAACAATCCCGTACTCCCCTTGCCCAGCTCGTGTTCCGGTGTAAGCCCTTTCAGGTTTGGGTTCCAGACCGCCGCCGGGTGGAAAGCCGTGAAACTCGCGGGTTCTCTCTCTGCTCCCCGCGGCGTGGCAGTAGACTCGAATGGAAACCTGCTCGTGGTGCAATCAGGCAAGGGTGTCACCATCCACACTTTTGGAAGCAACGGCTGCATCTCTTCGTCCAAGATGCTGATTGACAACCCCACGCTCAACCACGGCATCGGCTTCACGCCGGACGGGAAGACGCTGTACGTCAGTTCCATGACCACGGCCTGGTCGTACGCGTACAATGCCCAGACACAGTCCGTCAGCGGACAGACAGTCGTCGTGAGGAACATGCAGCAAGGCGGCCATCCGACGAGGGCGCTCGTCATCCCGCCGGCCACGCCGCATCTGCTCGTCATTCAGCAGGGCTCGTACGACAACTTTGATTACGAGTCGCTTAACAAGGCTGTTGGTCGTGCCGTGGTCAAGGTGTTTGATATGCGGAACGTGCCCTCTGGCGGTTGGGCGTACGCCTCCCAAGGATGGTTCCTTGGTTGGGGCTTGCGTAACGAGGTTGCTCTCTCTGCGGACGGGAATAACATGTATGTCCTGGCATCTTTTGCTCTTCTTTTGTTCCGACCACTGACCTTGATTATTAGGATTTGGGGCGTCGAGAATAGCGGTGATAATTTCGCTCGGACGGTCAACGGCAGAAGTTACGACATTCACAATGACAACCCTGCAGAAGAACTGAACTTCCGTACGTTCCCCCGCCTCCTGATTCCATGGCAGGAAGATTTGAATTGAACTAATAACGATGCAGTGGGCGATCCGTCTAAGCCAAACGAAGATTGGTACGGCTACCCAACCTGCTACACTGTCTGGGAGCCCTCGGTCATCACCGACAAGGCATTCAGCGTCGGCGCCCAGTTCGTCGTGGCCCCCAACAACACTTTCAACGACGACACTTGCACCGAGCGCTCTATCGCGCCTCGTCTGTCTTTCCAGGCACACAGCGCGCCCATCGGGTCCATCTTCGACAAGGACTTTACGAACCTGTACGTCACGCTCCACGGCTCATGGAACAGGTCGCCAGCGACGGGCTTCAAGGTCTCCGTCGTGCCTTTCACGAAGCTTGCCAACGGCCAGTATGACCCCGTCGCGCCGCCAGACTCCAAGACGGGCTACAGCGACATCTTTTGGAGCACGAACGTGGCGTCGTGTACGGCTTCGACGTGCTTCAGGCCTTCTGGTATCATCTGGGACCGCTCCTTTTCGAGGTTGTTCGTTGCTAGCGACAACACTCAAGAGGGAGAATTGTTTATGCTCTACAAGTCATAGATCTAGTTTACGAGTTCTTGAGGCTAGACAGTAGAATTTCCAAAACGATATCATTTTGTCGAATTTTTCAAAATATGATTAACTGCGAGTGAGCAGCTAATGCTCTTCTCCATGGTACGCTACCACCGCTGCTATATCCATAGCCCGTGACAACAGACGTGGCCGGGTATTCTCAGTGACTAAGTAGGTTAAATATCATTCAACGCGCCCCCCGGCAATAATCAACAGCCGACACTCTCGTCGGAACGGCGTGGTCCGACCCTGCCCAAAAGCCCAGAACGGAGGAAAGGTACCTCCAGCCCCAGAACCTCGCCATTCTCTGCATCCCTGACGAAAACGAACCGGTCAATTGGTTCCGAACCGTAGTATATCCAGTCGTTCAATGTCCAAGACGTGCAATCATGTGACCCGAGCCCTTTGCCCGGCAAGTCGGACGCATCGCCGTACACGGGGCTGAACCACAGACGCCACGACTCGCGCAGGATGGTCTTTCCGTCCAACGTATCTTTCCTTGCGTCTTCAGTGGGGAAGAGCCTGAAGGTGGAATTGATGGGGGTGAGGTGCTTGCCGACGGTCAGGGTCCAGATTTTGGTGATTGCGGAGAGAATGTCGGAACCGTTGCGGGATAATCCAGACAATAGAAGGGAGTCTGCATCTTGGACGATTGTTGCGTCCACGCACGCTCCCTTTCCATCGGTCTTTGTTCCACTTGTAAAGGTACCGGTGAGACTGTCTGCTTGCTCCCGCGCGATGGCATCGACGGCCGGGACAAACGTCGACAACAGTGCGTCGTAGATGTACGGGACGGCAGCCATATCGCCAGCTGATAAAAGGATCACTGCGATACCGTATTCGTCGAGGATGGCGAACTGGCTGCGGTATCCGTAGGCACCACCGGACTTGGCGTATATCGTCACTTGATGGGGGTGCTCCGGGACGAGAGCAGGCGGGCGGTAGATTTCCCATGGGAAACCGGCAAAAGAGTACGGTGATCCCACGAAGGAATGCGGTTTAAGCCACTCGCGCGTTTCTGTCGGTGAGAGTATAGTGCGAGACAGGATGCCGTGTGCCAACGCTGAGAGATCAGAGAGTGACGAGACGAGACCGCCACCGCTGAAGATTCGTTAATAAGGCAAACTAGTAGAGTGAAAGTAGGACACTTACGGCGCGTTGAGCCCATAGTCGCTGCCCCAGCTGTTATCCACTGGGGGGATCACTGCTTTTTGTGTATCCCCTGGGCTTGGTGATGTATTGCGTAATCCAAGAGGCTCAGTTATGAGTTCGAGGACGAGCTTGGTGTAGTCCTTCCCTGTTACTTGCTCGACGGCGAAGATGAGCAAGGTGAAGGCCAAGTTGGAATACGCTGGCCGTTCCATCGGTGCGGTTATTGGTTGTGTTTTTAGCATGCCCTTGAGGAGTTCATCTCGAGTACAAGCTTTGTTGAGACCCGTCACTCCGCATGAAGCGAAAGCGTCATCGTCCAACGACGGTAGTCCGAATGTCTCAAGGTAATGCTTGAGAAAGTGGTATTCTGAAAAGCCGACTGAGAGTTTCATTAGCAAAAATAACGAGATGTTTGCCAAACTCACTTACAGTTCGCAGGGGTCCCTGACAGCTGAGAACCTAGAGCACGTAAGGAAACGTTTCCCCAGGAGATCAAGGATGAAGGATCGTTCAGCTGTGAAATGTATTTCGTGACAGGATCATCGAGGTTGAGCCCGCTTTTCAACAGGATTAGATCTGAAAAGACTTTAGAAACCGATCCGATGAGATACTGAGAGTCTCGTGTCAGTTCTTTGGTTCCGTTGACGTTCTTCTTTGCCAGGTGGTGGTATTCCCACAGCGGGGTTTCCGGCGAGGATTGGTCGACGGAGACGACGGCAAGGGAGAAGGATGTATTATCCGTGGCCCAGCCTGCGGTGATTTCTCCCGCAAGGGCTTTCTGAAGAACTTTTTCAATGGATGATACGCCTTTTTTGAAGGCATCGGAGTTGGCCAGGTCCGAAGGTCGCGGGACCACAGGGCCTTCTGGCTTACAGTCAAGTGTTGCCAGTGTGAAATGGGCGAGCATCAAAAGTTGAACTGCTTTCATCTTGTTGATTTTTCTATGATTAAGAAGTAACAGAATGAATTGGGTATTGGGGTTTACGTGTGCTATTTTATAGCTGAATTTCCATATCATCTCTTAGAGCCGCTGACGTTTTCCCAGTGCAAAGTTGAATGTCTCAAAGATCGATCTGATCCATGCCAACGTAGTAAATGCTAGCTTATATGTTGCGGATGAGAAGAACGCGAGATACGAGGAATACGATTGGACGTCTAAGCCACTGCTGCAGATCGCTGTTCTGATCGTTACACGCGTGCCCAAGGACCAGAATGTTGGACCACGCTAGTTCAAGCCACTCTTACGAACAATAGAGTTATTGCACCAACATGCCATGTGATCTCGAGGAGCACACGCAATTAACGGTTCTAGACCTTGAATCTATCTCAAATGATGTTAATGTAGCTGGGATACATTTCAAATCCTCGGGTCATGTAAATTCTGTGCATCTCACTCTTAAACCTGCCCTGACATGCAGTTAAGATTGCTCTGGCGCGTCGGTCACCCACGGGATTTGGTCTCAATGTTTATGGCATTATTTTTAATCAGTTATCTGGATTTGTACGCACCATCTAATACGTGTTAACAAACCGATAAAACCATGGAGTTGAGACTTTACCAGGTCCAACTGGAAGGGGCTACGGCGTGCTGCACAGAGATGTCAACTTGGTAGTCAAAACATAGACCTGGGTTAGCTGTTCTAAGAAATACACCTCCTATCACTGGCATATTTAATGTGCTTACATGCACGCAAATGATACGGACACACCGAGCCATATTAACCGCCATACGATTTGCTTGCTTGATCACTGGGCCGTGGGAAAGCCGCTATTTGTGGCATTCAATTTGCCATCATTGTGAATACTAGGCGTGCATTGGACATGGGCTATTGACTTCAGAGATGAGGACCCCGAGGCGGAGTTGAGTTGGACAAATAACTTCAGAGATTCGGATTTTCTCTCTCGATACGTTATTGGTGTTGATCTAATCGCCGTCGTGACTCCATTGTAAGATGCATTTTGTAGTTCTAGGTCGTCACTTTTCTCATTTTCCAACCCGTTTTACGTAGTATCCGCCAAATTAGGTTCCGAAGTAACGGCATCGATGCCGATTTCTGCTGGTGGAAAGTTTTCTGAGCAGACCTGACTTTTGAAAGGCGTTCGCATATGCTTAGAAACTAGGGCCATTCCTGGATCGTGTTCTGAGGAATCTGGTTGCTTGGAAAGCTTCATGAAAGCATTGGCTTCGTCGATGTCCACGTTAAGTAATTTAAATGGCCAACGAACAGCTGGCCGAAAGATGAAAAACTCAAAATGCTTGAGTACTGAAATTATGCAAATACCTTATGTCAAGCAACTTGGAAGCTTTCGTGATGGGCCATTTGGCGTGAACCTTGGTCTCGTAAAATAAGAACGTCTTATTCTTGCCATGAACGTTCGCAGGCTCTTGAGGGGCAGAAGCATCCCAGCATATCGCAAGATGTAGGGGCCGTCGAAGAAAGGCTTTTAGTTTTTCATAAAACCCCACTGCTCAGGCGTTCTGCTACTTAAGACAGCCGTACATGGTGAAAGTAAGCGATGAATGTACAGAGGCGGATATTGACGCTAGGTACAGTAAGTCCCTACCCAGTACAGTAGGTGAGTTGCTGTAGTAGCTACCGCTTCGGTGACAATACGCCCGGCTTCGACCCACAAGGAGCCATAGGCCCCGCATAAATGAACAAGCCAATGGAAACTTAGCACCAGACTTTCGAGCTTTAGGGGACCAAAGCTTCCGTCACAAGCCGAGCGCAATTCTTAATTCTCAACACCACCACCATCAGCTTGCGACTACATCATCCCTCCCAATGGCCGGCGGCCGCAAGAATAAGTCTTCAGGCCCAGCGCCTCCGTCCAAGACCCTCGTACTCGATAATGGCGCATACACCATCAAGGCTGGCTTTGTGTCCGACGAGCTCACCGAGGAGCCTCGAATCATCCCCAATTGCGTCGCCCGCGATCGAGCAAGAAAGATTTATGTAGGGTCGGATCTTGACAAGTGCCGCGACTTTGGAGAGATACAGTTCCGCCGCCCCGTCGAAAAGGGCTTCATAGTCAATTGGGAGGCACAGAAGGAGATTTGGGATCACGAATTCTTCGACGATAAAGCACCACAAAAATGCGATCCGTCTGAGACCAGGCTTCTTCTTGCAGAGCAGCCCAACTCGCTCCCTACCTTACAGTCGAATTGCGACCAAATTGTTTTTGAAGAATATCAGTTTGCAAGCTACTACCGAGGCATAGGTGGGTAATTTCTTGTCTTCAGTGCCGTCATTCTGTCGACTGACTGGTAATGTCTTTCTAGGAGCTGCATTTAATGCATACCATGATGTCCAAGGCATTCTCCAGACACCTCGAGACCCGAACACGGTTCCCCAGCTGCCGGCCGAAGTCGTGCTTATAATCGATTCTGGCTATTCCAACACCATTGTTATGCCTCTCCTCAATGGTCGGCCCCTGCATTCAGCTGTCCGCAGACTCGATGTTGGCGGAAAGCTCTTGACAAACCACCTAACTCGCCTGCTATCGCTCCGCTACTACGACATGAGGAACGATACGTACATTGTAAATGAGATTAAAGAGCAAGCCAGCTACGTCTCGCTGGATTTCAACGGCGATCTTGAGAAGACATGGAAGGGAACACGGGGCGAGAAGAGAGAACCGTACTTGACCGGAGCTGGCATCGCCAAGGACTATGTCTTGCCTGACTTCCACACGCGTACAAATGGCATTGTCAGAGACTATGACCCAGCCATGCATACAAAGTCGAAGAAAATAGCGGCACGTGCCGCGGACAACGATGAGGACATTCTGACCCTGCGGAACGAACGTTTCTCTGTGCCTGAACTGCTTTTCCAACCTTCCGACATAGGGCTGCGTCAACCTGGTCTGGCCGATGTCATCATGCAGTCGCTGTCCGAGCTGCCAATTGGCCTATGGCCAGGACTGCTGGCTAACATAGTAGTTGTCGGTGGCAACGCCTTGTTCCCTGGGTTCATCCAGCGTCTTGAGAAGGAACTTGTCAAGAAGGTCCCCGATGCTTGCATTGTCAGGGTTGCACATCCGGTTGATCCAATCACGAGTACATGGCGTGGTGGCGCAAATCTGGCCAAACACGCTGACATTTTGAAATATTCTGCCACTAAACAAGAGTACGAAGAGTACGGCGGCGCCTGGGTCGCGCGCAAGTTTGCCACAGGAAGCACCGGCGACTGAATTACTACCACGCCAATACCGGACTATAGATTACCACAACATAAACCTGTGCCTCAGAGGCAAGTCTACGTGTGAGCCCGGCACTCTGTATGCTCCAAATGCATTGCAGAGTTTCTACAGGTTAAAACCAGCCGGCCATGCAACTGCAACAGACATGCAGCCTTTCAAACACAAACGCGCCACCATCCCAATACCAATTCCCAGAAAGACTTCTGATGCTGAAGACTCTCTCCCATGTTGAAAGGCCGAGAAGGAGGTCCAGCCGAATGAGAAGAGTACTGGCTGAATGGGATTGTCAGCGCAAAGACTCTCAGTGATGAGGATTTGAGGGTGACGGCCATACTGTGGTTGACCTACTTGGGGCTCCCATCTTCACATCGTTTTATGCACTCCGCCGAACCGACTGAGGCACCGGTTCCGACCCCCGGGATATCACGTTTGAGGCGGGCAAACTTGGCAGAGAGTGGACTACCCCCAAACGCTGCTGCGACAACGCTAGATGGAAGATTGAAAAGGCCATTGGCGACATTATGTGTGCCGGCGTCTTCGGAACTCAGCGCCGAAATCAGGGTCGCGTTCCCGCAGCCTTAGGATGATCAGCAGAGATCCCTCACGGTTGGGCAGATACAGATACTCACCAGTGTTTGCCATCGTATGTAGGCTTCCTTGCGGGAATAAGGTCATCATCCCCTGTGGCAGGGTTGTCTTGACGACGCGAGCACCATTCTCCAGCGTCATGTATGTCTCGGTAGTGCCTTCGATTGATACGACGTAGTTGGAAGCACGAGCATGGTAGTGCGGCGGCAGCATGGCGCAGGGACCCAGACTGATCCAAGCCATCGTCATGCCGTTACCGATGGTAGCTGGAAATGTCGCAGCATTGGCGTTGACCACCCCACCGGGGTTGTTGGTATGGTATTCGTGGGTAAAGTAATCAAAGATCCAATCCTTGTCTTCCGGGAGGATGTTGAGCTTATCAAGCTCCGTTGGACTGGTTTTGAGCGATCTGACGAGATCCGGATACAGGGCTTCGTCAGTGGCGCCAGTTGTTGTGACAGATAGACACAAGAATAGATAAAATAAGCCTATTGGCGATATGAACACTGCAATCATGCTGGACGAGGTGAACAAGGTGAAGGCGACCAGCAGGGTTCAACTTGATCATGGGTTTCCGTCAAGACTTTTCTTGCTCTTGCGAACCAGGACAAGGGTTCTTTTATCAGCGAAACTCTATGCTGGGCAAGAATGCTTACTTGCAGTTGGAACCGCAATCGTGGTTGTGCGAGGTTGACAAGGAGGAAATCGCTGAGGGACATATCTCAGTGCGTACAACAAGCTAACGCTGGCTTGGGTTATATCGAATCAAGTGATTGGAGTTATTTCCAGATGGTGCGCAGAACTTTGGGCATCTCAAAGCTCGTTTCTCGGGTTCTGCAGGACAAGCTTTTGTTCAGGATTCCCATCCCCGTCGACCCATTTCTGATTTTTCCATGACTTGGCAGCCTTACTTCACTTATACGAGCGGCAGTGAGTTGCACATTGTTGGACCAAGATGTCCAAGGATCGGAGTTCCCTAGGGGATCTTCGAACCCTTCGTCCCTTGTGCGACGGAACTGCCACAACTGCTACGACCCGCACCCGCCCTGTGACAGACGTAAGTGGCTTTGAGTGACATGCTTGTCAGGATTTGATGTAGCCCGAGGTCCTAA
The DNA here is from genome assembly GCF_014235925.2 of Colletotrichum truncatum. Classification (NCBI taxonomy): domain Eukaryota; kingdom Fungi; phylum Ascomycota; class Sordariomycetes; order Glomerellales; family Glomerellaceae; genus Colletotrichum; species Colletotrichum truncatum. The sequence goes on along the minus strand of NW_027222404.1, from coordinate 66,911 downwards.
ATTTGATAGCGTAAGTCGTCGGCCCGAGCTGACCCAAATTTGACACCGTGGTTCGGGTCACGTAGACGGTTTAGAATGTGTATGCTCGTCATGTGTCACCGCACGATTGTCCCCGGAGAAGTTTCACTGGGCAATGTCGAGTTGAGAGATGTCACAGATTAGGAGATCACATCTCCCCGTAATCATGCGCGAGTTGTTGTACAAATCTATGTGGCTTGTGCAACCTAGAGATAGGACGCTGGGAATCAAAACGTTCATTGTGGCAGGACAGGTCTGGTGTTCAAGGAGAGCTGGTCCTGCTCTCCGGGACGGGAGCTTGGAAGAGCCGGTGTTTCCTACTGCGTGATTTGGTAAATCAAGAAACACTGCGTTAGCGGCGCCCCCGAGCTGACGATTCACATCCTGTTCACAAGACACATCATTTCCAATTCTCACCGAACCCTTCTAGTTGCAGTCAGCAGAGGCATGAATCCAAAGGCCGCGTGATGCTGCCATTCACGTTAACACCGAGTGGCGAAGACCTTGGCTATGGGAGGTTGCACACATTAACGTCCTAAAAGAATCGCCTGTCCATATGATTGTGTTTACAACATTGAAGAGATTTCGTTCAGTTCGGGCTAAATTACCAAGACACCTTCTGGTCATGTGTTCCCAACTCACATCTCCCTTGATGCCAATCAACTCAGCGGACACTCGGCCAGTCAAGCAACGGGTCACAAAGAAGAGAAACGTGACATAATTGTCAGAGCGTGTAAAAAGAATAAAATAGAGATAGTCTATTACAGCGCTAGCTTTGGCATCTGAACGCCTTAAACGCTTTGCATCAAGGGTATCTCATAAGAAAGGCACAAGGGCTCGCTGATGAGAACCCGCGCACTCTGCAAACACTACTCGGAGGGGAAACCGAGCCAAATCTGAACCCGTGGCAAAAGGTCACGTCGTGTACTTTGAAGATCAAGAAAAAAAGGAGCTGAGAGGATTGTGTCACATTCCAGTGACTTCGCAGAGTGGGGAGTCGGTGTGGAAAGAGTCCACTTGGGAGGAAGTTCGAAGCAAGTCCTTGTCGGGATGTTGGTCGTGAGCGACGTGATCTCCCTGTCGCGAAAACTACAACCGAAAAAGACAGAGGAGCTTGCTTGTTCTTCTAGGAGCAGAAGCTCCTAAAGGTGTCGCAAGAAACGTCCTCGGCTTGAGCACCCTACGTGAAACGTCAGCAATCTATGCAGCAACCCGCGGAGCTTGGAAATAGTACAATCACACTGGGAAAATGGTCAGCAGGGCCACAAACGAGAGTAAACGGAGTTGAGAACTTACAAAGGTCGAAGTCGAACCCTCATTGTGAACCAAGCAGTAGCCGCCACAGCAGCCTCTGCAGAGCCTCTGGGTGCGTTCAATGCAATCGTTACACTGGTCCTCGTTATCAGCTCAGGTCTCTCGGCGTTCATGGCCTGGTCTTTTTCGACTTACATTGCTTCCGCACTCCCAACAGCTCTTGGTGATACGAGGCTGTGTACATCTTAGTTAGCATCTCCATACCAAACAAATTCAACATGCAGAGCATCGAAAGACTTCATGGTTTTAAACCATTACATAAGAGGAACATAGACAGCATTGTGGCATACACTTTGGAGCAGGCTACGCCAGACGGCGGGAAAAACGACGTCGGGCCTAGCCTAGTAACACCCTTTGCGCATCGATGACCTCGCTTGCGATGCATTTCGGGAAGCAGGTGCCGTTTCGTACCTTGATCTTGGGCTGGCTCTGTTGCTCCTGGTGCTGGACCCAGGCGCCGCCCTCGGCGTCGACAATGACCACGTCGGTCTCGGCCAGCTCGATCGCAGCGCTGGGTGTCTGGTAGCACTCTTCACACCACCACTTGTTACAGCCAGCGCAGTAGCGCTCGCGAAGGCAGTCGAGGCATCGCGCGGCAAAGGACGGGTTCGCATCGGCTGCGGGCTGCGGCGTGGTCGCGGCCTTCACCGAGGACGTCAGGACGGGCGGCGGCGACAAAAGCGGGCGTTGGGCGGCGGGGGTATCCTTATGAACAGCCATGCCCTCAGGAGCAGCACCGCAACCGGCGCAGCCGCCCAGTGCTACGGTCGCCACGGCCCAGTGTCGCGCAGAGGCCGGAATCTTGACCTTGCCGTAGGCCGGGGAATTGATGTGATGAGGGCCGGTGCACGGCACGGCATCGAAGGCGATGATGCCGTGGCAATCGACCAGTGTATTGGCCCACTCCTCGACCAGCGGTCGAGTGATGATGCGGCCCTTTTTCTGGTACCATTCGTCTCCCTCGCTGCGCAGGGAAGAGCTCAACGCCTGCTGCGACTTGGCGTTCCACCCTGCGCTGATCTGCGCAGCATGGGACACCGCAGCAGCGGTCGATGCGTCCGATGTCGTCAGCGGCAGCAGTGGGCTGTCTCTCGCGCCAAAGACGTAGAGCCCCTTCAGTCGCGGCATGCCCTCTGGCCGCGAGGGCCGGCAGGCATACTGAAGAGAGCCGCAGAGCTTGCGCTCGTTGAGGTTCTTTGCGCCTCGGACGGAGAGAATGCGCACGCTGTAGGCAGGGTCTAGGATGATCTCGTGGCAGAGCTCGGCGGTGACGGAGAGACCGTCAAGGATCAGCGTCTGCACATCTTGGAGAATGTTTCGGCGGCGGATGTTGGAGAAGATGCCTCTCAACGGACCGGAGTAGAAGCTGTTGGGAGGGTTTTGTCGCGTTAGTTCTGGATTCTCGCACCGCCGCCGTTGTAGTCACCCCTCCCGGCGCTGTCCCCACTGCGCGACCGTAATGCGACCGAGAGAAGGGGACAAGGAAGGATGGCCAGGTAGGAAGATAGGAACAGGGGGATAAGACATACTCGTCTTCAGTCAAATTCTCATCGAGTTGAACATTGCGCCATACTTCGCCACCACGATCAATGCCATCAACGTCAAACTGAGCAGTTCGGACCTGTGTGAGGTCTAGATGCCTGAACACGCCTGGAGTATGAGTAACAAGGTCTCGGAAGCTTCGGCTTGTGGATGCGAGGTTCAAGCGATCATGGGCAGAGAGATGGGGAGTGGTGTGAGCGAGAATAAGAGGATTGTAAAGAAGGTGGAGGAGATTTATGGTCGGGTTCTCGTAAAGCGTGTAGGCGTCGTCGACGTCCTGGAGCATGTTACGGCGAACGCGCGCAATGGGGTGAATTGGGGGAGCTGAGTCTAGTTATTATGCGACGGCCGGAAACCACGATGGGCTTGCGGCGATCAGACTGGAGGGTAAGGTGTTGTGAATGGTGTTGTAGTAAGGAATTGGGAGGCGGAGGGGGCGAGCGACAGGAAGATGTATGGCCGTCGAAGTTGCTGGCGCTGTCGCAATCACTCGGTCGGCTTATATGACGATGACGTTGACGGTGTAGTTTACATGGGGGCTGAAATACTAGGAGAGCTCAGCTTTGAAGTGACATGGGAGATCAGTTCAAGAGGCGCTTCCTCGAGGACGACATGACGGTCTAAATATTCGCGCCGTCAAAACTTGACCAGGGACAGGATGCGTGGACGACAGGCTAGCGTCTGGGGGCAAGACATGACAAGAAACGTGGAGTGTGCATTCATCTTTTTGGGGCTATGAAGGTAGCTTTGCGGCGAAGAGGTACTCCGCGAGGCACGCAAGCAAGGCAAGGTCGGTAAAGGGATGTACATGCGAGCAAGGGACCTGGGATATTGGGGTCGACCGCACCATCAACAAGATGCGCCGAGAGATGCAGCACGGGCGGGCTAGTGCTCCGGCAGGCTAGACCGGTCCAAGTTCTAAGTGGATGGATGTCCAAGTTGCCCTGGCTCGCTCATAACATACCCCCAGATCCTTTGCTACTCTACCCTCCACTTTGTCTGAAAAAGCATAACAAATTGAAGCGCAGCAGCGACTCAGTGGTGTAGGTAGAGTAGGTAGATCCGACTGAGAGCTGCTGTGCGCAAAATCACACCCACCCCCTCCCCCCCACGAATGCTACTCACTCTCGCTTCCACGGCAGGGCAGGTGTTGTCGGTAGAATGTGGTTGCGTGGGAGTAGTCTGGGGTCAGCCCGGTTCGGTCGGACCCTGAAAGCAGGATCGGCCGTGTCCAGTGGATGGAGTCCACGGAAGCAGAGGAGAAGGGATAGTGCGGTTGAAACGGAAGAGCTTCAACCCGCCGTCTGGTGCGGTCTTGGCAGATGCAAAGTAACAGGAGGTCCGCTACGCTGGTACCTTATTGTCGGTGCTGTCTCTGCCCAGATTCATGCGTCTATTCTGGAAATATGGCGGCAAGTGAGGGAGAACAAAAATACGGAATGCACCGAAATGTGATGTGACAATCTAGACGACGACATGGGAGGGATGGGATGTTGAGGCCCCAATGAGCCATCCATTCAAAGAGAGAGAAAAAAAGGGGGGAGGATAGAAGTAGTGAGCTGCGGTGTTGAGATGAGGTGAGGCGAGACATGGCTGCATCAGGTTCGGCTGCCCTTCTCATCAAAAAGTGAGCATCTGGCATCTGCGGATCTGGAGGTGAGCCCAGATATTCATGCATGTGCGAATAAGACCCCCCCATACAACCCCCAGAGGGTCTCTGTAATTGCACGGCATTCGTACGGCTAAAAGATACGCTCAGAGAACCGCACAGGTCTCCCTGGTTTGACTGGGCACCCATCTCAACTAGCGAGCTCAACTAGCGAGCCAGTCGACTTGGAGCATAATAGAGCTCTCATCTCATCCCGCCCATCAACTACACATCCCGCGCAAAAAGGAAAAAAAGGGATCCAAGCTCCAATGAGCGTGAAGAGCTGGGCATGTTGGAAAATGTTACAAGTTGAAATTAGCCGCTCCAACCGCTTAAACCTGCCCTCATTGATCAGACTGTTGTTTAGCCCCGTTGAGCATGTCCGCCCCGCTCGCTGTTCGGTGTTGCTGGCCGAATTGAAACAACTGCTGCGGGAAGCCAAATGTAACCCCCATGTCATGCAAGTGCTGATTGCTGCTGGGTATCCGCACTTCGTAGGTTTACAGGTAGCTGTGCCGGAGCTCCCAACCTCGACGTTGCGGTGACATTTCTCAGGTCCTTCTATTCCCAGCTTCCCTCCTCACACCTGAGGAGAGCTTCCGCTCCGCTGAGCTGCGTGGGCTGCCACTCTGGCAGTCTCACCCCATATTCCACCCCGTCGGCCACACCACACCTAACTAAGGAGGCGACACGCCACCGTGGGATGTTCCATTGTCGGTTCTGGACTCGATGTACGAGCACAATTTCACTTTATTCGCTGAAGCGGCTACACCAGGCCAGCCAGCTTAGCATTTCATACCACTTACGCTCATCCTGGTGCTACACCAACGGGGTGCTCACTCACCCTCTCTGCCGCTCAGCAGAGTGTCACAGTGTCAGACACTGCAGCACAGCAACACACCCTGCACGACATATATCTGTCACCTAGCATCAACACCTTGTAGGGGGCACTCATCTGGGAAGGGTAAACCGTCTGAAGGGGGTTCGCCATGCCTATTTTGGGCAGTGTTTCGGCGCGCTGATCCGCCAACTAGCCCTGCTCCGGGGGTCACGGAGTTATAGTCCGGAGTCGGGTGAATCGGTATTTTTGACCGTTTTTGTTTCGGTCTTTGATGCTTCTGTTTGGACCATGGTGGAGGACGCAGGGTAGAAGTAGGACATGAAGCTTCTTGGCGACCGTCCATCGTAGTTCAGCATTATTTAACCAGACAGAGTACCATTTAACCCGTTTGACTTTATTTTTGTCGGCGAGCTCATACGTTCGTGCGCACAGGAGCTGTCGGAGATTCCCTAGGATGTGGTGCTATGACTGGATTAGTGATTTGATTGCATTTTGGACAATAATACTACTAATAAGTACACCGTGATAGAATGATAGTGTCCCTATCGTACCAATTTGATTGGCCTATAGCATTTCAATGTGGCGCCAATACAATCTCCACTCCTGTGCCCGCCGGCTCGGCGGCCGGTTCAATGTCGGACCGGAGCCGGAAGTTGACTCTCCGTAAGCGTAAGGCGGTGAGGCAAGAACCCCATCATGTGGCGTCAGCTCACCCAAATGGGAAAGACCCTTGTGTGGCTGATTCTGACGTAATGAGGCTGATGCCTTTTCGCCTAGCATTCGGCAATTTCCAGGCGTAAATGCGAATGCCCCAATTGCCGCCTGTGGAATCTCGAAGAATCCCATCATCGCTGCTGATTCATCTTGCGCATTTGCCTATGGTGTTCTTCGGATAACTCAGCCTCGGGACTGGTCGCGCGACTATACTCATCATTGTTGTTTTCATTCTTTGAAATGTCATTTCCTTCCTGTCATGTCGAAGACCACTAATCATTTAGTTATCATTCTGTTTCCTCGCCTTTTGCCCCTCCACCCCACCTGAACACGAATCACGACTCGAAAAGTAACAAAATCTTCTCCTCAAACCGACGAAACAACGAACCGCTGGCTCCAACAACAAGCATGGAGGACTCCGAGCAACCTGACTTAAAATGGTCAGCACCCTTTGCGGTGTTGCCTCCTTCAAAATCTGCCTCCAAAGATCTCCGTGGCGACAAGATCCTTCTGCCTCAATCAGCCCTCGAACAGCTGCTCGCAGCCTCCCCGAGACCAACTGTGCACTCGAATTCGACCTTCACCTCTTACGACCCTTTCAATCCATATGATCGTCAGCAACAAGGAGCCTATGGAGATACGTCTCAGCAGTTACCGAATCCCTTGATGTTTCGCCTTGTCAACCAACAAAATGGCAACGTTGTGTATGCTGGCATCCGGGAGTTTTCCGCAGAGGAAGGCGAGATCGCTTTAGGCCCGTACTTGATGGAAGCGTTGGGATTACTGCCATCTGACTTTGGTAACGAGGGCACAGGCGACGAGCCCATTGACTTAACAGCCGACATGGCTTATGACGCTCAGCCGAGGGTGATGGTACACGCTAAGCAGCTGCCCAAAGGCACCTACGTCCGTCTAAGACCCCTCGAAGCCGGATACGATCCTGATGACTGGAAATCACTTCTCGAAAGACAGCTGCGCGAGAGCTACACCACCCTTACCAGAGACACCGTTTTGTCAGTCCGAGGCGTGAAAGGCGAGCAGTTCAAATTCTTGGTTGACAAGTTCCTACCAGAAGGCGATGGAGTTTGTGTGGTTGATACAGATTTGGAGGTTGATATCGAGGCGTTAAATGAGGAGCAAGCTCGCGAGACAATGCGCCAGATTATGGCCAAGGCACAGCCTGGCACAGCCGATGGCAGCTCAAAAGGTGGCGAGATTGATGTGTGGAAGTCTGTTGAAGGACAGGTTCTGCCGGGCGAATACGTTGACTATGAGCTCGCATCTTGGGATCGGACTCGGCCTTTGATGGTCGAGCTGACAGGCTTGACGGCAGAAGACTCGGTGGATTTATTCATCAGTCCCAAGTCAACCAGACAACGCGCCTTTCCACGCGACTCCGAACACGTCTTTGGAAACTTTGACGGGCCTGTGGACGGAACAAAATTCATCACTATCCAGCCAACCAATGTCGAACTTGAGAATGCAGAGCAGATTCTTGTTTCAGTACATGGATACCCATCAACCGGTACATCTGGGACACCAGTTCATTTCTCTTTAAGAGTAAAGGCCGTTTTGGAGACAGACTCTCAGGATAAATCTTCTGGCCCGAAAAACACAGACTCCAGATCGCCCGACGACGAGCAATGCAAAAACTGCCTTCAATGGATCCCCAAGCGGACAATGATGTTGCATCAAAACTTTTGTATGCGGAATAATATCAGCTGTCCCAAGTGCAATCAAGTTTTCAAGAAGGGATCGCAAGAATGGGAAGCACACTGGCACTGCGAACATGATGACGCCTTTGGCAATACGCCTTCGAGTAGAGCTAAGCATGACGATATTCGACACTCCGAACGCCAGTGCCCAGCTTGCGATTTCACCGCTCCATCCTTGGTAGAATTGGCACTTCACCGTACAAGTGTGTGTCCAGGGAAGCTGATCCTTTGTCAATTCTGTCATCTTGAGGTACCGCAGGAGGGAGACCCTTTGAACCCATCAGCCGAGGTCATTCTTTCTGGCCTTACTGCCCATGAGCTGGCTGACGGCGCCAGAACAACGGACTGCCATCTCTGCGGAAAGATTGTTCGCATGCGTGATATGGCAGCACATATGAAGCACCACGAGCTTGACAAGGTTTCTCGGCCTAAGCCTGACATCTGCCGAAACTCGAACTGCGGGCGAACTCTTCACGGAGTTGGATCCGCAGGCGCTGTCGGTGCAGGCACGGCAATGGGGCAAGGTCCTGGCAACGATCTCGGACTGTGCTCTTTGTGTTTTGGGCCTTTGTATGTCAGTATGCACGACCCAGAGGGCAAAGCGCTTCGGCGTCGGATTGAACGTCGGTATCTGAGTCAGTTGATGACGGGCTGTGGCAAGAAATGGTGTAAGAACGAGTGGTGTCGCTCGGGACGGTCCAACCTTGGGCTCGAGGCAAAGGGTGCCAGTGCGCAGGCGGCTCTCCCGCTTGTTAAACCTCTCGTGCAAAGCATACCTGATCTGAAAGAGCCGATGCATTTTTGTGTGGACGAGGGCTCTCAGCAACGTAGGAAATTGGCGGAGATGCTGGCTGGCGAAGGTGTCTGGGACTTTGAGTGGTGCATTGCAGCGTGCGAGGCGGCGTCTGGGAACTTGGATAAAGCGAGGGAGTGGCTCAGCAATTGGGCACCGACGAAGTAGAAGCGGGTGTATAGATTTGGTGACGGCGTTAGGGATACCAGATATATCTAGGTTATGATGAATGATACCACATAGAGAGCCTGCAGTTGTGCATTAGGGAACGTATATAGACCAGACTGCGTACTTTACGAAGACATTGATTAACTAAAGATCAATAAACAGTCATTCAACAGACTGTGCAGTAGAAGTGCTGCTATAAATATCATACAGGCTTTTACAAATCTCACACAAAGTCTTGATCAGCACACAATGTGTTTTTTCTTGACAAATTTCTCTGTCAATTTGTTACAAAGTCGGGCCCCAACCGAACGACCTAGATTGAGTGATAGCCATCTGTTTGGCTGACATATGGAGGCCTGGACGTCACCTTTGTCAGCTTGTTTCCATCGCATCTGGTTTGACATAACTACTTACCTGAGGAGATTCTTGGCCCCGACTATGGCTGCGGTGCCACCGGCATAAATACCCAGCAGTCTACTCCAGCCGGCATTGCCATACGCAGACTGACCCACGCTCAACGCAACCAAGTCGTACACGAGACATCCACCAAATATCCAGTCACTCACTGTCGCCAGAAGCCCGAAACCCACGCCTGTGAGTACCTTCACCGCCGTAGACGGCTGTTGTCCAACAAAGTAGGCGACTGAACCGTTGTGAAGGAGGTCCAGCACACCGATTCCTGCAAAGGTCTTGGCGACAATGTGAGTTAGCACAGAGTCGATGGATTTGGTATTCATTTTCGGAAGGCGGCTGGAAATGTAGTAAAGCTGCGCGATAGTATTGATGACCACGAAAATATTGGACGTCTTGAGGTCTGAATTGTTCCAAAACAGCATCCAAGCTGGCAGAGCTCATTAGTTTCACGCATCTCCCAGGCAGCCCAGGTATACATACTGGCAATGCAAAAGTTGCCGAGGGCATAAAAGGGCACAAAATCGACCATGGTCGAAACGTCAGCGCTCATCTGGTCCTTCTTGGGGTCCGCCTTGTACAGGCGCCACAGCCAGGCGAGCTGGAATAGCTGCTGAGGAAAGAAGAAACCACCAATGAAGAAGGGCTGCGGGGAGAAGAAGGACAGGTTAGAGTCGTGGATGTCCTTCATGTTAGGTGTGCTAAGCATGCCATAATTCTGGGCAGCGAAGTCGACGACGAATGACAGAGGCGCAAGCCATCTGGCAGTAGAGAGCGATATACCCATTTTTACGACGATATTATGGATTCAGAGTATCTTTTGCCGTGTATCGGTTGGTAGTTTGAGGCTGGGTGGTATGGTGAACTACGCCCGGATAGCCGTGTTTATAGGTTCCGGGTCTACTTTGGAATGACGTTTACATTTCATGGTATGCGTCAGCAGTTGCGTGACAAGAAGAATGGCGCGCTCGGACATCTTGCACACTCATTTTTCGTAGTACTTCGTCTAGTACTCAATTGATGGCCGGTTTTGCACACTTGTGTTGACCATCTTTGTCCCATACGTCATCGACTTCATGAGCCGACACACCCACCCGGTGAGTCCGATTATCCCTCCGGCACACATCCGGCGCCTTCGCTCCACCCCCGAACTTACAGGGCCGGCGGACAGCGTTTAATTCGGTGTGCTACCGTATTTAATTGCTTTTGGCTCTGAGCCGTCTTGGCTAGTTGCGAAGCCATCGGCTAACACATCGAACGAGGCCCCAAGACATTCAAAAATAAGCTTCAACTTATCCACATCTATTCTATTGAGCCTAAGTGCCATAACCCTCGTGTTTTTTCAAATCTGAACTGTCGACAGATTCCAGCCCTCTTTATCCGAGATAAGGCATCAATCAATCAGCATGACAGGGAACCGGCAAAACTCGTTCATCTGTCGAAATAAAGTACCGCAACGCTAGAGTATTCTAGAAGCCACGATGCCCTTGTGTGCGATCTTAAGTAGCAGCCAATGGTCTTTCTGATAGGTCTCGTTTGTTGAAGATGTTGAGGCCACGAGAGGCCGCTATGGACAGCCTTATGAAGAAATAACGGCCCACATAGTCTTTCAAATCGGGCCATCCAAGGCCAAGGCCAAGGCCAAGCAAAGTCTTTATAACACACTCCGGAGAAGCATTTCAATTATCTAGGTGGTTTATGTACACTATTAGCTTTGCCTTGCAACCGTTATTTACAAGAATCTGGTGGAAGGTGTGGGTGCGATGGTGACTGGGCAAGGCCGGCATGTGCTTCCGGGTCTTGTTCAGTTGCAGGGTGGGTTCCTAAGCAGATGGTAGTCTGTGGGGGAGCTCTGCGTATTTCACCCGTATCTTCATTAGCTACAAAGTAGCTTCTTGTTGGTTGGCTCAACACACTCATTGGGTATGTCAGAGTCGTCCCTGTTAACTCCGACTCTTGACCAAAACCTCCTTTCCCGTTGCTGTTTTCATTCAAGTTTTGACCGTTATTTCTGACCTGGCCAATTGTCTGTATTACTGGCGATGGAACGTCGGTTTCGGACATCTCAAATGCTCGATTAAGGCATGGGATCTTCTGAACCACTTTACGTAGAGATGGCACGCAGGAGCACACTATTAGGGTGCTGACTTCCGCTTCAGACCATATTATTGGGATAGCAAGGTCATCTGTTTTAAGGTTAGCATCCGTGGCACGGGTATTGTGGAGGTAAAGGTTGGCACACGAGTACTGTCCAGGCCCATCTTGGTAACAGAATGCATTCGTATGATGGATATCGCACAAACCCTTTGGGAAAGCATTAGCGATTGTATGGAGTACTACGAGGAAGTTTCTCACAAAATCCCCAACGATAGCATCGCAATGAGCCCCAATCTTTTGATCAAAGGGAGTTGTAACTTCCACAAGGTTGGGACAGGCTGTATAAAGAGGATTAAGTCGGTGCAGAGATTGAAAGCAAACTGATAATACCAGAAGTCAGCCCTCGTCCGAAGAGAGAATTTCTTGCCGCTGATCACCATGGGATTCAACTTACTCCCACCCACCACAACACAGGGAGGTCAAGGCACTGCCCTGCCATACCTGGTGCCCAGGCTTTGGCGATAGGTTGGCATTGAAAAATGGGAATTAGACTCTCTTCAATGGCCTGGCAGCATAGAAAGACTATGATGACTTTATTGATGATGATGAGTCGTCGGTCCGGTAACATTCGGATGTATAGAACTGCAAAAGACATTTTGGCTAGCGCAAGGCCGTAACTGTAAGTTGACGACGTCGTAATAGCCAGCTGTTCTAGAGTCAACTAGAGTCTCTGGACGGTCTGTATCGGCATGTTTGAGTTACCTTTTGAATGAGCTCAATCTTTGATGGACTGATCTCGTTATGATGTCGGCCAAACCCAGCATTGGTCGCTGAATATGTGTTAACCACGCCATCACGATCGAAACAATGCAGAAATTGTACTACTCACAAGCAAGGACTTGACTACACATGGCTATGGTGAATACCTGAGAAGAAACTAGTCAGGTTCTCTCTTCATCGTAACACAGCCAAAGAATAGGGCGATAAGGGTTGACCTACCCAGCTGGCTGTGACAAGAGCTATTCCGTTTTGTCAGTAGTTCCATAACAAAATTCACCCTGCCACTTACTTACCATCGTCAACGCCATAAGCTCTTAAGCTCAACCTGAATCCTATACGTGCAGAGACGGCGAGAGTAGTGACGCATATCATAGCCACCGTAGCACCTATAAGTGTGCCCACTAAGTTGTCCGCCATTGCGGTGTGCCCGCGAACGTATCAATCGTGAGCCTACTGTTTAATTGACATGGAGTAGTAACAATGGAGTGAGTTGTACTCTCGGATTCCTGGCTGTCCATCGCGTTCGGACTGATGACAGTTTACGGCGAGCTTTAGTCCATGATGCCGCCGTGCACGTGGCAAACCATGGAGAGAATGACGAACGAGGAGGCGAAGTTGTGACGGCGTGTCAATCCAAACAGCGCCTCGAGGACTGTCTAAAACTAAAATGGGGGATGGTCTGATTTTCAAGAGCTGCAGGTCGGGGGCATTGACACCGAGCGGGCAGAATTAAACTATTGCCAGTCATTAACAGAGTTCCTCAGGGCCTTGCGAACTAGTCATTTGCTCATGGTAAGTAAGAAGCATCCTTCATGTGTTAAGGAATGGATGAGTGGGCCAGGTTTAAGCTATTCGCAGGACGTATCAATCACACGGAGTCCCTGGAGAAAATTTTGATCTTGCTTCTGCTAGCTCAACTTTGGCCTATTCTGCAAACATTGCATCCTGAACACCAGAGCGTCATTTGCTGACCGGCTTTTGCAATCGGGCTTTGAAGGAGGGTGCCAGCTTCTGGCTACACACTCACCAGGAACATGCTTGAATATGCGTGCATGTCCCTTTCCGTCTGGAACATGGTGGTGTAGAGGTTATGTACAGAACCTAAAGTCAGATACCACAACTTGCATCATATCTCTAGTGTTTCGAACAGCGAAAAACATGCTTTAAGAGTACACGGTCTCGTCTACGAAGTTAAAACCACGACCCCGTAGTACTCCGATTGACTACCTCGTCGCAAAAACATGTTTCCACCTCATCCTCCACGTGCTTTCAACAGCGAATCCCCGCTATCACTTAGGGAAGTCTAGCCTTGACCCCGTAACGGCCAAAGCCTCTTAAATGCGGGTTAAGGTTGCGCGCATTTTAATTCTCCTCCTGCCACCACTTCCGTGACTCGTACACAATGTCTTTCTGCTATGAAGTAAGCACATCGACTACTGAGAGAAGAGCCTGCAAGCAACGATAGCAAGCAATTTTGTAGAGCAGTATGGATTCAGTAACATCTGATCAGCCCACTGACGGAGGGTTGACAGCCGGTCGCAGAGAAATACTTACGCCGACGACAAATTGTTTGGACTATGAAAACATGTTGCTTGAGGCAGAGTTCTTCATGATAGTAAGCCAGAGCAACTCTTCATGACGTATGAGCTAGCTTCCCAGAAAACTCGGAATGACGTTGTGATCTACCGTGCCGTTCCTAATTGGTATACTCATGCTCTGTCAACTTGCGACGAATGCCACGTGAGATCAGCATCAGGTATGTCGCAAATTCGTTTGTTGGGATTAGGAAAATACGCACAAATTACAATTAGAAATTCCTTCTAGGAAACATGCTTCGGTGTTAACAGCTTCGTCTTGATCCTCTGGTATATTTGTTGATATTCATACTTAACTGGCGTAAAGCCTTTCAGCTGAAAAGCCCTGGTATTAACAAAACACAAAGGCAAAGCAAGTCATACCGTGATAGGAATCATGACCATAAGAGATAATTCCAGGCCGAGAGGTCAAAGTACGTTAGGAATTGCCTAAAAGAATCGAATCCTCGGCTGCCTCTCCTGGTATCTTTCACATCTTTTGACTGGCAGGGCTGGTAGATCATGAAAGTGAACTGACTCGAACAGTTAGTTTCCTGCAGGCGGCATCCGTGCTCAAGTGATAAACTCTATTCAAAAGTACACCGAGCCAAGCATATATACCCTGAAAGTGACTAAACGTCTTTCAAATACTTTCAATTTTCATCGAACAAATGAGGTATGGGTTGCATTGACGAAAGCAGAAGTTTGCTTTTGTGAAAGTGCCGATTTAGGGCAAAAAATCGGACTGTATAGGACGTACAATATCTTCTTTCACGTATTGCAGGAAAGAGGCGGCTCACATGAAGGGTTGACTGGAGGAGCAGACTTATTAGTAGTCTACGTAGGACGATAAGGTGCGCGGGGATATATGGTGCCATGCATTCATTGTTCGATTCTCACTTGAAATTGATAAAGACAAGTGTGACGTGAATGCTTGTACCAAGTTAGGATATGCCTCACGTTAAGTGACAATGTATTATAAGTTACAAAAGTAGCCTCGACATTGTTTCGTAATGTCGAGCCACTTATTCTAGATTAAAATGTCTTTGAAAGATCATGGTGCAACATGGCTTAACCACGGGCTACTCAAATCAGTGTAAAAACTTGCTCCCTTGACTTTAGTTGGTGCCCCTGCAGTAGTGACGTTGCAGTTTGTGATCCAGTCACCCTGAGCTTCAAGTTTGGTGGCTACGTACTTTCTGTAGTCATCCAACAAGCAGGACGACCCAGGTCCATTTTTGCAAGAGGGGACAGGATAAACGGCGTCATTAAGTCGGATGCGCACAAATGTCGCGTTCTGGGATCCGTTTGATGAAGGGGCGGGCAGTGTCGTGTTACTGCGTTTGATTGTGCCACAGGTGGGGGGCGACGGCCGAGTTGAGTTACCAGACGTGCCGTTGACAGGTACAACGCAGTTGAGACGCTCAAAAGCAATGGTTCCGCGCATGGTAGTGTAGCGGGAGCTCACAAACAGACGGTCATCGTCCTTTTCGGTACTTGAAAGGGGACTTTGCTCATCGAAAACTCCGGATGCTGTTACGAGCTGGTTAAGTTGACCGTCGTTAAGGAAAGACATGATGAGTTTGGGGAGCTTGAAGGAACTTCCATCTGCACGTTGACCGGTTACAGAAGGGCCCTCGCCAAACAAACCCATCAGCGCATTCAAGTACGGTGTCATCATGGTTGACGGAACATTGGTTCCTGGGCCGACGCCGTAGTAGTAGCGGAGATCCTGAAAGTATTCGTACTGCAGGAATTCTTCATCGGAAAAGATATCACACCATGGCGAGAGGCGTCCGGTAATCTGACTCTCGTAGCCACACAGATATGGGATCTGAGAGATGTCGTTCTGCGTAAGAGTGAGATTTCCTTGAATCAATGCTTGGAGGCGTTCGAGAATGGGAGGGATGTAGATGCTGTTCCATTCAGAAACATAGTCGCCACCTTCTGTGTCTTTGAATGTCGGGCACATGTCTGAAGGAGCTAGAGAGTCGCCAATACCACCAGGAAACCCGCGGGATGTAACTGAAACCACATCTCCAAACAACGTCGCGTTGGTTCCAAGGAATCCACGAACAAAGAGCTTGGCGGTTTGGAGAACACGAGAGTAGTTATTGGCCCAGACCATAAATTCTTCGCCCTCATTGTAAAGGTCGGGGTATCTGGCTGTGTTAGAAACGCCCCTCATCTAGTAACGGACCTATGGCAGATACCTTGTTCGCAAAGTGTAGCCGAGATCATGGGCTTCCTTGTATCCAGTTGGGCTCAAGTTAGATATTTGAGCCGAAGGGTTCGTCAATGCGGTTCGCCATTTAGGCAGGAAGCTGAGGCTGCCAGATGCAGTATAGTTGCCCGCTTGAAACTAAAAAGCAGTGCTTGTAAGCTTTTTGACCAGCCCACAGCAAAGAAATGGTTGACTGACTCGTTCCTGCATCGAGACCCAGCCATTGTAGGCACCGGGATCGGGGTAACGAGACCCATGCCGGAGAACATATGCGGCCTGGTCGACGAAGCAATTCTCTGGGATATCTGATGAGATGCCATGCACATTAGGTCCTAAAATTTATTTAGTTAGCTCTCAAAATGAATTTATTTGTAGTTTGACTTTGCCTAAGGAAGACCAAACCACATACCTGCAAACCAAGGACCATTGGCGCCGACGTGCTCAAGCGGATGTTCCGCACTCTCGCTAGCAGGAAGATTGATGTCCTGGACGGGAGCGAGAAACCTGGAGTTCGCATTCACCAGGCCTGCAGCAAGGCAAACGAGACCGAGCTTGGAAACAGCCATCTTCAGCCCAATCTTTTGAGATACGTAAGGTGGAGGCTAATGCGACGCCGTATATTCCTAAATCCAGCCATGGCTTGCTACGATCTTGTTATATATTCTCTACTGAGTAGCTACCGGGCCGGTCATTGCCGGCCACGTGCTGTAATCTTCTTGTTTACGTTCAGTCGAATTGCGCGGACAAATCGTGCCGATGTAGGCAAGGTTACATTGCCAGTACAGCGCACGTGAGCAATGCTCATTCCTGATTTGACAGTAGAAAAAATGCTGTGGGGGTATCGCGGTGATTCGATCCCAGAAGAGAGCTTCTCCCGCGATTGCTTCCGCTAGCGCTGCCGATAAACATGTTCAGTAGTTCCGGCTCACCTCCGGATCACCAGCCCCCATGATGGGCTTCTTTAGCCGAGATATCACAACCAACAATGAATGCGTCGGCCAAGCCAAACTGAATAGAAAATCTTGCTGCACGCCCCGATTGCTGCTTCTCTAATTCGTAGGATATGAATGGAATATGTCTTATGAGTGAGTTCTAGACGAATTGTCTTCCCGTCGTGGTTAGCGCAATTGGTTATTTGCTGTGAACGCCAAGTTGATATCACTGTTCTGACCCTGCCACTTTACAAACTCCGTCATAGGTGTCTTGTTACCTTTTTGTTTTTTTCAACCCCCTCTGCTCCCTTCCAATGATGGCCTGTAGATTTTGGCATTGAATTGACGTCAATGCATATGTAGTGGATAAAAGGATTCCTACTCGTAGCAAAACATAAATCGTTCATCTCAGATTCTTAGCCCTCTGTACTCCTAGGATGTGATAAATAATAGATGAATAGAGTCGCAAAATCTATTGCAAGCCGCTAGTCAATTTGAAAGATAGTTTCAGAACCCCTGTGTCTTGATGGAGATTACGTCGTAGCCTGAGTTACGTTTGGCCCATAAACACCCGCTGGCAAGCTAGCTAAACAGGAAGAAGTCTGCCATCGTGCAGATCTGCTATCAGAAAGCCGTAGGCCATAAGGGTTAAATTCCTTCGATAACACCAGAAGTATCTAAGAGAAAACAATGCAAATTATTATTTCATGCAAACATGACATGACGCTTCAGCCGCCACGTACGCAAGCTCTGAACAATTTGCGTGCCTGTACAATTGGAGTCAGACTTCAGGCACGCCACAATTGCGAACTCCCATCTGTTATCTGCCTGGACATCTAGGATCCTCAGAAAACGCAGCGGAATAAATTAGCACATGAAATCAAAGCCTCGTAGACAGAGCTCGGAAACATGAAATAAGGGTTGCGCTGGAAGTTTCATTGTGAGCTCAAGCTTCACCCACAGATTCCGATACTAGTCAACTAAATCATAACGTTCAAATCCTTAAGAAAATTTCCCGAAAACTTTCATAACTTCATTTCATGCTTAGGAACCTATGAAAGAATCTCATTCAGAAGTTTCTAGAAGAACGGACATTTATTATTAGTTTAAAAACTGACTTTACGACATTTCCATTAGCACCATAATTAGCATTTCAGGCTGTTCTTGTTCATTGTTTTTATTGTGCTGCGATCGTTTCTTGAGGATATAGCGGCGACAAAGAAGTGGCTGACTTCGCCATGACGCCAAATCTTCACAGTTCTCTTAAGCAGCAAACTGGTATAACTAGAGAGGTCTCCCTTCAAACATAGGACTGATCACTTCTTATGAAAGAGGTTGCTGAAGTATCTATAGATTCACATATAGCAAATCAAATTCAGTGCCACATGATGTTATTAAACATGTATAAGATGCACTCCTACGAAAAAAAGTATGCAGGCTGTCTGCACTCAATGTAATATATAAGTTGGGTCGGTTGAGCTGACTAACCGGCCTCTCAAAGCATTAACAGTGTTTTGACTGATAATTCGTCTGTTATTTGGTTTAAATTTACGTCAATAAAGGGTCGCCAATGGTCTTTGATAATTGTTAGGGGTGATCGTCTGAGCGATCATTTGTAATAAATCCCAAATGAAACAATGTTTCTGATCTACTTGGTACTTTTTAACATGGCTCCTTTGCAACTAAGGTAGAACAGGCAAACTCTAGAAATTATGCTTCTCTAATACAATTTGCATTGGATAAAATCATTATAGATAACTACGCCGGCCAGGGCATGAGGTTTGAAGTCGTGGAAAACTATAGCATCAGGCGAAATGGGAGAGAGCATGTTTTCTTTTTTTTTCCCCCGACATAGATTTAAACATCCATGGATGTTTACAAGCACAGAATAATCGCCTTGTTTTAGTTTTATTTCTAGATCCAGATTCTTTTACCCAGTCGGTTGTTCTCCAACTGTGTTTATGCGGTCAATAATTGCTTTGAGCATCCAATTCAGTTAATGAATACTTTCCCGGCACTAAATTAGAAGGCTGAGCCCTGGAAGTATTGGGTATTGACTAAGTACTTGTTCATTTCATGCTGGGCATGATGACAACCAGCCGCCGGGGTAGAGTAGTGCTGTCTTTGACTTTCTGATGCCTAGCGGGCCGTAAGACTTCAACACAACCTTGCGACAAATTTAATTCAATAGCCGATTTTTTCTATTTACGCCTCGAAGAGTAAGGATCCACGTGCTGCATACTTGGATATGTATCTATCCTAGTATTGATGAAGGTTGAGCTTAAGCTTGCAAGGGCTAGCTCACGCAGAAGGCACCTAAATGTGCTATCGTTAGTATCCTACCGAGGTCCAGTTGGCAACAGGTACATCCTCGTGAGGAAACTTAGCCACTCAGAGGCTAGCCAAGACTTTTTCTAGCCAACCAAATAATTCTGACTGATAGGTACTTACACAATCTAGCTTTAACGCAGGTACATGCATTATCAGAGTTACATCAATACAGCCTGGGAAACATAAGGCCTGATAGCCTACGGTTGTGTATTCCTGATACTACGGGAAAAGAGTGGGTGTAAATCGGGGGCTATGTACCTGTAGCCAACTGGACTCTGATGGGATAGGCCAAGCAGACACTTGGTGCTCTTTTTTTTCCATCTTTTTAATGCAATAGAAGTTTCACTCATTCGCAGTTGTATGCAGCACGGATCACCATAGACGGTCATTTAGGATCAGAGACGAAGACATACTAGATTGGCAGACACGGACATAACCACTCTGCTGACTGGACTAATTTCTCTGTATGTTCAGATATAGAGAGTCAGTAACTTGAGGGCCACTACCAGGAGACTCTAATCCCTTGGCTCGGAGGTGCAACAGCACTCTGTGAGTAGACTTTGGGCACTCCAACCTTCCTGGCCAGAGAGTGTTACGGAACTTTCTCAAACAAAAAAAAAAGGTTGAAGCTTAGAGACACTCAGTATCTCTGGTCAGGAACATCCCTGAGTCCAACTATTGGTATTGTTTTGTTTTGCTGTCCAAGCGCAGACAGCGCACGCTAAGATCTTTTTCAATGGGGCAGTCGGCTGAGATGGATATATCATGTGTTTGATTTGTTGATTTAGACATTCGATGCGGCTTTCCCAATATATAGAATCAATCGCTTAAAAGTTTGGCAGGCTTGTTTTTGAAAACCTGACCTCGTCGACTCGAAGATTTACCATGTCATATACACAATTTAAATACATCCATTGTGCCATTGTGAAATTTTGTGAATTGGCGCAGGCCATTGTAAGCTGCCGTAGGACCCCCTGGGCGTTTCAGCCAGCCCTGACGCTCTGCGTTTGACAACAAGTCTCCGTTTTCGTTCTGGCTCACCCACCACACCCTGTCCACAAATTCCCCGGCAACATGCAATCTTTTGTGATTACTGAGAAAGTTTTTTTGTCATTACTGAGAAAGACTATTGCCGCCGGAGAATCCAACCGTTTATCCACTGCTATATAATAGCAACATATAAATGTTAAGGTAAGCCCTTTCTACTATAACTGTTCTAAATTTTGGGCAATCTCACTGGCTATTTCAAGTTTAGTTGTCCTCTCGCTCGCAGATACGTCCAGCAATTCGATCCTTCAACACCATGACAATGATCATCACTATGAAGCGGGCGTCTTTGTTTTGTTTGACTGTCTTGCTTCCATCCCTCATATCTGGACAGTTCGTCGCTCAACCACAGGATCTTAAGGCTGTGGAGGGGAAAGGAGGTGTCACCGTTAGATTCAAGCAAGTCCCTAACGGCATATGCGAGACTAACAACAACGTGAAAAGTTTTGCCGGTTATGTGGACGTGAGTCCAACTCAACATATGTACTTTTACCTGTTCGAAGCGAGACAGAATGCAGCTTCAGCTCCTTTGACAGTTAGGCTAGATGGAGGACCGGGTGCTTCCTCCATGAATGGACTATTCTCCGAAATAGGTCCTTGTTCTATCGATGCTAGTGGGAAAGTGTTGGATAATCCGACCTCTTGGTCAACTATTAGCAACTTGCTCTTCGTTGACCAGCCAGCGACCGTGGGTTTCTCGCACACCACCTTGGTAAACGGCACCATAAACCCCAAAACCGCGGAAATTATCCCCCAGCAATGCACATCGGCAGATCCCAGGTGTGGGACCTACTCGTCAATGGACATCTCCCTAACACCGAATTCCACTTCTGAAGCCGGCAAGGTTTTCTACCAAGTGATGCAGGGAATTATGGGCGCCTTCCCGCAGTATACGGCGAATGGTGTACACATAACCGGCCAGTCGTACGGCGGCCACTATGCTCCTATTTTTGCTGACTACATCACCAAGCAAAACCAAGTGAACGCACCTGGGACTGTGCAAATTCCCCTCAAATCTGTTTCCATTGAAGATGGATTCATGGATACCCGTGTGCAGTTTGCCGCATATTTCAACTATTCGGTGACCCCTGGCAACCCATACGACGTGGACCCTTTCAACGAGACTCTCAAGCAACAGCTCTTCACTAACACGTTTGGCACCGGCGGCTGCCAGGAGCGGCAAACGGCCTGCAACTCCAACCCATCTGACAAAGTCTGCGCCGACGCCGACGACTTTTGCATCAAAAATGTTGAACAGTTTTGGGACATTAACGCGCGACGCACTGAAAATGACATCCGCTTGTTGTCCCCGGAACCGTATCCGTCACCAGACTTCGTCGCATACCTTAACAGAGCCGACATCCAGGCTGCCATAGGTGCGTCAAACAACTTTACGCCAGCGTCAGTGCAGACGTCTATAGCGTTCGCCTCAACCGGCGACGACAGTCGCACAGGCGAGCTCGTCACACGTTCCATGTCAAATTTGCTCCAGCAAGGGGTCACTGTCGCTCTCTTCACTGGTGACGCCGACTACGACAGCAACTTCATCGGCGCCGAGATCGTAGCCGCGAACGTGGGTGCTGCAAATTGGGCCAAGGCTGGCTTCGTGAACTTGACAGCCAATAGCGACGGACAGATCCCGGGTGTGGTGAAGCAAGCCGACGGTTTCTCGTTTACGCGACTATACTTCGCAGGCCACGTTTCTGCTTTTAACCAGCCAGAGGCTGCGCTCAGAATCCAAGAGCATGTTATCAAAGGCGTAGACATCGCGACTGGGACAAAACCGATGGGATTTGGGATGAATTTGATTACGATGGGGCCGTCTGTGAGTACTTTCAGGGAAGGACCGGGAACGGTCCAGCTGAAGGTTGTGCCCAAGGGCGCCACTTACGATCCGCATACGCATTTGCCTGTTCTTAAGGGACCGCCGGCGGCGACAGAGAAGATTGGTGATTTCAGCGTGAAGACCGACGTGTCGCAGAACGCGGCAGCTCATCCTCTCAGTGAGATGACGGCGAAGAATATTAGGAAACTATTGAGAGAGGACGGGTCGCTGCTGAGGAGATAGAATTGCACTTTCAGACCTCTTGTGTACTTTCTGTCATGCTGGTTAATGATGCAAAACATTGTTCGTTTGGCACTTTTCAGCTTGTTCCTGTGCGTACAATACACCACGCAATGTAATCTAGCTGTTCACATTGTGGACGGTTGACACAACTGCCCGCTTTTGTGTAGGCTCAAGTAGGACATCATGAAGTTGTATGATTCTGAATATATTACCTACAGTGACGTGTTCGTGCATACCTGGCGTCAGCACATATATTTTCTCGTAAATTACAGTCTTTCTACCGACATAGATTGGGCTGCAACTTAGGAACCTGCCAAGGATTCTTGTGACTTCGACGAAATGACACGAGGGCAGCCAAATCGTCATTTCGTTTGCCATATTCCAGCCCTCTGTATAAGTATACCACAGCAGGCCTGTATGGTTTAAACACACATAATCAGTTGAACTGCTTAGGGAAACACGTATCGTTCGGCGCTCACCATCTTGCGACTCAAGGGGAACGGAAGCAGCTGACAAGTTGAGTCCATCGTCTTCTCTTCCACTCTTAGAGTGATGAAAAGAGCGGGCATGATGCCTGCCGAGGTCAGAGACACTAGACCTTGCCGTGGTGATGTTGATCAGCATGGTAACAATTCACCTGCAGGCTGATCTCATTATACTGTTTTACTATTATTCTGACGAAGGCCTCTATTACACAGCAACTCTAGGCATAGTCTCATGAGCTAATGTAATTAACACGTCAACAGAGTAAGACCTACAATCTGTGGAAAAAAGGTTTCCTGGTCACGCCCAAGGACCTTCTACTGATACCACTGATGTCCTTGCTGTTCCACGCCTTGTCATTAGTTAGATGATCCACGCCATACTTGGTTGTTTTAAGAACTGATAATTATTAGGTCTCGGCTTTTCCTACGTGTAAATTTCACCATCTTTTAGCCCTGCGCTTTTACACGTAATACATTGTATTCAAATTAACTATCTCACATTTCTCAGCCTAATTTAGATATGATGAGACAGGGCGTAGGAGCCTTGTCAGCGGTGGATTTCCAAGGGGACGGAGGGCCGGCTTATGAAGAAGCACAAGACGTACTACAAGAGGCTTGCATCTAGTTCACAGGAGAACTTTGATAGTAATAGCATTATTACCCAAGTATTGAACATTTCTTACTCTAGCTTTTAGTTTACAAATCGAAAAGCCAATTCTTGAGCTTTTCGTACTTTTCTTCTGTTCAGGTCCTGTTGGAATGCATAGTGTTGCAAGGTTTTATGTTGATAAGCGATGCAGGAGGATATTCTTCAACATGAATTTCACGGAAGTAGTAACGTGCGCAAGAATAATGCAGTGCCCTGAACAATTGTCCATTTGTTTGAAGGAGCCATGGCCAGGCTTGTACTGTATCAAGTGCCGACGCTAAGACCGCAAGTTCGCCGTTGTGGTCCACCGAGCACCGTTAGTCGGGCTGGCGAATGGACCCGAGCACCGTTCGGCGATAGAAACCTAACCGAGCCGCACATTTTCACCGAAATCTCAGCTGTGTAAGGGGGACAAATGCCGTTCATACTCGTGGTTATAACGGTCCCGTCCGCCATATTTGCAGAGTACATCGTCCCGTTCTTTGCCATTTGGCAAGCGCTGGCTGTTGTCAGGTCCCATGTGTGATGGATTTGTCTCTCACTACGAATCAGCACCGCGACAATGTTTTACAGAGCATTCAACTCAACAGCAGGTTTTTATGAATCAAACTAGCTAACCCGTTTTACATGCTACCAACCAGTTGGGGTCCTCATATCAAGACCCTCAAATGAAGACAATTGTCTTTGAATGATCTCTTGGTCGGGCATTGCCAAAGGATCCCAGGAGGAACTTGCTTCCAGATACCTGGAAAACAGATTATCCATTGGTGGATGACCCTCATGGCTCGCTGCCACCAAAGGTTGTTCCGATTGATGGGCAAGAGGCTCAGTTGTCGCCCTAGACCTGGTGAAATAGGGCGCCATTATCTCACGAATCTTCGTGATATAAGCTGGCTCGTCGGGTTGAACGCCATGCTGAGAGCAAATGTGATCCTCCCTAACCTTCCAAGCCTTTAATACAAATTTGGCAAGAGCTATATTATACTCCTGGGATGGGTTTAGGAATTCCGGATGATACTCGTAAATTGCTGGTACCTGCTGCCAAGCCCGTTCAACTAAAGCCCCAGTCGTGCGTTGGCTGAGTTGGCCAACCATCAAAATGACAACGTCATACTGGAAAAGTAGCTTTATAAACCAATGAAATCCAGGATGTTTGTTCGATTTATATGCGTTTATGTTCTGCTCTGTCGTCATGATTGACCATTTGAACAAGTTGTCCTTTGGAGTTTGGATTTCGGTACCCCATTCTGGCTGTTCTTGCGGTGGGCAAGTGGTCTCCTTGACTTTTTGAAGTACCAAAGCCTTCAATAGAGCCGCAAATTCATGCACTGGCCCTGCTGATGGGTCGGAATTCTTTTCAATGACGTTGTTGAGTCGATCTTCAAGCATTTTGACGAAAGAGCTGATCTGGGCAGATTGAACTTTGCTCTTTCTCCCTGAACTGAGAGTGCTGAGCTCGTTATACAGCATCAAAGCTTCGATATCAGGTTGCTGCCGCAGGCAATATCCAATTTGATAGACCAGTAACGGTATGACCATCTCCGTCGGCCCTTCGCGATCCTGGTATCTTTCAGTTGCTCCCATGTGTAAATCAGCATCATTCAAGTTTTTTGGAAGTTGACAGTCACTAGGTCGAGGAAGAAGCGACTGGCTCAACCCCGAGATCATTGAGAACTTGGAGTCAAGCATAAAAATCTGCCACCAAATCCGGCGCCTCATCTCGGTCTCAAAGGGTGGTAACCCAAGAAGCTCCCCATCTCTGTGAAGGCCCATTTTCTGGGCGATCCTGACACAAATGCCGTTTAGAATCCAGGCACCGTGAATGTTACACCGACCCTGAATCGACATCTTCGCAGAGTTAGCAAACATCATCTAATATCGAGCAAAAGGGAGAGACGTTACAATATGAAGAACCAACGCTTGAAGCGTTGTGAGATCGTGCGATTTGAGGAACTCGGCACGTAGCAAGTTCTTTCTCACGCCGCTCGAAAACCGTCGGAAAGCAGCATTGCAAGTAGAACCGAGCATCGCCATACACTCCTCCTCTGTTAGAGTCACGACAGACATACTATAGACAGCAAACAAGAGAGCCTCAACGTTGCTTGGAAGTACTCCTGGGCCACTGGCAGCTTCAACCACAAAGGGCTGCAGCGATGGGGCATGGACGATTTTTGTCAGAGAATTTACTCTGTCCAAGAATGTCTGCCAGAGCCGGAATATTTGGCTCGCGTTGGGATATATTTCTTCTGGGTGAAGTTGGGGTTGAGAGTCGCCGCCCACAAGTAGATATTCGCTGTAATCGGGCATGGAAGCTCCGGGATCCCAATCGTGGGATGATTCGGGCTCGGGTTTGTCGTCCTCGTCGTCCACCAATTCTCTCATTTGGCGCAGCTGTACCCATTTCGTTAGCAGGATTGCACCTGGGGTCCATCTGGGCATACTTGCCTCTTCGTATACTGTGGCCCAAAGAAAGTTGTCCATGAATCGAACAGAGCCATCCTCAACGACGAGCTTCCCAGCTGGCTTCCAATTCATTTGATGGTTTTCGTAATGAGGGATATTGGCCGACTGCGTCGGTGGCACCGTGCTTGTGTGGTCTAGCGGCTCTTTGCTTGCAGCAGCGTATTTAGCCAAAAGCTCTTCGCACCGCGCAAGCCTTGCTTGCAACTCTGCATTTGGTCGCCTCCTCTTCCGTACCGGTGCTGGGATACTGGGGCTGCATGTTGCTTTGGACTGGTAGTTTGGCTGGTAAGCTTAGGAACAACAGATTCTTGACGAGCTGAGAAAAAAATGGAGTGGAAATTTGAGACAGTCACTGGTCAGGTCGCGTAAAGGGATCATAGGATGTCTCGGTTCAAATGACGATGAATCAGGCTGTGGCGTTGGGTATCGTGGCAGAGGATCACATACCTTGATGCAGTTCGAACATGGATACTTTCGGTCGCATTTGACCTTACGGCGCTGGCAGAGTACACAGGCTAGGGGCCGCGACGATTTGGACGAAGACTTCTCCGATGGAGATGCCGACATGGCGTGGGATGATTTAACGGCAGATGGGGGGATTGATACCAGAAGCCTGGAGCAATCCGCATCTGCCGACAGCGGGGACGGGTATATACAGTAGGGCAAATCAGGGTCGGCCAGGGATCGGCTGACAGGTGATAGTCCCTGCAGTGAATATTCTCTTTTTGTTCTTTATTCCTCCCACTTCAAACTACTGTGGACAAAGGAGAGTAAGGCAGTGCGCGCGGTCAGTCCATAGTATGAGACGTTGTCAAAGGGGGCTGGGAAGTTTAAGTTCAAACCGTGCCCTACCTTGCTAGCCTGACGGCATGGACGGAATTGCTCCTGTTTCACTAGTACTGCAGTCGCCTGTACGACGCAATGACGCTGTGATATACTCGAGGGGTACGCCAGAAGACTTTAGTTCGCAACGGCAAGGTGCGAGATCTTTGGGCGAGGGAGGGCTCAGTGGCTCAGTGGATTGGGATAAGACTTGTTCGGTGTCCAGGTCCACCCCCCTTCAGCTCCGTGGCTAGGCGAGACATTCCTAAGTGAGGAACATAGGGTATTATGCGTAAAGTGTATGACTTACAACTGGCCCATAAATCGGCTAGACTTTGTAGCGGTGAACAGCCAGAAAATGCCCTGCACCTCGAGCAGCATTCCTTTTACGGCCAGAACAGATACTGGCCATCATGTAGAGTTTTCTGCTACAAAACGCATAATATACATTTCCTACAGGGAAATGCCACGAAACTTATGCATAACACATTCGAGTCAACCATCTTAACCACCTCAACCATCCTAATCGTCATACCAAACAGAGCGGCCAGCTTTGCTAGGCTTCACTAAACTACCCTTGCCGCGTTTGATCAATAGTAGTTTGGCTGCTGTGCTTCGCCAGGGTATCCCATCCGCCTAAACTTTTTCAAAACCTTGCCTGCGATCGTCAATACGAAAATTATGTAATCAACGCGAAATGTATTCCGCAGTTTTCCTGACCAAATTGAGCAGTCAGACCTTCTTTGATCTTATTTTTCGACTTTTTCGATATTTTAACTGGGTAGCAATGAAGCCACAGTAAACATCTAAAACAAAAGTATATAGATGTCGTCACGACCGAAACACTAATAGTGTTCCCTTCCCATTCCCGGTAACAGTAGTAGGGGGTTATTGTCCGAAAGGGTGCGGCGACGGATCTGCTTCAACTTTTCCCTGAAGTATGATTGACACAATGCAGTGAATCTTGATCTTATATATAAGGGCCAAGATCGATGTGGCCATCGCCATCGAGGAGTTGGAATAAATTAAGATCACCGAACCCGTGATCTCCGTCGTTTCTCCCATCAAGAATGGATAGGTCCGGTGTCCGGGGAAGTGAGCTTGACAAAGTTAAAAATGATGCATCCATGTCAGCGAAGGGCGGAGAGCCCAGGCCCAGGAAGCCCGAAATAGAATTAGACGCTTTGCCCGTTGATTGGCGGTCGGTGCTCATGGTCGATGGGTGGTCATGCGAGGAAGAATGGGGGACTTGCTCAGCTTCGGCGCTGTCTCGTGGCACGAGCCCAAACAGTTGCGAGGAGCTTTCCGTCCTCTGAAGCCGCTCCTGAAGCTCTTTCTTCTCC
This sequence comes from Colletotrichum truncatum, assembly GCF_014235925.2. Classification (NCBI taxonomy): domain Eukaryota; kingdom Fungi; phylum Ascomycota; class Sordariomycetes; order Glomerellales; family Glomerellaceae; genus Colletotrichum; species Colletotrichum truncatum. The sequence goes on along the minus strand of NW_027222404.1, from coordinate 38,932 downwards.
AGATAGTCAAGAGCTGCGTTTAAAAGGGATTTGGCAATGAGAGAGTACTGAGAAGCATGCGCATCTCTTTTGGCAAAATGTTCGAGTACCATGATGGAGTTGCGGGTATACTTTTCAAGAATGCGACCGAAAGATCCTAGTAAACCGACTCCCAATATGAGGGAAGAAGCAAAGAGCCAAGACCTGATACTATTAGCCTACTTCAAAATATCTCACTTCAATCCTCATTGCTTACACAATTAACGGCATTTGCCCGTCGAGGTAACCTTTCTCCGTTAAGCCGACCAGTATGTCGACCATAAAACTTGCTGCATCGATGCATGCATCGGCAAGCTTAGATTTGCCGGAAACTAGACCGTTTCTGCCAGCTGAGCTTCCGGACGATCCCTCTGTCAATCGTTTATGTAGTTCATACATGAGGAAGGGACGTGACACTAGAATGACGGCTGTTAAGGGTGATTAATGGGGTGTTCAAATATTAAGAGGTCGTGGTCGAGAAGCTCACCATAGTAGTATGAACAAAGAACCTGACAAGCTCCAGTGACTTTGCTTGGGTCCTCCTCGTTCTGGGAGTTGGACACAACATCCTTTAATCTCTGGAGCCAGCGAAGGGACCAGTCCCGCAGCTGTCTAGAAATACCTTCAGTCAACTGATAAGAGACCTTCTTTCTCGAATACACCTCAACTACTATGCCTTCAGTGATGAGGAAAATTTGAGCCGAGGCATCGAGGATATCGAAGGTTTCTTGGCCGTTGGCATCCTCCATGGCACGGTAAGGCACACTGCAGTCGATATCTGAAGTCGCAGGTGGCCGACCCATAGATGTACTCAGAAATAGATCCAAGATGCGCAAACTTTTCCATAGCCGATCTCTATCAGAGATTTCGATTAGCAAATACTGACACACTCGGTTTTTTAATGGCTTGTCAATACCGTTGTCTCTGGATCTCGGGTCCAAAACGGGAGTTTATCTCTGTGCGGTGGATCCCAATAGAATATGCGGCTCTTACTGCGATGCCTATTTGTGCATGGATTCATCAGTCCATGTTTGTTTACAACCAGTCTTTGAAGAAGATGAACTTACCGAAAAAAAGAAAAGCTCCGTTCATTTGACAAGATCCCAACATATAAAGAGTGACAAGGATAAACGTTTGAATGGTAGGAACATTGATGTTGCCACTGAGATTTGTTAGGGCGTTGCTGCGCGCATACTCAAAGTATCCTGATGCGAGATCCTCTTCCGCAGATTGATATCCTATTGCGAGGACAAGATAGAACGCTGCGGATGCAACATCTTGTGGTCGGTGACTCTGCTGAGCCCATGAGCAGATGGTGTCCGCGAGGCGAGTGTGATCAAAAAGATCAACGAGGCCACTGGTCTACAGCAGAGGTGATGTTGTTGTCAATGATGTCTCAAGTCAAGGGGTTCTCAAGTTATCTCACAACTGCATGGTACGTAGCAACGGCCTGAGGGATAGTTCTTGGATGAAGGTCGGGTTCACCACTGCCGGAGTAATGAGCGGGCGGCCGGAAGGGGGGGTTTTCAGTCTGATGGGCGAAGACATGAGGATCCACGCGGGTATTGACGAGCTGGCGGACTGTCTGAAAGAATGACAAGGGTGCACAGTCTCCAATAAAGACTTTGCAAGTCTCGTCAGTTTTATCAGAACAGAGTACTGGGTAGGGGTAACATACTCAGTTTGCCCTGGGCATCACATAAGAGTCGTGCTTCTCGTGGCACCTCTGTCTCCTCCTCGGCCAATGGATCGTGAGTAGACTCTGTCCGGGCATCGGTCTGTACATCGGGGACAGTCTGCACAGACGGAGGCGGTGTTCTCGGCGTCGGGGCCGGCGCTCGTCGTCTTTGCTGGGGAGAGTACCGGCAAGTGGACGGACGCTGACGACGCAAGCAGTAGCTACACGGCAACTTTCCATCGCATTTGACTACATCCGGAGTTAGATACAAATAGTTACATAGGTGTATACGAATTCTGGCTCAGGGACGGCAACAAATGCATTAGTGTATCGTATGTCTTGCTTGTACTCGCTTGTTGTAGCTAGAATACTCGAACAAAATACCCAAGAGTCTTTTTTTTTCATGATCAAAGTAGGGAGTAATACCTTTTCTTGCCTTGCAACTATCGCAAGCATTGGCAACTCTAGTGCGAATATACGTGTGTGGCGACGAGTGCCGCGACGAGACATCGTCCATACTGCTGCTGCTACCACCGATATCACCTTGGTGCAGAGTCGAATCGCGGAAGAGGGAAGATCGGACGCGGAGCGACAAAGCCAAATGCCGAGGGAGCAAAGTTTTCCGTGCCGTAACCAGTGCGACGCTAATCTTAGTCGGGTAACCGAACGGCTTCCACAATGGAACCTGATGACGAGCGTATTTACAGTGTTTCCGATAGTAAGCACATGGCCGGTTGCACTGTGAAAGCATAATGTCCTCGACAGGACCCCCTGGTTGAGACACCCACCCCCTCAGACAGTAGCCTTTCTCCGTCCTCCTCCTACACCCGAGTTTCCATTCAAGCCACCAACGATCGATATTTTGGGGCCGCATGGTGTGTGGCTCCCGTGACTCGTATCCGCAGACCGTTGCGTCTTTTCTTTTACGTGATCGTAGCCGAAGCCGCCCGGAGGCGGAAGACGGCTCATCATGGCCGGTCATGTGTGAGTACATCCGAGATCCAGGTCGCTTGTTCCATTTGTTTCGGGAGGTTTGAGATCTTTACCAACGGAAACTGATTTACCGGGTTGCAGTAACATGATGGACGATGTCCTAATCTCAAACTGTATGCCTGGTTATTTTCTGACTCGGTCTCAGTCCGAAAGAAACCTACTGACGGGTGTCTCTGAGTGTCTCCCGCTCTGCTTCGGTCGTCACTACGCTTGCTGATCTCTCAAGGACCGTCGATGCAAACCACCTTTGTGAAACATGTGCAAACTCGTCTAATTGAAAATCCTGTTCAATTTCCAAACATTCATGCTCTTCTAGGTAACGATGGTGGGCTTTCACAACCCTGCCTCGATTATCTGGCCTGGAATCGTTGTTTGATTTCTGCCAAGTTGGCGCAGCAATCGCTGCAAAAGTATGTGTCTAGATACGCGCTAGTGATCTAGGAATTGTTAATGATCTGTGAAGTCTGGCTCAAATCCTTCAAGTTATGGCATTAGTGAAGGATGAAAATCCAAAATCAACCGATGTTCTCCAAGCCTCGTTGCGCGTCATCGACGGCGACATTGTACAAGCTATCCAGGCTTTGAAAGAGACCAGCGCAGGCCCACAGCCGAATCTCGAAAACCAACTTCACAACCTGGTTCTAGGACTGGAACATTACAAGCAAGTTCATGATCATTGGGATTCTACTAATGTGGAGTATCCTTTCAACCGTGGGGAGCGTCAAGTACGAGATGCTTTCGCTACTCTGTTCCCGGAATCCACATCACAGACTGCACTGAGATGTCGGGCCAAGACGTTAATGTCATTGAACATAATTACCAAACCAGATTTCGAGACATTCGATTTGGGGCCATATCAATTCCCCAGGCTCTTCAATGGTCTATGGCAATTGTCTTCCCCAGCATGGGGTAGCGGTACTGCCAAGAGGCAGGAAGAAGAATTGATACGCGCCGTTCAGGCGGGATTCACCGCCGCAGATATGGCTGATCATTACGTCAGTGCTGTTGTTCTCAATTGCGTTTATAGTTCTCTGACAAGATTCATTTAGGGTGACGCAGAGTTGGTGTACGGGTCTTTCAGAAACAGACTGTCTCCCAGTGTTAGGTCGCAGGTTCTTGCAGCCACAAAGTGGTGTATATTTAAGCCCCCGACGAAGCCTATAACGCCAGATTTTGTACTTGAAAAGGTCAAGGAGAGATATCGACGTCTTGGTGGCAGAATTGAGCTGCTTCAATTTCATTGGCATGACGTGAGTATCAAGCTAATCGGGTTGTGAATGCTGATGACTGTCTTGTACTCTACTGAATTATTGATCATAGTACTCCTCGAAAGAATACCTCAACATACTAGTCGAGTTGGTTCGCTTAACTGCAATTCATCCAAACCTGGTGTCAACAATTGGTCTCTGTAATTTCGATTCAGAGCATACCATTGAGGCCTGCGAGTATTTGATAGCCAAGACCGGTTCTGTCGGAATTGTCTCCAACCAAGTTCAGGTATGCGAACAAAAGTACGACTGCGTCACTGTTGGTACATGCCACTCATTGCTGCCATAGTTTTCGTTGCTTGATTCTCGCCCACTTCACCTCATGGTCAACGTATGTGCCAAATATGACCTGAAGCTATTGACCTATGGCTCCTTCGTAAGTACACAGACAACACATTGGTTTCAGTGAGCTAGAGATTAACGCTGAATGCTGCAAGTGCGGCGGCTTTTTATCCAGTCAATGGCTTGGCAAACCTGCACCTGATATCTACGACGAGTCGGCACACTTGACGCCATCGCAGAGGAAGGTGAGTTTGTTCCACTATTACTGAACCTGATAGGAAGCTTACTTGATCCCTCGCAAAAGTACCACGATATAATGATGAATTGGGGGACATGGCAAGATTTTCAAGATCTGCTTACTGTCCTCTCAACAGTTGGGCAAGAGCACAATGTCAGTCTCGCGAACGTAGCAACACGCTGGGTTCTTCAGCAACCATCCGTCGGTGCAGTTATCGTCGGGACTCGACTGGGTGTGTCAAGTCACGTTGACGATAATTTGACAACATTTACATTTGAACTTGATGAGTGGGATCTAGACAGAATCAATGTTGTGGCACTAGGGTCTAATCGATGCAAAACAAGGCGCCTGTTGAGCAGCCTAGGAGATTGTGGGGCAGAGTACCGCAGCGGCCAGTAAATTGCAAGGCTCACTACTTATCCCGTTGTAAATGAGCAATGTTTGGGTATAACTCTGGCGCTGGCATTTGGGTATTTATTTAATGATTATGAGGTAATGGTTATATAATGAACTGCAGCCACTACATAGGGGCTTAATGGTTGCCTTCTAGCGGCACAACTGTTGTGTCTGCGTGACTGAATGTCCTGATCCCGGTGCGTATGATCTTAAGCTGTGATTTGCAATTAGGATCTGGGCATGCGATCAGAGAGTCTGACGTCATCCAGTCATGCTGATGTGTGACCCATTGCTTTGCGGCAAGAAGCGGCAGAACGGAGGCTGAAGTTTGTTAAATTCAACTCCGTTGTATAGTTGTATTAGTACAAGTACTAACCAAGACTATAAATCGAGAAGCCTTGGCCCGTTGGCAAGCGCAACATTTCACCCTCTAGGATGAAGTGGTCACCCGGCTGAGCACCGCACAAGATTCGTTCTCCTGGGGGACAAACGACTTCGACTCGTAAATCATACAACTCAAATGTGTCATTTGAATTTTGATTGGCCATTTTTCCTCGTCTTGTCGTTCGCGAAGTGGAAGGTGAGCGATATATTCTCGCCTGGGTCCGCGGAGGTTGGGTTCGGGTCTGACATGGTCATGATTCGGAGGATTGAGGGTCCCATGCACGTTGAAGAGTTCCGATCCCAGCCACATCCACATCATCGCTTGGCACCCGGCTAGCAGAGACACATCCGAGATCCGAAGTTGCTTCCGCACACCAAGAACATGGCTGCACAGCCCCTCGGATCTTACTTTCCCCATTTGTGGATCAGTAAAGACGTGAATGGAGCGATGAGGTTACACGCGGAATTGACTTCTTTTATTCCCCTTGCAGTAGTCTGGTATCTATCAATTACAACCGCCACGCTGATGTCGTCAACAACTCTATGGATATATCATGAAAAGCTTCGTCAAAATAATCATGGTCTTCGCTCCTTGTTGAATTGCCCTGCTTGCAACGTCTCGTCTCGCGTCTGCTTCAGGAATGGCATTAGTGCTGTGCCTCCCGTGCCAGTAAGCTGTTCGTCTTTAACAGCCGATGTGCTAGCCAAATCAACCTTGGAGCCATTGTATGCTTTCTTTGATGGAAGAACAATGTATCTGGTAACAATTTGCAGGTGCTTGTTTCGGAACTCAGTCATGGTTCTTGTTGCCGCTTGGTATGCGTCGCGGAACTTCTCCTGCTCCGGGGTAGAAACTGGTAGCTTGGCAAACTCTCGGATGCTTCCCATGCGTGACACATGCTCCAAAAAGCGCTTGTGAGGACCAGGCATGTAGCTACGCACTTCTTCGTGGAAGGCTGGTGTTGCTTTATGTTTGGGTGAAGATTTGCTGGCGTGCGGATTGCTGTTTCCCTCTGATGTGTGTTCAACTCCCAGAACGATGTCAAGGAACTGAATAAGAGAGCTCTGACCGTTGCTGCCTCCTCTAAGTTGTTGCCAGCTACCGCGGCCATTTCCCTCGTCGTAGAATACGCCATTCGGTAGACCAGCTGCCGCCATGTTTTTGCTACCGGCCAGGAAAGGGCGGATCTCGTAGAAGAACACCATTGGGTCGCAGTTTTCGTACATGCGTTCCAAAAGCGCGCCAATTTTCCGAATGTTGGCAGATAGCCCCTCCAACGCCTTTGTGATGGTGTCATAGTCTCTCGTCTTGATCGATTCCAGCGCATTCAACATGTCGGTCATGATACGGGCACCTTGCGCCTCCATAGCCACGGAGACCAAGTAAAACCAAGCCTCATCCTTTGTTCCAGTGAAAGTGTGAAGAGATTCCAAAGACTCGAGATCCGCAAAGTCGTCCGTAGTTGATAAGAAGTTCCACAGGTTGAGGCCAGCATATGTAGCGACAGGTGGAACTTCTAGATGTTTGGAAACCTTCAAGAGGGGAACCGACACTGCCGGTGGAAGAACCTATGTAACAGGTAAGTAAAGAACGGAAAAATATGAAGTCCATTTTGCTCACCTCTTCTGCTTTCTCCCCACCCCAGACGTAAGCATGCGTCAAGAAGATCAAAATCACATATGCTCGCCTCCACTCCGCCTCGTTCTGCAGTTTGTCGGTGGTCAAGACTGGAAGTGCATCCACCTCTCTCCTCAGCTTCCCAGACTTGATAAGCTGGGGGAGGTGTTGAATGATCTTCTCCCATGGTGCGTAGTAGCTGTCTGGAAGAACTTTCAGAGGCGCGTCTGCGGGAAGAAACCCGTTCTGAGAAATCGCATACGTCTCAAATGAGACTGCATCATTTTGTGTCCGCTCTGAAGCTACTGGAAGGGCGTGAGGAGACATGACTCAAAACTGAAAAAAAGCAAACGGCAACTTCTAACAAACACGAGTTGAGTAGGTGTGGAAGAAAGGATTGTGCCTAAGGGACCAAGACACAATTTGAACCAAGTTTGTTGTATAGTGAGAAAAGGACAATGGTCAATGCGAGTTAGGGAACTACGACATGAAGTATTTCTTAAACTCTTCCGCAAACCTGTTCTTTCCTTATCACCTGTCATTTGTTGCGGAAATACTAAGGAAGCTCGTCATCCCACTGTGTAAGTGGACCAAACCGAAACCCGTCGGTTACATGCGGAAGCGCTAGAGGAGCGACGGAAGCGGATGGCGGAAGTGTGTGGGGCCGTGCGTCGAATCTGCGGAATGACGATGTGTTATCGTCGAGGCATTGAGGAGGCGCCGGGTACAAAGACGCAGAAAATGCCCAGATTAGAAAGCAGCTTGTGCCATATTTCGGAATTATCGATTCATCAACTTAGTTTAAAGATACTTCATCGTACGATTCACCATGGAGTTCGCCGCCTTTGCAGAACAAATCCGATCCGGACGCCCGGCCAAGTTCCCCGCAAATTCAAACACTGTTGAGTTTGCTCAACAACTCGATGCTCAGGATAGCTTAAGGCACTTGCGCGATGAGTTCATCATCCCGACTAAAGGTTCTCTCAAGAAGAAGGCGTTAGACGGAAGACTCCCCAGTAAGTCCTGCATACACAGCCTATTCATTTGTAGCATATGTGCTTACGACCTGTGCAGACAAGCAAGCTTTGAACGGCCATGCAAACGGTGTTAATGGTACAAACGGTAGCCACTCATCTGAAGATGACGAGACACCGTCTGTTTACTTCTGTGGAAACTCCCTGGGTGTCCCGCCCAAGGCTGTAAAGGAATACATCAATGCTCAATTGGAGACATGGGCTTCGATCGGCGTCAATGGCCACTTCAGCGGTCTCGGCAACTCACCTTTGGTGTGCTGGCAGGACATGGCTGAGAATGTCGCAAAGAAGAGTGCGCCTATAGTTGGAGCACTGCCCGAAGAGGTTGTTATGATGAACACTTTGACAGCCAACCTGCATTTCCTGATGGCAAGCTTCTACCGCCCAACAGAAAAGAAACACAAAATCATCCTGGAGTGGAGACCATTCCCCAGTGACCACGTAGGTCTTCTTTTCAAACATCAACTGAAGTCGCGTGTATTGACAGTGTTTAGTATGCAATTGAGTCTCAGATTCAGTGGCACGGACTGGATCCCGCCAAGTCCATGGTGCAGATTCAACCCGACGAGAACTTTTATATCTCAACGGACTTGATTCTGAGGACGATCGATGAGCATGCTGAAGAGACGGCCTTACTTCTGTTGCCAGGTATTCAGTACTACAGCGGTCAACTGTTTGACATTCCTCGCATCACCGAATACGCCCAGTCCAAGGGACTGGTGGTTGGTTGGGATTTGGCACATGCTGCTGGAAACGTCGAATTGAAGCTGCACGATTGGAACGTGGACTTTGCGGCTTGGTGTACCTACAAATATCAAAACGCTGGACCCGGTGCCATGGGAGGCGCGTTTGTCCACGAGAGGCATGGGAAGGTTGAAATGAGCGAGGGCAAGCCCAAGTTCCGCCACAGACTGACGGGATGGTACGGAGGAGACAAGTCGGTGAGGTTCAACATGGACAACAACTTCCTGCCTACCGTTGGTGCAGGCGGTTTCCAGGTGTCCAACCCTTCCGCTCTCGATCTTGCCGCCTTGTCTGGAGCACTGTCGGTGTTCGAGAAGACGTCAATGTCTGATTTGAGGACAAAGTCTCTTGTTCTGACGGCGTATGCCGAGCACCTTCTTGATGGAATCCTTGCAGATGACACTGACAGTGAGCCTTCTTTCCGGGTCATTACACCAAGAAACCCGCAAGAGCGAGGTGCTCAACTCAGTGTGTTGTTGAAGGATGGTTTGTTGGATCGTGTGACAGAAGCGTTTGTGGATGCTGGTGTTGTATGCGACAAGAGAAAGCCTGGAGTTATCCGAGTTGCTCCAGTGCCTCTTTACTGCACATTCCATGACGTGTGGAAGTTTATGGATACATTGAGAAAAGCCCTTGCATAATAGTGTTAATGATTAGTTTTCCAGAATAGCGCGGTGTACATTTAGCCATCATGAACACAACCCGAATAATTGAAAAATAAAGATAGTCCAAACACGTCTTCTTCGTAGTCTATCTTAGACAAAAAGTCGAAATAGAAAGTAGCTTCTACAAATATTGAATTGTTGAACTGAAAATGGTGCTTGGTTTTGTAGCACAGACCAGTTGCTTCGGGCTTTGAAGTCTCTTCTCACCCGCCACGAGCTTAACGTTAGTAGACAGGCTTAGAGAACCTTCTCGATCAATGTGATGTTCTCTGCTTCCACCTTTGCTCGAAGAGCATCACAGAGTTCCTTCGTGTATGGCGCGACTATACCGGGCTTGGCAATGGCTGGATGACCGTCTAACAACAGCTGGGTGGCAATACCACAAGTTATCCCAACAGATTTCGACATTGCGTGGTCACCTTCGGGATCTCCAAGAAGTTCCATAGTCGAAGTGATGGGATCCTAAATGACGTTAGCCTTTCCCGTGAAAGTCATCATTGAGGTGTTACATCGGCAACGTACAATTTTGCCGTCCTGCCACTCCACCACAAACTTGTGTTGGAGCATCACTAGGTCCCGTTCGCCAGGGCGAAAGCTGCAAAGTGATTCCAAGCGACTTGAAAGTGTGTCAAGAAGGTTATTTTTGACTGGTGCATTCTCTTCGGAGAAAAGACCAATCCACCGCAAACCCTCCAGCACAGCGCTTCGTTCTTCCAAATCACTAAATGAGCAGAGCTCATCTACTCTTGAGATGAGGTCAACTTCAGACGCACTGACAGCGCCAGTTGTTCTCTGCTGGAGCTGGGCCCATGTACTTTCTGATCCCAACCAAGATCTTTCTTCTGGATTGAGCCAACCAAGACTGAATAAGGCTTTGACCAACTCAGGATTTCCCTTGTATCGAAGAGAACCCCGGATGATAGTCTGCGCCTCTGGAATGTTGTAAAATTCACGAAAAGGTAGAGAGTTCCGATTGGGATATGCCACGAATGAGTATCCATCCATGACGTAGTAAGGTTGAGCTGATGCCATTAAGTTCTTGCTTGATATTGTGACTTCGCGGCCTTCCTGCAAGAAGGTTGCAGAGTTGCACTGTGAGAGTAGAGCACCACGAGGAGACCAGCTGAACTGTCAAAACTATCAGTGTTGTAATTGATTCTCCAATGGTTGGGTTCCTCTCTTACCTTGAATCGCAAGGGATTGTTGGCTGCCTCTAGGGCTGGAAGCCCACCACAATACGAGTAGAACTCTTTGATCTGTATCGAAGTCATCAATTTTATATAATCCAATATGGCAACTGACTCTTTTTCTCCTACCTTGCCGCCTTTCTCGTGGACTTCTCCAATGGTTTTCACTGCATACAGGTGGTCCACGCCCGGGTCGACTCCAACCTCGTTCACAATGGTGATGCCAGCTTCTACGGCAAAATTCTCAAGGGCTCTGATCTCTGGAGAGACATAGCTTGCTGTAACAACATTTGTCTTACCCTTGATGGCAGATCGCACGACTGTGGGGTGATATATGAACGGAACAAGTGATACGACAACTTCATGGTCTGCTATCACACGATCAAGATCGCTTGAGGTGACATCGAGGCTGATCGGTGTTGTCCGAGGTTGATTACGGGACAAGACTTTTGCGCTAACGAGCGTACGGCAAGCTGAAAGTCTGCGTCAGCAAATGAACACACTCACAGCGCTGCATCAAGAAAAGCTAACACAGTAAGGAACATACCGATTGTAAGGTGATTATTCAGATCACGGAGCAGATAGTCAACACATGGCTTCGCAACCGAACCGCTGCCCAAAACGAGAATTTTTTTGGGGGACATCATGTTGTTTTTGGTTGAAGATCGTTTCAAAGCGACATACGAAGTAGATAATATGATGTTGGAAAAGAAAGTCTTCGCTTAGGAGCGTACCAAGAAATAAGGTAGAAACGTCTAGGCAGGCTAGCATTTTTAATCTATAGCTATGACTCCTTACGTCGCGAACTAATCCAGGACATCTCGTAATGACAAGCGGGCCACTTGCGTCAACTCTCTGGAACCTGACTGGTTACGTTGTATTGGTTGCCCATTGGTTTGTGTGGATAGGTCCATACTGGCTGGCTTGCTATCAAGGAGTAGCTGCTGAGGGATCATTGACTGAAACCACGGGTGCTCCAGAGAAGTCTGCAATAGTGTCGTACGCACCCTCGTTCTTTTACGCCCACATTTGACGGCTGCGCATATGTTGTCTAATCGAGTGAACTCAAAATACTTCCCAAAGCGACACGGATTCGGCTTTGGAGTCATTTTTACTGGCTGGTATGCATTTTTTCATAAATGGCCGCAGGCACCAATCCGTAACTTCCCTGCTATGAAGTTGCCCTAGCAATACCAAGTACACGTCACGCTTACAGATACCTGCAGTGGTGGTATCGGCATTTCTAGCTGATCCTGACACTCCGGAGCTACTTGTAACTTCCGCTTACAATTATGCCTGAGAGATTGTTCCGAGCAAGGAAACATCAGGTGGAGTATGAGTCACGCCGGTTGCTTGTCCAATCGCGGGTTCGCAGACTATCTACACTGGGGCGAAATATCTCCGGTTAAAAGGACTCACGTCTGTGGTTGCGTCAGACTCAACAATGATTTCACTTCCGCTGTAACTGACTTTCTGATTGCAGATCGAAATTCAGTAGTTTCTTCCTAGTAAATCGTGATTTAGGAGAGTTCGCTTTTTTTTTTTTCGAAAATCACTGGATATTGTCCCTTAATCAAGCACGCCGGCCCCTATATAATTAGACAATATGATGCATTTTTGCGTGTGCACCATGACTCTTGTAAATTCATAATGACCATGGACTACTGCGCTGACTCTCTAGGTAAATGATGACAAGGCATGATTGTTTTGGAATATCCTCAAAATTGTACTAAATCTGTATAGAGACTGACCTTCGTGTCTTTGAAGTATGAGATTATGAAGCCTGACAGCTTGTGAGTATTCATCTTCCCATTTGGCCCCTAATGCCAAATTCATGAATGATAATAGGTTCTTCATACGCTGCTACTTTCCAACTCATCATACCATCATACAGCATGGCAACAGCAGGACCGACGTATGGAACGACTTGTGCACGTAAGACAGTCGCAATGCCTGTCCACCTGTCCATCCAACATTGTCCGCGACATAAGCCGCTCCACATCATGCTGACTTTCTTTCATTTACCAAGGACATTTTCGTGTTGCTTTTGAGGCATGAACTTCTGGAATGGATCGGGGACCGGTACCAAAGCTTGCATCTTCACTACGATACGTCATCAGCATTACGGTCTGTGGCGTGGAATAGATTTTCAGGCCGGGAAAATGTATATTTCATGCCAACAAGTATATTTGTCTACACTACAGGGTAAGTGTCCTGCCAGTGATCTCCTCATCGACTTCACCAGCCCAGTCCAAATCTGAGCAGGAGTGTCACTATTCTCCTGGTTTGAAGCTAAGATATATCGTGAAGCCGTCAAAATTTCTCTTTCGATTGCTTGTCATGGCAAGGTCGTAGCAAACGCCCGTAGTATGTGTGAGGAACATCTTTGATTACTTGTCTGGAAATAGCTCAGCCTGTTAAAAACTAAGAACTGTGGTTACCTGACTATGATTGGTATCATGATTATCAACATCAGCTTTCTATCTTCATCAAAGCCTCTAAAGATTTGCAAGGCCCGAAGCGTGGAAAAAAGATTTCGCGAATCGCTGTTGAGGTCAAGTGAACCTTCATCGACAAGATGCATAACGCTCGTAGCCATCAAGATATTTATTAGTGGTGCTACGTAGTTGACTGTAGTTTCATTCCATTAACGGACTCCCGAAGTATTTTTCCAGGTGTCCTACAGAGCCGCTGTACAAGACTTCCATTTCGGTCATAAATCCACGATAATAGACGCCCCAAGAGGTTGTTCTTCTTCGTGGGGCTGCCGCTGATGGCCGTACTTGGCCAAGATAACATCGAGACAGCTAACCAAGCGGAATTCTTATGATGAATCAGAGGGTAAGCTGCTAGCAAAAATTGCATGTCATAATCTGCGTTTTTTGCATACGTCAAGACAAAGTTGGGGGTGAATTCCAAGTTCTGACACTATGATGCACGCGTTATAGAGTGATGACCACCAAAGGGAGTTCACAAGTCAAATATCAACTCGCATACGGAAAGGAACGAAATCAAACGCAAAATTATTCAAGCCTCTTCATTTCTGTTCTTAGTCTTGTCAATGCATTTTCCTAGTGATGGAAAGCCAGAAAACTGTCGCGGGCTCTCTCTGTAGACCTCTCTCATCTCATCCAGGGGGAGTATTTTCAGTTAAAGTGGTTTTATGCATGTTGACAGACAGAAGAACGAAACAACTGTTGACGTACTTGGGCAGGAGATCTTCAAGAAATTATGCCCCAATGACATTAAAAACAACTGAACTTGCAGCGAGGTAGTTCTTGAAGCAAGAATACACAGATGCAGGGCGCAAATTCTGACAATTGCTTGTTGTGCCAGCTTGCTAACTATGGCCTCTATGCATCCCATTGCCGATGCGCCTGCGCGATTGCATTGACGTCAGGATTAATCAATTTGGTCTTACATTGAGGATGTCACATCAGTCTTCTAAATATCACATACTGTGTTACCATCAAGAAATCACCAAATGAAAGTCAAGCTATTGTTGAATGATTACAAAAGGGTCAGAAAATCCTTTGCCTCGACCGCATGCAATCCCTCTCACTGGAGGATCAACAAAGATTGTTTAACAATGTCCACAAACTATCCCTTTGGGGGACGAAGGCAATAGAACGTCATGAGGAAAGCGTGACATAGCTAGGCCGTTAGCGCCCCCAAGCAGCAGCCTTTGCTCCGGAAAGTTGAAGATGTCAAAGCTCGCCTTGTATACATTGCCCAAACTAGAATGAATCCAATGCCAGTGAACCTTCATTACGGCTAACGTTAACTGTCTGACTCTCCGAAGAGGATGACGCCAAGGCAAGAATCTCCAAGTCTTTACTGGTGCTGGGTAGCATCTACAGTCCAAGGGTCCAGATTAGTGGCCCAATTATGAAAACGGCATGACTGAGACATCATGAACAAGCGAACAACGGGAATACTGACCTCCACTCTGAAAATTTCCATCTAGGCAGCTCCAGGCTCTTATTCCGCGCTAGTATTTCTATAGTAGTCTCGGGCCCACACGTCGCATACCCTTTGTCTGTCGATGCATGCAGTTTATTGCACATTTATTCTCAGCCGAAAACAGTTTTCAGCCCAATTATGCCGCCTCTTGCGTAAAGAGCCAGACCCCTAGGTCTTCAGAAACAGTAACCATGATCCCGGGTATACTGGGGTCCAGACACCTAACGCTGATCCAGATTCGTGGCGGCTGAGACATGGAAGAAAATTATGGCAACTGTTCAGTGGTGTTGGTGATGATGGCAAGGAGTGAACAGCGTGGCGAGGAAAGGATAAATACAGACCTGTTTTCCCTCCAGGAATTAGATTCCCCAAGCAGTCTTCAAGCTCTTTCATCTTCAAAGCGAGGCAATCTTCAAACCAGCCCTTCCACTTTTTATCCCGGACTTTCTTTGCAAGCCTCCTGCTTCACTTTCACCTCATAATCTACAATATTTTGATCTTTCTTTCAAAATGCGTACTTCCAACATCGTCGCTATTCTTGCTTCAGTGAGCACGGTCACTGCGCTCGCCCTCCCTGTAGTTGACGCCCCAGCAGCTCCAGCAGTAGAAGATCGCCAAGTCACAACCACTAACGCCGGACCGGACTCATTTTTGGCCAAACTTGTCGATATCAATAATGAGGTAGTGCAGGTGAGGCTTGGTGTCACCGGCCTTGAGGGTGCAAACTTCCCATCCAGGACAACTGGCCTCAGTGGTCTTTTGGCATCCTTGGGGCTTGACCAAGTCTTCAATAAGCTTCTCAACGATGTCCTCAGGCCTCTTTTTGCTCGCCTGAGCGGAGGCGGTGGACTTCAAACCACCTTTGGCAGCCTCTTATCTCAGCTACAAGACTTCAATGCAACAGGCCAAGGCCTCTCACTCGACCAGTCGCAACAGATTATTTCTCAGCTCACCAGCTTCCAAGGAAATCTGCAGCAGGTTCTGGACCAGTTTGCTGCTAGGAAGCCTGATTTCACTGCCATCTCTGGTGGCGCTGGCAACTCTGTTTCTATCTTCAACCGTGTGCAAACAATTCTGGGAGGAGTTTTGGGTCTGGGCAACGGCAACGTCGGCACTGCTTTGGACGGAATCCGCAGCTTCCTGACGCAGACTCTACTGAACAGCAACCTCCTCACCGGTAGCAACTCGGTGCTCCTCCAGCGCATCGACCCTTCTCTTCGACAAACCCTGGAGGGCCTCTCGAGCTCACTTCAAACCATTTTGAACAGCTCGATCAACCTTTACGCCAAATAGATCCGCAGCAATTTTCATGCTACAAAACCTTTTGAAATTTAAGGGGTTTCAAAAGGCAACAACTAATGGTCAACATGACGGGATTTTAATACGGGATAAACTTACGGGATAAACTTGGAAATTGGACAAAGAACAGGGCTGGTATCACTCACTAATCACTCGTCTCCAGAGAGACATTAACATAATGACTATCTTTAATTACTTTATAATAATTATCTTCACAATATACATTGGAATTATTATTTCCATCAGGATTTCGTTTGACTTGTACAGTTGAATTTGATTTGAACCCAAGTGAAGCTCCGTGCACCTTAGTTTTGAACATGCTTACCTGAGATATACTTGAGTACGTCACTCAAACACCTGCAGAAACCAAAAATGGCTTGAGCAGACTGTGGCTTTCTAGTCGGTAGTTGGAGCCTATCAGCAGGACAACCCTCAACCAATTGTAGCCCGCCATGCTGTTGCACAGAATACCCTCCTGGGATTAGCGCACGGCGCGTGCTGGTCAGACGACAACAAACGATGCATACACATGACGTCATCAACACCTCAGTGCTCACTGGTATTAAAGAGTCCATACTGCGCAATCATCACCGCCTACCTCTTAACCACACGCTCTCGTCCTCCCCACACCACTCACAATAATACACTACTTCGTCGTATCAAAGCTCGTAGACATCCTCCACTACACAGGAATCTAACGCACCATCACCACAAACGCCACAAAGATGCTCCATACATTCTACTCGAACCTCTTTTTCCAGCTTTGCTTTGCTCTACTGGCCGCAGCAGCTCCTGTTTCCGACCCCACGCTATCTGCAACTGGCCACGGCAACACATGGCAATATGGAACTGGCGGTGGTATAATCGGCTTCGTCGTGCTCGTCTTGGACATTATCGTCTTCAGTACGTCTGCTTCCGCAACCCTTGCTTTCAAAATAAACCCCCACTAACCATCTTGTTCCAGTCGAGGTTTTGAAATCGGACCGCACTGTTAGTCACAAGGTGCTTTGGTGTCTAGTCGTCTTCCTCTTCCCCATCATCGGCATGATCATCTACTGGCTGTTCTCCAACCGCGCCGCCCATAACTCTCGATCGGGATACGAACCTGTTGCATAGACTGGCGAATAATCACATACAATCTTGGCATCATGAAATGAAAGTATGCTTCTCTAGAGCATAATAGATCCGGCTTGCACAAGCGGTTCAATTTATTGGGTTGGCCGGCCAGTCATCCACCTCACTGTGTGACAAACGGAATGTTGGTTTGGGCAAGTTGGCGCTGAGGCAAATATAATATTGCAGTCAATCAGAAGAGAAGTAATAAAATTATGATTAATACAGTAACAAGCGAGCGTAGACAGTCTGTGGTCGTGTGAATTTCCAATGTCATCACCTGGCTGTTCTTGCGTGGGGTAGTGCCTTGGCATTGATACAACATAGAAATTAATGGTTTTGTACAACCGCCATTGAATGCAAATCGCGAACTCAAACTCGCGACGGTAAACCCTAATTTGTTTTTTTATTACAATTTTAATTCTACTTTCATCTCATTTTCTGAGACGAAAAGAAATAGGGCTTTGGCTTCAGATTGAAGCACAACGACCACAAACTCGAGAGTCAGCTTTCAGATAACCAACGCCAAAGAGTGATTATCCTAAAGGAATGTCTACATCTCTGTTGTGATACTTAAACATCTGCAACCTTCAGAATAGTCTTGCCGAAGGTTTGGCCCTTGAAGATTCCAATCAGACTTTCGGGACCTCTCTCGATACCATCATAGACATCCTCCTTGACCTGAATCTTGCCCTCTGCGAACAATGGCGCAAGCTTGTCAATCGCAGCATTGTACTTAGGAGGTGACAGATCGACTATGAAGCCTTGAATACGCAAGCGCTTGGTCACAAGGTAGAATGTATTCCGCACGCCGTATCTGTCCTCGGGCTTGGAGTTGTATCCGCTGATGGACCCGCAGGCAACGATGCGACCTTGGTCATTCATCATTTCAAGGGCAGCTTCAAGTGCCTCCCCGCCAACATTGTCCCAATAAATATCGATCCCTTGGGGCACGAGGCGACGAAGTGCGTCGAGGGGCTTCTCCTCTTTGTAGTTGAATGCCACATCAAAGCCCAAGGACTTGATAAAGTCAACCTTTTCTTGAGACCCTGCAGAGCCTATAACGGTCAAACCCTCCGCCTTGGCCAGCTGGCCGACTACTTGGCCGACAGCACCAGCAGCCGCGGAGATGAAAATGGTCTCACCCTTCTTGGGCTGACCGACCTCGTAAAAGCCTTGGACCGAAGTAGCGCCAGGCATACCTAGGTAACCGACGTAATAGGAGAGAGGAAGGCCTTGAGTGTTTTCGACCTTGCGGAGGCCGGTGGCGGAAAACGAACTTTCAGGAATGATAGTGTATTCGGCATTCTCCCCGTAGAATGTGGCGATAGTATCACCAATTTGGTATTGTGGTGTATTTGAGCGCACAACCTTGCCAACGATGGCTGATTGGATGGGTTCGTCAAGATTTAAGGGTGGACTGTAGGATTTGATCTTGGGATCGCGCATCAGAATGCGCAGATAGGGATCTAAGGAGGTGTAGAGGACCTTGACGAGGATGCCGCCATGGAGTTCAGCGGTATCAATGTCGATAGGGCGTTCCTCGATGGTGAGATGCGTACCGGCCTCGGGAAAGGTGTCAGGCACCGCCTTGTAAATCAGAGACTTGTTCTGTTCGGGAGCCACCATGGAGTTCAGCGGTATCAATGTCGATAGGGCGTTCCTCGATGGTGAGATGCGTACCGGCCTCGGGAAAGGTGTCAGGCACCGCCTTGTAAATCAGAGACTTGTTCTGTTCGGGAGCCATTTTTTTGTAGACTCTATAGATTGGTATTATGTGCAGCTAAGCAGAATATGGAAGGTGATGTAGAGATATGCCAGGAGGTAATACACCTTGACGAGAGAGTTGAGAGGCTCCTACGCCGAACATAAACTATTGCAGCTCAAAGCTTTAGAAGTACATTTCAGAAGCAAATGATTACAAAGCTCCGTCAATTACACGTGTAAGGATCTTTCAAAAATCTTCGACAGTCTGTCAATGTGATTACAATGCCGGAAGTTGATCGAACAAGCAACGCAATGTTAACTAAAGGTTCGTGCGCAACACCAAACTCGAAGGTTAGAGTAAGGTACAAAGTTGAAGCCGCTAATCGCTTGTGCCGTGGTGGTCTCATTACCAATCGCTGTTGATTTAGGGAAGAGCCACCAGCAAACAGAGTGTCCCTATTAGTAAGTCAACCCGGATGATAGCTTCAATATCCTGGCATTTTGGGAAGCTAAAGAATACCATATTGGAGTTCCGGCTATTAGTAACAACAGCAGAGGTCATATACATCCGAATCTGTCTATCATTCCAGTGAGGGTGAGCCGCACAGAGATGTAATAAAAATTACCTCCACGATTGTCACGCATGCACTCCAAGCCTTTTCTGCCGACGTCTTGTGGCTCCGCTTTGGCCTCGTGGCATCTAGACGCAATCTGGAGGCAGCATCGTAAATTGACCAATCGTTCAAAGGCTTTTAACCTTTTGTAAAGCCTCAAACTTTAAACTTGGTCGGACAAGGATGTGTCAGCGGGGCTTCAGTGGGCAGTTCCACCATTACAAGATCCATGTTCATGTCTATCCGTACACCGCGGTGGTACATGACAAATCTGCCTTTCAGCAAACATCTCCGCGGCGAAAGCAATCAAGCACGCAAAGCTCCACGGGAGGATATTGCAACCGGTTTGAAATAATCATAGATTGGAAACCATCTTGGGTGTGAAAAAGCGGTCTTGCCCCATTATTCATTACATATAGCTTATTGATGCTGACCGTGATGGCAAACAGTGACTTAATTTCGCGCTAGTTAGAGGGTCGAGTCAACAGTTCTTGATACTAAGCTGGTAGGCCAACGACGAGTGGCTGGCGAAGATAATTGAAGATGTGCAGAATTTTGATACAAAGTTGAAAGTTTGCATCACGATATACCCCAAATGCAAAACCTGCAGCCTCATTGAATCAATGAACACGAATGTGCTTGCTCGCAGATATTTTTGCAAGGTTGTCGTCCCAGAGCAATAGCAACTGACACATTGCATGTAATCTAAGCACCAAGAGGCCAAGGACCATAATTCTTTCTTAGTGGCCCCGAAAACTTCTTAGAAATAGTCAATTGTTTCAACCGGCAAAATTAGTCTCCGTGATTTTTGGCTATTACGACCTGATTTGAGATGTGCTGCTTTTGCGGAGGATTTATTAAACACGAAATGAATGAATCATGATCAATCTTCGCTAGTTGTTTCAGTCAAGTTTGAACTGTCGCTTTATTTGCTAAAGCTACTCCTAATATCGCTTATCTATTGTATAGCTAGGTCTACTTTAAGCAAATGGAGTCTGCACTCTAATTCAAGAGATCCTTGACAGTTTTAACGATGAAATCCTCTCCCTTTGACTTTATTCCCAAAAGCTTGTTGTCTGTCGTCTTAAAGGTAGTCTCATACGCGGGGTCTAGAAGGCCCCGGTACAGGAAGGCTACCACGGTCTCATGGTCAAAAATTCCCTGGGCGATATTTGCTTCAGCTGCCGCAGTGAGCTGATCCAGAGAAACTGAAACGGGATCCCATTTCTTTGTCGGATGAGCTTCGCGGGCAAGGGCCAGAATTTTGTTTTGAGTAGTAACCAAGTCATGAACCCGTAAAGCACGATTCTCTGTCTCTGCAGGATGCGATAGAACCCCAACAATAGCGTCAGCGATTGTTGAAAGAGATGTGGTGCTGAAAGTCAAGTCTCCTCCATCGATAACCCTGGGTGTGGAGCTGGAAAGATCGACTAAAAACTTTTTCTGGATACCCCAATCCAAAAATGCGCCCGTGTAGATGAACGTGTAAGTCAAGCCAGACTCCTTCGCTTTAGATTTGAGATAGTCCTCGATTTTTGCCTTTGGGACGAAGACGGGGATCTTGCGAGCGTTTGGGTTGGTTAGATCGCAACCAAACATGGAGGGAAGAAATCGCTTCACGCCAGTAGTGACCGCCGCGTCGATGAGAGGAATCTGGCTTTCGATAGCTCGGTCAGGAAGTGTCGAAATAACAGCATCTTGGCCGGTAAGAGCGGCTTGAAGGGACTCTTGAGAATCGTAGTCGACTTCCACAAACTTGACATCAGCCGAGTCAGGGTAAGTGGTAGTGGATCCTGCGCGCTTCAGGATAGTGACGTTGAATAGGCCAGAAGCAATGACGTGCTTAACAACGAGAGAGCCAAGGCTACCAGTTGCACCAGCAAGAGCGACGTTTTTGATGGAAGACATATTTGGGCTAAATATCTAAGTATGAGGGACTTTAAGAATTTGAAGTGATATAGTCAGGAAGTTTGTAGGTGACTGTGATATCTGGCGAAAAGGCGAAAAACGTGGAAGACCAAGAAGTCTTAAATAGTAATTATGTTGTTCAGCGCATAACACAGCAACAACGATATTGGCATTATTGACCGCTGGTGTCGGATGGAATTATGAAGCAATTGACAGTACTGACTAATTGCCTGAAGGCCAAGAGGGCTCCCTGGCTTCCTGGATCGGAAGCAAAGCAGCTTAGAACCGAGAAGCTCTGTTCAAATTACCAATTTGTGGGCTGTATTTGCATCGGAATTTGGTCAGCAACCTCTGGAGAATTTCTCAGCCACCCTAATGCAGCCGAAGCATGGCTTTTAGTCCATCCCCCCCCCCCGTCTGCTCACAGATCCATCTACGCTCGTCCGACATCAAGGACCCGGCAGAGTTCCACCTATGGGTACATTTTGCTCAAGCATCACCATATGCGATTTCTGTTGTTGTTGCATCCTTCTGCCACCTCATGTCTTGATATCAAGTCTTCCATTCCACGGATAGTGTTGTCCTGTATCTTCAGAAACCTAACCGTCTGAATCTGTCTTATGGTAGCTAGAAGTCACATCCTAGTTGTTCAGTGTCTTGTAGACTGTTGCTCTGAGATGGCTGGCTCATGGTCGACACCTGTTTTGCTAAAGAAAAAGATGGGCTTCGACGAGAATGTCTTATCTGATGTTATATGCCGCTTAAAATATACGATTGATTACTGCCCAACGTTATGTTCTTTTTATTCTCTGTTTTCTTTTTGTTAAGGATTTGATATTTGGTAGCCTCGAACTGAAGCATAAACATCAAGATCGCATGGCGGAAGTGCACATCTAACAAGGCAATTACTGGCCGGCGTCATAAAAAGCCATGAGATATATTTGAATTGGGAAAAGTGTTCACTAATGACAAGTCAATTCCAGTTGAAGTTACCATGTAGATTCCGTCATAGAGCGGCTTATACCCGAAAAGCTCCTTTGTATCTCAACACGTTAGATATGCTTATTGCGAAGTCTTGGTCTGATAGATGTGGAACAGCGTGGTATCCTAGGTAAATCTTTTTAAGAAACCAGTTAGGCGACCAGGTCCATCCTTACCCCACGCCACTTGTTACCTGATCGGCGCTGGACAAGCGCTTGAAATGAAAGGGTATATCTGGACGACATACGCTACCACGCCTTGAAAGTATCTCAAGGAGACCCAAACAGGCTTTTAGTAATATTTGCTGACAAAATCACTCGGAAGCTTTTAGCTAACGATGCTTTGCTCTTACCCCGCGCTCTTGGCTCATTACTACCGTTCAGCACTAACAGCAGGAACTTTCTTTGGCGCTACACCATTCCGACTATAATATAGAGCACGCTGTAGCTCAAGTTTTGTTGCAGAACGACGCTGCAGACCCGTTCACACAAAAACTCACTCTGAAACCTTTGCTATAACGTCGCACACCCACTTCTCGCACACCCCCACATTTCGCACACCCATAAATCGCTCATGTAGAATTTTACCCTCTTCAACATTCTTTAATATCTTCACCACTTTTACAGCGATTATTATAATTCTTTGAATAGTTACTCTTATACGCTTAATGGGCCAGTATACGGAAACAGAAGTCAATCAAGCTCTCAATGCAGTTGCAAGTGGGCAGAGTGTCCGAAAGGCAGCTCATGATGCTGGAATTCCACCATCAACCCTCCAGTCTCGATTAAAGGGTTCACAGGCAAGAAATGTAGCTTTCTCTAGCTTCCAGAAGCTATCTCCAGCACAGGAAAGTCACTTAGCTGAATGGGTGCGTATCCAGGCGGCGTTAGGGCTGCCGCCAACACATCAACAACTCAAGGAATTTGCCCAGCGAATCCTAGACATCAGAGGCACTACCCAGCCACTTGGGAGAAACTGGATTCAGTTCTTTATTAAGAGAAATCCATCAATCAAGGTTCATAGAGCTAGAGCCATCGATTCTAAGCGTGTCAATGGGGCCTCAACTAATGTAATCAGGCAATGGTTTCAACAACTCGCCCTTCCAGAGATCAAGGCGATCAAACCACATCATCGCTATAACATGGATGAAACTGGTATCCTAGAAGGCAGAGGATCAAATGGCTTAGTACTGGGATCATCAGAAAGCTCATCAATGCGAAAAAAACAGCCTGGGTCTCGGGCTTGGACAACTATGCTTGAGTGTGTCTCTGCAACTGGTCAGGCGCTTCCTCCACTTGTTATTTATCGAGGGAAATCGGTTCAACAACAATGGTTTCCTCTTGATATCCATAAACGTGATATTTACAGTGGTTGGAAGTTCACAGCAACTGAGAATGGCTGGACTTCAGACTCTACAGCTGTGGAATGGCTTGAGAACATCTTTATCCCTCTGACTAAGCCTGATCATCCCTCTGAGCAGAGACTATTGATCCTAGACGGTCATGGCAGTCATGAAACAACAGAATTTATGTATCTCTGTTATAAACACAAGATATATCTCCTTTTCCTACCGCCACATACATCCCACGTTCTCCAACCTCTAGACCAAGCAGTCTTTGGGCCTCTCAAGGCGACCTATCAAAAAGAGCTTGGATACCTCATTCAACACAACGATTCTACAGTTGTAGGCAAACGGAACTTTCTTACCTGCTATGGAAAAGCACGCCAGATGGCATTTTCAAGCAAGAATATCAGAAGCGGCTGGAAAGCAACAGGACTATGGCCCATTTCGATAGCTCGACCGCTCATGAGCCCTCTACTGCTTGAGAATGCTTCCAAGCCCTCAAAGCCAGGCTATTCTACGCCTATGAGGGCCTCTGATGGTGGAAAAGACGAAAACTGGGCATCTGCTACATCCATAGTAGCCTGGTCAACGCCCAAGAAGACAGTTGATCTATATGATCAACTTAGCTTATTCAGCAAGTTGGATAAAGATCAGCAAACGCAGCGACTGTTGTTTCGGAAGGTTCAAAAGGGATTTGATGAAAAGGACTATCAATTGGCTACAGCAGAGAAGAAGATTGCAATGTTGGAAGCAGAAGTTGAGGCTGGAATGGTACGGAAGCGGCGTAAGGTCCAAATGAGCCCAAATTCGAAGTTTGCCAACATTGAGGCAATTCACAAAGCCCAAATTGAGGCTGGCGAAATTGAGGATAGCTCAGATGAATCTAGCGAGCCTGAATTACCTATTAAAACTGGCGATAGTATCACAGTTGCAGGAGACGAATCAGACTTATAGTTATGAAGTTGATGAATACCTCATGATGACCCAATTTATGGGTGTGCGAAATGTGGGGGTGTGCGAGAAGTGGGTGTGCGACGTTACGAAGTATCCTCACCACTGCTATGGCGCCTTCATCTACCCTTCTCGCCACTGCGGCAACTTACTTTCAAGCGATGTCAAACTTTGACTCGGTACAACTTTTTGATGTTCTCGCCGAAAATTATGAGCAACATTTTGCTCCTGGTTCTGCGAAGCTCGAGTCACCTGTCGGCCGTGATTACTTCGTCTCTTCGGTGACGAATCTGGGAGCTGTTCTCTCGGACTTCACCACGGAGATAAAGAAAACATGGCCTAATGAAGCGGAAAACCAAGTCACTGTATGGGCAGAAGGCGGAGGAAGCTTCCATTCGCACCTCCAGCGGGATGATGATGACGAAGAATGGCTTCTCAAGCGCGAGTACATCTTCGTTATCGTAATGGATGGAACTGGGAAGAAGATTGAAAGCGTACTTGAGTTTTTTGACAACAAGGCACTAGAAGTCATGAAGGGACTGATTGGAAAGGCATTCCAGCGATTAGAGCAAAGTGCTAAAAAGTAAAGTTTTCATCAGACTGGATATAAGGCTAGCGCGAACTATATATATCCAATCGAATGCTGAACGACCACAGGTTTATTGTTCCCAAAGTCACATCCGCTTTTCACGTTTCATAACAGAAATAAGTGATGAAATTGAGCTATCTCCCTCTCTAAGTAGCTATTTACAGCAGCACCCATTACATTGCATGGATAGTATCAATCTCCATTAAAAGTCATGATACCGACTACAAAGGTATTCAAGATTTTAGGTTTTGATTAGCGGGAGAAAGTATGACTGAATCCCTCCTCTTCCAGCGTTGTATCTAGAGGCACTTAGCAGTCGATAGTGAAGGATTTGGGATTTACTTACATTCGAGGTGGCCTGATATCAAGTTGTCTGAAGAATCTTGATTGAAAGAGAAAATCGCTGCAGTAAAGTTAACTATTCCGCAACGCTGGTTCCTCATTCCTGATGAGCCCAGACAAGCCAAGAAGTAAAGTTACTTTATGATGTGGCCTCGCAGTGGGTATGATCAACATCTCTTGTCCCATCAAGTACCTTATGGGAAGCCGCAGCTCCCCCCGCACTTCACGCTGCTACATAAGCAACACCTGCGCGATTTCTACTACAACATTGATTGTAGTGTAATTCGAAAACAAATTCAAAGGTACCTCTGGTACTTCCAGAATCCGTAGATATTACTTTAACATGAATCTTAGTAATCAATTGTATGATAGTAGTGAACGCAGGAACCTGATCGACACAATTCACCCTTGTCTGAGGCAGGAGTCGTCCGAACCTGCGGTTCCAAGCTTGAATCTCGGAAACCAGCTTGGACAAACTCAATAGATGACAAATGGTGATGTAAAACTATATTAGTTACAGATAAGTCACTGAAGGACAGCCACGTAAATTCACGTGGAGATCGGCGCTGTGGAATCGATGATGTCCATAGCTCTTTCACATTCATGAGATGGAATGTGTCCAACCTCAAGCAAACGAAAAACAACAAAATTTTTCAGTAGCTAATACAGAATTTCCAAGCTTAAAATAACATCTAAGTATTTGTTGCGCTGTTCAAGAACCGGCGCTTCACAGATCTAGCGGCACTGCCTTCTTTTTGAAACCACATGCCACGAAAGATGAACAGTGCTCGATGCGCTAAGAGATACAGTTTAGAGGGCAAAATGCTCTTGAGATGAGCTGAAGGAATCTTTAGTCTTTGAATCATATCATAAAGCCAAGCTCGATGGCAGGAAGCGGCAAAATGAATGCAAGCATTTGGAAGGCAGGTGACAGATAAGGATGCGAATCTGCAGCATGGTAGTAGGAATAAGTCAATCAATTGAAGGACAAGATACCCCCAAACACTTAATAACGCTATGTTCATTGTTCGAGAGAAGATACAGCATCTCTGTCTGATTGACACGTATCCCGCGAGCCATGTACCTGTTACCATGTTGCAATCTATGGGATAGGCAAGCGCAAGAAGATCGTTGACAAAAGAGGGCCGGCCTATTGAGGAAGTTAAGGTTGAAGAAAGTTCTCATCCCATCTGAGGATTGGCCAATAGACCCCTAATGGCGCAACTGGAATGGTGGATCGTCTGCATCAACCAGCATCAACGCACCCTGAAAGCTACCTTCGTCTTGCAGCGCGCGAAGTCTGGCGAGTCATCTAGAATTTGGAAGTGAGCAGAGCATTCAGGCTGTTCTGACACTGGAATAGCAAAGATACCAGCATTGATAGTTGTTCAACCCAATCCTACCTAATCCGGAGTGCTCAAGAATAAAACTAATATTGGTTAGGCTTGCGTACTAAATTAAACCTCACGACGGGAAACGTCTCGCACACAACATACAAAGGCTGCTAGACACAATTTGAGACTAGATTGACAACATGTTCGTCGGATAGTGAAAAATGAATGAGACGTCCGAAATGTAGTTATAATTGTCATTCATCTATTGTTGCAGCTGGGTAGCAGTTCTTGTCGCGGGCTTGCAATCCAAACTAGCTTTCTCAAACACCTGAATACTTTGTTCAAGCGATAACAAAGGGCTCTTTTGAAAATCAATACTGATTTTCTGCTTTGGTTCTATGGTTTATCTCCCTGCAGGAAACCATAACTCCGAAAGCAGGGTGATTATAACTGTCATTTCTCCCTAATATGGCGAAATACGTTTTTCGTTCACCAATCCACAGGCAACCCGTTCATCCGGATATCGGTCCTCAACAATTGTTTCAAGTGAGCCTAGCCGCTCTGACACATCAATCTGTTCGTCTGATGTGGCGCTATGGCAGGGGAAAGTTCAGATAGGAAAGAGGAGATATTTGGATGTATCAGCACAGACTAACTAATTCTAACGAAACAAATAATGATGGAAATGAACTAAACAAACATATTCGACAGACAGTAAGTCTTTTCTGGGGATATGTTGTTGAAGCCAGGGTCTGTGTGATTGCGTTTGATGATGCGTGATCGTGTTTCGGTTGCTACCATGCTGCATGATGGGCCGTGTGTCTCCTGTGAGCTCATGGCAGCATCAATACCGCATCTTTTATATATTCGCCGAAACTTATGCCCACTCAAGTGAAGCTGGCCTCTTCCTCCTGCTGGTGCGTCAATGACTACGTTGTAACCCTTTTTTTTTTTTTTTTTTTTTTAAATTTACGCACGACGGCACAATATGGATCTGACTCCAGGGTCTTCCCGAGCATCTCGACGACTTGAACAGAAACCAGACACCGCTCCTGGCCTACCATACCCAGCTCCAACATATGAAGCGAGACTTTCAGCTGGCTCCAGTTTATTCCAACCACTATGGGCGCGCGATAACGAGAGAAAAGGTGACGATGCCTTTTGGACAATCAAATTGGAGGGTTTTGGTAGCCCCAACAGTTCATCAACCGCGATCGACAAGAAATTTGAACATCGGAAGACTCTGCAGGAATCATTCCGTGGAGATTCACAGGTCCAAGACAATGTTCTTTACAAAGATGGTCAACTTATACTTCAACCCGCACCAACTCAAGACCCACGGGATCCGCTCAACTTGCCCCTATCGCGGAAGATACTGGGATGTTTCTGTCTGTGCTGTTTTGGCGCATTAGCCGCTGCAGCTGAGCTTATTCTCGGCGCCATGTTGCCAGTATTCGCTTTGGAATACGCCAACCTTGATCCAAAAATACTGAAGGCTTTGACATCAAGTGGTGGTCTTCCTTCGGGCAGCGACCCTTTAAAGATTCTATCAGGGCTTCCCAATGCCCCACCGATATTTCAAGTCTACCTATTAGCCTCGCTTCCTGTCTTGGTCATCGGCTTAGCCAATCTGATTCTGGTACCAATGGCCATTTCAGTCGGTCGTCGTCCTGTCGTACTAAGCACCGGTATACTTGCTATTATCGGATGCCTCTGGGCCGGAAGCAGCAAATCTTTAACATCACATCTATTGGCTCGTTGCGTGCAGGCTGTTGGCGCTGGCACTGTCGAAAGCCTAATTCCGTTCATTCTCCAAGACATGATTTTTGTTCATCAACGAAACTCCTGGATATCGTCTGTCTTTGCAGCTCAAGGCCTCATTATCATTGTTCTCGGCATCGCCACGCCATACATCATCATTGATCTCAGTTGGCGCTGGATTTACTACATTACGGCCATAGGTGCAGCAGTCTTTCTTATTGGCATCTATTTTTTCATGCCAGAAACCAGATGGCAGAGAACTCGCGCGGAAATGAGTAAGTATCCTGGCAAATCTGAGCATAATACGGTACGCTGACACCAGCTCTCTAAGACGGTGTTCCTCGGATAGAGGACGGGCGTAGACAACCACCGAGAACCTTTCGATATGATATCGCCTTATTCCATGGCAATTTGGAGTGGCGCAAGGGCTGGAATGCTTTCGTCAACACGCTCCGCACGTTCTTTTATCCGCAAATATTTTTTATTACCATGCTGAACAGTGTGATGATTGCCTGCGCGCTTGCAGCGGGATACACGGTGGCGCCTGCGCTTTTGACGCAGCCGTGGTCGTAAGTTATGACTTCCGCTATAAGTCCATAAACCTAAGCTAATGTTTGCGTTAGATGGGACTTTATGATACTTGGTCTGTGCCTAGTGCCAGTTTTGATCGCTGCTATTGCTGTCGCCTTTGTGACCGGCGGTGCGGCTGATTGGATGGCAAACCGTATTGCCAAGAAACGTGGAGTTCGTGTGCCAGAAAACCAGCTTGTCAACTTGATTATCCCGACTATTGCTGGCATTGTAGGCTCAGTTATCTTTGGTCTGGCCGGATCCAACCAGGCAACATACTCTCCAACCACGTTTCTCACTGGCCTCGGTCTGATGGCTTTCGGTTTCTTGGGTGCCAACACTATTGGCGCAGTTTACGTTCTAGAATGCTACCCTCACCTCGCAGGACCTGCTTTGGTAAACATAGCATCATTTAGATGCTTGTTGGCGTTTGTATTGTCATTCAAAATATCTGACTGGGTCATAGAAATGGGTTACTTCGGCGCTATGATGATCTACACTGGACTGATTAGCGTTTTCGCCCTTTTCATCCCAGTAGTTTACTTCTATGGACCAGCATGGAGAAAGAGATGGCCTGCAGACCACTTCGGGGATCAGCTGTGACTGGAATCATAATGTAATGATGGAGGATAAGATGGTTTTATCTTTGTTTGGAAAGGTTCCATACTTTGCTGTACTGTGTGCTTCTTTAAGCACAAATAATGATCGAGAATACTGTCATTGAATGTGGATTTGCGACCAGATTATAGCTCTAAGTCTTTGAGGACCATTGTCATTGATGCCTTGGGCTTTTTTCTGAGATTAAGACCTGAAATTCGACGGTTTTGTATCTTATTACAAATATGGAAGAAAAGATTGTCCTATCGCGCCAAGATATTGCTCTTAGTAACAGAATGACGATCCATCGATGAGGCCATGACCAACAACGAGGTAAAGCCATGAGGGACCGCTTAAGCCCACCTTTAGTCCGTCTTCTAAGGTTTGTACCCCAGTGTCTGAGCACTCCGTCTTTTGTCTTTGTAATGGCCACCCTGATCTAAACCAAGCCTCCAAGATGGCTGCGATCTTTACATGGTACTCTTCCCCACAACAGATTAGCAAGTACAGAGATGAAGGTCTCCGATAATCCTGATCAACGAGGAACAGACACTTGGAAAAAATCAATATTGTACTAGAACTCCGAAACAAATACTTGATGGCAACTCTGCATCATGTTATTTACTAGCAGTTTCAGCGTATCCTGTTTTCTCCGCAGCATACCGGACAAAGCAATTGCTTAAAGGAACAAAAATAAAGCCACGTGGATTTATTCACCGGTAGGATACCTGAAAAATAGTTTCGTGCCTGGGATTGACTACGTCGCAAAAGCAGGTAAATGCTTTTCGCTCGGAATATCATTATCAGGGTTACATCATCAGAGAATGACAACATGATAACTGAACGACTACCCGGGGACTTTTGAAGATGTAAGTAAGTGACGTCTGCGTCATCCAGTTGTGACTAACTTGATACAGTGTTACGAAAGTCGAGCATCGAAATGGAAATGTCAGAAGCTGAGCATTGCATCCCGTACGTGGACAATATCACACAGGTAGGTCATTCTTAGTCAGACGGATTGGTACTCAACATACTTGTGAGATCTTTGAAATTATCGATTCCTAATGACTATACATAAATGAAACGTAGAGAAGTAGCACCTTCAAGGAGTCCGGAATGCGGCTTTCCAGGACCATAGTGCTGCAGGGTTGTCGATGGGTAATTTATACGGGTTATTTTGGTAAAGAATAGGGGCACTTTGACATATAACCACACTAGTTTGTCTTTTTTCTGCCAATTGGTGTTGTTGAAGCTACCAATATGTGTTGTGGGAGGTAGTATCGGCATGTGGATATGTCTCTGAAAGTTTGTAAGCCTCAAGTGCTTGTAAGAAACCATTCTTAACTCACCTTCTAGGCCTTGCGGCCACGGATGCGCCTGATGATTACCATAAAAGGCGGAGGATTCTGTCGCGTGTATCATGGGCTGCTTCGGATGTTCTGCAGAAGCTTGAGGCATTGTCGCGATATCGTCCAGATGCTGCCTGTCTGGTGGCAAAAGGGAAACCCGAAATCCTAGTTCCCGTTTCAGTGCCCTTGCGCCTCGAAACGCATTGTCTTTTGTCAGGAGTGCAACCGTCCCTGGCTCACGGAGGTAGATGGCTCTAACAAAAGTTCCACCGAGTGCCGGATCTGGATGTTCTGCCCAAAGCTCAGTCAATGGGCGGTGCGGTCGGTGACGTAACCAGAGTTTTGTTGCAATAGATAGGTGGTGGAGGACGTCACGGGAAAGAACCGGCTCCCGGTATTGGGGTGGGATGAAATGAGACTGGCCCCAATAAAATGACAAGAAAGCCTCTAGTTCTACCCTTGTTGCCCTCTTTACGTTAAAGTCTTCTGGGTGTGGGATTTCCCCGTCAGGGTACGAGTGTTGGTTTGATATAAGCACCATATCTAGCCAAGAAGGGCGTGGTGATGAGGACGAGTTGGACATGGTGATAAGTAGGATTGTGACAAAGGGTTTTAATCGGATGGATCTTGAACATGTGCATGTCGGTAATAGTGGTATCGTCTTATAAAAGTTGAGTCGACGTGGGTTAAATAGTGGGCAACATGTAAATCACCCCGCCTCGTATTTTCATTGATTAATCAAGATTACCACGCATCAATCCAAGATGTCTTGCAGCTCTAAACAGCCGATGAGAAATCAAAAATTATCAAGGCTCCAGTCTACTAGTCGAAGTCCTGCAGCGTCAGTCACAGAACAAGACAGCAATATCCATCGGTTGGATCTCAGATATTTGTTTCACATCAGGCTTGCCTGTAAGTGACTGGGCAATCCTATTTCCCTGTTTTTCCTACGCGAAAAACTGGCCTTCTAATCTACCAACATTAGTTCAAAGACTAAGGCATGTCTTAAATGCCAAACACAGATACCGATGGAGGGGGAAGAGAAAAGAGAGGACAGGGATTTCCTCTTCTCTCTCTCTCTCAGCTATGGGTCGCCAGGTGAGGGCGAAGCGCCTCATAAGGTCTTCCTCGGTCCAGACTGTAACTAACTTGTCAGAGTGAATACGTGGCCCTGGGGGGCACGGAGATTTGTTGGTCGAAATTGATAGGGGTTCCACAGCATGTCTCGCTCATGTTTCTTGCAGGCAAAATGGAGACTGCATGATAACATGCCCAGGGATGGTTGATTTCGAATGATGTTCAGCCAGCCCTGTAGCTGCAGTATTTAAAGGCGCTGGGGTCTACAGAGCCAGTGAAGAAAGGGCATTAATTCTGCTTCCATCGATGTTAAACTACTAATAGCGGCTGGTAATGATCACAGGGATACATTGTGACGGAGAAATACTCATGGCGTATTGATGTAAACTGCTGCTCCAAAATGATACTGGGTATTTGGACTTGGAAATGAAAGGTTCTTGCAAATGATGGCCTCTTACAATCACCTCCCACAAAGGTTTCTTTTGCTTCAAATAAGATTATAGGGAAAGTGGTAAAATCCTTATGTACCTCATTAGCCAGCCAGTACAAGCAGTTGTGATAAACTTCGCCGAATTGCCAGAATATTTACTTTATTCTCCACTCCGGGGGACTCCGAGCCTGACAAGGTCCATCAACATTCCCTGGTTGCACAACATGGTGCTAGACTTGTTTTCTCTCGGCATTTCTCACCGCTTTTGTGCTTCCTCATCGATTGGCAGGAAAATGTTTGCTTCTTCTAATTATGATTGCCATTTTAATTTTTCAATTAACAAGACGGGACACAATTTTCGCAAGACGTGAGGCGCTTCTTTTTCAACTTTTGGTAAAGTTGAAAGGGAACAGCTGAGTTTAACCGACACCTTAAGACTGCGAGTATCGGTTACTCATTTGCCTGAAAGGAAAATGCCAAGTATTGCGAATGACTGACAATTATGAGTAGACACATGCAACTAAAACTGCTGCTTGTACGAGTGGGTTAATATTTCCTCGATGATAGGGAGTGGGCAAGACGAGACTAAGACACACTCCAGCACGACAACGAGCCCGCCTTTCAGCTTTCCCGATTCATTTGGCCAATTCAACAGCCACTTGACAAATATTGTGCGTTGTATTCTGCCATCGAGCTTTACTTGTAAAAGATGCTTACCAAGTGCTACGCAATTGCCTGCTGACCCACAATCTGACGCAAGTTCATTTGTGTTGTAGTATCATAAAATTTGCTTGTCCATTCCCCCCTTGGTGTCTTGATTCCAGCGAAGCCTTTAGCTTCTCCATGCAATCCATGCATTTCAGCTCTCGCACTTCTCTTATTTGAATTTTTAAACTGGGTACCTGATTTTTCTTCTTTCTTGTTATCTCTTTTCCTCTTCAGAGGACCCTTGATTCTCCAGGAGTCATGATTATCGTGCCGAGTAGAGACCAAGCTGTAATGAGATGAAACCTGCTCCAGTGCCACACCTCTCAACGAATTATTGTGGGGTGTGCTGGTAAAAGCTTCAGGCCTGACGTGTCGGGACATTCGTACATCGTCACTAGTACATTTGCTGCAGCGATGCTCAGAGATGTACACTGAAAACTCACCGAGACGAAATAAGCAAGATAACATAAAATTGACCAGACAAACTGGTAGTGAAGGAGCTAAGGGGACTGCACTTCATTCTCACTGCTAATTAAATAACGTAACATGTAGTTGAGAGATACCGGCCAACCACTTGTCCCCTTGCCGGGTAGTGTATCGGCGTCAGAGGCCGTCTCCGTCCTGATCGACCTTAAACCTGGGTCAGCCTATCCGACTCAGTATCCGAACTACCCAGTAGACAGTGGACTAAATCAACACATCCAGTCGATAGCCGCTAACTTGAAAAGGAAAATGCCAACCGTCTGGATGTTGCTGGCGAAGCGTCTACATGTCTCAGGTGAGCTGTTTGGTTGCTTTTCTCAGTTCGCTTGGCCATTGGCCTCGGCTACGAGAGGCAACAGCGACAACAGTGCATGGCATATTCCAGCCTTGATACCCACCCAAGAACCCAGGCGCAACATCCAGACTGTCACAGGTCATTTTATTGGTGATCAAAGCCTCACTCCCAGCTTTGTCGTCCCTCGCCGGGAATTCCCTGCCACTTTGCGGGGTCGGTCCCAGCGGATCGGCCCACTAGATCTTGCGGCCCGGCACCCAGCAAACGGCATGCCACTCGTTCCCCAGGCCCACTAACAACCCTTGTCTCCCTCCCCAAGGTTAACTTTTCTTTGCCGCTTGCACCAATCCGCCTTTCCAAAATTAAGACCTCATGACTTACGGCTGCAAGCAGGGGACTCATCACTTTGATTCTCTCTACCTACTACTTACGAAGCAGTAACGCTGCCTTCAGGCTTTGGTGACCCTAAGGGTGATACACTCATCTGATGACAAACCTGTCGAGTTGCCGTGACACATTGTCACAGCTAATAATGGTTATACACTTTTTTCGGGCGTGCGTACTATTTTGCAACATGGCCCGCAAGTCGCATGATCAAATCTTGTTGGAGTTTATAACACATGTTTTGTCAGTGAGAAATGTTGCATTCCATGACATGTTTGATACGGAACTGTAAACGAGGATCGATTTTGATTTAAAAACGTCGTTACGTTGTATGTTCCCTACCATGAGAGTCCTCACTTGATGTCCTTTGTGGCTAGCTCAGCAGAGTCACAACGAGATTATCCGCAACAGCTTGGGGATTAGTCTCCCCTCCAGACCCTATACAAAGTCACCTAATCGTCAAGATCCACCATCGAAGTCGTCGTAACATCGACGTCGCAGCCCGGAAAACACTTTTAAAGCGCAATCTTCGCCCGTTCTATTAGAGGATTGTTCACAGGCCCATTGCCTATCCGGAACGTCGCAGTGTTACGACCCGTAAACAAGGATAACAGCTGAACGACCCACTTGGGCGTCGGGCGGCTAGAACAGGACATTTGTACTGCAGGATCACGGGAACAACAGGGACTCACTCGGGAACGGAAGAACTATAGTACAAGTCACGTGATGATAAGATAAGACTAAGCAGGTAGTATGGGTCACTAAGCGCTCAGTCAGAGCTACTGAGCGCTCACCAACGATCACTGATCGCTCACCGGTACCTGATCAGTGATCAGCGACAAGACACAGGGACTGTCCAGGACTTGTATATAGTATGACCTGAGCTCGGCCCATGGTCAGACTTCCATAGTTCTTCAGCAATCAACTTTGTGATTACCCTAACCGGTACTTTCAGCTATACCTAAGTAACGACTACTCTACGACTCTTGTTAAGGCCTTGACTAATCACCAAGACCTTTGAAGATCTACGACTCAATCGACCAGACCCCAGAACGACTATTACTGTTGTCAATCCCTGGCTTACTGTTAACACAAACCCACTGTCAGTTAGCTGGCCGTAACACTTTGATTACTCCTGTTCAGTAAGTCACCTTTTGAGAACTACTAAACAGTATAGACAAGATGTCTTCTCGCGCTTCTGCCAAATCACCTACTCCAGGATCCTTATCCTCTTCGCGCAACCAGCCTCAGAGCCTCGCGCAGGAGCCCGCCAACACTGAGGACTTCGACATGCCGGACCTCAAGTACGACTCCGATAGAGATAGCTCTTTCACCAAGGAAAGCTACGATAAGCTCCGACTCATAATCCAGAAACAAGAAGCCGAGACAAAAGACATATAGAAAATCGTTAACGAAAACCGATAAGCAATAGAAAACCTTAACAAGCAACTCCAGCACGCTAGACAGGCCTACAAGAAGCTGGAAGAAGACATCAAGGGGGACGCCAACCTCCGGAAGATCTAGGAACTCCAGGGGGAAATCACCACCCTCCGGGCCGCCGCTAACATCGTCACTACGCCCGTCTACGGAGGACGACAAAAGCTTAAGCTTAGTGCGCCTATCACCTACGACGGAACCCCCGGGACCCTCAAAGGATTCCTAATTCAGGTCAAAAATTACCAGAACTTTCACCACGGAGATTTCACTAACAAGACCGAAAAAGTAGTATACGCAGCTACCTACCTCCGAGGAAAAGCCCTCAAGTAGTTTAAACTAATCTAGGAAGAGTACCTAAAATGCAAGACCCTCGACGAGTACATTACCGAGACCTGCGATATCTACGCTAATTTTAAAGGATTCGAGGACGCGCTCAGGTCACTCTTCCAAGACCCCGACGAAAAGCGACAAGCCGAACGAGATCTAGCATAACTTAAGCAGACTAAGTCCGCCAAAGACTACTCCGCCAATTTCCGACAACTTAGCGTTCAACTCGACCTTACCGAGGAAACCAAGATCTTCATGTTCTATCAAGGACTAAAGGACGAAGTCAAGGACGAGATCATCAAGATTGATCGACCTGACGACTTTCTCTAGTACGCCGAACTTGCTATCAAAATCGACAACCGGCTTTTCGAACGACGAAAGGAAAGAGGCGAAAAACGACAAAACCCTAACTCAGGACGTAAGTACCAGTAGCAGCCCCAGCACCAGTTCAACAACCAGCGAAACGATAATAGACCCCGCAACAACTAAAACAACCCCCGACAAAGTACTGCCTATGGTTACCACAGTAGACCAATAGACCTTAGTACTATACAGAGAAACGATAAAAAGAACGATAGTTGGAAGAAAGATAGACAGTACTATAACTACTAGAAGATTAGACACCTAGCATACGAATGCAGGTCACCTAAGAAGGAACGCTTCTAACCGGTACTAGAGAAACGACAAGCAAGTATCGCTACGAAGACGATCCCTCATAAACAACTCAACTAGACCACCTGCTTCGATAACAACTGCCATATCCACTCTAGCAGTAAGGAACACGCAGGATGGTACCCCTAGAAACCTTAAGAACGATCTGGTTACGATACTACTAACGCACCTAAACGGACCCTCGCTATGGGATATAGAAGCAATAGCAAAATCGAGCGCAAGACAATCGAACAGCTCGACAGTATAAACGACAACGAGGAATTAGAACAAGACAATCAGCGAAGACTAAACCTCCTCTACGCAGGACGACAAGCCAACCTGCAGCGGATTTAACAGGACTTACAAAACCCTATATAGCAACGACAACTCGGTGCGCTGGACGCACACATCGAACGACGACAACATGCACAAGGAGATCCCGCACGGATCCGCCAAATCAACCAAGAACTAGAAGAACAGGTCGAATCAGAAACGACTAAGAACACCCCTAACGACTCGGAAACACCTCGCGATGTTGCCTGCCAACATGCCTAACTAGAAGTCGCCTTTGAAGTCGCTTCAGTCGACGACACCAGCTCTGGAGAGGACTCTGACGAAGAAATACAATGGTATCACTGCTACCAAGACCAGTGCCGAGTCCACTATATCAAGAAAGACGAAGCATAGAAGAAACAGCAAGAAAACGACGAACAAGGAACGGACGAGCAGTCAAAAAACTAGACTCGCCTACCGAAGACAAGGGACAACGACAGGCAGTCCAGACAAGGTCCCTATGTAGCGCAACGACGCCCACGACACAACGACACGAGCATGTACAAGTCCAAATACAGCTCAACGGAAGAACAGCTACCGCCATGATCGACAGCGGAGCCTAAGGAAACTTCATATCACCAAGAACGGTGAATGAAAGAAAGATAACCTGGAAAAGAAAAGCAGCCGAAGACTGCTACGAACTTAGCACCGTTAAAGGAGAATAAGTCTAGTACGGCGGAGGACGCATTGTTATGGAGACAGCGCAACTCCTAATGCAGATCTATAGCTAGAATAAGCGACTTAACTTCGATATTACGGAGATAGGAGACAAGTACGATGTCATCCTTGGAAGACCATGGTTATACGATAGTAACCCACGGATAGATTAGAGAACAGGCTAACTCTATTAGGACCAGGATTCAGTCACTGAGAAGCAACCACGGAACGGTGCCTTAAACGAACCTCTTAAGACTCCTGAAGCGAAGAGATTTCTAGCATACCTACGGATAAAGGATGCAAACGCTAGGACGTTATTAGCAATAGACATCGGCAAGGAAGACCGACTTCTGTCTATCCCAGAAGAATACCGGCAATACTAGAAGCTATTCGCCGAAGAACTCGAGACCGGACTCCCGGAATACAGCAACTACGACTACGAGATACCCCTTAAGGAAGGGAAGGAGCCAAAGCTAGAAGCAATCTACGGACTCAACCAGAAAGAAATAGAAGCACTCGACGCTTACCTCAAAGAAAATCTACAGAAGGGATACATCAGACCCTCTACATCACCAGCGGGATACCCAATCCTGTTCGTACTAAAAAAGAACGGCAAACTACGACTCTGCGTCGACTACCGGAAACTTAACGACATTACGATCAAGAACTGCTACCCACTACCGCTCATCTCCGAACTACGAGACCTGTTGCACGGAGCATAGTGGTTTACACTACTCGACCTAAAAGGAGCCTATAACCTGATCCGGATGAAATCAGGTGAAGAATGGAAGACAGCGTTTCGAACACGCCGAGGACATTACGAGTACCTTGTGATGCCCTTCGGACTCACCAACGCACCCGCGACATTCCAGACGATGATCAATGTTACGACCCGTCAGATGCACTTAACAGACCCACTGGGTCGGGCGGCTACGACAGGATATATGTACGTAGGATTACGGGAACAAGGGTAAACCTCTCGGCAAGGAAGAACTATGTTACAAGTCACGTGACAATCGACTAATCAGGACAGAGTCGACAGAGTCGACGAGCGACTCTGTAGACTCCTGTAAAGGACCAATCAGAAGAGAGTCGATAGAGTCGACGAGCGACTCTATAGGGTTAGGGTTAGGGTTAGGGTTAGGGTTAGGGTTAGGGTTAGGGTTAGGGTTAGGGTTAGGGTTAGGGTTAGGGTTAGGGTTAGGGTTAGGGTTAGGGTTAG